>NC_072391.2:36967500-38217500 GCF_028885625.2 Pongo pygmaeus | reverse complement strand
ATTTGGAGCGCTGTGAGGCCTATGCTGGGAAATGAAATGTCTCCACCTAAAAACTAGACAGAAGCATTCTCAGAAACTTCTGTGTGATGAGTGCATTCAACTCACAGACTTGAACGTTCCTTTTGATAGAACAGTTTTGAAACACTCCTTCTGCAGAATCTGCAAGTGTTTATTTCGAGCGCTTTGAGGCCTATGCTGGAAAAGGAAATGTCTTCAAATAACAACTACACAGAAGCATTCTCAGAAACTTCTTTGTGATGAGTGCATTCAACTCACAGACTTGAACCTTCCTTTTGCAAGAGCAGTTTTGAAACACTCTTTTTGTAGAATCTGCAGATGGATATTTGAAGCGCTTTGAAGCCTATGCTGGGAATTGAATTATCTTCACTTAAAAACTAGACAGAAGCATTCTCAGAAACTTCTGTGTGATGAGTGCATTCAACTCACGGACGTGAACGTTCCTTTTTATAGAACAGTTTTGAAACACTCCTTCTGCAGAATCTGCAAGTGTTTATTTCGAGCGCTTTGAGGCCTATGCTGGAAAAGGAAATGTCTTCAAATAACAACTAGACAGAAGCATTCTCAGAAACTTCTTTGTGATGAGTGCATTCAACTCACAGACTTGAAGCTTCCTTTTGAAAGAGCAGTTTTGAAACACTCTTTTTGTAGAATCTGCAAGTGGATATTTGGAGCGCTTTGAGGCCTATGCCGTGAAATGAAATATCTTCACCTAAACACTAGACAGAAGCATTCTCAGAAACTTCTGTGTGATGAGTGCATTCAACTCACAGACTTGAACGTTCCTTTTGATAGAACAGTTTTGAAACACTCTTTCTGCAGAATCTGCAAGTGTTTATTTCTAGCGCTTTGAGGCCTATGCTGGAAAAGGAAATGTCTTCAAATAACAACTAGACAGAAGCATTCTCAGAAACTTCTTTGTGATGCGTGCATTCAACTCACAGACTTGAACCTTCCTTTTGCAAAAGCAGTTTTGAAATACTCTTTTTGTAGAATCTGCAAGTGGATATTTGGAGCGATTTGTGGCCTATGCTGGGAAATGAAATATCTTCACCTAAAAACTAGACAGAAGCATTCTCAGAAACTTCTCTGTGATGAGTGCATTCAACTCACAGACATGAACATTCCTTTGATAGAGAGGTTTGGAAACACTCCTTTTGTAAAATCTGCAAGTGTTTATTTGGAGCGCTCTGATGCCTATGCTGGAAAAGGAAATATCTTCAAATAAAAACTAGACAGAAGCATTCTCAGAAACTTCTTTGTGATGAGTGCATTCAACACACAGAGTTGAACCTTCTTTTTGATAGGAGAGTTTTCAAACTCTCTTTTTGTAGAATCTGCAAGTGCATATTTGGAGCTCTTGGAGGCCAATGCTGGAAAAGGGAACATCCTCAGATAGAGACTAGACAGAAGCAATCCCAGAAACTTGTTTGTGACGAATGCATTCAACTCACAGATTTGAACGTTTCTTTTGAAAGAGCAGTTTTGGAACACAATTTTTGTAGAATCTGCTAGTGTATATTTGGAGCGCTGTGAGGCCTATGCTGGGAAAGGTAATGTCTCCACTTAAAACCTAGACAGAAGCATTCTCAGAAACTTCTGTGTGATGAGTGCATTCAACTCACAGACTTGAACATTACTTTTGATAGAGCAGTTTGGAAACACTCCTTTTGTAAAATCTGCACGTGTTTATTTGGAGCGCTCTGAGTCCTATGCTGGAAAAGGAAATATCTTCAAATAAAAACTAGACAGAAGCATTCTCAGAAACTTCTTTGTGATGAGTGCATTCTACTCGCAGATTTGAACCTTCTTTTTGATGGAAGAGTTTTCAAACTCTCTTTTTGTAGAATCTGCAAGTGCATATTTTGAGCTGATGGATGCCAATGGTGGAAAAGGGAACATCCTCAGATAGAGACTAGACAGAAGCATTCCCAGAAACTTGTTTGTGACGAGTGCATTCAACTCACAGATTTGAACCTTCCTTTTGAAAGAGCAGTTTTGGAACACTCTTTTTGTAGAACCTGCTAGTGTATATTTGGAGCGCTGTGAGGCCTATGCTGGGAAATGAAATGTCTCCACCTAAAAACTAGACAGAAGCATTCTCAGAAACTTCTGTGTGATGAGTGCATTCAACTCACAGACTTGAACGTTCCTTTTGATAGAACAGTTTTGAAACACTCCTTCTGCAGAATCTGCAAGTGTTTATTTCGAGCGCTTTGAGGCCTATGCGGGAAAAGGAAATGTCTTCAAATAACAACTAGACAGAAGCATTCTAAGAAACTTCTTTGTGATGAGTGCATTCAACTCACAGACTTGAAGCTTCCTTTTGAAAGAGCAGTTTTGAAACACTCTTTTTGTAGAATCTGCAAGTGGATATTTGGAGCGCTTTGAGGCCTATGCCGTGAAATGAAATATCTTCACCTAAACACTAGACAGAAGCATTCTCAGAAACTTCTGTGTGATGAGTGCATTCAACTCACAGACTTGAACGTTCCTTTTGATAGAACAGTTTTGAAACACTCCTTCTGCAGAATCTGCAAGTGTTTATTTCGAGCGCTTTGAGGCCTATGCTGGAAAAGGAAATGTCTTCAAATAACAACTAGACAGAAGCATTCTCAGAAACTTCGTGATGCGTGCATTCAACTCACAGACTTGAACCTTCCTTTTGAAAGAGCAGTTTTGAAACACTCTTTTTGTAGAATCTGCAAGTGGATATTTGGAGCGCTTTGAGGCCTAAGCTGGGAAATGAAATATCTTCCCCTAAAATCTAGACAGAAGCATTCTCAGAAACTTCTCTGTGATGTGTGCATTCAACTCACAGACTTGAATATTCCTTTTGATAGAGCAGTTTGGAAACACTCCTTTTGTAAAATCTGCAAGTGTTTATTTGGAGCGCTCTGAGACCTATGCTAGAAAAGGAAATATCTTCAGATAAAAACTAGACAGAAGCATTCTCAGAAACTTGTTTGTGATGAGTGCCTTCTACTCGCAGAGTTGAACCTTCTTTTTGATAGAAGAGTTTTCAAACTCTCTTTTTGTAGAATCTGCAAGTGCATATTTGGAGCTGTTGGAGTCCAATGCTGGAAAAGGGAACATCCTCAGATAGAGACTAGACAGAAGCATTCCCAGAAACTTGTTTGTGACGAGTGCATTCAACTCACAGACTTGAACGTTTCTTTTGAAAGAGCAGTTTTGGAACACTCTTTTTGTAGAATCTCCTAGTGTACATTTGGAGCGCTGTGAGGCCTATGCTGGGAAATGAAATGTCTCCACCTAAAAACTAGACAGAAGCATTCTCAGAAACTTCTGTGTGATGAGTGCATTCAACTCACAGACTTGAACGTTCCTTTTGATAGAACAGTTTTGAAACACTCCTTCTGCAGAATCTGCAAGTGTTTATTTCCAGCGCTTTGAGGCCTATGCTGGAAAAGGAAATGTCTTCAAATAACAACTACACAGAAGCATTCTCAGAAACTTCTTTGTGATGAGTGCATTCAACTCACAGACTTGAACCTTCCTTTTGAAAGAGCAGTTTTGAAACACTCCTTTTGTAGAATCTGCAAGTAGATATTTGGAGTGATTTGAGGCCTATGCTGGGAAATGAAATGTCTCCACCTAAAAACTAGACAGAAGCATTCTCAGAAACTTCTGTGTGATGAGTGCATTCAACTCACAGACTTGAACGTTCCTTTTGAGAGAACAGTTTTGAAACACTCCTTCTGCAGAATCTGCAAGTGTTTATTTCCAGCGCTTTCAGGCCTATGCTGGAAAAGGAAATGTCTTCAAATAACAACTAGACAGAAGCATTCTCAGAAACTTCTTTGTGATGAGTTCATTCTACTCACAAACTTGAACCTTACTTTTGAAAGAGCAGTTTTGAAACACTCTTTTTGTAGAATCTGCAAGCGGATATTTGGAGCGCTTTCAGGCCTATGCTGGGAAATGAAATATCTTCACCTAAAAAGTAGACAGAAGCATTCTCAGAAACTTCTGTGTGATGAGTGCATTCAACTCACAGACTTGAACATTACTTTTGATAGAGCAGTTTGGAAACACTCCTTTTGTAAAATATGCACGTGTTTATTTGGAGCGCTTTCAGTCCTATGCTGGAAAAGGAAATATCTTCAAATAAAAACTAGACAGAAGCATTCTCAGAAACTTCTTTGTGATGAGTGCATTCTACTCCCAGATTTGGACCTTCTTTTTGATGGAAGAGTTTTCAAACTCTCTTTTTGTAGAATCTGCAAGTGCATATTTTGAGCTGATGGAGGCCAATGGTGGAAAAGGGAACATCCTCAGATAGAGACTAGACAGAAGCATTCCCAGAAACTTGTTTGTGACGAGTGCATTCAATTCACAGACTTGAACGTTTCTTTTGAAAGAGCAGTTTTGGAACACTCTTTTTGTAGAATCTGCTAGTGTATATTTGCAGCGCTGTGAGGCCTATGCTGGGAAATGAAATGTCTCCACCTAAAAACTAGACAGAAGCATTCTCAGAAACTTCTGTGTGATGAGTGCATTCAACTCAAAGACTTGAACGTTCCTTTTGATAGAACAGTTTTGAAACACTCCTTCTGCAGAATCTGCAAGTGTTTATTTCGAGCGCTTTGAGACCAATGCTGAAAAAGGAAATGTCTTGAAATAACAACTACACAGAAGCATTCTCAGAAACTTCTTTGTGATGAGTGCATTCAACTCACAGACTTGAACCTTCCTTTTGAAAGAGCAGTTTTGAAACACTCTTTTTGTAGAATCTGCAAGTGGATATTTGGAGCGCTTTGAGGCCTATGCTGGGAAATGAAATATCTTCACCTAAAAACTAGATAGAAGCATTCTCAGAAACTTCTGTGTGATGAGTGCATTCAACTCACGGACTTGAACGTTCCTTTTGATAGAACACTTTTGAACACTCCTTCTGCAGAATCTGCAAGTGTTTATTTGGAGCGCTCTGAGGCCTATGCTGGAAAAGGAAATATCTTCAAATAAAAACTAGACAGAAGCATTCTCAGAAACTTCTTTGTGATGAGTGCATTCTACTCGCAGAGTTGAACCTTCTTTTCGATAGAAGAGTTTTCAAACTCTCATTTTGTAGAATCTGCAAGTGCATATTTGGAGCTGTTGGAGGCCAATGCTGGAAAAGGGAACATCCTCAGATAGAGACTAGACAGAAGCATTCCCAGAAACTTGTTTGTGACGAGTGCATTCAACTCACAGACTTGAACGTTTCTTTTGAAAGAGCAGTTTTGGAACACTCTTTTTGTAGATTCTGCTAATGTATATTTGGAGCGCTGTGAGGCCTATGTTGGGAAATGAAATGTCTCCACCTGAAAACTAGTCAGAAGCATTCTCAGAAACTTCTGTGTGATGAGTGCATTCAACTCACAGACTTGAACGTTCCTTTTGATAGAACAGTTTTGAAACACTCCTTCTGCAGAATCTGCAAGTGTTTATTTCGAGCGCTTTGAGGCCTATGCTGGAAAAGGAAATGTCTTCAAATAACAACTACACAGAAGCATTCTCAGAAACTTTTTTGTGATGAGTACATTCAACTCACAGACTTGAAACTTCCTTTTGCAAGAGCAGTTTTGAAACACTCTTTTTGTAGAATCTGCAGGTGGATATTTGAAGGGATTTGAAGCCTATGCTGGGAATTGAATTATCTTCACCTAAAAACTAGACAGAAGCATTCTCAGAAACTTCTGTGTGATGAGTGCATTCAACTCACGGACATGAACGTTCCGTTTTATAGAACAGTTTTGAAACACTCCTTCTGCAGAATCTGCAAGTGTTTATTTCGAGCGCTTTGAGGCCTATGCTGGAAAAGGAAATGTCTTCAAATAACAACTACACAGAAGCATTCTCAGAAATTTCTTTGTGATGAGTGCATTCAACTCACAGACTTGAAGCTTCCTTTTGAAAGAGCAGTTTTGAAACACCCTTTTTGTAGAATCTGCAAGTGGATATTTGGAGCGCTATGAGGCCTATGCCGTGAAATGAAATATCTTCACCTAAACACTAGACAGCAGCATTCTCAGAAACTTCTGTGTGATGAGTGCATTCAACTCACAGACTTGAACGTTCCTTTTGATAGAACAGTTTTGAAACACTCCTTTTGTAAAATCTGCAAGTGTTTATTTGGAGCGCTCTGAGACCTATGCTAGAAAAGGAAATATCTTCAAATAAAAACTAGACAGAAGCATTCTCAGAAACTTCTTTGTGATGAGTGCATTCTACTCGCAGATTTGAACCTTCTTTTTGATAGAAGAGGTTTCAAACTCTCTTTTTGTAGAATCTGCAAGTGCATATTTGGAGCTGTTGGAGGCCAATGCTGGAAAAGGGAACATCCTCAGATAGAGACTAGACAGAAGCATTCCCAGAAACTTGTTTGTGACGAGTGCATTCAACTCACAGACTTGAACGTTTCTTTTGAAAGAGTAGTTTTGGAACACTCTTTTTGTAGAATCTCCTAGTGTATATTTGGAGGTCTGTGAGGCCTATGCTGGGAAATGAAATGTCTCCACCTAAAAACTAGACAGAAGCATTCTCAGAAACTTCTGTGTAATGAGTGCATTCAACTCACTGACTTGAACGTTCCCATTGATAGAACAGTTTTGAAACACTCCTTCTGCAGAATCTGCAAGTGTTTATTTCGAGCGCTTTGAGGCCTATGCTGGAAAAGGAAATGTCTTCAAATAACAACTACACAGAAGCATGCTCAGAAACTTCTTTGTGATGAGTGCATTCAACTCACAGACTTGAACCTTCCTTTTGAAACAGCAGTTTTGAAACACTCTTTTTGTAGAATCTGCAAGTGGATATTTGGAGCGCTTTGAGGCCTATGCTGGGAAATGAAATATCTTCACCTAAAAACTAGACAGAAGCATTCTCAGAAACTTCTGTGTGATGAGTGCATTCAACTCAGAGACTTGAACGTTCCTTTTGATAGAACAGTTTTGAAACACCTCTTCTGCAGAATCTGCCAGTGTTTATTTCGAGCGCTTTGAGGCCTATGCTGGAAAAGGAAATGTCTTCAAATAACAACTAGACAGAAGCATTCTCAGAAACTTCTTTTTGATCAGTGCATTCAACTCACAGACTTGAACCTTCCTTTTGAAAGAGCAGTTTTGAAGCACTCATTTTGTAGAATCTGCAAGTGGATATTTGGAGCGCTTAGAGGCCTTTGCTGGGAAATGAAATATCTTCACCTTAAAACTACACAGAAGCATTCTCAGAAACTTCTGTGTGATGAGTGCATTCAACTCACAGACTTGAACATTCCTTTTGATAGAGCAGTTTGGAAACACTCCTTTTGTAAATCTGCAAGTGTTTATTTGGAGCGCTCTGAGTCCTATGCTGGAAAAGGAAATATCTTCAAATAAAAACTAGACAGAAGCATTCTCAGAAACTTTTTTGTGATGAGTGCATTCTACTCGCAGATTTGAACCTTCTTTTTGATGGAAGAGTTTTCAAACTCTCTTTTTGTAGAATCTGCAAGTGCATTTTTGGAGCTGATGGAGGCCAATGGTGGAAAAGGGAACATCCTCAGATAGAGACTAGACAGAAGCATTCCCAGAAACTTGTTTGTGACGAGTGCATTCAACTCACAGACTTGAAAGTTTCTTTTGAAAGAGCAGTTTTGGAACACTCTTTTTGTAGAATCTGCTAGTGTATATTTGCAGCGCTGTGAGGCCTATGCTGGGAAATGAAATGTCTCCACCTAAAAACTAGACAGAAGCATTCTCAGAAACTTCTGTGTGATGAGTGCATTCAACTCAAAGACTTGAACGTTCCTTTTGATAGAACAGTTTTGAAACACTCCTTCTGCAGAATCTGCAAGTGTTTATTTCGAGCGCTTTGAGACCTATGCTGGAAAACGAAATGTCTTGAAATAACAACTACACAGAAGCATTCTCAGAAACTTCTTTGTGATGAGTGCATTCAACTCACAGACTTGAACCTTCCTTCTGAAAGAGAAGTTTTGAAACACTCTTTTTGTAGAATCTGCAAGTGGATATTTGGAGCGCTTTGAGGCCTATGCTGGGAAATGAAATATCTTCACCTAAAAACTAGACAGAAGCATTCTCAGAAACTTCTGTGTGATGAGTGCATTCAACTCACGGACTTGAACGTTCCTTTTGATAGAACACTTTTGAACACTCCTTCTGCAGAATCTGCAAGTGTTTATTTGGAGCGCTCTGAGGCCTATGCTGGAAAAGGAAATATCTTCAAATAAAAACTAGACAGAAGCATTCTCAGAAACTTCTTTGTGATGAGTGCATTCTACTCGCAGAGTTGAACCTTCTTTTTGATAGAAGAGTTTTCAAACTCTCATTTTGTAGAATCTGCAAGTGCATATTTGGAGCTGTTGGAGGCCAATGCTGGAAAAGGGAACATCCTCAGATAGAGACTAGACAGAAGCATTCCCAGAAACTTGTTTGTGACGAGTGCATTCAACTCACAGACTTGAACGTTTCTTTTGAAAGAGCAGTTTTGGAACACTCTTTTTGTAGATTCTGCTAATGTATATTTGGAGCGCTGTTAGGCGTATGTTGGGAAATGAAATGTCTCCACCTGAAAACTAGACAGAAGCATTCTCAGAAACTTCTGTGTGATGAGTGCATTCAACTCACAGACTTGAACGTTCCTTTTGATAGAACAGTTTTGAAACACTCCTTCTGCAGAATCTGCAAGTGTTTATTTCGAGCGCTTTGAGGACTATGCTGGAAAAGGAAATGTCTTCAAATAACAACTACACAGAAGCATTCTCAGAAACTTTTTTGTGATGAGTGCATTCAACTCACAGACTTGAAACTTCCTTTTGCAAGAGCAGTTTTGAAACACTCTTTTTGTAGAATCTGCAGGTGGATATTTGAAGGGATTTGAAGCCTATGCTGGGAATTGAATTATCTTCACCTAAAAACTAGACATAAGCATTCTCAGAAACTTCTGTGTGATGAGTGCATTCAACTCACAGACATGAACGTTCCTTTTTATAGAACAGTTTTGAAACACTCCTTCTGCAGAATCTGCAAGTGTTTATTTCGAGCGCTTTGAGGCCTATGCTGGAAAAGGAAATGTCTTCAAATAACAACTAGACAGAAGCATTCTCAGAAACTTCTTTGTGATGAGTGCATTCGACTCACAGACTTGAAGCTTCCTTTTGAAAGAGCAGTTTTGAAAAACTCTTTTTGTAGAATCTGCAAGTGGATATTTGGAGCGCTTTGAGGCCTATGCCGTGAAATGAAATATCTTCACCTAAACACTAGACAGAAGCATTCTCAGAAACTTCTGTGTGATGAGTGCATTCAACTCACAGACTTGAACGTTCCTTTTGATAGAACAGTTTTGAAACACTCCTTCTGCAGAATCTGCAAGTGTTTATTTCTAGCGCTTTGAGGCCTATGCTGGAAAAGGAAATGTCTTCAAATAACAACTAGACAGAAGCATTCTCAGAAACTTCTTTGTGATGCGTGCATTCAACTCACAGACTTGAACCTTCCTTTTGCAAAAGCAGTTTTGAAATACTCTTTTTGTAGAATCTGCAAGTGGATATTTGTAGCGAATTGTGGCCTATGCTGGGAAATGAAATATCTTCACCTAAAAACTAGACAGAAGCATTCTCAGAAACTTCTCTGTGATGAGTTCATTCAACTCACAGACATGAACATTCCTTTGATAGAGAGGTTTGGAAACACTCCTTTTGTAAAATCTGCAAGTGTTTATTTGGAGCGCTCTGATGCCTATGCTGGAAAAGGAAATATCTTCAAATAAAAACTAGACAGAAGCATTCTCAGAAAATTCTTTGTGATGAGTGCATTCAACTCACAGAGTTGAACCTTCTTTTTGATAGAAGAGTTTTCAAACTCTCTTTTTGTAGAATCTGCAAGTGCATATTTGGAGCTCTTGGAGGCCAATGCTGGAAAAGGGAACATCCTCAGATAGAGACTAGACAGAAGCATTCCCAGAAACTTGTTTGTGACGAGTGCATTCAACTCACAGATTTGAACGTTTCTTTTGAAAGAGCAGTTTTGGAACACTCTTTTTGTAGAATCTGCTAGTGTATATTTGGAGCGCTGTGAGGCCTATGCTGGGAAAGGTAATGTCTCCACTTGAAACCTAGACAGAAGCATTCTCAGAAACTTCTGTGTGATGAGTGCATTCAACTCACAGACTTGAACGTTCCTTTTGATAGAACAGTTTTGAAACACTCCTTCTGCAGAATCTGCAAGTGTTTATTTCGAGCGCTTTGAGGCCTATGCTGGAAAAGGAAACGTCTTGAAATAACAACTACACAGAAGCATTCTCAGAAACTTCTTTGTGATGAGTGCATTCAACTCACAGACTTGAAGCTTACTTTTGAAAGAGCAGTTTTGAAACACTCTTTTTGTAGAATCTGCAAGTGGATATTTGGAGCGGTTTGAGGCCTATGCTGTGAAATGAAATATCTTCACCTCAAAACTAGACAGAAGCATTCTCAGAAACTTCTGTGTGATGAGTGCATTCAACTCACAGACTTGAACGTTCCTTTTGATAGAACAGTTTTGAAACACTCCTTCTGCAGAATCTGCAGGTGTTTATTTCTAGCGCTTTGAGGCCTATGCTGGAAAAGGAAATGTCTTCAAATAACAACTAGACAGAAGCATTCTCAGAAACTTCTTTGTGATGAGTGCATTCAACTCACAGACTTGAACCTTCCTTTTGAAAGAGCAGTTTTGAAATACTCTTTTTGTAGAATCTGCAAGTGGATATTTGGAGCGCTTTGAGCCCTATAATGGGAAATGAAATATCTTCACCTAAAAACTAGACAGAAGCATTCTCAGAAACTTATGTGTGATGAGTGCATTCAACTCACAGACTTGAACATTCCTTTTGATAGAGCAGTTTGGAAACACTCCTGTTGTAAAATCTGCAAGTGTTTATTTGGAGCGCTCTGAGTCATATGCTGGAAAAGGAAATATCTTCAAATAAAAACTAGTCAGAAGCATTCTCAGAAACTTCTTTGTGATGAGTGCATTCTACTCGCAGAGTTGAACCTTCTTTTTGATAGAAGAGTTTGCAAACTCTCTTTTTGTAGAATCTGCAAGTGCATATTTAGAGCTGATGGAGGCCAATGCTGGAAAAGGGAACATCCTCAGATAGAGACTAGACAGAAGCATTCCCAGAAACTTGCTTGTGACGAGTGCATTCAACTCACAGACTTGAACGTTTCTTTGGAAAGAGCAGTTTTGGAACACTCTTTTTGGACAATCTGCTAGTGTATATTTGGAGCGCTGTGAGGCCTATGCTGGGAAATGAAATGTCTCCACCTAAAAACTAGGCAGAAGCATTCTCACAAACTTCTGTGTGATGAGTGCATTCAACTCACATACTTGAACGTTCCTTTTGATAGAACAGTTTTGAAACACTCCTTCTGCAGAATCTGCAAGTGTTTATTTCGAGCGCTTTGAGGTCTATGCTGGAAAAGGAAATGTCTTCAAATAACAACTACACAGAAGCATTCTCAGAAACTTCTTTGTGATAAGTGCATTCAACTCACAGACTTGAAGCTTCCTTTTGAAAGAGCAGTTTTGAAACACTCTTTTTGTAGAATCTGCAAGTGGATATTTGGAGCGCTTTGAGGCCTATGCTGGGAAATGAAATATCTTCACCTAAAAACTAGACAGAAGCATTCTCAGAAACTCCTGTGTGATGAGTGCATTCAACTCACAGACTTGAACGCTCCTTTTGATAGAACAGTTTTGAAACACACCTTCTGCAGAATCTGCAAGTGTTTATTTCGAGCACATTTAGGCCTATGCTGGAAAAGGAAATGTCTTCAAATAACAACAAGACAGAAGCATTCTCAGAAACTTCTTTTTGATGAGTGCATTCAACTCACAGACTTGAACCTTCCTTTTGAAAGAGCAGTTTTGAAACGCTCTTTTTGTAGAATCTGCAAGTGGATATTTGGAGCGCTTTGAGGCCTATGCTGGGAAATGAAATATCTTCACCTAAAAACTAGACAGAAGCATTCTCAGAAACTTCTGTGTGATGAGTGCATTCAACTCACAGACTTGAACATTCCTTTTGATAGAGCAGTTTCGAAACACTCCTTTTGTAAAATCTGCAAGTGTTTATTTGGAGCGCTCTGAGTCCTATGCTGGAAAAGGAAATATCTTCAAATAAAAACTAGACAGAAGCATTCTCAGAAACTACTTTGTGATGAGTGCATTCTACTCGCAGAGTTGAAACTTCTTTAAGATAGAAGAGTTTTCAAACTCTCTTTTTGTAAAATCTGCAAGTGCATATTTGGAGCTGTTGGAGGCCAATGCTGGAAAAGGGAACATCCTCAGATAGAGACTAGACAGAAGCATTCCCAGAAACTGGTTTGTGACGAGTGCATTCAACTCACAGACTTGAACGTTTCTTTTGAAAGAGCAGTTTTGGAACACTCTTTTTGTAGAATCTGCTAGTGTATATTTGGAGCGCTGGGAGGCCTATGCTGGGAAATGAAATGTCTCCACCTAAAAACTACACAGAAGCATTCTCAGAAACTTCTGTGTGATGAATGCATTCAACTCACAGACTTGAACGTTCCTTTTGATAGAACAGTTTTGAAACACTCCTTCTGCAGAATCTGCAGGTTTTTATTTCCAGCGCTTTCAGGCCTATGCTGGAAAAGGAAATGTCTTCAAATAACAACTAGACAGAAGCATTCTCAGAAACTTCTTTGTGATGAGTGCATTCAACTCACAGACTTAAACCTTCCTTTTGAAAGAGCAGTTTTGAAACACTCTTTTTGTAGAATCTGCAAGTAGATATTTGGAGCGCTGTGAGGCCTATGCTGGGAAATGAAATGTCTCCACCTAAAAACTAGACAGAATCATTCTCAGAAACTTCTGTGTGATGAGTGCATTCAACTCACATACTTGAACGTTCCGTTTGATAGAACAGTTTTGAAACACTCCTTCTGCAGAATCTGCAAGTGTTTGTTTCGAGCGCTTTGAGGCCTATGCTGGAAAAGGAAATGTCTTCAAATAACAACTACACAGAAGCATTCTCAGAAACTTCTTTTTGATGAGTGCATTCAACTCACAGACTTGAACCTTCCTTTTGAAAGAACAGTTTTGAAACACTCTTTTTGTAGAATCCGCAAGAGGATATTTGGAGCGCTTTGAGACCTATGCTGGGAAATGAAATAGCTTCACCTAAAAACTAGACAGAAGCATTCTCAGAAACTTCTGTGTGATGAGTGCATTCAACTCACAGACTTGAACATTCCTTTTGATAGAGCAGTTTGGAAACAGTCCTTTTGTAAAATCTGCAAGTGTTTATTTGGAGCGCTCTGTGGCCTATGCTGGAATAGGAAATATCTTCAAATAAAAACTAGACAGAAGCATTCTCAGAAACTTCTTTGTGATGAGTGCATTGTACCCGCAGAGTTGAACCTTCTTTTTGATAAAAGAGTTTTCAAACTCTCTTTTTGTAGAATCTGCAAGTGCATATTTGGAGCTGTTGGAGGCCAATGCTGGAAAAGGGAACATCCTCAGATAGAGACTAGACAGAAGCATTCCCAGAAACTTGTTTGTGACGAGTGCATTCAACTCACAGACTTGAACGTTTCTTTTGAAAGAGCAGTTTTGGAACACACTTTTTGTAGCATCTGCTAGTGTATATTTGGAGCGCTGTGAGGCCTACGCTGGGAAAGGAAATGTCTCCAACTAAAAACTAGACAGAAGCATTCTCAGAAACTTCTGTGTGATGAGTGCATTCAACTCACAGACTTGAACGTTCCTTTTGATAGGACAGTTTTGAAACACTCCTTCTGCAGAATCTGCAAGTGTTTATTTCGAGCGCTTTGAGGCCTATGCTGGACAAGGAAGTGTCTTCAAATAACAACTACACAGAAGCATTCCCAGAAACTTCTTTGTGATGAGTGCATTCAACTAACAGACTTGAAGCTTCCTTTTGCAAGAGCAGTTTTGAAACACTCTTTTTGTAGAATCTGCAAGTGGATATTTGGAGCGCTTTGAGGCCTATGCTGGGAAATGTAATATCTTCACCTAAAAAATAGACAGAAGCATTCTCAGAAACTTCTGTGTGATGAGTGCATTCAACCCACGGACTTGAACGTTCCTTTTTATAGAACAGTTTTGAAACACTCCTTCTGCAGAATCTGCAGGTGTTTATTTCTAGCGCTTTGAGGCCTATGCTGGAAAAGGAAATGTCTTCAAATAACAACTAGACAGAAGCATTCTCAGAAACTTCTTTGTGATGAGTGCATTCAACTCACAGACTTGAACCTTCCTTTTGAAAGAGCAGTTTTGAAATACTCTTTTTGTAGAATCTGCAAGTGGATATTTGGAGCGATTTGTGGCCTATGCTGGGAAATGAAATATCTTCACCTAAAAACTAGACAGAAGCATTCTCAGAAACTTCTCTGTGATGAGTGCATTCAACTCACCGACATGAACATTCCTTTGATAGAGAGGTTTGGAAACACTCTTTTTGTAAAATCTGCAAGTGTTTATTTGGAGCGCTCTGAGTCCTATGCTGGAAAAGGAAATATCTTCAAATAAAAACTAGACAGAAGCATTCTCAGAAACTTCTTTGTGATGAGTGCATTCAACTCACAGAGTTGAACCTTCTTTTTGATAGAAGAGTTTTCAAACTCTCTTTTTGTAGAATCTGCAAGTGCATATTTGGAGCTCTTGGAGGCCAGTCCTGGAAAAGGGAACATCCTCAGATAGAGACTAGACAGAAGCATTCCCAGAAACTTGTTTGTGACGAGTGCATTCAACTCACAGACTTGAACGTTTCTTTTGAAAGAGCAGTTTTGGAACACTCTTTTTGTAGAATCTGCTAATGTATATTTGGAACGCTGTGAGGCCTATGCTGGGAAATGAAATGTCTCCACCTAAAAACTAGACAGAAGCATTCTCAGAAACTTCTGTGTGATGAGTGCATTCAACTCACAGACTTGAACTTTCCTTTTGATAGAACAGTTTTGAAACACTCCTTTTGCAGAATCTGCAAGTGTTTATTTCAAGCGCTTTGAGGTCTATGCTGGAAAAGGAAATGTCTTCAAATAACAACTACACAGAAGCATTCTCAGAAACTTCTTTGGGATGAGTGCATTCTACTCGCAGAGTTGAACCTTCTTTTTGATAGAAGAGTTTTCAAACTCTCTTTTTGTAGAATCTGGAAGTGCATATTTGGAGCTGTTGGAGGCCAATGCTGGAAAAGGGAACATCCTCAGATAGAGACTAGACATAAGCATTCCCAGAAACTTGTTTGTGACGAGTGTATTCAACTGACAGATTTGAACGTTTCTTTTGAAGGAGCAGTTTTGGAACACACTTTTTGTAGAATCTGCAAGTGTATATTTGGAGCGCTGTGAGGCCTATGCTGGGAAAGGAAATGTCTCCACCTAAAAACTAGACAGAAGCATTCTCAGAAACTTCTTTGTGATGAGTGCATTCAACTCACAGACTTGAACGTTCCTTTTGATAGAACAGTTTTGAAACACTTCTTCTGCAGAATCTGCAAGTGTGTATTTCGAGCGTTTTGAGGCCCATGCTGGAAAAGGAAATGTCTTCAAATAAAAACTAGACAGAAGCATTCTCAGAAACTTCTTTGTGATGAGTGCATTCAACTCACAGACTTGAACCTTCCTTTTGAAAGAGCAGTTTTGAAACACTCCTTTTGTAGAATCTGCAAGTAGATATTTGGAGTGATTTGAGGCCTATGCTGGGAAATGAAATGTCTCCACCTAAAAACTAGACAGAAGCATTCTCAGAAACTTCTGTGTGATGAGTGCATTCAACTCACAGACTTGAACGTTCCTTTTGAGAGAACAGTTTTGAAACACTCCTTCTGCAGAATCTGCAAGTGTTTATTTCCAGCGCTTTGAGGCCTATGCTGGAAAAGGAAATGTCTTCAAATAACAACTAGACAGAAGCATTCTCAGAAACTTCTTTGTGATGAGTGCATTCTACTCACAAACTTGAACCTTACTTTTGAAAGAGCAGTTTTGAAACACTCTTTTTGTAGAATCTGCAAGTGGATATTTGGAGCGCTTTGAGGCCTATGCTGGGAAATGAAATATCTTCACCTAAAAAGTAGACAGAAGCATTCTCAGAAACTTCTGTGTGATGAGTGCATTCAACTCACAGACTTGAACATTCCTTTTGATAGAGCAGTTTGGAAACACTCCTTTTGTAAAATCTGCACGTGTTTATTTGCAGCGCTCTGAGTCCTATGCTGGAAAAGGAATTATCTTCCAATAAAAACTAGACAGAAGCATTCTCAGAAACTTCTTTGTGATGAGTGCATTCTACTCGCAGATTTGAACCTTCTTTTTGATAGAAGAGTTTTCAAACTCTCTTTTTGTAGAATCTGCAAGTGCATATTTTGAGCTGATGGAGGCCAATGGTGGAAAAGGGAACATCCTCAGATGGAGACTAGACAGAAGCATTCCCAGAAACTTGTTTGTGACGAGTGCATTCAACTCACAGACTTGAACGTTTCTTTTGAAAGAGCAGTTTTGGAACACTCTTTTTGTAGAATCTGCTAGTGTATATTTGCAGCGCTGTGAGGCCTATGCTGGGAAATGAAATGTCTCCACCTAAAAACTAGACAGAAGAATTCTCAGAAACTTCTGTGTGATGAGTGCATTGAACTCAAAGACTTGAACGTTCCTTTTGATAGAACAGTTTTGAAACACTCCTTCTGCAGAATCTGCAAGTGTTTATTTCGAGCGCTTTGAGACCTATGCTGGAAAAGGAAATGTCTTGAAATAACAACTACACAGAAGCATTCTCAGAAACTTCTTTGTGATTAGTGCATTCAACTCACAGACTTGAACGTTCCTTTTGATAGAACAGTTTTGAAACACTCCTTCTGCAGAATCTGCAAGTGTTTATTTCGAGCGCTTTGAGGCCTATGCTGCAAATGGAAATGTCTTCAAATAACAACTACACAGAAGCATTCTCAGAAACTTCTTTGTGATGAGTGCATTCAACTCACAGACTTGAACCTTCCTTTTGCAAGAGCAGTTTTGAAACACTCTTTTTGTAGAATCTGCAGATGGATATTTGAAGCGCTTTGAAGCCTATGCTGGGAATTGAATTATCTTCACCTAAAAACTGGACAGAAGCATTCTCAGAAACTTCTGTGTGATGGGTGCATTCAACTCACGGACATGAACGTTCCTTTTTATAGAACAGTTTTGAAACACTCCTTCTGCAGAATCTGCAAGTGTTTATTTTGAGCGCTTTGAGGCCTATGCTGGAAAAGGAAATGTCTTCAAATAACAACTAGACAGAAGCATTCTCAGAAACTTCTTTGTGATGAGTGCATTCAACTCACAGACTTGAAGCGTCCTTTTGAAAGAGCAGTTTTGAAACACTCTTTTTGTAGAATCTGCAAGTGGATATTTGGAGCGATTTGAGGCCTATGCCGTGAAATGAAATATCTTCAACTAAACACTAGACAGAAGCATTCTCAGAAACTTCTGTGTGATGAGTGCATTCAACTCACAGACTTGAACGTTCCTTTTGATAGAACAGTTTTGAAACACTCCTTCTGCAGAATCTGCAAGTGTTTATTTCGAGCGCTTTGAGGCCTATGCTGGAAAAGGAAATGTCTTCAAATAACAACTACACAGAAGCATTCTCAGACACTTCTTTGTGATGAGTGCATTCAACTCACAGACTTGAACCTTCCTTTTGAAAGAGCAGTTTTGAAACACTCTTTTTGTAGAATCTGCAAGTGGATATTTGGAGCGCTTTGAGGCCTAAGCTGGGAAATGAAATATCTTCCCCTAATATCTAGACAGAAGCATTCTCAGAAACTTCTGTGTGATGAGTGCATTCAACTCACAGACTTGAACGTTCCTTTTGATAGAACAGTTTTAAAACACTCCTTTTGTAAAATCTGCAAGTGTTTATTTGGAGCGCTCTGAGACCTATGCTAGAAAAGGAAATATCTTCAAATAAAAACTAGACAGAAGCATTCTCAGAAACTTCTTTGTGATGAGTGCATTCTACTCGCAGATTTGAACCTTCTTTTTGATAGAAGAGTTTTCAAACTCTCTTTTTGTAGAATCTGCAAGTGCATATTTGGAGCTGTTGGAGGCCAATGCTGGAAAAGGGAACATCCTCAGATAGAGACTAGACAGAAGCATTCCCAGAAACTTGTTTGTGATGAGTGCATTCAACTCACAGAATTGAACGTTTCTTTTGAAAGAGTAGTTTTGGAACACTCTTTTTGTAGAATCTCCTACTGTATATTTGGAGGGCTGTGAGGCCTATGCTGGGAATTGAAATGTCTCCACCTAAAAACTAGACAGAAGCATTCTCAGAAACTTCTGTGTAATGAGTGCATTCAACTCACTGACTTGAACGTTCCTATTGATAGAAGAGTTTTGAAACACTCCTTCTGCAGAATCTGCAAGTGTTTATTTCGAGCGCTTTGAGGCCTATGCTGGAAAAGGAAATGTCTTCAAATAACAACTACACAGAAGCATTCTCAGAAACTTCTTTGTGATGAGTGCATTCAACTCACAGATTTGAACCTTCCTTTTGAAAGAGCAGTTTTGGAACACACTTTTTGTAGAATCTGCTAGTGTATATTTGGAGCGCTGTGAGGCCTATGCTGGGAAATGAATTGTTTCCACCTAAAAACTAGACAGAAGCATTCTCAGAAACTTCTGTGTGATGAGTGCATTCAACTCACAGACTTGAACGTTCCTTTTGATAGAACAGTTTTGAAACACTCCTTCTGCAGAATCTGCAAGAGTTTATTTCGAGCGCTTTGCGGTCTATGCTGGAAAAGGAAATGTCTTGAAATAACAACTAGACAGAAGCATTCTCAGAAACTTCTTTGTGATGAGTGCATTCAACTCACAGACTTGAACCTTCCTTTTGAAAGAGCAGTTTTGAAACACTCTTTTTGTAGAATCTGCAAGTGGATATTTGGAGCGCTTTGAGGCCTATGCTGGGAAATGAAATATCTTCACCTAAAAACTAGACAGAAGCATTCTCAGAAACTTCTGTGTGATGAGTGCATTCAACTCAGAGACTTGAACGTTCCTTTTGATATAACAGTTTTGAAACACCTCTTCTGCAGTATCTGCCAGTGTTTATTTCGAGCGCTTTTAGGCCTATGCTGGAAAAGGAAATGTCTTCAAATAACAACTAGACAGAAGCATTCTCAGAAACTTCTTTTTGATGAGTGCATTCAACTCACAGACTTGAACCTTCCTTTTGAAAGAGCAGTTTTGAAACACTCATTTTGTAGAATCTGCAAGTGGATATTTGGAGCGCTTAGAGGCCTATGCTGGGAAATGAAATATCTTCACCTTAAAACTAGACAGAAGCATTCTCAGAAACTTCTGTGTGATGAGTGCATTCAACTCACAGACTTGAACATTCCTTTTGATAGAGCAGTTTGGAAACACTCCTTTTGTAAATCTGCAAGTGTTTATTTGGAGCGCTCTGAGGCCTATGCTGGAAAAGGAAATATCTTCAAATAAGAACTAGACAGATGCATTCTCAGAAACTTCTTTGTGATGAGTGCATTCTACTCGCAGAGTTGAACCTTCTTTTTGATAGAAGAGTTTTCAAACTCTCTTTTTGTAGAATCTGCAAGTGCATATTTGGAGCTCTTGGAGGCCACTGCTGGAAAAGGGAACATCCTCAGATAGAGATTAGAAAGAAGCATTCCCAGAAACTTGTTTGTGACGAGTGCATTCAACTCACAGATTTGAACGTTTCTTTTGAAAGAGCAGTTTTGGAACACACTTTTTGTAGAATCTGCTAGTGTATATTTGGAGCGCTGTGAGGCCTATGCTGGGAAATGAAATGTCTCCACCTAAAAACTAGACAGAAGCATTCTCAGAAACTTCTGTGTGATGAGTGCATTCAACTCACAGACTTGAACTTTCCTTTTGATAGAACAGTTTTGAAACACTCCTTCTGCAGAATCTGCAAGTGTTTATTTCGAGCGCTTTGAGGCCTATGCTGGAAAAGGAAATGTCTTCAAATAACAACTACACAGAAGCATTCTCAGACACTTCTTTGTGATGAGTGCATTCACCTCACAGACTTGAACCTTCCTTTTGAAAGAGCAGTTTTGAAACACTCTTTTTGTAGAATCTGCAAGTGGATATTTGGAGCGCTTTGAGGCCTAAGCTGGGAAATGAAATATCTTCCCCTAAAATCTAGACAGAAGCATTCTCAGAAACTTCTGTGTGCTGAGTGCATTCAACACACAGACTTGAATATTCCTTTTGATAGAGCAGTTTGGAAACACTCCTTTTGTAAAATCTGCAAGTGTTTATTTGGAGCGCTCTGAGACCTATGCTAGAAAAGGAAATATCTTCAGATAAAAACTAGACAGAAGCATTCTCAGAAACTTCTTTGTGATGAGTGCATTCTACTCGCAGAGTTGAACCTTCTTTTTGATAGAAGAGTTTTCAAACTCTCTTTTTGTAGAATCTGCAAGTGCATATTTGGAGCTGCTGGAGGCCAATGGTTGAAAAGGGAACATCCTCAGATAGAGACTAGACAGAAGCATTCCCAGAAACTTGTTTGTGACGAGTGCATTCAACTCACAGACTTGAACGTTTCTTTTGAAAGAGCAGTTTTGAAACACTCTTTTTGTAGAATCTGCTAGTGTACATTTGGAGCGCTGTGAGGCCTATGCTGGGAAATGAAATGTCTCCACCTAAAAACTAGACAGAAGCATTCTCAGAAACTTCTGTGTGATGAGTGCATTCAACTCACAGACTTGAACGTTCCTTTTGATAGAACAGTTTTGAAACACTCCTTCTGCAGAATCTGCAAGTTTTTATTTCCAGCGCTTTGAGGCCTATGCTGGAAAAGGAAATGTCTTCAAATAACAACTACACAAAAGCATTCTGAGAAACTTCTTTGTGATGAGTGCATTCAACTCACAGACTTGAACCTTCCTTTTGAAAGAGCAGTTTTGAAACACTCCTTTTGTAGAATCTGCAAGTAGATATTTGGAGTGATTTGAGGCCTATGCTGGGAAATGAAATGTCTCCACCTAAAAACTAGACAGAAGCATTCTCAGAAACTTCTGTGTGATGAGTGCATTCAACTCACAGACTTGAACGTTCCTTTTGAGAGAACAGTTTTGAAACACTCCTTCTGCAGAATCTGCAAGTGTTTATTTCCAGCGCTTTGAGGCCTATGCTGGAAAAGGAAATGTCTTCAAATAGCAACTAGACAGAAGCATTCTCAGAAACTTCTTTGTGATGAGTGCATTCTACTCACAAACTTGAACCTTACTTTTGAAAGAGCAGTTTTGAAACACTCTTTTTGTAGAATCTGCAAGTGGATATTTGGAGCGCTTTGAGGCCTATGCTGGGAAATGAAATATCTTCACCTAAAAAGTAGACAGAAGCATTCTCAGAAACTTCTGTGTGATGAGTGCATTCAACTCACAGACTTGAACATTCCTTTTGATAGAGCAGTTTGGAAACACTCCTTTTGTAAAATCTGCACCTGTTTATTTGGAGCGCTCTGAGTCCTATGCTGGAAAAGGAAATATCTTCAAATAAAAACTAGACAGAAGCATTCTCAGAAACTTCTTTGTGATGAGTGCATTCTACTCGCATATTTGAACCTTCTTTTTAATGGAAGAGTTTTCAAACTCTCTTTTTGTAGAATCTGCAAGTGCATATTTTGAGCTGATGGAGGCCAATGGTGGAAAAGGGAACATCCTCAGATAGAGACTAGACAGAAGCATTCCCAGAAACTTGTTTGTGACGAGTGCATTCAACTCACAGACTTGAACGTTTCTTTTGAAAGAGCAGTTTTGGAACACTCTTTTTGTAGAATCTGCTAGTGTATATTTGCAGCGCTGTGAGGCCTATGCTGGGAAATGAAATGTCTCCACCTAAAAACTAGACAGAAGCATTCTCAGAAACTTCTGTGTGATGAGGGCATTGAACTCAAAGACTTGAACGTTCCTTTTGATAGAACAGTTTTGAAACACTCCTTCTGCAGAATCTGCAAGTGTTTATTTCGAGCGCTTTGAGACCTATGCTGGAAAAGGAAATGTCTTGAAATAACAACTACACAGAAGCATTCTCAGAAACTTCTTTGTGATGAGTGCATTCAACTCACAGACTTGAACCTTCCTTTTGAAAGAGCAGTTTTGAAACACTCTTTTTGTAGAATCTGCAAGTGGATATTTGGAGCGCTTTGAGGCCTATGCTGGGAAATGAAATATCTTCACCTAAAAACTAGACAGAAGCATTCTCAGAAACCATTTTGTAGAATCTGCAAGTGCATATTTGGAGCTGTTGGAGGCCAATGCTGGAAAAGGGAACATCCTCAGATAGAGACTAGACAGAAGCATTCCCAGAAACTTGTTTGTGACGAGTGCATTCAACTCACAGACTTGAACGTTTCTTTTGAAAGAGCAGTTTTGGAACACTCTTTTTGTAGATTCTGCTAATGTATATTTGGAGCGCTGTGAGGCCTATGTTGGGAAATGAAATGTCTCCACCTGAAAACTAGACAGAAGCATTCTCAGAAACTTCTGTGTGATGAGTGCATTCAACTCACAGACTTGAACGTTCCTTTTGATAGAACAGTTTTGAAACACTCCTTCTGCAGAATCTGCAAGTGTTTATTTCGAGCGCTTTGAGGCCTATGCTGGAAAAGGAAATGTCTTCAAATAACAACTACACAGAAGAATTCTCAGAAACTTTTTTGTGATGAGTGCATTCAACTCACAGACTTGAACCTTCCTTTTGCAAGAGCAGTTTTGAAACACTCTTTTTGTAGAATCTGCAGGTGGATATTTGAAGCGATTTGAAGCCTATGCTGGGAATTGAATTATCTTCACCTAAAAACTAGACAGAAGCATTCTCAGAAACTTCTGTGTGATGAGTGCATTCAACTCACGGACATGAACGTTCCTTTTTATAGAACAGTTTTGAAACACTCCTTCTGCAGAATCTGCAAGTGTTTATTTCGAGCGCTTTGAGGCCTATGCTGGAAAAGGAAATGTCTTCAAATAACTACACAGAAGCATTCTCAGAAACTTCTTTGTGATGAGTGCATTCAACTCACAGACTTGAAGCTTCCTTTTGAAAGAGCAGTTTTGAAACACTCTTTTTGTAGAATCTGCAAGTGGATATTTGGAGCGCTATGAGGCCTATGCCGTGAAATGAAATATCTTCACCTAAACACTAGACAGAAGCATTCTCAGAAACTTCTGTGTGATGAGTGCATTCAACTCACAGACTTGAACGTTCCTTTTGATAGAACAGTTTTGAAACACTCCTTTTGTAAAATCTACAAGTGTTTATTTGGAGCGCTCTGAGACCTATGCTAGAAAAGGAAATATCTTCAAATAAAAACTAGACAGAAGCATTCTCAGAAACTTCTTTGTGATGAGTGCATTCTACTCGCAGATTTGAACCTTCTTTTTGATAGAAGAGTTTTCAAACTCTCTTTTTGTAGAATCTGCAAGTGCATATTTGGAGCTGTTGGAGGCCAATGCTGGAAAAGGGAACATCCTCAGATAGAGACTAGACAGAAGCATTCCCAGAAACTTGTTTGTGACGAGTGCATTCAACTGACAGACTTGAACTTTTCTTTTGAAAGAGTAGTTTTGGAACACTCTTTTTGTACAATCTCCTAGTGTATATTTGGAGGGCTGGGAGGCCTATGCTGGGAAATGAAATGTCTCCACCTAAAAACTAGACAGAAGCATTCTCAGAAACTTCTGTGTAATGAGTGCATTCAACTCACTGACTTGAACGTTCCTATTGATAGAACAGTTTTGAAACACTCCTTCTGCAGAATCTGCAAGTGTTTATTTCGAGCGCTTTGAGACCTATGCTGGAAAAGGAAATGTCTTCAAATAACAACTACACAGAAGGATTCTCAGAAACTTCTTTGTGATGAGTGCATTCAACTCACAGATTTGAACCTTCCTTTTGAAAGAGCAGTTTTGGAACACTCTTTTTGTAGAATCTGCTAGTGTATATTTTGAGCGCTGTGAGGCGTATGCTGGGAAATGAAATGTCTCCACCTAAAAACTAGACTGAAGGATTCTCAGAAACTTCTGTGTGATGAGTGCATTCAACTCACAGACTTGAACGTTCCTTTTGATAGAACAGTTTTGAAACACTCCTTCTGCAGAATCTGCAAGTGTTTATTTCGAGCGCTTTGAGGCCTATGCTGGAAAAGGAAATGTCTTCAAATAGCAACTACACAGAAGCATTCTCAGAAACTTCTTTGTGATGAGTGCATTCAACTCACAGACTTGAACCTTCCTTTTGCAAGAGCAGTTTTGAAACACTCTTTTTGTAGAATCTGCAAGTGGATATTTGGAGCGCTTTGAGGCCTATGCCGTGAAATGAAATATCTTCACCTAAACACTAGACAGAAGCATTCTCAGAAACTTCTGTGTGATGAGTGCATTCAACTCACAGACTTGAACGTTCCTTTTGATAGAACAGTTTTGAAACACTCCTTCTGCAGAATCTGCAAGTGTTTATTTCTAGCGCTTTGAGGCCTATGCTGGAAAAGGAAATGTCTTCAAATAACAACTAGACAGAAGCATTCTCAGAAACTTCTTTGTGATGCGTGCATTCAACTCACAGACTTGAACCTTCGTTTTGCAAAAGCAGTTTTGAAATACTCTTTTTGTAGAATCTGCAAGTGGATATTTGGAGCGATTTGTGGCCTATGCTGGGAAATGAAATATCTTCACCTAAAAACTAGACAAAAGCATTCTCAGAAACTTCTCTGTGATGAGTGCATTCAACTCACAGACATGAACATTCCTTTGATAGAGAGGTTTGGAAACACTCCTTTTGTAAAATCTGCAAGTGTTTATTTGGAGCGCTCTGATGCCTATGCTGGAAAAGGAAATATCTTCAAATAAAAACTAGACAGAAGCATTCTCAGAAACTTCTTTGTGATGAGTGCATTCAACTCACAGAGTTGAACCTTCTTTTTGATAGAAGAGCTTTCAAACTCTCTTTTTGTAGAATCTGCAAGTGCATATTTGGAGCTCTTGGAGGCCAATGCTGGAAAAGGGAACATCCTCAGATAGAGACTAGACAGAAGCATTCCCAGAAACTTGTTTGTGACGAGTGCATTCAACTCACAGATTTGAACGTTTCTTTTGAAAGAGCAGTTTTGGAACACTCTTTTTGTAGAATCTGCTAGTGTATATTTGGAGCGCTGTGAGGCCTATGCTGGGAAAGGTAATGTCTCCACTTAAAACCTAGACAGAAGCATTCTCAGAAACTTCTGTGTGATGAGTGCATTCAACTCACAGACTTGAACGTTCCTTTTGATAGAACAGTTTTGAAACACTCCTTCTGCAGAATCTGCAAGTGTTTATTTCGAGCGCTTTGAGGCCTATGCTGGAAAAGGAAACGTCTTGAAATAACAACTACACAGAAGCATTCTCAGAAACTTGTTTGTGATGAGTACATTCAACTCACAGACTTGAAGCTTACTTTTGAAAGAGCAGTTTTGAAACACTCTTTTTGTAGAATCTGCAAGTGGATATTTGGAGCGGTTTGAGGCCTATGCTGTGAAATGAAATATCTTCACCTCAAAACTAGACAGAAGCATTCTCAGAAACTTCTGTGTGATGAGTGCATTCAACTCACAGACTTGAACGTTCCTTTTGATAGAACAGTTTTGAAACACTCCTTTTGTAAAATCTGCAAGTGTTTATTTGGAGCGCTCTGAGACCTATGCTAGAAAAGGAAATATCTTCAAATAAAAACTAGACAGAAGCATTCTCAGAAACTTCTTTGTGATGAGTGCATTCTACTCGCAGATTTGAACCTTCTTTTTGATAGAAGAGTTTTCAAACTCTCTTTTTGTAGAATCTGCAAGTGCATATTTGGAGCTGTAGGAGGCCATTGCTGGAAAAGGGAACATCCTCAGATAGAGACTAGACAGAAGCATTGCCAGAAACTTCTTTGTGACGAGTGCATTCAACTCACAGACTTGAACGTTTCTTTGGAAAGAGTCGTTTTGGAACACTCTTTTTGTAGAATCTGCTAGTGTATATTTGGAGGGCTGTGAGGCCTATGCTGGGAAATGAAATGTCTCCACCTAAAAACTAGACAGAGGCATTCTCAGAAACTTCTGTGTAATGAGTGCATTCAACTCACAGACTTGAACGTTCCTTTTGATAGAACAGTTTTGAAACACTCCTTCTGCAGAATCTGCAAGTGTTTATTTCGAGCGCTTTGAGGCCTATGCTGGAAAAGGAAATGTCTTCAAATAACAACTACACAGAAGCATTCTCAGAAACTTCTTTGTGATGAGTGCATTCAACTCACAGACTTGAACCTTCCTTTTGCAAGAGCAGTTTTGAAACACTCTTTTTGTAGAATCTGCAGATGGATATTTGAAGCGCTTTGAAGCCTATGCTGGGAATTGAATTATCTTCACTTAAAAACTAGACAGAAGCATTCTCAGAAACTTCTGTGTGATGAGTGCATTCAACTCACGGACGTGAACGTTCCTTTTTATAGAACAGTTTTGAAACACTCCTTCTGCAGAATCTGCAAGTGTTTATTTCGAGCGCTTTGAGGCCTATGCTGGAAAAGGAAATGTCTTCAAATAACAACTAGACAGAAGCATTCTCAGAAACTTCTTTGTGATGAGTGCATTCAACTCACAGACTTGAAGCTTCCTTTTGAAAGAGCAGTTTTGAAACACTCTTTTTGTAGAATCTGCAAGTGGATATTTGGAGCGCTTTGAGGCCTATGCCGTGAAATGAAATATCTTCACCTAAACACTAGACAGAAGCATTCTCAGAAACTTCTGTGTGATGAGTGCATTCAACTCACAGACTTGAACGTTCCTTTTGATAGAACAGTTTTGAAACACTCTTTCTGCAGAATCTGCAAGTGTTTATTTCTAGCGCTTTGAGGCCTATGCTGGAAAAGGAAATGTCTTCAAATAACAACTAGACAGAAGCATTCTCAGAAACTTCTTTGTGATGCGTGCATTCAACTCACAGACTTGAACCTTCCTTTTGCAAAAGCAGTTTTGAAATACTCTTTTTGTAGAATCTGCAAGTGGATATTTGGAGCGATTTGTGGCCTATGCTGGGAAATGAAATATCTTCACCTAAAAACTAGACAGAAGCATTCTCAGAAACTTCTCTGTGATGAGTGCATTCAACTCACAGACATGAACATTCCTTTGATAGAGAGGTTTGGAAACACTCCTTTTGTAAAATCTGCAAGTGTTTATTTGGAGCGCTCTGATGCCTATGCTGGAAAAGGAAATATCTTCAAATAAAAACTAGACAGAAGCATTCTCAGAAACTTCTTTGTGATGAGTGCATTCAACACACAGAGTTGAACCTTCTTTTTGATAGGAGAGTTTTCAAACTCTCTTTTTGTAGAATCTGCAAGTGCATATTTGGAGCTCTTGGAGGCCAATGCTGGAAAAGGGAACATCCTCAGATAGAGACTAGACAGAAGCAATCCCAGAAACTTGTTTGTGACGAGTGCATTCAACTCACAGATTTGAACGTTTCTTTTGAAAGAGCAGTTTTGGAACACTCTTTTTGTAGAATCTGCTAGTGTATATTTGGAGCGCTGTGAGGCCTATGCTGGGAAAGGTAATGTCTCCACTTAAAACCTAGACAGAAGCATTCTCAGAAACTT
Source organism: Pongo pygmaeus (assembly GCF_028885625.2). Lineage (NCBI taxonomy): Eukaryota > Metazoa > Chordata > Mammalia > Primates > Hominidae > Pongo > Pongo pygmaeus. Next base: position 38,189,803 of record NC_072391.2, on the reverse strand, counting down.
CTGTGTGATGAGTGCATTCAACTCACAGACTTGAACATTACTTTTGATAGAGCAGTTTGGAAACACTCCTTTTGTAAAATCTGCACGTGTTTATTTGGAGCGCTCTGAGTCCTATGCTGGAAAAGGAAATATCTTCAAATAAAAACTAGACAGAAGCATTCTCAGAAACTTCTTTGTGATGAGTGCATTCTACTCGCAGATTTGAACCTTCTTTTTGATGGAAGAGTTTTCAAACTCTCTTTTTGTAGAATCTGCAAGTGCATATTTTGAGCTGATGGAGGCCAATGGTGGAAAAGGGAACATCCTCAGATAGAGACTAGACAGAAGCATTCCCAGAAACTTGTTTGTGACGAGTGCATTCAACTCACAGATTTGAACCTTCCTTTTGAAAGAGCAGTTTTGGAACACTCTTTTTGTAGAACCTGCTAGTGTATATTTGGAGCGCTGTGAGGCCTATGCTGGGAAATGAAATGTCTCCACCTAAAAACTAGACAGAAGCATTCTCAGAAACTTCTGTGTGATGAGTGCATTCAACTCACAGACTTGAACGTTCCTTTTGATAGAACAGTTTTGAAACACTCCTTCTGCAGAATCTGCAAGTGTTTATTTCGAGCGCTTTGAGGCCTATGCGGGAAAAGGAAATGTCTTCAAATAACAACTAGACAGAAGCATTCTAAGAAACTTCTTTGTGATGAGTGCATTCAACTCACAGACTTGAAGCTTCCTTTTGAAAGAGCAGTTTTGAAACACTCTTTTTGTAGAATCTGCAAGTGGATATTTGGAGCGCTTTGAGGCCTATGCCGTGAAATGAAATATCTTCACCTAAACACTAGACAGAAGCATTCTCAGAAACTTCTGTGTGATGAGTGCATTCAACTCACAGACTTGAACGTTCCTTTTGATAGAACAGTTTTGAAACACTCCTTCTGCAGAATCTGCAAGTGTTTATTTCGAGCGCTTTGAGGCCTATGCTGGAAAAGGAAATGTCTTCAAATAACAACTAGACAGAAGCATTCTCAGAAACTTCGTGATGCGTGCATTCAACTCACAGACTTGAACCTTCCTTTTGAAAGAGCAGTTTTGAAACACTCTTTTTGTAGAATCTGCAAGTGGATATTTGGAGCGCTTTGAGGCCTAAGCTGGGAAATGAAATATCTTCCCCTAAAATCTAGACAGAAGCATTCTCAGAAACTTCTCTGTGATGTGTGCATTCAACTCACAGACTTGAATATTCCTTTTGATAGAGCAGTTTGGAAACACTCCTTTTGTAAAATCTGCAAGTGTTTATTTGGAGCGCTCTGAGACCTATGCTAGAAAAGGAAATATCTTCAGATAAAAACTAGACAGAAGCATTCTCAGAAACTTGTTTGTGATGAGTGCCTTCTACTCGCAGAGTTGAACCTTCTTTTTGATAGAAGAGTTTTCAAACTCTCTTTTTGTAGAATCTGCAAGTGCATATTTGGAGCTGTTGGAGTCCAATGCTGGAAAAGGGAACATCCTCAGATAGAGACTAGACAGAAGCATTCCCAGAAACTTGTTTGTGACGAGTGCATTCAACTCACAGACTTGAACGTTTCTTTTGAAAGAGCAGTTTTGGAACACTCTTTTTGTAGAATCTCCTAGTGTACATTTGGAGCGCTGTGAGGCCTATGCTGGGAAATGAAATGTCTCCACCTAAAAACTAGACAGAAGCATTCTCAGAAACTTCTGTGTGATGAGTGCATTCAACTCACAGACTTGAACGTTCCTTTTGATAGAACAGTTTTGAAACACTCCTTCTGCAGAATCTGCAAGTGTTTATTTCCAGCGCTTTGAGGCCTATGCTGGAAAAGGAAATGTCTTCAAATAACAACTACACAGAAGCATTCTCAGAAACTTCTTTGTGATGAGTGCATTCAACTCACAGACTTGAACCTTCCTTTTGAAAGAGCAGTTTTGAAACACTCCTTTTGTAGAATCTGCAAGTAGATATTTGGAGTGATTTGAGGCCTATGCTGGGAAATGAAATGTCTCCACCTAAAAACTAGACAGAAGCATTCTCAGAAACTTCTGTGTGATGAGTGCATTCAACTCACAGACTTGAACGTTCCTTTTGAGAGAACAGTTTTGAAACACTCCTTCTGCAGAATCTGCAAGTGTTTATTTCCAGCGCTTTCAGGCCTATGCTGGAAAAGGAAATGTCTTCAAATAACAACTAGACAGAAGCATTCTCAGAAACTTCTTTGTGATGAGTTCATTCTACTCACAAACTTGAACCTTACTTTTGAAAGAGCAGTTTTGAAACACTCTTTTTGTAGAATCTGCAAGCGGATATTTGGAGCGCTTTCAGGCCTATGCTGGGAAATGAAATATCTTCACCTAAAAAGTAGACAGAAGCATTCTCAGAAACTTCTGTGTGATGAGTGCATTCAACTCACAGACTTGAACATTACTTTTGATAGAGCAGTTTGGAAACACTCCTTTTGTAAAATATGCACGTGTTTATTTGGAGCGCTTTCAGTCCTATGCTGGAAAAGGAAATATCTTCAAATAAAAACTAGACAGAAGCATTCTCAGAAACTTCTTTGTGATGAGTGCATTCTACTCCCAGATTTGGACCTTCTTTTTGATGGAAGAGTTTTCAAACTCTCTTTTTGTAGAATCTGCAAGTGCATATTTTGAGCTGATGGAGGCCAATGGTGGAAAAGGGAACATCCTCAGATAGAGACTAGACAGAAGCATTCCCAGAAACTTGTTTGTGACGAGTGCATTCAATTCACAGACTTGAACGTTTCTTTTGAAAGAGCAGTTTTGGAACACTCTTTTTGTAGAATCTGCTAGTGTATATTTGCAGCGCTGTGAGGCCTATGCTGGGAAATGAAATGTCTCCACCTAAAAACTAGACAGAAGCATTCTCAGAAACTTCTGTGTGATGAGTGCATTCAACTCAAAGACTTGAACGTTCCTTTTGATAGAACAGTTTTGAAACACTCCTTCTGCAGAATCTGCAAGTGTTTATTTCGACCGCTTTGAGACCAATGCTGAAAAAGGAAATGTCTTGAAATAACAACTACACAGAAGCATTCTCAGAAACTTCTTTGTGATGAGTGCATTCAACTCACAGACTTGAACCTTCCTTTTGAAAGAGCAGTTTTGAAACACTCTTTTTGTAGAATCTGCAAGTGGATATTTGGAGCGCTTTGAGGCCTATGCTGGGAAATGAAATATCTTCACCTAAAAACTAGATAGAAGCATTCTCAGAAACTTCTGTGTGATGAGTGCATTCAACTCACGGACTTGAACGTTCCTTTTGATAGAACACTTTTGAACACTCCTTCTGCAGAATCTGCAAGTGTTTATTTGGAGCGCTCTGAGGCCTATGCTGGAAAAGGAAATATCTTCAAATAAAAACTAGACAGAAGCATTCTCAGAAACTTCTTTGTGATGAGTGCATTCTACTCGCAGAGTTGAACCTTCTTTTCGATAGAAGAGTTTTCAAACTCTCATTTTGTAGAATCTGCAAGTGCATATTTGGAGCTGTTGGAGGCCAATGCTGGAAAAGGGAACATCCTCAGATAGAGACTAGACAGAAGCATTCCCAGAAACTTGTTTGTGACGAGTGCATTCAACTCACAGACTTGAACGTTTCTTTTGAAAGAGCAGTTTTGGAACACTCTTTTTGTAGATTCTGCTAATGTATATTTGGAGCGCTGTGAGGCCTATGTTGGGAAATGAAATGTCTCCACCTGAAAACTAGACAGAAGCATTCTCAGAAACTTCTGTGTGATGAGTGCATTCAACTCACAGACTTGAACGTTCCTTTTGATAGAACAGTTTTGAAACACTCCTTCTGCAGAATCTGCAAGTGTTTATTTCGAGCGCTTTGAGGCCTATGCTGGAAAAGGAAATGTCTTCAAATAACAACTACACAGAAGCATTCTCAGAAACTTTTTTGTGATGAGTACATTCAACTCACAGACTTGAAACTTCCTTTTGCAAGAGCAGTTTTGAAACACTCTTTTTGTAGAATCTGCAGGTGGATATTTGAAGGGATTTGAAGCCTATGCTGGGAATTGAATTATCTTCACCTAAAAACTAGACAGAAGCATTCTCAGAAACTTCTGTGTGATGAGTGCATTCAACTCACGGACATGAACGTTCCGTTTTATAGAACAGTTTTGAAACACTCCTTCTGCAGAATCTGCAAGTGTTTATTTCGAGCGCTTTGAGGCCTATGCTGGAAAAGGAAATGTCTTCAAATAACAACTACACAGAAGCATTCTCAGAAATTTCTTTGTGATGAGTGCATTCAACTCACAGACTTGAAGCTTCCTTTTGAAAGAGCAGTTTTGAAACACTCTTTTTGTAGAATCTGCAAGTGGATATTTGGAGCGCTATGAGGCCTATGCCGTGAAATGAAATATCTTCACCTAAACACTAGACAGCAGCATTCTCAGAAACTTCTGTGTGATGAGTGCATTCAACTCACAGACTTGAACGTTCCTTTTGATAGAACAGTTTTGAAACACTCCTTTTGTAAAATCTGCAAGTGTTTATTTGGAGCGCTCTGAGACCTATGCTAGAAAAGGAAATATCTTCAAATAAAAACTAGACAGAAGCATTCTCAGAAACTTCTTTGTGATGAGTGCATTCTACTCGCAGATTTGAACCTTCTTTTTGATAGAAGAGGTTTCAAACTCTCTTTTTGTAGAATCTGCAAGTGCATATTTGGAGCTGTTGGAGGCCAATGCTGGAAAAGGGAACATCCTCAGATAGAGACTAGACAGAAGCATTCCCAGAAACTTGTTTGTGACGAGTGCATTCAACTCACAGACTTGAACGTTTCTTTTGAAAGAGTAGTTTTGGAACACTCTTTTTGTAGAATCTCCTAGTGTATATTTGGAGGTCTGTGAGGCCTATGCTGGGAAATGAAATGTCTCCACCTAAAAACTAGACAGAAGCATTCTCAGAAACTTCTGTGTAATGAGTGCATTCAACTCACTGACTTGAACGTTCCCATTGATAGAACAGTTTTGAAACACTCCTTCTGCAGAATCTGCAAGTGTTTATTTCGAGCGCTTTGAGGCCTATGCTGGAAAAGGAAATGTCTTCAAATAACAACTACACAGAAGCATGCTCAGAAACTTCTTTGTGATGAGTGCATTCAACTCACAGACTTGAACCTTCCTTTTGAAACAGCAGTTTTGAAACACTCTTTTTGTAGAATCTGCAAGTGGATATTTGGAGCGCTTTGAGGCCTATGCTGGGAAATGAAATATCTTCACCTAAAAACTAGACAGAAGCATTCTCAGAAACTTCTGTGTGATGAGTGCATTCAACTCAGAGACTTGAACGTTCCTTTTGATAGAACAGTTTTGAAACACCTCTTCTGCAGAATCTGCCAGTGTTTATTTCGAGCGCTTTGAGGCCTATGCTGGAAAAGGAAATGTCTTCAAATAACAACTAGACAGAAGCATTCTCAGAAACTTCTTTTTGATCAGTGCATTCAACTCACAGACTTGAACCTTCCTTTTGAAAGAGCAGTTTTGAAGCACTCATTTTGTAGAATCTGCAAGTGGATATTTGGAGCGCTTAGAGGCCTTTGCTGGGAAATGAAATATCTTCACCTTAAAACTACACAGAAGCATTCTCAGAAACTTCTGTGTGATGAGTGCATTCAACTCACAGACTTGAACATTCCTTTTGATAGAGCAGTTTGGAAACACTCCTTTTGTAAATCTGCAAGTGTTTATTTGGAGCGCTCTGAGTCCTATGCTGGAAAAGGAAATATCTTCAAATAAAAACTAGACAGAAGCATTCTCAGAAACTTTTTTGTGATGAGTGCATTCTACTCGCAGATTTGAACCTTCTTTTTGATGGAAGAGTTTTCAAACTCTCTTTTTGTAGAATCTGCAAGTGCATTTTTGGAGCTGATGGAGGCCAATGGTGGAAAAGGGAACATCCTCAGATAGAGACTAGACAGAAGCATTCCCAGAAACTTGTTTGTGACGAGTGCATTCAACTCACAGACTTGAAAGTTTCTTTTGAAAGAGCAGTTTTGGAACACTCTTTTTGTAGAATCTGCTAGTGTATATTTGCAGCGCTGTGAGGCCTATGCTGGGAAATGAAATGTCTCCACCTAAAAACTAGACAGAAGCATTCTCAGAAACTTCTGTGTGATGAGTGCATTCAACTCAAAGACTTGAACGTTCCTTTTGATAGAACAGTTTTGAAACACTCCTTCTGCAGAATCTGCAAGTGTTTATTTCGAGCGCTTTGAGACCTATGCTGGAAAACGAAATGTCTTGAAATAACAACTACACAGAAGCATTCTCAGAAACTTCTTTGTGATGAGTGCATTCAACTCACAGACTTGAACCTTCCTTCTGAAAGAGAAGTTTTGAAACACTCTTTTTGTAGAATCTGCAAGTGGATATTTGGAGCGCTTTGAGGCCTATGCTGGGAAATGAAATATCTTCACCTAAAAACTAGACAGAAGCATTCTCAGAAACTTCTGTGTGATGAGTGCATTCAACTCACGGACTTGAACGTTCCTTTTGATAGAACACTTTTGAACACTCCTTCTGCAGAATCTGCAAGTGTTTATTTGGAGCGCTCTGAGGCCTATGCTGGAAAAGGAAATATCTTCAAATAAAAACTAGACAGAAGCATTCTCAGAAACTTCTTTGTGATGAGTGCATTCTACTCGCAGAGTTGAACCTTCTTTTTGATAGAAGAGTTTTCAAACTCTCATTTTGTAGAATCTGCAAGTGCATATTTGGAGCTGTTGGAGGCCAATGCTGGAAAAGGGAACATCCTCAGATAGAGACTAGACAGAAGCATTCCCAGAAACTTGTTTGTGACGAGTGCATTCAACTCACAGACTTGAACGTTTCTTTTGAAAGAGCAGTTTTGGAACACTCTTTTTGTAGATTCTGCTAATGTATATTTGGAGCGCTGTTAGGCGTATGTTGGGAAATGAAATGTCTCCACCTGAAAACTAGACAGAAGCATTCTCAGAAACTTCTGTGTGATGAGTGCATTCAACTCACAGACTTGAACGTTCCTTTTGATAGAACAGTTTTGAAACACTCCTTCTGCAGAATCTGCAAGTGTTTATTTCGAGCGCTTTGAGGACTATGCTGGAAAAGGAAATGTCTTCAAATAACAACTACACAGAAGCATTCTCAGAAACTTTTTTGTGATGAGTGCATTCAACTCACAGACTTGAAACTTCCTTTTGCAAGAGCAGTTTTGAAACACTCTTTTTGTAGAATCTGCAGGTGGATATTTGAAGGGATTTGAAGCCTATGCTGGGAATTGAATTATCTTCACCTAAAAACTAGACATAAGCATTCTCAGAAACTTCTGTGTGATGAGTGCATTCAACTCACAGACATGAACGTTCCTTTTTATAGAACAGTTTTGAAACACTCCTTCTGCAGAATCTGCAAGTGTTTATTTCGAGCGCTTTGAGGCCTATGCTGGAAAAGGAAATGTCTTCAAATAACAACTAGACAGAAGCATTCTCAGAAACTTCTTTGTGATGAGTGCATTCGACTCACAGACTTGAAGCTTCCTTTTGAAAGAGCAGTTTTGAAACACTCTTTTTGTAGAATCTGCAAGTGGATATTTGGAGCGCTTTGAGGCCTATGCCGTGAAATGAAATATCTTCACCTAAACACTTGACAGAAGCATTCTCAGAAACTTCTGTGTGATGAGTGCATTCAACTCACAGACTTGAACGTTCCTTTTGATAGAACAGTTTTGAAACACTCCTTCTGCAGAATCTGCAAGTGTTTATTTCTAGCGCTTTGAGGCCTATGCTGGAAAAGGAAATGTCTTCAAATAACAACTAGACAGAAGCATTCTCAGAAACTTCTTTGTGATGCGTGCATTCAACTCACAGACTTGAACCTTCCTTTTGCAAAAGCAGTTTTGAAATACTCTTTTTGTAGAATCTGCAAGTGGATATTTGTAGCGAATTGTGGCCTATGCTGGGAAATGAAATATCTTCACCTAAAAACTAGACAGAAGCATTCTCAGAAACTTCTCTGTGATGAGTTCATTCAACTCACAGACATGAACATTCCTTTGATAGAGAGGTTTGGAAACACTCCTTTTGTAAAATCTGCAAGTGTTTATTTGGAGCGCTCTGATGCCTATGCTGGAAAAGGAAATATCTTCAAATAAAAACTAGACAGAAGCATTCTCAGAAAATTCTTTGTGATGAGTGCATTCAACTCACAGAGTTGAACCTTCTTTTTGATAGAAGAGTTTTCAAACTCTCTTTTTGTAGAATCTGCAAGTGCATATTTGGAGCTCTTGGAGGCCAATGCTGGAAAAGGGAACATCCTCAGATAGAGACTAGACAGAAGCATTCCCAGAAACTTGTTTGTGACGAGTGCATTCAACTCACAGATTTGAACGTTTCTTTTGAAAGAGCAGTTTTGGAACACTCTTTTTGTAGAATCTGCTAGTGTATATTTGGAGCGCTGTGAGGCCTATGCTGGGAAAGGTAATGTCTCCACTTGAAACCTAGACAGAAGCATTCTCAGAAACTTCTGTGTGATGAGTGCATTCAACTCACAGACTTGAACGTTCCTTTTGATAGAACAGTTTTGAAACACTCCTTCTGCAGAATCTGCAAGTGTTTATTTCGAGCGCTTTGAGGCCTATGCTGGAAAAGGAAACGTCTTGAAATAACAACTACACAGAAGCATTCTCAGAAACTTCTTTGTGATGAGTGCATTCAACTCACAGACTTGAACCTTACTTTTGAAAGAGCAGTTTTGAAACACTCTTTTTGTAGAATCTGCAAGTGGATATTTGGAGCGGTTTGAGGCCTATGCTGTGAAATGAAATATCTTCACCTCAAAACTAGACAGAAGCATTCTCAGAAACTTCTGTGTGATGAGTGCATTCAACTCACAGACTTGAACGTTCCTTTTGATAGAACAGTTTTGAAACACTCCTTCTGCAGAATCTGCAGGTGTTTATTTCTAGCGCTTTGAGGCCTATGCTGGAAAAGGAAATGTCTTCAAATAACAACTAGACAGAAGCATTCTCAGAAACTTCTTTGTGATGAGTGCATTCAACTCACAGACTTGAACCTTCCTTTTGAAAGAGCAGTTTTGAAATACTCTTTTTGTAGAATCTGCAAGTGGATATTTGGAGCGCTTTGAGCCCTATAATGGGAAATGAAATATCTTCACCTAAAAACTAGACAGAAGCATTCTCAGAAACTTATGTGTGATGAGTGCATTCAACTCACAGACTTGAACATTCCTTTTGATAGAGCAGTTTGGAAACACTCCTGTTGTAAAATCTGCAAGTGTTTATTTGGAGCGCTCTGAGTCATATGCTGGAAAAGGAAATATCTTCAAATAAAAACTAGTCAGAAGCATTCTCAGAAACTTCTTTGTGATGAGTGCATTCTACTCGCAGAGTTGAACCTTCTTTTTGATAGAAGAGTTTGCAAACTCTCTTTTTGTAGAATCTGCAAGTGCATATTTAGAGCTGATGGAGGCCAATGCTGGAAAAGGGAACATCCTCAGATAGAGACTAGACAGAAGCATTCCCAGAAACTTGCTTGTGACGAGTGCATTCAACTCACAGACTTGAACGTTTCTTTGGAAAGAGCAGTTTTGGAACACTCTTTTTGGACAATCTGCTAGTGTATATTTGGAGCGCTGTGAGGCCTATGCTGGGAAATGAAATGTCTCCACCTAAAAACTAGGCAGAAGCATTCTCACAAACTTCTGTGTGATGAGTGCATTCAACTCACATACTTGAACGTTCCTTTTGATAGAACAGTTTTGAAACACTCCTTCTGCAGAATCTGCAAGTGTTTATTTCGAGCGCTTTGAGGTCTATGCTGGAAAAGGAAATGTCTTCAAATAACAACTACACAGAAGCATTCTCAGAAACTTCTTTGTGATAAGTGCATTCAACTCACAGACTTGAAGCTTCCTTTTGAAAGAGCAGTTTTGAAACACTCTTTTTGTAGAATCTGCAAGTGGATATTTGGAGCGCTTTGAGGCCTATGCTGGGAAATGAAATATCTTCACCTAAAAACTAGACAGAAGCATTCTCAGAAACTCCTGTGTGATGAGTGCATTCAACTCACAGACTTGAACGCTCCTTTTGATAGAACAGTTTTGAAACACACCTTCTGCAGAATCTGCAAGTGTTTATTTCGAGCACATTTAGGCCTATGCTGGAAAAGGAAATGTCTTCAAATAACAACAAGACAGAAGCATTCTCAGAAACTTCTTTTTGATGAGTGCATTCAACTCACAGACTTGAACCTTCCTTTTGAAAGAGCAGTTTTGAAACGCTCTTTTTGTAGAATCTGCAAGTGGATATTTGGAGCGCTTTGAGGCCTATGCTGGGAAATGAAATATCTTCACCTAAAAACTAGACAGAAGCATTCTCAGAAACTTCTGTGTGATGAGTGCATTCAACTCACAGACTTGAACATTCCTTTTGATAGAGCAGTTTCGAAACACTCCTTTTGTAAAATCTGCAAGTGTTTATTTGGAGCGCTCTGAGTCCTATGCTGGAAAAGGAAATATCTTCAAATAAAAACTAGACAGAAGCATTCTCAGAAACTACTTTGTGATGAGTGCATTCTACTCGCAGAGTTGAAACTTCTTTAAGATAGAAGAGTTTTCAAACTCTCTTTTTGTAAAATCTGCAAGTGCATATTTGGAGCTGTTGGAGGCCAATGCTGGAAAAGGGAACATCCTCAGATAGAGACTAGACAGAAGCATTCCCAGAAACTGGTTTGTGACGAGTGCATTCAACTCACAGACTTGAACGTTTCTTTTGAAAGAGCAGTTTTGGAACACTCTTTTTGTAGAATCTGCTAGTGTATATTTGGAGCGCTGGGAGGCCTATGCTGGGAAATGAAATGTCTCCACCTAAAAACTACACAGAAGCATTCTCAGAAACTTCTGTGTGATGAATGCATTCAACTCACAGACTTGAACGTTCCTTTTGATAGAACAGTTTTGAAACACTCCTTCTGCAGAATCTGCAGGTTTTTATTTCCAGCGCTTTCAGGCCTATGCTGGAAAAGGAAATGTCTTCAAATAACAACTAGACAGAAGCATTCTCAGAAACTTCTTTGTGATGAGTGCATTCAACTCACAGACTTAAACCTTCCTTTTGAAAGAGCAGTTTTGAAACACTCTTTTTGTAGAATCTGCAAGTAGATATTTGGAGCGCTGTGAGGCCTATGCTGGGAAATGAAATGTCTCCACCTAAAAACTAGACAGAATCATTCTCAGAAACTTCTGTGTGATGAGTGCATTCAACTCACATACTTGAACGTTCCGTTTGATAGAACAGTTTTGAAACACTCCTTCTGCAGAATCTGCAAGTGTTTGTTTCGAGCGCTTTGAGGCCTATGCTGGAAAAGGAAATGTCTTCAAATAACAACTACACAGAAGCATTCTCAGAAACTTCTTTTTGATGAGTGCATTCAACTCACAGACTTGAACCTTCCTTTTGAAAGAACAGTTTTGAAACACTCTTTTTGTAGAATCCGCAAGAGGATATTTGGAGCGCTTTGAGACCTATGCTGGGAAATGAAATAGCTTCACCTAAAAACTAGACAGAAGCATTCTCAGAAACTTCTGTGTGATGAGTGCATTCAACTCACAGACTTGAACATTCCTTTTGATAGAGCAGTTTGGAAACAGTCCTTTTGTAAAATCTGCAAGTGTTTATTTGGAGCGCTCTGTGGCCTATGCTGGAAAAGGAAATATCTTCAAATAAAAACTAGACAGAAGCATTCTCAGAAACTTCTTTGTGATGAGTGCATTGTACCCGCAGAGTTGAACCTTCTTTTTGATAAAAGAGTTTTCAAACTCTCTTTTTGTAGAATCTGCAAGTGCATATTTGGAGCTGTTGGAGGCCAATGCTGGAAAAGGGAACATCCTCAGATAGAGACTAGACAGAAGCATTCCCAGAAACTTGTTTGTGACGAGTGCATTCAACTCACAGACTTGAACGTTTCTTTTGAAAGAGCAGTTTTGGAACACACTTTTTGTAGCATCTGCTAGTGTATATTTGGAGCGCTGTGAGGCCTACGCTGGGAAAGGAAATGTCTCCAACTAAAAACTAGACAGAAGCATTCTCAGAAACTTCTGTGTGATGAGTGCATTCAACTCACAGACTTGAACGTTCCTTTTGATAGGACAGTTTTGAAACACTCCTTCTGCAGAATCTGCAAGTGTTTATTTCGAGCGCTTTGAGGCCTATGCTGGACAAGGAAGTGTCTTCAAATAACAACTACACAGAAGCATTCCCAGAAACTTCTTTGTGATGAGTGCATTCAACTAACAGACTTGAAGCTTCCTTTTGCAAGAGCAGTTTTGAAACACTCTTTTTGTAGAATCTGCAAGTGGATATTTGGAGCGCTTTGAGGCCTATGCTGGGAAATGTAATATCTTCACCTAAAAAATAGACAGAAGCATTCTCAGAAACTTCTGTGTGATGAGTGCATTCAACCCACGGACTTGAACGTTCCTTTTTATAGAACAGTTTTGAAACACTCCTTCTGCAGAATCTGCAGGTGTTTATTTCTAGCGCTTTGAGGCCTATGCTGGAAAAGGAAATGTCTTCAAATAACAACTAGACAGAAGCATTCTCAGAAACTTCTTTGTGATGAGTGCATTCAACTCACAGACTTGAACCTTCCTTTTGAAAGAGCAGTTTTGAAATACTCTTTTTGTAGAATCTGCAAGTGGATATTTGGAGCGATTTGTGGCCTATGCTGGGAAATGAAATATCTTCACCTAAAAACTAGACAGAAGCATTCTCAGAAACTTCTCTGTGATGAGTGCATTCAACTCACCGACATGAACATTCCTTTGATAGAGAGGTTTGGAAACACTCTTTTTGTAAAATCTGCAAGTGTTTATTTGGAGCGCTCTGAGTCCTATGCTGGAAAAGGAAATATCTTCAAATAAAAACTAGACAGAAGCATTCTCAGAAACTTCTTTGTGATGAGTGCATTCAACTCACAGAGTTGAACCTTCTTTTTGATAGAAGAGTTTTCAAACTCTCTTTTTGTAGAATCTGCAAGTGCATATTTGGAGCTCTTGGAGGCCAGTCCTGGAAAAGGGAACATCCTCAGATAGAGACTAGACAGAAGCATTCCCAGAAACTTGTTTGTGACGAGTGCATTCAACTCACAGACTTGAACGTTTCTTTTGAAAGAGCAGTTTTGGAACACTCTTTTTGTAGAATCTGCTAATGTATATTTGGAACGCTGTGAGGCCTATGCTGGGAAATGAAATGTCTCCACCTAAAAACTAGACAGAAGCATTCTCAGAAACTTCTGTGTGATGAGTGCATTCAACTCACAGACTTGAACTTTCCTTTTGATAGAACAGTTTTGAAACACTCCTTTTGCAGAATCTGCAAGTGTTTATTTCAAGCGCTTTGAGGTCTATGCTGGAAAAGGAAATGTCCTCAAATAACAACTACACAGAAGCATTCTCAGAAACTTCTTTGGGATGAGTGCATTCTACTCGCAGAGTTGAACCTTCTTTTTGATAGAAGAGTTTTCAAACTCTCTTTTTGTAGAATCTGGAAGTGCATATTTGGAGCTGTTGGAGGCCAATGCTGGAAAAGGGAACATCCTCAGATAGAGACTAGACATAAGCATTCCCAGAAACTTGTTTGTGACGAGTGTATTCAACTCACAGATTTGAACGTTTCTTTTGAAGGAGCAGTTTTGGAACACACTTTTTGTAGAATCTGCAAGTGTATATTTGGAGCGCTGTGAGGCCTATGCTGGGAAAGGAAATGTCTCCACCTAAAAACTAGACAGAAGCATTCTCAGAAACTTCTTTGTGATGAGTGCATTCAACTCACAGACTTGAACGTTCCTTTTGATAGAACAGTTTTGAAACACTTCTTCTGCAGAATCTGCAAGTGTGTATTTCGAGCGTTTTGAGGCCCATGCTGGAAAAGGAAATGTCTTCAAATAAAAACTAGACAGAAGCATTCTCAGAAACTTCTTTGTGATGAGTGCATTCAACTCACAGACTTGAACCTTCCTTTTGAAAGAGCAGTTTTGAAACACTCCTTTTGTAGAATCTGCAAGTAGATATTTGGAGTGATTTGAGGCCTATGCTGGGAAATGAAATGTCTCCACCTAAAAACTAGACAGAAGCATTCTCAGAAACTTCTGTGTGATGAGTGCATTCAACTCACAGACTTGAACGTTCCTTTTGAGAGAACAGTTTTGAAACACTCCTTCTGCAGAATCTGCAAGTGTTTATTTCCAGCGCTTTGAGGCCTATGCTGGAAAAGGAAATGTCTTCAAATAACAACTAGACAGAAGCATTCTCAGAAACTTCTTTGTGATGAGTGCATTCTACTCACAAACTTGAACCTTACTTTTGAAAGAGCAGTTTTGAAACACTCTTTTTGTAGAATCTGCAAGTGGATATTTGGAGCGCTTTGAGGCCTATGCTGGGAAATGAAATATCTTCACCTAAAAAGTAGACAGAAGCATTCTCAGAAACTTCTGTGTGATGAGTGCATTCAACTCACAGACTTGAACATTCCTTTTGATAGAGCAGTTTGGAAACACTCCTTTTGTAAAATCTGCACGTGTTTATTTGCAGCGCTCTGAGTCCTATGCTGGAAAAGGAATTATCTTCCAATAAAAACTAGACAGAAGCATTCTCAGAAACTTCTTTGTGATGAGTGCATTCTACTCGCAGATTTGAACCTTCTTTTTGATAGAAGAGTTTTCAAACTCTCTTTTTGTAGAATCTGCAAGTGCATATTTTGAGCTGATGGAGGCCAATGGTGGAAAAGGGAACATCCTCAGATGGAGACTAGACAGAAGCATTCCCAGAAACTTGTTTGTGACGAGTGCATTCAACTCACAGACTTGAACGTTTCTTTTGAAAGAGCAGTTTTGGAACACTCTTTTTGTAGAATCTGCTAGTGTATATTTGCAGCGCTGTGAGGCCTATGCTGGGAAATGAAATGTCTCCACCTAAAAACTAGACAGAAGAATTCTCAGAAACTTCTGTGTGATGAGTGCATTGAACTCAAAGACTTGAACGTTCCTTTTGATAGAACAGTTTTGAAACACTCCTTCTGCAGAATCTGCAAGTGTTTATTTCGAGCGCTTTGAGACCTATGCTGGAAAAGGAAATGTCTTGAAATAACAACTACACAGAAGCATTCTCAGAAACTTCTTTGTGATTAGTGCATTCAACTCACAGACTTGAACGTTCCTTTTGATAGAACAGTTTTGAAACACTCCTTCTGCAGAATCTGCAAGTGTTTATTTCGAGCGCTTTGAGGCCTATGCTGCAAATGGAAATGTCTTCAAATAACAACTACACAGAAGCATTCTCAGAAACTTCTTTGTGATGAGTGCATTCAACTCACAGACTTGAACCTTCCTTTTGCAAGAGCAGTTTTGAAACACTCTTTTTGTAGAATCTGCAGATGGATATTTGAAGCGATTTGAAGCCTATGCTGGGAATTGAATTATCTTCACCTAAAAACTGGACAGAAGCATTCTCAGAAACTTCTGTGTGATGGGTGCATTCAACTCACGGACATGAACGTTCCTTTTTATAGAACAGTTTTGAAACACTCCTTCTGCAGAATCTGCAAGTGTTTATTTCGAGCGCTTTGAGGCCTATGCTGGAAAAGGAAATGTCTTCAAATAACAACTAGACAGAAGCATTCTCAGAAACTTCTTTGTGATGAGTGCATTCATCTCACAGACTTGAAGCGTCCTTTTGAAAGAGCAGTTTTGAAACACTCTTTTTGTAGAATCTGCAAGTGGATATTTGGAGCGATTTGAGGCCTATGCCGTGAAATGAAATATCTTCAACTAAACACTAGACAGAAGCATTCTCAGAAACTTCTGTGTGATGAGTGCATTCAACTCACAGACTTGAACGTTTCTTTTGATAGAACAGTTTTGAAACACTCCTTCTGCAGAATCTGCAAGTGTTTATTTCGAGCGCTTTGAGGCCTATGCTGGAAAAGGAAATGTCTTCAAATAACAACTACACAGAAGCATTCTCAGACACTTCTTTGTGATGAGTGCATTCAACTCACAGACTTGAACCTTCCTTTTGAAAGAGCAGTTTTGAAACACTCTTTTTGTAGAATCTGCAAGTGGATATTTGGAGCGCTTTGAGGCCTAAGCTGGGAAATGAAATATCTTCCCCTAATATCTAGACAGAAGCATTCTCAGAAACTTCTGTGTGATGAGTGCATTCAACTCACAGACTTGAACGTTCCTTTTGATAGAACAGTTTTAAAACACTCCTTTTGTAAAATCTGCAAGTGTTTATTTGGAGCGCTCTGAGACCTATGCTAGAAAAGGAAATATCTTCAAATAAAAACTAGACAGAAGCATTCTCAGAAACTTCTTTGTGATGAGTGCATTCTACTCGCAGATTTGAACCTTCTTTTTGATAGAAGAGTTTTCAAACTCTCTTTTTGTAGAATCTGCAAGTGCATATTTGGAGCTGTTGGAGGCCAATGCTGGAAAAGGGAACATCCTCAGATAGAGACTAGACAGAAGCATTCCCAGAAACTTGTTTGTGATGAGTGCATTCAACTCACAGAATTGAACGTTTCTTTTGAAAGAGTAGTTTTGGAACACTCTTTTTGTAGAATCTCCTACTGTATATTTGGAGGGCTGTGAGGCCTATGCTGGGAATTGAAATGTCTCCACCTAAAAACTAGACAGAAGCATTCTCAGAAACTTCTGTGTAATGAGTGCATTCAACTCACTGACTTGAACGTTCCTATTGATAGAAGAGTTTTGAAACACTCCTTCTGCAGAATCTGCAAGTGTTTATTTCGAGCGCTTTGAGGCCTATGCTGGAAAAGGAAATGTCTTCAAATAACAACTACACAGAAGCATTCTCAGAAACTTCTTTGTGATGAGTGCATTCAACTCACAGATTTGAACCTTCCTTTTGAAAGAGCAGTTTTAGAACACTCTTTTTGTAGAATCTGCTAGTGTATATTTGGAGCGCTGTGAGGCCTATGCTGGGAAATGAAATGTCTCCACCTAAAAACTAGACAGAAGGATTCTCAGAAACTTCTGTGTGATGAGTGCATTCAACTCACAGACTTGAACGTTCCTTTTGATAGAACAGTTTTGAAACACTCCTTCTGCAGAATCTGCAAGTGTTTATTTCGAGCGCTTTGAGGCCTATGCTGGAAAAGGAAATGTCTTCAAATAACAACTACACAGAAGCATTCTCAGAAACTTCTTTGTGATGAGTGCATTCAACTCACAGACTTGAAGCTTCCTTTTGAAAGAGCAGTTTTGAAACACTCTTTTTGTAGAATCTGCAAGTGGATATTTGGAGCGTTTTGAGGCCTATGCCGTGAAATGAAATATCTTCACCTAAACACTAGACAGAAGCATTCTCAGAAACTTCTGTGTGATGAGTGCATTCAACTCACAGACTTGAACGTTCCTTTTGATAGAACAGTTTTGAAACACTCCTTCTGCAGAATCTGCAAGTGTTTATTTCGAGCGCTTTGAGGCCTATGCTGGAAAAGGAAATGTCTTCAAATAACAACTACACAGAAGCATTCTCAGACACTTCTTTGTGATGAGTGCATTCAACTCACAGACTTGAACCTTCCTTTTGAAAGAGCAGTTTTGAAACACTCTTTTTGTAGAATCTGCAAGTGGATATTTCGAGCGCTTTGAGGCCTATGCTGGGAAATGAAATATCTTCACCTAAAAACTAGACAGAAGCATTCTCAGAAACTTCTTTGTGATGAGTGCATTCTACTCGCAGAGTTGAACCTTCTTTTTGATAGAAGAGTTTTCAAACTCTCATTTTGTAGAATCTGCAAGTGCATATTTGGAGCTGTTGGAGGCCAATGCTGGAAAAGGGAACATCCTCAGATAGAGACTAGACAGAAGTATTCCCAGAAACTTGTTTGTGACGAGTGCATTCAACTCACAGACTTGAACGTTTCTTTTGAAAGAGCAGTTTTGGAACACTCTTTTTGTAGATTCTGCTAATGTATATTTGGAGCGCTCTAAGGCCTATGTTGGGAAATGAAATGTCTCCACCTGAAAACTAGACAGAAGCATTCTCAGAAACTTCTGTGTGATGAGTGCATTCAACTGACAGACTTGAACGTTCCTTTTGATAGAACAGTTTTGAAACACTCCTTCTGCAGAATCTGCAAGTGTTTATTTCGAGCGCTTTGAGGCCTATGCTGGAAAAGGAAATGTCTTCAAATAACAACTACACAGAAGCATTCTCAGAAACTTTTTTGTGATGAGTGCATTCAACTCACAGACTTGAACCTTCCTTTTGCAAGAGCAGTTTTGAAACACTCTTTTTGTAGAATCTGCAGGTGGATATTTGAAGCGATTTGAAGCCTATGCTGGGAATTGAATTATCTTTACCTAAAAACTAGACAGAAGCATTCTCAGAAACTTCTGTGTGATGAGTGCATTCAACTCACGGACATGAACGTTCCTTTTTATAGAACAGTTTTGAAACACTCCTTCTGCAGAATCTGCAAGTGTTTATTTCGAGCGCTTTGAGGCCTATGCTGGAAAAGGAAATGTCTTCAAATAACAACTACACAGAAGCATTCTCAGAAACTTCTTTGTGATGAGTGCATTCAACTCACAGACTTGAAGCTTCCTTTTGAAAGAGCAGTTTTGAAACACTCTTTTTGTAGAATCTGCAAGTGGATATTTGGAGCGCTATGAGGCCTATGCCGCGAAATGAAATATCTTCACCTAAACACTAGACAGAAGCATTCTCAGAAACTTCTGTGTGATGAGTGCATTCAACTCACAGACTTGAACGTTCCTTTTGATAGAACAGTTTTGAAACACTCCTTTTGTAAAATCTGCAAGTGTTTATTTGGAGCGCTCTGAGACCTATGCTAGAAAAGGAAATATCTTCAAATAAAAACTAGACAGAAGCATTCTCAGAAACTTCTTTGTGATGAGTGCATTCTACTCGCAGATTTGAACCTTCTTTTTGATAGAAGAGTTTTCAAACTCTCTTTTTGTAGAATCTGCAAGTGCATATTTGGAGCTGTTGGAGGCCAATGCTGGAAAAGGGAACATCCTCAGATAGAGACTAGACAGAAGCATTCCCAGAAACTTGTTTGTGACGAGTACATTCAACTCACTGATTTGAACGTTTCTTTTGAAAGAGCAGTTTTGGAACACACTTTTTGTAGAATCTGCTAGTGTATATTTGGAGCGCTGTGAGGCCTATGCTGGGAAATGAATTGTTTCCACCTAAAAACTAGACAGAAGCATTCTCAGAAACTTCTGTGTGATGAGTGCATTCAACTCACAGACTTGAACGTTCCTTTTGATAGAACAGTTTTGAAACACTCCTTCTGCAGAATCTGCAAGAGTTTATTTCGAGCGCTTTGCGGTCTATGCTGGAAAAGGAAATGTCTTGAAATAACAACTAGACAGAAGCATTCTCAGAAACTTCTTTGTGATGAGTGCATTCAACTCACAGACTTGAACCTTCCTTTTGAAAGAGCAGTTTTGAAACACTCTTTTTGTAGAATCTGCAAGTGGATATTTGGAGCGCTTTGAGGCCTATGCTGGGAAATGAAATATCTTCACCTAAAAACTAGACAGAAGCATTCTCAGAAACTTCTGTGTGATGAGTGCATTCAACTCAGAGACTTGAACGTTCCTTTTGATATAACAGTTTTGAAACACCTCTTCTGCAGTATCTGCCAGTGTTTATTTCGAGCGCTTTTAGGCCTATGCTGGAAAAGGAAATGTCTTCAAATAACAACTAGACAGAAGCATTCTCAGAAACTTCTTTTTGATGAGTGCATTCAACTCACAGACTTGAACCTTCCTTTTGAAAGAGCAGTTTTGAAACACTCATTTTGTAGAATCTGCAAGTGGATATTTGGAGCGCTTAGAGGCCTATGCTGGGAAATGAAATATCTTCACCTTAAAACTAGACAGAAGCATTCTCAGAAACTTCTGTGTGATGAGTGCATTCAACTCACAGACTTGAACATTCCTTTTGATAGAGCAGTTTGGAAACACTCCTTTTGTAAATCTGCAAGTGTTTATTTGGAGCGCTCTGAGGCCTATGCTGGAAAAGGAAATATCTTCAAATAAGAACTAGACAGATGCATTCTCAGAAACTTCTTTGTGATGAGTGCATTCTACTCGCAGAGTTGAACCTTCTTTTTGATAGAAGAGTTTTCAAACTCTCTTTTTGTAGAATCTGCAAGTGCATATTTGGAGCTCTTGGAGGCCACTGCTGGAAAAGGGAACATCCTCAGATAGAGATTAGAAAGAAGCATTCCCAGAAACTTGTTTGTGACGAGTGCATTCAACTCACAGATTTGAACGTTTCTTTTGAAAGAGCAGTTTTGGAACACACTTTTTGTAGAATCTGCTAGTGTATATTTGGAGCGCTGTGAGGCCTATGCTGGGAAATGAAATGTCTCCACCTAAAAACTAGACAGAAGCATTCTCAGAAACTTCTGTGTGATGAGTGCATTCAACTCACAGACTTGAACTTTCCTTTTGATAGAACAGTTTTGAAACACTCCTTCTGCAGAATCTGCAAGTGTTTATTTCGAGCGCTTTGAGGCCTATGCTGGAAAAGGAAATGTCTTCAAATAACAACTACACAGAAGCATTCTCAGAAACTTCTTTGTGATGAGTGCATTCAACTCACAGACTTGAACCTTCCTTTTGAAAGGGCAGTTTTGAAACACTCTTTTTGTAGAATCTGCAAGTGGATATTTGGAGCGCTTTGAGGCCTCTGCTGGGAAATGAAATATCTTCACCTAAAAACTAGACAGAAGCATTCTCAGAAACTTCTGTGTGATGAGTGCATTCAACTCACAGACTTGAACGTTCCTTTTGATAGAACAGTTTTGAAACACTCCTTTTGTAAAATCTGCAAGTGTTTATTTGGAGCGCTCTGAGACCTATGCTAGAAAAGGAAATAACTTCAAATAAAAACTAGACAGAAGCATTCTCAGAAACTTCTTTGTGATGAGTGCATTCTACTCGCAGAGTTGAACCTTCTTTTTGATAGAAGAGTTTTCAAACTCTCTTTTTGTAGAATCTGCAAGTGCATATTTGGAGCTGTAGGAGGCCATTGCTGGAAAAGGGAACATCCTCAGATAGAGACTAGACAGAAGCATTGCCAGAAACTTCTTTGTGACGAGTGCATTCAACTCACAGACTTGAACGTTTCTTTGGAAAGAGTAGTTTTGGAACACTCTTTTTGTAGAATCTGCTAGTGTATATTTGGAGGGCTGTGAGGCGTATGCTGGGAAAAGAAATGTCTCCACCTAAAAACTAGACAGAGGCATTCTCAGAAACTTCTGTGTAATGAGTGCATTCAACTCACATACTTGAACGTTCCTATTGATAGAACAGTTTGGAAACACTCCTTCTGCAGAATCTGCAAGTGTTTATTTCGAGCGCTTTGAGGCCTATGCTGGAAAAGGAAATGTCTTCAAATAACAACTACACAGAAGCATTCTCAGAAACTTCTTTGTGATGAGTGCATTCAACTCACAGATTTGAACCTTCCTTTTGAAAGAGCAGTTTTGGAACACTCTTTTTGTAGAACCTGCTAGTGTATATTTGGAGCGCTGTGAGGCCTATGCTGGGAAATGAAATGTCTCCACCTAAAAACTAGACAGAAGCATTCTCAGAAACTTCTGTGTGATGAGTGCATTCAACTCACAGACTTGAACGTTCCTTTTGATAGAACAGTTTTGAAACACTCCTTCTGCAGAATCTGCAAGTGTTTATTTCGAGCGCTTTGAGGCCTATGCTGGAAAAGGAAATGTCTTCAAATAACAACTACACAGAAGCATTCTCAGAAACTTCTTTGTGATGAGTGCATTCAACTCACAGACTTGAAGCTTCCTTTTGAAAGAGCAGTTTTGAAACACTCTTTTTGTAGAATCTGCAAGTGGATATTTGGAGCGCTTTGAGGCCTATGCCGTGAAATGAAATATCTTCACCTAAACACTAGACAGAAGCATTCTCAGAAACTTCTGTGTGATGAGTGCATTCAACTCACAGACTTGAACGTTCCTTTTGATAGAACAGTTTTGAAACACTCCTTCTGCAGAATCTGCAAGTGTTTATTTCGAGCGCTTTGAGGCCTATGCTGGAAAAGGAAATGTCTTCAAATAACAACTAGACAGAAGCATTCTCAGAAACTTCTTTGTGATGCGTGCATTCAACTCACAGACTTGAACCTTCCTTTTGCAAAAGCAGTTTTGAAATACTCTTTTTGTAGAATCTGCAAGTGGATATTTGGAGCGATTTGTGGCCTATGCTGGGAAATGAAATATCTTCACCTAAAAACTAGACAGAAGCATTCTCAGAAACTTCTCTGTGATGAGTGCATTCAACTCACAGACATGAACATTCCTTTGATAGAGAGGTTTGGAAACACTCCTTTTGTAAAATCTGCAAGTGTTTATTTGGAGCGCTCTGATGCCTATGCTGGAAAAGGAAATATCTTCAAATAAAAACTAGACAGAAGCATTCTCAGAATCTTCTTTGTGATGAGTGCATTCAACTCACAGAGTTGAACCTTCTTTTTGATAGAAGAGTTTTCAAACTCTCTTTTTGTAGAATCTGCAAGTGCATATTTGGAGCTCTTGGAGGCCAATGCTGGAAAAGGGAACATCCTCAGATAGAGACTAGACAGAAGCATTCCCAGAAACTTGTTTGTGACGAGTGCATTCAACTCACAGATTTGAACGTTTCTTTTGAAAGAGCAGTTTTGGAACACTCTTTTTGTAGAATCTGCTAGTGTATATTTGGAGCGCTGTGAGGCCTATGCTGGGAAAGGTAATGTCTCCACTTAAAACCTAGACAGAATCATTCTCAGAAACTTCTGTGTGATGAGTGCATTCAACTCACAGACTTGAACGTTCCTTTCGATAGAACAGTTTTGAAACACTCCTTCTGCAGAATCTGCAAGTGTTTATTTCGAGCGCTTTGAGGCCTATGCTGGAAAAGGAAACGTCTTGAAATAACAACTACACAGAAGCATTCTCAGAAACTTCTTTGTGATGAGTGCATTCAACTCACAGACTTGAAGCTTACTTTTGAAAGAGCAGTTTTGAAACACTCTTTTTGTAGAATCTGCAAGTGGATATTTGGAGCGGTTTGAGGCCTATGCTGTGAAATGAAATATCTTCACCTCAAAACTAGACAGAAGCATTCTCAGAAACTTCTGTGTGATGAGTGCATTCAACTCACAGACTTGAACGTTCCTTTTGATAGAACAGTTTTGAAACACTCCTTCTGCAGAATCTGCAGGTGTTTATTTCTAGCGCTTTGAGGCCTATGCTGGAAAAGGAAATGTCTTCAAATAACAACTAGACAGAAGCATTCTCAGAAACTTCTTTGTGATGAGTGCATTCAAATCACAGACTTGAACCTTCCTTTTGAAAGAGCAGTTTTGAAATACTCTTTTTGTAGAATCTGCAAGTGGATATTTGGAGCGCTTTGAGCCCTATAATGGGAAATGAAATATCTTCACCTAAAAACTAGACAGAAGCATTCTCAAAAACTTATGTGTGATGAGTGCATTCAACTCACAGACTTGAACATTCCTTTTGATAGAGCAGTTTGGAAACACTCCTGTTGTAAAATCTGCAAGTGTTTATTTGGAGCGCTCTGTGTCCTATGCTGGAAAAGGAAATATCTTCAAATAAAAACTAGTCAGAAGCATTCTCGGAAACTTCTTTGTGATGAGTGCATTCTACTCGCAGAGTTGAACCTTCTTTTTGATAGAAGAGTTTTCAAACTCTCTTTTTGTAGAATCTGCAAGTGCATATTTAGAGCTGATGGAGGCCAATGCTGTAAAAGGGAACATCCTCAGATAGAGACTAGACAGAAGCATTCCCAGAAACTTGCTTGTGACGAGTGCATTCAACTCACAGACTTGAACGTTTCTTTGGAAAGAGCAGTTTTGGAACACTCTTTTTGGAGAATCTGCTAGTGTATATTTGGAGCGCTGTGAGGCCTATGCTGGGAAATGAAATGTCTCCACCTAAAAACTAGGCAGAAGCATTCTCACAAACTTCTGTGTGATGAGTGCATTCAACTCACATACTTGAACGTTCCTTTTGATAGAACAGTTTTGAAACACTCCTTCTGCAGAATCTGCAAGTGTTTATTTCGAGCGCTTTGAGGTCTATGCTGGAAAAGGAAATGTCTTCAAATAACAACTACACAGAAGCATTCTCAGAAACTTCTTTGTGATAAGTGCATTCAACTCACAGACTTGAAGCCTCCTTTTGAAAGAGCAGTTTTGAAACACTCTTTTTGTAGAATCTGCAAGTGGATATTTGGAGCGCTTTGAGGCCTATGCTGGGAAATGAAATATCTTCACCTAAAAACTAGACAGAAGCATTCTCAGAAACTCCTGTGTGATGAGTGCATTCAACTCACAGACTTTAACGTTCCTTTTGATAGAA
This sequence comes from Pongo pygmaeus, assembly GCF_028885625.2. Classification (NCBI taxonomy): domain Eukaryota; kingdom Metazoa; phylum Chordata; class Mammalia; order Primates; family Hominidae; genus Pongo; species Pongo pygmaeus. Next base: position 38,165,308 of record NC_072391.2, on the reverse strand, counting down.
CAGTTTTGAAACACACCTTCTGCAGAATCTGCAAGTGTTTATTTCGAGCGCTTTTAGGCCTATGCTGGAAAAGGAAATGTCTTCAAATAACAACTAGAGAGAAGCATTCTCAGAAACTTCTTTTTGATGAGTGCATTCAACTCACAGACTTGAACCTTCCTTTTGAAAGAGCAGTTTTGAAACGCTCTTTTTGTAGAATCTGCAAGTGGATATTTGGAGCGCTTTGAGGCCTATGCTGGGAAATGAAATATCTTCACCTAAAAACTAGACAGAAGCATTCTCAGAAACTTCTGTGTGATGAGTGCATTCAACTCACAGACTTGAACATTCCTTTTGATAGAGCAGTTTCGAAACACTCCTTTTGTAAAATCTGCAAGTGTTTATTTGGAGCGCTCTGAGTCCTATGCTGGAAAAGGAAATATCTTCAAATAAAAACTAGACAGAAGCATTCTCAGAAACTACTTTGTGATGAGTGCATTCTACTCGCAGAGTTGAAACTTCTTTTTGATAGAAGAGTTTTCAAACTCTCTTTTTGTAAAATCTGCAAGTGCATATTTGGAGCTGTTGGAGGCCAATGCTGGAAAAGGGAACATCCTCAGATAGAGACTACACAGAAGCATTCCCAGAAACTGGTTTTTGACGAGTGCATTCAACTCACAGACTTGAACGTTCCTTTTGATAGAACAGTTTTGAAACACTTCTTCTGCAGAATCTGCAAGTGTGTGTTTCGAGCGCTTTGAGGCCCATGCTGGAAAAGGAAATGTCTTCAAATAAAAACTAGACAGAAGCATTCTCAGAAACTTCTTTGTGATGAGTGCATTCAACTCACAGACTTGAACCTTCCTTTTGAAAGAGCAGTTTTGAAACACTCTTTTTGTAGAATCTGCTAGTGTATATTTGGAGCGCTGTGAGGCCTATGCTGGGAAATGAAATGTCTCCACCTAAAAAGTAGACAGAAGCATTCTCAGAAACTTCTGTGTGATGAGTGCATTCAACTCACAGACTTGAACGTTCCTTTTGATAGAACAGTTTTGAAACACTCCTTCTGCAGAATCTGCAAGTGTTTATTTCGAGCGCTTTGAGGCCTAGGCTGGAAAAGGAAATGTCTTCAAATAACAACTACACAGAAGCATTCTCAGAAACTTCTTTGTGATGAGTGCATTCAACTCACAGACTTGAACCCTCCTTTTGAAAGAGCAGTTTTGAAACACTCTTTTTGTAGAATCTGCAAGTAGATATTTGGAGCGATTTGAGGCCTATGCGGGGAAATGAAATGTCTCCACCTAAAAACTAGACAGAAGCATTCTCAGAAACTTCTGTGTGATGAGTGCATTCAACTCACAGACTTGAACGTTCCTTTTGATAGAACAGTTTTGAAACACTCCTTCGGCAGAATCTGCAAGTGTTTATTTCGAGCGCTTTGAGGTCTATGCTGGAAAAGGAAATGTCTTCATATAACAACTACACAGAAGCATTCTCAGAAACTTCTTTGTGATGAGTGCATTCAACTCACAGACTTGAACCTTCCTTTTGAAAGAGCAGTTTTGAAACACTCTTTTTGTAGAATCTGCAAGTGGATATTTGGAGTGCTTTGAGGCCTATGCTGGGAAATGAAATATCTTCACCTAAAAACTAGACAGAAGCATTCTCAGAAACTTCTGTGTGATGAGTGCATTCAACTCACAGACTTGAACGTTCCTTTTGATAGAACAGTTTTGAAACACTCCTTCTGCAGAATCTGCCAGTGTTTATTTCGAGCGCTCTGAGGCCTATGCTGGAAAAGGAAATGTCTTCAAATAACAACTACACAGAAGCATTCTCAGAAACTTTTTTGTGATGAGTGCATTCAACTCAGAAAATTAAACCTTCCTTTTGAAAGAGCAGTTTTGAAACACTCTTTTTGTAGAATCTGCATGTGGATATTTGGAGCGCTTTGAGCCCTATAATGGGAAATGAAATATCTTCACCTAAAAACTAGACAGAAGCATTCTCAGAAACTTCTGTGTGATGAGTGCATTCAACTCACAGACTTGAACATTCCTTTTGATAGAGCAGTTTGGAAACACTCCTGTTGTAAAATCTGCAAGTGTTTGTTTGGAGCGCTCTGAGTCCTATGCTGGAAAAGGAAATATCTTCAAATAAAAACTAGACAGAAGCATTCTCAGAAACTTCTTTGTGATGAGTGCATTCAACTCACAGAGTTGAACCTTCTTTTTGATAGAAGAGTTTTCAAACTCTCTTTTTGTAGAATCTGCAAGTGCATATTTGGAGCTCTTGGAGGCCAGTCCTGGAAAAGGGAACATCCTCAGATAGAGACTAGACAGAAGCATTCCCAGAAACTTGTTTGTGACGAGTGCATTCAACTCACAGACTTGAACGTTTCTTTTGAAAGAGCAGTTTTGGAACACTCTTTTTGTAGAATCTGCTAATGTATATTTGGAACGCTGTGAGGCCTATGCTGGGAAATGAAATGTCTCCACCTAAAAACTAGACAGAAGCATTCTCAGAAACTTCTGTGTGATGAGTGCATTCAACTCACAGACTTGAACTTTCCCTTTGATAGAACAGTTTTGCAACACTCCTTTTGCAGAATCTGCAAGTGTTTATTTCAAGCGCTTTGAGGTCTATGCTGGAAAAGGAAATGTCTTCAAATAACAACTACACAGAAGCATTCTCAGAAACTTCTTTGGGATGAGTTCATTCTACTCGCAGAGTTGAACCTTCTTTTTGATAGAAGAGTTTTCAAACTCTCTTTTTGTAGAATCTGGAAGTGCATATTTGGAGCTGTTGGAGGCCAATGCTGGAAAAGGGAACATCCTCAGTTAGAGACTAGACATAAGCATTCCCAGAAACTTGTTTGTGACGAGTGTATTCAACTGACAGATTTGAACGTTTCTTTTGAAGGAGCAGTTTTGGAACACACTTTTTGTAGAATCTGCAAGTGTATATTTGGAGCGCTGTGAGGCCTATGCTGGGAAAGGAAATGTCTCCACCTAAAAACTAGACAGAAGCATTCTCAGAAACTTCTTTGTGATGAGTGCATTCAACTCACAGACTTGAACGTTCCTTTTGATAGAACAGTTTTGAAACACTTCTTCTGCAGAATCTGCAAGTGTGTATTTCGAGCGCTTTGAGGCCCATGCTGGAAAAGGAAATGTCTTCAAATAAAAACTAGACAGAAGCATTCTCAGAAACTTCTTTGTGATGAGTGCATTCAACTCACAGACTTGAACCTTCCTTTTGAAAGAGCAGTTTTGAAACACTCCTTTTGTAGAATCTGCAAGTAGATATTTGGAGTGATTTGAGGCCTATGCTGGGAAATGAAATGTCTCCACCTAAAAACTAGACAGAAGCATTCTCAGAAACTTCTGTGTGATGAGTGCATTCAACCCACAGACTTGAACGTTCCTTTTGAGAGAACAGTTTTGAAACACTCCTTCTGCAGAATCTGCAAGTGTTTATTTCCAGCGCTTTGAGGCCTATGCTGGAAAAGGAAATGTCTTCAAATAACAACTAGACAGAAGCATTCTCAGAAACTTCTTTGTGATGAGTGCATTCTACTCACAAACTTGAACCTTACTTTTGAAAGAGCAGTTTTGAAACACTCTTTTTGTAGAATCTGCAAGTGTATATTTGGAGCGCTTTGAGGCCTATGCTGGGAAATGAAATATCTTCACCTAAAAAGTAGACAGAAGCATTCTCAGAAACTTCTGTGTGATGAGTGCATTCAACTCACAGACTTGAACATTCCTTTTGATAGAGCAGTTTGGAAACACTCCTTTTGTAAAATCTGCATGTGTTTATTTGCAGCGCTCTGAGTCCTATGCTGGAAAAGGAAATATCTTCCAATAAAAACTAGACAGAAGCATTCTCAGAAACTTCTTTGTGATGAGTGCATTCTACTCGCAGATTTGAACCTTCTTTTTGATAGAAGAGTTTTCAAACTCTCTTTTTGTAGAATCTGCAAGTGCATATTTTGAGCTGATGGAGGCCAATGGTGGAAAAGGGAACATCCTCAGATGGAGACTAGACAGAAGCATTCCCAGAATCTTGTTTGTGACGAGTGCATTCAACTCACAGACTTGAACGTTTCTTTTGAAAGAGCAGTTTTGGAACACTCTTTTTGTAGAATCTGCTAGTGTATATTTGCAGCGCTGTGAGGCCTATGCTGGGAAATGAAATGTCTCCACCTAAAAACTAGACAGAAGAATTCTCAGAAACTTCTGTGTGATGAGTGCATTGAACTCAAAGACTTGAACGTTCCTTTTGATAGAACAGTTTTGAAACACTCCTTCTGCAGAATCTGCAAGTGTTTATTTCGAGCGCTTTGAGACCTATGCTGGAAAAGGAAATGTCTTGAAATAACAACTACACAGAAGCATTCTCAGAAACTTCTTTGTGATTAGTGCATTCAACTCACAGACTTGAACGTTCCTTTTGATAGAACAGTTTTGAAACACTCCTTCTGCAGAATCTGCAAGTGTTTATTTCGAGCGCTTTGAGGCCTATGCTGCAAATGGAAATGTCTTCAAATAACAACTACACAGAAGCATTCTCAGAAACTTCTTTGTGATGAGTGCATTCAACTCACAGACTTGAACCTTCCTTTTGCAAGAGCAGTTTTGAAACACTCTTTTTGTAGAATCTGCAGATGGATATTTGAAGCGCTTTGAAGCCTATGCTGGGAATTGAATTATCTTCACCTAAAAACTGGACAGAAGCATTCTCAGAAACTTCTGTGAGATGGGTGCATTCAACTCACGGACATGAACGTTCCTTTTTATAGAACAGTTTTGAAACACTCCTTCTGCAGAATCTGCAAGTGTTTATTTCGAGCGCTTTGAGGCCTATGCTGGAAAAGGAAATGTCTTCAAATAACAACTAGACAGAAGCATTCTCAGAAACTTCTTTGTGATGAGTGCATTCAACTCACAGACTTGAAGCGTCCTTTTGAAAGAGCAGTTTTGAAACACTCTTTTTGTAGAATCTGCAAGTGGATATTTGGAGCGATTTGAGGCCTATGCCGTGAAATGAAATATCTTCAACTAAACACTAGACAGAAGCATTCTCAGAAACTTCTGTGTGATGAGTGCATTCAACTCACAGACTTGAACGTTCCTTTTGATAGAACAGTTTTGAAACACTCCTTCTGCAGAATCTGCAAGTGTTTATTTCGAGCGCTTTGAGGCCTATGCTGGAAAAGGAAATGTCTTCAAATAACAACTACACAGAAGCATTCTCAGACACTTCTTTGTGATGAGTGCATTCAACTCACAGACTTGAACCTTCCTTTTGAAAGAGCAGTTTTGAAACACTCTTTTTGTAGAATCTGCAAGTGGATATTTGGAGCGCTTTGAGGCCTAAGCTGGGAAATGAAATATCTTCCCCTAATATCTAGACAGAAGCATTCTCAGAAACTTCTGTGTGATGAGTGCATTCAACTCACAGACTTGAACGTTCCTTTTGATAGAACAGTTTTGAAACACTCCTTTTGTAAAATCTGCAAGTGTTTATTTGGAGCGCTCTGAGACCTATGCTAGAAAAGGAAATATCTTCAAATAAAAACTAGACAGAAGCATTCTCAGAAACTTCTTTGTGATGAGTGCATTCTACTCGCAGATTTGAACCTTCTTTTTGATAGAAGAGTTTTCAAACTCTCTTTTTGTAGAATCTGCAAGTGCATATTTGGAGCTATTGGAGGCCAATGCTGGAAAAGGGAACATCCTCAGATACAGACTAGACAGAAGCATTCCCAGAAACTTGTTTGTGATGAGTGCATTCAACTCACAGAATTGAACGTTTCTTTTGAAAGAGTAGTTTTGGAACACTCTTTTTGTAGAATCTCCTACTGTATATTTGGAGGGCTGTGAGGCCTATGCTGGGAATTGAAATGTCTCCACCTAAAAACAAGACAGAAGCATTCTCAGAAACTTCTGTGTAATGAGTGCATTCAACTCACTGACTTGAACGTTCCTATTGATAGAAGAGTTTTGAAACACTCCTTCTGCAGAATCTGCAAGTGTTTATTTCGAGCACTTTGAGGCCTATGCTGGAAAAGGAAATGTCTTCAAATAAAAACTACACAGAAGCATTCTCAGAAACTTCTTTGTGATGAGTGCATTCAACTCACAGATTTGAACCTTCCTTTTGAAAGAGCAGTTTTAGAACACTCTTTTTGTAGAATCTGCTAGTGTATATTTGGAGCGCTGTGAGGCCTATGCTGGGAAATGAAATGTCTCCACCTAAAAACTAGACAGAAGGATTCTCAGAAACTTCTGTGTGATGAGTGCATTGAACTCAAAGACTTGAACGTTCCTTTTGATAGAACAGTTTTGAAACACTCCTTCTGCAGAATCTGCAAGTGTTTATTTCGAGCGCTTTGAGACCTATGCTGGAAAAGGAAATGTCTTGAAATAACAACTACACAGAAGCATTCTCAGAAACTTCTTTGTGATTAGTGCATTCAACTCACAGACTTGAACGTTCCTTTTGATAGAACAGTTTTGAAACACTCCTTCTGCAGAATCTGCAAGTGTTTATTTCGAGCGCTTTGAGGCCTATGCTGCAAATGGAAATGTCTTCAAATAACAACTACACAGAAGCATTCTCAGAAACTTCTTTGTGATGAGTGCATTCAACTCACAGACTTGAACCTTCCTTTTGCAAGAGCAGTTTTGAAACACTCTTTTTGTAGAATCTGCAGATGGATATTTGAAGCGCTTTGAAGCCTATGCTGGGAATTGAATTATCTTCACCTAAAAACTGGACAGAAGCATTCTCAGAAACTTCTGTGAGATGGGTGCATTCAACTCACGGACATGAACGTTCCTTTTTATAGAACAGTTTTGAAACACTCCTTCTGCAGAATCTGCAAGTGTTTATTTCGAGCGCTTTGAGGCCTATGCTGGAAAAGGAAATGTCTTCAAATAACAACTAGACAGAAGCATTCTCAGAAACTTCTTTGTGATGAGTGCATTCAACTCACAGACTTGAAGCGTCCTTTTGAAAGAGCAGTTTTGAAACACTCTTTTTGTAGAATCTGCAAGTGGATATTTGGAGCGATTTGAGGCCTATGCCGTGAAATGAAATATCTTCAACTAAACACTAGACAGAAGCATTCTCAGAAACTTCTGTGTGATGAGTGCATTCAACTCACAGACTTGAACGTTCCTTTTGATAGAACAGTTTTGAAACACTCCTTCTGCAGAATCTGCAAGTGTTTATTTCGAGCGCTTTGAGGCCTATGCTGGAAAAGGAAATGTCTTCAAATAACAACTACACAGAAGCATTCTCAGACACTTCTTTGTGATGAGTGCATTCAACTCACAGACTTGAACCTTCCTTTTGAAAGAGCAGTTTTGAAACACTCTTTTTGTAGAATCTGCAAGTGGATATTTGGAGCGCTTTGAGGCCTAAGCTGGGAAATGAAATATCTTCCCCTAAAATCTAGACAGAAGCATTCTCAGAAACTTCTCTGTGATGTGTGCATTCAACTCACAGACTTGAATATTCCTTTTGATAGAGCAGTTTGGAAACACTTCTTTTGTAAAATCTGCAAGTGTTTATTTGGAGCGCTCTGAGACCTATGCTAGAAAAGGAAATATCTTCAGATAAAAACTAGACAGAAGCATTCTCAGAAACTTGTTTGTGATGAGTGCCTTCTACTCGCAGAGTTGAACCTTCTTTTTGATAGAAGAGTTTTCAAACTCTCTTTTTGTAGAATCTGCAAGTGCATATTTGGAGCTGTTGGAGGCCAATGCTGGAAAAGGGAACATCCTCAGATAGAGACTAGACAGAAGCATTCCCAGAAACTTGTTTGTGACGAGTGCATTCAACTCACAGACTTGAACGTTTCTTTTGAAAGAGCAGTTTTGGAACACTCTTTTTGTAGAATCTCCTAGTGTACATTTGGAGCGCTGTGAGGCCTATGCTGGGAAATGAAATGTCTCCACCTAAAAACTAGACAGAAGCATTCTCAGAAACTTCTGTGTGATGAGTGCATTCAACTCACAGACTTGAACGTTCCTTTTGATAGAACAGTTTTGAAACACTCCTTCTGCAGAATCTGCAAGTGTTTATTTCCAGCGCTTTGAGGCCTATGCTGGAAAAGGAAATGTCTTCAAATAACAACTACACAGAAGCATTCTCAGAAACTTCTTTGTGATGAGTGCATTCAACTCACAGACTTGAACCTTCCTTTTGAAAGAGCAGTTTTGAAACACTCCTTTTGTAGAATCTGCAAGTAGATATTTGGAGTGATTTGAGGCCTATGCTGGGAAATGAAATGTCTCCACCTAAAAACTAGACAGAAGCATTCTCAGAAACTTCTGTGTGATGAGTGCATTCAACTCACAGACTTGAACGTTCCTTTTGAGAGAACAGTTTTGAAACACTCCTTCTGCAGAATCTGCAAGTGTTTATTTCCAGCGCTTTCAGGCCTATGCTGGAAAAGGAAATGTCTTCAAATAACAACTAGACAGAAGCATTCTCAGAAACTTCTTTGTGATGAGTTCATTCTACTCACAAACTTGAACCTTACTTTTGAAAGAGCAGTTTTGAAACACTCTTTTTGTAGAATCTGCAAGCGGATATTTGGAGCGCTTTCAGGCCTATGCTGGGAAATGAAATATCTTCACCTAAAAAGTAGACAGAAGCATTCTCAGAAACTTCTGTGTGATGAGTGCATTCAACTCACAGACTTGAACATTACTTTTGATAGAGCAGTTTGGAAACACTCCTTTTGTAAAATATGCACGTGTTTATTTGGAGCGCTCTCAGTCCTATGCTGGAAAAGGAAATATCTTCAAATAAAAACTAGACAGAAGCATTCTCAGAAACTTCTATGTGATGAGTGCATTCTACTCCCAGATTTGAACCTTCTTTTTGATGGAAGAGTTTTCAAACTCTCTTTTTGTAGAATCTGCAAGTGCATATTTTGAGCTGATGGAGGCCAATGGTGGAAAAGGGAACATCCTCAGATAGAGACTAGACAGAAGCATTCCCGGAAACTTGTTTGTGACGAGTGCATTCAACTCACAGACTTGAACGTTTCTTTTGAAAGAGCAGTTTTGGAACACTCTTTTTGTAGAATCTGCTAGTGTATATTTGCAGCGCTGTGAGGCCTATGCTGGGAAATGAAATGTCTCCACCTAAAAACTAGACAGAAGCATTCTCAGAAACTTCTGTGTGATGAGTGCATTCAACTCAAAGACTTGAACGTTCCTTTTGATAGAACAGTTTTGAAACACTCCTTCTGCAGAATCTGCAAGTGTTTATTTCGAGCGCTTTGAGACCAATGCTGAAAAAGGAAATGTCTTGAAATAACAACTACACAGAAGCATTCTCAGAAACTTCTTTGTGATGAGTGCATTCAACTCACAGACTTGAACCTTCCTTTTGAAAGAGCAGTTTTGAAACACTCTTTTTGTAGAATCTGCAAGTGGATATTTGGAGCGCTTTGAGGCCTATGCTGGGAAATGAAATATCTTCACCTAAAAACTAGATAGAAGCATTCTCAGAAACTTCTGTGTGATGAGTGCATTCAACTCACGGACTTGAACTTTCCTTTTGATAGAACACTTTTGAACACTCCTTCTGCAGAATCTGCAAGTGTTTATTTGGAGCGCTCTGAGGCCTATGCTGGAAAAGGAAATATCTTCAAATAAAAACTAGACAGAAGCATTCTCAGAAACTTCTTTGTGATGAGTGCATTCTACTCGCAGAGTTGAACCTTCTTTTTGATAGAAGAGTTTTCAAACTCTCATTTTGTAGAGTCTGCAAGTGCATATTTGGAGCTGTTGGAGGCCAATGCTGGAAAAGGGAACATCCTCAGATAGAGACTAGACAGAAGCATTCCCAGAAACTTGTTTGTGACGAGTGCATTCAACTCACAGACTTGAACGTTTCTTTTGAAAGAGCAGTTTTGGAACACTCTTTTTGTAGATTCTGCTAATGTATATTTGGAGCGCTGTGAGGCCTATGTTGGGAAATGAAATGTCTCCACCTGAAAACTAGACAGAAGCATTCTCAGAAACTTCTGTGTGATGAGTGCATTCAACTCACAGACTTGAACGTTCCTTTTGATAGAACAGTTTTGAAACACTCCTTCTGCAGAATCTGCAAGTGTTTATTTCGAGCGCTTTGAGGCCTATGCTGGAAAAGGAAATGTCTTCAAATAACAACTACACAGAAGCATTCTCAGAAACTTTTTTGTGATGAGTGCATTCAACTCACAGACTTGAAACTTCCTTTTGCAAGAGCAGTTTTGAAACACTCTTTTTGTAGAATCTGCAGGTGGATATTTGAAGGGATTTGAAGCCTATGCTGGGAATTGAATTATCTTCACCTAAAAACTAGACAGAAGCATTCTCAGAAACTTCTGTGTGATGAGTGCATTCAACTCACGGACATGAACGTTCCTTTTTATAGAACAGTTTTGAAACTCTCCTTCTGCAGAATCTGCAAGTGTTTATTTCGAGCGCTTTGAGGCCTATGCTGGAAAAGGAAATGTCTTCAAATAACAACTACACAGAAGCATTCTCAGAAATTTCTTTGTGATGAGTGCATTCAACTCACAGACTTGAAGCTTCCTCTTGAAAGAGCAGTTTTGAAACACTCTTTTTGTAGAATCTGCAAGTGGATATTTGGAGCGCTATGAGGCCTATGCCGTGAAATGAAATATCTTCACCTAAACACTAGACAGCAGCATTCTCAGAAACTTCTGTGTGATGAGTGCATTCAACTCACAGACTTGAACGTTCCTTTTGATAGAACAGTTTTGAAACACTCCTTTTGTAAAATCTGCAAGTGTTTATTTGGAGCGCTCTGAGACCTATGCTAGAAAAGGAAATATCTTCAAATAAAAACTAGACAGAAGCATTCTCAGAAACTTCTTTGTGATGAGTGCATTCTACTCGCAGATTTGAACCTTCTTTTTGATAGAAGAGGTTTCAAACTCTCTTTTTGTAGAATCTGCAAGTGCATATTTGGAGCTGTTGGAGGCCAATGCTGGAAAAGGGAACATCCTCAGATAGAGACTAGACAGAAGCATTCCCAGAAACTTGTTTGTGACGAGTGCATTCAACTCACAGACTTGAACGTTTCTTTTGAAAGAGTAGTTTTGGAACACTCTTTTTGTAGAATCTCCTAGTGTATATTTGGAGGTCTGTGAGGCCTATGCAGGGAAATGAAATGTCTCCACCTAAAAACTAGACAGAAGCATTCTCAGAAACTTCTGTGTAATGAGTGCATTCAACTCACTGACTTGAACGTTCCTATTGATAGAACAGTTTTGAAACACTCCTTCTGCAGAATCTGCAAGTGTTTATTTCGAGCGCTTTGAGGCCTATGCTGGAAAAGGAAATGTCTTCAAATAACAACTACACAGAAGCATGCTCAGAAACTTCTTTGTGATGAGTGCATTCAACTCACAGACTTGAACCTTCCTTTTGAAACAGCAGTTTTGAAACACTCTTTTTGTAGAATCTGCAAGTGGATATTTGGAGCGCTTTGAGGCCTATGCTGGGAAATGAAATATCTTCACCTAAAAACGAGACAGAAGCATTCTCAGAAACTTCTGTGTGATGAGTGCATTCAACTCAGAGACTTGAACGTTCCTTTTGATAGAACAGTTTTGAAACACCTCTTCTGCAGAATCTGCCAGTGTTTATTTCGAGCGCTTTGAGGCCTATGCTGGAAAAGGAAATGTCTTCAAATAACAACTAGACAGAAGCATTCTCAGAAACTTCTTTTTGATCAGTGCATTCAACTCACAGACTTGAACCTTCCTTTTGAAAGAGCAGTTTTGAAGCACTCATTTTGTAGAATCTGCAAGTGGATATTTGGAGCGCTTAGAGGCCTTTGCTGGGAAATGAAATATCTTCACCTTAAAACTAGACAGAAGCATTCTCAGAAACTTCTGTGTGATGAGTGCATTCAACTCACAGACTTGAACATTCCTTTTGATAGAGCAGTTTGGAAACACTCCTTTTGTAAATCTGCAAGTGTTTATTTGGAGCGCTCTGAGTCCTATGCTGGAAAAGGAAATATCTTCAAATAAAAACTAGACAGAAGCATTCTCAGAAACTTCTTTGTGATGAGTGCATTCTACTCGCAGATTTGAACCTTCTTTTTGATGGAAGAGTTTTCAAACTCTCTTTTTGTAGAATCTGCAAGTGCATTTTTGGAGCTGATGGAGGCCAATGGTGGAAAAGGGAACATCCTCAGATAGAGACTAGACAGAAGCATTCCCAGAAACTTGTTTGTGACGAGTGCATTCAACTCACAGACTTGAAAGTTTCTTTTGAAAGAGCAGTTTTGGAACACTCTTTTTGTAGAATCTGCTAGTGTATATTTGGAGCGCTGTGAGGCCTATGCTGGGAAATGAAATGTCTCCACCTAAAAACTAGACAGAAGCATTCTCAGAAACTTCTGTGTGATGAGTGCATTCAACTCAAAGACTTGAACGTTCCTTTTGATAGAACAGTTTTGAAACACTCCTTCTGCAGAATCTGCAAGTGTTTATTTCGAGCGCTTTGAGACCTATGCTGGAAAACGAAATGTCTTGAAATAACAACTACACAGAAGCATTCTCAGAAACTTCTTTGTGATGAGTGCATTCAACTCACAGACTTGAACCTTCCTTTTGAAAGAGCAGTTTTGAAACACTCTTTTTGTAGAATCTGCAATTGGATATTTGGAGCGCTTTGAGGCCTATGCTGGGAAATGAAATATCTTCACCTAAAAACTAGACAGAAGCATTCTCAGAAACTTCTGTGTGATGAGTGCATTCAACTCACGGACTTGAACGTTCCTTTTGATAGAACACTTTTGAACACTCCTTCTGCAGAATCTGCAAGTGTTTATTTGGAGCGCTCTGAGGCCTATGCTGGAAAAGGAAATATCTTCAAATAAAAACTAGACAGAAGCATTCTCAGAAACTCCTTTGTGATGAGTGCATTCTACTCGCAGAGTTGAACCTTCTTTTTGATAGAAGAGTTTTCAAACTCTCATTTTGTAGAATCTGCAAGTGCATATTTGGAGCTGTTGGAGGCCAATGCTGGAAAAGGGAACATCCTCAGATAGAGACTAGACAGAAGCATTCCCAGAAACTTGTTTGTGACGAGTGCATTCAACTCACAGACTTGAACGTTTCTTTTGAAAGAGCAGTTTTGGAACACTCTTTTTGTAGATTCTGCTAATGTATATTTGGAGCGCTGTTAGGCCTATGTTGGGAAATGAAATGTCTCCACCTGAAAACTAGACAGAAGCATTCTCAGAAACTTCTGTGTGATGAGTGCATTCAACTCACAGACTTGAACGTTCCTTTTGATAGAACAGTTTTGAAACACTCCTTCTGCAGAATCTGCAAGTGTTTATTTCGAGCGCTTTGAGGACTATGCTGGAAAAGGAAATGTCTTCAAATAACAACTACACAGAAGCATTCTCAGAAACTTTTTTGTGATGAGTGCATTCAACTCACAGACTTGAAACTTCCTTTTGCAAGAGCAGTTTTGAAACACTCTTTTTGTAGAATCTGCAGGTGGATATTTGAAGGGATTTGAAGCCTATGCTGGGAATTGAATTATCTTCACCTAAAAACTAGACATAAGCATTCTCAGAAACTTCTGTGTGATGAGTGCATTCAACTCACAGACATGAACGTTCCTTTTTATAGAACAGTTTTGAAACACTCCTTCTGCAGAATCTGCAAGTGTTTATTTCGAGCGCTTTGAGGCCTATGCTGGAAAAGGAAATGTCTTCAAATAACAACTAGACAGAAGCATTCTCAGAAACTTCTTTGTGATGAGTGCATTCAACTCACAGACTTGAAGCTTCCTTTTGAAAGAGCAGTTTTGAAACACTCTTTTTGTAGAATCTGCAAGTGGATATTTGGAGCGCTTTGAGGCCTATGCCGTGAAATGAAATATCTTCACCTAAGCACTAGACAGAAGCATTCTCAGAAACTTCTGTGTGATGAGTGCATTCAACTCACAGACTTGAACGTTCCTTTTGATAGAACAGTTTTGAAACACTCCTTCTGCAGAATCTGCAAGTGTTTATTTCTAGCGCTTTGAGGCCTATGCTGGAAAAGGAAATGTCTTCAAATAACAACTAGACAGAAGCATTCTCAGAAACTTCTTTGTGATGCGTGCATTCAACTCACAGACTTGAACCTTCCTTTTGCAAAAGCAGTTTTGAAATACTCTTTTTGTAGAATCTTCAAGTGGATATTTATAGCGAATTGTGGCCTATGCTGGGAAATGAAATATCTTCACCTAAAAACTAGACAGAAGCATTCTCAGAAACTTTTCTGTGATGAGTTCATTCAACTCACAGACATGAACATTCCTTTGATAGAGAGGTTTGGAAACACTCCTTTTGTAAAATCTGCAAGTGTTTATTTGGAGCGCTCTGATGCCTATGCTGGAAAAGGAAATATCTTCAAATAAAAACTAGACAGAAGCATTCTCAGAAAATTCTTTGTGATGAGTGCATTCAACTCACAGAGTTGAACCTCCTTTTTGATAGAAGAGTTTTCAAACTCTCTTTTTGTAGAATCTGCAAGTGCATATTTGGAGCTCTTGGAGGCCAATGCTGGAAAAGGGAACATCCTCAGATAGAGACTAGACAGAAGCATTCCCAGAAACTTGTTTGTGACGAGTGCATTCAACTCACAGATTTGAACGTTTCTTTTGAAAGAGCAGTTTTGGAACACTCTTTTTGTAGAATCTGCTAGTGTATATTTGGAGCGCTGTGAGGCCTATGCTGGGAAAGGTAATGTCTCCACTTAAAACCTAGACAGAAGCATTCACAGAAACTTCTGTGTGATGAGTGCATTCAACTCACAGACTTGAACGTTCCTTTTGATAGAACAGTTTTGAAACACTCCTTCTGCAGAATCTGCAAGTGTTTATTTCGAGCGCTTTGAGGCCTATGCTGGAAAAGGAAACGTCTTGAAATAACAACTACACAGAAGCATTCTCAGAAACTTCTTTGTGATGAGTGCATTCAACTCACAAACTTGAAGCTTACTTTTGAAAGAGCAGTTTTGAAACACTCTTTTTGTAGAATCTGCAAGTGGATATTTGGAGCGGTTTGAGGCCTATGCTGTGAAATGAAATATCTTCACCTCAAAACTAGACAGAAGCATTCTCAGAAACTTCTGTGTGATGAGTGCATTCAACTCACAGACTTGAACGTTCCTTTTGATAGAACAGTTTTGAAACACTCCTTCTGCAGAATCTGCAGGTGTTTATTTCTAGCGCTTTGTGGCCTATGCTGGAAAAGGAAATGTCTTCAAATAACAACTAGACAGAAGCATTCTCAGAAACTTCTTTGTGATGAGTGCATTCAACTCACAGACTTGAACTTTCCTTTTGAAAGAGCAGTTTTGAAATACTCTTTTTGTAGAATCTGCAAGTGGATATTTGGAGCGCTTTGAGCCCTATAATGGGAAATGAAATATCTTCACCTAAAAACTAGACAGAAGCATTCTCAGAAACTTATGTGTGATGAGTGCATTCAACTCACAGACTTGAACATTCCTTTTGATAGAGCAGTTTGGAAACACTCCTGTTGTAAAATCTGCAAGTGTTTATTTGGAGCGCTCTGAGTCATATGCTGGAAAAGGAAATATCTTCAAATAAAAACTAGTCAGAAGCATTCTCAGAAACTTCTTTGTGATGAGTGCATTCTACTCGCAGAGTTGAACCTTCTTTTTGATAGAAGAGTTTGCAAACTCTCTTTTTGTAGAATCTGCAAGTGCATATTTAGAGCTGATGGAGGCCAATGCTGGAAAAGGGAACATCCTCAGATAGAGACTAGACAGAAGCATTCCCAGAAACTTGCTTGTGACGAGTGCATTCAACTCACGGACTTGAACGTTTCTTTGGAAAGAGCAGTTTTGGAACACTCTTTTTGGAGAATCTGCTAGTGTATATTTGGAGCGCTGTGAGGCCTATGCTGGGAAATGAAATGTCTCCACCTAAAAACTAGGCAGAAGCATTCTCACAAACTTCTGTGTGATGAGTGCATTCAACTCACATACTTGAACGTTCCTTTTGATAGAACAGTTTTGAAACACTCCTTCTGCAGAATCTGCAAGTGTTTATTTCGAGCGCTTTGAGGTCTATGCTGGAAAAGGAAATGTCTTCAAATAACAACTACACAGAAGCATTCTCAGAAACTTCTTTGTGATAAGTGCATTCAACTCACAGACTTGAAGCTTCCTTTTGAAAGAGCAGTTTTGAAACACTCTTTTTGTAGAATCTGCAAGTGGATATTTGGAGCGCTTTGAGGCCTATGCTGGGAAATGAAATATCTTCACCTAAAAACTAGACAGAAGCATTCTCAGAAACTCCTGTGTGATGAGTGTATTCAACTCACAGACTTGAACGCTCCTTTTGATAGAACAGTTTTGAAACACACCTTCTGCAGAATCTGCAAGTGTTTATTTCGAGCACATTTAGGCCTATGCTGGAAAAGGAAATGTCTTCAAATAACAACTAGACAGAAGCATTCTCAGAAACTTCTTTTTGATGAGTGCATTCAACTCACAGACTTGAACCTTCCTTTTGAAAGAGCAGTTTTGAAACGCTCTTTTTGTAGAATCTGCAAGTGGTTATTTGGAGCGCTTTGAGGCCTATGCTGGGAAATGAAATATCTTCACCTAAAAACTAGACAGAAGCATTCTCAGAAACTTCTGTGTGATGAGTGCATTCAGCCCACAGACTTGAACATTCCTTTTGATAGAGCAGTTTCGAAACACTCCTTTTGTAAAATCTGCAAGTGTTTATTTGGAGCGCTCTGAGTCCTATGCTGGAAAAGGAAATATCTTCAAATAAAAACTAGACAGAAGCATTCTCAGAAACTACTTTGTGATGAGTGCATTCTACTCGCAGAGTTGAAACTTCTTTTTGATAGAAGAGTTTTCAAACTCTCTTTTTGTAAAATCTGCAAGTGCATATTTGGAGCTGTTGGAGGCCAATGCTGGAAAAGGGAACATCCTCAGATAGAGACTAGACAGAAGCATTCCCAGAAACTTGTTTGTGACGAGTGCATTCAACTCACAGACTTGAACGTTTCTTTTGAAAGAGCAGTTTTGGAACACACTTTTTGTAGCATCTGCTAGTGTATATTTGGAGCGCTGTGAGGCCTACGCTGGGAAAGGAAATGTCTCCAACTAAAAACTAGACAGAAGCATTCTCAGAAACTTCTGTGTGATGAGTGCATTCAACTCACAGACTTGAACGTTCCTTTTGATAGGACAGTTTTGAAACACTCCTTCTGCAGAATCTGCAAGTGTTTATTTCGAGCGCTTTGAGGCCTATGCTGGACAAGAAAGTGTCTTCAAATAACAACTACACAGAAGCATTCCCAGAAACTTCTTTGTGATGAGTGCATTCAACTAACAGACTTGAAGCTTCCTTTTGCAAGAGCAGTTTTGAAACACTCTTTTTGTAGAATCTGCAAGTGGATATTTGGAGCGCTTTGAGGCCTATGCTGGGAAATGAAATATCTTCACCTAAAAAATAGACAGAAGCATTCTCAGAAACTTCTGTGTGATGAGTGCATTCAACCCACGGACTTGAACGTTCCTTTTGATAGAACAGTTTTGAAACACTCCTTCTGCAGAATCTGCAGGTGTTTATTTCTAGCGCTTTGAGGCCTATGCTGGAAAAGGAAATGTCTTCAAATAACAACTAGACAGAAGCATTCTCAGAAACTTCTTTGTGATGAGTGCATTCAACTCACAGACTTGAACCTTCCTTTTGAAAGAGCAGTTTTGAAATACTCTTTTTGTAGAATCTGCAAGTGGATATTTGGAGCGATTTGTGGCCTATGCCGGGAAATGAAATATCTTCACCTAAAAACTAGACAGAAGCATTCTCAGAAACTTCTCTGTGATGAGTGCATTCAACTCACCGACATGAACATTCCTTTGATAGAGAGGTTTGGAAACACTCCTTTTGTAAAATCTGCAAGTGTTTATTTGGAGCGCTCTGAGTCCTATGCTGGAAAAGGAAATATCTTCAAATAAAAACTAGACAGAAGCATTCTCAGAAACTTCTTTGTGATGAGTGCATTCAACTCACAGAGTTGAACCTTCTTTTTGATAGAAGAGTTTTCAAACTCTCTTTTTGTAGAATCTGCAAGTGCATATTTGGAGCTCTTGGAGGCCAGTCCTGGAAAAGGGAACATCCTCAGATAGAGACATGACAGAAGCATTCACAGAAACTTGTTTGTGACGAGTGCATTCAACTCACAGACTTGAACGTTTCTTTTGAAAGAGCAGTTTTGGAACACTCTTTTTGTAGAATCTGCTAATGTATATTTGGAACGCTGTGAGGCCTATGCTGGGAAATGAAATGTCTCCACCTAAAAACTAGACAGAAGCATTCTCAGAAACTTCTGTGTGATGAGTGCATTCAACTCACAGACTTGAACTTTCCTTTTGATAGAACAGTTTTGAAACACTCCTTTTGCAGAATCTGCAAGTGTTTATTTCAAGCGCTTTGAGGTCTATGCTGGAAAAGGAAATGTCTTCAAATAACAACTACACAGAAGCATTCTCAGAAACTTCTTTGGGATGAGTGCATTCTACTCGCAGAGTTGAACCTTCTTTTTGATAGAAGAGTTTTCAAACTCTCTTTTTGTAGAATCTGGAAGTGCATATTTGGAGCTGTTGGAGGCCAATGCTGGAAAAGGGAACATCCTCAGATAGAGACTAGACATAAGCATTCCCAGAAACTTGTTTGTGACGAGTGTATTCAACTGACAGATTTGAACGTTTCTTTTGAAGGAGCAGTTTTGGAACACACTTTTTGTAGAATCTGCAAGTGTATATTTGGAGCGCTGTGAGGCCTATGCTGGGAAAGGAAATGTCTCCACCTAAAAACTAGACAGAAGCATTCTCAGAAACTTCTTTCTGATGAGTGCATTCAACTCACAGACTTGAACGTTCCTTTTGATAGAACAGTTTTGAAACACATCTTCTGCAGAATCTGCAAGTGTGTATTTCGAGCGCTTTGAGGCCCATGCTAGAAAAGGAAATGTCTTCAAATAAAAACTAGACAGAAGCATTCTCAGAAACTTCTTTGTGATGAGTGCATTCAACTCACAGACTTGAACCTTCCTTTTGAAAGAGCAGTTTTGAAACACTCCTTTTGTAGAATCTGCAAGTAGATATTTGGAGTGATTTGAGGCCTATGCTGGGAAATGAAATGTCTCCACCTAAAAACTAGACAGAAGCATTCTCAGAAACTTCTGTGTGATGAGTGCATTCAACTCACAGACTTGAACGTTCCTTTTGAGAGAACAGTTTTGAAACACTCCTTCTGCAGAATCTGCAAGTGTTTATTTCCAGCGCTTTGAGGCCTATGCTGGAAAAGGAAATGTCTTCAAATAACAACTAGACAGAAGCATTCTCAGAAACTTCTTTGTGATGAGTGCATTCTACTCACAAACTTGAACCTTACTTTTGAAACAGCAGTTTTGAAACACTCTTTTTGTAGAATCTGCAAGTGTATATTTGGAGCGCTTTGAGGCCTATGCTGGGAAATGAAATATCTTCACCTAAAAAGTAGACAGAAGCATTCTCAGAAACTTCTGTGTGATGAGTGCATTCAACTCACAGACTTGAACATTCCTTTTGATAGAGCAGTTTGGAAACACTCCTTTTGTAAAATCTGCACGTGTTTATTTGCAGCGCTCTGAGTCCTATGCTGGAAAAGGAAATATCTTAAAATAAAAACTAGACAGAAGCATTCTCAGAAACTTCTTTGTGATGAGTGCATTCTACTCGCAGATTTGAACCTTCTTTTTGATAGAAGAGTTTTCAAACTCTCTTTTTGTAGAATCTGCAAGTGCATATTTTCAGCTGATGGAGGCCAATGGTGGAAAAGGGAACATCCTCAGATGGAGACTAGACAGAAGCATTCCCAGAAACTTGTTTGTGACGAGTGCATTCAACTCACAGACTTGAACGTTTCTTTTGAAAAAGCAGTTTTGGAACACTCTTTTTGTAGAATCTGCTAGTGTATATTTGCAGCGCTGTGAGGCCTATGCTGGGAAATGAAATGTCTAAACCTAAAAACTAGACAGAAGAATTCTCAGAAACTTCTGCGTGATGAGTGCATTGAACTCAAGGACTTGAACGTTCCTTTTGATAGAACAGTTTTGAAACACTCCTTCTGCAGAATCTGCAAGTGTTTATTTCGAGCGCTTTGAGACCTATGCTGGAAAAGGAAATGTCTTGAAATAACAACTACACAGAAGCATTCTCAGAAACTTCTTTGTGATTAGTGCATTCAACTCACAGACTTGAACGTTCCTTTTGATAGAACAGTTTTGAAACACTCCTTCTGCAGAATCTGCAAGTGTTTATTTCGAGCGCTTTGAGGTCTATGCTGCAAATGGAAATGTCTTCAAATAACAACTACACAGAAGCATTCTCAGAAACTTCTTCGTGATGAGTGCATTCAACTCACAGACTTGAACCTTCCTTTTGCAAGAGCAGTTTTGAAACACTCTTTTTGTAGAATCTGCAGATGGATATTTGAAGCGCTTTGAAGCCTATGCTGGGAATTGAATTATCTTCACCTAAAAACTGGACAGAAGCATTCTCAGAAACTTCTGTGTGATGGGTGCATTCAACTCACGGACATGAACGTTCCTTTTTATAGAACAGTTTTGAAACACTCCTTCTGCAGAATCTGCAAGTGTTTATTTTGAGCGCTTTGAGGCCTATGCTGGAAAAGGAAATGTCTTCAAATAACAACTAGACAGAAGCATTCTCAGAAACTTCTTTGTGATGAGTGCATTCAACTCACAGACTTGAAGCGTCCTTTTGAAAGAGCAGTTTTGAAACACTCTTTTTGTAGAATCTGCAAGTGGATATTTGGAGCGATTTGAGGCCTATGCCGTGAAATGAAATATCTTCAACTAAACACTAGACAGAAGCATTCTCAGAAACTTCTGTGTGATGAGTGCATTCAACTCACAGACTTGAACGTTCCTTTTGATAGAACAGTTTTGAAACACTCCTTCTGCAGAATCTGCAAGTGTTTATTTCGAGCGCTTTGAGGCCTATGCTGGAAAAGGAAATGTCTTCAAATAACAACTACACAGAAGCATTCTCAGACACTTCTTTGTGATGAGTGCATTCAACTCACAGACTTGAACCTTCCTTTTGAAAGAGCAGTTTTGAAACACTCTTTTTGTAGAATCTGCAAGTGGATATTTGGAGCGCTTTGAGGCCTAAGCTGGGAAATGAAATATCTTCCCCTAATATCTAGACAGAAGCATTCTCAGAAACTTCTGTGTGATGAGTGCATTCAACTCACAGACTTGAACGTTCCTTTTGATAGAACAGTTTTGAAACACTCCTTTTGTAAAATCTGCAAGTGTTTATTTGGAGCGCTCTGAGACCTATGCTAGAAAAGGAAATATCTTCAAATAAAAACTAGACAGAAGCATTCTCAGAAACTTCTTTCTGATGAGTGCATTCAACTCACAGAGTTGAACCTTCTTTTTGATAGAAGAGTTTTCAACCTCTCTTTTTGTAGAATCTGCAAGTGCATATTTGGAGCTCTTGGAGGCCAGTCCTGGAAAAGGGAACATCCTCAGATAGAGACTAGACAGAAGCATTCCCAGAAACTTGTTTGTGACGAGTGCATTCAACTCACAGACTTGAACGTTTCTTTTGAAAGAGCAGTTTTGGAACACTCTTTTTGTAGAATCTGCTAATGTATATTTGGAACGCTGTGAGGCCTATGCTGGGAAATGAAATGTCTCCACCTAAAAACTAGACAGAAGCATTCTCAGAAACTTCTGTGTGATGAGTGCATTCAACTCACAGACTTGAACTTTCCTTTTGATAGAACAGTTTTGAAACACTCCTTTTGCAGAATCTGCAAGTGTTTATTTCAAGCGCTTTGAGGTCTATGCTGGAAAAGGAAATGTCTTCAAATAACAACTACACAGAAGCATTCTCAGAAACTTCTTTGGGATGAGTGCATTCTACTCGCAGAGTTGAACCTTCTTTTTGATAGAAGAGTTTTCAAACTCTCTTTTTGTAGAATCTGGAAGTGCATATTTGGAGCTGTTGGAGGCCAATGCTGGAAAAGGGAACATCCTCAGATAGAGACTAGACATAAGCATTCCCAGAAACTTGTTTGTGACGAGTGTATTCAACTGACAGATTTGAACGTTTCTTTTGAAGGAGCAGTTTTGGAACACACTTTTTGTAGAATCTGCAAGTGTATATTTGGAGCGCTGTGAGGCCTATGCTGGGAAAGGAAATGTCTCCACCTAAAAACTAGACAGAAGCATTCTCAGAAACTTCTTTGTGATGAGTGCATTCAACTCACAGACTTGAACGTTCCTTTTGATAGAACAGTTTTGAAACACATCTTCTGCAGAATCTGCAAGTGTGTATTTCGAGCGCTTTGAGGCCCATGCTGGAAAAGGAAATGTCTTCAAATAAAAACTAGACAGAAGCATTCTCAGAAACTTCTTTGTGATGAGTGCATTCAACTCACAGACTTGAACCTTCCTTTTGAAAGAGCAGTTTTGAAACACTCCTTTTGTAGAATCTGCAAGTAGATATTTGGAGTGATTTGAGGCCTATGCTGGGAAATGAAATGTCTCCACCTAAAAACTAGACAGAAGCATTCTCAGAAACTTCTCTGTGATGAGTGCATTCAACTCACAGACTTGAACGTTCCTTTTGAGAGAAAAGTTTTGAAACACTCCTTCTGCAGAATCTGCAGGTGTTTATTTCTCGCGCTTTGAGGCCTATGCTGGAAAAGGAAATGTCTTCAAATAACAACTAGACAGAAGCATTCTCAGAAACTTCTTTGTGATGCGTGCATTCAACTCACAGACTTGAACCTTCCTTTTGCAAGAGCAGTTTTGAAATACTCTTTTTGTAGAATCTGCAAGTGGATATTTGGAGCGATTTGTGGCCTATGCTGGGAAATGAAATATCTTCACCTAAAAACTAGACAGAAGCATTCTCAGAAACTTCTCTGTGATGAGTGCATTCAACTCACAGACTTGAACATTCCTTTTGATAGAGAGGTTTGGAAACACTCCTTTTGTAAAATCTGCAAGTGTTTATTTGGAGCGCTCTGAGTCCTATGCTGGAAAAGGAAATATCTTCAGATAAAAACTAGACAGAAGCATTCTCAGAAACTTCTTTGTGATGAGTGCCTTCTACTCGCAGAGTTGAACCTTCTTTTTGATAGAAGAGTTTTCAAACTCTCTTTTTGTAGAATCTGCAAGTGCATATTTGGAGCTGTTGGAGTCCAATGCTGGAAAAGGGAACATCCTGAGATAGAGACTAGACAGAAGCATTCCCAGAAACTTGTTTGTGACGAGTGCATTCAACTCACAGACTTGAACGTTTCTTTTGAAAGAGCAGTTTTGGAACACTCTTTTTGTAGAATCTGCTAGTGTATATTTGCAGCGCTGTGAGGCCTATGCTGGGAAATGAAATGTCTCCACCTAAAAACTAGACAGAAGCATTCTCAGAAACTTCTGTGTGATGAGTGCATTCAACTCAAAGACTTGAACGTTCCTTTTGATAGAACAGTTTTGAAACACTCCTTCTGCAGAATCTGCAAGTGTTTATTTCGAGCGCTTTGAGACCTATGCTGGAAAAGGAAATGTCTTGAAATAACAACTACACAGAAGCATTCTCAGAAACTTCTTTGTGATGAGTGCATTCAACTCACAGACTTGAACCTTCCTTTTGAAAGAGCAGTTTTGAAACACTCTATTTGTAGAATCTGCAAGTGGATATTTGGAGCGCTTTGAGGCCTATGCTGGGAAATGAAATATCTTCACCTAAAAACTAGACAGAAGCATTCTCAGAAACTTCTGTGTGATGAGTGCATTCAACTCACGGACTTCAACGTTCCTTTTGATAGAACAGTTTTGAACACTCCTTCTGCAGAATCTGCAAGTGTTTATTTGGAGCGCTCTGAGGCCTATGCTGGAAAAGGAAATATCTTCAAATAAAAACTAGACAGAAGCATTCTCAGAAACTTCTTTGTGATGAGTGCATTCTACTCGCAGAGTTGAACCTTCTTTTTCATAGAAGAGTTTTCAAACTCTCATTTTGTAGAATCTGCAAGTGCATATTTGGAGCTGTTGGAGGCCAATGCTGGAAAAGGGAACATCCTCGGATAGAGACTAGACAGAAGCATTCCCAGAAACTTGTTTGTGAAGAGTGCATTCAACTCACAGACTTGAAAGTTTGTTTTGAAAGAGCAGTTTTGGAACACTCTTATTGTGGATTCTGCTAATGTATATTTGGAGCGCTGTGAGGCCTATGCTGGGAAATGAAATGTCTCCACCTAAAAACTAGACAGAAGCATTCTCAGAAACTTCTGTGTGATGAGTGCATTCAACTCACAGACTTGAACGTTCCTTTTGATAGAACAGTTTTGAAACACTCCTTCTGCAGAATCTCCAAGTGTTTATTTCGAGCGCTTTGAGGCCTATGCAGGAAAAGGAAATGTCTTCAAATAACAACTACACAGAAGCATTCTCAGAAACTTCTTTGTGATGAGTGCATTCAACTCACAGACTTGAAGCTTCCTTTTGAAAGAGCAGTTTTGAAACACTCTTTTTGTAGAATCTGCAAGTGGATATTTGGAGCGCTTTGAGGCCTATGCCGTGAAATGAAATATCTTCACCTAAACACTAGACAGAAGCATTCTCAGAAACTTCTGTGTGATGAGTGCGTTCAACTCACAGACTTGAACGTTCCTTTTGATAGAACAGTTTTGAAACACTCCTTCTGCAGAATCTGCAAGAGTTTATTTCGAGCGCTTTGCGGTCTATGCTGGAAAAGGAAATGTCTTGAAATAACAACTAGACAGAAGCATTCTCAGAAACTTCTTTGTGATGAGTGCATTCAACTCACAGACTTGAACCTTCCTTTTGAAAGAGCAGTTTTGAAACACTCTTTTTGTAGAATCTGCAAGTGGATATTTGGAGCGCTTTGAGGCCTATGCTGGGAAATGAAATATCTTCACCTAAAAACTACACAGAAGCATTCTCAGAAACTACTGTGTGATGAGTGCATTCAACTCACAGACTTGAACGTTCCTTTTGATAGAACAGTTTTGAAACACCTCTTCTGCAGAATCTGCCAGTGTTTATTTCGAGCGCTTTGAGGCCTATGCTGGAAAAGGAAATGTCTTCAAATAACAACTAGACAGAAGCATTCTCAGAAACTTCTTTTTGATGAGTGCATTCAACTCACAGACTTGAACCTTCCTTTTGAAAGAGCAGTTTTGAAACACTCATTTTGTAGAATCTGCAAGTGGATATTTGGGGCGCTTAGAGGCCTATGCTGGGAAATGAAATATCTTCACCTTAAAACTAGACAGAAGCATTCTCAGAAACTTCTGTGTGATGAGTGCATTCAACTCACAGACTTGAACATTCCTTTTGATAGAGCAGTTTGGAAACACTCCTTTTGTAAATCTGCAAGTGTTTATTTGGAGCGCTCTGAGGCCTATGCTGGAAAAGGAAATATCTTCAAATAAGAACTAGACAGATGCATTCTCAGAAACTTCTTTGTGATGAGTGCATTCTACTCGCAGAGTTGAACCTTCTTTTTGATAGAAGAGTTTTCAAACTCTCTTTTTGTAGAATCTGCAAGTGCATATTTGGAGCTCTTGGAGGCCAATGCTGGAAAAGGGAACATCCTCAGATAGAGACTAGACAGAAGCATTCCCAGAAACTTGTTTGTGACGAGTGCATTCAACTCACAGATTTGAACGTTTCTTTTGAAAGAGCAGTTTTGGAACACACTTTTTGTAGAATCTGCTAGTGTATATTTGGAGCGCTGTGAGGCCTATGCTGGGAAATGAAATGTCTCCACCTAAAAACTAGACAGAAGCATTCTCAGAAACTTCTGTGTGATGAGTGCATTCAACTCACAGACTTGAATTTTCCTTTTGATAGAACAGTTTTGAAACACTCCTTCTGCAGAATCTGCAAGTGTTTATTTCGAGCGCTTTGAGGCCTATGCTGGAAAAGGAAATGTCTTCAAATAAAAACTACACAGAAGCATTCTCAGAAACTTCTTTGTGATGAGTGCATTCAACCCACAGACTTGAACCTTCCTTTTGAAAGAGCAGTTTTGAAACACTCTTTTTGTAGAATCTGCAAGTGGATATTTGGAGCGCTTTGAGGCCTATGCTGGGAAATGAAATATCTTCACCTAAAAACTAGACAGAAGCATTCTCAGAAACTTCTGCGTGATGAGTGCATTCAACTCACAGACTTGAACGTTCCTTTTGATAGAACAGTTTTGAAACACTCCTTTTGTAAAATCTGCAAGTGTTTATTTGGAGCGCTCTGAGACCTATGCTAGAAAAGGAAATATCTTCAAATAAAAACTAGACAGAAGCATTCTCAGAAACTTCTTTGTGATGAGTGCATTCTACTCGCAGAGTTGAACCTTCTTTTTGATAGAAGAGTTTTCAAACTCTCTTTTTGTAGAATCTGCAAGTGCATATTTGGAGCTGTTGGAGGCCATTGCTGGAAAACGGAACATCCTCAGATAGAGACTAGACAGAAGCATTCCCAGAAACTACTTTGTGACGAGTGCATTCAACTCACAGACTTGAACGTTTCTTTGGAAAGAGTAGTTTTGGAACACTCTTTTTGTAGAATCTGCTAGTGTATATTTGGAGGTCGGTGAGGCCTATGCTGGGAAATGAAATGTCTCCACCTAAAAACTAGACAGAGGCATTCTCAGAAACTTCTGTGTAATGAGTGCATTCAACTCACAGACTTGAACTTTCCTATTGATAGAACAGTTTGGAAACACTCCTTCTGCAGAATCTGCAAGTGTTTATTTCGAGCGCTTTGAGGCCTATGCTGGAAAAGGAAATGTCTTCAAATAACAACTACACAGAAGCATTCTCAGAAACTTCTTTGTGATGAGTGCATTCAACTCACAGATTTGAACCTTCCTTTTGAAATAGCAGTTTTGGAACACTCTTTTTGTAGAACCTGCTAGTGTATATTTGGAGCGCTGTGAGGCCTATGCTGGGAAATGAAATGTCTCCACCTAAAAACTAGACAGAAGCATTCTCAGAAACTTCTGTGTGATGAGTGCATTCAACTCACAGACTTGAACATTCCTTTTGATAGAGCAGTTTGGAAACACTCATTTTGTAAAATCTGCACCTGTTTATTTGGAGCGCTCTGAGTCCTATGCTGGAAAAGGAAATATCTTCAAATAAAAACTAGACAGAAGCATTCTCAGAAACTTCTTTGTGATGAGTGCATTCTACTCGCAGATTTGAACCTTCTTTTTGATAGAAGAGTTTTCAAACTCTCTTTTTGTAGAATTTGCAAGTGCATATTTTGAGCTGATGGAGGCCAATGGTGGAAAAGGGAACATCCTCATTTAGAGACTAGACAGAAGCATTCCCAGAAACTTGTTTGTGACGAGTGCATTCAACTCACAGACTTGAACGTTTCTTTTGAAAGAGCAGTTTTGGAACACTCTTTTTGTAGAATCTGCTAGTGTATATTTGCAGCGCTGTGAGGCCTATGCTGGGAAATGAAATGTCTCCACCTAAAAACTAGACAGAAGCATTCTCAGAAACTTCTGTGTGATGAGTGCATTCAACTCACAGACTTGAACGTTCCTTTTGATAGAACAGTTTTGAAACACTCCTTCCGCAGAATCTGCAAGTGTTTATTTCGAGCGCTTTGAGGCCTATGCTGGAAAAGGAAATGTCTTCAAATAACAACTACACAGAAGCATTCTCAGAAACTTCTTTGTGATGAGTGCATTCAACTCACAGATTTGAACCTTCCTTTTGAAAGAGCAGTTTTGGAACACTCTTTTTGTAGAATATGCTAGTGTATATATGGAGCGCTGTGAGGCCTATGCTGGGAAATGAAATGTCTCCACCTAAAAACTAGACAGAAGCATTCTCAGAAACTTCTGTGTGATGAGTGCATTCAACTCACAGACTTGAATGTTCCTTTTGATAGAACAGTTTTGAAACACTCCTTCTGCAGAATCTGCAAGTGTTTATTTCGAGCGCTTTGAGGCCTATGCTGGAAAAGGAAATGTCTTCAAATAACAACTACCGAGAAGCATTCCCAGAAACTTCTTTTTGATGAGTGCATTCAACTCACAGACTTGAACCTTCCTTTTGAAAAAGCAGTTTTGAAACACTCTTTTTGTAGAATCGGCAAGTGGATATTTGGAGCGCTTTGAGGCCTATGCTGTGAAATTAAATATCTTCACCTAAAAACTAGACAGAAGCATTCTCAGAAACTTCTGTGTGATGAGTGCATTCAACTCACAGACTTGAACGTTCCTTTTGATAGAACAGTTTTGAAACACTCCTTCTGCAGAATCGGCAAGTGTTTATTACGAGCGCTTTGAGGCCTATGCTGGAAAAGGAAATGTCTTCAAATAACAACTACACAGAAGCATTCTCAGAAACTTCTTTTTGATGAGTGCAATCAACTCACAGACTTGAACCTTCCTTTTGAAAGAGCAGTTTTGAAACACTCTTTTTGTAGAATCTGCAAGTGGATATTTGGAGCGCTTTGTGGCCTATGCTGGGAAATGAAATATCTTCATCTAAAAACTAGACAGAAGCATTCTCAGAAACTTCTCTGTGATGAGTGCATTCAACTCACAGACTTGAACATTCCTTTTGATAGAGCAGTTTGGAAACACTCCTTTTGTAAAATCTGCAAGTGTTTATTTGGAGCGCTCTGAGGCTTATGTTGGAAAAGGAAATAACTTCACCTAAAAACTAGACAGAAGCATTCTCAGAAACTTCTTTGTGATGAGTGCATTCTATTCGCAGAGTTGCACCTTCTTTTTGATAGAAGAGTTTTCAAACTCTCTTTTTGTAGAATCTGCAAGTGCATATTTGGAGCTGATGGAGGCCAATGCTGGAAAAGGGAACATCCTCAGATAGAGACTAGACAGAAGCATTCCCAGAAACTTGTTTGTGACGAGTGCATTCAACTCACTGATTTGAACGTTTCTTTTGAAAGAGCAGTTTTGGAACACACTTTTTGTAGAATCTGCTAGTGTATATTTGGAGCGCTGTGAGGCCTATCCTGGGAAATGAATTGTCTCCACCTAAAAACTAGACAGAAGCATTCTCAGAAACTTCTTTGTGATGAGTGCATTCAACTCACAGACTTGAACGTTCCTTTTGATAGAACAGTTTTGAAACACTTCTTCTGCAGAATCTGCAAGTGTTTATTTCGAGCGCTTTGCGGTCTATGCTGGAAAAGGAAATGTCTTCAAATAACAACTAGACAGAAGCATTCTCAGAAACTTCTTTGTGATGAGTGCATTCAACTCACAGACTTGAACCTTCCTTTTGAAAGAGCGGTTTTGAAACACTCTTTTTGTAGAATCTGCAAGTGGATATTTGGAGCGCTTTGAGGCCTATGCTGGGAAATGAAATATCTTCACCTAAAAACTAGACAGAAGCATTCTCAGAAACTTCTGTGTGATGAGTGCATTCAACTCAGAGACTTGAACGTTCCTTTTGATAGAACAGTTTTGAAACACTCCTTCTGCAGAATCTGCCAGTGTTTATTTCGAGCGCTTTGAGGCCTATGCTGGAAAAGGAAATGTCTTCAAATAACAACTAGACAGAAGCATTCTCAGAAACTTATTTTTGATGAGTGCATTCAACTCACAGACTTGAACCTTCCTTTTGAAAGAGCAGTTTTGAAACACTCATTTTGTAGAATCTGCAAGTGGATATTTGGAGCGCTTAGAGGCCTATGCTGGGAAATGAAATATCTTCACCTTAAAACTAGACAGAAGCATTCTCAGAAACTTCTGTGTGATGAGTGCATTCAACTCACAAACTTGAAAGTTCCTTTTGATAGAACACTTTTGAACACTCCTTCTGCAGAATCTGCAAGTGTTTATTTGGAGCGCTCTGAGGCCTATGCTGGAAAAGGAAATATCTTCAAATAAAAACTAGACAGAAGCATTCTCAGAAACTTCTTTGTGATGAGTGCATTCTACTCGCAGAGTTGAACCTTCTTTTTGATAGAAGAGTTTTCAAACTCTCATTTTGTAGAATATGCAAGTGCATATTTGGAGCTCTTGGAGGCCAATGGTGGAAAAGGGAACATCCTCAGATAGAGACTAGACAGAAGCATTCCCAGAAACTTGTTTGTGACGAGTGCATTCAACTCACAGATTTGAACGTTTCTTTTGAAAGAGCAGTTTTGGAACACACTTTTTGTAGAATCTGCTAGTGTATATTTGGAGCGCTATGAGGCCTATGCTGGGAAATGAAATGTCTCCACCTGAAAACTAGACAGAAGCATTCTCAGAAACTTCTGTGTGATGAGTGCATTCAACTCACAGACTTGAACTTTCCTTTTGATAGAACAGTTTTGAAACACTCCTTCTGCAGAATCTGCAAGTGTTTATTTCGAACGCTTTGAGGCCTATGCTGGAAAAGGAAATGTCTTGAAATAACAACTACACAGAAGCATTCTCAGAAACTTCTTTGTGATGAGTGCATTCAACTCACAGACTTGAACCTTCCTTTTGCAAGAGCAGTTTTGAAACACTCTTTTTGTAGAATCTGCAAGTGGATATTTGAAGCGCTTTGAGGCCTATGCTGGGAATAGAAATATCTTCACCTAAAAACTAGACAGAAGCATTCTCAGAAACTTCTGTGTGATGAGTGCATTCAACTCACGGACATGAACGTTGCTTTTTATAGAACAGTTTTGAAACACTCCTTCTGCAGAATCTGCAAGTGTTTATTTCGAGCGCTCTCAGGCCTATGCTGGAAAAGGAAATGTCTTCAAATAACAACTACACAGAAGCATTCTCAGAAACTTCTTTGTGAAGAGTGCATTCAACTCACAGACTTGAAGCTTCCTTTTGAAAGAGCAGTTTTGAAACACTCTTTTTGTAGAATCTGCATGTGGATATTTGGAGCGCTTTGAGGTCTAAGCTGGGAAATGAAATATCTTCCCCTAAAATCTTGACAGAAGCATTCTCAGAAACTTCTGTGTAATGAGTGCATTCAACTCACAGACTTGAACGTTCCTATTGATAGAACAGTTTGGAAACACTCCTTCTGCAGAATCTGCAAGTGTTTATTTCGAGCGCTTTGTGGCCTACGCTGGAAAAGGAAATATCTTCAAATAACAACTAGACAGAAGCATTCTCAGAATCTTCTTTTTGATGAGTGCATTCAACTCACAGACTTGAACCTTCCTTTTGAAAGAGCAGTTTTGAAACACTCATTTTGTAGAATCTGCAAGTTGATATTTGGAGTGCTTTGAGGCCTATGCTGGGAAATGAAATATCTTCACCTTAAAACTAGACAGAAACATTGTCAAAAACTTCTGTGTGATGAGTGCATTCAACTCACAGACCTGAACATTCCTTTTGATAGAGCAGTTTGGAAACACTCCTTTTGTAATTCTGCAAGTGTTTATTTGGAGCTCTCTGAGGCGTATGCTGGAAAAGGAAATATCTTCAAATAAGAACTAGACAGATGCATTCTCAGAAACTTCTTTGTGATGAGTGCATTCTACTCGCAGAGTTGAACCTTCTTTTTGATAGAAGAGTTTTCAAACTCTCTTTTTGTAGAATCTGCAAGTGCATATTTGGAGCTGTTGGAGGCCAATGGTGGAAAAGGGAACATCCTCAGATAGAGACTAGACAGAAGCATTCCCAGAAACTTGTTTGTGACGAGTGCATTCAACTCACAGATTTGAACGTTTCTTTTGAAAGAGCAGTTTTGGAACACACTTTTTGTAGAATCTGCTAGTGTATATTTGGAGCGCTGTGAGGCCTATGCTGGGAAATGAAATGTCTCCACCTAAAAAGTAGACAGAAGCATTCTCAGAAACTTCTGTGTGATGAGTGCATTCAACTCACAGACTTGAACGTTCCTTTTGATAGAACAGTTTTGAAACACTCCTTCTGCAGAATCTGCAAGTGTTTATTTCGAGCGCTTTGAGGCCTATGCTGGAAAAGGAAATGTCTTCAAATAACAACTACCGAGAAGCATTCCCAGAAACTTCTTTGTGATGAGTGCATTCAACTCACAGATTTGAACCTTCCTTTTGAAAGAGCAGTTTTGGAACACTCTTTTTGTAGAATCTGCTAGTGTATATTTGGAGCGCTGTGAGGCCTATGCTGGGAAATGAAATGTCTCCATCTAAAAACTAGACAGAAGCATTCTCAGAAACTTCTGTGTGATGAGTGCATTCAACTCACAGACTTGAACGTTCCTTTTGATAGAACAGATTTGAAACACTCCTTCTGCAGAATCGGCAAGTGTTTATTACGAGCGCTTTGAGGCCTATGCTGGAAAAGGAAATATCTTCAAATAAGAACTAGACAGATGCATTCTCAGAAACTTCTTTGTGATGAGTGCATTCTACTCGCAGAGTTGAACCTTCTTTTTGATAGAAGAGTTTTCAAACTCTCTTTTTGTAGAATCTGCAAGTGCATATTTGGAGCTCTTGGAGGCCAATGATGGAAAAGGGAACATCCTCAGATAGAGACTAGACAGAAGCATTCCCAGAAACTTGTTTGTGACGAGTGCATTCAACTCACAGATTTGAACGTTTCTTTTGAAAGAGCAGTTTTGGAACACACTTTTTGTAGAATCTGCTAGTGTATATTTGGAGCGCTGTGAGGCCTATGCTGGGAAATGAAATGTCTCCACCTAAAAACTAGACAGAAGCATTCTCAGAAACTTCTGTGTGATGAGTGCATTCAACTCACAGACTTGAATTTTCCTTTTGATAGAACAGTTTTGAAACACTCCTTCTGCAGAATCTGCAAGTGTTTATTTCGAGCGCTTTGAGGCCTATGCTGGAAAAGGAAATGTCTTCAAATAAAAACTACACAGAAGCATTCTCAGAAACTTCTTTGTGATGAGTGCATTCAACCCACAGACTTGAACCTTCCTTTTGAAAGAGCAGTTTTGAAACACTCTTTTTGTAGAATCTGCAAGTGGATATTTGGAGCGCTTTGAGGCCTATGCTGGGAAATGAAATATCTTCACCTAAAAACTAGACAGAAGCATTCTCAGAAACTTCTGCGTGATGAGTGCATTCAACTCACAGACTTGAACGTTCCTTTTGATAGAACAGTTTTGAAACACTCCTTTTGTAAAATCTGCAAGTGTTTATTTGGAGCGCTCTGAGACCTATGCTAGAAAAGGAAATATCTTCAAATAAAAACTAGACAGAAGCATTCTCAGAAACTTCTTTGTGATGAGTGCATTCTACTCGCAGAGTTGAACCTTCTTTTTGATAGAAGAGTTTTCAAACTCTCTTTTTGTAGAATCTGCAAGTGCATATTTGGAGCTGTTGGAGGCCATTGCTGGAAAACGGAACATCCTCAGATAGAGACTAGACAGAAGCATTCCCAGAAACTACTTTGTGACGAGTGCATTCAACTCACAGACTTGAACGTTTCTTTGGAAAGAGTAGTTTTGGAACACTCTTTTTGTAGAATCTGCTAGTGTATATTTGGAGGGCGGTGAGGCCTATGCTGGGAAATGAAATGTCTCCACCTAAAAACTAGACAGAGGCATTCTCAGAAACTTCTGTGTAATGAGTGCATTCAACTCACAGACTTGAACTTTCCTATTGATAGAACAGTTTGGAAACACTCCTTCTGCAGAATCTGCAAGTGTTTATTTCGAGCGCTTTGAGGCCTATGCTGGAAAAGGAAATGTCTTCAAATAACAACTACACAGAAGCATTCTCAGAAACTTCTTTGTGATGAGTGCATTCAACTCACAGATTTGAACCTTCCTTTTGAAATAGCAGTTTTGGAACACTCTTTTTGTAGAACCTGCTAGTGTATA
The DNA here is from genome assembly GCF_028885625.2 of Pongo pygmaeus. Lineage (NCBI taxonomy): Eukaryota > Metazoa > Chordata > Mammalia > Primates > Hominidae > Pongo > Pongo pygmaeus. The sequence goes on along the minus strand of NC_072391.2, from coordinate 38,131,418 downwards.
TTTGGAGCGCTGTGAGGCCTATGCTGGGAAATGAAATGTCTCCACCTAAAAACTAGACAGAAGCATTCTCAGAAACTTCTGTGTGATGAGTGCATTCAACTCACAGACTTGAACATTCCTTTTGATAGAGCAGTTTGGAAACACTCATTTTGTAAAATCTGCACCTGTTTATTTGGAGCGCTCTGAGTCCTATGCTGGAAAAGGAAATATCTTCAAATAAAAACTAGACAGAAGCATTCTCAGAAACTTCTTTGTGATGAGTGCATTCTACTCGCAGATTTGAACCTTCTTTTTGATAGAAGAGTTTTCAAACTCTCTTTTTGTAGAATTTGCAAGTGCATATTTTGAGCTGATGGAGGCCAATGGTGGAAAAGGGAACATCCTCATTTAGAGACTAGACAGAAGCATTCCCAGAAACTTGTTTGTGACGAGTGCATTCAACTCACAGACTTGAACGTTTCTTTTGAAAGAGCAGTTTTGGAACACTCTTTTTGTAGAATCTGCTAGTGTATATTTGCAGCGCTGTGAGGCCTATGCTGGGAAATGAAATGTCTCCACCTAAAAACTAGACAGCAGCATTCTCAGAAACTTCTGTGTGATGAGTGCATTCAACTCAAAGACTTGAACGTTCCTTTTGATAGAACAGTTTTGAAACACTCCTTCTGCAGAATCTGCAAGTGTTTATTTCGAGCGCTTTGAGACCTATGCTGGAAAAGGAAATGTCTTGAAATAACAACTACACAGAAGCATTCTCAGAAACTTTTTGTGATGAGTGCATTCAACTCACGGACTTGAACCTTCCTTTTGAAAGAGCAGTTTTGAAACACTCTTTTTGTAGAATCTGCAAGTGGATATTTGGAGCGCTTTGAGGCCTATGCTGGGAAATGAAATATCTTCACCTAAAAACTAGACAGAAGCATTCTCAGAAATTTCTGTGTGATGAGTGCATTCAACTCACGGACTTCAACATTCCTTTTGATAGAACAGTTTTGAACACTCCTTCTGCAGAATCTGCAAGTGTTTATTTGGAGCGCTCTGAGGCCTATGCTGGAAAAGGAAATATCTTCAAATAAAAACTAGACAGAAGCATTCTCAGAAACTTCTTTGTGATGAGTGCATTCTACTCGCAGAGTTGAACCTTCTTTTTCATAGAAGAGTTTTCAAACTCTCTTTTTGTAGAATCTGCAAGTGCATATTTGGAGCTGTTGGAGGCCAATGCTGGAAAAGGGAACATCCTCGGATAGAGACTAGACAGAAGCATTCCCAGAAACTTGTTTGTGAAGAGTGCATTCAACTCACAGACTTGAACGTTTGTTTTGAAAGAGCAGTTTTGGAACACTCTTATTGTGGATTCTGCTAATGTATATTTGGAGCGCTGTGAGGCCTATGCTGGGAAATGAAATGTCTCCACCTAAAAACTAGACAGAAGCATTCTCAGAAACTTCTGTGTGATGAGTGCATTCAACTCACAGACTTGAACGTTCCTTTTGACAGAACAGTTTTGAAACACTCCTTCTGCAGAATCTGCAAGTTTTTATTTCCAACGCTTTGAGGCCTATGCTGGAAAAGGAAATGTCTTCAAATAACAACTACACAGAAGCATTCTCAGAAACTTCTTTGTGATGAGTGCATTCAACTCACAGACTTGAACCTTCTTTTTGCAAGAGCAGTTTTCAAACACTCTTTTTGTAGAATCTGCAGGTGGATATTTGAAGCGTTTGAGGCCTATGCTGGGAATTGAATTATCTTCACCTAAAAACTAGACAGAAGCATTCTCAGAAACTTCTGTGTGATGAGTGCATTCAACTCACGGACATGAACGTTCCTTTTTATAGAACAGTTTTGAAACACTCCTTCTGCAGAATCTGCAAGTGTTTATTTCGAGCGCTTTGAGGCCTATGCTGGAAAAGGAAATGTCTTAAAATAACAACTACACAGAAGCATTTTCAGAAACTTCTTTGTGATGAGTGCATTCAACTCACAGACGTGAAGCTTCCTTTTGAAAGAGCAGTTTTGAAACACTCTTTTTGTAGAATCTGCAAGTGGATATTTGGAGCGCTTTGAGGCCTATGCCGTGAAATGAAATATCTTCACCTAAACACTAGACAGAAGCATTCTCAGAAACTTCTGTGTGATGAGTGCATTCAACTCACAGACTTGAACGTTCCTTTTGATAGAACAGTTTTGAAACAATCCTTCTGCAGAACCTGCAAGTGTTTATTTCGAGCGCTTTGAGGCCTATGCTGGAAAAGGAAATGTCTTCAAATAACAACTACACAGAAGCATTCTCAGACACTTCTTTGTGATGAGTGCATTCAACTCACAGACTTGAACCTTCCTTTTGAAAGAGCAGTTTTGAAACACTCTTTTTGTAGAATCTGCAAGTGGATATTTGGAGCGCTTTGAGGCCTATGCTGGGAAATGAAATATCTTCCACTAAAATCTAGACAGAAGCATTCTCAGAAACTTCTCTGTGATGAGTGCACTCAACACACAGACTTGAATATTACTTTTGATAGAGCAGTTTGGAAACACTCCTTTTGTAAAATCTGCAAGTGTTTATTTTGAGCACTCTGAGACCTATGCTAGAAAAGGAAATATCTTCAAATAAAAACTAGACAGAAGCATTCTCAGAAACTCCTTTGTGATGAGTGCATTCTACACGCAGAGTTGAACCTTCTTTTTGATAGAAGAGTTTTCAAACTCTCTTTTTGTAGAATCTGCAAGTGCATATTTGGAGCTGTTGGAGGCCAATGCTGGAAAAGGGAACATCCTCAGATAGAGACTAGACAGAAGCATTCCCAGAAACCTGTTTGTGACGAGTGCATTCAACTCACAGACTTGAACGTTTCTTTTGAAAGAGCAGTTTTGGAACACTCTTTTTGTAGAATCTGCTAGTGTATATTTGGAGGGCTGTGAGGCCTATGCTGGGAAATGAAATGTCTCCACCTAAAAACTAGACAGAAGCATTCTCAGAAACTTCTGTGTAATAAATGTATTCAACTCACAGACTTGAACGTTCCTATTGATAGAACAGTTTTGAAACACTCCTTCTGCAGAATCTGCAAGTGTTTATTTCGAGCGCTTTGAGGCCTATGCTGGAAAAGGAAATGTCTTCAAATAACAACTACACAAAAGCATTCTCAGAAACTTCTTTGTGATGAGTGCATTCAACTCACAGATTTGAACCTTCCTTTTGAAAGAGCAGTTTTGGAACACTCTTTTTGTAGAATCTGCTAGTGTATATTTGGAGCGCTGTGAGGCCTATGCTGGGAAATGAAATGTCTCCATCTAAAAACTAGACAGAAGCATTCTCAGAAACTTCTGTGTGATGAGTGCATTCAACTCACAGACTTGAACGTTCCTTTTGATAGAACAGTTTTGAAACACTCCTTCTGCAGAATCTGCAAGTGTTTATTTCGAGCGCTTTGAGGCCTATGCTGGAAAAGGAAATGTCTTGAAATAACAACTACACAGAAGCATTCTCAGAAACTTCTTTTTGATGAGTGCATTCAAATCACAGACTTGAACCTTCCTTTTGAAAGAGCAGTTTTGAAACACTCTTTTTGTAGAATCGGCAAGTGGATATTTGGAGCGCTTTGAGGCCTATGCTGTGAAATGAAATATCTTCACCTAAAAACTAGACAGAAGCATTCTCAGAAACTTCTGTGTGATGAGTGCATTCAACTCACAGACTTGAACGTTCCTTTTGATAGAACAGTTTTGAAACACTCCTTCTGCAGAATCGGCACGTGTTTATTACGAGCGCTTTGAGGCCTATGCTGGAAAAGGAAATGTCTTCAAATAACAACTAGACAGAAGCATTCTGAGAAACTTCTTTTTGATGAGTGCATTCAACTCACAGACTTGAACCTTCCTTTTGAAAGAGCAGTTTTGAAACACTCTTTTTGTAGAATCTGCAAGTGGATATTTGGAGCGCTTTGAGGCCTATGCTGGGAAATGAAATATCTTCACCTAAAAACTAGACAGAAGCATTCTCAGAAACTTCTCTGTGATGAGTGCATTCAACTCACAGACTTCAACATTCCTTTTGATAGAGCAGTTTGGAAACACTCCTTTTGTAAAATCTGCAAGTGTTTATTTGGAGCGCTCTGAGGCTTATGCTGGAAAAAGAAATAACTTCACCTAAAAACTAGACAGAAGCATTCTCAGAAACTTCTTTGTGATGAGTGCATTCTACTCGCAGAGTTGAACCTTCTTTTTGATAGAAGAGTTTTCAAACTCTCTTTTTGTAGAATCTGCAAGTGCATATTTGGAGCTGTTGGAGGCCAATGCTGGAAAAGGGAACATCCTCAGATAGAGACTAGACAGAAGCATTCCCAGAAACTTGTTTGTGACGAGTGCATTCAACTCACTGATTTGAACGTTTCTTTTGAAAGAGCAGTTTTGGAACACACTTTTTGTAGAATCTGCTAGTGTATATTTGGAGCGCTGTGAGGCCTATGCTGGGAAATGAATTGTCTCCACCTAAAAACTAGACGGAAGCATTCTCAGAAACTTCTGTGTGATGAGTGCATTCAACTCACAGACTTGAACGTTCCTTTTGATAGAACAGTTTTGAAACACTCCTTCTGCAGAATCTGCAAGTGTTTATTTCGAGCGCTTTGCGGTCTATGCTGGAAAAGGAAATGTCTTCAAATAACAACTAGACAGAAGCATTCTCAGAAACTTCTTTGTGATGAGTGCATTCAACTCACAGACTTGAACCTTCCTTTTGAAAGAGCGGTTTTGAAACACTCTTTTTGTAGAATCTGCAAGTGGATATTTGGAGCGTTTTGAGGCCTATGCTGGGAAATGAAATATCTTCACCTAAAAACTAGACAGAAGCATTCTCAGAAACTTCTGTGTGATGAGTGCATTCAACTCAGAGACTTGAACGTTCCTTTTGATAGAACAGTTTTGAAACACTCCTTCTGCAGAATCTGCCAGTGTTTATTTCGAGCGCTTTGAGGCCTATGCTGGAAAAGGAAATGTCTTCAAATAACAACTAGACAGAAGCATTCTCAGAAACTTCTTTTTGATGAGTGCATTCAACTCACAGACTTGAACCTTCCTTTTGAAAGAGCAGTTTTGAAACACTCATTTTGTAGAATCTGCAAGTGGATATTTGGAGCGCTTTGAGGCCTATGCTGGGAAATGAAATATCTTCACCTTAAAACTAGACAGAAGCATTCTCAGAAACTTCTGTGTGATGAGTGCATTCAACTCACAGACTTGAACATTCCTTTTGATAGAGCAGTTTGGAAACACTCCTTTTGTAAATCTGCAAGTGTTTATTTGGAGCGCTCTGAGGCCTATGCTGGAAAAGGAAATATCTTCAAATAAGAACTAGACAGATGCATTCTCAGAAACTTCTTTGTGATGAGTGCATTCTACTCGCAGAGTTGAACCTTCTTTTTGATAGAAGAGTTTTCAAACTCTCTTTTTGTAGAATCTGCAAGTGCATATTTGGAGCTCTTGGAGGCCAATGCTGGAAAAGGGAACATCCTCAGATAGAGACTAGACAGAAGCATTCCCAGAAACTTGTTTGTGACGAGTGCATTCAACTCACAGATTTGAACGTTTCTTTTGAAAGAGCAGTTTTGGAACACACATTTTGAAGAATCTGCTAGTGTACATTTGGAGCGCTGTGAGGCCTATGCTGGGAAATGAAATGTCTCCACCTAAAAACTAGACAGAAGCATTCTCAGAAACTTCTGTGTGATGAGTGCATTCAACTCACAGACTTGAACGTTCCTTTTGATAGAACAGTTTTGAAACACTCCTTCCGCAGAATCTGCAAGTGTTTATTTCGAGCGCTTTGAGGCCTATGCTGGAAAAGGAAATGTCTTCAAATAACAACTACACAGAAGCATTCTCAGAAACTTCTTTGTGATGAGTGCATTCAACTCACAGATTTGAACCTTCCTTTTGAAAGAGCAGTTTTGGAACACTCTTTTTGTAGAATATGCTAGTGTATATTTGGAGCGCTGTGAGGCCTATGCTGGGAAATGAAATGTCTCCACCTAAAAACTAGACAGAAGCATTCTCAGAAACTTCTGTGTGATGAGTGCATTCAACTCACAGACTTGAATGTTCCTTTTGATAGAACAGTTTTGAAACACTCCTTCTGCAGAATCTGCAAGTGTTTATTTCGAGCGCTTTGAGGCCTATGCTGGAAAAGGAAATGTCTTCAAATAACAACTACCGAGAAGCATTCCCAGAAACTTCTTTTTGATGAGTGCATTCAACTCACAGACTTGAACCTTCCTTTTGAAAAAGCAGTTTTGAAACACTCTTTTTGTAGAATCGGCAAGTGGATATTTGGAGCGCTTTGAGGCCTATGCTGTGAAATTAAATATCTTCACCTAAAAACTAGACAGAAGCATTCTCAGAAACTTCTGTGTGATGAGTGCATTCAACTCACAGACTTGAACGTTCCTTTTGATAGAACAGTTTTGAAACACTCCTTCTGCAGAATCGGCAAGTGTTTATTACGAGCGCTTTGAGGCCTATGCTGGAAAAGGAAATGTCTTCAAATAACAACTACACAGAAGCATTCTCAGAAACTTCTTTTTGATGAGTGCAATCAACTCACAGACTTGAACCTTCCTTTTGAAAGAGCAGTTTTGAAACACTCTTTTTGTAGAATCTGCAAGTGGATATTTGGAGCGCTTTGTGGCCTATGCTGGGAAATGAAATATCTTCATCTAAAAACTAGACAGAAGCATTCTCAGAAACTTCTCTGTGATGAGTGCATTCAACTCACAGACTTGAACATTCCTTTTGATAGAGCAGTTTGGAAGCACTCATTTTGTAAAATCTGCACCTGTTTATTTGGAGCGCTCTGAGTCCTATGCTGGAAAAGGAAATATCTTCAAATAAAAACTAGACAGAAGCATTCTCAGAAACTTCTTTGTGATGAGTGCATTCTACTCGCAGATTTGAACCTTCTTTTTGATAGAAGAGTTTTCAAACTCTCTTTTTGTAGAATTTGCAAGTGCATATTTTGAGCTGATGGAGGCCAATGGTGGAAAAGGGAACATCCTCATTTAGAGACTAGACAGAAGCATTCCCAGAAACTTGTTTGTGACGAGTGCATTCAACTCACAGACTTGAACGTTTCTTTTGAAAGAGCAGTTTTGGAACACTCTTTTTGTAGAATCTGCTAGTGTATATTTGCAGCGCTGTGAGGCCTATGCTGGGAAATGAAATGTCTCCACCTAAAAACTAGACAGCAGCATTCTCAGAAACTTCTGTGTGATGAGTGCATTCAACTCAAAGACTTGAACGTTCCTTTTGATAGAACAGTTTTGAAACACTCCTTCTGCAGAATCTGCAAGTGTTTATTTCGAGCGCTTTGAGACCTATGCTGGAAAAGGAAATGTCTTGAAATAACAACTACACAGAAGCATTCTCAGAAACTTTTTGTGATGAGTGCATTCAACTCACGGACTTGAACCTTCCTTTTGAAAGAGCAGTTTTGAAACACTCTTTTTGTAGAATCTGCAAGTGGATATTTGGAGCGCTTTGAGGCCTATGCTGGGAAATGAAATATCTTCACCTAAAAACTAGACAGAAGCATTCTCAGAAATTTCTGTGTGATGAGTGCATTCAACTCACGGACTTCAACATTCCTTTTGATAGAACAGTTTTGAACACTCCTTCTGCAGAATCTGCAAGTGTTTATTTGGAGCGCTCTGAGGCCTATGCTGGAAAAGGAAATATCTTCAAATAAAAACTAGACAGAAGCATTCTCAGAAACTTCTTTGTGATGAGTGCATTCTACTCGCAGAGTTGAACCTTCTTTTTCATAGAAGAGTTTTCAAACTCTCATTTTGTAGAATCTGCAAGTGCATATTTGGAGCTGTTGGAGGCCAATGCTGGAAAAGGGAACATCCTCGGATAGAGACTAGACAGAAGCATTCCCAGAAACTTGTTTGTGAAGAGTGCATTCAACTCACAGACTTGAACGTTTGTTTTGAAAGAGCAGTTTTGGAACACTCTTATTGTGGATTCTGCTAATGTATATTTGGAGCGCTGTGAGGCCTATGCTGGGAAATGAAATGTCTCCACCTAAAAACTAGACAGAAGCATTCTCAGAAACTTCTGTGTGATGAGTGCATTCAACTCACAGACTTGAACGTTCCTTTTGACAGAACAGTTTTGAAACACTCCTTCTGCAGAATCTGCAAGTTTTTATTTCCAACGCTTTGAGGCCTATGCTGGAAAAGGAAATGTCTTCAAATAACAACTACACAGAAGCATTCTCAGAAACTTCTTTGTGATGAGTGCATTCAACTCACAGACTTGAACCTTCTTTTTGCAAGAGCAGTTTTCAAACACTCTTTTTGTAGAATCTGCAGGTGGATATTTGAAGCGTTTGAGGCCTATGCTGGGAATTGAATTATCTTCACCTAAAAACTAGACAGAAGCATTCTCAGAAACTTCTGTGTGATGAGTGCATTCAACTCACGGACATGAACGTTCCTTTTTATAGAACAGTTTTGAAACACTCCTTCTGCAGAATCTGCAAGTGTTTATTTCGAGCGCTTTGAGGCCTATGCTGGAAAAGGAAATGTCTTAAAATAACAACTACACAGAAGCATTTTCAGAAACTTCTTTGTGATGAGTGCATTCAACTCACAGACGTGAAGCTTCCTTTTGAAAGAGCAGTTTTGAAACACTCTTTTTGTAGAATCTGCAAGTGGATATTTGGAGCGCTTTGAGGCCTATGCCGTGAAATGAAATATCTTCACCTAAACACTAGACAGAAGCATTCTCAGAAACTTCTGTGTGATGAGTGCATTCAACTCACAGACTTGAACGTTCCTTTTGATAGAACAGTTTTGAAACAATCCTTCTGCAGAACCTGCAAGTGTTTATTTCGAGCGCTTTGAGGCCTATGCTGGAAAAGGAAATGTCTTCAAATAACAACTACACAGAAGCATTCTCAGACACTTCTTTGTGATGAGTGCATTCAACTCACAGACTTGAACCTTCCTTTTTAAAGAGCAGTTTTGAAACACTCTTTTTGTAGAATCTGCAAGTGGATATTTGGAGCGCTTTGAGGCCTATGCTGGGAAATGAAATATCTTCCACTAAAATCTAGACAGAAGCATTCTCAGAAACTTCTCTGTGATGAGTGCATTCAACACACAGACTTGAATATTACTTTTGATAGAGCAGTTTGGAAACACTCCTTTTGTAAAATCTGCAAGTGTTTATTTTGAGCACTCTGAGACCTATGCTAGAAAAGGAAATATCTTCAAATAAAAACTAGACAGAAGCATTCTCAGAAACTCCTTTGTGATGAGTGCATTCTACACGCAGAGTTGAACCTTCTTTTTGATAGAAGAGTTTTCAAACTCTCTTTTTGTAGAATCTGCAAGTGCATATTTGGAGCTGTTGGAGGCCAATGCTGGAAAAGGGAACATCCTCAGATAGAGACTAGACAGAAGCATTCCCAGAAACCTGTTTGTGACGAGTGCATTCAACTCACAGACTTGAACGTTTCTTTTGAAAGAGCAGTTTTGGAACACTCTTTTTGTAGAATCTGCTAGTGTATATTTGGAGGGCTGTGAGGCCTATGCTGGGAAATGAAATGTCTCCACCTAAAAACTAGACAGAAGCATTCTCAGAAACTTCTGTGTAATAAATGTATTCAACTCACAGACTTGAACGTTCCTATTGATAGAACAGTTTTGAAACACTCCTTCTGCAGAATCTGCAAGTGTTTATTTCGAGCGCTTTGAGGCCTATGCTGGAAAAGGAAATGTCTTCAAATAACAACTACACAAAAGCATTCTCAGAAACTTCTTTGTGATGAGTGCATTCAACTCACAGATTTGAACCTTCCTTTTGAAAGAGCAGTTTTGGAACACTCTTTTTGTAGAATCTGCTAGTGTATATTTGGAGCGCTGTGAGGCCTATGCTGGGAAATGAAATGTCTCCATCTAAAAACTAGACAGAAGCATTCTCAGAAACTTCTGTGTGATGAGTGCATTCAACTCACAGACTTGAACGTTCCTTTTGATAGAACAGTTTTGAAACACTCCTTCTGCAGAATCTGCAAGTGTTTATTTCGAGCGCTTTGAGGCCTATGCTGGAAAAGGAAATGTCTTGAAATAACAACTACACAGAAGCATTCTCAGAAACTTCTTTTTGATGAGTGCATTCAAATCACAGACTTGAACCTTCCTTTTGAAAGAGCAGTTTTGAAACACTCTTTTTGTAGAATCGGCAAGTGGATATTTGGAGCGCTTTGAGGCCTATGCTGTGAAATGAAATATCTTCACCTAAAAACTAGACAGAAGCATTCTCAGAAACTTCTGTGTGATGAGTGCATTCAACTCACAGACTTGAACGTTCCTTTTGATAGAACAGTTTTGAAACACTCCTTCTGCAGAATCGGCAAGTGTTTATTACGAGCGCTTTGAGGCCTATGCTGGAAAAGGAAATGTCTTCAAATAACAACTAGACAGAAGCATTCTGAGAAACTTCTTTTTGATGAGTGCATTCAACTCACAGACTTGAACCTTCCTTTTGAAAGAGCAGTTTTGAAACACTCTTTTTGTAGAATCTGCAAGTGGATATTTGGAGCGCTTTGAGGCCTATGCTGGGAAATGAAATATCTTCACCTAAAAACTAGACAGAAGCATTCTCAGAAACTTCTGTGTGATGAGTGCATTCAACTCACAGACTTGAACGTTCCTTTTGATAGAACAGTTTTGAAACACTCCTTCTGCAGAATCGGCAAGTGTTTATTACGAGCGCTTTGAGGCCTATGCTGGAAAAGGAAATGTCTTCAAATAACAACTACACAGAAGCATTCTCAGAAACTTCTTTTTGATGAGTGCAATCAACTCACAGACTTGAACCTTCCTTTTGAAAGAGCAGTTTTGAAACACTCATTTTGTAGAATCTGCAAGTTGATATTTGGAGTGCTTTGAGGCCTATGCTGGGAAATGAAATATCTTCACCTTAAAACTAGACAGAAGCATTGTCAAAAACTTCTGTGTGATGAGTGCATTCAACTCACAGACTTGAACATTCCTTTTGATAGAGCAGTTTGGAAACACTCCTTTTGTAATTCTGCAAGTGTTTATTTGGAGCTCTCTGAGGCGTATGCTGGAAAAGGAAATATCTTCAAATAAGAACTAGACAGATGCATTCTCAGAAACTTCTTTGTGATGAGTGCATTCTACTCACAGAGTTGAACCTTCTTTTTGATAGAAGAGTTTTCAAACTCTCTTTTTGTAGAATCTGCAAGTGCATATTTGGAGCTGTTGGAGGCCAATGGTGGAAAAGGGAACATCCTCAGATAGAGACTAGACAGAAGCATTCCCAGAAACTTGTTTGTGACGAGTGCATTCAACTCACAGATTTGAACGTTTCTTTTGAAAGAGCAGTTTTGGAACACAATTTTTGTAGAATCTGCTAGTGTATATTTGGAGCGCTGTGAGGCCTATGCTGGGAAATGAAATGTCTCCACCTAAAAAGTAGACAGAAGCATTCTCAGAAACTTCTGTGTGATGAGTGCATTCAACTCACAGACTTGAACGTTCCTTTTGATAGAACAGTTTTGAAACACTCCTTCTGCAGAATCTGCAAGTGTTTATTTCGAGGTCTTTGCGGTCTATGCTGGAAAAGGAAATGTCTTCAAATAAAAACTAGACAGAAGCATTCTCAAAAACTTCTTTGTGATGAGTGCATTCAACTCACAGACTTGAACCTTCCTTTTGAAAGAGCGGTTTTGAAACACTCTTTTTGTAGAATCTGCAAGTGGATATTTGGAGCGCTTTGAGGCCTATGCTGGGAAATGAAATATCTTCACCTAAAAACTAGACAGAAGCATTCTCAGAAACTTCTGTGTGATGAGTGCATTCAACTCACAGACTTGAACGTTCCTTTTGATAGAACAGTTTTGAAACACTCCTTCTGCAGAATCGGCAAGTGTTTATTTCGAGCGCTTTGAGGCCTACGCTGGAAAAGGAAATATCTTCAAATAACAACTAGACAGAAGCATTCTCAGAATCTTCTTTTTGATGAGTGCATTCAACTCACAGACTTGAACCTTCCTTTCGAAAGAGCAGTTTTGAAACACTCATTTTGTAGAATCTGCAAGTTGATATTTGGAGCGCTTTGAGGCCTATGCTGGGAAATGAAATATCTTCACCTTAAAACTAGACAGAAGCATTGTCAAAAACTTCTGTGTGATGAGTGCATTCAACTCACAGACTTGAACATTCCTTTTGATATATCAGTTTGGAAACACTCCTTTTGTAATTCTGCAAGTGTTTATTTGGAGCTCTCTGAGGCGTATGCTGGAAAAGGAAATATCTTCAAATAAGAACTAGACAGATGCATTCTCAGAAACTTCTTTGTGATGAGTGCATTCTACTCGCAGAGTTGAACCTTCTTTTTGATAGAAGAGTTTTCAAACTCTCTTTTTGTAGAATCTGCAAGTGCATATTTGGAGCTGTTGGAGGCCAATGGTGGAAAAGGGAACATCCTCAGATAGAGACTAGACAGAAGCATTCCCAGAAACTTGTTTGTGACGAGTGCATTCAACTCACAGATTTGAACGTTTCTTTTGAAAGAGCAGTTTTGGAACACACTTTTTGTAGAATCTGCTAGTGTATATTTGGAGCGCTGTGAGGCCTATGCTGGGAAATGAAATGTCTCCACCTAAAAAGTAGACAGAAGCATTCTCAGAAACTTCTGTGTGATGAGTGCATTCAACTCACAGACTTGAACCTTCCTTTTGCAAGAGCAGTTTTGAAACACTCTTTTTGTAGAATCTGCAAGTGGATATTTGAAGCGCTTTGAGGCCTATGCTGGGAATAGAAATATCTTCACCTAAAAACTAGACAGAAGCATTCTCAGAAACTTCTGTGTGATGAGTGCATTCAACTCACGGACATGAACGTTGCTTTTTATAGAACAGTTTTGAAACACTCCTTCTGCAGAATCTGCAAGTGTTTATTTCGAGCGCTTTCAAGCCTATGCTGGAAAAGGAAATGTCTTCAAATAACAACTACACAGAAGCATTCTCAGAAACTTCTTTGTGAAGAGTGCATTCAACTCACAGACTTGAAGCTTCCTTTTGAAAGAGCAGTTTTGAAACACTCTTTTTGTAGAATCTGCATGTGGATATTTGGAGCGCTTTGAGGCCTAAGCTGGGAAATGAAATATCTTCCCCTAAAATCTTGACAGAAGCATTCTCAGAAACTTCTGTGTAATGAGTGCATTCAACTCACAGACTTGAACGTTCCTATTGATAGAACAGTTTGGAAACACTCCTTCTGCAGAATCTGCAAGTGTTTATTTCGAGCGCTTTGAGGCCTATGCTAGAAAAGGAAATGTCTTCAAATAAGAACTACACAGAAGCATTCTCAGAAACTTCTTTGTGATGAGTGCATTCAACTCACAGATTTGAACCTTCCTTATGAAAGAGCAGTTTTGGAACACTCTTTTTGTAGAATCTGCTAGTGTATATTTGGAGCGCTGTGAGGCCTAGGCTGGGAAATGAAATGTCTCCTCCTAAAAACTAGACAGAAGCATTCTCAGAAACTTCTGTGTGATGGGTGCATTCAACTCACAGACTTGAACGTTCCTTTTGATAGAACAGTTTTGAAACACTCCTTCTGCAGAATCTGCAAGTGTTTATTTCGAGCGCTCTGAGGCCTATGCTGGAAAAGGAAATGTCTTCAAATAACAACTAGACAGAAGCATTCTCAGAAACTTCTTTTTGATGAGTGCATTCAACTCACAGACTTGAAGCTTCCTTTTGAAAGAGCAGTTTTGAAACACTCTTTTTGTAGAATCGGCAAGTGGATATTTGGAGCGCTTTGAGGCCTATGCTGGGAAATGAAATATCTTCACCTAAAAACTAGACAGAAGCATTCTCAGAAACTTCTGTGTGATGAGTGCATTCAACTCACAGACTTGAACGTTCCTTTTGATAGAACAGTTTTGAAACACTCCTTCTGCAGAATCTGCCAGTGTTTATTTCGAGCGCACTGAGGCCTATGCTGGAAAAGGAAATGTCTTCAAATAACAACTACACAGAAGCATTCTCAGAAACTTCTTTGTAATGAGTGCATTCACCTCAGAAAATTAAACCTTCCTTTTGAAAGAGCAGTTTTGAAACACTCTTTTTGTAGAATCTGCAAGTGGATATTTGGAGCGCTTTGAGCCCTATCCTGGGAAATGAAATATCTTCACCTAAAAACTAGACAGAAGCATTCTCAGAAACTTCTGTGTGATGAGTGCATTCAACTCACAGACTTGAACATTCCTTTTGATAGAGCAGTTTGGAAACACTCCTGTTGTAAAATCTGCAAGTGTTTATTTGGAGCGCTCTGAGTCATAAGCTGGAAAAGGAAATATCTTCAAATAAAAACTAGACAGAAGCATTCTCAGAAACTTCTTTGTGATGAGTGCATTCTACTCGCAGATGTGAACCTTCTTTTTGATAGAAGAGTTTTCAAACTCTCTTTTTGTAGAATCTGCAAGTGCATATTTGGAGCTGTTGGAGGCCAATGCTGGAAAAGGGAACATCCTCAGATAGAGACTAGACAGAAGCATTCCCAGAAACTTGTTTGTGACGAGTGCATTCAACTCACAGACTTGAACGTTTCTTTTGAAAGAGTAGTTTTGGAACACTCTTTTTGTAGAATCTCCTAGTGTATATTTGGAGGTCTGTGAGGCCTATACTGGGAAATGAAATGTCTCAACCTAAAAACTAGACAGAAGCATTCTCAGAAACTTCTGTGTAATGAGTGCATTCAACTCTCTGACTTGAACGTTCCTATTGATAGAACAGTTTTGAAACACTCCTTCTGCAGAATCTGCAAGTGTTTATTTCGAGCGCTTTGAGGCCTATGCTGGAAAAGGAAATGTCTTCAAATAACAACTACACAGAAGCATTCTCAGAAACTTCTTTGTGATGAGTGCATTCAACTCACAGACTGGAACCTTCCTTTTTAAACAGCAGTCTTGAAACACTCTTTTTGTAGAATCTGCAAGTGGATATTTGGAGCGCTTTGAGGCCTATGCTGGGAAATGAAATATCTTCACCTAAAAACTAGACAGAAGCATTCTCAGAAACTTCTGTGTGATGAGTGCTTTCAACTCAGAGACTTTAACGTTCCTTTTGATAGAACAGTTTTGAAACACTCCTTCTGCAGAATCTGCAAGTGTTTATTTCGAGCGCCTTGAGGCCTATGCTGGAAAAGGAAATGTCTTGAAATAACAACTACACAGAAGCATTCTCAGAAACTTCTTTGTGATGAGTGCATTCAACTCACAGACTTGAACCTTCCTTTTGCAAGAGCAGTTTTGAAACACTCTTTTTGTAGAATCTGCAAGTGGATATTTGAAGCGCTTTGAGGCCTATGCTGGGAATAGAAATATCTTCACCTAAAAACTAGACAGAAGCATTCTCAGAAACTTCTGTGTGATGAGTGCATTCAACTCACGGACATGAACGTTGCTTTTTATACAACAGTTTTGAAACACTCCTTCTGCAGAATCTGCAAGTGTTTATTTCGAGCGCTTTCAAGCCTATGCTGGAAAAGGAAATGTCTTCAAATAACAACTACACAGAAGCATTCTCAGAAACTTCTTTGTGAAGAGTGCATTCAACTCACAGACTTGAAGCTTCCTTTTGAAAGAGCAGTTTTGAAACACTCTTTTTGTAGAATCTGCATGTGGATATTTGGAGCGCTTTGAGGCCTAAGCTGGGAAATGAAATATCTTCCCCTAAAATCTTGACAGAAGCATTCTCAGAAACTTCTGTGTAATGAGTGCATTCAACTCACAGACTTGAACGTTCCTATTGATAGAACAGTTTGGAAACACTCCTTCTGCAGAATCTGCAAGTGTTTATTTCGAGCGCTTTGAGGCCTATGCTAGAAAAGGAAATGTCTTCAAATAAGAACTACACAGAAGCATTCTCAGAAACTTCTTTGTGATGAGTGCATTCAACTCACAGATTTGAACCTTCCTTATGAAAGAGCAGTTTTGGAACACTCTTTTTGTAGAATCTGCTAGTGTATATTTGGAGCGCTGTGAGGCCTAGGCTGGGAAATGAAATGTCTCCTCCTAAAAACTAGACAGAAGCATTCTCAGAAACTTCTGTGTGATGGGTGCATTCAACTCACAGACTTGAACGTTCCTTTTGATAGAACAGTTTTGAAACACTCCTTCTGCAGAATCTGCAAGTGTTTATTTCGAGCGCTCTGAGGCCTATGCTGGAAAAGGAAATGTCTTCAAATAACAACTAGACAGAAGCATTCTCAGAAACTTCTTTTTGATGAGTGCATTCAACTCACAGACTTGAAGCTTCCTTTTGAAAGAGCAGTTTTGAAACACTCTTTTTGTAGAATCGGCAAGTGGATATTTGGAGCGCTTTGAGGCCTATGCTGGGAAATGAAATATCTTCACCTAAAAACTAGACAGAAGCATTCTCAGAAACTTCTGTGTGATGAGTGCATTCAACTCACAGACTTGAACGTTCCTTTTGATAGAACAGTTTTGAAACACTCCTTCTGCAGAATCTGCCAGTGTTTATTTCGAGCGCACTGAGGCCAATGCTGGAAAAGGAAATGTCTTCAAATAACAACTACACAGAAGCATTCTCAGAAACTTCTTTGTAATGAGTGCATTCACCTCAGAAAATTAAACCTTCCTTTTGAAAGAGCAGTTTTGAAACACTCTTTTTGTAGAATCTGCAAGTGGATATTTGGAGCGCTTTGAGCCCTATCCTGGGAAATGAAATATCTTCACCTAAAAACTAGACAGAAGCATTCTCAGAAACTTCTGTGTGATGAGTGCATTCAACTCACAGACTTGAACATTCCTTTTGATAGAGCAGTTTGGAAACACTCCTGTTGTAAAATCTGCAAGTGTTTATTTGGAGCGCTCTGAGTCATAAGCTGGAAAAGGAAATATCTTCAAATAAAAACTAGACAGAAGCATTCTCAGAAACTTCTTTGTGATGAGTGCATTCTACTCGCAGATGTGAACCTTCTTTTTGATAGAAGAGTTTTCAAACTCTCTTTTTGTAGAATCTGCAAGTGCATATTTGGAGCTCTTGGAGGCCAATGCTGGAAAAGGGAACATCCTCAGATAGAGACTAGACAGAAGCATTCCCAGAAACTTGTTTGTGACGAGTGCATTCAACTCACAGACTTGAACGTTTCTTTTGAAAGAGTAGTTTTGGAACACTCTTTTTGTAGAATCTCCTAGTGTATATTTGGAGGTCTGTGAGGCCTATGCTGGGAAATGAAATGTCTCAACCTAAAAACTAGACAGAAGCATTCTCAGAAACTTCTGTGTAATGAGTGCATTCAACTCTCTGACTTGAACGTTCCTATTGATAGAACAGTTTTGAAACACTCCTTCTGCAGAATCTGCAAGTGTTTATTTCGAGCGCTTTGAGGCCTATGCTGGAAAAGGAAATGTCTTCAAATAACAACTACACAGAAGCATTCTCAGAAACTTCTTTGTGATGAGTGCATTCAACTCACAGACTGGAACCTTCCTTTTTAAACAGCAGTCTTGAAACACTCTTTTTGTAGAATCTGCAAGTGGATATTTGGAGCGCTTTGAGGCCTATGCTGGGAAATGAAATATCTTCACCTAAAAACTAGACAGAAGCATTCTCAGAAACTTCTGTGTGATGAGTGCATTCAACTCAGAGACTTTAACGTTCCTTTTGATAGAACAGTTTTGAAACACCTCTTCTGCAGAATCTGCCAGTGTTTATTACGAGCGCTTTGAGGCCTATGCTGGAAAAGGAAATGTCTTCAAATAACAACTAGACAGAAGCATTCTCAGAAACTTCTTTTTGATGAGTGCATTCAACTCACAGACTTGAACCTTCCTTTTGAAAGAGCAGTTTTGAAACACTCATTTTGTAGAATCTGCAAGTGGATATTTGGAGCGCTTAGAGGCCTATGCTGGGAAATGAAATATCTTCACCTTAAAACTAGACAGAAGCATTCTCAGAAACTTCTGTGTGATGAGTGCATTCAACTCACTGACTTGAACATTCCTTTTGATAGAGCAGTTTGGAAACACTCCTTTTGTAAATCTGCAAGTGTTTATTTGGAGCGCTCTGAGTCCTATGCTGGAAAAGGAAATATCTTCAAATAAAAACTAGACAGAAGCATTCTCAGAAACTTCTTTGTGATGAGTGCATTCTACTCGCAGATTTGAACCTTCTTTTTGATGGAAGAGTTTTCAAACTCTCTTTTTGTAGAATCTGCAAGTGCATATTTTGAGCTGATGGAGGCCAATGGTGGAAAAGGGAACATCCTCAGATAGAGACTAGACAGAAGCATTCCCAGAAACTTGTTTGTGACGAGTGCATTCAACTCACAGACTTGAACGTTTCTTTTGTTTTTTTTTTTGTTTTTTTTTTTTGTTTTTTTCTTTTTTTTCTTTGATTATTATTATTATTATTATTATTATTAAACTTTAGGTTTTATGGTACATGTGCGCAATGTGCAGGTTAGTTACATATGTATACATGTGCCATGCTGGTGCGCTGCACCCACCAACTCGTCATCTAGCATTAGGTATATCTCCCAATGCTATCCCTCCCCCCTCCCCCCACCCCACATGAACGTTTCTTTTGAAAGAGCAGTTTTGGAACACTCTTTTTGTAGAATCTGCAAGTGGATATTTGGAGCGCTGTGAGGCCTATGCTGGGAAATGAAATGTCTCCACCTAAAAACTAGACAGAAGCATTCTCAGAAACTTCTGTGTGATGAGTGCATTCAACTCACGGACTTGAACGTTCCTTTTGATAGAACACTTTTGAACACTCCTTCTGCAGAATCTGCAAGTGTTTATTTGGAGCGCTCTGAGGCCTATGCTGGAAAAGGAAATATCTTCAAATAAAAACTAGACAGAAGCATTCTCAGAAACTTCTTTGTGATGAGTGCATTCTACTCGCAGAGTTGAACCTTCTTTTTGATAGAAGAGTTTTCAAACTCTCATTTTGTAGAATCTGCAAGTGCATATTTGGAGCTCTTGGAGGCCAATGGTGGAAAAGGGAACATCCTCAGATAGAGACTAGACAGAAGCATTCCCAGAAACTTGTTTGTGACGAGTGCATTCAACTCACAGATTTGAACGTTTCTTTTGAAAGAGCAGTTTTGGAACACACTTTTTGTAGAATCTGCTAGTGTATATTTGGAGCGCTGTGAGGCCTATGCTGGGAAATGAAATATCTTCACCTAAAAACTAGACAGAAGCATTCTCAGAAACTTCTGTGTGATGAGTGCATTCAACTCACGGACTTGAACGTTCCTTTTGATAGAACACTTTTGAACACTCCCTCTGCAGAATCTGCAAGTGTTTATTTGGAGCGCTCTGAGGCCTATGCTGGAAAAGGAAATATCTTCAAATAAAAACTAGACAGAAGCATTCTCAGAAACTTCTTTGTGATGAGTGCCTTCTACTCGCAGAGTTGAACCTTCTTTTTGATAGAAGAGTTTTCAAACTCTCATTTTGTAGAATCTGCAAGTGTATATTTGGAGCTCTTGGAGGCCAATGGTGGAAAAGGGAACATCCTCAGATAGAGACTAGACAGAAGCATTCCCAGAAACTTGTTTGTGACGAGTGCATTCAACTCACAGATTTGAACGTTTCTTTTGAAAGAGCAGTTTTGGAACACACTTTTTGTAGAATCTGCTAGTGTATATTTGGAGCGCTGTGAGGCCTATGCTGGGAAATGAAATGTCTCCACCTAAAAAGTAGACAGAAGCATTCTCAGTAACTTCTGTGTGATGAGTGCATTCAACTCACAGACTTGAACGTTCCTTTTGATAGAACAGTTTTGAAACACTCCTTCTGCAGAATCTGCAAGTGTTTATTTCGAGCGCTTTCAGGCCTACGCTGGAAAAGGAAATATCTTCAAATAACAACTAGACAGAAGCATTCTCAGAATCTTCTTTTTGATGAGTGCATTCAACTCACAGACTTGAACCTTCCTTTTGAAAGAGCAGTTTTGAAACACTCATTTTGTAGAATCTGCAAGTTGATATTTGGAGTGCTTTGAGGCCTATGCTGGGAAATGAAATATCTTCACCTTAAAACTAGACAGAAACATTGTCAAAAACTTCTGTGTGATGAGTGCATTCAACTCACAGACCTGAACATTCCTTTTGATAGAGCAGTTTGGAAACACTCCTTTTGTAATTCTGCAAGTGTTTATTTGGAGCTTTCTGAGGCGTATGCTGGAAAAGGAAATATCTTCAAATAAGAACTAGACAGATGCATTCTCAGAAACTACTTTGTGATGAGTGCATTCTACTCGCAGAGTTGAACCTTCTTTTTGATAGAAGAGTTTTCAAACTCTCTTTTTGTAGAATCTGCAAGTGCATATTTGGAGCTGTTGGAGGCCAATGGTGGAAAAGGGAACATCCTCAGATAGAGACTAGACAGATGCATTCCCAGAAACTTGTTTGTGACGAGTGCATTCAACTCACAGATTTGAACGTTTCTTTTGAAAGAGCAGTTTTGGAACACACTTTTTGTAGAATCTGCTAGTGTATATTTGGAGCGCTGTGAGGCCTATGCTGGGAAATGAAATGTCTCCACCTAAAAAGTAGACAGAAGCATTCTCAGAAACTTCTGTGTGATGAGTGCATTCAACTCACAGACTTGAACGTTCCTTTTGATAGAACAGTTTTGAAACACTCCTTCTGCAGAATCTGCAAGTGTTTATTTCGAGCGCTTTGAGGCCTATGCTGGAAAAGGAAATGTCTTCAAATAACAACGAGACAGAAGCATTCTCAGAAACTTCTTTGTGATGAGTGCATTCAACTCACAGACTTGAAGCTTCCTTTTGAAAGAGCAGTTTTGAAACACTCTTTTTGTAGAATCTGCAAGTGGATATTTGGAGCGCTTTGAGGCCTATGCTGGGAAATGAAATATCTTCACCTAAAAACTAGACAGAAGCATTCTCAGAAACTTCTGTGTGATGAGTGCATTCAACTCACAGACTTGAACGTTCCTTTTGATAGAACAGTTTTGAAACACTCCTTCTGCAGAATCTGCCAGTGTTTATTTCGAGCGCACTGAGGCCTATGCTGGAAAAGGAAATGTCTTCAAATAACAACTACACAGAAGCATTCTCAGAAACTTCTTTGTAATGAGTGCATTCACCTCAGAAAATTAAACCTTCCTTTTGAAAGAGCAGTTTTGAAACACTCTTTTTGTAGAATCTGCAAGTGGATATTTGGAGCGCTTTGAGCCCTATCCTGGGAAATGAAATATCTTCACCTAAAAACTAGACAGAAGCATTCTCAGAAACTTATGTGTGATGAGTGCATTCAACTCACAGACTTGAACATTCCTTTTGATAGAGCAGTTTGGAAACACTCCTGTTGTAAAATCTGCAAGTGTTTATTTGGAGCGCTCTGAGTCATATGCTGGAAAAGGAAATATCTTCAAATAAAAACTAGTCAGAAGCATTCTCAGAAACTTCTTTGTGATGAGTGCATTCTACTCGCAGAGTTGAACCTTCTTTTTGATAGAAGAGTTTTCAAACTCTCTTTTTGTAGAATCTGCAAGTGCATATTTAGAGCTGATGGAGGCCAATGCTGGAAAAGGGAACATCCTCAGATAGAGACTAGACAGAAGCATTCCCAGAAACTTGCTTGTGACGAGTGCATTCAACTCACAGACTTGAACGTTTCTTTGGAAAGAGCAGTTTTGGAACACTCTTTTTGGAGAATCTGCTAGTGTATATTTGGAGCGCTGTGAGGCCTATGCTGGGAAATGAAATGTCTCCACCTAAAAACTAGGCAGAAGCATTCTCACAAACTTCTGTGTGATGAGTGCATTCAACTCACATACTTGAACGTTCCTTTTGATAGAACAGTTTTGAAACACTCCTTCTGCAGAATCTGCAAGTGTTTATTTCGAGCGCTTTGAGGTCTATGCTGGAAAAGGAAATGTCTTCAAATAACAACTACACAGAAGCATTCTCAGAAACTTCTTTTTGATAAGTGCATTCAACTCACAGACTTGAAGCCTCCTTTTGAAAGAGCAGTTTTGAAACACTCTTTTTGTAGAATCTGCAAGTGGATATTTGGAGCGCTTTGAGGCCTATGCTGGGAAATGAAATATCTTCACCTAAAAACTAGACAGAAGCATTCTCAGAAACTCCTGTGTGATGAGTGCATTCAACTCACAGACTTTAACGTTCCTTTTGATAGAACAGTTTTGAAACACACCTTCTGCAGAATCTGCAAGTGTTTATTTCGAGCGCTTTTAGGCCTATGCTGGAAAAGGAAATGTCTTCAAATAACAACTAGAGAGAAGCATTCTCAGAAACTTCTTTTTGATGAGTGCATTCAACTCACAGACTTGAACCTTCCTTTTGAAAGAGCAGTTTTGAAACGCTCTTTTTGTAGAATCTGCAAGTGGATATTTGGAGCGCTTTGAGGCCTATGCTGGGAAATGAAATATCTTCACCTAAAAACTAGACAGAAGCATTCTCAGAAACTTCTGTGTGATGAGTGCATTCAACTCACAGACTTGAACATTCCTTTTGATAGAGCAGTTTCGAAACACTCCTTTTGTAAAATCTGCAAGTGTTTATTTGGAGCGCTCTGAGTCCTATGCTGTAAAAGGAAATATCTTCAAATAAAAACTAGACAGAAGCATTCTCAGAAACTACTTTGTGATGAGTGCATTCTACTCGCAGAGTTGAAACTTCTTTTTGATAGAAGAGTTTTCAAACTCTCTTTTTGTAAAATCTGCAAGTGCATATTTGGAGCTGTTGGAGGCCAATGCTGGAAAAGGGAACATCCTCAGATAGAGACTAGACAGAAGCATTCCCAGAAACTGGTTTGTGACGAGTGCATTCAACTCACAGACTTGAACGTTTCTTTTGAAGGAGCAGTTTTGGAACACACTTTTTGTAGAATCTGCTAGTGTATATTTGGAGCGCTGGGAGGCCTATGCTGGGAAATGAAATGTCTCCGCCTAAAAACTACACAGAAGCATTCTCAGAAACTTCTGTGTGATGAATGCATTCAACTCACAGACTTGAACGTTCCTTTTGATAGAACAGTTTTGAAACACTCCTGCAGAATCTGCAGGTTTTTATTTCCAGCGCTTTCAGGGCTATGCTGGAAAAGGAAATGTCTTCAAATAACAACTAGACAGAAGCATTCTCAGAAACTTCTTTGTGATGAGTGCATTCAACTCACAGACTTGAACCTTCCTTTTGAAAGAGCAGTTTTGAAACACTCTTTTTGTAGAATCTGAAAGTAGATATTTGGAGCGCTGTGAGGCCTATGCTGGGAAATGAAATAGCTTCACCTAAAAACTAGACAGAAGCATTCTCAGAAACTTCTGTGTGATGAGTGCATTCAACTCACATACTTGAACGTTCCGTTTGATAGAACAGTTTTGAAACACTCCTTCTGCAGAATCTGCAAGTGTTTGTTTCGAGCGCTTTGAGGCCTATGCTGGAAAAGGAAATGTCTTCAAATAACAACTACACAGAAGCATTCTCAGAAACTTCTTTTTGATGAGTGCATTCAACTCACAGACTTGAACCTTCCTTTTGAAAGAACAGTTTTGAAACACTCTTTTTGTAGAATCCGCAAGAGGATATTTGGAGCGCTTTGAGACCTATGCTGGGAAATGAAATAGCTTCACCTAAAAACTAGACAGAAGCATTCTCAGAAACTTCTGTGTGATGAGTGCATTCAACTCACAGACTTGAACATTCCTTTTGATAGAGCAGTTTGGAAACAGTCCTTTTTAAAATCTGCAAGTGTTTATTTGGAGCGCTCTGTGGCCTATGCTGGAAAAGGAAATACCTTCAAATAAAAACTAGACAGAAGCATTCTCAGAAACTTCTTTGTGATGAGTGCATTCTACCCGCAGAGTTGAACCTTCTTTTTGATAAAAGAGTTTTCAAACTCTCTTTTTGTAGAATCTGCAAGTGCATATTTGGAGCTGTTGGAGGCCAATGCTGGAAAAGGGAACATCCTCAGATAGAGACTAGACAGAAGCATTCCCAGAAACTTGTTTGTGACGAGTGCATTCAACTCACAGACTTCAACGTTTCTTTTGAAAGAGCAGTTTTGGAACACACTTTTTGTAGCATCTGCTAGTGTATATTTATAGCGCTGTGAGGCCTACGCTGGGAAAGGAAATGTCTCCAACTAAAAACTAGACAGAAGCATTCTCAGAAACTTCTGTGTGATGAGTGCATTCAACTCACAGACTTGAACGTTCCTTTTGATAGGACAGTTTTGAAACACTCCTTCTGCAGATTCTGCAAGTGTTTATTTCGAGCGCTTTGAGGCCTATGCTGGACAAGGAAGTGTCTTCAAATAACAACTACACAGAAGCATTCCCAGAAACTTCTTTGTGATGAGTGCATTCAACTAACAGACTTGAAGCTTCCTTTTGCAAGAGCAGTTTTGAAAAACTCTTTTTGTATTATCTGCAAGTGGATATTTGGAGCGCTTTGAGGCCTATGCTGGGAAATGAAATATCTTCACCTAAAAAATAGACAGAAGCATTCTCAGAAACTTCTGTGTGATGAGTGCATTCAACCCACGGACTTGAACGTTCCTTTTGATAGAACAGTTTTGAAACACTCCTTCTGCAGAATCTGCAGGTGTTTATTTCTAGCGCTTTGAGGCCTATGCTGGAAAAGGAAATGTCTTCAAATAACAACTAGACAGAAGCATTCTCAGAAACTTCTTTGTGATGAGTGCATTCAACTCACAGACTTGAACCTTCCTTTTGAAAGAGCAGTTTTGAAATACTCTTTTTGTAGAATCTGCAAGTGGATATTTGGAGCGATTTGTGGCCTATGCTGGGAAATGAAATATCTTCACCTAAAAACTAGACAGAAGCATTCTCAGAAACTTCTCTGTGATGAGTGCATTCAACTCACCGACATGAACATTCCTTTGATAGAGAGGTTTGGAAACACTCCTTTTGTAAAATCTGCAAGTGTTTATATGGAGCGCTCTGAGGCCTATGCTGGAAAAGGAAATATCTTCAAATAAAAACTAGACAGAAGCATTCTCAGAAACTTCTTTGTGATGAGTGCATTCAACTCACAGAGTTGAACCTTCTTTGTGATAGAAGAGTTTTCAAACTCTCTTTTTGTAGAATCTGCAAGTGCATATTTGGAGCTCTTGGAGGCCAGTCCTGGAAAAGGGAACATCCTCAGATAGAGACTAGACAGAAGCATTCCCAGAAACTTGTTTGTGACGAGTGCATTCAACTCACAGACTTGAACGTTTCTTTTGAAAGAGCAGTTTTGGAACACTCTTTTTGTTGAATCTGCTAATGTATATTTGGAACGCTGTGAGGCCTATGCTGGGAAATGAAATGTCTCCACCTAAAAACTAGACAGAAGCATTCTCAGAAACTTCTGTGTGATGAGTGCATTCAACTCACAGACTTGAACTTTCCTTTTGATAGAACAGTTTTGAAACACTCCTTTTGCAGAATCTGCAAGTGTTTATTTCAAGCGCTTTGAGGTCTATGCTGGAAAAGGAAATGTCTTCAAATAACAACTACACAGAAGCATTCTCAGAAACTTCTTTGGGATGAGTGCATTCTACTCGCAGAGTTGAACCTTCTTTTTGATAGAAGAGTTTTCAAACTCTCTTTTTGTAGAATCTGCAAGTGCATATTTGGAGCTGTTGGAGGCCAATGCTGGAAAAGGGAACATCCTCAGATAGAGACTAGACATAAGCATTCCCAGAAACTTGTTTGTGACGAGTGTATTCAACTGACAGATTTGAACGTTTCTTTTGAAGGAGCAGTTTTGGAACACACTTTTTGTAGAATCTGCAAGTGTATATTTGGAGCGCTGTGAGGCCTATGCTGGGAAAGGAAATGTCTCCACCTAAAAACTAGACAGAAGCATTCTCAGAAACTTCTTTGTGATGAGTGCATTCAACTCACAGACTTGAACGTTCCTTTTGATAGAACAGTTTTGAAACACTTCTTCTGCAGAATCTGCAAGTGTGTGTTTCGAGCGCTTTGAGGCCCATGCCGGAAAAGGAAATGTCTTCAAATAAAAACTAGACAGAAGCATTCTCAGAAACTTCTTTGTGATGAGTGCATTCAACTCACAGACTTGAACCTTCCTTTTGAAAGAGCAGTTTTGAAACACTCTTTTTGTAGAATCTGCTAGTGTATATTTGGAGCGCTGTGAGGCCTATGCTGGGAAATGAAATGTCTCCACCTAAAAAGTAGACAGAAGCATTCTCAGAAACTTCTGTGTGATGAGTGCATTCAACTCACAGACTTGAACGTTCCTTTTGATAGAACAGTTTTGAAACACTCCTTCTGCAGAATCTGCAAGTGTTTATTTCGAGCGCTTTGAGGCCTAGGCTGGAAAAGGAAATGTCTTCAAATAACAACTACACAGAAGCATTCTCAGAAACTTCTTTGTGATGAGTGCATTCAACTCACAGACTTGAACCCTCCTTTTGAAAGAGCAGTTTTGAAACACTCTTTTTGTAGAATCTGCAAGTAGATATTTGGAGCGATTTGAGGCCTATGCGGGGAAATGAAATGTCTCCACCTAAAAACTAGACAGAAGCATTCTCAGAAACTTCTGTGTGATGAGTGCATTCAACTCACAGACTTGAACGTTCCTTTTGATAGAACAGTTTTGAAACACTCCTTCGGCAGAATCTGCAAGTGTTTATTTCGAGCGCTTTGAGGTCTATGCTGGAAAAGGAAATGTCTTCATATAACAACTACACAGAAGCATTCTCAGAAACTTCTTTGTGATGAGTGCATTCAACTCACAGACTTGAACCTTCCTTTTGAAAGAGCAGTTTTGAAACACTCTTTTTGTAGAATCTGCAAGTGGATATTTGGAGTGCTTTGAGGCCTATGCTGGGAAATGAAATATCTTCACCTAAAAACTAGACAGAAGCATTCTCAGAAACTTCTGTGTGATGAGTGCATTCAACTCACAGACTTGAACGTTCCTTTTGATAGAACAGTTTTGAAACACTCCTTCTGCAGAATCTGCCAGTGTTTATTTCGAGCGCTCTGAGGCCTATGCTGGAAAAGGAAATGTCTTCAAATAACAACTACACAGAAGCATTCTCAGAAACTTTTTTGTGATGAGTGCATTCAACTCAGAAAATTAAACCTTCCTTTTGAAAGAGCAGTTTTGAAACACTCTTTTTGTAGAATCTGCAAGTGGATATTTGGAGCGCTTTGAGCCCTATAATGGGAAATGAAATATCTTCACCTAAAAACTAGACAGAAGCATTCTCAGAAACTTCTGTGTGATGAGTGCATTCAACTCACAGACTTGAACATTCCTTTTGATAGAGCAGTTTGGAAACACTCCTGTTGTAAAATCTGCAAGTGTTTGTTTGGAGCGCTCTGAGTCCTATGCTGGAAAAGGAAATATCTTCAAATAAAAACTAGACAGAAGCATTCTCAGAAACTTCTTTGTGATGAGTGCATTCAACTCACAGAGTTGAACCTTCTTTTTGATAGAAGAGTTTTCAAACTCTCTTTTTGTAGAATCTGCAAGTGCATATTTGGAGCTCTTGGAGGCCAGTCCTGGAAAAGGGAACATCCTCAGATAGAGACTAGACAGAAGCATTCCCAGAAACTTGTTTGTGACGAGTGCATTCAACTCACAGACTTGAACGTTTCTTTTGAAAGAGCAGTTTTGGAACACTCTTTTTGTAGAATCTGCTAATGTATATTTGGAACGCTGTGAGGCCTATGCTGGGAAATGAAATGTCTCCACCTAAAAACTAGACAGAAGCATTCTCAGAAACTTCTGTGTGATGAGTGCATTCAACTCACAGACTTGAACTTTCCTTTTGATAGAACAGTTTTGAAACACTCCTTTTGCAGAATCTGCAAGTGTTTATTTCAAGCGCTTTGAGGTCTATGCTGGAAAAGGAAATGTCTTCAAATAACAACTACACAGAAGCATTCTCAGAAACTTCTTTGGGATGAGTGCATTCTACTCGCAGAGTTGAACCTTCTTTTTGATAGAAGAGTTTTCAAACTCTCTTTTTGTAGAATCTGGAAGTGCATATTTGGAGCTGTTGGAGGCCAATGCTGGAAAAGGGAACATCCTCAGTTAGAGACTAGACATAAGCATTCCCAGAAACTTGTTTGTGACGAGTGTATTCAACTGACAGATTTGAACGTTTCTTTTGAAGGAGCAGTTTTGGAACACACTTTTTGTAGAATCTGCAAGTGTATATTTGGAGCGCTGTGAGGCCTATGCTGGGAAAGGAAATGTCTCCACCTAAAAACTAGACAGAAGCATTCTCAGAAACTTCTTTGTGATGAGTGCATTCAACTCACAGACTTGAACGTTCCTTTTGATAGAACAGTTTTGAAACACTTCTTCTGCAGAATCTGCAAGTGTGTATTTCGAGCGCTTTGAGGCCCATGCTGGAAAAGGAAATGTCTTCAAATAAAAACTAGACAGAAGCATTCTCAGAAACTTCTTTGTGATGAGTGCATTCAACTCACAGACTTGAACCTTCCTTTTGAAAGAGCAGTTTTGAAACACTCCTTTTGTAGAATCTGCAAGTAGATATTTGGAGTGATTTGAGGCCTATGCTGGGAAATGAAATGTCTCCACCTAAAAACTAGACAGAAGCATTCTCAGAAACTTCTGTGTGATGAGTGCATTCAACCCACAGACTTGAACGTTCCTTTTGAGAGAACAGTTTTGAAACACTCCTTCTGCAGAATCTGCAAGTGTTTATTTCCAGCGCTTTGAGGCCTATGCTGGAAAAGGAAATGTCTTCAAATAACAACTAGACAGAAGCATTCTCAGAAACTTCTTTGTGATGAGTGCATTCTACTCACAAACTTGAACCTTACTTTTGAAAGAGCAGTTTTGAAACACTCTTTTTGTAGGATCTGCAAGTGTATATTTGGAGCGCTTTGAGGCCTATGCTGGGAAATGAAATATCTTCACCTAAAAAGTAGACAGAAGCATTCTCAGAAACTTCTGTGTGATGAGTGCATTCAACTCACAGACTTGAACATTCCTTTTGATAGAGCAGTTTGGAAACACTCCTTTTGTAAAATCTGCACGTGTTTATTTGCAGCGCTCTGAGTCCTATGCTGGAAAAGGAAATATCTTCCAATAAAAACTAGACAGAAGCATTCTCAGAAACTTCTTTGTGATGAGTGCATTCTACTCGCAGATTTGAACCTTCTTTTTGATAGAAGAGTTTTCAAACTCTCTTTTTGTAGAATCTGCAAGTGCATATTTTGAGCTGATGGAGGCCAATGGTGGAAAAGGGAACATCCTCAGATGGAGACTAGACAGAAGCATTCCCAGAAACTTGTTTGTGACGAGTGCATTCAACTCACAGACTTGAACGTTTCTTTTGAAAGAGCAGTTTTGGAACACTCTTTTTGTAGAATCTGCTAGTGTATATTTGCAGCGCTGTGAGGCCTATGCTGGGAAATGAAATGTCTCCACCTAAAAACTAGACAGAAGAATTCTCAGAAACTTCTGTGTGATGAGTGCATTGAACTCAAAGACTTGAACGTTCCTTTTGATAGAACAGTTTTGAAACACTCCTTCTGCAGAATCTGCAAGTGTTTATTTCGAGCGCTTTGAGACCTATGCTGGAAAAGGAAATGTCTTGAAATAACAACTACACAGAAGCATTCTCAGAAACTTCTTTGTGATTAGTGCATTCAACTCACAGACTTGAACGTTCCTTTTGATAGAACAGTTTTGAAACACTCCTTCTGCAGAATCTGCAAGTGTTTATTTCGAGCGCTTTGAGGCCTATGCTGCAAATGGAAATGTCTTCAAATAACAACTACACAGAAGCATTCTCAGAAACTTCTTTGTGATGAGTGCATTCAACTCACAGACTTGAACCTTCCTTTTGCAAGAGCAGTTTTGAAACACTCTTTTTGTAGAATCTGCAGATGGATATTTGAAGCGCTTTGAAGCCTATGCTGGGAATTGAATTATCTTCACCTAAAAACTGGACAGAAGCATTCTCAGAAACTTCTGTGAGATGGGTGCATTCAACTCACGGACATGAACGTTCCTTTTTATAGAACAGTTTTGAAACACTCCTTCTGCAGAATCTGCAAGTGTTTATTTCGAGCGCTTTGAGGCCTATGCTGGAAAAGGAAATGTCTTCAAATAACAACTAGACAGAAGCATTCTCAGAAACTTCTTTGTGATGAGTGCATTCAACTCACAGACTTGAAGCGTCCTTTTGAAAGAGCAGTTTTGAAACACTCTTTTTGTAGAATCTGCAAGTGGATATTTGGAGCGATTTGAGGCCTATGCCGTGAAATGAAATATCTTCAACTAAACACTAGACAGAAGCATTCTCAGAAACTTCTGTGTGATGAGTGCATTCAACTCACAGACTTGAACGTTCCTTTTGATAGAACAGTTTTGAAACACTCCTTCTGCAGAATCTGCAAGTGTTTATTTCGAGCGCTTTGAGGCCTATGCTGGAAAAGGAAATGTCTTCAAATAACAACTACACAGAAGCATTCTCAGACACTTCTTTGTGATGAGTGCATTCAACTCACAGACTTGAACCTTCCTTTTGAAAGAGCAGTTTTGAAACACTCTTTTTGTAGAATCTGCAAGTGGATATTTGGAGCGATTTGAGGCCTAAGCTGGGAAATGAAATATCTTCCCCTAATATCTAGACAGAAGCATTCTCAGAAACTTCTGTGTGATGAGTGCATTCAACTCACAGACTTGAACATTCCTTTTGATAGAACAGTTTTGAAACACTCCTTTTGTAAAATCTGCAAGTGTTTATTTGGAGCGCTCTGAGACCTATGCTAGAAAAGGAAATATCTTCAAATAAAAACTAGACAGAAGCATTCTCAGAAACTTCTTTGTGATGAGTGCATTCTACTCGCAGATTTGAACCTTCTTTTTGATAGAAGAGTTTTCAAACTCTCTTTTTGTAGAATCTGCAAGTGCATATTTGGAGCTATTGGAGGCCAATGCTGGAAAAGGGAACATCCTCAGATAGAGACTAGACAGAAGCATTCCCAGAAACTTGTTTGTGATGAGTGCATTCAACTCACAGAATTGAACGTTTCTTTTGAAAGAGTAGTTTTGGAACACTCTTTTTGTAGAATCTCCTACTGTATATTTGGAGGGCTGTGAGGCCTATGCTGGGAATTGAAATGTCTCCACCTAAAAACAAGACAGAAGCATTCTCAGAAACTTCTGTGTAATGAGTGCATTCAACTCACTGACTTGAACGTTCCTATTGATAGAAGAGTTTTCAAACACTCCTTCTGCAGAATCTGCAAGTGTTTATTTAGAGCGCTTTGAGGCCTATGCTGGAAAAGGAAATGTCTTCAAATAAAAACTACACAGAAGCATTCTCAGAAACTTCTTTGTGATGAGTGCATTCAACTCACAGATTTGAACCTTCCTTTTGAAAGAGCAGTTTTAGAACACTCTTTTTGTAGAATATGCTAGTGTATATTTGGAGGGCTGTGAGGCCTATGCTGGGAAATGAAATGTCTCCACCTAAAAACTAGACAGAAGGATTCTCAGAAACTTCTGTGTGATGAGTGCATTCAACTCACAGACTTGAACGTTCCTTTTGATAGAACAGTTTTGAAACACTCCTTCTGCAGAATCTGCAAGTGTTTATTTCGAGCGCTTTGAGGCCTATGCTGGAAAAGGAAATGTCTTCAAATAACAACTACACAGAAGCATTCTCAGAAACTTCTTTGTGATGAGTGCATTCAACTCACAGACTTGAAGCTTCCTTTTGAAAGAGCAGTTTTGAAACACTCTTTTTGTAGAATCTGCAAGTGGATATTTGGAGCGTTTTGAGGCCTATGCCGTGAAATGAAATATCTTCACCTAAACACTAGACAGAAGCATTCTCAGAAACTTCTGTGTGATGAGTGCATTCAACTCACAGACTTGAACGTTCCTTTTGATAGAACAGTTTTGAAACACTCCTTCTGCAGAATCTGCAAGTGTTTATTTCGAGCGCTTTGAGGCCTATGCTGGAAAAGGAAATGTCTTCAAATAACAACTACACAGAAGCATTCTCAGACACTTCTTTGTGATGAGTGCATTCAACTCACAGACTTGAACCTTCCTTTTGAAAGAGCAGTTTTGAAACACTCTTTTTGTAGAATCTGCAAGTGGATATTTCGAGCGCTTTGAGGCCTATGCTGGGAAATGAAATATCTTCACCTAAAAACTAGACAGAAGCATTCTCAGAAACTTCTTTGTGATGAGTGCATTCTACTCGCAGAGTTGAACCTTCTTTTTGATAGAAGAGTTTTCAAACTCTCATTTTGTAGAATCTGCAAGTGCATATTTGGAGCTGTTGGAGGCCAATGCTGGAAAAGGGAACATCCTCAGATAAAGACTAGACAGAAGTATTCCCAGAAACTTGTTTGTGACGAGTGCATTCAACTCACAGACTTGAACGTTTCTTTTGAAAGAGCAGTTTTGGAACACTCTTTTTGTAGATTCTGCTAATGTATATTTGGAGCGCTCTGAGGCCTATGTTGGGAAATGAAATGTCTCCACCTGAAAACTAGACAGAAGCATTCTCAGAAACTTCTGTGTGATGAGTGCATTCAACTGACAGACTTGAACGTTCCTTTTGATAGAACAGTTTTGAAACACTCCTTCTGCAGAATCTGCAAGTGTTTATTTCGAGCGCTTTGAGGCCTATGCTGGAAAAGGAAATGTCTTCAAATAACAACTACACAGAAGCATTCTCAGAAACTTTTTTGTGATGAGTGCATTCAACTCACAGACTTGAACCTTCCTTTTGCAAGAGCAGTTTTGAAACACTCTTTTTGTAGAATCTGCAGGTGGATATTTGAAGCGATTTGAAGCCTATGCTGGGAATTGAATTATCTTCACCTAAAAACTAGACAGAAGCATTCTCAGAAACTTCTGTGTGATGAGTGCATTCAACTCACGGACATGAACGTTCCTTTTTATAGAACAGTTTTGAAACACTCCTTCTGCAGAATCTGCAATTGTTTATTTCGAGCGCTTTGAGGCCTATGCTGGAAAAGGAAATGTCTTCAAATAACAACTACACAGAAGCATTCTCAGAAACTTCTTTGTGATGAGTGCATTCAACTCACAGACTTGAAGCTTCCTTTTGACAGAGCAGTTTTGAAACACTCTTTTTGTAGAATCTGCAAGTGGATATTTGGAGCGCTATGAGGCCTATGCCGTGAAATGAAATATCTTCACCTAAACACTAGACAGAAGCATTCTCAGAAACTTCTGTGTGATGAGTGCATTCAACTCACAGACTTGAACGTTCCTTTTGATAGAACAGTTTTGAAACACTCCTTTTGTAAAATCTGCAAGTGTTTATTTGGAGCGCTCTGAGACCTATGCTAGAAAAGGAAATATCTTCAAATAAAAACTAGACAGAAGCATTCTCAGAAACTTCTTTGTGATGAGTGCATTCTACTCGCAGATTTGAACCTTCTTTTTGATAGAAGAGTTTTGAAACTCTCTTTTTGTAGAATCTGCAAGTGCATATTTGGAGCTGTTGGAGGCCAATGCTGGAAAAGGGAACATCCTCAGATAGAGACTAGACAGAAGCATTCCCAGAAACTTGTTTGTGACGAGTACATTCAACTCACTGATTTGAACGTTTCTTTTGAAAGAGCAGTTTTGGAACACACTTTTTGTAGAATCTGCTAGTGTATATTTGGAGCGCTGTGAGGCCTATGCTGGGAAATGAATTGTTTCCACCTAAAAACTAGACAGAAGCATTCTCAGAAACTTCTGTGTGATGAGTGCATTCAACTCACAGACTTGAACGTTCCTTTTGATAGAACAGTTTTGAAACACTCCTTCTGCAGAATCTGCAAGAGTTTATTTCGAGCGCTTTGCGGTCTATGCTAGAAAAGGAAATGTCTTGAAATAACAACTAGACAGAAGCATTCTCAGAAACTTCTTTGTGATGAGTGCATTCAACTCACAGACTTGAACCTTCCTTTTGAAAGAGCAGTTTTGAAACACTCTTTTTGTAGAATCTGCAAGTGGATATTTGGAGCGCTTTGAGGCCTATGCTGGGAAATGAAATATCTTCACCTAAAAACTAGACAGAAGCATTCTCAGAAACTTCTGTGTGATGAGTGCATTCAACCTAGAGACTTGAACGTTCCTTTTGATATAACAGTTTTGAAACACCTCTTCTGCAGTATCTGCCAGTGTTTATTTCGAGCGCTTTTAGGCCTATGCTGGAAAAGGAAATGTCTTCAAATAACAACTAGACAGAAGCATTCTCAGAAACTTCTTTTTGATGAGTGCATTCAACTCACAGACTTGAACCTTCCTTTTGAAAGAGCAGTTTTGAAACACTCATTTTGTAGAATCTGCAAGTGGATATTTGGAGCGCTTAGAGGCCTATGCTGGGAAATGAAATATCTTCACCTTAAAACTAGACAGAAGCATTCTCAGAAACTTCTGTGTGATGAGTGCATTCAACTCACAGACTTGAACATTCCTTCTGATAGAGCAGTTTGGAAACACTCCTTTTGTAAATCTGCAAGTGTTTATTTGGAGCGCTCTGAGGCCTATGCTGGAAAAGGAAATATCTTCAAATAAGAACTAGACAGATGCATTCTCAGAAACTTCTTTGTGATGAGTGCATTCTACTCGCAGAGTTGAACCTTCTTTTTGATAGAAGAGTTTTCAAACTCTCTTTTTGTAGAATCTGCAAGTGCATATTTGGAGCTCTTGGAGGCCACTGCTGGAAAAGGGAACATCCTCAGATAGAGACTAGAAAGAAGCATTCCCAGAAACTTGTTTGTGACGAGTGCATTCAACTCACAGATTTGAACGTTTCTTTTGAAAGAGCAGTTTTGGAACACACTTTTTGTAGAATCTGCTAGTGTATATTTGGAGCGCTGTGAGGCCTATGCTGGGAAATGAAATGTCTCCACCTAAAAACTAGACAGAAGCATTCTCAGAAACTTCTGTGTGATGAGTGCATTCAACTCACAGACTTGAACTTTCCTTTTGATAGAACAGTTTTGAAACACTCCTTCTGCAGAATCTGCAAGTGTTTATTTCGAGCGCTTTGAGGCCTATGCTGGAAAAGGAAATGTCTTCAAATAACAACTACACAGAAGCATTCTCAGAAACTTCTTTGTGATGAGTGCATTCAACTCACAGACTTGAACCTTCCTTTTGAAAGGGCAGTTTTGAAACACTCTTTTTGTAGAATCTGCAAGTGGATATTTGGAGCGCTTTGAGGCCTATGCTGGGAAATGAAATATCTTCACCTAAAAACTAGACAGAAGCATTCTCAGAAACTTCTGTGTGATGAGTGCATTCAACTCACAGACTTGAACGTTCCTTTTGATAGAACAGTTTTGAAACACTCCTTTTGTAAAATCTGCAAGTGTTTATTTGGAGCGCTCTGAGACCTATGCTAGAAAAGGAAATATCTTCAAATAAAAACTAGACAGAAGCATTCTCAGAAACTTCTTTGTGATGAGTGCATTCTACTCGCAGAGTTGAACCTTCTTTTTGATAGAAGAGTTTTCAAACTCTCTTTTTGTAGAATCTGCAAGTGCATATTTGGAGCTGTAGGAGGCCATTGCTGGAAAAGGGAACATCCTCAGATAGAGATTAGACAGAAGCATTGCCAGAAACTTGTTTGTGACGAGTGCATTCAACTCACAGACTTGAACGTTTCTTTGGAAAGAGTAGTTTTGGAACACTCTTTTTGTAGAATCTGCTAGTGTATATTTGGAGGGCTGTGAGGCCTATGCTGGGAAATGAAATGTCTCCACCTAAAAACTAGACAGAGGCATTCTCAGAAACTTCTGTGTAATGAGTGCATTCAACTCACATACTTGAACGTTCCTATTGATAGAACAGTTTGGAAACACTCCTTCTGCAGAATCTGCAAGTGTTTATTTCGAGCGCTTTGAGGCCTATGCTGGAAAAGGAAATGTCTTCAAATAACAACTACACAGAAGCATTCTCAGAAACTTCTTTGTGATGAGTGCATTCAACTCACAGATTTGAACCTTCCTTTTGAAAGAGCAGTTTTGAAACACTCTTTTTGTAGAATCTGCAAGTGGATATTTGGAGCGCTTTGCGGCCTAAGCTGGGAAATGAAATATCTTCCCCTAAAATCTAGACAGAAGCATTCTCAGAAACTTCTCTGTGATGTGTGCATTCAACTCACAGACTTGAATATTCCTTTTGATAGAGCAGTTTGGAAACACTTCTTTTGTAAAATCTGCAAGTGTTTATTTGGAGCACTCTGAGACCTATGCTAGAAAAGGAAATATCTTCAGATAAAAACTAGACAGAAGCATTCTCAGAAACTTGTTTGTGATGAGTGCCTTCTACTCGCAGAGTTGAACCTTCTTTTCGATAGAAGAGTTTTCAAACTCTCTTTTTGTAGAATCTGCAAGTGCATATTTGGAGCTGTTGGAGGCCAATGCTGGAAAAGGGAACATCCTCAGATAGAGACTAGACAGAAGCATTCCCAGAAACTTGTTTGTGACGAGTGCATTCAACTCACAGACTTGAACGTTTCTTTTGAAAGAGCAGTTTTGGAACAC
This sequence comes from Pongo pygmaeus, assembly GCF_028885625.2. Classification (NCBI taxonomy): domain Eukaryota; kingdom Metazoa; phylum Chordata; class Mammalia; order Primates; family Hominidae; genus Pongo; species Pongo pygmaeus. The sequence continues at coordinate 38,094,803 of NC_072391.2, read as the reverse complement.
TCTTTTTGTAGAATCTCCTAGTGTACATTTGGAGCGCTGTGAGGCCTATGCTGGGAAATGAAATGTCTCCACCTAAAAACTAGACAGAAGCATTCTCAGAAACTTCTGTGTGATGAGTGCATTCAACTCACAGACTTGAACGTTCCTTTTGATAGAACAGTTTTGAAACACTCCTTCTGCAGAATCTGCAAGTGTTTATTTCCAGCGCTTTCAGGCCTATGCTGGAAAAGGAAATGTCTTCAAATAACAACTAGACAGAAGCATTCTCAGAAACTTCTTTGTGATGAGTTCATTCTACTCACAAACTTGAACCTTACTTTTGAAAGAGCAGTTTTGAAACACTCTTTTTGTAGAATCTGCAAGCGGATATTTGGAGCGCTTTCAGGCCTATGCTGGGAAATGAAATATCTTCACCTAAAAAGTAGACAGAAGCATTCTCAGAAACTTCTGTGTGATGAGTGCATTCAACTCACAGACTTGAACATTACTTTTGATAGAGCAGTTTGGAAACACTCCTTTTGTAAAATATGCACGTGTTTATTTGGAGCGCTCTCAGTCCTATGCTGGAAAAGGAAATATCTTCCAATAAAAACTAGACAGAAGCATTCTCAGAAACTTCTATGTGATGAGTGCATTCTACTCCCAGATTTGAACCTTCTTTTTGATGGAAGAGTTTTCAAACTCTCTTTTTGTAGAATCTGCAAGTGCATATTTTGAGCTGATGGAGGCCAATGGTGGAAAAGGCAACATCCTCAGATAGAGACTAGACAGAAGCATTCCCGGAAACTTGTTTGTGACGAGTGCATTCAACTCACAGACTTGAACGTTTCTTTTGAAAGAGCAGTTTTGGAACACTCTTTTTGTAGAATCTGCTAGTGTATATTTGCAGCGCTGTGAGGCCTATGCTGGGAAATGAAATGTCTCCACCTAAAAACTAGACAGAAGCATTCTCAGAAACTTCTGTGTGATGAGTGCATTCAACTCAAAGACTTGAACGTTCCTTTTGATAGAACAGTTTTGAAACACTCCTTCTGCAGAATCTGCAAGTGTTTATTTCGAGCGCTTTGAGACCAATGCTGAAAAAGGAAATGTCTTGAAATAACAACTACACAGAAGCATTCTCAGAAACTTCTTTGTGATGAGTGCATTCAACTCACAGACTTGAACCTTCCTTTTGAAAGAGCAGTTTTGAAACACTCTTTTTGTAGAATCTGCAAGTGGATATTTGGAGCGCTTTGAGGCCTATGCTGGGAAATGAAATATCTTCACCTAAAAACTAGATAGAAGCATTCTCAGAAACTTCTGTGTGATGAGTGCATTCAACTCACGGACTTGAACGTTCCTTTTGATAGAACACTTTTGAACACTCCTTCTGCAGAATCTGCAAGTGTTTATTTGGAGCGCTCTGAGGCCTATGCTGGAAAAGGAAATATCTTCAAATAAAAACTAGACAGAAGCATTCTCAGAAACTTCTTTGTGATGAGTGCATTCTACTCGCAGAGTTGAACCTTCTTTTTGATAGAAGAGTTTTCAAACTCTCATTTTGTAGAATCTGCAAGTGCATATTTGGAGCTGTTGGAGGCCAATGCTGGAAAAGGGAACATCCTCAGATAGAGACTAGACAGAAGCATTCCCAGAAACTTGTTTGTGACGAGTGCATTCAACTCACAGACTTGAACGTTTCTTTTGAAAGAGCAGTTTTGGAACACTCTTTTTGTAGATTCTGCTAATGTATATTTGGAGCGCTGTGAGGCCTATGTTGGGAAATGAAATGTCTCCACCTGAAAACTAGACAGAAGCATTCTCAGAAACTTCTGTGTGATGAGTGCATTCAACTCACAGACTTGAACGTTCCTTTTGATAGAACAGTTTTGAAACACTCCTTCTGCAGAATCTGCAAGTGTTTATTTCGAGCGCTTTGAGGCCTATGCTGGAAAAGGAAATGTCTTCAAATAACAACTACACAGAAGCATTCTCAGAAACTTTTTTGTGATGAGTGCATTCAACTCACAGACTTGAAACTTCCTTTTGCAAGAGCAGTTTTGAAACACTCTTTTTGTAGAATCTGCAGGTGGATATTTGAAGGGATTTGAAGCCTATGCTGGGAATTGAATTATCTTCACCTAAAAACTAGACAGAAGCATTCTCAGAAACTTCTGTGTGATGAGTGCATTCAACTCACGGACATGAACGTTCCTTTTTATAGAACAGTTTTGAAACACTCCTTCTGCAGAATCTGCAAGTGTTTATTTCGAGCGCTTTGAGGCCTATGCTGGAAAAGGAAATGTCTTCAAATAACAACTACACAGAAGCACTCTCAGAAATTTCTTTGTGATGAGTGCATTCAACTCACAGACTTGAAGCTTCCTCTTGAAAGAGCAGTTTTGAAACACTCTTTTTGTAGAATCTGCAAGTGGATATTTGGAGCGCTATGAGGCCTATGCCGTGAAATGAAATATCTTCACCTAAACACTAGACAGCAGCATTCTCAGAAACTTCTGTGTGATGAGTGCATTCAACTCACAGACTTGAACGTTCCTTTTGATAGAACAGTTTTGAAACACTCCTTTTGTAAAATCTGCAAATGTTTATTTGGAGCGCTCTGAGACCTATGCTAGAAAAGGAAATATCTTCAAATAAAAACTAGACAGAAGCATTCTCAGAAACTTCTTTGTGATGAGTGCATTCTACTCGCAGATTTGAACCTTCTTTTTGATAGAAGAGGTTTCAAACTCTCTTTTTGTAGAATCTGCAAGTGCATATTTGGAGCTGTTGGAGGCCAATGCTGGAAAAGGGAACATCCTCAGATAGAGACTAGACAGAAGCATTCCCAGAAACTTGTTTGTGACGAGTGCATTCAACTCACAGACTTGAACGTTTCTTTTGAAAGAGTAGTTTTGGAACACTCTTTTTGTAGAATCTCCTAGTGTATATTTGGAGGTCTGTGAGGCCTATGCTGGGAAATGAAATGTCTCCACCTAAAAACTAGACAGAAGCATTCTCAGAAACTTCTGTGTAATGAGTGCATTCAACTCACTGACTTGAACGTTCCTATTGATAGAACAGTTTTGAAACACTCCTTCTGCAGAATCTGCAAGTGTTTATTTCGAGCGCTTTGAGGCCTATGCTGGAAAAGGAAATGTCTTCAAATAACAACTACACAGAAGCATGCTCAGAAACTTCTTTGTGATGAGTGCATTCAACTCACAGACTTGAACCTTCCTTTTGAAACAGCAGTTTTGAAACACTCTTTTTGTAGAATCTGCAAGTGGATATTTGGAGCGCTTTGAGGCCTATGCTGGGAAATGAAATATCTTCACCTAAAAACGAGACAGAAGCATTCTCAGAAACTTCTGTGTGATGAGTGCATTCCACTCAGAGACTTGAACGTTCCTTTTGATAGAACAGTTTTGAAACACCTCTTCTGCAGAATCTGCCAGTGTTTATTTCGAGCGCTTTGAGGCCTATGCTGGAAAAGGAAATGTCTTCAAATAACAACTAGACAGAAGCATTCTCAGAAACTTCTTTTTGATCAGTGCATTCAACTCACAGACTTGAACCTTCCTTTTGAAAGAGCAGTTTTGAAGCACTCATTTTGTAGAATCTGCAAGTGGATATTTGGAGCGCTTAGAGGCCTTTGCTGGGAAATGAAATATCTTCACCTTAAAACTAGACAGAAGCATTCTCAGAAACTTCTGTGTGATGAGTGCATTCAACTCACAGACTTGAACATTCCTTTTGATAGAGCAGTTTGGAAACACTCCTTTTGTAAATCTGCAAGTGTTTATTTGGAGCGCTCTGAGTCCTATGCTGGAAAAGGAAATATCTTCAAATAAAAACTAGACAGAAGCATTCTCAGAAACTTCTTTGTGATGAGTGCATTCTACTCGCAGATTTGAACCTTCTTTTTGATGGAAGAGTTTTCAAACTCTCTTTTTGTAGAATCTGCAAGTGCATTTTTGGAGCTGATGGAGGCCAATGGTGGAAAAGGGAACATCCTCAGATAGAGACTAGACAGAAGCATTCCCAGAAACTTGTTTGTGACGAGTGCATTCAACTCACAGACTTGAAAGTTTCTTTTGAAAGAGCAGTTTTGGAACACTCTTTTTGTAGAATCTGCTAGTGTATATTTGGAGCGCTGTGAGGCCTATGCTGGGAAATGAAATGTCTCCACCTAAAAACTAGACAGAAGCATTCTCAGAAACTTCTGTGTGATGAGTGCATTCAACTCAAAGACTTGAACGTTCCTTTTGATAGAACAGTTTTGAAACACTCCTTCTGCAGAATCTGCAAGTGTTTATTTCGAGCGCTTTGAGACCTATGCTGGAAAACGAAATGTCTTGAAATAACAACTACACAGAAGCATTCTCAGAAACTTCTTTGTGATGAGTGCATTCAACTCACAGACTTGAACCTTCCTTTTGAAAGAGCAGTTTTGAAACACTCTTTTTGTAGAATCTGCAAGTGGATATTTGGAGCGCTTTGAGGCCTATGCTGGGAAATGAAATATCTTCACCTAAAAACTAGACAGAAGCATTCTCAGAAACTTCTGTGTGATGAGTGCATTCAACTCACGGACTTGAACGTTCCTTTTGATAGAACACTTTTGAACACTCCTTCTGCAGAATCTGCAAGTGTTTATTTGGAGCGCTCTGAGGCCTATGCTGGAAAAGGAAATATCTTCAAATAAAAACTAGACAGAAGCATTCTCAGAAACTTCTTTGTGATGAGTGCATTCTACTCGCAGAGTTGAACCTTCTTTTTGATAGAAGAGTTTTCAAACTCTCATTTTGTAGAATCTGCAAGTGCATATTTGGAGCTGTTGGAGGCCAATGCTGGAAAAGGGAACATCCTCAGATAGAGACTAGACAGAAGCATTCCCAGAAACTTGTTTGTGACGAGTGCATTCAACTCACAGACTTGAACGTTTCTTTTGAAAGAGCAGTTTTGGAACACTCTTTTTGTAGATTCTGCTAATGTATATTTGGAGCGCTGTTAGGCCTATGTTGGGAAATGAAATGTCTCCACCTGAAAACTAGACAGAAGCATTCTCAGAAACTTCTGTGTGATGAGTGCATTCAACTCACAGACTTGAACGTTCCTTTTGATAGAACAGTTTTGAAACACTCCTTCTGCAGAATCTGCAAGTGTTTATTTCGAGCGCTTTGAGGACTATGCTGGAAAAGGAAATGTCTTCAAATAACAACTACACAGAAGCATTCTCAGAAACTTTTTTGTGATGAGTGCATTCAACTCACAGACTTGAAACTTCCTTTTGCAAGAGCAGTTTTGAAACACTCTTTTTGTAGAATCTGCAGGTGGATATTTGAAGGGATTTGAAGCCTATGCTGGGAATTGAATTATCTTCACCTAAAAACTAGACATAAGCATTCTCAGAAACTTCTGTGTGATGAGTGCATTCAACTCACAGACATGAACGTTCCTTTTTATAGAACAGTTTTGAAACACTCCTTCTGCAGAATCTGCAAGTGTTTATTTCGAGCGCTTTGAGGCCTATGCTGGAAAAGGAAATGTCTTCAAATAACAACTAGACAGAAGCATTCTCAGAAACTTCTTTGTGATGAGTGCATTCAACTCACAGACTTGAAGCTTCCTTTTGAAAGAGCAGTTTTGAAACACTCTTTTTGTAGAATCTGCAAGTGGATATTTGGAGCGCTTTGAGGCCTATGCCGTGAAATGAAATATCTTCACCTAAACACTAGACAGAAGCATTCTCAGAAACTTCTGTGTTATGAGTGCATTCAACTCACAGACTTGAACGTTCCTTTTGATAGAACAGTTTTGAAACACTCCTTCTGCAGAATCTGCAAGTGTTTATTTCTAGCGCTTTGAGGCCTATGCTGGAAAAGGAAATGTCTTCAAATAACAACTAGACAGAAGCATTCTCAGAAACTTCTTTGTGATGCGTGCATTCAACTCACAGACTTGAACCTTCCTTTTGCAAAAGCAGTTTTGAAATACTCTTTTTGTAGAATCTGCAAGTGGATATTTGTAGCGAATTGTGGCCTATGCTGGGAAATGAAATATCTTCACCTAAAAACTAGACAGAAGCATTCTCAGAAACTTCTCTGTGATGAGTTCATTCAACTCACAGACATGAACATTCCTTTGATAGAGAGGTTTGGAAACACTCCTTTTGTAAAATCTGCAAGTGTTTATTTGGAGCGCTCTGAGTCCTATGCTGGAAAAGGAAATATCCTCAAATAAAAACTAGACAGAAGCATTCTCAGAAACCACTTTGTGATGAGTGCCTTCTACTCGCAGAGTTGAAACTTCTTTTTGATAGAAGAGTTTTCAAACTCTCTTTTTGTAGAATCTGCTAGTGCATATTTGGAGCTGTTGGAGGCCAATGCTGGAAAAGGGAACATCCTCAGATAGAGACTAGACAGAAGCATTCCCAGAAACTGGTTTGTGACCAGGGCATTCAACTCACAGACTTGAACGTTTCTTTTGAAAGAGCAGTTTTGGAACACTCTTTTTGTAGAATCTGCTAGTGTAGATTTGGAGCGCTGGGAGGCCTATGCTGGGAATAGAAATATCTTCACCTAAAAACTAGACAGAAGCATTCTCAGAAACTTCTGTGTGATGAGTGCATTCAACTCACAGACTTGAACGTTCCTTTTGATAGAACAGTTTTGAAACACTCCTTTTGCAGAATCTGCAAGTGTTTATTTCAAGCGTTTGAGGTCTATGCTGGAAAAGGAAATGTCTTCAAATAACAACTACACAGAAGCATTCTCAGAAACTTCTTTGGGATGAGTGCATTCTACTCGCAGAGTTGAACCTTCTTTTTGATAGAAGAGTTTTCAAACTCTCTTTTTGTAGAATCTGCAAGTGCATATTTGGAGCTGTTGGAGGCCAATGCTGGAAAAGGGAACGTCCTCACATAGTGACTAGACAGAAGAATTCCCTGAATCTTCTTTGTGACGAGTGCATTCAACTCACAGATTTGAACGTTTCTTTTGAAAGAGCAGTTTTGGAACACAGTTTTTGTAGCATCTGCTAGTGTATATTTGGAGCGCTGTGAGGCCTATGCTGGGAAAGGAAATGTCTCCACCTAAAAACCAGACAGAAGCATTCTCAGAAACTTCTGTGTGATGAGTGCATTCAACTCACAGACTTGAACGTTCCTTTTGATAGAACAGTTTTGAAACACTCCTTCTGCAGAATCTGCAAGTGTTTATTTCGAGCGCTTTGAGGTCTATCCTGGAAAAGGAAATGTCTTCAAATAACAACTACACAGAAGCATTCTCAGAAACTTCTTTGGGATGAGTGCATTCTACTCGCAGAGTTGAACCTTCTTTTTGATAGAAGAGTTTTCAAACTCTCTTTTTGTAGAATCTGCAAGTGCATATTTGGAGCTGTTGGAGGCCAATGCTGGAAAAGGGAACATCCTCAGATAGAGACTAGACATAAGCATTCCAAGAAACTTGTTTGTGACGAGTGCATTCAACTCACAGATTTGAACGTTTCTTTTGAAGGAGCAGTTTTGGAACACACTTTTTGTAGAATCTGCTAGTGTATATTTGGAGCGCTGTGAGGCCTATGCTGGGAAAGGAAATGTCTCCACCTAAAAACTAGACAGAAGCATTCTGAGAAACTTCTTTGTGATGAGTGCATTCAACTCACAGACTTGAACGTTCCTTTTCATAGAACAGTTTTGAAACACTTCTTCTGCAGAATCTGCAAGTGTGTATTTCGAGCACTTTGAGGCCCATGCTGGAAAAGGAAATGTCTTCAAATAAAAACTAGACAGAAGCATTCTCAGAAACTTCTTTGTGATGACTGCATTCTACTCGCGGAGTTGAACCTTCTTTTTGATAGAAGAGTTTTCAAACTCTCTTTTTGTAGAATCAGCAAGTGCATATTTGGAGCTGTTGGAGGCCAATGCTGGAAAAGGGAACATCCTCAGATAGAGACTAGACAGAAGCATTCCCAGAAACTTGCTTGTGACGAGTGCATTCAACTCACAGACTTGAACGTTTCTTTTGAAAGAGCAGTTTTGGAACACTCTTTTTGTAGAATCTGCTAGTGTATATTTGGAGCGCTGTGAAGCCTATGCTGGGAAATGGAATGTCTCTACCTAAAAACTAGACAGAAGCATTCTCAGAAACTTCTGTGTGATGAGTGCATTCAACTCACAGACTTGAACGTTCCTTTTGATAGAACAGTTTTGAAACACTCCTTCTGCAGAATCTGCAAGTGTTTATTTCGAGCGCTTTGAGGCCTATGCTGGAAAAGGAAATGTCTTCAAATAACTACTACACAGAACCACTGTCAGAAACTTCTTTGTGATGAGTGCATTCAACTCACAGACTTGAACCTTCCTTTTGAAAGAGCAGTTTTGAAACACTCTTTTTGTAGAATCTGCAAGTAGATATTTGGAGCGCTTTGAGGCCTATGCTGGGAAATGAAATATCTTCACCTAAAAATTAGACAGAAGCATTGTCAGAAACTACTGTGTGATGAGTGCATTCAACTCACAGACTTGAACGTGCCTTTTGATAGAACAGTTTTGAAACACTCCTTCTGCAGAATCTGCAGGTGTTTATTTCCAGCGCTTTGAGGCCTATGCTGGAAAAGGAAATGTCTTCAAATGACAACTAGACAGAAGCATTCTCAGAAACTACTTTGTGATGAGTGCATTCAACTCACAGACTTGAACCTTCCTTTTGAAAGAGCAGTTGTGAAGTACTCTTTTTGTAGAATCTGCAAGTGGATATTTGGAGCGATTTGTGGTCTATGCTGGGAAGTGAAATATCTTCACCTAAAAACTAGACAGACGCATTCTCAGAAACTTCTCTGCGATGAGTGAACTCAACTCACAGACATGAACATTTCTTTGATAGAGAGGTTTGGAAACACTCCTTTTGTAAAATCTGCAAGTGTTTATTTGGAGCACTCTGAGGCCTATGCTGGAAAAGGAAATATCTTCAAATAAAAACTAGACAGATGCATTCTCAGAAACTTCTTTGTGATGAGTGCATTCAACTCACAGAGTTGAACCTTCTTCTTGATAGAAGAGTTTTGAAACTCTCTTTTTGTAGAATCTGCAAGTGCATATTTGGAGCTCTTGGAGGCCAATGCTGGAAAAGGGAACATCCTCAGATAGAGACTAGACAGAAGCATTCCCAGAAACTTGTTTCTGACGAGTGCATTCAACTCACAGACTTGAACGTTTCTTTTGAAAGAGCAGTTTTGGAACACTCTTTTTGTAGAATCTGCTAATGTATATTTGGAACGCTGTGAGGCCTATGCTGGGAAATGAAATGTCTCCACCTAAAAACTAGACAGAAGCATTCTCAGAAACTTCTGTGTGATGAGTGCACTTAACTCACAGACTTGAACGTTCCTTTTGATAGAACAGTTTTGAAACACTCCTTCTGAAGAATCTGAAAGTGTTTATTTCGAGCGCTTTGAGGCCTATGCTGGAAAAGGAAATGTCTTCAAATAACAACTACACAGAAGCATTCTCAGAAACTTCTTTGTGATGAGTGCATTCAACTCACAGACTTGCAGCTTCCTTTTGAAAGGGCAGTTTTGAAACACACTTTTTGTAGAATCTGCAAGTAGATATTTGGAGCGATTTGAGGCCTATGCTGGGAAATGAAATGTCTCCACCTAAGAACTAGACAGAAGCATTCTCAGAAACTTCTGTGTGATGAGTGCATTCAACTCACAGACTTGAACGTTCCTTTTGATAGAACAGTTTTGAAACACTCCTTTTGGAGAATCTGCAAGTGTTTATTTCAAACGCTTTGAGGTCTATGCTGGAAAAGGAAATGTCTTCAAATAACAACTACACAGAAGCATTATCAGAAACTTCTTTGGGATGAGTGCATTCTACTCGCAGATTTGAACCTTCTTTTTGATAGAAGAGTTTTCAAACTCTCTTTTTGTAGAATCTGCAAGTACATATTTGGAGCTGTTGGAGGCAAATGCTGGAAAAGGGAACATACTCAGATAGAGACTAGACATAAGCATTCCCAGAAACTTGTTTGTGACGAGTGCATTGAACTCACAGATTTGAACGTTTCTTTTGAAAGAGCAGTTTTGGAACACACTTTTGTAGAATCTGCTAGTGTATATTTGGAGCGCTGTGAGGCCTATGCTGTGAAATGAATTGTCTCCACCTAAAAACTAGCCAGAAACATTATCAGAAAGTTCTGTGTGACGAGTGCATTCAACTCACAGACTTGAACGTTCCTTTTGATAGAACAGTTTTGAAACACTCCTTCTGCAGAATCTGCAAGTGTTTATTTCGAGCGCTTTGAGGCCTATGCTGGAAAAGGAAATGTCTTCAAATAACAACTAGACAGAAGCATTCTCAGAAACTTCTTTGTGATGAGTGCATTCAACTCACAGACTTGAACCTTCCTTTTGAAAGAGCAGTTTTGAAACACTCTTTTTGTAGAATCTGCAAGTGGATATTTGGAGCGCTTTGAGGCCTATGCTGGGAAAGGAAATATCTTCACCTAAAAACTAGACAGAAGCATTCTCAGAAAGTAGTGTGTGATGAGTGCATTCAACTCACATGCTTCAACATTCCTTTTGATAGAGCTGTTTGGAAACACTCCTTTTGTAAAATCTGCAAGTGTTTATTTGGAGCGCTCTGAGACCTATGCTGGAAAAGGAAATATCTTAAAATAAAAATTAGACAGAAGCATTCTCAGAAACTTCTTCATGATGAGTGTATTCTACTCGCAGAGTTGAACCTTCTTTTTGATAGAAGAGTTTTCAAACTCTCTTTTTGTAGAATCTGCAAGTGCATATTTAGAGCTGTTGGAGGCCAATGCTGCAAAAGGGAACATCCTCAGATAGAGACTAGGCAGAAGCATTCCCAGAAACTTGTTTGTGACGAGTTCATTCAACTCACAGATTTGAACATTTCTTTTGAAAGAGCAGTTTTGGAACACACTTTTGTAGAATCTGCTAGTGTATATTTGGAGCCCTGTGAGGCCTATGCTGGGAAATGAAATGTCTCCACCTAAAAACTAGCCAGAAACATTATCAGAAAGTCCTGTGTGATGAGTGCATTCAACTCACAGACTTGAACGTTCCTTTTGATAGAACAGTTTTGAAACACTCCTTCTGCAGAATCTGCAAGTGATTATGTCGAGGGCTTTGAGGCCTATGCTGGAAAAGGAAATGTCTTCAAATAACAGCTAGACAGAAGCATTCTCAGAAACTTCTTTGTGATGAGTGCATTCAACTCACAGACTTGAAACTTCCTTTTGAAAGAGCAGTTTTGAAACACTCTTTTTGTAGAATCTGCAAGTGGATATTTGGAGCGCTTTGATTCCTATGCTGTGAAATGAAATATCTTCACCTAAAAACTAGACAGAAGCATTCTCAGAAACTAGTGTGTGATGAGTGCATTCAACTCGCAGACTTGAACATTCCCTTTGATAGAGCAGTTTGGAAACACTACTTTTGTAAAATCTGCAAGTGTTTATTTGGAGCGCTCTGGGGACTATGCTGGAAAAGGAAATATCTTCAAATAAAAACTAGACAGAAGCATTCTCAGAAACTTCTTTGTGATGAGTGCATTCTACTCGCAGAGTTGAACTTTCTTTTTGATAGAAGAGTTTTCAAACTCTCTTTTTGTAGAATCTGCAAGTGCATATTTGGAGCTGTTGGAGGCCAAGGCTGGAAAAGGGAACATTCTCAGATAGTGACTAGACAGAAGCATTCCTAGAAACTTGTTTGTGACGAGTGCATTCAACTCACAGACTTGAACGTTTCTTTTGAAAGAGCAGTTTTGGAACACTCTTTTGTAGAATCTGCTAGTGTATATTTGAAGCGCTGTGAGGCCTATGCTGGGAAATGAAATGTCTCCACCTAAAAACTAGACAGAAGCATTCTCAGAAACTTCTGTGTGATGAGTGCATTCAACTCACAGACTTGAACGTTCCTTTTGATAGAACAGTTTTGAAACACTCCTTCTACAGAATCTGCAAGTGTTTATTTCGAGCGCTTTGAGGCCTATGCTGGAAAAGGAAATGTCTTCAAATAACAACTACACAGAAGCATTCTCAGAAACTTCTTTGTGATGAGTGCATTCAACTCCCAGACTTGAAGCTTCCTTTTGAAAGAGCAGTTTTGAAACACTCTTTTTGTAGAATCTGCAAGTGGATATTTGGAGCGCTTTGAGGCCTATACTGTGAAATGAAATATCTTCACCTAAAAACTAGACAGAAGCATTCTCAGAAACTTCTGTGTGATGAGTGCATTCAACTCACAGACTTGAACGTTCCTTTTGATAGAACAGTTTTGAAACACTCCTTCTGCAGAATCTGCAAGTGTTTATTTCGAGCGCTTTGAGGCCTATGCTGGAAAAGAAAATGTCTTCAAATAACAACTAGACAGAAGCGTTCTCAGAAACTTCTTTGTGATGAGTGCATTCAACTCACAGACTTGAACCTTCCTTTTGAAAGAGCAGTTTTGAAACACTCTTTGTAGAATCTGCAAGTGGATATTTGGAGCGCTTTGAAGCCTATGCTGGGAAATGAAATATCTTCACCTAAAAACTAGACAGAAGCATTCTCAGAAACTTCTCTGTGATGAGTGCATTCAACTCACAGACTTTAACATTCCTTTTGATAGAGCAGTTTGGAAACACTCCTTTTGTAAAATCTGCAAGTTTTTATTTGGAGCGCTCTGAGACCTATGCTGGAAAAGGAAATATCTTCAAATAAAAACTAGACAGAAGCATTCTCAGAAACTACTTTGTGATGAGTGCATTCTACTCGCAGAGTTGAACCTTCTTTTTGATAGAAGAGTTTTCAAACTCTCTTTTTGTAGAATCTGAAAGTGCATATTTGGAGCTGTTGGAGGCCAATGCTGGAAAAGAGAACATAATCAGATAGATACTAGACAGAAGCATTCCCAGAAACTTGTTTGTGGCGAGTGCATTCAACTCACAGACTTGAACGTTGATTTTGAAAGAGAAGTTTTGGAACACACTTTTGTAGAATCTGCTAGTGTATATTTGGAGCGCTGTGAGGCCTATGCTGGGAAATGATATGTCTCCACCTAAAAACTAGCCAGAAACATTATCAGAAAATTCTGTGTGAATGGCGTATTCAACTCACAGACTTGAAAGTTCCTTTTGATAGAACTGTTTTGAAACACTGCTTCTGCAGAATCTGCAAGTGTTTATCTCGAGCGCTTTGAGGCCTATGATGGAAAAGGAAATGTCTTCAAATAACAACTACACAGAAGCATTCTCAAAAACTTCTTTGTGATGAGTGCATTCAACTCACAGACTTGAACCTTCTTTTTGAAAGAGCAGTTTTGAAACACTCTTTTTGTAGAATCTATAAGTGGATATTTGGAGTGCTTTGAGGCCTATGCTGGGAAATGAAATATCTTCACCTAAAAACTACACAGAAGCATTCTCAGAAACTTCTGTGTGATGAGTGCGTTCATCTCACAGAATTGAACGTTCCTTTTGATAGAACAGTTTTGAAACACTCCTCCTGCAGAATCTGCAAGTGTTTATTTCGACCGCTTTCAGGCCTATGCTGGAAAAGGAAATGTCTTCAAATAACAACTACACAGAAGCATTCTCAGAAACTTCTTTGTGATGAGTGCATTCAACTCACAGACTTGAACCTTCCTTTTGAAAGAGCAGTTTTGAAACACTCTTTTTGTAGAATCTGCAAGTGGATATTTGGAGCGATTTGAGGCCTATGCTGGGAAATGAAATATCTTCACCTAAAAACTAGACAGAAGCATTCTCAGAAACTTCTGTGTGATGAGTGCATTCAACTCAGAGACTTGAACATTCCTTTTGATAGAGCAGTTTGGAATCACTCCTTTTGTAAAATCTGCAAGTGTTTATTTGGAGCGCTCTGAGGCCTATGCTGGAAAAGGAAATATCTTCAAATAAAAACTAGACAGAAGCATTCTCAGAAACTTCTTTGTGATGAGTGCATTCTACTCGCAGAGTTGAACCTTCTTTTTGATAGAAGAGTTTTCAAACTCTCTTTTTGTAGAATCTGGAAGTGCATATTTGGAGCTGTTGGAGGCCAATGCTGGAAAAGGGAACATCCTCAGATAGAGACTAGACAGAAGCATTCTCAGAAACTTGTTTGTGACGAGTGCATTCAACTCACAGACTTGAACGTTTCTTTTAAAAGAGCAGTATTGGAACACTCTTTTTGTAGCATCTGCTAGTGTATATTTGGAGCGCTGTGAGGCCTATGCTGGGAAATGAAATGTCTCCACCAAAAAACTAGACAGAAGCATTCTCAGAAACTTCTGTGTGATGAGTGCATTCAACTCACAGACTTGAACGTTCCTTTTGATAGAACTGTTTTGAAACACTCCTTCTGCAGAATCTGCAAGTGTTTATTTGGAGCGCTTTGAGGTCTATGCTGGAAAAGGAAATGTCTTCAAATAACAACTACACAGAAGCATTCTCAGAAACTTCTTTGGGATGAGTGCATTCAACTCACAGACTTGAAGCTTACTTTTGAAAGAGGAGTTTTGAAACACACTTTTTGTAGAATCTGCAAGTGGATATTTGGAGCGCTTTGAGGCCTATGCTGGGAAATGAAATATCTTCACCTAAAAACTAGAAAGAAGCATTCTCAGAAACTTCTGTGTGATGAGTGCATTCAACTCACAGACTTGAACGTTCCTTTTGATAGAACAGTTTTGAAACACTCCTTCCTCAGGATCTGCAGGTGTTTATTTCGAGCGCTTTGAGGCCTATGCTGGAAAAGAAAATATCTTCAAATAACAACTAGACAGAAGCATTCTCGGAAACTTCTTTTGGATGAGTGCATTCAACTCACAGACTTGAAGCTTCCTTTTGAAAGAGCAGTTTGGAAACACTCTTTTTGTAGAATCTGCAAGTGGATATTTGGAGCGCTTTGAGGCCTATGCTGGGAAATGAGATATCTTCACCTAAAAACTAGACAGAAGCATTCTCAGAAACTTCTGTGTGATGAGTGCAATCAACTCACAGACTTGAACATTCCTTTTGATAGAGCAGTTTGGAAACACTCCTTTTGTAAAATCTGCAAGTGTTTATTTGGAGCGTTCTGAGGCCTACGCTGGAAAAGGAAATATCTTCAAATAAAAACTAGACAGAAGCATTCTCAGAAACTTCTTTGTGATGAGTGCATTCTACTCGCAGAGTTGAACCTTCTTTTTGATATAAGAGTTTTCAAACTCTCTTTTTGTAGAATCTGCAAATGCATATTTGGAGCTGTTGGAGGCCAATGCTGGAAAAGGGAACATCCTCAGATAGAGACTAGACAGAAGCATTCCCAGAAACTAGTTTGTGTCGAGTGCATTCAACTCACAGATTTGAATGTTTCTTTTGAAAGAGCAGTTTTGGCACACACTTTTTGTAGCATCTGCTAGTGTATATTTGGAGCACTGTGAGGCCTATGCTGGGAAAGGAAATGTCTCCACCTAAAAACTAGACAGAAGCATTCTCAGAAACTTCTGTGTGATGAGTGCATTGAACTCACAGACCTGAACGTTCCTTTTGATAGAATAGTTTTGAAACACTCCTTCTGCAGAATCTGCAAGTGTTTATTTCGAGCGCTTTGAGGCCTATGCTGGAAAAGGAAATGTCTTGAAATAACAACTAGACAGAAGCATTCTCAGAAACTTCTTTGTGGTGAGTGCATTCAACTCACAGACTTGAAGCTTCCTTTTGAAAGAGCAGTTTTGAAACACTCTTTTTGTAGAATCTGCAAGTGGATATTTGGAGCGCTTTGAGGCCTATGCTGGGAAATGAAATATCTTCACCTAAAAACTAGACAGAAGCATTCTCAGAAACTTCTGTGTGATGAGTGCATTCAACTCACAGACTTGAACGTTCCTTTTGATAGAACAGTTTTGAAACACCCCTTCTGCAGAATCTGCAAGTGTTTATTTGGAGCGCTCTGAGGCCTATGCTGGAAAAGGAAATATCTTCAAATAAAAACTAGACAGAAGCATTCTCAGAAACTTCTTTTTGATGAGTGCATTCTACTCGCAGAGTTGAACCTTCTTTTTGATAGAAGAGTTTTCAAACTCTCTTTTTGTAGAATCTGCAAGTGCATATTTGGAGCTGTTGGAGGCCAATGCTGGAAAAGAGAACATCCTCAGATAGAGACTAGACAGAAGCATTCCCAGAAACTTGTTTGTGACCAGTGCATTCAACTCACAGACTTGAACGTTTCTTTCGAAGGAGCAGTTTTGGAACACTCTTTTTGTAGAATCTGCTAGTGTATATTTGGTGCGCTGTGAGGCCTATGCTGGGAAATGAAATGTCTCCACCTAAAAACTAGACAGAAGCATTCTCAGAAACTTCTGTGTGATGAGTGCATTCAACTCACAGACTTGAACGTTCCTTTTGATAGAACAGTTTTGAAACACTCCTTCTGCAGAATCTTCAAGTGTTTATTTCGAGAGCTTTGAGGCCTATGCTGGAAAAGGAAATGTCTTCAAATAACAACTACACAGAAGCATTCCCAGAAACTTCTTTGTGATGAGTGCATTCAACTCACAGACTTGAAGCTTCCTTTTGAAAGAGCAGTTTTGAAACACTCTTTTTGTAGAATCTGCAAGTGGATATTTGGAGCGCTTTGAGGCCTATGCTGGGAAATGAAATATCTTCACCTAAAAACTAGACAGAAGCATTCTCAGAAACTTCTGTGTGATGAGTGCATTCAACTCACAGACCTGAACGTTCCTTTTGATAGAACAGTTTTCAAACACTCCTTCTGCAGAATCTGCAAGTGTTTATTTCGAACGCTTTGAGGCCTATGCTGGACAAGGAAATGTCTTCAAATAAAAACTAGACAGAAGCATTCTCAGAAACTTCTTTGTAATGAGTGCATTCAACTCACAGACTTGAAGCTTCCTTTGGAAAGAGCAGTTTTGAAACACTCTTTTTGTAGAATCTGCAAGTGGATATTTGGAGCACGTTGAGGCCTATGCTGGGAAATGAAATATCTTCACCTAAAAACTAGACAGAAGCGTTCTCAGAAACTTCTTTCTGATGAGTGCATTCTACTCGCAGAGTTGAACCTTCTTTTTGATAGAAGAGTTTTCAAACTCTGTTTTTGTAGAATCTGCAAGTGCATATTTAGAGCTGTTGCAGGCCAATGCTGGAAATGAGAACATCCTCAGATAGAGACTAGACAGAAGAATTCCCAGAAACTTGTTTGTGACGAGTGCATTTAACTCACAGACTTGAACGATTCTTTTGAAAGATTAGTTTTGGAACACTCTTTTTGTAGAATCTGCTAGTGTATATTTCTAGCGCTGTGAAGCCTAAACTGGGAAATGAAATGTCTCCACCTAAAAACTAGATAGAAGCATTCTCAGAAACTTCTGTGTGATGAGTGCATTCAACTCACAGACTTGAACGTTCCTTTTGATAGAACAGTTTTGAAACACTCCTTCTTCAGAATCTGCAAGTGTTTATTTCGAGCGCTTTGAGGTCTATGCTGGAAAAGGAAATGTATTCAAATAACAACTACACAGAAGCATTCTCAGAAACTTCTTTGTGATGAGTGCATTCAACTCACAGACTTGAAGCTTACTTTTGAAAGAGCAGTTTTGAAACACTCTTTTTGTAGAATCGGCAAGTGGATATTTGGAGCGCTTTGAGGCCTATGCTGGGAAATGAAATGTCTTCACCTAAAAGCTAGACAGAAGCATTCTCAGGAACTTCTGTGTGATGAGGACATTCAACTCACAGACTTGAACGTTCCTTCTGATAGAACAGTTTTGAAACACCCCTTCTGCAGAATCTGCAAGTGTTTATTTCGAGCACTCTGAGGCCTATGCTGGAAATGGAAATGTCTTCAAATAACAACTACACAGAAGCATTCTCAAAAACGTCTTTGTGATGAGTGCATTCAACTCACAGGCTTGAACCTTCCTTTTGAAAGAGCAGTTTTGAAACACTCTTTTTGTAGAATCTGCAAGTGGATATTTGGAGCGCTTTGAGGCCTATGCTGCGAAATGAAATATCTTCACCTAAAAACTAGACAGAAGCATTCTCAGAATCTTCTGTGTGATGAGTGCATTCAACTCACAGACTTGAACATTCCTTTTGATAGAGCAGTTTGGAAACACTCCTTTTGTAAAATCTGCAAGTGTTTATTTGGAGCGCTCTGAGGCCTAGGCTGGAACAGGTTATATCTTCATCTAAAACCTAGACAGAAGCATTCTCAGAAAATTCTTTGTGATGAGTGCATTCTACTAGCAGATTTGAACCTTGTTTTTGATAGAAGAGTTTTCAAACTCTCTTTTTCTAGAATCTGCACGTTCATATTTGGAGCTGTTGGATGCCAATACTGGAAAAGGGAACATCTTCAGGTAGAGACTAGACAGAAGCATTCCCAGAAACTTGTTTGGGACGAGTGCATTCATCTAACAGACTTGAAAGTTTCTTTTGAAAGAGCAGTTTTGGAACACTCTTTTTGTAGAACCTGCTAGTGTATATTTGGAGCGCTGTGAGGCCTATGCTGGGAAATGAAATGTCTCCATCTGAAAACTACACAGAAGCATTCTCAGAAACTACTTTGTGATGAGTGCATTCTACTCGCAGAGTTGAACCTTCTTTTTGATAGAAGAGTTTTCAAACTCTCTTTTTGTAGAAGCTGCAAGTGCATATTTGGAGCTGTTGGAGGCCAGTGCTGGAAAAGGGAACATCCTCAGATAGAGACTAGTCAGAAGCATTCCCAGAAACTGGTTTGTGACGAGTTCATTCAACTCACGGATTTGAACGTTTCTTTTGAAAGAGCAGTTTTGGAACACACTTTTTGTAGAATCTGCTACTGTATATTTGGAGCGCTGTGAGGCCTATGCTGGGAAATGAAATGTCTCCACCTAAAAACTAGACAGAAACATTCTCGGAAAATTCTGTGTGATGAGTGCATTCAACTCACAGACTTGAACGTTCCTTTTGATAGAACAGTTTTGAAACACTCCTTCTGCAGAATCTGCAAGTGTTTATTTCCAGTGCTTTGAGGCCTATGCTGGAAAAGGAAATGTCTTCAAATAACAACTACACAGAAGCATTCTCAGAAACTTCTTTGTGATGAGTGCATTCAACTCACAGACTTGAAGCTTCCTTTTGAAAGAGCAGTTTTGAAACGCTCTTTTTGTAGGATCTGCAAGTGGATATTTGGAGCGCTTTGAGGCCTATGCTCTGAAATGAAATATCTTCACCTAAAAACTAGACAGAAGCATTCTCAGAAACTTCTGTGTGATGAGTGCATTCAACGCACGGACTTGAACGTTCCTTTTTATAGAACAGTTTTGAAGCACTCCTTCTGCAGAATCTGCAAGTGTTTATTTCGAGCGCTTTGAGGCCTCTGCTGGAAAAGGAAATGTCTTGAAATAACAACTACACGGAAGCATTCTCAGAAACGTCTTTGTGATGAGTGCATTCAACACACAGACTTGAACTTTCCTCTTGAAAGAGCAGTTTTGAAACACTCTTTTTGTAGAATCTGCAAGTGGATATTTGGAGCGCTTTGAGGCTTATGCTGGGAAATGAAATATCTTCACCTAAAAACTAGACAGAAGCATTCTCAGAAACTAGTGTGTGATGAGTGCATTCAACTCACAGACTTGAACGTTCCCTTGGATAGAGCAGTTTTGAAACACTCCTTCTGCAGAATCTGCAAGTGTTTATTTCGAGCGCTTTGAGGCCTATGCTGGAAAAGGAAATGTCTTCAAATAAAAACTACACAGAAGCATTCTCATAAACTTCTTTGTGATGAGTGCATTCAACTCACAGACTTGAACCTTCTTTTTGAAAGAGCAGTTTTGAAACACTCTTTTTGCAGAATCTGCAAGTGGATATTTGGAGCGTTTTGAGGCCTATGCTGGAAAAGGATATATCTTCAAATAAAAACTAGACAGAAGCATTCTCAGAAAATTCTTGGTGAAAAGTGCATTCTACTCGCAGATTTGAACCTTCTTTTTGATAGAAGAGTTTTCAAACTCTCTTTTTGTAGAATCTGCAAGTGCATATTTGGAGCTCTTGGAGGCCAATGCTGGAAAAGGGAACATCCTCAGATAGAGACTAGACAGAAGCATTCCCAGAAACTTGTTTGGGACGAGTGCATTCATCTCACAGACTTGAACGTTTCTTTTGAAAGAGCAGTTTTGGAACACTCTTTTTGTAGAATCTGCTTGTGTATATTTGGAGCACTGTGAGGCCTATGCTGGGAAATGAAATGTCTCCACCTGAAAACTAGACAGAAACATTCTCAGAGAATTCTGTGTGATGAGTGCATTCAACTCACAGACTTGAACGTTCCTTTTGATAGAACAGTTTTGAAACACTCCTTCTGCAGAATCTGCAAGTGTTTATTGCGAGCGCTATGAGGCCTATGCTGGAAAAGGAAATGTCTTCAAATAACAACTACACAGAAGCATTCTCAGAAACTTCTTTGTGATGAGTGCATTCAACTCACAGACTTGAACCTTCCCTTTGAAAGAGCAGTTTTGAAACACTCTTTTTGTAGAATCTGCAAGTGGATATTTGGAGCGCTATGAAGCCTATGCTCTGAAATGAAATATCTTCACCTAAAAACTAGACAGAAGCATTCTCAGAAACTTCTGTGTGATGAGTGCATTCAACTCACGGACTTGAACGTTCCTTTTTATAGAACAGTTTTGAAGCACTCCTTCTGCAGAATCTGCAAGTGTTTATTTCGAGCGCTTTGAGGCCTATGCTGGAAAAGGAAATGTCTTGAAATAACAACTACACAGAAGCATTCTCAGAAACTTCTTTGTGATGAGTGCATTCAACTCACAGACTTCAACTTTCCTTTTGAAAGAGCAGTTTTGAAACACTCTTTTTGTAGAATCTGCAAGTGGATATTTGGAGCGCTTTGAGGCTTATGCTCGGAAATGAAATATCTTCACCTAAAAACTAGACAGAAGCATTCTCAGAAACTAGTGTGTGATGGGTGCATTCAACTCACAGACTTGAACGTTCCCTTGGATAGAACAGTTTTGAAACACTCCTTCTGCAGAATCTGCAAGTGTTTATTTCGAGCGCTTTGAGGCCTATGCTGGAAAAGGAAATGTCTTCAAATAAAAACTACACAGAAGAATTCTCATAAACTTCTTTGTGATGAGTGCATTCAACTCACAGACTTGAACCTTCCTTTTGAAAGAGCAGTTTGGAAACACTCCTTTTGTAAAATCTGCAAGTGTTTATTTGGAGCGCTCTGAGGCCTATGCTGGAAAAGGAAATATCTTCAAATAAAAACTAGACAGAAGCATTCTCAGAAACTTCATTGTGATGAGTGCATTCTACTCACAGAGTTGAACATTCTTTTTGATAGAGGAGTTTTCAAACTCTCTTTTTGTAGAATCTGCAATTTCATATTTGTAGCTCTTGGAGGCCAATGCTGGAAAAGCGATCATCCTCAGATAGAGACTAGACAGAAGCATTCCCAGAAACTTGTTTGGACGAGTGCATTCCACTCACAGACTTGAACGTTTCTTTTGAAAGAGCAGTTTTGGAACACTCTTTTTGTAGAATCTGCTAGTGTATATTTGGAGCGCTGTGAGGCCTATGCTGGGAAATGAAATGTCTCCACCTGAAAACTAGACAGAAGCATTCTCAGAAACTTCTGTGTGATGAGTGCATCCAACTCACAGACTTGAACGTTCTTTTTGATAGAACAGTTTTGTAACACTCCTTCTGCAGAATCTGCAAGTGTTTATTTCAAGCGCTTTGAGGCCTATGCTGGAAAAGGAAGTGTCTTCAAATAACAACTACACAGAAGCATTCTCAGAAACTTCTGTGTGATGAGTGCATTCAACTCACAGACTTGAACGTTCCTTTTGATAGAACAGTTTTGAAACACTCCTTCTGCAGAATCTGCAAGTGTTTATTTGGAGCGCTCTGAGGCCTATGCTGGAAAGGAAATATCTTCAAATAAAAACTAGACAAAAGCATTCTCAGAAACTTCTTTGTGATGAGTGCATTCTACTCGCAGAGTTGAACCTTCTTTTTGATAGAAGAGTTTTCAAACTCTCTTTTTGTAGAATCTGCAAGTGCATATTTGGAGCTGTTGGAGGCCAATGCTGGAAAAGGGAACATCCTCAGATAGAGACTAGACACAAGCATTTCCAGAAACTTGTTTGTGACGAGTGCATTCAACTCACAGACTTGAACGTTTCTTGTGAAAGAGCAGTTTTGGAACACTCTTTTTGTGGAATCTTCTAGTGTATATTTGGAGCGCTGTGAGGCCTATGCTGGGAAATGAAATGTCTCCACCTAAAAACTAGGCAGAAGCATTCTCAGAAACTTCTTTGTGATGAGTGCATTCAACACACAGACTGGAAGTTTCCTTTTGAAAGAGCAGTTTTGAAACACTCTTTTTGTAGAATCTGCAAGTGGATATTTGGATCACTTTGAGGCCTATGCTGTGAAATGAAATATCTTCACCTAAAAACTGGACAGAAGCATTCTCAGAAACTTCTGTGTGATGAGTGCATTCAACTCACAGACTTGAACGTTCCTTTTGATAGAACAGTTTTGAAACACTCCTTCTGCAGAACCTGCAAGTGTTTATTTCGTGCGCTTTGAGGCCTATGCTGAAAAAGGAAATGTCTTCAAATAACAACTACACAGAAGCATTCTCAGAAACTTCTTTGTGATGAGTGCATTCAACTCACAGACTTGCAGCTTACTTTTGAAAGAGCAGTTTTGAAACACTCTTTTTGTAGAATCTGCAAGTGGATATTTGGAGCGCTTTGAGGCCTATGCTGGGAAATGAAATATCTTCACCTAAAAACTAGAGAGAAGCATTCTCAGAAACTTCTGTGTGATGAGTGCATTCAACTCACAGACTTGTACATTCCTGTTGATAGAACAGTTTTGAAACACTCCTTCTGCAGAATCTGCAAGTGTTTATTTCGAGCGCTTTGAGGTCTATGCTGGAAAAGGAAATGTCTTCAAATAACAACCACACAGAAGCATTCTCAGAAACTTCTTTGTGATGAGTGCATTCTACTCGCAGAGTTGAACCTTCTTTTTGATAGAAGAGTTTTCAAACTCTCTTTTTGTAGAATCTGCAAGTGCATATTTGGAGCTGTTGGAGGCCAATGCTGGAAAAGGGAACAACCTCAGATAGAGACTAGACAGAAGCATTCCCAGAAACTTGGTTGTGACGAGTGCATTCAACTCACAGATTTGAACGTTTCTTTTGAAAGAGCAGTTTTGGAACACACTTTTTGTAGAATCTGCTTGTGTATATTTGGAGCACTGTAAGGCCTATGCTGGGAAATGAAATGTCTCCACCTGAAAACTAGACAGAAACATTCTCAGAAAATTCTGTGTGATGAGGGCATTCAACTCACAGACTTGAACGTTCCTTTTGATAGAACAGTTTTGAAACACTCCTTCTGCAGAATCTGCAAGTGTTTATTTCGAGCGCATTGAGGCCTATGCTGGAAAAGGAAATGTCTTCAAATAACAACTACACAGAAGCATTCTCAGAAACTACTTTGTGATGAGTGCATTCAACTCACAGACTTGCAGCTTACTTTTGAAAGAGCAGTTTTGAAACACTCTTTTTGTAGAATCTGCAAGTGGATATTTGGAGCGCTTTGAGGCCTATCCTGGGAAATGAAATATCTTCACCTAAAAACTGGACAGAAGCATTCTCAGAAACTTCTGTGTGATGAGTGCATTCAACTCACAGACTTGAACCTTCCTTTCGATAGAACAGTTTTGAAACACTCCTTCTGCAAAATCTGCAAGTGTTTATTTCGAGCGCTTTGTGGCCTATGCTGGAAAAGGAAATGTCTTGAAATAACAACTAGACAGAAGCATTCTCAGAAACTTCTTTGTGATGAGTGCATTCAACTCACAGACTTGAAGCTTCCTTTTGAAAGAGCAGTTTTGAAACACTCTTTTTGTAGAATCTGCAAGTGGATATTTGGAGCGCTTTGAGGCCTATGCTGTGAAATGAAATATCTTCACCTAAAAACTAGTCAGAAGCATTCTCAGAAACTTCTGTGTGATGAGTGCATTCAACTCACAGACTTGAACTTTCGTTTTGATAGAACAGTTTTGAAACACTCCTTCTGCAGAATCTGCAAGTGTTTATTTCGAGCGCTTTGAGGCCTATGCAGGAAAAGGAAATGTCTTCAAATAACAACTAGACAGAAGCATACTCAGAAACTTCTTTGTGATGAGTGCATTCAACTCACAGACTTGAACCTCCTTTTTGAAAGAGCAGTTTTGAAACACCCTTTTTGTAGAATCTGCAAGTGGATATTTGGAGCGCTTTGAGGCCTATGCTGGGAAATGAAATATCTTCGCCTAAACACTAGACAGAAGCATTCTTAGAAACTTCTCTAAGATAAGTGCATTCAACTCACAGACTTGAACATTCCTTTTGATAGAGCAGTTTGGAAACACTCCTTTTGTAAAATCTGCAAGTGTTTATTTGGAGCACTCTGAGACATATGCTGGAAAAGGAAATATCTTAAATTAAAAACTAGACAAAAGCATTCTCAGAAACTTCTTTGTGATGAGTGCATTCCACTCGCAGAGTTGAACCTTCTTTTTGATAGAAGAGTTTTCAAACTCTCTTTTTGTAGAATCTGCAAGTGCATATTTGGAGCTATTGGAGGCCAACGATGGAAAAGAGAACTTCCTCAGATAGAGACTAGACAGAAGCATTCCCAGAAACTTGTTTGTGACGAGTGCATTCAACTCACAGACTTGAACGTTTCTTTTGAAAGAGTAGTTTTGGAACAGTCTTTTGGTAGAATCTGCTAGTGTATATTTGGTGCGCTGTGAGGCCTATGCTGGGAAATGAAATGTCTCCACCTAAAAACTAGACAGAAGCATTCTCAGAAACTTCTGTGTGATGATTGCATTCAACTCACAGACTTGAACGTTCCTATTGATAGAACAGTTTTGAGAAACTCCTTCTGCAGAATCTGCAAGTGTTTATTTCGAGCGCTTTGACGCTTATGATGGAAAAGGAAATGTCTACAAATAACAACTACACAGAAGCATTCTCAGAAACTTCTTTGTGATGAGTGCATTCAACTCACCGACTTGAACCTTCCTTTTGAAAGAGCAGTTTTGAAACACTCTTTTTGTAGAATCTGCTAGTGTATATTTGGAGCGCTGTGAGGCCTATGCTGGGAAATGAAATGTCTCCACCTAAAAACTAGACAGAAGCATTCTCAGAAACTTCTGTGTGATGAGTGCATTCAACTCACAGACTTGAACGTTCCTTTTGATAGAACAGTTTTGAAACACTCCTTCTGCAGAATCTGCAAGTGTTTATTTCGAGCGATTTGAGGCCTATGCTGGAAAAGGAAATGTCTTGAAATAACAACTAGACAGAAGCATTCTCAGAAACTTCTTTGTGATGAGTGCATTCAACTCACAGACTTGAAGCTTCCTTTTGAAAGAGCAGTTTTGAAACACTCTTTTTGTAGAATCTGCAAGTGGATATTTGGAGCGCTTTGAGGCCTATGCTGTGAAATGAAATATCTTCACCTAAAAACTAGTCAGAAGCATTCTCAGAAACTTCTGTGTGATGAGTGCATTCAACTCACAGACTTGAACTTTCGTTTTGATAGAACAGTTTTGAAACACTCCTTCTGCAGAATCTGCAAGTGTTTATTTCGAGCGCTTTGAGGCCTATGCAGGAAAAGGAAATGTCTTCAAATAACAACTAGACAGAAGCATACTCAGAAACTTCTTTGTGATGAGTGCATTCAACTCACAGACTTGAACCTCCTTTTTGAAAGAGCAGTTTTGAAACACCCTTTTTGTAGAATCTGCAAGTGGATATTTGGAGCGCTTTGAGGCCTATGCTGGGAAATGAAATATCTTCGCCTAAACACTAGACAGAAGCATTCTTAGAAACTTCTCTAAGATAAGTGCATTCAACTCACAGACTTGAACATTCCTTTTGATAGAGCAGTTTGGAAACACTCCTTTTGTAAAATCTGCAAGTGTTTATTTGGAGCACTCTGAGACATATGCTGGAAAAGGAAATATCTTAAATTAAAAACTAGACAGAAGCATTCTCAGAAACTTCTTTGTGATGAGTGCATTCCACTCGCAGAGTTGAACCTTCTTTTTGATAGAAGAGTTTTCAAACTCTCTTTTTGTAGAATCTGCAAGTGCATATTTGGAGCTGTTGGAGGCCAACGATGGAAAAGAGAACTTCCTCAGATAGAGACTAGACAGAAGCATTCCCAGAAACTTGTTGGTGACGAGTGCATTCAACTCACAGACTTGAACGTTTCTTTTGAAAGAGTAGTTTTGGAACAGTCTTTTGGTAGAATCTGCTAGTGTATATTTGGTGCGCTGTGAGGCCTATGCTGGGAAATGAAATATCTCCACCTAAAAACTAGACAGAAGCATTCTCAGAAACTTCTGTGTGATGATTGCATTCAACTCACAGACTTGAACGTTCCTATTGATAGAACAGTTTTGAGAAACTCCTTCTGCAGAATCTGCAAGTGTTTATTTCGAGCGCTTTGAGGTCTATGCAGGAAAAGGAAATGTCTTCAAATAACAACTACACAGAAGCATTCTCAGAAACTTCTCTGTGATGAGTTCATTGAACTCACAGACTTGAACATTCCTTTGGATAGAACAGTTTTGAAACACTCCTTCTGCAGAATCTGCAAGTGTTTATTTCGAGCGCTTTGAGGCCTATGCTGGAAAAGGAAATGTCTTCAAATAACAACTAGACAGAAGCATTCTCAGAAACTTCTTTGTGATGAGTGCATTCCACTCGCAGAGTTGAAACTTCTTTTTGATAGAAGAGATTTCAAACTCTCTTTTTGTAGAATCTGCAAGTGCATATTTGGAGCTGTTGGAGGCCAATGCTGGAAAAGAGAACATCCTCAGATAGAGACTAGACAGAAGCATTCCCAGAAACTTGTTTGTGACGAGTGCATTCAACTCACAGACTTGAACGTTTCTTTTGAAAGAGTAGTTTTGGAACACTCTTTTTGTAGAATCTGCTAGTGTATATTTGGAGCGCTGTGAGGCCTATGCTGGGAAATGAAATGTCTCCACCTAAAAACTAGACAGAAGCATTCTCAGAAACTTCTGTGTGATGAGTGCATTCAACTCACAGACTTGAACGTTCCTATTGATAGAACAGTTTTGAAACACTCCTTCTGCAGAATCTGCATGTGTTTATTTCGAGCGCTTTGAGGTCTCTGCTGGAAAAGGAAATGTCTTCATATAACAACTACACAGAAGCATTCTCCGAAACTACTTTGTGATGAGTGCATTCTACTCACAGAGTTGAACCTTCTTTTTGATAGAAGAGTTTTCAAACTCTCTTTTTGTAGAATCTGCAAGTGCATATTTGGAGCTGCTGGAGGCCAACGATGGAAAAGAGAACTTCCTCAGATAGAGACTAGACAGAAGCATTCCCAGAAACTTGTTTGTGACGAGTGCATTCAACTCACAGACTTGAACGTTTCTTTTGAAAGAGTAGTTTTGGAACACTCTTTTTGTAGAATCTGCTAGTGTATATTTGGTGCGCTGTGAGGCCTATGCTGGGAAATGAAATGTCTCCACCTGAAAACTAGACAGAAGCATTCTCAGAAACTTCTGTGTGATGAGTGCATTCAACTCACAGACTTGAACGTTCCTTTGGATAGAACAGTTTTGAAACACTCCTTCGGCAGAATCTGCAAGTGTTTATTTCGAGCGATTCGAGGCCTATGCTGGAAAAGGAAATGTCTTCAAATAACAACTACACAGAAGCATTCTCAGAAACTTCTTTGTGATGAGTGCATTCTACGCACAGAGTTGAACCTTCTTTTTGATATAAGAGTTTTCAAACTCTCTTTTTGTAGAATCTGCAAGTGCATATTTGGAGCTGTTGGAGGCCAATGCTGTAAAAGGGAACATCCTCAGATAGAGACTAGACAGAAGCATTCCCAGAAACTTGTTTGTGACGAGTGCATTCAACTCACAGACTTGAAAGTTTCTTTTGAAAGAGCAGTTTTGGAACACTCTTTTTGTAGAATCTTCTAGTGTATATTTGGAGCGCTCTGAGGCCTATGCTGGGAAATGAAATGTCTCTACCTGAAAACTAGACAGAAGCATTCTCCGAAACTTCTTTGTGATGAGTGCATTCAACTCACAGACTTGAACCTTCCTTTTGAAAGAGCAGTTTTCAAACACTCTTTTCGTAGAATCTGCAAGTGGATATTTGGAGCGCTTTGAGGCCTATGCTGGGAATTGAAATATCTTCACCTAAAAACTAGACAGAAGCATTCTCAGAAACTTCTGTGTGATGAGTGCATTCAACTCACAGACTTGAACGTTCCTTTTGATAGAACAGTTTTGAAACACTCCTTCTGCAGAATCTGCAAGTGTTTATTTCGAGCGCTTTGAGGTCTATGCTGGAAAAGGAAATGTCTTCAAATAACAACTACACAGAAGCATTCTCAGAAACTTTTGTGTGATGAGTGCATTCAACTCACAGACTTGAACATCCCTTTTGATAGAGCAGTTTGGAAACACTCCTTCTGTAAAATCTGCAAGTGTTTATTTGGAGCGCTCTGAGGCCTATGCTGGAAAAGGAAATATCTTCAAATAAAAACTAGACAGAAGCATTCTCAGAAACTTCATTGTGATGAGTGCATTCTACTCGCAGAGTTGAACCTTCTTTTTGAAAGAAGAGTTTTCAAACTCTCTTTTTGTAGAATCTGCAATTGCATATTTGGAGCTCTTGGAGGCCAATGCTGGAAAAGGGAACATCCTCAGATAGAGACTAGACAGAAGCATTCCCAGAAACTTGTTTGGACGAGTGCATTCAACTCACAGATTTGAAAGTTTCTTTTGAAAGAGCAGTTTTGGAACACTCCTTTTGTGGAATCTGCTATTGTATATTTGGAGCGCTGTGAGGCCTATGCTTGGAAATGAAATGTCTCCACCTAAAAACTAGACAGAAGCATTCTCAGAAACTTCTGTGTGATGAGTGCATTCAACTCACGGACTTGAACGTTCCTTTTGATAGAACAGTTTTGAAACACTCCTTCTGCAGAATCTGCAAGTGTTTATTTCGAGCGCTTTGAGGCCTATGCTGGAAAAGGAAATGTCTTCAAATAACAACTACACAGAAGCATTCTCAGAAACTTCTTTGTGATAAGTGCATTCAACTCACAGACTTGAAGCTTCCTTTTGAAAGAGCAGTTTTGAAACACTCTTTTTGTAGAATCTGCAAGTGGATATTTGGAGCGCTTTGAGGTCTATGCTGGGAAATGAAAAATCTTCACCTAAAAACTAGACAGAAGCATTCTCAGAAACTTCTGTGTGATGAGTGCATTCTACTCTCAGACTTGAACATTCCTTTTGATTGAGCAGTTTGGAAACACTCCTTTTGTAAAATCTGCAAGTGTTTATTTGGAGCGCTCTGAGGCCTATGCTGGAAAAGGAAATATCTTCAAATAAAACTAGACAGAAGCATTCTCAGAAACTTCTTTGTGATGAGTGCATTCAACTCACAGACTTGAAGCTTCCTTTTGAAAGAGCAGTTTTGAAACACTCTTTTTGTAGAATCTGCAAGTGGATATTTGGAGCGCTTTGAGGCCTATGCTGTGAAATGAAATATCTTCACCTAAAAACTAGTCAGAAGCATTCTCAGAAACTTCTGTGTGATGAGTGCATTCAACTCACAGACTTGAACTTTCGTTTTGATAGAACAGTTTTGAAACACTCCTTCTGCAGAATCTGCAAGTGTTTATTTCGAGCGCTTTGAGGCCTATGCAGGAAAAGGAAATGTCTTCAAATAACAACTAGACAGAAGCATACTCAGAAACTTCTTTGTGATGAGTGCATTCAACTCACAGACTTGAACCTCCTTTTTGAAAGAGCAGTTTTGAAACACCCTTTTTGTAGAATCTGCAAGTGGATATTTGGAGCGCTTTGAGGCCTATGCTGGGAAATGAAATATCTTCGCCTAAACACTAGACAGAAGCATTCTTAGAAACTTCTCTAAGATAAGTGCATTCAACTCACAGACTTGAACATTCCTTTTGATAGAGCAGTTTGGAAACACTCCTTTTGTAAAATCTGCAAGTGTTTATTTGGAGCACTCTGAGACATATGCTGGAAAAGGAAATATCTTAAATTAAAAACTAGACAAAAGCATTCTCAGAAACTTCTTTGTGATGAGTGCATTCCACTCGCAGAGTTGAACCTTCTTTTTGATAGAAGAGTTTTCAAACTCTCTTTTTGTAGAATCTGCAAGTGCATATTTGGAGCTATTGGAGGCCAACGATGGAAAAGAGAACTTCCTCAGATAGAGACTAGACAGAAGCATTCCCAGAAACTTGTTTGTGACGAGTGCATTCAACTCACAGACTTGAACGTTTCTTTTGAAAGAGTAGTTTTGGAACAGTCTTTTGGTAGAATCTGCTAGTGTATATTTGGTGCGCTGTGAGGCCTATGCTGGGAAATGAAATGTCTCCACCTAAAAACTAGACAGAAGCATTCTCAGAAACTTCTGTGTGATGATTGCATTCAACTCACAGACTTGAACGTTCCTATTGATAGAACAGTTTTGAGAAACTCCTTCTGCAGAATCTGCAAGTGTTTATTTCGAGCGCTTTGACGCTTATGATGGAAAAGGAAATGTCTACAAATAACAACTACACAGAAGCATTCTCAGAAACTTCTTTGTGATGAGTGCATTCAACTCACCGACTTGAACCTTCCTTTTGAAAGAGCAGTTTTGAAACACTCTTTTTGTAGAATCTGCTAGTGTATATTTGGAGCGCTGTGAGGCCTATGCTGGGAAATGAAATGTCTCCACCTAAAAACTAGACAGAAGCATTCTCAGAAACTTCTGTGTGATGAGTGCATTCAACTCACAGACTTGAACGTTCCTTTTGATAGAACAGTTTTGAAACACTCCTTCTGCAGAATCTGCAAGTGTTTATTTCGAGCGATTTGAGGCCTATGCTGGAAAAGGAAATGTCTTGAAATAACAACTAGACAGAAGCATTCTCAGAAACTTCTTTGTGATGAGTGCATTCAACTCACAGACTTGAAGCTTCCTTTTGAAAGAGCAGTTTTGAAACACTCTTTTTGTAGAATCTGCAAGTGGATATTTGGAGCGCTTTGAGGCCTATGCTGTGAAATGAAATATCTTCACCTAAAAACTAGTCAGAAGCATTCTCAGAAACTTCTGTGTGATGAGTGCATTCAACTCACAGACTTGAACTTTCGTTTTGATAGAACAGTTTTGAAACACTCCTTCTGCAGAATCTGCAAGTGTTTATTTCGAGCGCTTTGAGGCCTATGCAGGAAAAGGAAATGTCTTCAAATAACAACTAGACAGAAGCATACTCAGAAACTTCTTTGTGATGAGTGCATTCAACTCACAGACTTGAACCTCCTTTTTGAAAGAGCAGTTTTGAAACACCCTTTTTGTAGAATCTGCAAGTGGATATTTGGAGCGCTTTGAGGCCTATGCTGGGAAATGAAATATCTTCGCCTAAACACTAGACAGAAGCATTCTTAGAAACTTCTCTAAGATAAGTGCATTCAACTCACAGACTTGAACATTCCTTTTGATAGAGCAGTTTGGAAACACTCCTTTTGTAAAATCTGCAAGTGTTTATTTGGAGCACTCTGAGACATATGCTGGAAAAGGAAATATCTTAAATTAAAAACTAGACAGAAGCATTCTCAGAAACTTCTTTGTGATGAGTGCATTCCACTCGCAGAGTTGAACCTTCTTTTTGATAGAAGAGTTTTCAAACTCTCTTTTTGTAGAATCTGCAAGTGCATATTTGGAGCTGTTGGAGGCCAACGATGGAAAAGAGAACTTCCTCAGATAGAGACTAGACAGAAGCATTCCCAGAAACTTGTTGGTGACGAGTGCATTCAACTCACAGACTTGAACGTTTCTTTTGAAAGAGTAGTTTTGGAACAGTCTTTTGGTAGAATCTGCTAGTGTATATTTGGTGCGCTGTGAGGCCTATGCTGGGAAATGAAATATCTCCACCTAAAAACTAGACAGAAGCATTCTCAGAAACTTCTGTGTGATGATTGCATTCAACTCACAGACTTGAACGTTCCTATTGATAGAACAGTTTTGAGAAACTCCTTCTGCAGAATCTGCAAGTGTTTATTTCGAGCGCTTTGAGGTCTATGCAGGAAAAGGAAATGTCTTCAAATAACAACTACACAGAAGCATTCTCAGAAACTTCTCTGTGATGAGTTCATTGAACTCACAGACTTGAACATTCCTTTGGATAGAACAGTTTTGAAACACTCCTTCTGCAGAATCTGCAAGTGTTTATTTCGAGCGCTTTGAGGCCTATGCTGGAAAAGGAAATGTCTTCAAATAACAACTAGACAGAAGCATTCTCAGAAACTTCTTTGTGATGAGTGCATTCCACTCGCAGAGTTGAAACTTCTTTTTGATAGAAGAGATTTCAAACTCTCTTTTTGTAGAATCTGCAAGTGCATATTTGGAGCTGTTGGAGGCCAATGCTGGAAAAGAGAACATCCTCAGATAGAGACTAGACAGAAGCATTCCCAGAAACTTGTTTGTGACGAGTGCATTCAACTCACAGACTTGAACGTTTCTTTTGAAAGAGTAGTTTTGGAACACTCTTTTTGTAGAATCTGCTAGTGTATATTTGGAGCGCTGTGAGGCCTATGCTGGGAAATGAAATGTCTCCACCTAAAAACTAGACAGAAGCATTCTCAGAAACTTCTGTGTGATGAGTGCATTCAACTCACAGACTTGAACGTTCCTATTGATAGAACAGTTTTGAAACACTCCTTCTGCAGAATCTGCATGTGTTTATTTCGAGCGCTTTGAGGTCTCTGCTGGAAAAGGAAATGTCTTCATATAACAACTACACAGAAGCATTCTCCGAAACTACTTTGTGATGAGTGCATTCTACTCACAGAGTTGAACCTTCTTTTTGATAGAAGAGTTTTCAAACTCTCTTTTTGTAGAATCTGCAAGTGCATATTTGGAGCTGTTGGAGGCCAACGATGGAAAAGAGAACTTCCTCAGATAGAGACTAGACAGAAGCATTCCCAGAAACTTGTTTGTGACGAGTGCATTCAACTCACAGACTTGAACGTTTCTTTTGAAAGAGTAGTTTTGGAACACTCTTTTTGTAGAATCTGCTAGTGTATATTTGGTGCGCTGTGAGGCCTATGCTGGGAAATGAAATGTCTCCACCTGAAAACTAGACAGAAGCATTCTCAGAAACTTCTGTGTGATGAGTGCATTCAACTCACAGACTTGAACGTTCCTTTGGATAGAACAGTTTTGAAACACTCCTTCGGCAGAATCTGCAAGTGTTTATTTCGAGCGATTCGAGGCCTATGCTGGAAAAGGAAATGTCTTCAAATAACAACTACACAGAAGCATTCTCAGAAACTTCTTTGTGATGAGTGCATTCTACTCACAGAGTTGAACCTTCTTTTTGATATAAGAGTTTTCAAACTCTCTTTTTGTAGAATCTGCAAGTGCATATTTGGAGCTGTTGGAGGCCAATGCTGTAAAAGGGAACATCCTCAGATAGAGACTAGACAGAAGCATTCCCAGAAACTTGTTTGTGACGAGTGCATTCAACTCACAGACTTGAAAGTTTCTTTTGAAAGAGCAGTTTTGGAACACTCTTTTTGTAGAATCTTCTAGTGTATATTTGGAGCGCTCTGAGGCCTATGCTGGGAAATGAAATGTCTCTACCTGAAAACTAGACAGAAGCATTCTCCGAAACTTCTTTGTGATGAGTGCATTCAACTCACAGACTTGAACCTTCCTTTTGAAAGAGCAGTTTTCAAACACTCTTTTCGTAGAATCTGCAAGTGGATATTTGGAGCGCTTTGAGGCCTATGCTGGGAATTGAAATATCTTCACCTAAAAACTAGACAGAAGCATTCTCAGAAACTTCTGTGTGATGAGTGCATTCAACTCACAGACTTGAACGTTCCTTTTGATAGAACAGTTTTGAAACACTCCTTCTGCAGAATCTGCAAGTGTTTATTTCGAGCGCTTTGAGGTCTATGCTGGAAAAGGAAATGTCTTCAAATAACAACTACACAGAAGCATTCTCAGAAACTTTTGTGTGATGAGTGCATTCAACTCACAGACTTGAACATCCCTTTTGATAGAGCAGTTTGGAAACACTCCTTCTGTAAAATCTGCAAGTGTTTATTTGGAGCGCTCTGAGGCCTATGCTGGAAAAGGAAATATCTTCAAATAAAAACTAGACAGAAGCATTCTCAGAAACTTCATTGTGATGAGTGCATTCTACTCGCAGAGTTGAACCTTCTTTTTGAAAGAAGAGTTTTCAAACTCTCTTTTTGTAGAATCTGCAATTGCATATTTGGAGCTCTTGGAGGCCAATGCTGGAAAAGGGAACATCCTCAGATAGAGACTAGACAGAAGCATTCCCAGAAACTTGTTTGGACGAGTGCATTCAACTCACAGATTTGAAAGTTTCTTTTGAAAGAGCAGTTTTGGAACACTCCTTTTGTGGAATCTGCTATTGTATATTTGGAGCGCTGTGAGGCCTATGCTTGGAAATGAAATGTCTCCACCTAAAAACTAGACAGAAGCATTCTCAGAAACTTCTGTGTGATGAGTGCATTCAACTCACGGACTTGAACGTTCCTTTTGATAGAACAGTTTTGAAACACTCCTTCTGCAGAATCTGCAAGTGTTTATTTCGAGCGCTTTGAGGCCTATGCTGGAAAAGGAAATGTCTTCAAATAACAACTACACAGAAGCATTCTCAGAAACTTCTTTGTGATAAGTGCATTCAACTCACAGACTTGAAGCTTCCTTTTGAAAGAGCAGTTTTGAAACACTCTTTTTGTAGAATCTGCAAGTGGATATTTGGAGCGCTTTGAGGTCTATGCTGGGAAATGAAAAATCTTCACCTAAAAACTAGACAGAAGCATTCTCAGAAACTTCTGTGTGATGAGTGCATTCTACTCTCAGACTTGAACATTCCTTTTGATTGAGCAGTTTGGAAACACTCCTTTTGTAAAATCTGCAAGTGTTTATTTGGAGCGCTCTGAGGCCTATGCTGGAAAAGGAAATATCTTCAAATAAAACTAGACAGAAGCATTCTCAGAAACTTCTTTATGATGAGTGCATTCTACTCGGAGAGTTGAACCTTCTTTTTGATAGAAGAGTTTTCAAACTCTCTTTTTGTAGAATCTGCAAGTGCATATTTGGAGCTGTTGGAGGCCAATGCTGGGAAAGGGAACACCCTCAGATAGAGACTAGACAGAAGCATTCCCAGAAACTTGTTTGTGATGAGTGCATTCAACTCACAGTCTTGAACATTTCTTTTGAAAGAGCAGTTTTGGAACACTCTTTTTGTAGAATCTGCTAGTGTATATTTAGAGCGCTGTGAGGCCTATGCTGGTAAATGAAATGTCTCCACCTAAAAACTAGACAGAAGCATTCTCAGAAACTTCTGTGTGATGAGTGCATTCAACTCACAGACTTGAACGTTCCTTTGGATAGAACAGTTTTGAAACACTCCTTCTGCAGAATCTGCAAGTGTTTATTTCGAGCGCTTTGAGGCCTATGCTGGAAAAGGAAATGACTTCAAATAACAACCACACAGAAGCATTCTCAGAAACTTCTTTCTGATGAGTGCATTCAACTCACAGACTTGAACCTTCCTTTTGAAAGAGCAGTTTTTGAACACTCTTTTTGTAGAATCTGCAAGTGGATATTTGGAGCTCTTTGAGGCCTATGCTGGGATATGAAATATCTTCACCTAAAAACCAGACAGAAGCATTCTCAGAAACTTCTGTGTGATGAGTGCATTCCACTCACAGACTTGAACGTTCCTTTTGATAGAACAGTTTTGAAACACTCCTTCTGCAGAATCTGCAAATGTTTATTTCGAACGCTTTCAGGCCTATGCTGGAAAAGGAAATGTCTTCAAATAACAACTAGTCAGAAGCATTCTCAGAAACTTCTTTGTGATGAGTGCATTCAACTCACAGACTTGAACCTTCCTTTTGAAAGAGCAGTTTTGAAACCCTCCTTTTGTAGAATCTGCTAGTGGATATTTGGCGCGCTTTGAGGTCTATGCTGGGAAATGAAAAAACTTCACCTAAAAACTAGACAGAAGCATTCTCCGAAACTTCTCTGTGATGAGTGCATTCAACTCACAGACTTGAACATTCCTTTTGATAGAGCAGTTTGGAAACACTCCTATTGTAATATCTGCAAGTGTTTATTTGGAGCGCTCTGAGACCTATGCTGGAAAAGGAAATATCTTCAAATAAAAACTAGACAGAAGCATTCTCAGAAACTTCATTGTGATGAGTGAATTCTACTCACAGACTTGAACCTTCGTTTTGAAATAGCAGTTTTGAAACAATCTTTTTGTAGAATCTGCTAGTGTATATTTGGAGCGCTATGAGGCCTATGTTGGGAAATGAAATGTCTCCACCTAAAAACAAGACAGAAGCATTCTCAGAAACTTCATTGTGATGAGTGCATTCTACTCGCAGAGTTGAACCTTCGTTTTGAAAGAAGAGTTTTCAAACTCTCTTTTTGTAGAATCTGCAAATGCATATTTGGAGCTCTTGGAGGCCAATGCTGGAAAAGGGAACATCCTCAGATAGAGACTAGACAGAAGCATTCCCAGAAACTTGTTTGGACGAGTGCATTCAACTCACAGACTTGAAAGTTTCTTTTGAAAGAGCAGTTTTGGAACACTCCTTTTGTGGAATCTGGTACTGTATATTTGGAGCGCTGGGAGGCCTATGCTTGGAAATGAAATGTCTCCACCTAAAAACTAGACAGAAGCATTCTCAGAAACTTCTGTGTGATGAGTGCATTCAAATCACGGACTTGAACGTTCCTTTTGATAGAACAGTTTTGAAACACTCCTTCTGCAGAATCTGCAAGTGTTTATTTCGAGCACTTTGAGGCCTATGCTGGAAAAGGAAATGTCTTCAAATAACAACTACACAGAAGCATTCTCAGAAACTTCTTTGTGATAAGTGCATTCAACTCACAGACTTGAAGCTTCCTTTTGAAAGAGCAGTTTTGAAACACTCTTTTTGTAGAATCTGCAAGTGGATATTTGGAGCGCTTTGAGGCCTATGCTGGGAAATGAAATATCTTCACCTAAAAACTAGACAGAAGCATTCTCAGAAACTTCTGTGTGATGAGTGCATTCAACTCACAGACTTGAACGTTCCTTTTGATAGAGCAGTTTGGAAACACTCCTTTTGTAAAATCTGCAAGTGTTGATTTGGAGCGCTCTGAGGCCTATGCTGGAAAAGGAAATATCTTCAAATAAAAATTAGACAGAAGCATTCTCAGAAAATTCTTTATGATGAGTGCATTCTACTCGCAGAGTTGAACCTTCTTTTTGAAAGAAGAGTTTTCAAACTCTCTTTTTGTAGAATCTGCAAGTGCATATTTGGAGCTGTTGGGGGCCATTGCTGGAAAAGGGAACATCCTCAGATAGAGACTAGACAGAAGCATTCCCAGAAACTTGTTTGTGACGAGTGCATTCAACTCACAGACTTGAACGTTTCTTTTGAAAGAGCAGTTTTGGAACACTCTTTTTGTAGAATCTGCTAGTGAATATTTGGAGCTCTTTGAGGCCTATGCTGGGAAATGAAATATCTTCACCTAAAAACTAGATAGAAGCATTCTCAAAAACTCCTGTGTGATGAGTGCATTCAACTCACAGACTTGAACGTTCCTTTTGATAGAACAGTTTTGAAACACACCTTCTGCAGAATCTGCAAGTGTTTATTTCGAGCGCTTTTAGGCCTATGCTGGAAAAGGAAATGTCTTCAAATAACAACTAGAGAGAAGCATTCTCAGAAACTTCTTTTTGATGAGTGCATTCAACTCACAGACCTGAACCTTCCTTTTGAAAGAGCAGTTTTGAAACGCTCTTTTTGTAGAATCTGCAAGTGGATATTTGGAGCGCTTTGAGGCCTGTGCTGGGAAATGAAATATCTTCACCTAAAAACTAGACAGAAGCATTCTCAGAAACTTCTGTGTGATGAGTGCATTCAACTCACAGACTTGAACATTCCTTTTGATAGAGCAGTTTGGAAACACTCCTTTTGTAAAATCTGCAAGTGTTTATTTGGAGCGCTCTGAGTCCTATGCTGGAAAAGGAAATCTCTTCAAATAAAAACTAGACAGAAGCATTCTCAGAAACTACTTTGTGATGAGTGCATTCTACTCGCAGAGTTGAAACTTCTTTTTGATAGAAGAGTTTTCAGACTCTCTTTTTGTAAAATCTGCAAGTGCATATTTAGTGCTGTTGGAGGCCAATGCTGGAAAAGGGAACATCCTCAGATAGAGACTAGACAGAAGCATTCCCAGAAACTGGTTTGTGACGAGTGCATTCAACTCACAGACTTGAACGTTTCTTTTGAAAGAGCAGTTTTGGAACACTCTTTTTGTAGAATCTGCTAGTGTATATTTGGAGCGCTGGGAGGCCAATGCTGGGAAATGAAATGTCTCCACCTAAAAACTACACAGAAGCATTCTCAGAAACTTCTGTGGGATGAGGGCATTCAACTCACAGACTTGAACGTTGCTTTTGATAGAACAGTTTTGAAACACTCCTTCTGCAGAATCTGCAGGTTTTTATTTCCAGCGCTTTCAGGCCTATGCTGGAAAAGGAAATGTCTTCAAATAACAACTACACAGAAGCATTCTCAGAAACTTCTTTGTGATGAGTGCATTCAACTCACAGACTTGAACCTTCCTTTTGAAAGAGCAGTTTTGAAACACTCTTTTTGTAGAATCTGCAAGTAGATATTTGGAGCGCTGTGAGGCCTATGCTGGGAAATGAAATGTCTCCACCTAAAAACTAGACAGAAGCATTCTCAGAAACTTCTGTGTGATGAGTGCATTCAACTCACAGACTTGAACGTTCCTTTTGATAGAACAGTTTTGAAACACTCCTTCTGCAGAATCTGCAAGTGTTTGTTTCGAGCGCTTTGAGGCCTATGCTGGAAAAGGAAATGTCTTCAAATAACAACTACACAGAAGCATTCTCAGAAACTTCTTTTTGATGAGTGCATTCAACTCACAGACTTGAACCTTCCTTTTGAAAGAGCAGTTTTGAAACACTCTTTTTGTAGAATCCGCAAGAGGATATTTGGAGCGCTTTGAGGCCTATGCTGGGAAATGAAATAGCTTCACCAAAAAACTAGACAGAAGCATTCTCAGAAACTTCTGTGTGATGAGTGCATTCAACTCACAGACTTGAACATTCCTTTTGATAGAGCAGTTTGGAAACACTCCTTTTGTAAAATCTGCAAGTGTTTATTTGGAGCGCTCTGAGGCCTATGCTGGAAAAGGAAATATCTTCAAATAAAAACTAGACAGAAGCATTCTCAGAAACTTCTTTGTGATGAGTGCATTCTACTCGCAGAGTTGAACCTTCTTTTTGATAGTAGAGTTTTCAAACTCTCTTTTTGTAGAATCTGCAAGTGCATATTTGGAGCTGTTGGAGGCCAATGCTGGAAAAGGGAACATCCTCAGATAGAGACTAGACAGAAGCATTCCCAGAAACTTGTTTGTGACGAGTGCATTCAACTCACAGACTTGAACGTTTCTTTTGAAAGAGCAGTTTTGGAACACTCTTTTTGTAGAATCTGCTACTGTATATTTGGAGCGCTGTGAGGCCTATGCTGGGAATTGAAATGTCTCCACCTAAAAACTAGACAGAAGCATTCTCAGAAACTTCTGTGTGATGAGTGCATTCAACTCACAGACTTGAACGTTCCTTTTGATAGAACGGTTTTGAAACACTCCTTCTGCAGAATCTGCAAGTGTTTATTTCGAGCGCTTTGAGGCCTATGCTGGAAAAGGAAATGTTTTCAAATAACAACTACACAGAAGCATTCTCAGAAACTTCTTTGCGATGAGTGCATTCAACTCACAGACTTGAACCTTCCTTTTGAAAGAGCAGTTTTGAAACACTCTTTTTGTAGAATCTGCAAGTAGATATTTGGAGCGATTTGAGGCCTATGCTGGGAAATGAAATGTCTCCACATAAAAACTAGACACAAGCATTCTCATAAACTTCTGTGTGATGAGTGCATTCAACTCACAGACTTGAACGTTCCTTTTGATAGAACAGTTTCGAAACACTCCTTCGGCAGAATCTGCAAGTGTTTATTTCGAGCGCTTTGAGGTCTATGCTGGAAAAGGAAATGTCTTCATATAACAACTACACAGAAGCATTCTCAGAAACTTCTTTGTGATGAGTGCATTCAACTCACAGACTTGAACCTTCCTTTTGAAAGAGCAGTTTTGAAACTCTCTTTTTGTAGAATCTGCAAGTGCATATTTGGAGCTCTTGGAGGCCAACGATGGAAAAGAGAACATCCTCAGATAGAGACTAGACAGAAGCATTCCCAGAAACTTGTTTGTGACGAGTGCATTCAACTCACAGACTTGAACGTTTCTTTTGAAAGAGTAGTTTTGGAACACTCTTTTTGTAGAATCTGCTAGTGTATATTTGGTGCGCTGTGAGGCCTATGCTGGGAAATGAAATGTCTCCACCTAAAAACTAGACAGAAGCATTCTCAGAAACTTCTCTGTGATGAGTGCATTCAACTCACAGACTTGAACGTTCCTATTGATATAACAGTTTTGAGACACTCCTTCTGCAGAATCTGCAAGTGTTTATTTCGAGCGCTTTGATGCTTATGCTGGAAAAGGAAATGTCTACAAATAACAACTACACAGAAGCATTCTCAGAAACTTCTTTGTGATGAGTGCATTCAACTCACAGACTTGAACCTTCCTTTTGAAAGAGCAGTTTTGAAACACTCTTTTTGTAGAATCTGCTAGTGTATATTTGGATCTCTGTGAGGCCTATGCTGGGAAATGAATTGTCTCCACCTAAAAACTAGACAGAAGCATTCTCAGGAAATTCTGTGTGATGAGTGCATTCAACTGACAGACTTGAACGTTCCTATTGATAGAACAGTTTTGAAACACTCCTTCTGCAGAATCTGCAAGTGTTTATTTGGAGCGCTCTTTGGCGTATGCTGGAAAAGGAAATATCTTCAAATAAAAACTAGACAGAAGCATTCTCAGAAACTTCTTTGTGATGAGTGCATTCTACTCGCAGAGTTGAACCTTCTTTTTGATAGAAGAGTTTTCAAACTCTCTTTTTGTAGAATCTGCAAGTGCATATTTGGAGCTGTTGGAGGCCAATGCTGGAAAAGGGAACATCCTCAGATAGAAACTAGACAGAAGCATTCCCAGAAACTTGTTTGTGACGAGTGCATTCAACTCACAGATTTGAACGTTTCTTTTGAAAGAGCAGTTTTGGAACACTCTTTTTGTAGAATCTTCTAGTGTATATTTGGAGCGCTGTGAGGCCAATGCTGGGAAATGAAATGTCTCCACCTAAAAACTAGACAGAAGCATTCTCAGAAACTTCTGTGTGATGAGTGCATTCAACTCACAGACTTGAAAGTTTCTTTTGAAAGAGCAGTTTTGGAACACTCTTTTTGTAGAATCTGCTAGTGTATATCTGGAGCGCTGTGAGGCCTATGCTGGGAAATGAAATGTCTCCACCTAAAAACTAGACAGAAGCATTCTCAGAAACTTCTGTGTGATGAGTGCATTCAACCCACAGACTTGAACG
This sequence comes from Pongo pygmaeus, assembly GCF_028885625.2. Classification (NCBI taxonomy): domain Eukaryota; kingdom Metazoa; phylum Chordata; class Mammalia; order Primates; family Hominidae; genus Pongo; species Pongo pygmaeus. The sequence goes on along the minus strand of NC_072391.2, from coordinate 38,053,127 downwards.
TTCCTTTTGATAGAACAGTTTTGAAACACTCCTTCTGCAGAATCTGCAAGTGTTTATTTCGAGCGCTATGAGGCCTATGCTGGAAAAGGAAATGTCTTCAAATAACAACTACACAGAAGCATTCTCAGAAACTTCTTTGTGATGAGTGCATTCAACTCACAGACTTGAACCTTCCCTTTGAAAGAGCAGTTTTGAAACACTCTTTTTGTAGAATCTGCAAGTGGATATTTGGAGCGCTTTGAAGCCTATGCTCTGAAAAGAAATATCTTCACCTAAAAACTAGACAGAAGCATTCTCAGAAACTTCTGTGTGATGAGTGCATTCAACTCACGGACTTGAACGTTCCTTTTTATAGAACAGTTTTGAAGCACTCCTTCTGCAGAATCTGCAAGTGTTTATTTCGAGCGCTTTGAGGCCTACGCTGGAAAAGGAAATGTCTTGAAATAACAACTACACAGAAGCATTCTCAAAAACTTCTTTGTGATGAGTGCATTCAACTCACAGACTTGAACTTTCCTTTTGAAAGAGCAGTTTTGAAACACTCTTTTTGTAGAATCTGCAAGTGGATATTTGGAGCGATTTGAGGCTTATGCTGTGAAATGAAATATCTTCACCTAAAAACTACACAGAAACATTCTCAGAAACTAGTGTGTGATGAGTGCATTCAACTCACAGACTTGAACGTTCCTTTGGATAGAACAGTTTTGAAACACTCCTTCTGCAGAATCTGCAAATGTTTATTTCAAGCGCTTTGAGGCCTATGCTGGAAAAGGAAATGTCTTCAAATAACAACCACACAGAAGCATTCTCTAAAACGTCTTTGTGATGAGTGCATTCAACTCACAGACTTGAACCTTCCTTTTGAAAGAGCAGTTTTGAAACACTCTTTTTGTAGAATCTGCAAGTGTATATTTGGAGCGCTTTGAGGCCTATGCTGGGAAATGAAATATCTTCACCTAAAAACTAGACAGAAGCATTCTCAGAAACTTCTGTGTGATGAGTGCATTCAACTCACAGACTTTAACATTCCTTTTGATAGAGCAGTTTGGAAACACTCCTTTTGTAAAATCTGCAAGTGTTTATTTGGAGCGCTCTGAGGCCTATGCTGGAAAAGGATATATCTTCAAATAAAACCTAGACAGAAGCATTCTCAGAAAATTCTTTCTGATGAGTGCATTCTACTCGCAGATTTGAACCTTCTTTTTGATAGAAGAGTTTTCAAACTCTCTTTTTGTAGAATCTGCACGTGCATATTTGGAGCTGTTGGAGGCCAATGCTGGAAAAGGGAACATCCTCAGATAGAGACTAGACAGAAGCATTCCCAGAAACATGTTTTGGACGAGTGCATTCATCTCACAGACTTGAAAGTTTCTTTGAAAGAGCAGTTTTGGAACACTCTTTTTGTAGAACCTGCTAGTGTATATTCGGAGCACTGTGAGGCCTATCCTGGGAAATGAAATGTCTCCACCTGAAAACTACACAGAAGAATTCTCAGAAACTTCTTTGTGATGAGTGCATTCTACTCGCAGAGTTGAACCTTCTTTTTGATAGAAGAGTTTTCAAACTCTCTTTTTATAGAATCTGGAAGTGCATATTTGGAGCTGTTGGAGGCCAATGCTGGAAAAGGGATCATCCTCAGATAGAGACTAGACAGAAGCATTCCCAGAAACTTGTTTGGACGAGTGCATTCCACTCACAGACTTGAACGTTTCTTTTGAAAGAGCAGTTTTGGAACACTCCTTTTGTGGAATCTACTATTGTATATTTGGAGCGCTGTGAGGCCTATGCTTGGAAATGAAATGTCTCCACCTACAAACTAGACAGAAGCATTCTCAGAAACTTCTGTGTGATGAGTGCATTCAACTCACAGACTTGAACGTGCCTTTTGATAGAACAGTTTTGAAACACTCCTTCTGCAGAATCTGCAAGTGTTTATTTCGAGCGCTTTGAGGTGTATGCTGGAAAAGGAAATGTCTTCAAATAACAACCACACAGAAGCATTCTCAGAAACTTCTTTGTGATGAGTGCATTCAACTCACAGACTTGCAGCTTACTTTTGAAAGAGCAGTTTTGAAACACTCTTTTTGTAGAATCTGCAAGTGGATATTTGGAGCGCTTTGAGGCCTATCCTGGGAAATGAAATATCTTCACCTAAAAACTTGACAGAAGCATTCTCAGAAACTTCTGTGTGATGAGTGCATTCAACTCAAAGACTTGAACCTTCCTTTCGATAGAACAGTTTTGAAACACTCCTTCTGCAAAATCTGCAAGTGTTTATTTCGAGCGCTTTGTGGCCTATGCTGGAAAAGGAAATGTCTTGAAATAACAACTAGACAGAAGCATTCTCAGAAACTTCTTTGTGATGAGTGCATTCAACTCACAGACTTGAAGCTTCCTTTTGAAAGAGCAGTTTTGAAACACTCTTTTTGTAGAATCTGCAAGTGTATATTTGGAGCGCTTTGAGGCCTATGCTGTGAAATGAAATATCTTCACCTAAAAACTAGTCAGAAGCATTCTCAGAAACTTCTGTATGATGAGTGCATTCAACTCACAGACTTGAACTTTCGTTTTGATAGAACAGTTTTGAAACACTCCTTCTGCAGAATCTGCAAGTGTTTATTTCGAGCGCTTTGAGGCCTATGCAAGAAAAGGAAATGTCTTCAAATAACAACTAGACAGAAGCATACTCAGAAACTTCTTTGTGATGAGTGCATTCAACTCACAGACTTGAACCTCCTTTTTGAAAGAGCAGTTTTGAAACACCCTTTTTGTAGAATCTGCAAGTGGATATTTGGAGCGCTTTGAGGCCTATGCTGGGAAATGAAATATCTTCGCCTAAAAACTAGACAGAAGCATTCTCAGAAACTTCTCTAAGATAAGTGCATTCAACTCACGGACTTGAACATTCCTTTTGATAGAGCAGTTTGGAAACACTCCTTTTGTAAAATCTGCAAGTGTTTATTTGGAGCACTCTGAGACATATGCTGGAAAAGGAAATATCTTCAAATAAAAACTAGACAGAAGCATTCTCAGAAACTTCTTTGTGATGAGTGCATTCCACTCGCAGAGTTGAACCTTCTTTTTGATAGAAGAGTTTTCAAACTCTCTTTTTGTAGAATCTGCAAGTGCATACTTGGAGCTGTTGGAGGCCAACGATGGAAAAGAGAACTTCCTCAGATAGAGACTAGACAGAAGCATTCCCAGAAACTTGTTTGTGACGAGTGCATTCAACTCACAGACTTGAACGTTTCTTTTGAAAGAGTAGTTTTGGAACAGTCTTTTGGTAGAATCTGGTAGTGTATATTTTTTGCGCTGTGAGGCCTATGCTGGGAAATGAAATGTCTCCACCTAAAAACTAGACAGAAGCATTCTCAGAAACTTCTGTGTGATGAGTGCATTCAACTCACAGACTTGAACGTTCCTATTGATAGAACAGTTTTGAGAAACTCCTTCTGCAGAATCTGCAAGTGTTTATTTCGAGCGTTTTGACGCTTACGATGGAAAAGGAAATGTCTACAAATAACAACTACACAGAAGCATTCTCAGAAACTTCTTTGTGATGAGTGCATTCAACTCACAGACTTGAACTTTCCTTTTGAAAGAGCAGTTTTGAAACACTCTTTTTGTAGAATCTGCTAGTGTATATTTGGAGCGCTATGAGGCCTATGCTGGGAAATGAAATGTCTCCAGCTAAAAACTAGACAGAAGCATTCTCAGAAACTTCTGTGTGATGAGTGCATTCAACTCACAGACTTGAACGTTCCTTTTGATAGAACAGTTTTGAAACACTCCTTCTGCAGAATCTGAAAATGTTTATTTCGAGCGATTTGAGGCCTATGCTGGAATAGGAAATGTCTTCAAATAACAACTACACAGAAGCATTCTCAGAAACTTCTTTGTGATGAGTGCATTCAACTCACAGACTTGAAGCTTCCTTTTGAAAGAGCAGTTTTGAAACACTCTTTTTGTAGAATCTGCAAGTGGATATTTGGAGCGCTTTGAGTCCTATGCTGGGAAATGAAATATCTTCACCTAAAAACTAGACAGAAGCATTCTCAGAAGCTTCTGTGTGACGAGTGCATTCAACTCACAGACTTGAACGTTCCTTTTGATAGAACAGTTTTGCAACACTCCTTCGGCAGAATCTGCAAGTGTTTATTTCAAGCGCTTTGAGGCCTATGCTGAAAAAGGAAATGTCTTCAAATAACAACTACACAGAAGCATTCTCAGAAACTATTTTATGATGAGTGCATTCAACTCACAGACTTGAAGCTTCCTTTTGAAAGAGCAGTTTTGAAACACTCTTTTTGTAGAATCTGCAAGGGGATATTTGGAGCGCTTTGAGGCCTATGATGGGAAATGAAATATCATCACCTAAAAACCAGACAGAAGCATTCTCAGAAACTTCTGTGGGATGAGTGCATTCAACTCACAGACTTGAACATTCCTATTGATAGAGCAGTTTGGAAACACTAATTTTGTAAAATCTGCAAGTGGTTATTTGGAGCGCTCTGTGGCCTATGCTGGAAAAGGAAATATCTTCAAATAAAAACTAGACAGAAGCATTCTCAGAAACTTCTTTGAGATGAGTGCATTCTACTCGCAGAGTTGAACCTTGTTTTTGATCTACGAGTTTTCAAACTCTCTTTTTGTAGAATCTGCAAGTGCATATTTGGAGCTGTTGGAGACCAATGCTGGAAAAGGGAACATCCTCAGATAGAGACTAGACAGAAGCATTCCCAGAAACTTGTTTGTGACGAGTGCATTCAACTCACAGACTTGAAAGTTTCTTTTGAAAGAGCAGTTTTGGAACTCTCTTTTTGTAGAATCTGCTAGTGTATATTTGGAGCGCTGTGAGGCCTATGCTGGGAAATGAAATGTCTCCACCTGAAAACTAGACAGAAGCATTCTCAGAAACTTCTGCGTGATGAGTGCATTCAACTCACAGACTTGAACATTCCTTTTGATAGAACAGTTTGGAAACACTCCTTCTGCAGAATCTGCAAGTGTTTATTTCGAGCGCTTTGAGGCCTATGCAGGAAAAGGAAATGTCTTCAAATAACAACTACACAGAAGCATTCTCAGAAACTTCTCTGTGATGAGTTCATTGAACTCACAGACTTGAACATTCCTTTGGATAGAACAGTTTTGAAACACTCCTTCTGCAGAATCTGCAAGTGTTTATTTCGAGCGCTGTGAGGCCTATGCTGGAAAAGGAAATGTCTTCAAATAACAACTAGACAGAAGCATTCTCAGAAACTTCTTTGTGATGAGTGCATTCCACTCGCAGAGTTGAAACTTCTTTTTGATAGAAGAGATTTCAAACTCTCTTTTTGTAGAGTCTGCAAGTGCATATTTGGAGCTGTTGGAGGCCAATGCTGGAAAAGGGAACATTCTCAGATAGAGACTAGACAAAAGCATTCCCAGAAACTTGTTTGTGACGAGTGCATTCAACTCACAGACTTGAACGTTTCTTTTGAAAGAGCAGTTTTGGAACACTCTTTTTGTAGAATCTGCTAGTGTATATTTGGAGCGCTGTGAGGCCTATGCTGGGAAATGAAATGTCTCTACCTGAAAACTAGACAGAAGGATTCTCAGAAACTTCTGTGTGATGAGTGCATTCGACTCACAGACTTGAACGTTCTTTTTGATAGAACAGTTTTGAAACAGTCCTTCTGCAGAATCTGCAAGTGTTTATTTCGAGCGCTTTGAGGCCTATGCTGGGAAAGGAAATGTCTTCAAATAACAACTACACAGAAGCATTCTCAGAAACTTCTTTGTGATGAGTGCATTCTACTCACAGAGTTGAACCTTCTTTTTGATATAAGAGTTTTCAAACTCTCTTTTTGTAGAATCTGCAAGTGCATATTTGGAGCTCTTGGAGGCCAATGCTGTAAAAGGGAGCATCCTCAGATAGAGACTAGACAGAAGCATTCCCAGAAACTTGTTTGTGCCGAGTGCATTCAACTCACAGACTTGAAAGTTTCTTTTGAAAGAGCAGTCTTGGAACACTCTTTTTGTAGAATCTGCTAGTGTATATTTGGAGCGCTCTGAGGCCTATGCTGGGAAATGAAATGTCTCTACCGGAAAACTAGACAGAAGCATTCTCAGAAACTTCTTTGTGATGAGTGCATTCAACTCACAGACTTGAACCTTCCTTTTGGATGAGCAGTTCTCAAACACTCTTTTTGTAGAATCTGCAAGTGGATATTTGGAGCGCTTTGAGGCCTAGGCTGGGAAATGAAATATCTTCACCTAAAAGCTAGACAGAAGCATTCTCAGAAACTTCTTTGTGATGAGTGCATTCAACTCACAGACTTGAACATTCCTTTTGATAGAGCAGTTTGGAAACACTCCTTTTGTAAAATCTGCAAGTGTTTATTTGGAGCGCTCTGAGGCCTATGCTGGAAAAGGAAATATCTTCAAATAAAACTAGACAGAAGCATTCTCAGAAACTTCTTTATGATGAGTGCATTCTACTCGCAGAGTTGAACCTTCTTTTTGATAGAAGAGTTTTCAAACTCTCTTTTTGTAGAATCTGCAAGTGCATATTTGGAGCTGTTGGAGGCCAATGCTGGAAAAGGGAACATCCTCAGATAGAGACTAGACAGAAGCATTCCCAGAAACTTGTTTGTGATGAGTGCATTCAACTCACAGTCTTGAACATTTCTTTTGAAAGAGCAGTTTTGGAACACACTTTTTGTAGAATCTGCTAGTGTATATTTAGAGCGCTGAGAGGCCTATGCTGGGAAATGAAATGTCTCCACCTGAAAACTAGACAGAAGCATTCTCTGAAACTTCTGTGTGATGAGTGCATTCAACTCACAGACTTGAACGTTCCTTTGGATAGAACAGTTTTGAAACACTCCTTCTGCAGAATCTGCAAGTGTTTATTTCGAGCGCTTCGAGGCCTATGCTGGAAAAGGAAATGTCTTCAAATAACAACCACACAGAAGCATTCTCAGAAACTTCTTTGTGATGAGTGCATTCAACTCACAGATTTGAACCTTCCTTTTGAAACAGCAGTTTTTGAACACTCTTTTTGTAGAATCTGCAAGTGGATATTTGGAGCTCTTTGAGGCCTATGCTGGGAAATGAAATATCTTCACCTAAAAACTAGACAGAAGCATTCTCAGAAACTTCTGTGTGATGAGTGCATTCAACTCACAGACTTGAACGTTCCTTTTGATAGAACAGTTTTGAAACACTCCTTCTGCAGAATCTGCAAGTGTTTATTTGGAGTGCTTTGAGGTCTATGCTGGAAAAGGAAATGTCTTCAAATAACAACTACACAGAAGCATTCTCAGAAACTTTTGTGTGATGAGTGCATTCAACTCACAGACTTGAACATCCCTTTTGATAGAGCAGTTTGGAAACACTCCTTCTGTAAAATCTGCAAGTGTTTATTTGGAGCGCTCTGAGGCCTATGCTGGAAAAGGAAATATCTTCAAATAAAAACTAGACAGAAGCATTCTCAGAAACTTCATTGTGATGAGTGCATTCTACTCGCAGAGTTGAACCTTCTTTTTGAAAGAAGAGTTTTCAATCTCTCTTTTTGTAGAATCTGCAATTGCATATTTGGAGCTCTTGGAGGCCAATGCTGGAAAAGGGAACATCCTCAGATAGAGACTAGACAGAAGCATTCCCAGAAACTTGTTTGGACGAGTGCATTCAACTCACAGACTTGAAAGTTTCTTTTGAAAGAGCAGTTTTGGAACACACCTTTTGTGGAATCTGCTATTGTATATTTGGAGCGCTGTGAGGCCTATGCTTGGAAATGAAATGTCTCCACCTAAAAACTAGACAGAAGCATTCTCAGAAACTTCTGTGTGATGAGTGCATTCAACTCACGGACTTGAACGTTCCTTTTGATAGAACAGTTTTGAAACACTCCTTCTGCAGAATCTGCAAGTGTTTATTTCGAGCGCTTTGAGGCCTATGCTGGAAAAGGAAATGTCTTCAAATAACAACTACACAGAAGCATTCTCAGAAACTTCTTTGTGATAAGTGCATTCAACTCACAGACTTGAAGCTTCCTTTTGAAAGAGCAGTTTTGAAACACTCTTTTTGTAGAATCTGCAAGTGGATATTTGGAGCGCTTTGAGGCCTATGCTGGGAAATGAAAAATCTTCACCTAAAAACTAGACAGAAGCATTCTCAGAAACTTCTGTGTGATGAGTGCATTCAACTCACAGACTTGAACATTCCTTTTGATAGAGCAGTTTGGAAACACTCCTTTTGTAAAATCTGCAAGTGTTTATTTGGAGCGCTCTGAGTCCTATGCTGGAAAAGGAAATATCTTCAAATAAAACTAGACAGAAGCATTCTCAGAAACTTCTTTATGATGAGTGCATTCTACTCGGAGAGTTGAACCTTCTTTTTGATAGAAGAGTTTTCAAACTCTCTTTTTGTAGAATCTGCAAGTGCATATTTGGAGCTGTTGGAGGCCAATGCTGGGAAAGGGAACAGCCTCAGATAGAGACTAGACAGAAGCATTCCCAGAAACTTGTTTGTGAGGAGTGCATTCAACTCACAGTCTTGAACATTTCTTTTGAAAGAGCAGTTTTGGAACACTCTTTTTGTAGAATCTGCTAGTGTATATTTAGAGCGCTGTGAGGCCTATGCTGGTAAATGAAATGTCTCCACCTAAAAACTAGACAGAAGCATTCTCAGAAACTTCTCTGTGATGAGTGCATTCAACTCACAGACTTGAACGTTCCTTTGGATAGAACAGTTTTGAAACACTCCTTCTGCAGAATCTGCAAGTGTTTATTTCGAGCGCTTTGAGGCCTATGCTGGAAAAGGAAATGTCTTCAAATAACAACCACACAGAAGCATTCTCAGAAACTTCTTTCTGATGAGTGCATTCAACTCACAGACTTGAACCTTCCTTTTGAAAGAGCAGTTTTTGAACACTCTTTTTGTAGAATCTGCAAGTGGATATTTGGAGCGCTTTGAGGTCTATGCTGGGAAATGAAAAAACTTCACCTAAAAACTAGACAGAAGCATTCTCAGAAACTTCTCTGTGATGAGTGCATTCAACTCACAGACTTGAACATTCCTTTTGATAGAGCAGTTTGGAAACACTCCTATTGTAATATCTGCAAGTGTTTATTTGGAGCGCTCTGAGACCTATGCTGGAAAAGGAAATATCTTCAAATAAAAACTAGACAGAAGCATTCTCAGAAACTTCATTGTGATGAGTGAATTCTACTCACAGACTTGAACCTTCGTTTTGAAATAGCAGTTTTGAAACAATCTTTTTGTAGAATCTGCTAGTGTATATTTGGAGCGCTGTGAGGCCTATGTTGGGAAATGAAATGTCTCCACCTAAAAACTAGACAGAAGCATTCTCAGAAACTTCTGTGTGATGAGTGCATTCAACTCACAGACTTGAACGTTCCTTTTGATAGAACAGTTTTGAAACACTCCTTCTGCAGAATCTGCAAGTGTTTATTTCGAGCGTTTTGAGGTCTATGCTGGAAAAGGAAATGTCTTCAAATAACAACTACACAGAAGCATTCTCAGAAACTTCTGTGTGATGAGTGCATTCAACTCACAGACTTGAACATCCCTTTTGATAGAGCAGTTTGGAAACACTCCTTTTGAAAAATCTGCAAGTGTTTATTTGGAGCGCTCTGAGGCCTATGCTGGAAAAGGAAATATCTTCAAATAAAAACTAGACAGAAGCATTCTCAGAAACTTCATTGTGATGAGTGCATTCTACTCGCAGAGTTGAACCTTCGTTTTGAAAGAAGAGTTTTCAAACTCTCTTTTTGTAGAATCTGCAATTGCATATTTGGAGCTCTTGGAGGCCAATGCTGGAAAAGGGAACATCCTCAGATAGAGACTAGACAGAAGCATTCCCAGAAACCTGTTTGGACGAGTGCCTTCAACTCACAGACTTGAACGTTTCTTTTGAAAGAGCAGTTTTGGAACACACCTTTTGTGGAATCTGGTATTGCATATTTGGAGCGCTGTGAGGCCTATGCTGGGAAATGAAATATCTTCACCTAAAAACTAGACAGAAGCATTCTCAGAAACTTCTATGTGATGAGTGCATTCAACTCACAGACTTGAACGTTCGTTTTGATAGAACAGTTTTGAAACACTCCTTCGGCAGAATCTGCAAGTGTTTATTTCGAGCGCTTTGAGGCCTATGTTGGAAAAGCAAATGTCTTCAAATAACAACTACACAGAAGCATTCTCAGAAACTTCTTTGTGATGAGTGCATTCAACTCACAGACTTGAAGCTTCCTTTTGAAAGAGCAGTTTTAAAACACTCTTTTTGTAGAATCTGCAAGTGGATATTTGGAGCGCTTTGAGGCCTATGCTGGGAAATGAAATATCTTCACCTAAAAACTAGACAGAAGCATTCTCAGAAACTTCTGTGTGATGAGTGCATTCAACTCACAGACTTGAACGTTCCTTTTGATAGAACAGTTTTGAAACACTCCTTCTGCAGAATCTGCAAGTGTTTATTTCGAGCGCTTTGAGGCCTATGCTGGAAAAGGAAATGTCTTCAAATAACAACTAGACAGAAGCATTCTCAGAAACTTCTTTTTGATGTGTGCATTCAACACACAGACGTGAACCTTCCTTTTGAAAGAGCAGTTTTCAAACACTCTTTTTGTAGAATCTGCAAGTGGATATTTGGAGCGCTTTGACGCCTATGCTGGGAAATGAAATATCTTCACCTAAAAACTAGACAGAAGCATTCTCAGAAACTTCTGTGTGATGAGTGCATTCAACTCACAGACTTGAACATTCCTTTTTATAGAGCGGTTTGGAAACACTCCTTTTGTAAAATCTGCAAGTGTTTATTTGGAGCGCTTTGAGGCCTATGCTGGAAAACGAAATATCTTCAAATAAAACTAGACAGAAGCATTCTCAGAAACTCCTTTATGATGCGTGCATTCTTCTCGCAGAGTTGAACCTTCTTTTTGATAGAAGAGTTTTCAAACTCTCTTTTTGTAGAATCTGCAAGTGCATATTTGGAGCTGTTGGAGGCCAATGCTGGAAAAGGGAACATCCTCAGATAGAGACTAGACAGAAGCATTCCCAGAAACTTGTTTGTGACGAGTGCATTCAACTCACAGTCTTGAACATTTCTTTTGAAAGAGCAGTTTTGGGACACACTTTTTGTAGAATCTGCTAGTGTATATTTGGAGCGCTGTGAGGCCTATGCTGGGAAATGAAATGTCTCCACCTGAAAACTAGATAGAAGCATTCTCAGAAACTTCTGTGTGATGAGTGCATTCAACTCACAGACTTGAAAGTTCCTTTGGATAGAACAGTTTTGAAACACTCCTTCTGCAGAATCTGCAATTGTTTATTTCGAGCGCTTTGAGGCCTATGCTGGAAAAGGAAATCTCTTCAAATAACAACCACACAGAAGCATTCTCAGAAACTTCTTTGTGATGAGTGCATTCAACTCACTGACTTGAACCTTCCTTTTGAAAGAGCAGTTTTGAAACACTCTTTTTGTAGAATCTGCAAGTGGATATTTGGAGCGGTTTGAGGCCTATGCTGGGATATGAAATATCTTCACCTAAAAACTAGACAGAAGCATTCTCAGAAACTTCTGTGTGATGCGTGCATTCAACTCACAGACTTGAACGTTCCTTTTGATAGAACAGTTTTGAAACACTCCTTCTGCAGAATCTGCAAGTGTTTATTTCGAGCGCTTCGAGGCCTATGCTGGAAAAGGAAATGACTTCAAATAACAACTACACAGAAGCATTCTCAGAAACTTCTTTGAGATGAGTGCATTCAACTCACAGACTTGAACCTTCCTTTTGAAAGAGCAGTTTTGAAACACTCTTTTTGTAGAATCTGCAAGTGGATATTTGGAGCGCTTTGAGGCCTATGCTGGGAAATGAAATATCTTCACCTAAAAACTAGACAGAAGCATTCTCAGAAACTTCTGTGTGATGAGTGCATTCAACTCACAGAGTTGAACGTTCCTTTGGATAGAACAGTTTTGAAACACTCCTTCTGCAGAATCTGCAAGTGTTTATTTCGAGCGCTTTGAGGCCTATGCTGGAAAAGGAAATGTCTTCAAATAACAACTAGACAGAAGCATTCTCAGAAACTTCTTTTTGATGTGTGCATTCAACTCACAGACGTGAACCTTCCTTTTGAAAGAGCAGTTTACAAACACTCTTTTTGTAGAATCTGCAAGTGGATATTTGGAGCGCTTTGACGCCTATGCTGGGAAATGAAATATCTTCATCTAAAAACTAGACAGAAGCATTCTCAGAAACTTCCGTGTGAGGAGTGCATTCAACTCACAGACTTGAACATTCCTTTTTATAGAGCAGTTTGGAAACACTCCTTTTGTAAAATCTGCAAGTGTTTATTTGGAGCGCTCTGAGGCCTATGCTGGAAAAGGAAATATCTTCAAATAAAACTAGACAGAAGCATTCTCAGAAACTTCTTTATGATGAGTGCATTCTACTCGCAGAGTTGAACCTTCTTTTTGATAGAAGAGTTTTCAAACTCTCTTTTTGTAGAATCTGCAAGTGCATATTTAGAGCTGTTGGAGGCCAATGCTGGAAAAGGGAACATCCTCAGATAGAGACTAGACAGAAGCATTCCCAGAAACTTGTTTGTGCTGAGTGCATTCAACTCACAGTCTTGAACATTTCTTTTGAAAGAGCAGTTTTGGAACACACTTTTTGTAGAATCTGCTAGTGTATATTTGGAGCGCTGTGAGGCCTATGCTGGGAAATGTAATGTCTCCACCTGAAAACTAGACAGAAGCATTCTCAGAAACTTCTGTGTGATGAGTGCATTCAACTCACAGACTTGAACGTTCCTTTGGATAGAACAGTTTTGAAACACTCCTTCTGCAGAATCTGCAATTGTTTATTTCGAGCGCTTTGAGGCCTATACTGGAAAAGGAAATGTCTTCAAATAACAACTACACAGAAGCATTCTCAGAAACTTCTTTGTGATAAGTGCATTCAACTCACAGACTTGAAGCTTCCTTTTGAAAGAGCAGTTTTCAAACACTCTTTTTGTAGAATCTGCAAGTGGATATTTGGAGCGCTTTGAGGCCTATGCTGGGAAATGAAATATCTTCACCTAAAAACTAGACAGAAGCATTCTCAGAAACTTCTGTGTGATGAGTGCATTCAGCTCACAGACTTGAACGTTCCTTTTGATAGAACAGTTTTGAAACACTCCTTCTGCAGAATCTGCAAGTGTTTATTTCGAGCGCTTTGAGGCCTATGCTGAAAAAGGAAATGTCTTCAATTAACAGCTACACAGAAGCATTCTCAGAAACTTCTTTGTGATGAGTGCATTCAACTCACAGACTTGAACCTTCTTTTTGAAAGAGCAGTTTTGAAACACTCTTTGAAGAATCTGCAAGTGGATATTTGGAGCGCTTTGAGGCCTATGCTGCGAAATGAAATATCTTCACCTAAAAACTAGACAGAAGCATTCTCAGAAACTTCTGTGTAATGAGTCCATTCAACTCACAGACTTGAACATTCCTTTTGATAGAGCAGTTTGGAAACACTCCTTTTGTAAAATCTGCAAGTGTTTATTTGGAGAGCTCTGAGGCGTATGCTGGAAAAGGAAATATCTTCAAATAAAAACTAGACAGAAGCATTCTCAGAAACTTCTTTGAGATGAGTGCATTCTACTCGCAGAGTTGAACCTTGTTTTTGATCTACGAGTTTTCAAACTCTCTTTTTGTAGAATCTGCAAGTGCATATTTGGAGCTGTTGGAGACCAATGCTGGAAAAGGGAACATCCTCAGATAGAGACTAGACAGAAGCATTCCCAGAAACTTGTTTGTGACGAGTGCATTCAACTCACAGACTTGAAAGTTTCTTTTGAAAGAGCAGTTTTGGAACTCTCTTTTTGTAGAATCTGCTAGTGTATATTTGGAGCGCTGTGAGGCCTATGCTGGGAAATGAAATGTCTCCACCTGAAAACTAGACAGAAGCATTCTCAGAAACTTCTGCGTGATGAGTGCATTCAACTCACAGACTTGAACGTTCCTTTGGATAGAAGAGTTTTGAAACACTCCTTCTGCAGAATCTGCAAGTGTTTATTTCGAGCGCTTTGAGGCCTATGCTGGAAAAGGAAATGTCTTCAAATAACAACCACACAGAAGCATTCTCAGAAACTTCTTTGTGATGAGTGCATTCAACTCACAGACTTGAACCTTCCTTTTGAAAGAGCAGTTTTTAAACACTCTTTTTGTAGAATCTGCAAGTGGATATTTGGAGCTCTTTGAGGCCTATGCTGGGAAATGAAATGTCTCCACCTAAAAACTAGACAGAAGCATTCTCAGAAACTTCTGTGTGATGAGTGCATTCAACTCACAGACTTGAACGTTCCTTTTGATAGAACAGTTTTGAAACACTCCTTCTGCAGAATCTGCAAGTGTTTATTTCGAGCGCTTTGAGGTCTATGCTGGAAAAGGAAATGTCTTCAAATAACAACTGCACAGACGCATTCTCAGAAACTTCTGTGTGATGAGTGCATTCAACTCACAGACTTGAACATTCCTTTTGATAGAGCAGTTTGGAATCACTCCTTTTGTAAAATCTGCAAGTGTTTATTTGGAGCGCTCTGAGGCCAATGCTGGAAAAGGAAATATCTTCAAATAAAAACTAGACAGAAGCATTCTCAGAATCTTCATTGTGATGAGTGCATTCTACTCGTGGAGTTGAACATTCTTTTTGATAGAAGAGTTTTCAACCTCTCTTTTTGTAGAATCTGAAATTTCATATTTGTAGCTCTTGGAGGCCAATGCTGGAAAAGGGAACATCCTCAGATAGAGACTAGACAGAAGCATTCCCAGAAACTTGTTTGGACGAGTGCATTCAACTCACAGACTTGAACGTTTCTTTTGAAAGAGCAGTTTTGGAACCCTCCTTTTGTGGAATCTACTATTGTATATTTGGAGCGCTGTGAGGCCTATGCTTGGAAATGAAATGTCTCCACCTACAAACTAGACAGAAGCATTCTCAGAAACTTCTGTGTGATGAGTGCATTCAACTCACAGACTTGAACGTTCCTTTTGATAGAACAGTTTTGAAACACTCCTTCTGCAGAATCTGCAAGTGTTTATTTCGAGCGCTGTGAGGCCTATGCTGGAAAAGGAAATGTCTTCAAATAACAAATACACAGAAGCATTCTCAGAAACTTCTCTGTGATGAGTGCATTGAACTCACAGACTTGAACATTCCTTTGAATAGAACAGTTTTGAAACACTCTTTTTGTAGAATCTGCAAGTAGATATTTGGAGCGCTTTGAGGCCTATGCTGGGAAATGAAATATCTTCACCTAAAAACTAGACAGAAGCATTCTCAGAAACTTCTGTGTTATGAGTGCATTCAACTCACGGACTTGAACGTTCCTTTTTATAGAACAGTTTTGAAACACTCCTTCTGCAGAATCTGCAAGTGTTTATTTCGAGCGCTTTGAGGCCTATGCTGGAAAAGGAAATGTCTTCAAATAACAACAACACAGAAGCATTCTCAGAAACTTCTTTGTGATGAGTGCATTCAACTCACAGACTTGAACGTTCCCTTTGATAGAATGGTTTTGAAACACTCCTTCTGCAGAATCTCCAAGTGTTTATTTCGAGCGCTTTGAGGCCTAGGCTGGAAAAGGAAATGTCTTCAAATAACAACTAGACAGAAGCATTCTCAGAAACTTCTTTTTGATGAGTGCGTTCAACTCACAGACTTGAAGCTTCCTTTTGAAAGAGCAGTTTTGAAACACTCTTTTTGTAGAATCTGCAAGTTGATATTTGGAGCCCTTTGAGGCCTATGCTGGGAAATGAAATATCTTCACCTAAAAACTAGATAGAAGCATTCTCAGACACTTCTGTGTGATGAGTGCATTCAACTCACAGACTTGAACATTCCTTTTAATAGAACAGTTTTGAAACACTCCTTCTGCAGAATCTGCAACTGTTTATTTCGAGCGCTTTGAGGCCTATGCTGGAAAAAGAAATGTCTTCAAATAACAACTAGACAGAAGCATTCTCAGAAACTTCTTTTTGATGAGTGCATTCAACACACAGACTTGAACCTTCCTTTTGAAAGAGCAGTTTGAAACACTCTTTTTGTAGAATCTGCAAGTGGATATTGGGAGTGCTTTGAGGACTATGCTGTGAAATGAAATATCTTCACCTAAAAACTAGACAGAAGCATTCCCAGAAACTTCTTTGTGATGAGTGCATTCTACTCGCAGAGTTGAACCTTCTTTTTGATAGAACAGTTTTCAAACTCTCTTTTTGTAGAATCTGCAAGTGCATATTTGGAGCTGTTGGAGGCCAATGCTGGAAAAGGGAACATCCTCTGATAGAGAATAGATAGAAGCATTCCCAGGAACTTGTTTGTGACGAGTGCATTCAACTCACAGATTTGAACGTTTCTTTTGAAAGAGCAGTTTTGGAACACACTTTTTGTAGCATCTGCTAGTGTATATTTGGAGCGCTGTGAGGCCTATGCTGGGAAAGGAAATGTCGCCACCTAAAAACTAGACAGAAGCATTCTCAGAAACTTCTGTGTGATGAGTGCATTCAACTCACAGACTTGAACGTTCCTTTTGATAGAACAGTTTTGGAACACTCCTTCTGCAGAATCTGCAAGTGTTTATTTCGAGCGCTTTGAGGCCTATGCTGGAAAAGGAAATGTCTTGAAATAACAACTAGACAGAAGCATTCTCAGAAACTACTTTGTGGTGAGTGCATTCTACTCGCAGAGTTGAACCTTCTTTTTGATAGAAGAGTTTTCAAACGCTCTTTTTGTAGAATCTGAAAGTGCATATTTGGAGCTGTTGGAGGCCAATGCTGGAAAAGAGAACATCCTCAGATAGATACTAGACAGAAGCATTCCCAGAAACTTGTTTGTGACGAGTGCATTCAACTCACAGACTTGAACGTTGATTTTGAAAGAGAAGTTTTGGAACACACTTTTGTAGAATCTGCTAGTGTATATTTGGAGCGCTGTGAGGCCTATGCTGGGAAATGATATGTCTCCACCTAAAAACTAGCCAGAAACATTATCAGAAAATTCTGTGTGAATGGTGCATTCAACTCACAGACTTGAAAGTTCCTTTTGATAGAACTGTTTTGAAACACTCCTTCTGCAGAATCTGCAAGTGTTTATCTCGAGCGCTTTGAGGCCTATGCTGGAAAAGGAAATGTCTTCAAATAACAACTACACAGAAGCATTCTCAAAAACTTCTTTGTGATGAGTGCATTCAACTCACAGACTTGAACCTTCCTTTTGAAAGAGCAGTTTTGAAACACTCTTTTTGTAGAATCTATAAGTGGATATTTGGAGTGCTTTGAGGCCTACGCTGGGAAATGAAATATCTTCACCTACAAACTAGACAGAAGCATTCTCAAAAACTTCTGTGTGATGAGTGCGTTCATCTCACAGACTTGAACGTTCCTTTTGATAGAACAGTTTTGAAACACTCCTCCTGCAGAATCTGCAAGTGTTTATTTCGAGCGCTTTGAGGCCTATGCTGGAAAAGGAAATGTCTTCAAATAACAACTAGACAGAAGCATTCTCAGAAACTTCTTTGTGATGAGTGCATTCAACTCACAGACTTGAACCTTCCTTTTGAAAGAGCAGTTTTGAAACACTCTTTTTGTAGAATCTGCAAGTGGATATTTGGAGCGATTTGAGGCCTATGCTGGGAAATGAAATATCTTCACCTAAAAACTAGACAGAAGCATTCTCAGAAACTTCTGTGTGATGAGTGCATTCAACTCAGAGACTTGAACATTCCTTTTGATAGAGCAGTTTGGAAACACTCCTTTTGTAAAATCTGCAAGTGTTTATTTGGAGCGCTCTGAGGCCTACGCTGGAAAAGGAAATATCTTCAAATAAAAACTAGACAGAAGCATTCTCAGAAACTTCTTTGTGATGAGTGCATTCTACTCGCAGAGTTGAACCCTCTTTTTGATAGAAGAGTTTTCAAACTCTGTTTTTGTAGAATCTGCAAGTGCATATTTAGAGCTGTTGCAGGCCAATGCTGGAAATGAGAACATCCTCAGATAGAGACTAGACAGAAGAATTCCCAGAAACTTGTTTGTGACGAGTGCATTCAACTCACAGACTTGAACGATTGTTTTGAAAGATTAGTTTTGGAACACTCTTTTTGTAGAATCTGCTAGTGTATATTTCTAGCGCTGTGAGGCCTAAACTGGGAAATGAAATGTCTCCACCTAAAAACTAGATAGAAGCATTCTCAGAAACTTCTGTGTGATGAGTGCATTCAACTCACAGACTTGAACGTTCCTTTTGATAGAACAGTTTTGAAACACTCCTTCTTCAGAATCTGCAAGTGTTTATTTCGAGCGCTTTGATGTCTATGCTGGAAAAGGAAATGTATTCAAATAACAACTACACAGAATCATTCTCAGAAACTTCTCTGTGATGAGTGCATTCAACTCACAGACTTGAAGCTTACTTTTGAAAGAGCAGTTTTGAAACACTCTTTTTGTAGAATCGGCAAGTGGATATTTGGAGCGCTTTGAGGCCTATGCTGGGAAATGAAATATCTTCACCTAAAAGCTAGACAGAAGCATTCTCAGGAACTTCTGTGTGATGAGTGCATTCAACTCACAGACTTGAACGTTCCTTCTGATAGAACAGTTTTGAAACACCCCTTCTGCAGAATCTGCAAGTGTTTATTTAGAGCACTCTGAGGCCTATGCTGGAAATGGAAATGTCTTCAAATAACAACTACACAGAAGCATTCTCAAAAACGTCTTTGTGATGAGTGCATTCAACTCACAGACTTGAACCTTCCTTTTGAAAGAGCAGTTTTGAAACACTCTTTTTGTAGAATCTGCAAGTGGATATTTGGAGCGCTTTGAGGCCTATGCTGCGAAATGAAATATCTTCACCTAAAAACTAGACAGAAGCATTCTCAGAATCTTCTGTGTGATGAGTGCATTCAACTCACAGACTTGAACATTCCTTTTGATAGAGCAGTTTGGAAACACTCCTTTTGTAAAATCTGCAAGTGTTTATTTGGAGCGCTCTGAGGCCTAGGCTGGAAAATGATATATCTTCCTATAAAACCTAGACAGAAGCATTCTCAGAAAATTCTTTGTGATGAGTGCATTCTACTAGCAGATTTGAACCTTGTTTTTGATAGAAGAGTTTTCAAACTCTCTTTTTCTAGAATCTGCACGTGCATATTTGGAGCTGTTGGATGCCAATACTGGAAAAGGGAACATCTTCAGATAGAGACTAGACAGAAGCATTCCCAGAAACTTGTTTGGGACGAGTGCATTCATCTAACAGACTTGAAAGTTTCTTTTGAAAGAGCAGTTTTGGAACACTCTTTTTGTAGAACCTGCTAGTGTATATTTGGAGCGCTGTGAGGCCTATGCTGGGAAATGAAATGTCTCCACCTGAAAACTACACAGAAGCATTCTCAGAAACTCCTTTGTGATGAGTGCATTCTACTCGCAGAGTTGAACCTTCTTTTTGATAGAAGAGTTTTCAAACTCTCTTTTTGTAGAATCTGCAAGTGCATATTTGGAGCTGTTGGGGGCCAATGCTGGAAAAGGGAACATCCTCAGATAGAGACTAGACAGAAGCATTCCCAGAAACTTGTTTGTGACGATTGCATTCAACTCACAGATTTGAACGTTTTTTTGGAAAGAGCAGTTTTGGAACACACTTTTTGTAGAATCTGCTTGTGTATATTTGGAGCGCTGTGAGGCCTATGCTGGGAAATGAAATGTCTCCACCTGAAAACTAGACAGAAACATTCTCAGAAAATTCTGTGTGATGAGTGCATTCAACTCACAGACTTGAACCTTCCTTTTGATAGAACAGTTTTGAAACACTCCTGCAGAATCTGCAAGTGTTTATTTCGAGCGCATTGAGGCCTATGCTGGAAAAGGAAATGTCTTCAAATAACAACTACACAGAAGCATTCTCAGAAACTTCTTTGTGATGAGTGCATTCAACTCACAGACTTGAACCTTCCTTTTGAAAGACCAGTTTTGAAACACTCATTTTGTAGAGTCTGCTTTTGTATATTTTGAGCGCAGTGAGGCCTATGCTGGGAAATGAAATGTCTCCACCTAAAAACTAGACAGAAGCATTCTCAGAAACTTCTGTGTGATGAGTGCATTCAAGTCACAGACTTGAACGTTCCTATTGATAGAACAGTTTTGAAACACTCCTTCTGCAGAATCTGCATGTGTTTATTTCGTGCGCTTTGAGGCCTATGCTGGAAAAGGAAATGTCTTGAAATAACAACTAGACAGAAGCATTCTCAGAAACTTTTTTGTGATGAGTGCATTCAACTCACAGACTTGAAGCTTCCTTTTGAAAGAGCAGTTTTGAAACACTCTTTTTGTAGAATCTGCAAGTGGATGTTTGGAGCGCTTTGAGGCCTATGCTGTGAAATGAAATATCTTCACCTAAAAACTAGTCAGAAGCATTCTCAGAAACTTCTGTGTGATGAGTGCATTCAACTCACAGACTTGAACGTTCCTATTGATATAACAGTTTTGAGACACTCCTTCTGCAGAATCTGCAAGTGTTTATTTCGAGCGCTTTGACGCTTATGCTGGAAAAGGAAATGTCTACAAATAACAACTACACAGAAGCATTCTCAGAAACTTCTTTGTGATGAGTGCATTCAACTCACAGACTTGAACCTTCCTTTTGAAAGAGCAGTTTTGAAACACTCTTTTTGTAGAATCTGCTAGTGTATATTTGGATCTCTGTGAGGCCTATGCTGGGAAATGAATTGTCTCCACCTAAAAACTAGACAGAAGCATTCTCAGGAAATTCTGTGTGATGAGTGCATTCAACTCACAGACTTGAACGTTCTTATTGATAGAACAGTTTTGAAACACTCCTTCTGCAGAATCTGCAAGTGTTTATTTGGAGCGCTCTGAGGCGTATGCTGGAAAAGGAAATATCTTCAAATAAAAACTAGACAGAAGCATTCTCAGAAACTTCTTTGTGATGAGTGCATTCTACTCGCAGAGTTGAACCTTCTTTTTGATAGAAGAGTTTTCAAACTCTCTTTTTGTAGAATCTGCAAGTGCATATTTGGAGCTGTTGGAGGCCAATGCTGGAAAAGGGAACATCCTCAGATAGAAACTAGACAGAAGCATTCCCAGAAACTTGTTTGTGACGAGTGCATTCAACTCACAGACTTGAACGTTTCTTTTGAAAGAGCAGTTTTGGAACACTCTTTTTGTAGAATCTTCTAGTGTATATTTGGAGCGCTGTGAGGCCAATGCTGGGAAATGAAATGTCTCCACCTAAAAACTAGACAGAAGCATTCTCAGAAACTTCTGTGTGATGAGTGCATTCAACTCACAGACTTGAACGTTTCTTTTGAAAGAGCAGTTTTGGAACACTCTTTTTGTAGATTCTGCTAGTGTATATCTGGAGCGCTGTGAGGCCTATGCTGGGAAATGAAATGTCTCCACCTAAAAACTAGACAGAAGCATTCTCAGAAAGTTCTGTGTGATGAGTGCATTCAACCCACAGACTTGAACGTTCCTTTTGATAGAACAGTTTTGAAACACTCCTTCTGCAGAATCTGCAAGTGTTTATTTCGAGCGCTATGAGGCCTATGCTGGAAAAGGAAATGTCTTCAAATAACAACTACACAGAAGCATTCTCAGAAACTTCTTTGTGATGAGTGCATTCAACTCACAGACTTGAACTTTCCTTTTGAAAGAGCCGTTTTGAAACACTCTTTTTGTAGAATCTGCAAGTGGATATTTGGAGCGCTTTGAGGCTTATGCTGGGAAATGAAATATCTTCACCTAAAAACTAGACAGAAACATTCTCAGAAACTAGTGTGTGATGAGTGCATTCAACTCACAGACTTCAACGTTCCTTTGGATAGAACAGTTTTGAAACACTCCTTCTGCAGAATCTGCAAATGTTTATTTCAAGCGCTTTGAGGCCTATGCTGGAAAAGGAAATGTCTTCAAATAACAACCACACAGAAGCATTCTCTAAAACGTCTTTGTGATGAGTGCATTCAACTCACAGACTTGAACCTTCCTTTTGAAAGAGCAGTTTTGAAACACTCTTTTTGTAGAATCTGCAAGTGTATATTTGGAGCGCTTTGAGGCCTATACTGGGAAATGAAATATCTTCACCTAAAAACTAGACAGAAGCATTCTCAGAAACTTCTGTGTGATGAGTGCATTCAACTCACAGACTTGAACATTCCTTTTGATAGAGCAGTTTGGAAACACTCCTTTTGTAAAATCTGCAAGTGTTTATTTGGAGCGCTCTGAGGCCTATGCTGGAAAAGGATATATCTTCAAATAAAACCTAGACAGAAGCATTCTCAGAAAATTCTTTCTGATGAGTGCATTCTACTCGCAGATTTGAACCTTCTTTTTGATAGAAGAGTTTTCAAACTCTCTTTTTGTAGAATCTGCACGTGCATATTTGGAGCTGTTGGAGGCCAATGCTGGAAAAGGGAACATCCTCAGATAGAGACTAGACAGAAGCATTCCCAGAAACATGTTTTGGACGAGTGCATTCATCACACAGACTTGAAAGTTTCTTTGAAAGAGCAGTTTTGGAACACTCTTTTTGTAGAACCTGCTAGTGTATATTCGGAGCACTGTGAGGCCTATCCTGGGAAATGAAATGTCTCCACCTGAAAACTACACAGAAGAATTCTCAGAAACTTCTTTGTGATGAGTGCATTCTACTCGCAGAGTTGAACCTTCTTTTTGATAGAAGAGTTTTCAAACTCTCTTTTTATAGAATCTGGAAGTGCATATTTGGAGCTGTTGGAGGCCAATGCTGGAAAAGGGATCATCCTCAGATAGAGACTAGACAGAAGCATTCCCAGAAACTTGTTTGGACGAGTGCATTCCACTCACAGACTTGAACGTTTCTTTTGAAAGAGCAGTTTTGGAACACTCCTTTTGTGGAATCTACTATTGTATATTTGGAGCGCTGTGAGGCCTATGCTGGGAAATGAAATGTCTCCACCTACAAACTAGACAGAAGCATTCTCAGAAACTTCTGTGTGATGAGTGCATTCAACTCACAGACTTGAACGTTCCTTTTGATAGAACAGTTTTGAAACACTCCTTCTGCAGAATCTGCAAGTGTTTATTTCGAGCGCTTTGAGGTCTATGCTGGAAAAGGAAATGTCTTCAAATAACAACCACACAGAAGCATTCTCAGAAACTTCTTTGTGATGAGTGCATTCTACTCGCAGAGTTGAACCTTCTTTTTGATAGAAGAGTTTTCAAACTCTCTTTTTGTAGAATCTGCAAGTGCATATTTGGAGCTGTTGGAGGCCAATGCTGGAAAAGGGAACATTCTCAGATAGAGACTAGACAGAAGCTTTCCAAGAAACTTGTTTGTGACGAGTGCATTCAACTCACAGATTTGAACGTTTCTTTTGAAAGAGCAGTTTTGGAACACACTTTTTGTAGAATCTGCTTGTGTATATTTGGAGCACTGTGAGGCCTATGCTGGGAAATGAAATGTCTCCACCTGAAAACTAGACAGAAACATTCTCAGAAAATTCTGTGTGATGAGGGCATTCAACTCACAGACTTGAACGTTCCTTTTGATAGAACAGTTTTGAAACACTCCTTCTGCAGAATCTGCAAGTGTTTATTTCGAGCGCATTGAGGCCTATACTGGAAAAGGAAATGTCTTCAAATAACAACTACACAGAAGCATTCTCAGAAACTTCTTTGTGATGAGTGCATTCAACTCACAGACTTGCAGCTTACTTTTGAAAGAGCAGTTTTGAAACACTCTTTTTGTAGAATCTGCAAGTGGATATTTGGAGCGCTTTGAGGCCTATCCTGGGAAATGAAATATCTTCACCTAAAAACTGGACAGAAGCATTCTCAGAAACTTCTGTGTGATGAGTGCATTCAACTCAAAGACTTGAACCTTCCTTTCGATAGAACAGTTTTGAAACACTCCTTCTGCAAAATCTGCAAGTGTTTATTTCGAGCGCTTTGTGGCCTATCCTGGAAAAGGAAATGTCTTGAAATAACAGCTAGACAGAAGCATTCTCAGAAACTTCTTTGTGATGAGTGCATTCAACTCACAGACTTGAAGCTTCCTTTTGAAAGAGCAGTTTTGAAACACTCTTTTTGTAGAATCTGCAAGTGTATATTTGGAGCGCTTTGAGGCCTATGCTGTGAAATGAAATATCTTCACCTAAAAACTAGTCAGAAGCATTCTCAGAAACTTCTGTGTGATGAGTGCATTCAACTCACAGACTTGAACGTTCCTATTGATAGAACAGTTTTGAGACACTCCTTCTGCAGAATCTGCAAGTGTTTATTTCGAGCGCTTTGACGCTTATGATGGAAAAGGAAATGTCTACAAATAACAACTACACAGAAGCATTCTCAGAAACTTCTTTGTGATGAGTGCACTCAACTCACAGACTTGAACCTTCCTTTTGAAAGAGCAGTTTTGAAACACTCTTTTTGTAGAATCTGCAAGTGTATATTTGGAGCGCTGTGAGGCCTATGCTGGGAAATGAAATGTCTCCACCTAAAAACTAGACAGAAGCATTCTCAGGAAATACTGTGTGATGAGTGCATTCAACTCACAGACTTGAACGTTCCTTTTGATAGAACAGTTTTGAAACACTCCTTCTGCAGAATCTGCAAGTGTTTATTTCGAGCACTTCGAGGTCTACGCTGGAAAAGGAAATGACTTCAAATAACTACTACACAGAAGCATTCTCAGAAACTTCTTTGTGATGAGTGCATTCTACTCGCAGAGTTGAACCTTCTTTTTGATAGAAGAGTTTTCAAACTCTCTTTTTGTAGAATCTGCAAGTGCATATTTGGAGCTGTTGGAGGCCAATGCTGGAAGAGAACATCCTCAGATAGAGACTAGACAGAAGCATTCCCAGAAACTTGTTTGTGACGAGTGCATTCAACTCACAGACTTGAACGTTTCTTTTGAAAGAGTAGTTTTGGAAAACTCTTTTTGTAGAATCTGCTAGTGCATATTTGGAGCGCTGTGAGGCCTATGCTGGGAAATGAAATGTCTCCACCTAAAAACTAGACGGAATCATTCTCAGAAACTTCTGTGTGATGAGTGCATTCAACTCACAGACTTGAACGTTCCTTTTGATAGAACAGTTTTGAAACACTCCTTCTGCAGAATCTGCAAATGTTTACTTCGAACGCTTTCAGGCCTATGCTGGAAAAGGAAATGTCTTCAAATAACAACTAGTCAGAAGCATTCTCAGAAACTTCTTTGTGATGAGTGCATTCAACTCACAGACTTGAACCTTCCTTTTGAAAGAGCAGTTTTGAAAACCTCCTTTTGTAGAATCTGCTAGTGGATATTTGGAGCGCTTTGAGGTCTATGCTGGGAAATGAAAAAACTTCACCTAAAAACTAGACAGAAGCATTCTCAGAAACTTCTCTGTGATGAGTGCATTCAACTCACAGACTTGAACATTCCTTTTGATAGAGCAGTTTGGAAACACTCCTATTGTAATATCTGCAAGTGTTTATTTGGAGCGCTCTGAGACCTATGCTGGAAAAGGAAATATCTTCAAATAAAAACTAGACAGAAGCATTCTCAGAAACTTCATTGTGATGAGTGAATTCTACTCACAGACTTGAACCTTCGTTTTGAAATAGCAGTTTTGAAACAATCTTTTTGTAGAATCTGCTAGTGTATATTTGGAGCGCTGTGAGGCCTATGTTGGGAAATGAAATGTCTCCACCTAAAAACTAGACAGAAGCATTCTCAGAAACTTCTGTGTGATGAGTGCATTCAACTCACAGACTTGAACGTTCCTTTTGATAGAACAGTTTTGAAACACTCCTTCTGCAGAATCTGCAAGTGTTTATTTCGAGCGCTTTGAGGTCTATGCTGGAAAAGGAAATGTCTTCAAATAACAATTACACAGAAGCATTCTCAGAAACTTCTGTGTGATGAGTGCATTCAACTCACAGACTTGAACATCCCTTTTGATAGAGCAGTTTGGAAACACTCCTTTTGTAAAATCTGCAAGTGTTTATTTTGAGCGCTCTGAGGCCTATGCTGGAAAAGCAAATATCTTCAAATAAAAACTAGACAGAAGCATTCTCAGAAACTTCATTGTGATGAGTGCATTCTACTCGCAGAGTTGAACCTTCGTTTTGAAAGAAGAGTTTTCAAACTCTCTTTTTGTAGAATCTGCAATTGCATATTTGGAGCTCTTGGGGGCCAATGCTGGAAAAGGGAACATCCTCAGATAGAGACTAGACAGAAGCATTCCCAGAAACTTGTTTGGACGAGTGCATTCAACTCACAGACTTGAACGTTTCTTTTGAAAGAGCAGTTTTGGAACACTCCTTTTGTGGAATCTGGTATTGTATATTTGGAGCGCTGTGAGGCCTATGCTTGGAAATGAAATGTCTCCACCTAAAAACTAGACAGAAGGATTCTCAGAAACTTCTGTGTGATGAGTGCATTCAAATCACGGACTTGAACGTTCCTTTTGATAGAACAGTTTTGAAACACTCCTTCTGCAGAATCTGCAAGTGTTTATTTCGAGCGCTTTGAGGCCTATGCTGGAAAAGGAAATGTCTTCAAATAACAACTACACAGAAGCATTCTCAGAAACTTCTTTGTGATAAGTGCATTCAACTCACAGACTTGAAGCTTCCTTTTGAAAGAGCAGTTTTGAAACACTCTTTTTGTAGAATCTGCAAGTGGATATTTGGAGCGCTTTGAGGCCTATGCTGGGAAATGAAATATCTTCACCTAAAAACTAGACAGAAGAATTCTCAGAAACTTCTGTGTGATGAGTGCATTCAACTCACAGACTTGAACGTTCCTTTTGATAGAGCAGTTTGGAAACACTCCTTTTGTAAAATCTGCAAGTGTTTATTTGGAGCGCTCTGAGGCCTATGCTGGAAAAGGAAATATCTTCAAATAAAAATTAGACAGAAGCATTCTCAGAAAATTCTTTATGATGAGTGCATTCTACTCGCAGAGTTGAACCTTCTTTTTGATAGAAGAGTTTTCAAACTCTCTTTTTGTAGAATCTGCAAGTGCATATTTGGAGCTGTTGGGAGCCATTGCTGGAAAAGGGATCATCCTCAGATAGAGACTAGACAGAAGCATTCCCAGAAACTTGTTTGTGACGAGTGCATTCAACTCACAGACTTGAACGTTTCTTTTGAAAGAGCAGTTTTGGAACACTCTTTTTGTAGAATCTGCTAGTGTATATTTGGAGCTCTTTGAGGCGTATGCTGGGAAATGAAATGTCTCCACCTGAAAACTAGACAGAAGCATTCTCAGAAACTACTGTGTGATGAGTGCATTCAACTCACAGACTTGAACTTTCCTTTTGATATAACAGTTTTGAAACACTCCTTCTGCAAAATCTGCAAGTGTTTATTTCGGGCGCTTTGAGGCCTATGCTGGAAAAGGAAATGTCTTCAAATAACAACTACACAGAAGCATTCTCAGAAACTTCTTTGTGATGAGTGCATTCTACTCACAGAGTTGAACCTTCTTTTTGATATAAGAGTTTTCAAACTCTCTTTTTGTAGAATCTGCAAGTGCATATTTGGAGCTGTTGGAGGCTAATGCTGTAAAAGGGAGCATCCTCAGATAGAGACTAGACAGAAGCATTCCCAGAAACTTGTTTGTGCCGAGTGCATTCAACTCACAGACTTGAAAGTTTCTTTTGAAAGAGCAGTCTTGGAACACTCTTTTTGTAGAATCTGCTAGTGTATATTTGGAGCGCTCTGAGGCCAATGCTGGGAAATGAAATGTCTCTACCTGAAAACTAGACAGAAGCATTCTCAGAAACTTCTTTGTGATGAGTGCATTCAACTCACAGACTTGAACCTTCCTTTTGAAAGAGCAGTTTTCAAACACTCTTTTTGTAGAATCTGCAAGTGGATATTTGGAGCGCTTTGAGGCCTAGGCTGGGAAATGAAATATCTTCACCTAAAAACTAGACAGAAGCATTCTCAGAAACTTCTTTGTGATGAGTGCATTCAACTCACAGACTTGAACATTCCTTTTGATAGAGCAGTTTGGAAACACTCCTTTTGTAAAATCTGCAAGTGTTTATTTGGAGCGCTCTGAGTCCTATGCTGGAAAAGGAAATATCTTCAAATAAAACTAGACAGAAGCATTCTCAGAAACTTCTTTATGATGAGTGCATTCTACTCGCAGAGATGAACCTTCTTTCTGATAGAAGAGTTTTCAAACTCTCTTTTTGTAGAATCTGCAAGTGCATATTTGGAGCTGTTGGAGGCCAATGCTGGAAAAGGGAACATCCTCAGATAGAGACTAGACAGAAGCATTCCCAGAAACTTGTTTGTGATGAGTGCATTCAACTCACAGTCTTGAACATTTCTTTTGAAAGAGCAGTTTTGGAACACACTTTTTGTAGAATCTGCTAGTGTATATTTAGAGCGCTGAGAGGCCTATGCTGGGAAATGAAATGTCTCCACCTGAAAACTAGACAGAAGCATTCTCTGAAACTTCTGTGTGATGAGTGCATTCAACTCACAGACTTGAACGTTCCTTGGGATAGAACAGTTTTGAAACACTCCTTCTGCAGAATCTGCAAGTGTTTATTTCGAGCGCTTCGAGGCCTATGCTGGAAAAGGAAATGTCTTCAAATAACAACCACACAGAAGCATTCTCAGAAACTTCTTTGTGATGAGTGCATTCAACTCACAGACTTGAACCTTCCTTTTGAAACAGCAGTTTTTGAACACTCTTTTTGTAGAATCTGCAAGTGGATATTTGGAGCTCTTTGAGGCCTATGCTGGGAAATGAAATATCTTCACCTAAAAACTAGACAGAAGCATTCTCAGAAACTTCTGTGTGATGAGTGGATTCAACTCACAGACTTGAACGTTCCTTTTGATAGAACAGTTTTGAAACACTCCTTCTGCAGAATCTGCAAGTGTTTATTTCGAGCGCTTTGAGGTCTATGCTGGAAAAGGAAATGTCTTCAAATAACAACTACACAGAAGCATTCTCAGAAACTTTTGTGTGATGAGTGCATTCAACTCACAGACTTGAACATCCCTTTTGATAGAGCAGTTTGGAAACACTCCTTCTGTAATATCTGCAAGTGTTTATTTGGAGCGCTCTGAGGCCTATGCTGGAAAAGGAAATATCTTCAAATAAAAACTAGACAGAAGCATTCTCAGAAACTTCATTGTGATGAGTGCATTCTACTCGCAGAGTTGAACCTTCTTTTTGAAAGAAGAGTTTTCAATCTCTCTTTTTGTAGAATCTACAATTGCATATTTGGAGCTCTTGGAGGCCAATGCTGGAAAAGGGAGCATCCTCAGATAGAGACTAGACAGAAGCATTCCCAGAAACTTGTTTGGACGAGTGCATTCAACTCACAGACTTGAAAGTTTCTTTTGAAAGAGCAGTTTTGGAACACACCTTTTGTGGAATCTGCTATTGTATATTTGGAGCGCTGTGAGGCCTATGCTTGGAAATGAAATGTCTCCACCTAAAAACTAGACAGAAGCATTCTCAGAAACTTCTGTGTGATGAGTGCATTCAACTCACGGACTTGAACGTTCCTTTTGATAGAACAGTTTTGAAACACTCATTCTGCAGAATCTGCAAGTGTTTATTTCGAGCGCTTTGAGGCCTATGCTGGAAAAGGAAATGTCTTCAAATAACAACTACACAGAAGCATTCTCAGAAACTTCTTTGTGATAAGTGCATTCAACTCACAGACTTGAAGCTTCCTTTTGAAAGAGCAGTTTTGAAACACTCTTTTTGTAGAATCTGCAAGTGGATATTTGGAGCGCTTTGAGGCCTATGCTGGGAAATGAAAAATCTTCACCTAAAAACTAGACAGAAGCATTCTCAGAAACTTCTGTGTGATGAGTGCATTCAACTCACCGACTTGAACATTCCTTTTGATAGAGCAGTTTGGAAACACTCCTTTTGTAAAATCTGCAAGTGTTTATTTGGAGCGCTCTGAGGCCTATGCTGGAAAAGGAAATATCTTCAAATAAAACTAGACAGAAGCATTCTCAGAAACTTCTTTATGATGAGTGCATTCTACTCGGAGAGTTGAACCTTCTTTTTGATAGAAGAGTTTTCAAACTCTCTTTTTGTAGAATCTGCAAGTGCATATTTGGAGCTGTTGGAGGCCAATGCTGGGAAAGGGAACAGCCTCAGATAGAGACTAGACAGAAGCATTCCCAGAAACTTGTTTGTGATGAGTGCATTCAACTCACAGTCTTGAACATTTCTTTTGAAAGAGCAGTTTTGGAACACTCTTTTTGTAGAATCTGCTAGTGTATATTTAGAGCGCTGTGAGGCCTATGCTGGTAAATGAAATGTCTCCACCTAAAAACTAGACAGAAGCATTCTCAGAAACTTCTCTGTGATGAGTGCATTCAACTCACAGACTTGAACCTTCCTTTGGATAGAACAGTTTTGAAACACTCCTTCTGCAGAATCTGCAAGTGTTTATTTCGAGCGCTTTGAGGCCTATGCTGGAAAAGGAAATGTCTTCAAATAACAACCACACAGAAGCATTCTCAGAAACTTCTTTCTGATGAGTGCATTCAACTCACAGAGTTGAACCTTCCTTTTGAAAGAGCAGTTTTTGAACACTCTTTTTGTAGAATCTGCAAGTGGATATTTGGAGCTCTTTGAGGCCTATGCTGGGAAATGAAATATCTTCACCTAAAAACCAGACAGAAGCATTCTCAGAAACTTCTGTGTGATGAGTGCATTCCACTCACAGACTTGAACGTTCCTTTTGATAGAACAGTTTTGAAACACTCCTTCTGCAGAATCTGCAAGTGTTTATTTCGAACGCTTTCAGGCCTATGCTGGAAAAGGAAATGTCTTCAAATAACAACTAGTCAGAAGCATTCTCAGAAACTTCTTTGTGATGAGTGCATTCAACTCACAGACTTGAACCTTCCTTTTGAAAGAGCAGTTTTGAAACCCTCCTTTTGTAGAATCTGCTAGTGGATATTTGGAGCGCTTTGAGGTCTATGCTGGGAAATGAAAAAACTTCACCTAAAAACTAGACAGAAGCATTCTCAGAAACTTCTCTGTGATGAGTGCATTCAACTCACAGACTTGAACATTCCTTTTGATAGAGCAGTTTGGAAACACTCCTATTGTAATATCTGCAAGTGTTTATTTGGAGCGCTCTGAGACCTATGCTGGAAAAGGAAATATCTTCAAATAAAAACTAGACAGAAGCATTCTCAGAAACTTCATTGTGATGAGTGAATTCTACTCACAGACTTGAACCTTCGTTTTGAAATAGCAGTTTTGAAACAATCTTTTTGTAGAATCTGCTAGTGTATATTTGGAGCGCTGTGAGGCCTATGTTGGGAAATGAAATGTCTCCACCTAAAAACTAGACAGAAGCATTCTCAGAAACTTCTGTGTGATGAGTGCATTCAACTCACAGACTTAAACGTTCCTTTTGATAGAACAGTTTTGAAACACTCCTTCTGCAGAATCTGCAAGTGTTTATTTCGAGCGTTTTGAGGTCTATGCTGGAAAAGGAAATGACTTCAAATAACAACTACACAGAAGCATTCTCAGAAACTTCTGTGTGATGAGTGCATTCAACTCACAGACTTGAACATCCCTTTTGATAGAGCAGTTTGGAAACACTCCTTTTGAAAAATCTGCAAGTGTTTATTTGGAGCGCTCTGAGGCCTATGCTGGAAAAGGAAATATCTTCAAATAAAAACTAGACAGAAGCATTCTCAGAAACTTCATTGTGATGAGTGCATTCTACTCGCAGAGTTGAACCTTCGTTTTGAAAGAAGAGTTTTCAAACTCTCTTTTTGTAGAATCTGCAATTGCATATTTGGAGCTCTTGGAGGCCAATGCTGGAAAAGGGAACATCCTCAGATAGAGACTAGACAGAAGCATTCCCAGAAACCTGTTTGGACGAGTGCCTTCAACTCACAGACTTGAACGTTTCTTTTGAAAGAGCAGTTTTGGAACACACCTTTTGTGGAATCTGGTATTGTATATTTGGAGCGCTGTGAGGCCTATGCTGGGAAATGAAATATCTTCACCTAAAAACTAGACAGAAGCATTCTCAGAAACTTCTATGTGATGAGTGCATTCAACTCACAGACTTGAACGTTCGTTTTGATAGAACAGTTTTGAAACACTCCTTCGGCAGAATCTGCAAGTGTTTATTTCGAGCGCTTTGAGGCCTATGTTGGAAAAGCAAATGTCTTCAAATAACAACTACACAGAAGCATTCTCAGAAACTTCTTTGTGATGAGTGCATTCAACTCACAGACTTGAAGCTTCCTTTTGAAAGAGCAGTTTTAAAACACTCTTTTTGTAGAATCTGCAAGTGGATATTTGGAGCGCTTTGAGGCCTATGCTGGGAAATGAAATATCTTCACCTAAAAACTAGACAGAAGCATTCTCAGAAACTTCTGTGTGATGAGTGCATTCAACTCACAGACTTGAACGTTCCTTTTGATAGAACAGTTTTGAAACACTCCTTCTGCAGAATCTGCAAGTGTTTATTTCGAGCGCTTTGAGGCCTATGCTGGAAAAGGAAATGTCTTCAAATAACAACTAGACAGAAGCATTCTCAGAAACTTCTTTTTGATGTGTGCATTCAACACACAGACGTGAACCTTCCTTTTGAAAGAGCAGTTTTCAAACACTCTTTTTGTAGAATCTGCAAGTGGATATTTGGAGCGCTTTGACGCCTATGCTGGGAAATGAAATATCTTCACCTAAAAACTAGACAGAAGCATTCTCAGAAACTTCTGTGTGATGAGTGCATTCAACTCACAGACTTGAACATTCCTTTTTATAGAGCGGTTTGGAAACACTCCTTTTGTAAAATCTGCAAGTGTTTATTTGGAGCGCTTAGAGGCCTATGCTGGAAAACGAAATATCTTCAAATAAAACTAGACAGAAGCATTCTCAGAAACTCCTTTATGATGCGTGCATTCTTCTCGCAGAGTTGAACCTTCTTTTTGATAGAAGAGTTTTCAAACTCTCTTTTTGTAGAATCTGCAAGTGCATATTTGGAGCTGTTGGAGGCCAATGCTGGAAAAGGGAACATCCTCAGATAGAGACTAGACAGAAGCATTCCCAGAAACTTGTTTGTGACGAGTGCATTCAACTCACAGTCTTGAACATTTCTTTTGAAAGAGCAGTTTTGGGACACACTTTTTGTAGAATCTGCTAGTGTATATTTGGAGCGCTGTGAGGCCTATGCTGGGAAATGAAATGTCTCCACCTGAAAACTAGATAGAAGCATTCTCAGAAACTTCTGTGTGATGAGTGCATTCAACTCACAAACTTGAACGTTCCTTTGGATAGAACAGTTTTGAAACACTCCTTCTGCAGAATCTGCAATTGTTTATTTCGAGCGCTTTGAGGCCTATGCTGGAAAAGGAAATCTCTTCAAATAACAACCACACAGAAGCATTCTCAGAAACTTCTTTGTGATGAGTGCATTCAACTCACTGACTTGAACCTTCCTTTTGAAAGAGCAGTTTTGAAACACTCTTTTTGTAGAATCTGCAAGTGGATATTTGGAGCGGTTTGAGGCCTATGCTGGGAAATGAAATATCTTCACCTAAAAACTAGACAGAAGCATTCTCAGAAACTTCTGTGTGATGCGTGCATTCAACTCACAGACTTGAACGTTCCTTTTGATAGAACAGTTTTGAAACACTCCTTCTGCAGAATCTGCTAGTGTTTATTTCGAGCGCTTTGTGGCCTATGCTGGAAAAGGAAATGTCTTCAAATAACAACTACACAGAAGCATTCTCAGAAACTTCTTTTTGATGAGTGCATTCAACTCACAGACTTGAAGCTTCCTTTTGAAAGAGCATTTTTGAAACACTCTTTTTGTAGAATCTGCAAGTGGATATTTGGAGCGCTTTGAGGCCTATGCTGGGAAATGAAATATCTTCACCTAAAAACTAGACAGAAGCATTCTCAGAAACTTTTTTGCGATGAGTGCATTCAACTCACAGACCTGAACGTTCCTTTGGATAGAACAGTTTTGAAACACTCCTTCTGCAGAATCTGCAAGTGTTTATTTCGAGCACTTTGAGGCCTATGCTGGAAAAGGAAATGTCTTTAAATAACAACTAGACAGAAGCATTCTCAGAAACTTGTTTGTGATGAGTGCATTCAACTCACAGACTTGAACCTTCTTTTTGAAAGAGCAGTTTTGAAACACTCTTTGTAGAATCTGCAAGTGGATATTTGGAGCGCTTTGAGGCCTATGCTGGGAAATGAAATATCTTCACCTAAAAACTAGACAGAAGCATTCTCAGAAACTTCTGTGTGATGAGTGCATTCAACTCACAGCCTTAGACATTCCTTTTGATAGAGCAGTTTGGAAACACTCCTTTTGTAAAATCTGCAAGTGTTTATTTGGAGAGCTCTGAGGCCTATGCTGGAAAAGGAAATATTTTCAAATAAAAACTAGACAGAAGCATTCTCAGAAACTTCTTTGTGATGAGTGCATTCTACTCGCAGAGTTGAACCTTCTTTTTGATCTAAGAGTTTTCAAACTCTCTTTTTGTAGAATCTGCAAGTGCATATGTGGAGCTGTTGGAGGCCAATGCTTTAAAAGGGAACATCCTCAGATAGAGACTAGACAGAAGCATTCCCAGAAACTTGTTTGTGACGAGTGCATTCAACTCACAGACTTGAACGTTTCTTTTGAAAGAGCAGTTTTGGTACACTCTTTCTGTAGAATCTGCTAGTGTATATTTGGAGCGCTGTGAGGCCTATGCTGGGAAGTGAAATGTCTCCACCTGAAAACTAGACAGAAGCATTCTCAGAAACTTCTGTGTGATGAGTTCATTCAACTCACAGACTTGAACGTTCCTTTTGATAGAACAGTTTTGAAACACTCCTTCTGCAGAATCTGCAAGTGTTTATTTCGAGCGCTTCGAGGCCTATGCTGGAAAAGGAAATGTCTTCAAATAACAACTACACAGAAGCATTCTCAGAAACTTCTTTGAGATGAGTGCATTCAACTCACAGACTTGAACCTTCCTTTTGAAAGAGCAGTTTTGAAACACTCTTTTTGTAGAATCTGCAAGTGGATATTTGGAGCGCTTTGAGGCCTATGCTGGGAAATGAAATATCTTCACCTAAAAACTAGACAGAAGCATTCTCAGAAACTTCTGTGTGATGAGTGCATTCAACTCACAGAGTTGAACGTTCCTTTGGATAGAACAGTTTTGAAACACTCCTTCTGCAGAATCTGCAAGTGTTTATTTCGAGCGCTTTGAGGCCTATGCTGGAAAAGGAAATGTCTTCAAATAACAACTAGACAGAAGCATTCTCAGAAACTTCTTTTTGATGTGTGCATTCAACTCACAGACGTGAACCTTCCTTTTGAAAGAGCAGTTTACAAACACTCTTTTTGTAGAATCTGCAAGTGGATATTTGGAGCGCTTTGACGCCTATGCTGGGAAATGAAATATCTTCATCTAAAAACTAGACAGAAGCATTCTCAGAAACTTCCGTGTGAGGAGTGCATTCAACTCACAGACTTGAACATTCCTTTTTATAGAGCAGTTTGGAAACACTCCTTTTGTAAAATCTGCAAGTGTTTATTTGGAGCGCTCTGAGGCCTATGCTGGAAAAGGAAATATGTTCAAATAAAACTAGACAGAAGCATTCTCAGAAACTTCTTTATGATGACTGCATTCTACTCGCAGAGTTGAACCTTCTTTTTGATAGAAGAGTTTTCAAACTCTCTTTTTGTAGAATCTGCAAGTGCATATTTAGAGCTGTTGGAGGCCAATGCTGGAAAAGGGAACATCCTCAGATAGAGACTAGACAGAAGCATTCCCAGAAACTTGTTTGTGCTGAGTGCATTCAACTCACAGTCTTGAACATTTCTTTTGAAAGAGCAGTTTTGGAACACTCTTTTTGTTGAATCTGCTAGTGTATATTTGGAGCGCTGTGAGGCCTATGCTGGGAAATGTAATGTCTCCACCTGAAAACTAGACAGAAGCATTCTCAGAAACTTCTGTGTGATGAGTGCATTCAACTCACAGACTTGAACGTTCCTTTGGATAGAACAGTTTTGAAACACTCCTTCTGCAGAATCTGCAATTGTTTATTTCGAGCGCTTTGAGGCCTATACTGGAAAAGGAAATGTCTTCAAATAACAACTACACAGAAGCATTCTCAGAAACTTCTTTGTGATAAGTGCATTCAACTCACAGACTTGAAGCTTCCTTTTGAAAGAGCAGTTTTCAAACACTCTTTTTGTAGAATCTGCAAGTGGATATTTGGAGCGCTTTGAGGCCTATGCTGGGAAATGAAATATCTTCACCTAAAAACTAGACAGAAGCATTCTCAGAAACTTCTGTGTGATGAGTGCATTCAGCTCACAGACTTGAACGTTCCTTTTGATAGAACAGTTTTGAAACACTCCTTCTGCAGAATCTGCAAGTGTTTATTTCGAGCGCTTTGAGGCCTATGCTGAAAAAGGAAATGTCTTCAATTAACAGCTACACAGAAGCATTCTCAGAAACTTCTTTGTGATGAGTGCATTCAACTCACAGACTTGAACCTTCTTTTTGAAAGAGCAGTTTTGAAACACTCTTTGAAGAATCTGCAAGTGGATATTTGGAGCGCTTTGAGGCCTATGCTGGGAAATGAAATATCTTCACCTAAAAACTAGACAGAAGCATTCTCAGAAACTTCTGTGTAATGAGTGCATTCAACTCACAGACTTGAACATTCCTTTTGATAGAGCAGTTTGGAAACACTCCTTTTGTAAAATCTGCAAGTGTTTATTTGGAGAGTTCTGAGGCGTATGCTGGAAAAGGAAATATCTTCAAATAAAAACTAGACAGAAGCATTCTCAGAAACTTCTTTGAGATGAGTGCATTCTACTCGCAGAGTTGAACCTTGTTTTTCATCTACGAGTTTTCAAACTCTCTTTTTGTAGAATCTGCAAGTGCATATTTGGAGCTGTTGGAGACCAATGCTGAAAAAGGGAACATCCTCAGATAGAGACTAGACAGAAGCATTCCCAGAAACTTGTTTGTGACGAGTGCATTCAACTCACAGACTTGAAAGTTTCTTTTGAAAGAGCAGTTTTGGAACTCTCTTTTTGTAGAATCTGCTAGTGTATATTTGGAGCGCTGTGAGGCCTATGCTGGGAAATGAAATGTCTCCACCTGAAAACTAGACAGAAGCATTCTCAGAAACTTCTGCGTGATGAGTGCATTCAACTCACAGACTTGAACGTTCCTTTGGATAGAAGAGTTTTGAAACACTCCTTCTGCAGAATCTGCAAGTGTTTATTTCGAGCGCTTTGAGGCCTATGCTGGAAAAGGAAATGTCTTCAAATAACAACCACACAGAAGCATTCTCAGAAACTTCTTTGTGATGAGTGCATTCAACTCACAGACTTGAACCTTCCTTTTGAAAGAGCAGTTTTTAAACACTCTTTTTGTAGAATCTGCAAGTGGATATTTGGAGCTCTTTGAGGCCTATGCTGGGAAATGAAATGTCTCCACCTAAAAACTAGACAGAAGCATTCTCAGAAACTTCTGTGTGATGAGTGCATTCAACTCACAGACTTGAACGTTCCTTTTGATAGAACAGTTTTGAAACACTCCTTCTGCAGAATCTGCAAGTGTTTATTTCGAGCGCTTTGAGGTCTATGCTGGAAAAGGAAATGTCTTCAAATAACAACTGCACAGAAGCATTCTCAGAAACTTCTGTGTGATGAGTGCATTCAACTCACAGACTTGAACATTCCTTTTGATAGAGCAGTTTGGAATCACTCCTTTTGTAAAATCTGCAAGTGTTTATTTGGAGCGCTCTGAGGCCAATGCTGGAAAAGGAAATATCTTCAAATAAAAACTAGACAGAAGCATTCTCAGAATCTTCATTGTGATGAGTGCATTCTACTCGCGGAGTTGAACATTCTTTTTGATAGAAGAGTTTTCAAGCTCTCTTTTTGTAGAATCTGCAATTTCATATTTGTAGCTCTTGGAGGCCAATGCTGGAAAAGGGAACATCCTCAGATAGAGACTAGACAGAAGCATTCCCAGAAACTTGTTTGGACGAGTGCATTCAACTCACAGACTTGAACGTTTCTTTTGAAAGAGCAGTTTTGGAACCCTCCTTTTGTGGAATCTACTATTGTATATTTGGAGCGCTGTGAGGCCTATGCTTGGAAATGAAATGTCTCCACCTACAAACTAGACAGAAGCATTCTCAGAAACTTCTGTGTGATGAGTGCATTCAACTCACAGACTTGAACGTTCCTTTTGATAGAACAGTTTTGAAACACTCCTTCTGCAGAATCTGCAAGTGTTTATTTCGAGCGCTGTGAGGCCTATGCTGGAAAAGGAAATGTCTTCAAATAACAAATACACAGAAGCATTCTCAGAAACTTCTCTGTGATGAGTGCATTGAACTCACAGACTTGAACATTCCTTTGGATAGAACAGTTTTGAAACACTCTTTTTGTAGAATCTGCAAGTGGATATTTGGAGCGCTTTGAGGCCTATGCTGGGAAATGAAATATCTTCACCTAAAAACTAGACAGAAGCATTCTCAGAAACTTCTGTGTTATGAGTGCATTCAACTCACGGACTTGAACGTTCCTTTTTATAGAACAGTTTTGAAACACTCCTTCTGCAGAATCTGCAAGTGTTTATTTCGAGCGCTTTGAGGCCTATGCTGGAAAAGGAAATGTCTTCAAATAACAACAACACAGAAGCATTCTCAGAAACTTCTTTGTGATGAGTGCATTCAACTCACAGACTTGAACGTTCCTTTTGATAGAATGGTTTTGAAACACTCCTTCTGCAGAATCTGAAAGTGTTTATTTCGAGCGCTTTGAGGCCTAGGCTGGAAAAGGAAATGTCTTCAAATAACAACTAGACAGAAGCATTCTCAGAAACTTCTTTTTGATGAGTGCGTTCAACTCACAGACTTGAAGCTTCCTTTTGAAAGAGCAGTTTTGAAACACTCTTTTTGTAGAATCTGCAAGTGGATATTTGGAGCCCTTTGAGGCCTATGCTGGGAAATGAAATATCTTCACCTAAAAACTAGATAGAAGCATTCTCAGACACTTCTGTGTGATGAGTGCATTCAACTCACAGACTTGAACATTCCTTTTAATAGAACAGTTTTGAAACACTCCTTCTGCAGAATCTGCAACTGTTTATTTCGAGCGCTTTGAGGCCTATGCTGGAAAAAGAAATGTCTTCAAATAACAACTAGACAGAAGCATTCTCAGAAACTTCTTTTTGATGAGTGCATTCAACACACAGACTTGAACCTTCCTTTTGAAAGAGCAGTTTGAAACACTCTTTTTGTAGAATCTGCAAGTGGATATTGGGAGTGCTTTGAGGACTATGCTGTGAAATGAAATATCTTCACCTAAAAACTAGACAGAAGCATTCCCAGAAACTTCTTTGTGATGAGTGCATTCTACTCGCAGAGTTGAACCTTCTTTTTGATAGAACAGTTTTCAAACTCTCTTTTTGTAGAATCTGCAAGTGCATATTTGCAGCTGTTGGAGGCCAATGCTGGAAAAGGGAACATCCTCTGATAGAGAATAGATAGAAGCATTCCCAGGAACTTGTTTGTGACGAGTGCATTCAACTCACAGATTTGAACGTTTCTTTTGAAAGAGCAGTTTTGGAACACACTTTTTGTAGCATCTGCTAGTGTATATTTGGAGCGCTGTGAGGCCTATGCTGGGAAAGGAAATGTCTCCACCTAAAAACTAGACAGAAGCATTCTCAGAAACTTCTGTGTGATGAGTGCATTCAACTCACAGACTTGAACGTTCCTTTTGATAGAACAGTTTTGGAACACTCCTTCTGCAGAATCTGCAAGTGTTTATTTCGAGCGCTTTGAGGCCTATGCTGGAAAAGGAAATGTCTTGAAATAACAACTAGACAGAAGCATTCTCAGAAACTACTTTGTGATGAGTGCATTCTACTCGCAGAGTTGAACCTTCTTTTTGATAGAAGAGTTTTCAAACGCTCTTTTTGTAGAATCTGAAAGTGCATATTTGGAGCTGTTGGAGGCCAATGCTGGAAAAGAGAACATCCTCAGATAGATACTAGACAGAAGCATTCCCAGAAACTTGTTTGTGACGAGTTCATTCAACTCACAGACTTGAACGTTGATTTTGAAAGAGAAGTTTTGGAACACACTTTTGTAGAATCTGCTAGTGTATATTTGGAGCGCTGTGAGGCCTATGCTGGGAAATGATATGTCTCCACCTAAAAACTAGCCAGAAACATTATCAGAAAATTCTGTGTGAATGGTGCATTCAACTCACAGACTTGAAAGTTCCTTTTGATAGAACTGTTTTGAAACACTCCTTCTGCAGAATCTGCAAGTGTTTCTCTCGAGCGCTTTGAGGCCTATGCTGGAAAAGGAAATGTCTTCAAATAACAACTACACAGAAGCATTCTCAAAAACTTCTTTGTGATGAGTGCATTCAACTCACAGACTTGAACCTTCCTTTTGAAAGAGCAGTTTTGAAACACTCTTTTTGTAGAATCTATAAGTGGATATTTGGAGTGCTTTGAGGCCTACGCTGGGAAATGAAATATCTTCACCTACAAACTAGACAGAAGCATTCTCAAAAACTTCTGTGTGATGAGTGCGTTCATCTCACAGACTTGAACGTTCCTTTTGATAGAACAGTTTTGAAACACTCCTCCTGCAGAATCTGCAAGTGTTTATTTCGAGCGCTTTGAGGCCTATGCTGGAAAAGGAAATGTCTTCAAATAACAACTAGACAGAAGCATTCTCAGAAACTTCTGTGTGATGAGTGCATTCAACTCAGAGACTTGAACATTCCTTTTGATAGAGCAGTTTGGAAACACTCCTTTTGTAAAATCTGCAAGTGTTTATTTGGAGCGCTCTGAGGCCTATGCTGGAAAAGGAAATATCTTCAAATAAAAACTAGACAGAAGCATTCTCAGAAACTTCTTTGTGATGAGTGCATTCTACTCGCAGAGTTGAACCCTCTTTTTGATAGAAGAGTTTTCAAACTCTGTTTTTGTAGAATCTGCAAGTGCATATTTAGAGCTGTTGCAGGCCAATGCTGGAAATGAGAACATCCTCAGATAGAGACTAGACAGAAGAATTCCCAGAAACTTGTTTGTGACGAGTGCATTCAACTCACAGACTTGAACGATTCTTTTGAAAGATTAGTTTTGGAACACTCTTTTTGTAGAATCTGCTAGTGTATATTTCTAGCGCTGTGAGGCCTAAACTGGGAAATGAAATGTCTCCACCTAAAAACTAGATAGAAGCATTCTCAGAAACTTCTGTGTGATGAGTGCATTCAACTCACAGACTTGAACGTTCCTTTTGATAGAACAGTTTTGAAACACTCCTTCTTCAGAATCTGCAAGTGTTTATTTCGAGCGCTTTGATGTCTATGCTGGAAAAGGAAATGTATTCAAATAACAACTACACAGAATCATTCTCAGAAACTTCTCTGTGATGAGTGCATTCAACTCACAGACTTGAAGCTTACTTTTGAAAGAGCAGTTTTGAAACACTCTTTTTGTAGAATCGGCAAGTGGATATTTGGAGCGCTTTGAGGCCTATGCTGGGAAATGAAATATCTTCACCTAAAAGCTAGACAGAAGCATTCTCAGGAACTTCTGTGTGATGAGTGCATTCAACTCACAGACTTGAACGTTCCTTCTGATAGAACAGTTTTGAAACACCCCTTCTGCAGAATCTGCAAGTGTTTATTTAGAGCACTCTGAGGCCTATGCTGGAAATGGAAATGTCTTCAAATAACAACTACACAGAAGCATTCTCAAAAACGTCTTTGTGATGAGTGCATTCAACTCACAGACTTGAACCTTCCCTTTGAAAGAGCAGTTTTGAAACACTCTTTTTGTAGAATCTGCAAGTGGATATTTGGAGCGCTTTGAGGCCTATGCTGCGAAATGAAATATCTTCACCTAAAAACTAGACAGAAGCATTCTCAGAATCTTCTGTGTGATGAGTGCATTCAACTCACAGACTTGAACATTCCTTTTGATAGAGCAGTTTGGAAACACTCCTTTTGTAAAATCTGCAAGTGTTTATTTGGAGCGCTCTGAGGCCTAGGCTGGAAAATGATATATCTTCATATAAAACCTAGACAGAAGCATTCTCAGAAAATTCTTTGTGATGAGTGCATTCTACTAGCAGATTTGAACCTTGTTTTTGATAGAAGAGTTTTCAAACTCTCTTTTTCTAGAATCTGCACGTGCATATTTGGAGCTGTTGGATGCCAATACTGGAAAAGGGAACATCTTCAGATAGAGACTAGACAGAAGCATTCCCAGAAACTTGTTTGGGACGAGTGCATTCATCTAACAGACTTGAAAGTTTTTTTGAAAGAGCAGTTTTGGAACACTCTTTTTGTAGAACCTGCTAGTGTATATTTGGAGCGCTGTGAGGCCTATGCTGGGAAATGAAATGTCTCCACCTGAAAACTACACAGAAGCATTCTCAGAAACTTCTTTGTGATGAGTGCATTCTACTCGCAGAGTTGAACCTTCTTTTTGATAGAAGAGTTTTCAAACTCTCTTTTTGCAGAATCTGCAAGTGCATATTTGGAGCTGTTGGAGGCCAATGCTGGAAAAGGGAACATCCTCAGATAGAGACTAGACAGAAGCATTCCCAGAAACTTGTTTGTGACGATTGCATTCAACTCACAGATTTGAACGTTTTTTTGGAAAGAGCAGTTTTGGAACACACTTTTTGTAGAATCTGCTTGTGTATATTTGGAGCGCTGTGAGGCCTATGCTGGGAAATGAAATGTCTCCACCTGAAAACTAGACAGAAACATTCTCAGAAAATTCTGTGTGATGAGTGCATTCAACTCACAGACTTGAACCTTCCTTTTGATAGAACAGTTTTGAAACACTCCTGCAGAATCTGCAAGTGTTTATTTCGAGCGCATTGAGGCCTATGCTGGAAAAGGAAATGTCTTCAAATAACAACTACACAGAAGCATTCTCAGAAACTTCTTTGTGATGAGTGCATTCAACTCACAGACTTGAACCTTCCTTTTGAAAGACCAGTTTTGAAACACTCATTTTGTAGAGTCTGCTTTTGTATATTTTGAGCGCAGTGAGGCCTATGCTGGGAAATGAAATGTCTCCACCTAAAAACTAGACAGAAGCATTCTCAGAAACTTCTGTGTGATGAGTGCATTCAAGTCACAGACTTGAACGTTCCTATTGATAGAACAGTTTTGAAACACTCCTTCTGCAGAATCTGCATGTGTTTATTTCGTGCGCTTTGAGGCCTATGCTGGAAAAGGAAATGTCTTGAAATAACAACTAGACAGAAGCATTCTCAGAAACTTTTTTGTGATGAGTGCATTCAACTCACAGACTTGAAGCTTCCTTTTGAAAGAGCAGTTTTGAAACACTCTTTTTGTAGAATCTGCAAGTGGATGTTTGGAGCGCTTTGAGGCCTATGCTGTGAAATGAAATATCTTCACCTAAAAACTAGTCAGAAGCATTCTCAGAAACTTCTGTGTGATGAGTGCATTCAACTCACAGACTTGAACGTTCCTATTGATATAACAGTTTTGAGACACTCCTTCTGCAGAATCTGCAAGTGTTTATTTCGAGCGCTTTGACGCTTATGCTGGAAAAGGAAATGTCTACAAATAACAACTACACAGAAGCATTCTCAGAAACTTCTTTGTGATGAGTGCATTCAACTCACAGACTTGAACCTTCCTTTTGAAAGAGCAGTTTTGAAACACTCTTTTTGTAGAATCTGCTAGTGTATATTTGGATCTCTGTGAGGCCTATGCTGGGAAATGAATTGTCTCCACCTAAAAACTAGACAGAAGCATTCTCAGGAAATTCTGTGTGATGAGTGCATTCAACTCACAGACTTGAACGTTCCTATTGATAGAACAGTTTTGAAACACTCCTTCTGCAGAATCTGCAAGTGTTTATTTGGAGCGCTCTGAGGCGTATGCTGGAAAAGGAAATATCTTCAAATAAAAACTAGACAGAAGCATTCTCAGAAACTTCTTTGTGATGAGTGCATTCTACTCGCAGAGTTGAACCTTCTTTTTGATAGAAGAGTTTTCAAACTCTCTTTTTGTAGAATCTGCAAGTGCATATTTGGAGCTGTTGGAGGCCAATGCTGGAAAAGGGAACATCCTCAGATAGAAACTAGACAGAAGCATTCCCAGAAACTTGTTTGTGACGAGTGCATTCAACTCACAGACTTGAACGTTTCTTTTGAAAGAGCAGTTTTGGAACACTCTTTTTGTAGAATCTTCTAGTGTATATTTGGAGCGCTGTGAGGCCAATGCTGGGAAATGAAATGTCTCCACCTAAAAACTAGACAGAAGCATTCTCAGA
This sequence comes from Pongo pygmaeus, assembly GCF_028885625.2. Taxonomy (NCBI): domain Eukaryota; kingdom Metazoa; phylum Chordata; class Mammalia; order Primates; family Hominidae; genus Pongo; species Pongo pygmaeus. Next base: position 38,008,747 of record NC_072391.2, on the reverse strand, counting down.
AACTTCTGTGTGATGAGTGCATTCAACTCACAGACTTGAACGTTTCTTTTGAAAGAGCAGTTTTGGAACACTCTTTTTGTAGATTCTGCTAGTGTATATCTGGAGCGCTGTGAGGCCTATGCTGGGAAATGAAATGTCTCCACCTAAAAACTAGACAGAAGCATTCTCAGAAAGTTCTGTGTGATGAGTGCATTCAACCCACAGACTTGAACGTTCCTTTTGATAGAACAGTTTTGAAACACTCCTTCTGCAGAATCTGCAAGTGTTTATTTCGAGCGCTATGAGGCCTATGCTGGAAAAGGAAATGTCTTCAAATAACAACTACACAGAAGCATTCTCAGAAACTTCTTTGTGATGAGTGCATTCAACTCACAGACTTGAACTTTCCTTTTGAAAGAGCCGTTTTGAAACACTCTTTTTGTAGAATCTGCAAGTGGATATTTGGAGCGCTTTGAGGCTTATGCTGGGAAATGAAATATCTTCACCTAAAAACTAGACAGAAACATTCTCAGAAACTAGTGTGTGATGAGTGCATTCAACTCACAGACTTCAACGTTCCTTTGGATAGAACAGTTTTGAAACACTCCTTCTGCAGAATCTGCAAATGTTTATTTCAAGCGCTTTGAGGCCTATGCTGGAAAAGGAAATGTCTTCAAATAACAACCACACAGAAGCATTCTCTAAAACGTCTTTGTGATGAGTGCATTCAACTCACAGACTTGAACCTTCCTTTTGAAAGAGCAGTTTTGAAACACTCTTTTTGTAGAATCTGCAAGTGTATATTTGGAGCGCTTTGAGGCCTATGCTGGGAAATGAAATATCTTCACCTAAAAACTAGACAGAAGCATTCTCAGAAACTTCTGTGTGATGAGTGCATTCAACTCACAGACTTGAACATTCCTTTTGATAGAGCAGTTTGGAAACACTCCTTTTGTAAAATCTGCAAGTGTTTATTTGGAGCTCTCTGAGGCCTATGCTGGAAAAGGATATATCTTCAAATAAAACCTAGACAGAAGCATTCTCAGAAAATTCTTTCTGATGAGTGCATTCTACTCGCAGATTTGAACCTTCTTTTTGATAGAAGAGTTTTCAAACTCTCTTTTTGTAGAATCTGCACGTGCATATTTGGAGCTGTTGGAGGCCAATGCTGGAAAAGGGAACATCCTCAGATAGAGACTAGACAGAAGCATTCCCAGAAACATGTTTTGGACGAGTGCATTCATCACACAGACTTGAAAGTTTCTTTGAAAGAGCAGTTTTGGAACACTCTTTTTGTAGAACCTGCTAGTGTATATTCGGAGCACTGTGAGGCCTATCCTGGGAAATGAAATGTCTCCACCTGAAAACTACACAGAAGAATTCTCAGAAACTTCTTTGTGATGAGTGCATTCTACTCGCAGAGTTGAACCTTCTTTTTGATAGAAGAGTTTTTAAACTCTCTTTTTATAGAATCTGGAAGTGCATATTTGGAGCTGTTGGAGGCCAATGCTGGAAAAGGGATCATCCTCAGATAGAGACTAGACAGAAGTATTCCCAGAAACTTGTTTGGACGAGTGCATTCCACTCACAGACTTGAACGTTTCTTTTGAAAGAGCAGTTTTGGAACACTCCTTTTGTGGAATCTACTATTGTATATTTGGAGCGCTGTGAGGCCTATGCTGGGAAATGAAATGTCTCCACCTGCAAACTAGACAGAAGCATTCTCAGAAACTTCTGTGTGATGAGTGCATTCAACTCACAGACTTGAACGTTCCTTTTGATAGAACAGTTTTGAAACACTCCTTCTGCAGAATCTGCAAGTGTTTATTTCGAGCGCTTTGAGGTCTATGCTGGAAAAGGAAATGTCTTCAAATAACAACCACACAGAAGCATTCTCAGAAACTTCTTTGTGATGAGTGCATTCTACTCGCAGAGTTGAACCTTCTTTTTGATAGAAGAGTTTTCAAACTCTCTTTTTGTAGAATCTGCAAGTGCATATTTGGAGCTGTTGGAGGCCAATGCTTGAAAAGGGAACATTCTCAGATAGAGACTAGACAGAAGCTTTCCCAGAAACTTGTTTGTGACGAGTGCATTCAACTCACAGATTTGAACGTTTCTTTTGAAAGAGCAGTTTTGGAACACACTTTTTGTAGAATCTGCTTGTGTATATTTGGAGCACTGTGAGGCCTATGCTGGGAAATGAAATGTCTCCACCTGAAAACTAGACAGAAACATTCTCAGAAAATTCTGTGTGATGAGGGCATTCAACTCACAGACTTGAACGTTCCTTTTGATAGAACAGTTTTGAAACACTCCTTCTGCAGAATCTGCAAGTGTTTATTTCGAGCGCATTGAGGCCTATACTGGAAAAGGAAATGTCTTCAAATAACAACTACACAGAAGCATTCTCAGAAACTTCTTTGTGATGAGTGCATTCAACTCACAGACTTGCAGCTTACTTTTGAAAGAGCAGTTTTGAAACACTCTTTTTGTAGAATCTGCAAGTGGATATTTGGAGCGCTTTGAGGCCTATCCTGGGAAATGAAATATCTTCACCTAAAAACTGGACAGAAGCATTCTCAGAAACTTCTGTGTGATGAGTGCATTCAACTCAAAGACTTCAACCTTCCTTTCGATAGAACAGTTTTGAAACACTCCTTCTGCAAAATCTGCAAGTGTTTATTTCGAGTGCTTTGTGGCCTATCCTGGAAAAGGAAATGTCTTGAAATAACAGCTAGACAGAAGCATTCTCAGAAACTTCTTTGTGATGAGTGCATTCAACTCACAGACTTGAAGCTTCCTTTTGAAAGAGCAGTTTTGAAACACTCTTTTTGTAGAATCTGCAAGTGTATATTTGGAGCGCTTTGAGGCCTATGCTGTGAAATGAAATATCTTCACCTAAAAACTAGTCAGAAGCATTCTCAGAAACTTCTGTGTGATGAGTGCATTCAACTCACAGACTTGAACGTTCCTATTGATAGAACAGTTTTGAGACACTCCTTCTGCAGAATCTGCAAGTGTTTATTTCGAGCGCTTTGACGCTTATGATGGAAAAGGAAATGTCTACAAATAACAACTACACAGAAGCATTCTCAGAAACTACTTTGTGATGAGTGCACTCAACTCACAGACTTGAACCTTCCTTTTGAAAGAGCAGTTTTGAAACACTCTTTTTGTAGAATCTGCTAGTGTATATTTGGAGCGCTGTGAGGCCTATGCTGGGAAATGAAATGTCTCCACCTAAAAACTAGACAGAAGCATTCTCAGGAAATTCTGTGTGATGAGTGCATTCAACTCACAGACTTGAACGTTCCTTTTGATAGAACAGTTTTGAAACACTCCTTCTGCAGAATCTGCAAGTGTTTATTTCGAGCACTTCTAGGTCTACGCTGGAAAAGGAAATGACTTCAAATAACTACTACACAGAAGCATTCTCAGAAACTTCTTTGTGATGAGTGCATTCTACTCGCAGAGTTGAACCTTCTTTTTGATAGAAGAGTTTTCAAACTCTCTTTTTGTAGAATCTGCAAGTGCATATTTGGAGCTGTTGGAGGCCAATGCTGGAAGAGAACATCCTCAGATAGAGACTAGACAGAAGCATTCCCAGAAACTTGTTTGTGACGAGTGCATTCAACTCACAGACTTGAACGTTTCTTTTGAAAGAGTAGTTTTGGAACACTCTTTTTGTAGAATCTGCTAGTGTATATTTGGAGCGCTGTGAGGCCTATGCTGGGAAATGAAATGTCTCCACCTAAAAACTAGACGGAATCATTCTCAGAAACTTCTGTGTGATGAGTGCATTCAACTCACAGACTTGAACGTTCCTTTTGATAGAACAGTTTTGAAACACTCCTTCTGCAGAATCTGCAAATGTTTACTTCGAACGCTTTCAGGCCTATGCTGGAAAAGGAAATGTCTTCAAATAACAACTAGTCAGAAGCATTCTCAGAAACTTCTTTGTGATGAGTGCATTCAACTCACAGACTTGAACCTTCCTTTTGAAAGAGCAGTTTTGAAAACCTCCTTTTGTAGAATCTGCTAGTGGATATTTGGAGCGCTTTGAGGTCTATGCTGGGAAATGAAAAAACTTCACCTAAAAACTAGACAGAAGCATTCTCAGAAACTTCTCTGTGATGAGTGCATTCAACTCACAGACTTGAACATTCCTTTTGATAGAGCAGTTTGGAAACACTCCTATTGTAATATCTGCAAGTATTTATTTGGAGCGCTCTGAGACCTATGCTGGAAAAGGAAATATCTTCAAATAAAAACTAGACAGAAGCATTCTCAGAAACTTCATTGTGATGAGTGAATTCTACTCACAGACTTGAACCTTCGTTTTGAAATAGCAGTTTTGAAACAGTCTTTTTGTAGAATCTGCTAGTGTATATTTGGAGCGCTGTGAGGCCTATGTTGGGAAATGAAATGTCTCCACCTAAAAACTAGACAGAAGCATTCTCAGAAACTTCTGTGTGATGAGTGCATTCAACTCACAGACTTGAACGTTCCTTTTGATAGAACAGTTTTGAAACACTCCTTCTGCAGAATCTGCAAGTGTTTATTTCGAGCGCTTTGAGGTCTATGCTGGAAAAGGAAATGTCTTCAAATAACAATTACACAGAAGCATTCTCAGAAACTTCTGTGTGATGAGTGCATTCAACTCACAGACTTGAACATCCCTTTTGATAGAGCAGTTTGGAAACACTCCTTTTGTAAAATCTGCAAGTGTTTATTTTGAGCGCTCTGAGGCCTATGCTGGAAAAGGAAATATCTTCAAATAAAAACTAGACAGAAGCATTCTCAGAAACTTCATTGTGATGAGTGCATTCTACTCGCAGAGTTGAACCTTCGTTTTGAAAGAAGAGTTTTCAAACTCTCTTTTTGTAGAATCTGCAATTGCATATTTGGAGCTCTTGGGGGCCAATGCTGGAAAAGGGAACATCCTCAGATAGAGACTAGACAGAAGCATTCCCAGAAACTTGTTTGGACGAGTGCATTCAACTCACAGACTTGAACGTTTCTTTTGAAAGAGCAGTTTTGGAACACTCCTTTTGTGGAATCTGGTATTGTATATTTGGAGCGCTGTGAGGCCTATGCTTGGAAATGAAATGTCTCCACCTAAAAACTAGACAGAAGGATTCTCAGAAACTTCTGTGTGATGAGTGCATTCAAATCACGGACTTGAACGTTCCTTTTGATAGAACAGTTTTGAAACACTCCTTCTGCAGAATCTGCAAGTGTTTATTTCGAGCGCTTTGAGGCCTATGCTGGAAAAGGAAATGTCTTCAAATAACAACTACACAGAAGCATTCTCAGAAACTTCTTTGTGATAAGTGCATTCAACTCACAGACTTGAAGCTTCCTTTTGAAAGAGCAGTTTTGAAACACTCTTTTTGTAGAATCTGCAAGTGGATATTTGGAGCGCTTTGAGGCCTATGCTGGGAAATGAAATATCTTCACCTAAAAACTAGACAGAAGAATTCTCAGAAACTTCTGTGTGATGAGTGCATTCAACTCACAGACTTGAACGTTCCTTTTGATAGAGCAGTTTGGAAACACTCCTTTTGTAAAATCTGCAAGTGTTTATTTGGAGCGCTCTGAGGCCTATGCTGGAAAAGGAAATATCTTCAAATAAAAATTAGACAGAAGCATTCTCAGAAAATTCTTTATGATGAGTGCATTCTACTCGCAGAGTTGAACCTTCTTTTTGATAGAAGAGTTTTCAAACTCTCTTTTTGTAGAATCTGCAAGTGCATATTTGGAGCTGTTGGGAGCCATTGCTGGAAAAGGGATCATCCTCAGATAGAGACTAGACAGAAGCATTCCCAGAAACTTGTTTGGGACGAGTGCATTCAACTCACAGACTTGAATGTTTCTTTTGAAAGAGCAGTTTTGGAACACTCTTTTTGTAGAATCTGCTAGTGTATATTTGGAGCTCTTTGAGGCCTATGCTGGGAAATGAAATGTCTCCACCTGAAAACTAGACAGAAGCATTCTCAGAAACTACTGTGTGATGAGTGCATTCAACTCACAGACTTGAACTTTCCTTTTGATATAACAGTTTTGAAACACTCCTTCTGCAAAATCTGCAAGTGTTTATTTCGGGCGCTTTGAGGCCTATGCTGGAAAAGGAAATGTCTTCAAATAACAACTACACAGAAGCATTCTCAGAAACTTCTTTGTGATGAGTGCATTCTACTCACAGAGTTGAACCTTCTTTTTGATATAAGAGTTTTCAAACTCTCTTTTTGTAGAATCTGCAAGTGCATATTTGGAGCTGTTGGAGGCCAATGCTGTAAAAGGGAGCATCCTCAGATAGAGACTAGACAGAAGCATTCCCAGAAACTTGTTTGTGCCGAGTGCATTCAACTCACAGACTTGAAAGTTTCTTTTGAAAGAGCAGTCTTGCAACACTCTTTTTGTAGAATCTGCTAGTGTATATTTGGAGCGCTCTGAGGCCTATGCTGGGAAATGAAATGTCTCTACCTGAAAACTAGACAGAAGCATTCTCAGAAACTTCTTTGTGATGAGTGCATTCAACTCACAGACTTGAACCTTCCTTTTGAAAGAGCAGTTTTCAAACACTCTTTTTGTAGAATCTGCAAGTGGATATTTGGAGCGCTTTGAGGCCTAGGCTGGGAAATGAAATATCTTCACCTAAAAACTAGACAGAAGCATTCTCAGAAACTTCTTTGTGATGAGTGCATTCAACTCACAGACTTGAACATTCCTTTTGATAGAGCAGTTTGGAAACACTCCTTTTGTAAAATCTGCAAGTGTTTATTTGGAGCGCTCTGAGTCCTATGCTGGAAAAGGAAATATCTTCAAATAAAACTAGACAGAAGCATTCTCAGAAACTTCTTTATGATGAGTGCATTCTACTCGCAGAGATGAACCTTCTTTTTGATAGAAGAGTTTTCAAACTCTCTTTTTGTAGAATCTGCAAGTGCATATTTGGAGCTGTTGGAGGCCAATGCTGGAAAAGGGAACATCCTCAGATAGAGACTAGACAGAAGCATTCCCAGAAACTTGTTTGTGATGAGTGCATTCAACTCACAGTCTTGAACATTTCTTTTGAAAGAGCAGTTTTGGAACACACTTTTTGTAGAATCTGCTACTGTATATTTAGAGCGCTGAGAGGCCTATGCTGGGAAATGAAATGTCTCCACCTGAAAACTAGACAGAAGCATTCTCTGAAACTTCTGTGTGATGAGTGCATTCAACTCACAGACTTGAACGTTCCTTGGGATAGAACAGTTTTGAAACACTCCTTCTGCAGAATCTGCAAGTGTTTATTTCGAGCGCTTCGAGGCCTATGCTGGAAAAGGAAATGTCTTCAAATAACAACCACACAGAAGCATTCTCAGAAACTTCTTTGTGATGAGTGCATTCAACTCACAGACTTGAACCTTCCTTTTGAAACAGCAGTTTTTGAACACTCTTTTTGTAGAATCTGCAAGTGGATATTTGGAGCTCTTTGAGGCCTATGCTGGGAAATGAAATATCTTCACCTAAAAACTAGACAGAAGCATTCTCAGAAACTTCTGTGTGATGAGTGCATTCAACTCACAGACTTGAACGTTCCTTTTGATAGAACAGTTTTGAAACACTCCTTCTGCAGAATCTGCAAGTGTTTATTTCGAGCGCTTTGAGGTCTATGCTGGAAAAGGAAATGTCTTCAAATAACAACTACACAGAAGCATTCTCAGAAACTTTTGTGTGATGAGTGCATTCAACTCACAGACTTGAACATCCCTTTTGATAGAGCAGTTTGGAAACACTCCTTCTGTAATATCTGCAAGTGTTTATTTGGAGCGCTCTGAGGCCTATGCTGGAAAAGGAAATATCTTCAAATAAAAACTAGACAGAAGCATTCTCAGAAACTTCATTGTGATGAGTGCATTCTACTCGCAGAGTTGAACCTTCTTTTTGAAAGAAGAGTTTTCAATCTCTCTTTTTGTAGAATCTACAATTGCATATTTGGAGCTCTTGGAGGCCAATGCTGGAAAAGGGAACATCCTCAGATAGAGAGTAGACAGAAGCATTCCCAGAAACTTGTTTGGACGAGTGCATTCAACTCACAGACTTGAAAGTTTCTTTTGAAAGAGCAGTTTTGGAACACACCTTTTGTGGAATCTGCTATTGTATATTTGGATCGCTGTGAGGCCTATGCTTGGAAATGAAATGTCTCCACCTAAAAACTAGACAGAAGCATTCTCAGAAACTTCTGTGTGATGAGTGCATTCAACTCACGGACTTGAACGTTCCTTTTGATAGAACAGTTTTGAAACACTCCTTCTGCAGAATCTGCAAGTGTTTATTTCGAGCGCTTTGAGGCCTATGCTGGAAAAGGAAATGTCTTCAAATAACAACTACACAGAAGCATTCTCAGAAACTTCTTTGTGAAAAGTGCATTCAACTCACAGACTTGAAGCTTCCTTTTGAAAGAGCAGTTTTGAAACACTCTTTTTGTAGAATCTGCAAGTGGATATTTGGAGCGCTTTGAGGCCTATGCTGGGAAATGAAAAATCTTCACCTAAAAACTAGACAGAAGCATTCTCAGAAACTTCTGTGTGATGAGTGCATTCAACTCACCGACTTGAACATTCCTTTTGATAGAGCAGTTTGGAAACACTCCTTTTGTAAAATCTGCAAGTGTTTATTTGGAGCGCTCTGAGGCCTATGCTGGAAAAGGAAATATCTTCAAATAAAACTAGACAGAAGCATTCTCAGAAACTTCTTTATGATGAGTGCATTCTACTCGGAGAGTTGAACCTTCTTTTTGATAGAAGAGTTTTCAAACTCTCTTTTTGTAGAATCTGCAAGTGCATATTTGGAGCTGTTGGAGGCCAATGCTGGGAAAGGGAACAGCCTCAGATAGAGACTAGACAGAAGCATTCCCAGAAACTTGTTTGTGATGAGTGCATTCAACTCACAGTCTTGAACATTTCTTTTGAAAGAGCAGTTTTGGAACACTCTTTTTGTAGAATCTGCTAGTGTATATTTAGAGCGCTGTGAGGCCTATGCTGGTAAATGAAATGTCTCCACCTAAAAACTAGACAGAAGCATTCTCAGAAACTTCTCTGTGATGAGTGCATTCAACTCACAGACTTGAACGTTCCTTTGGATAGAACAGTTTTGAAACACTCCTTCTGCAGAATCTGCAAGTGTTTATTTCGAGCGCTTTGAGGCCTATGCTGGAAAAGGAAATGTCTTCAAATAACAACCACACAGAAGCATTCTCAGAAACTTCTTTCTGATGAGTGCATTCAACTCACAGAGTTGAACCTTCCTTTTGAAAGAGCAGTTTTTGAACACTCTTTTTGTAGAATCTGCAAGTGGATATTTGGAGCTCTTTGAGGCCTATGCTGGGAAATGAAATATCTTCACCTAAAAACCAGACAGAAGCATTCTCAGAAACTTCTGTGTGATGAGTGCATTCCACTCACAGACTTGAACGTTCCTTTTGATAGAACAGTTTTGAAACACTCCTTCTGCAGAATCTGCAAGTGTTTATTTCGAACGCTTTCAGGCCTATGCTGGAAAAGGAAATGTCTTCAAATAACAACTAGTCAGAAGCATTCTCAGAAACTTCTTTGTGATGAGTGCATTCAACTCACAGACTTGAACCTTCCTTTTGAAAGAGCAGTTTTGAAACCCTCCTTTTGTAGAATCTGCTAGTGGATATTTGGAGCGCTTTGAGGTCTATGCTGGGAAATGAAAAAACTTCACCTAAAAACTAGACAGAAGCATTCTCAGAAACTTCTCTGTGATGAGTGCATTCAACTCACAGACTTGAACATTCCTTTTGATAGAGCAGTTTGGAAACACTCCTATTGTAATATCTGCAAGTGTTTATTTGGAGCGCTCTGAGACCTATGCTGGAAAAGGAAATATCTTCAAATAAAAACTAGACAGAAGCATTCTCAGAAACTTCATTGTGATGAGTGAATTCTACTCACAGACTTGAACCTTCGTTTTGAAATAGCAGTTTTGAAACAATCTTTTTGTAGAATCTGCTAGTGTATATTTGGAGCGCTGTGAGGCCTATGTTGGGAAATGAAATGTCTCCACCTAAAAACTAGACAGAAGCATTCTCAGAAACTTCTGTGTGATGAGTGCATTCAACTCACAGACTTGAACGTTCCTTTTGATAGAACAGTTTTGAAACACTCCTTCTGCAGAATCTGCAAGTGTTTATTTCGAGCGTTTTGAGGTCTATGCTGGAAAAGGAAATGACTTCAAATAACAACTACACAGAAGCATTCTCAGAAACTTCTGTGTGATGAGTGCATTCAACTCACAGACTTGAACATCCCTTTTGATAGAGCAGTTTGGAAACACTCCTTTTGAAAAATCTGCAAGTGTTTATTTGGAGCGCTCTGAGGCCTATGCTGGAAAAGGAAATATCTTCAAATAAAAACTAGACAGAAGCATTCTCAGAAACTTCATTGTGATGAGTGCATTCTACTCGCAGAGTTGAACCTTCGTTTTGAAAGAAGAGTTTTCAAACTCTCTTTTTGTAGAATCTGCAATTGCATATTTGGAGCTCTTGGAGGCCAATGCTGGAAAAGGGAACATCCTCAGATAGAGACTAGACAGAAGCATTCCCAGAAACCTGTTTGGACGAGTGCCTTCAACTCACAGACTTGAACGTTTCTTTTGAAAGAGCAGTTTTGGAACACACCTTTTGCGGAATCTGGTATTGTATATTTGGAGCGCTGTGAGGCCTATGCTGGGAAATGAAATATCTTCACCTAAAAACTAGACAGAAGCATTCTCAGAAACTTCTATGTGATGAGTGCATTCAACTCACAGACTTGAACGTTCGTTTTGATAAAACAGTTTTGAAACACTCCTTCGGCAGAATCTGCAAGTGTTTATTTCGAGCGCTTTGAGGCCTATGTTGGAAAAGCAAATGTCTTCAAATAACAACTACACAGAAGCATTCTCAGAAACTTCTTTGTGATGAGTGCATTCAACTCACAGACTTGAAGCTTCCTTTTGAAAGAGCAGTTTTAAAACACTCTTTTTGTAGAATCTGCAAGTGGATATTTGGAGCGCTTTGAGGCCTATGCTGGGAAATGAAATATCTTCACCTAAAAACTAGACAGAAGCATTCTCAGAAACTTCTGTGTGATGAGTGCATTCAACTCACAGACTTGAACATTCCTTTTTATAGAGCGGTTTGGAAACACTCCTTTTGTAAAATCTGCAAGTGTTTATTTGGAGCGCTTTGAGGCCTATGCTGGAAAACGAAATATCTTCAAATAAAACTAGACAGAAGCATTCTCAGAAACTCCTTTATGATGCGTGCATTCTTCTCGCAGAGTTGAACCTTCTTTTTGATAGAAGAGTTTTCAAACTCTCTTTTTGTAGAATCTGCAAGTGCATATTTGGAGCTGTTGGAGGCCAATGCTGGAAAAGGGAACATCCTCAGATAGAGACTAGACAGAAGCATTCCCAGAAACTTGTTTGTGACGAGTGCATTCAACTCACAGTCTTGAACATTTCTTTTGAAAGAGCAGTTTTGGGACACACTTTTTGTAGAATCTGCTAGTGTATATTTGGAGCGCTGTGAGGCCTATGCTGGGAAATGAAATGTCTCCACCTGAAAACTAGATAGAAGCATTCTCAGAAACTTCTGTGTGATGAGTGCATTCAACTCACAGACTTGAACGTTCCTTTGGATAGAACAGTTTTGAAACACTCCTTCTGCAGAATCTGCAATTGTTTATTTCGAGCGCTTTGAGGCCTATGCTGGAAAAGGAAATCTCTTCAAATAACAACCACACAGAAGCATTCTCAGAAACTTCTTTGTGATGAGTGCATTCAACTCACTGACTTGAACCTTCCTTTTGAAAGAGCAGTTTTGAAACACTCTTTTTGTAGAATCTGCAAGTGGATATTTGGAGCGGTTTGAGGCCTATGCTGGGAAATGAAATATCTTCACCTAAAAACTAGACAGAAGCATTCTCAGAAACTTCTGTGTGATGCGTGCATTCAACTCACAGACTTGAACGTTCCTTTTGATAGAACAGTTTTGAAACACTCCTTCTGCAGAATCTGCAAGTGTTTATTTCGAGCGCTTTGTGGCCTATGCTGGAAAAGGAAATGTCTTCAAATAACAACTACACAGAAGCATTCTCAGAAACTTCTTTTTGATGAGTGCATTCAACTCACAGACTTGAAGCTTCCTTTTGAAAGAGCATTTTTGAAACACTCTTTTTGTAGAATCTGCAAGTGGATATTTGGAGCGCTTTGAGGCCTATGCTGGGAAATGAAATATCTTCACCTAAAAACTAGACAGAAGCATTCTCAGAAACTTTTTTGCGATGAGTGCATTCAACTCACAGACTTGAACGTTCCTTTGGATAGAACAGTTTTGAAACACTCCTTCTGCAGAATCTGCAAGTGTTTATTTCGAGCCCTTTGAGGCCTATGCTGGAAAAGGAAATGTCTTTAAATAACAACTAGACAGAAGCATTCTCAGAAACTTCTTTGTGATGAGTGCATTCAACTCACAGACTTGAACCTTCTTTTTGAAAGAGCAGTTTTGAAACACTCTTTGTAGAATCTGCAAGTGGATATTTGGAGCGCTTTGAGGCCTATGCTGGGAAATGAAATATCTTCACCTAAAAACTAGACAGAAGCATTCTCAGAAACTTCTGTGTGATGAGTGCATTCAACTCACAGCCTTAGACATTCCTTTTGATAGAGCAGTTTGGAAACACTCCTTTTGTAAAATCTGCAAGTGTTTATTTGGAGAGCTCTGAGGCCTATGCTGGAAAAGGAAATATTTTCAAATAAAAACTAGACAGAAGCATTCTCAGAAACTTCTTTGTGATGAGTGCATTCTACTCGCAGAGTTGAACCTTCTTTTTGATCTAAGAGTTTTCAAACTCTCTTTTTGTAGAATCTGCAAGTGCATATGTGGAGCTGTTGGAGGCCAATGCTGGAAAAGGGAACATCCTCAGATAGAGACTAGACAGAAGCATTCCCAGAAACTTGTGTGTGACGAGTGCATTCAACTCACAGACTTGAACGTTTCTTTTGAAAGAGCAGTTTTGGTACACTCTTTCTGTAGAATCTGCTAGTGTATATTTGGAGCGCTGTGAGGCCTATGCTGGGAAGTGAAATGTCTCCACCTGAAAACTAGACAGAAGCATTCTCAGAAACTTCTGTGTGATGAGTTCATTCAACTCACAGACTTGAACGTTCCTTTTGATAGAACAGTTTTGAAACACTCCTTCTGCAGAATCTGCAAGTGTTTATTTCGAGCGCTTCGAGGCCTATGCTGGAAAAGGAAATGTCTTCAAATAACAACTACACAGAAGCATTCTCAGAAACTTCTTTGAGATGAGTGCATTCAACTCACAGACTTGAACCTTCCTTTTGAAAGAGCAGTTTTGAAACACTCTTTTTGTACAATCTGCAAGTGGATATTTGGAGCGCTTTGAGGCCTATGCTGGGAAATGAAATATCTTCACCTAAAAACTAGACAGAAGCATTCTCAGAAACTTCTGTGTGATGAGTGCATTCAACTCACAGACTTGAACGTTCCTTTGGATAGAACAGTTTTGAAACACTCCTTCTGCAGAATCTGCAAGTGTTTATTTCGAGCGCTTTGAGGTCTATGCTGGAAAAGGAAATGTCTTCAAATAACAACTGCACAGAAGCATTCTCAGAAACTTCTGTGTGATGAGTGCATTCAACTCACAGACTTGAACATTCCTTTTGATAGAGCAGTTTGGAATCACTCCTTTTGTAAAATCTGCAAGTGTTTATTTGGAGCGCTCTGAGGCCAATGCTGGAAAAGGAAATATCTTCAAATAAAAACTAGACAGAAGCATTCTCAGAAACTTCATTGTGATGAGTGCATTCTACTCGCAGAGTTGAACATTCTTTTTGATAGAAGAGTTTTCAAGCTCTCTTTTTGTAGAATCTGCAATTTCATATTTGTAGCTCTTGGAGGCCAATGCTGGAAAAGGGAACATCCTCAGATAGAGACAAGACAGAAGCATTCCCAGAAACTTGTTTGGACGAGTGCATTCAACTCACAGACTTGAACGTTTCTTTTGAAAGAGCAGTTTTGGAACCCTCCTTTTGTGGAATCTACTATTGTATATTTGGAGCGCTGTGAGGCCTATGCTTGGAAATGAAATGTCTCCACCTACAAACTAGACAGAAGCATTCTCAGAAACTTCTGTGTGATGAGTGCATTCAACTCACAGACTTGAACGTTCCTTTTGATAGAACAGTTTTGAAACACTCCTTCTGCAGAATCTGCAAGTGTTTATTTCGAGCGCTGTGAGGCCTATGCTGGAAAAGGAAATGTCTTCAAATAACAAATACACAGAAGCATTCTCAGAAACTTCTCTGTGATGAGTGCATTGAACTCACAGACTTCAACATTCCTTTGGATAGAACAGTTTTGAAACACTCCTTCTGCAGAATCTGCAAGTGTTTATTTCGAGCGCTTTGAGGCCTATGCTGGAAAAGGAAATGTCTTCAAATAACAACTAGACAGAAGCATTCTCAGAAACTTCTTTGTGATGAGTGCATTCAACTCACAGACTTGAACCTTCCTTTTGAAAGAGCAGTTTTGAAACACACTTTTTGTAGAATCTGCAAGTGGATATTTGGAGCGCTGTGACTCCTATGATGGGAAATGAAATATCTTCACCTAAAAACTAGACAGAAGCATTCTCAGAAACTTCTCTGTGATGAGTGCCTTCAACTCACAGACTTGAACATTCCTTTTGATAGAGCAGTTTGGAAACACTCCTTTTGTAAAATCTGCAAGTGTTTATTTGGAGCGCTCTGAGGCCTATGCTGGAAAAAGATACATCTTCAAATAAAAACTAGACATAAGCATTCTCAGAAACTTCTTTGTGATGAGTGCATTCTACTCGCAGATTTGAACCATCTTTTTCATAGAAGAGTTTTCAAACTCTCTTTTTGTAGAATTTGCAAGTGCATATTTGGAGCTGTTGGAGGCCAATGCTGGAAAAGGGAACATCCTCAGATAGAGACTAGACAGAAGCATTCCCAGAAACTTGTTTGTGACGAGTGCATTCAACTCACAGACTTGAACGTTTCTTTTGAAAGAGCAGTTTTGGAACACTCTTTCTGTAGAATCTGCTAGTGTAAATTTGGAGCGCTGTGAGGCCTATGCTGGGAAATGAAATGGCTCCACCTGAAAACTAGACAGAAGCATTCTCAGAAACTTCTGTGTGATGAGTTCATTCAACTCACAGACTTGAACGTTCCTTTTGATAGAACAGTTTTGAAACACTGCTTCTGCAAAATCTGCAAGTGTTTATTTCGAGCGCTTCGAGGCCTATGCTGGAAAAGGAAATGTCTTCAAATAACAACTACACAGAAGCATTCTCAGAAACTTCTTTGAGATGAGTGCATTCAGCTCACAGACTTGAACCTTCCTTTTGAAAGAGCAGTTTTGAAACACTCTTTTTGTAGAATCTGCAAGTGGATATTTGGAGCGCTTTGAGGCCTATGCTGGGAAATGAAATATCTTCACCTAAAAACTAGACAGAAGCATTCTCAGAAACTTCTGTGTGATGAGTGCATTCAACTCACAGACTTGAACGTTCGTTTTGATAGAACAGTTTTGAAACACTCCTTCGGCAGAATCTGCAAGTGTTTATTTCGAGCGCTTTGAGGCCTATGCTGGAAAAGCAAATGTCTTCAAATAACAACTACACAGAAGCATTCTCAGAAACTTCTTTGTGATGAGTGCATTCAACTCACAGACTTGAAGCTTCCTTTTGAAAGAGAAGTTTTGAAACACTCTTTTTGTAGAATCTGCAAGTGGATATTTGGAGCGCTTTGAGGCCTATGCTGGGAAATGAAATATCTTCACCTAAAAACTAGACAGAAGCATTCTCAGAAACTTCTGTGTGATGAGTGCATTCAACTCACAGACTTGAACGTTCCTTTGGATAGAACAGTTTTGAAACACTCCTTCTGCAGAATCTGCAAGTGTTTATTTCGAGCGCTTTGAGGCCTATGCTGGAAAAGGAAATGTCTTCAAATAACAAGTAGAAAGAAACATTCTCAGAAACTTCTTTTTGATGTGTGCATTCAACTCACAGACGTGAACCTTCCTTTTGAAAGAGCAGTTTTCAAGCACTCTTTTTGTAGAATCTGCAAGTGGATATTTGGAGCGCTTTGAGGCCAATGCTGGGAAATGAAATATCTTCACCTAAAAACTAGACAGAAGCATTCTCAGAAACTTCTGTGTGAGGAGTGCATTCAACTCACAGACTTGAACATTCCTTTTTATAGAGCAGTTTGGAAACACTCCTTTTGTAAAATCTGCAAGTGTTTATTTGGAGCGCTCTGAGGCCTATGCTGGAAAAGGAAATATGTTCAAATAAAACTAGACAGAAGCATTCTCAGAAACTTCTTTATGATGAGTGCATTCTACTCGCAGAGTTGAACCTTCTTTTTGATAGAAGAGTTTTCAAACTCTCTTTTTGTAGAATCTGCAAGTGCATATTTGGAGCTGTTGGAGGCCAATGCTGGAAAAGGGAACATCCTCAGATAGAGACTAGACAGAAGCATTCCCAGAAACTTGTTTGTGATGAGTGCATTCAACTCACAGTCTTGAACATTTCTTTTGAAAGAGCAGTTTTGGAACACTCTTTTTGTAGAATCTGCTAGTGTATATTTGGAGCGCTGTGAGGCCTATGCTGGGAAATGAAATGTCTCCAACTGAAAACTAGACAGAAGCATTCTCAGAAACTTCTGTGTGATGACTGCATTCAACTCACAGACTTGAAAGTTCCTTTGGAAAGAACAGTTTTGAAACACTCCTTCTGCAGAATCTGCAATTGTTTATTTCGAGCGCTTTGAGGCCTATGCTGGAAAAGGAAATGTCTTCAAATAACAACCACACAGAAGCATTCTCAGAAACTTCTTTGTCATGAGTGCATTCAACTCACAGACTTGAACCTTCCTTTTGAAAGAGCAGTTTTTAAACACTCTTTTTGTAGAATCTGCAAGTGGATATTTGGAGCTCTTTGAGGCCTATGCTGGGAAATGAAATGTCTCCACCTAAAAACTAGACAGAAGCATTCTCAGAAACTTCTGTGTGATGAGTGCATTCAACTCACAGACTTGAACGTTCCTTTTGATAGAACAGTTTTGAAACACTCCTTCTGCAGAATCTGCAAGTGTTTATTTCGAGCGCTTTGAGGTCTATGCTGGAAAAGGAAATGTCTTCAAATAACAACTGCACAGAAGCATTCTCAGAAACTTCTGTGTGATGAGTGCATTCAACTCACAGACTTGAACATTCCTTTTGATAGAGCAGTTTGGAATCACTCCTTTTGTAAAATCTGCAAGTGTTTATTTGGAGCGCTCTGAGGCCAATGCTGGAAAAGGAAATATCTTCAAATAAAAACTAGACAGAAGCATTCTCAGAAACTTCATTGTGATGAGTGCATTCTACTCGCAGAGTTGAACATTCTTTTTGATAGAAGAGTTTTCAAGCTCTCTTTTTGTAGAATCTGCAATTTCATATTTGTAGCTCTTGGAGGCCAATGCTGGAAAAGGGAACATCCTCAGATAGAGACAAGACAGAAGCATTCCCAGAAACTTGTTTGGACGAGTGCATTCAACTCACAGACTTGAACGTTTCTTTTGAAAGAGCAGTTTTGGAACCCTCCTTTTGTGGAATCTACTATTGTATATTTGGAGCGCTGTGAGGCCTATGCTTGGAAATGAAATGTCTCCACCTACAAACTAGACAGAAGCATTCTCAGAAACTTCTGTGTGATGAGTGCATTCAACTCACAGACTTGAACGTTCCTTTTGATAGAACAGTTTTGAAACACTCCTTCTGCAGAATCTGCAAGTGTTTATTTCGAGCGCTGTGAGGCCTATGCTGGAAAAGGAAATGTCTTCAAATAACAAATACACAGAAGCATTCTCAGAAACTTCTCTGTGATGAGTGCATTGAACTCACAGACTTCAACATTCCTTTGGATAGAACAGTTTTGAAACACTCCTTCTGCAGAATCTGCAAGTGTTTATTTCGAGCGCTTTGAGGCCTATGCTGGAAAAGGAAATGTCTTCAAATAACAACTAGACAGAAGCATTCTCAGAAACTTCTTTGTGATGAGTGCATTCAACTCACAGACTTGAACCTTCCTTTTGAAAGAGCAGTTTTGAAACACACTTTTTGTAGAATCTGCAAGTGGATATTTGGAGCGCTGTGACTCCTATGATGGGAAATGAAATATCTTCACCTAAAAACTAGACAGAAGCATTCTCAGAAACTTCTCTGTGATGAGTGCCTTCAACTCACAGACTTGAACATTCCTTTTGATAGAGCAGTTTGGAAACACTCCTTTTGTAAAATCTGCAAGTGTTTATTTGGAGCGCTCTGAGGCCTATGCTGGAAAAAGATACATCTTCAAATAAAAACTAGACATAAGCATTCTCAGAAACTTCTTTGTGATGAGTGCATTCTACTCGCAGATTTGAACCATCTTTTTCATAGAAGAGTTTTCAAACTCTCTTTTTGTAGAATTTGCAAGTGCATATTTGGAGCTGTTGGAGGCCAATGCTGGAAAAGGGAACATCCTCAGATAGAGACTAGACAGAAGCATTCCCAGAAACTTGTTTGTGACGAGTGCATTCAACTCACAGACTTGAACGTTTCTTTTGAAAGAGCAGTTTTGGAACACTCTTTCTGTAGAATCTGCTAGTGTAAATTTGGAGCGCTGTGAGGCCTATGCTGGGAAATGAAATGGCTCCACCTGAAAACTAGACAGAAGCATTCTCAGAAACTTCTGTGTGATGAGTTCATTCAACTCACAGACTTGAACGTTCCTTTTGATAGAACAGTTTTGAAACACTGCTTCTGCAAAATCTGCAAGTGTTTATTTCGAGCGCTTCGAGGCCTATGCTGGAAAAGGAAATGTCTTCAAATAACAACTACACAGAAGCATTCTCAGAAACTTCTTTGAGATGAGTGCATTCAGCTCACAGACTTGAACCTTCCTTTTGAAAGAGCAGTTTTGAAACACTCTTTTTGTAGAATCTGCAAGTGGATATTTGGAGCGCTTTGAGGCCTATGCTGGGAAATGAAATATCTTCACCTAAAAACTAGACAGAAGCATTCTCAGAAACTTCTGTGTGATGAGTGCATTCAACTCACAGACTTGAACGTTCGTTTTGATAGAACAGTTTTGAAACACTCCTTCGGCAGAATCTGCAAGTGTTTATTTCGAGCGCTTTGAGGCCTATGCTGGAAAAGCAAATGTCTTCAAATAACAACTACACAGAAGCATTCTCAGAAACTTCTTTGTGATGAGTGCATTCAACTCACAGACTTGAAGCTTCCTTTTGAAAGAGAAGTTTTGAAACACTCTTTTTGTAGAATCTGCAAGTGGATATTTGGAGCGCTTTGAGGCCTATGCTGGGAAATGAAATATCTTCACCTAAAAACTAGACAGAAGCATTCTCAGAAACTTCTGTGTGATGAGTGCATTCAACTCACAGACTTGAACGTTCCTTTGGATAGAACAGTTTTGAAACACTCCTTCTGCAGAATCTGCAAGTGTTTATTTCGAGCGCTTTGAGGCCTATGCTGGAAAAGGAAATGTCTTCAAATAACAAGTAGAAAGAAACATTCTCAGAAACTTCTTTTTGATGTGTGCATTCAACTCACAGACGTGAACCTTCCTTTTGAAAGAGCAGTTTTCAAGCACTCTTTTTGTAGAATCTGCAAGTGGATATTTGGAGCGCTTTGAGGCCAATGCTGGGAAATGAAATATCTTCACCTAAAAACTAGACAGAAGCATTCTCAGAAACTTCTGTGTGAGGAGTGCATTCAACTCACAGACTTGAACATTCCTTTTTATAGAGCAGTTTGGAAACACTCCTTTTGTAAAATCTGCAAGTGTTTATTTGGAGCGCTCTGAGGCCTATGCTGGAAAAGGAAATATGTTCAAATAAAACTAGACAGAAGCATTCTCAGAAACTTCTTTATGATGAGTGCATTCTACTCGCAGAGTTGAACCTTCTTTTTGATAGAAGAGTTTTCAAACTCTCTTTTTGTAGAATCTGCAAGTGCATATTTGGAGCTGTTGGAGGCCAATGCTGGAAAAGGGAACATCCTCAGATAGAGACTAGACAGAAGCATTCCCAGAAACTTGTTTGTGATGAGTGCATTCAACTCACAGTCTTGAACATTTCTTTTGAAAGAGCAGTTTTGGAACACTCTTTTTGTAGAATCTGCTAGTGTATATTTGGAGCGCTGTGAGGCCTATGCTGGGAAATGAAATGTCTCCAACTGAAAACTAGACAGAAGCATTCTCAGAAACTTCTGTGTGATGACTGCATTCAACTCACAGACTTGAAAGTTCCTTTGGAAAGAACAGTTTTGAAACACTCCTTCTGCAGAATCTGCAATTGTTTATTTCGAGCGCTTTGAGGCCTATGCTGGAAAAGGAAATGTCTTCAAATAACAACCACACAGAAGCATTCTCAGAAACTTCTTTGTCATGAGTGCATTCAACTCACAGACTTGAACCTTCCTTTTGAAAGAGCAGTTTTTAAACACTCTTTTTGTAGAATCTGCAAGTGGATATTTGGAGCTCTTTGAGGCCTATGCTGGGAAATGAAATGTCTCCACCTAAAAACTAGACAGAAGCATTCTCAGAAACTTCTGTGTGATGAGTGCATTCAACTCACAGACTTGAACGTTCCTTTTGATAGAACAGTTTTGAAACACTCCTTCTGCAGAATCTGCAAGTGTTTATTTCGAGCGCTTTGAGGTCTATGCTGGAAAAGGAAATGTCTTCAAATAACAACTGCACAGAAGCATTCTCAGAAACTTCTGTGTGATGAGTGCATTCAACTCACAGACTTGAACATTCCTTTTGATAGAGCAGTTTGGAATCACTCCTTTTGTAAAATCTGCAAGTGTTTATTTGGAGCGCTCTGAGGCCAATGCTGGAAAAGGAAATATCTTCAAATAAAAACTAGACAGAAGCATTCTCAGAAACTTCATTGTGATGAGTGCATTCTACTCGCAGAGTTGAACATTCTTTTTGATAGAAGAGTTTTCAAGCTCTCTTTTTGTAGAATCTGCAATTTCATATTTGTAGCTCTTGGAGGCCAATGCTGGAAAAGGGAACATCCTCAGATAGAGACAAGACAGAAGCATTCCCAGAAACTTGTTTGGACGAGTGCATTCAACTCACAGACTTGAACGTTTCTTTTGAAAGAGCAGTTTTGGAACCCTCCTTTTGTGGAATCTACTATTGTATATTTGGAGCGCTGTGAGGCCTATGCTTGGAAATGAAATGTCTCCACCTACAAACTAGACAGAAGCATTCTCAGAAACTTCTGTGTGATGAGTGCATTCAACTCACAGACTTGAACGTTCCTTTTGATAGAACAGTTTTGAAACACTCCTTCTGCAGAATCTGCAAGTGTTTATTTCGAGCGCTGTGAGGCCTATGCTGGAAAAGGAAATGTCTTCAAATAACAAATACACAGAAGCATTCTCAGAAACTTCTCTGTGATGAGTGCATTGAACTCACAGACTTCAACATTCCTTTGGATAGAACAGTTTTGAAACACTCCTTCTGCAGAATCTGCAAGTGTTTATTTCGAGCGCTTTGAGGCCTATGCTGGAAAAGGAAATGTCTTCAAATAACAACTAGACAGAAGCATTCTCAGAAACTTCTTTGTGATGAGTGCATTCAACTCACAGACTTGAACCTTCCTTTTGAAAGAGCAGTTTTGAAACACACTTTTTGTAGAATCTGCAAGTGGATATTTGGAGCGCTGTGACTCCTATGATGGGAAATGAAATATCTTCA
Organism: Pongo pygmaeus; assembly: GCF_028885625.2. NCBI lineage: Eukaryota > Metazoa > Chordata > Mammalia > Primates > Hominidae > Pongo > Pongo pygmaeus. The sequence continues at coordinate 37,986,905 of NC_072391.2, read as the reverse complement.
CCTAAAAACTAGACAGAAGCATTCTCAGAAACTTCTCTGTGATGAGTGCCTTCAACTCACAGACTTGAACATTCCTTTTGATAGAGCAGTTTGGAAACACTCCTTTTGTAAAATCTGCAAGTGTTTATTTGGAGCGCTCTGAGGCCTATGCTGGAAAAAGATACATCTTCAAATAAAAACTAGACATAAGCATTCTCAGAAACTTCTTTGTGATGAGTGCATTCTACTCGCAGATTTGAACCATCTTTTTCATAGAAGAGTTTTCAAACTCTCTTTTTGTAGAATTTGCAAGTGCATATTTGGAGCTGTTGGAGGCCAATGCTGGAAAAGGGAACATCCTCAGATAGAGACTAGACAGAAGCATTCCCAGAAACTTGTTTGTGACGAGTGCATTCAACTCACAGACTTGAACGTTTCTTTTGAAAGAGCAGTTTTGGAACACTCTTTCTGTAGAATCTGCTAGTGTAAATTTGGAGCGCTGTGAGGCCTATGCTGGGAAATGAAATGGCTCCACCTGAAAACTAGACAGAAGCATTCTCAGAAACTTCTGTGTGATGAGTTCATTCAACTCACAGACTTGAACGTTCCTTTTGATAGAACAGTTTTGAAACACTGCTTCTGCAAAATCTGCAAGTGTTTATTTCGAGCGCTTCGAGGCCTATGCTGGAAAAGGAAATGTCTTCAAATAACAACTACACAGAAGCATTCTCAGAAACTTCTTTGAGATGAGTGCATTCAGCTCACAGACTTGAACCTTCCTTTTGAAAGAGCAGTTTTGAAACACTCTTTTTGTAGAATCTGCAAGTGGATATTTGGAGCGCTTTGAGGCCTATGCTGGGAAATGAAATATCTTCACCTAAAAACTAGACAGAAGCATTCTCAGAAACTTCTGTGTGATGAGTGCATTCAACTCACAGACTTGAACGTTCGTTTTGATAGAACAGTTTTGAAACACTCCTTCGGCAGAATCTGCAAGTGTTTATTTCGAGCGCTTTGAGGCCTATGCTGGAAAAGCAAATGTCTTCAAATAACAACTACACAGAAGCATTCTCAGAAACTTCTTTGTGATGAGTGCATTCAACTCACAGACTTGAAGCTTCCTTTTGAAAGAGAAGTTTTGAAACACTCTTTTTGTAGAATCTGCAAGTGGATATTTGGAGCGCTTTGAGGCCTATGCTGGGAAATGAAATATCTTCACCTAAAAACTAGACAGAAGCATTCTCAGAAACTTCTGTGTGATGAGTGCATTCAACTCACAGACTTGAACGTTCCTTTGGATAGAACAGTTTTGAAACACTCCTTCTGCAGAATCTGCAAGTGTTTATTTCGAGCGCTTTGAGGCCTATGCTGGAAAAGGAAATGTCTTCAAATAACAAGTAGAAAGAAACATTCTCAGAAACTTCTTTTTGATGTGTGCATTCAACTCACAGACGTGAACCTTCCTTTTGAAAGAGCAGTTTTCAAGCACTCTTTTTGTAGAATCTGCAAGTGGATATTTGGAGCGCTTTGAGGCCAATGCTGGGAAATGAAATATCTTCACCTAAAAACTAGACAGAAGCATTCTCAGAAACTTCTGTGTGAGGAGTGCATTCAACTCACAGACTTGAACATTCCTTTTTATAGAGCAGTTTGGAAACACTCCTTTTGTAAAATCTGCAAGTGTTTATTTGGAGCGCTCTGAGGCCTATGCTGGAAAAGGAAATATGTTCAAATAAAACTAGACAGAAGCATTCTCAGAAACTTCTTTATGATGAGTGCATTCTACTCGCAGAGTTGAACCTTCTTTTTGATAGAAGAGTTTTCAAACTCTCTTTTTGTAGAATCTGCAAGTGCATATTTGGAGCTGTTGGAGGCCAATGCTGGAAAAGGGAACATCCTCAGATAGAGACTAGACAGAAGCATTCCCAGAAACTTGTTTGTGATGAGTGCATTCAACTCACAGTCTTGAACATTTCTTTTGAAAGAGCAGTTTTGGAACACTCTTTTTGTAGAATCTGCTAGTGTATATTTGGAGCGCTGTGAGGCCTATGCTGGGAAATGAAATGTCTCCAACTGAAAACTAGACAGAAGCATTCTCAGAAACTTCTGTGTGATGACTGCATTCAACTCACAGACTTGAAAGTTCCTTTGGATAGAACAGTTTTGAAACACTCCTTCTGCAGAATCTGCAATTGTTTATTTCGAGCGCTTTGAGGCCTATGCTGGAAAAGGAAATGTCTTCAAATAACAACTACGCAGAAGCATTCTCAGAAACTTCTTTGTGATAAGTGCATTCAACTCACAGACTTGAAGCTTCCTTTTGAAAGAGCAGTTTTGAACCACTCTTTTTGTAGAATCTGCAAGTGGATATTTGGAGCGCTTTGAGGCCTATGCTGGGAAATGAAATATCTTCACCTAAAAACTAGACAGAAGCATTCTCAGAAACTTCTGTGTGATGAGTGCACTCAGCTCACAGACTTGTACGTTCCTTTTGATAGAACAGCTTTGAAACACTCCTTCTGCAGAATCTGCAAGTGTTTATTTGGAGAGCTCTGAGGCCTATGCTGGAAAAGCAAACATCTTCAAATAAAAACTAGACAGAAGCATTCTCAGAAACTTCTTTGTGATGAGTGCATTCTACTCGCAGAGTTGAACCTTCTTTTTGATAGAAGAGTTTCCAAACTCTATTTTTGTAGAATCTGCCGTCCATATTTTTAGCTGTTGGAGGCCAATGCTGGAAAAGGGAACATCCTCAGATAGAGACTAGACAGAAGCATTCGCAGAAACTTGTTTGTGACGAGTGCATTCAACTCACGGACTTGAACGTTTCTTTTGAAAGAGTAGTTTTGGAACACTCTTTTTGTATAATCTGCTAGTGTATATTTGGAGCGCTGTGAGGCCTATGCTGGGAAATGAAATGTCTCCACCTGAAAACTAGACAGAAGTATTCTCAGAAACTTCTGTGTGATGAGTGCATTCAACTCACAAACTTGAACGTTACTTTTGATAGAACAGTTTTGAAACACTCCTTCTGCAGATTCTGCAAGTGTTTATTTCGAGCGCTTTGGGGCCTATGCTGGAAAAGGAAATGTCTTCAAATAACAACTACACAGAAGCATTTTCAGAAACTTCTTTGTGATAAGTGCATTCAACTCACAGACTTGAAGCTTCCTTTTGAAAGAGCAGTTTTGAAACACTCTTTTTGTAGAATCTGCAAGTGGATATTTGGAGCGCTTTGAGTCCTATGCTGGGAAATGAAATATCTTCACCTAAAAACTAGACAGAAGCATTCTCAGAAACTTCTGTGTGATGAGTGCATTCAACTCACAGACTTGAACGTTCCTTTGGATAGAACAGTTTTGAAACACACCTTCTGCAGAATCTGCAAGTGTTTATTTCGAGCACTTTGAGGCCTATGCTGGAAAAGGAAATGTTTTTAAATAACAACTAGACAGAAGCATTCTCAGAAACTTCTTTGTGATGAGTGCATTCACCTCACAGACTTGAACCTTCCTTTTGAAAGAGCCGTTTTCAAACACTCTTTTTGTAGAATATGCAAGTGGATATTTGGAGCGCTTTGAGGCCTATGCTGGGAAATGAAATATCTTCACCTAAAAAGTAGACAGAAGCATTCTCAGAAACTTCTGTGTGATGAGTGCATTCAACTCACAGACTTGAACATTCCTTTTGATAGAGAAGTTTGGAAACACTCCTTTTTTAAAATCTGCAAGTGTTTTTTTGGAGCGCTCTGAGGCCTATGCTGGAAAAGGAAATATCTTCAAATAAAAATTAGACAGAAGCATTCTCAGAAAGTTCTTTATGATGAGTGCATTCTACTCGCAGAGTTGAACTTTCTTTTTGATAGAAGAGTTTTCAAACTCTCTTTTTGTAGAATCTGCAAGTGCATATTTGGAGCTGTTCGGGGCCATTGCTGGAAAAGGGAACGTCCTCAGATAGAGACTACACAGAAGCATTCCCAGAAACTTGTTTGTGACGAGTGCATTCAACTCACAGACTTGAACGTTTCTTTTGAAATCGCAGATTTGGAACACTCTTTTTGTAGAATCTGCTAGAGTATATTTGGAGCGCTGTGAGGCCTATGCTGGGAAATGAAATGTCTCCACCTAAAAACTAGACAGAAGCATTCTCAGAAACTTCTCTGTGATGAGTGCATTCGACTCAGAGACCTGAACGTTACTTTTGATAGAACAGTTTTGAAACACTCCTTCTGCAGAATCTGCAAATGTTTATTTTGAGCGCTTTGAGGCCTATTCTGGAAAAGGAAATGTCTTCAAATAACAACTACACAGAAGCATTCTCAGAAACTTCTTTGTGATGAGTGCATTCAACTCACAGACTTGAACCTTCCTTTTGAAAGAGCAGTTTTGAAACACTCTTTTTGTAGAATCTGCAAGTAGATATTTGGAGCACTTTGAGGCCTATGCTGGGAAATGAAATATCATCTTCACCTAAAAACTATAGAGAAGAATTCTCAGAAACTTCTGTGTGATGAGTGCATTCAAATCACAGACTTGAACGTTCCTTTTGATAGAACAGTTTTGAAACATTCCTTCTGCAGAATCTGCAAGTGTTTATTTCGAGCGCTTTGAGGCCTATGCTGGAAAAGGAAATGTCTTCAAATAACAACTACACAGAAGCATTCTCAGAAACATGTTTGTGATGAGTGCATTCAACTCACAGACTTGAACTTTCCTTTTGAAAGAGCAGTTTTGAAACACTCTTTTTGTAGAATCTGCAAGTGGATACTTGGAGCGCTTTCAGGCCTATGCTGGGAAATGAAATATTTTTGAAAACATATCCTTCTCCAGCATAGGCCTCAAAGCGATCGAAATAAACACTTGCAGATTCTGCAGAAAGAGTGTTTCAAAAGTGTTCTATCCAAAGGAACGTTCAAGTCTGTGAGTTGAATGCACTCATCACACAGAAGTTTCTGAGAATGCTTCTGTCTAGTTTTTATTTGAAGATATTTCCTTTTCCAGCATAGGCCTCAGAGCGCTCCAAATAAACACTTGCAGATTTTACAAAAGGAGTGTTTCCAAACTGCTCTATCGAAAGGAATGTTCAATTCTATGAGTTGAATGCACTCATCACACAGAAGTTTCTGAGAATGCTTCTGTCTAGTTTTTAGGTGAAGATATTTCATTTCCCAGCATAGGCCTCAAAGCGCTCCAAATATCCACTTGCAGATTCTACAAAAAGAGTGTTTCAAAACTGCTCTCTCTAAAGGAAGGTTCAAGTCTGTGAGTTGAATGCACTCATCACAAAGAAGTTTCTGAGAATCCTTCTGTGTAGTTGTTATTTGAAGACATTTCCTTTTCCAGCATAGGACTCAAAGCGCTCGAAATAAACACTTGCAGAATTGCCGAAGGAGTGTTTCAAAACTGTTCTACCAAAAGGAAAGTTCAAGTCTGTGAGTTGAAAGCACTCATCACACAGAAGCTTCTGCGAATGCTTCTGTGTAGTTGTTATTTGAAGAAATTTCCGTTTCCAGCATAGGCCTCTAATCGCTCGAAGTAAACACTTGCAGATTCTGCAGAAAGAGTGTTTCAAAACTGTTCTATCAAAAGGAACGTTCAAGTCTGTGAGTTGAATGCACTCCTCACAAAGAAGTTTCTGAGAATGCTTCTGTCTACATTTTAAGTGGAGACATTACATTTGCCAGCATAGGTCTCACAGCGCTCAATATATACACTAGCAGATTCTACAAAAAGAGTGTTTCAAAACTGCTCTTTCAAAGGGAAGGTACAAGTCTGCGAGTTGAAGGCACTCATCACAAAGAAGTTTCTGAGAATGCTTCTGTGTAGTTGTTATTTGAAAACATTTCCATTTCCAGCATAGGCCTCAAAGCGCTCTAAATAAACACTTGCAGAATCTGCAGAAAGAGTGTTTCAAAACTGTTCTATCAAAAGGAACGTTCAATCCTGTGAGTTGAATGCACTCATCACACAGAAGTTTCTGAGAATGCTTCTGTCTAGTTTTTAGGTGAAGATACTTCATTTCCCAGCATAAGCCTCAAAGCGCTCCAAATATACACTAGCAGATTCTACAAAAAGAGTGTTCCAAAACTGCTCTTTCAAAAGAAACGTTCAAGTCTGTGAGTTGAATGCACTCGTCACAAACAAGTTTCTGGGAATGCTTCTGTCTAGTCTCTATCTGAGGATGTTCCCTTTCCCAGCGTTGGCCTCCAACAGCTCCAAATATGAACTTGCAGATTCTACAAAAAGAGAGTTTGAAAACTCTTCTACCAAAAAGAAGGTTTAACTCTGCAAGTAGAATGCACTCATCACAAAGAAGTTTCTGAGAATGCTTCTGTCTAGTTTTTATTTGAAGATATTTCCTTTTCCAGCATAGGCCTCAGAGCGCTCCAAATAAACACTTGCAGATTTTGCAAAAGGAGTGTTTCCAAACTGCTTTATCAAAAGGAATCTTCAAGTCTGTGAGTTGAACGCACTTATCACACAGAAGTTTCTGAGAATGCTTCTGTCTAATTTTTAGGTGAAGATATTTCATTTCCCAGCGTAGGCCTCTTAGCGCTCCAAATATCCACTCGCAGATTCTACAAAAAGAGTGTTTCAAAACTGCTCTTTCAAAAGAAAGGTTCAAGTCTGTGAGTTGAATGCACTCATCACTCAGAAGTTTCTGAGAATGCTTCTGTGTAGTTGTTATTTGAAGACATTTCCTTTTCCAGCATACGCCTCAAAGCGCTCGAAATAAACACTTGCAGATTCTGCAGAAGGAGTGTTTCAAAACTGTTCTATCAAAAGGAACGTTCAAGTCTGTGAGTTGAATGCACTCATCACACAGAAGTTTCTGAGAGTGCTTCTGTCTAGTTTTTAGGTGAAGATACTTCATTTCCCAGCATAGGCCTCAAAGCGCTCCAAATATCCAATTGCAGATTCTACAAAAAGAGTGTTTCAAAACTGCTCTTTCAATAGGAAGGTTCAAGTCTGTGAGTTGAATGCACTCATCACAAAGAAGTTTCTGAGAATGCTTCTGTGTAGTTGTTATTTGAAGACATTTCCTTTTCCAGCATAGGCCTCAAAATGCTCGAAATAAACACTTGCAGATTCTGCAGAAAGAGTGTTTCAAAACTGTTCTATCAAAAGGAACTTTCAAGTCTGTGAGTTGAATGCACTCATCCCACAGAAGTTTCTGAGAATGCTTCTGTCTAGTTTTTAAATGGAGACATTCCATTTCCCAGCATAGGCCTCACTGCGCTCCAAATATACACTAGCAGATTCGACAAAAAGAGTGTTCCAAAACTGCTCTTTCAAAAGAAACGTTCGAGTCTGTGAGTTGAATGCACTCGTCACAAACAAGTTTCTGAGAATGCTTCTGGCTAGTTTTTAGGTGAAGATATTTTATTTCCCAGCATAGGCCTCAAAGCGCTCCAAATATCTATTTGCAGATTCTACAAGAAGAGTGTTTCAATACTGCTCTTTCAAAGGGAAGGTTCAAGTCTGCGAGTTGAATGCACTCATCACAAGGAAGTTTCTGAGAATGCTTCTGTTTAGTTGTTATTTGAAGACATTTCCTTTTCCTTCATAGGCCTCAAAGCGCTCGAAATAAACACTTGCAGATTCTGCAAAAAGAGTGTTTCAAAACGTTCCTATCAAAAGGAACGTTCAAGTCTGAGAGTTGAATGCACTCATCACACAGAAGGTTCTGAGAATGCTTCTGTCTAATTTTTAAGTGGAGACATTCCATTTCCCAGCATAGGCCTCGCAGCGCTCCAAATATACACTAGCAGATTCGATAAAAAGAGTGTTCCAAAACTGCTCTTTCAAAAGAAACGTTCGAGTCTGTGAGTTGAATGCACTCGTCACAAACAAGTTTCTGGGAATGGTTCTATCTAGTCTCTATCTGAGGATGTTCCCTTTCCCAGCGTTGGCCTCCAACAGCTCCAAATATGCACTTGCAGATTCTACAAAAAGAGAGTTTGAAAACTCTTCTACCAAAAAGAAGGTTCAACTCTGCGAGTAGAATGCATTCATCACAAAGAAGTTTCTGAGAATGCTTCTGTCTAGTTTTTATTTGAAGATATTTCCTTTTCCATCATAGGCCTCAAAGCGCTCCCAATAAACACTTTCAGATTTTCAAAAGGAGTGTTTCCAAACTGCTCTATCAAAAGGAATGTTCAAGTCTGTGAGTTGAATGCACTCATCACAAAGAAGTTTCTGAGAATGCTTCTGTGTAGTTGTTATTTGAAGACATTTCCTTTTCCAGCATAGGCCTCAAAGCGCTCGTAATGAACACTTGCAGATTCTGCAGAAAGAGTGATTCAAAACTGTTCTATCAACAGGAACGTTCAAGACTCTGAGTTGAATGCACTCATCACACAGAAGTTTCTGAGAATGCTTCTGTCTAGTTTTTAAGTGGAGACATTACATTTCCCAGCACAGGCCTCACAGCGCTCAAAATATAAACTAGCAGATTCTCCAAAAAGAGTGTTTCAAAAATGCTCTTTCAAAGGGAAGGTTCAAGTCTGCGAGTTGAATGCACTCATCACAAAGAAGTTTCTGAGAATGCTTCTGTCTAGTTGTTATTTGAAATCATTTCCTTTTCCACCATAGGCATCAAAGCGCTCGAAATAAACACTTGCAGATTCTGCAGAAAGAGTGTATCAAAACTGTTCTATCAAATGGAACGTTCAATCCTGTGAGTTGAATGCACTCATCACACAGAAGTTTCTGAGAATGCTTCTGTCTAGTTTTTAGGTGAAGATATTTCATTTCCCAGCATAGGCGTCAAAGCGCTCCAAATATCTACTTGCAGATTCTACAAAAAGAGTGTTTCAAAACTGCTCTTTCAAAGAGAAGGTTCAAGTCTGCGAGTTGAATGCACTCATCATAAAGAAGTTTCTGAGAATGCTTCTGTGTAGTTGTTATTTGAAGACATTTCCTTTTCCAGCATAGGCCTCAAAGCGCTCAAAATAAACACTTGCAGATTCTGCAGAAAGAGTGTTTCAAAACTGTTCTATCAAAAGGAACGTTCAAGTCTGTGAGTTGAATGCACTCATCACACAGAAGATTCTGAGAATGCTTCTGTCTAGCTTTTAAGTGGAGACATTACATTTCCCAGCATAGGCCTCACAGCGCTCAAAATATACACTAGCAGATTCTACAAAAAGAGTGTTCCAAAACTGCTCTTTCAAAAGAATCGTTCAAGTCTGTGAGTTGAATGCACTCGTCACAAACAAGTTTCTGGGAATGCTTCTGTCTAGTTTCTTTCTGAGGAAGTTCCCTTTTCCAGCATTGGCCTCCAACAACTCCAAATATGCACTTGCAGATTCTACAAAAAGAGAGATTGAAAACCCTTCTATCAAAAAGAAGGTTCAACTCTGCGAGTAGAATGCACTCATCACAAGAAGTTTCTGAGAATGCTTCTGTCTAGTTTTTAGGTGAAGATATTTCATTTCCCAGCATAGGCCTCAAAGCGCTCCAAATATCCACTTGAAGATTCTAAAAAAAGAATGTTTCAAAACTGCTCTTTCAACAGAAACGTTCAAGTCTGTGAGTTGAATACACTCGTCACAAACAAGTTTCTGGGAATGTTTCGGTCTAGTTTCTATCTGAGGATGTTTCCTTTCCCATCATTGGCCTCCAACAGCTCCAAATATGCACTTGCAGATTCTACAAAAAGAGAGTTTGAAAACTCTTCTACCAAAAAGAAGGTTCAACTCTGCGAGTAGAATGCACTCATCACAGAGAAGATTCTGAGAATGCTTCTGTCTAGTTTTTATTTGAAGATATTTCCTTTTCCAGCATAGGCCTCAGAGCGCTCAAAATAAACACTTGCAGATTTTACAAAAGGAGTGTTTCCAAACTGCTCTATCAAAAGGAATGTTCAAGTCTGTGAGTTGAATGCACTCATCACACAGAACTTTCTGAGAATGCTTCTGTCTAGTTTTTAGGTGAAGATATTTCATTTCCCAGCATAGGTCTGAAAGCGCTCCAAATAGCCACTTGCAGATTCTACAAAAAGAGTGTTTCAAAACTGCTCTTTCAAAAGGAAGGTTCAAGTCTGTGAGTTGAATGCACTCATCACAAAGAAGTTTCTGAGAATGCTTCTGTGTAGTTGTTATTTGAAGACATTTCCTTTTCCAGCATAGGCCTCAAAGTGCTCGAAATAAACACTTGCAGATTCTGCAGAAGGAGTGTTTCTAAACTGTTCTATCAAAAGGAGCGTTCAAGTCTGTGAGTTGAATGCACTCATCACACAGAAGTTTCTGAGAATGCTTCTGTCTAGTTTTTAGGTGAAGATATTTCATTTCCCAGCATAGGCCTCAAAGCGCTCCAAATATCCACTTGCAGATTCTACAAAAAGAGTGTTTCAAAACTGCTCTTTCAAAAGGAAGGTTCAAGTCTGTGAGTTGAATGCACTCATCACAAAGAAGTTTCTGAGAATGCTTCTGTGTAGTTATTTGAAGACATTTCCTTTTCCACCATAGGCCTCAAAGCGCTCGAAATAAACACTTGCAGATTCTGCAGAAAGAGTGTTTCAAAACTGTTCTATCAAAAGGAGCGTTGAAGTCTGTGAGTTGAATGCACTCATCACACAGAAGTTTCTGAGAATGCTTCTGTCTACTTTTTAAGTGGAGACATTACATTTCCCAGCATAGGCCTCTCAGTGCTCCAAATATACACTAGCAGATTCCACAAAAAGAGTGTTCCAAAACTGCTCTTTCAAAAGAATCGTTCAAGTCTGTGAGTTGAATGCACTCCTCACAAACAAGTTTCTGGGAATGCTTCTGTCTAGTCTCTATCTGAGGATGTTCCCTTTTCCAGCATTGGCCTCCAACAGCTCCAAATATGCACTTGCAGATTCTACAAAAAGAGAGTTTGAAAACCCTTCTATCAAAAAGAAGGTTCAACGCTGCAAGTAGAATGCACTCATCACAAGGAAGTTTCTGAGAATGCTTCTGTCTAGTTTTTATTTGAAGATATTTGCTTTTCCAGCATAGGCCTCAGAGCGCTCCGAATAAACACTTGCAAATTTTACAAAAGGAGTGTTTCCACACTGCTGTATCAAAAGGAATGTTCAAGTCTCTGAGTTGAATGCACTCATCATACAGAAGTTTCTGAGAATGCTTCTGTCTAGTTTTTAGGTGAAGATATTTCATTTTCCAGCATAGGCCTCAAAGAGCTCAAAATATCTACTTGCAGAGTCCACAAAAAGTGTGTTTCAAAACTGCTCTTTCAAAAGGAAGCTTCAAGTCTGTGAGTAGAATGCGCTCATCACAAAGAAGTTTCTGAGAATGCTTCTGTCTAGTTTTTCTGTGGAGACATTACATTTCCCAGCATAGGCCTCACAGCGCTCCAAATATACACTAGCAGATTCCATTAAAAGAGTGTTCCAAAACTGCTCTTTCAAAAGAACCGTTCAAGTCTGTGAGTTGAATGAACTCGTCACAAACAAGTTTCTGGGAATGCTTCTCTCTAGTCTCTATCTGAGGATGTTTCCTTTCCCAGCATTGGCCTCCAACAGCTCCAAATATGCACTTGCAGATTCTACAAAAAGAGGGTTTGAAAACTCTTCTACCAAAAAGAAGGTTCAACTCTGCGAGTAGAATGCACTCATCACAAAGAAGTTTCTGAGAATGCTTCTGTGTAGTTGTTATTTGAAGACATTTCCATTTCCAGCATAGGCCTCAAATCGCTCGAAATGAACACTTGCAGATCCTGCAGAAATAGTGTTTCAAAACTGTTCTATCAAAACGAACGTTCAAGTCTGTGAGTTGAATGCACTCGTCACAAACAAGTTTCCGGGAATGCTTCTGTCTAGTCTCTATCTGAGGATGCTCCATTTTCCAGCATTGGCCTCCAACAGCTCCAAATATGCACTTGCAGATTCTACAAAAAGAGAGTTTGAAAACTCTTCTATCAAAAAGAAGGTTCAACTCTGCGAGCAGAATGCACCCATAACAAAGAAGTTTCTGAGAATGCTTCTGTCTAGTTTTTATTTGAAGTTATTTCCTTTTCCAGCATAGGCCTGAGAGCACTCCAAATAAACACTTGCAGATTTTACAAAAGGAGTGTTTCCAAACTGCTCTATCAAAAGGAATGTTCAAGTCTGTGAGTTGAATGCACTCATCACACAGAAGTTTCTGAGAATGCTTCTGTCTGGCTTTTAGGTGAAGATATTTCATTTCCCAGCATAGGCCTGAAAGCGCTCCAAATATCCACTTGCAGATTCTACAAAAAGAGTGTTTCAAAACTGCTTTTTCAAAAGGAAGGTTCAAGTCTGTGAGTTGAATGCACTCATCACAAACAAGTTTCTGAGAATGCTTCTGTGTAGTTGTTATTTGAAGACATTTCCTTTTCCAGCATAGGCCTCACATCGCTCGAAGTGAACACATGGAGATTCTGCAGAAAGACTGTTTCAAAACTGTTCTATCAAAAGGAACGTTCAAGTCTGTGGGTTGAATGCACTCATCACACAGAAGTTTCTGAGAATGCTTCTGTCTAGTTTTTAAGTGGAGACATTAAATTTCCCAGCATAGGCCTCTCAGCGCTCCAAATATACAGTAGCAGATTGTACAAAAAGAGTGTTCCAAAACTGCTCTTTCAAAAGAAACGTTCAAGTCTGTGAGTTGAATGCACTCGTCACAAACAAGTTTCTGGAAAAGCTTCTCTCTAGTCTCTATCTGAGGACGTTTCCTTTCCCACCATTGGCCTCCAACAACTCCAAATATGCACTTGCAGATTCTACAAAAAGAGAGTTTGAAAACTCTTCTACCAAAAAGAAGGTTTAACTCTGCGAGTAGAATTCACTCATCACAAAGAAGTTTCTGAGAATGCTTCTGTCTAGTTTTTAGGTGAAGATATTTCATTTCCCAGCATAGGACTGAAAGCGCTGCAAATATCCACTTGCAGATTCTACAAAAAGAGTTTTTCAAAACTGCTCTTTCAAAAGGAAGGTTCAAGTCTGTGAGTTGAATGCACTCATCACAAAGAAGTTTCTGAGAATGCTTCTGTGTAGTTTTTATTTGAAGGCATTTCCTTTTCCAGCATAGGCCTCAATACGCTCGAAATAAACACTTGCAGATTCTGCAGAAAGAGTGTTTCAAAACTGTTCTATCAAAAGGAGCGTTCAAGCCTGTGAGTTGAATGCACTCATCACACAGAAGTTTCTGAGAATGCTTCTGTCTAGTTTTTAAGTGGAGACTTTACATTTCCCAGCATAGGCCTCTCAGCGCTCCAAATATACACTAGCAGATTCCACAAAAAGAGTGTTCCAAAACTGCTCTTTCAAAAGAATCGTTCAAGTCTGTGAGTTGAATGCACTCATCACACAGAAGTTTCTGAGAATGCTTCTGTCTAGTTTTTAGGTGAAGATATTACATTTCCCAGCATAGGCCTGAAAGCGCTCCAAATATCCACTTGCAGATTCTACAAAAAGAGTGTTTCAAAACTGCTCTTTCAAAAGGAAGGTTCAAGTCTGTGAGTTGAATGCACTCATCACAAACAAGTTTCTGAGAATGCTTCTGTGTAGTTGTTATTTGAAGACATTTCCTTTTCCAGCATAGGCCTCAAAGCGCTCGAAATAAACACTTGCAGATTCTTCAGAAGGAGTGTTTCAAAACTGTTCTATCAAAAGGAACGTTCAAGTCTGTGAGTTGAATGCACACATCACAGAGAAGTTTCTTAGAATGCTTCTGTCTAGTTTTTAGGTGAAGATATTACATTTCCCAGCATAGGCCTGAAAGCGATCCAAATATCCACTTGCAGATTCTACAAAAAGAGTGTTTCAAAACTGCTCTTTCAAAAGGAAGGTTCATGTCTGTGAGTTGAATGCACTCATCACAAAGAAGTTTCTGAGAATGCTTCTGTGTAGTTGTTATTTGAAGACATTTCCTTTTCCAGCATAGGCCTCAATTCGCTCGAAATAAACACTTGCAGATTCTGCAGAAAGAGTGTTTCAACACTGTTGTATAAAAAGGAACGTTCAAGTCTGTGAGTTGAACGCACTCATCACACAGAAGTTTCTGAGAATGCTTCTGTCTAGTTTTTATGTGGAGACATTACATTTCCCAGCATAGGCCTCACAGCGCTCCAAATATACACTAGCAGATTCCAAAAAAAGAGTGTTCCAAAACTGCTCTTTCAAAAGAAACATTCAAGTCTGTGAGTTGAATGCACTCGTCACAAACAAGTTTCTGGGAATGCTTCTCTCTAGTCTCTATCTGAGGATGTTTCCTTTCCCAGCATTGGCACCCAACAGCTCCAAGTATGCACTTGCAGATTCTACAAAAAGAGAGTTTGAAAACTCTTCTACCAAAAAGAAGGTTCAACTCTGCGAGTAGAATGCACTCATCACAAAGTAGTTTGTGAGAATGCTTCTGTCTAGTTTTTATTTGAAGATATTTCCTTTTCCAGCATAGGCCTCCGAGCGCTCCAAATAAACACTTGCAGATTTTACAAAAGGAGTGTTCCCAAACTGCTCTATCAAAAGGAATGATCAAGTCTGTGAGTTGAATGCACTCATCACACAGAAGTTTCTGCGAATGCTTCTGTCTAGTTTTTAGGTGAAGATATTTCATTTTCCAGCATAGGCCTCAAAGAGCTCCAAATATCTACTTGCAGATTCCACAAAAAGTGTGTTTCAAAACTGCTCTTTCAAAAGGAAGGTTCAAGTCTGTGAGTTGAATGCGCTCATCACAAAGAAGTTTCTTAGAATGCTTCTGTCTAGTTGTTATTTGAAGACATTTCCTTTCCCAGCATAGGCCTCAAAGCGCTGGAAATAAACACTTGCAGATTCAGCAGAAGGAGTGTTTCAAAACTGTTCTATCAAAAGGAAAGTTCAAGTCTCTGAGTTGAATGCACTCATCACACAGAAGTTTCTGAGAATGCTTCTGTCTAGTTTTTAGGTGAAGATATTTCATTTCCCAGCATAGGCCTCAAAGCGCTCCAAATATCCACTTGCAGATTCTTCAAAAAGAGTGTTTCAAAACTGTTCTTTCAAAAGGAATGTTCAAGCCTGTGTGTTGAATGCACTCATCACAAAGAAGTTTCTGAGAATGCTTCTGTGTAGTTGTTATTTGAAGACATTTCCTTTTCCAGCGTAGGCCTCAATTCGCTCGAAATGAACACTTGCAGATTCTGCAGAAAGAGTGTTTCAAAACTGTTCTATCAAAAGGAACGTTCAAGTCTGTGAGTTGAATGCACTCATCACACAGAAGTTTCTGAGAATGCTTCTGTCTAGTTTTCAAGTGGAGACATTACATTTCCCAGCATAGGCCTCTCAGCGCTCCAAATATACACTAGCAGATTCCACAAAAAGAGTGTTCCAAAACTGCTCTTTCAAAAGAATCGTTGAAGTCTGTGAGTTGAAAGCACTCGTCCCAAACAAGTTTCCGGGAATGCTTCTGTCTAGTCTCTATCTGAGGATGCTCCCTTTTCAAGCATTGGCCTCCAACAGCTCCAAATATGCACTTGCAGATTCTACAAAAAGAGAGTTTGAAAACTCTTCTACGAAAAAGAAGGTTCAACTCTGCGAGTAGAATGCACTCATCACAAAGAAGTTTCTGAGAATGCTTCTGTCTAGTTTTTATTTGAAGATATTTCCTTTTCCAGCATAGGCCTCAGAGTGCTCCAAATAAACACTTGCAGATTTTACAAAAGGAGTGTTTCCAAACTGCTCTATCAATAGGAATGTTCAAGTCTGTGAGATGAATGCACTCATCACACAGAAGTTTCTGAGAAAGCTTCTGTCTAGTTTTTAGGTGAAGATATTTCATTTCCCAACATAGGCCTCAAAGCGCTCCAAATATCCACTTGCAGATTCTAGGAAAAGAGTGTTTCAAAACTGCTCTTTCAAAAGGAAGGTTCAAGTCTGTGAGTTGAATGCACTCATCACAAAGAAGTTTCTGAGAATGCTTCTGTGTAGTTGTTATTTGAAGACATTTCCTTTTCCAGCATAGGCCTCAAAGCGCTCGAAATAAACACTTGCAGATTCTGCAAAAAGAGTGTTTCAAAACTGTTCTATCAAAAGGAACGTTCAAGTCTGTGAGTTGAATGCACTCATCACACAGAAGTTTCTGAGAATGCTTCTGTCTAGTTTGTAGGTGAAGATATTTCATTTCCCAGCATAGGCCTCAAAGCGCTCCAAATATCCACTTGCAGATTCTACAAAAAGTGTGTTTCAAAACTGCTCTTTCAAAAGGAAGGTTCAAGTCTGTGAGTTGAATGCACTCATCACAAAGAAGTTTCTGAGAATGCTTCTGTGTAGTTGTTATTTGAAGACATTTTCTTTTCCAGCATAGGCATCAAATCGCTCGAAATCAACACTTGCAGATTCTGCAGAAAGAGTGTTTCAAAACTGTTCTATCAAAAGGAACGTTCAAGTCTGTGAGTTGAATTCACTCATCTCACAGAAGTTTCTGAGAATGCTTCTGTCTAGTTTTTAATTGGAGACATTACATTTGCCAGCGTAGGCCTCTCAGCGCTCCAACTATACACTAGCAGATTCCACAAAAAGAGTGTTCCAAAACTGCTCTTTCAAAAGAATCGTTCAAGTCTGTGAGTTGAATGCACTCGTCACAAACAAGTTTCTGGGAATGCTTCTGTCTAGTCTCTATCTGAGGATGTTCCCTTTTCCAGCATTGTCCTCCAACAGCTCCAAATATGCACTTGCAGATTCTACAAAAAGAGAGATTGAAAACCCTTCTGTCAAAAAGAAAGTTCAATTCTGCGAGTAGAATGCACTCATCACAAAGAAGTTTCTGAGAATGCTTCTGTCTAGTTTTTATTTGAAGATATTTCCTTTTTCAGCATAGGTCTCAGAGCGCTCCAAATAAACACTTGCAGATTTTACAACAGGAGTGTTTCCAAACTGCTCTATCAAAAGGAATGTTCAAGTCTGTGAGTTGAATGCACTCATCACACAGAAGTTTCTGAGAATGCTTCTGTCTAGTTTTTAGGTGAAGATATTTCATTTCCCAGCATAGGCCTGAAAGCCCTCCAAATATCCACTTGCAGATTCTACAAAAAGAGTGTTTCAAAACTGCTCCTTCAAAAGGAAGGTTCTCGTCTGTGAGTTGAATGCACTCATCACAAAGAAGTTTGTGAGAATGCTTCTGTGTAGTTGTTATTTGAAGACATTTCCTTTTCCAGCATAGGCCTCGAAGCGCTCGAAATAAACACTTGCAGATTATGCAGAAGGAGTGTTTCAAAACCGTTCTATCAAACGGAGCGTTCAAGTCCGAGAGTTGAATGCACTCATCACACAGAAGTTTCTGAGAATGCTTCTGTCTAGTTTGTAGGTGAAGATATTTCATTTCCCAGCATAGGCCTCAAAGCGCTCCAAATATCCACTTGCAGATTCTACAAAAAGAGTGTTTCAAAACTGCTCTTTCAAAAGGAAGGTTCAAGTCTGTGAGTTGAATGCACTCATCACACAAAAGTTTCTGAGAATGCTTCTGTCTAGTTTGTAGGTGAAGATATTTCATTTCCCAGCATAGGCCTCAAAGCGCTTCAATTATCCACTTGCAGATTCTACAAAAAGAGTGTGTCAAAACTGCTCTTTCAAAAGAAAGGCTCAAGACTGTGAGTTGAATGCACTCATCACAAAGAAGTTTCTGAGAATGCTTCTGTGTAGTTGTTATTTGAAGACATTTCCTTTTCCAGCCTAGGCCTCAATTCGCTCGAAATGAACACTTGCAGATTCTGCAGAAAGAGTGTTTCAAAACTGTTCTATCAAAAGGAACGTTCAAGTCTGTGAGTTGAATGCACTCATCACACAGAAGTTTCTGAGAATGCTTCTGTCTAGTTTTTAAGTGGAGACATTTCATTTCCCAGCATTGGCCTCTCAGCGCTCCAAATATACACTAGCAGATTCCACAAAAAGAGTGTTCCAAAACTGCTCCTTCAAAAGAATCGTTCAACTCTGTGAGTTGAATGCACTCGTCACAAACAAGTTTCCGGGAATGCTTCTGTCTAGTCTCTATCTGAGGATGTTCCCTTTTCCTGCATTGTCCTCCAACAGCTCCAAATATGCACTTGCAGATTATACACAAGGAGAGTTTGAAAACTCTTCTATCAAATAGAAGGTTCAACTCTGCGAGTAGAATGCACTCATCACAAAGAAGTTTCTGAGAATGCTTCTGTCTAGTTTTTATTTGAAGATATTTCCTTTTCCAGCATAGGCCTCAGAGCGCTCGAAATGAACACTTGCAGATTCTGCAGAAAGAGTGTTTCAAAACTGTTCTATCAAAAGGAACGTTCAAGTCTGTGAGTTGAATGCACTCATCACACAGAAGTTTCTGAGAATGCTTCTGTCTAGTTTTTAGGCGAAGATATTTCATTTCCCAGCATAGGCCTCAAAGCGCTTCAAATATCCACTTGTAGATTCTACAAAAAGTGTGTTTCAAAACTGCTCTTTCAAAAGGAATATTCAAATCTGTGAGTTGAATACACTCATCACGAAGAAGTTTCTGAGAATGCTTCTGTGTAGTTGTTATTTGAAGACATTTCCTTTTCCAGAATAGGCCTCAAACCCCTCGAAATAAACACTTGCAGATTCTGCAGAAGGAGTGTTTCAAAACTGTTCTATCAAAAGGAACGTTCAAGTCTGTGAGTTGAATGCACTCATCACACAGAAGTTTCTGAGAATGCTTCTCTATAGTTTTTAGGTGAAGATATTTCATTTCCCAGCATAGGCCTCAAAGCTCTCCAAATATCTACTTGCAGATTCTACAAAAAGAGTGTTTCAAAACTGCTCTTTCAAAGGGATGGTTCAAGTCTGTGAGTTGAATGCACACATCACAGAGAAGTTTCTGAGAATGCTTCTGTGTAGTTGTTATTTGAAGACATTTCCTTTCCCAGCATGGGCCTCAAAGCGCTCGAAATAAACACTTGCAGATTCTGCAGAAAGAGTGTTTCAAAACTGTTCTATCAAAAGGAACGTTCAAGTCTGTGAGTTGAATGCACTCATCACACAGAAGTTTCTGAGAATGCTTCTGTCTTGGTTTTAAGTGGAGACATTACCTTTCCCAGCATAGGCCTCACAGCGCTCCAAATATACACTAGGAGATTCTACAAAAAGAGTGTTCCAAAACTGCTCTTTCAAAAGAATCGTTCAAGTCTGTGAGTTGAATGCACTCATCACAAAGAAGTTTCTGAGAATGTTTCTGTGTAGTTGTTATTTGAAGACATTTCCTTTTCCTGCATAGGCGTCAAAGCGCTCGAAATAAACACTTGCAGATTCTACAGAAGGGGTGTTTCAAAACTGTTCTATCAAATGGAACGTTCAGGTCTGTGAGTTGAATGCACTCATCACACAGAAGTTTCTGAGAATGCTTCTGTCTAGGTTTTAAGTGGAGACATTACCTTTCCTAGCATAGGCCTCACAGCGCTCCAAATATACACTAGCAGATTCTACAAAAAGAGTGTTCCAAAACTGATCTTTCAAAAGAAACGTTCAAGTCTGTGAGTTGAATGCACTCGTCACAAACAAGTTTCTGGGAATGCTTCTGTCTAGTCTCTATCTGAGGATGTTTCCTTTCCCAGCATTGGCCTCCAACAGCTCCAAATATGCACTTGCAGATTCTACAAAAAGAGAGTTTGAAAACTCTTCTACCAAAAAGAAGGTTCAACTCTGCGAGTAGAATGCACTCATCACAAAGAAGTTTCTGAGAATGCTTCTGTCTAGTTTTTATTTGAAGATATTTCCTTTTCCAGCATAGGCCTCAGAGCGCTCCAAATAAACACTTGCAGATTTTACAAAAGGAGTGTTTCCAAACTGCTCTATCAAAAGGAATGTTCAAGTCTGTGAGTTGAATGCACTCATCACACAGAAGTTTCTGAGAATGCTTCTGTCTAGTTTTTAGGTGGAAATATTTCATTTCCCAGCATAGGCCTCAAAGCGTTCCAAATATCCACTTGCAGATTCTACAAAAAGAGTGTTTCAAAACTGCTCTTTCAAAAGGAAGGTTCAAGTCTGTGAGTTGAATGAACTCATCAAAAGAAGTTTCTGAGAATGCTTCTGTGTAGTTGTTATTTGAAGACATTTCCTTTTCCAGCATAGGCCTCAAATCGCTCGAAATGAACACTTGCAGATTCTGCAGAAAGAGTGTTTCAAAACTGTTCAATCAAAAGGAACGTTCAAGTCTGTGAGTTGAATGCACTCATCACACAGAAGTTTCTGAGAATGCTTCTGTCTAGTTTTTAAGTGGAGACATTACATTTCCCAGCATAGGCCTCACAGCGCTCCAAATATACACTAGCAGATTCCACAAAAAGAGTGTTCCAAAACTGCTCTTTCAAAAGAATCGTTCAAGTCTGTGAGTTGAATGCACTCATCACAAAGAAGGTTCTGAGAATGTTTCTGTGTAGTTGTTATTTGAAGACATTTCCTTTTCCAGCATAGGCCTCAAAGCGCTCGAAATAAACACTTGCAGATTCTTCAGAAGGAGTGTTTCAAAACTGTTCTATCAAAAGGAACGTTCAGGTCTGTGAGTTGAATGCACTCATCACACAGAAGTTTCTGAGAATGCTTCTGTCTAGTTTTTAGGTGAAGATATTACATTTCCCAGCATAGGCCTGAAAGCGCTCCAAATATCCACTTGCAGATTCTACAAAAAGAGTGTTTCAAAACTGCTCTTTCAAAAGGAAGGTTCATGTCTGTGAGTTGAATGCACTCATCACAAAGAAGTTTCTGAGAATGCTTCTGTGTAGTTGTTATTTGAAGACATTTCCTTTTCCAGCATAGGCCTCAAAGCGCTCGAAATAAACACTTGCAGATTCTGCAGAAAGAGTGTTTCAACACTGTTCTATCAAAAGGAACGTTCAAGTCGGTGAGTTGAACGCACTCATCACACAGAAGTTTCTGAGAATGCTTCTGTCTAGTTTTTATGTGGAGACATTACATTTCCCAGGATGGGCCTCTCAGCGCTCCAAATATACACTAGCAGATTCCACAAAAACAGTGTTCCAAAACTGCTCTTTCAAAAGAATCGTTCAAGTCTGTGATTTGAATGCACTCGTCACAAACAAGTTTCTGGGAATGTTTCTGTCTAGTCTCTATCTGAGGATGTTCCTTTTCCAGCCTTGGCCTCCAACAGCTCCGAATATGCACTTGCAGATTCTACAAAAAGAGAGTTTGAAAACTCTTCTATCAAAAAGAAGGTTCAACTCTGCGAGTAGAATGCACTCATCACAAAGAAGTTTCTGAGAATGCTTCTGTCTAGTTTTTATTTGAAGATATTTCCTTTTCCAGCATAGTCCTCAGAGCGCTCCAAATAAACACTTGCAGATTTTTCAAAAGGAGTGTTTCCAAACTGCTCTATCAAAAAGAATGTTCAAGTCTGTGAGTTGAATGCACTCATCACACAGAAGTTTCTGAGAATGCTTCTGTCTAGTTTTTAGGTGAAGATATTTCATTTCCCAGCATAGGCCTGAAAGCGCTCCAAATATCCACTTGCAGATTCTACAAAAAGAGTTTTTCAAAGCTGCTCTTTCAAAAGGAAGGTTCAAGTCTGTTAGTTGAATGCACTCATCACACAGAAGTTTCTGAGAATGCTTCTGTCTAGTTTTTAGGTGAAGATATTTCATTTCCCAGCATAGGCCTCACAGCGCTCCAAATATACACTAGCAGATTCCACAAAAACAGTGTTCCAAAACTGCTCTTTCAAAAGAAACGTTCAAGTCTGTGAGTTGAATGCACTCGTCACAAACAAGTTTCTGGGAATGCTTCTCTCTAGTCTCTATCTGAGGATGTTCCCTTTCCCAGCATTGGCCTCCAACAGCTCCAAATATGCACTTGCAGATTCTACAAAAAGAGAGTTTGAAAACTCTTCTACCAAAAAGAAGGTTCAACTCTGCGAGTAGAATGCACTCATCACAAAGAAGTTTCTGAGAATGCTTCTGTCTAGTTTTTATTTGAAGATATTTCCTTTTCCAGCATAGGCCTCAGAGCGCTCCAAATAAACACTTGCAGATTTTACAAAAGGAGTGTTTCCAAACTGCTCTATCAAAAGGAATGTTCAAGTCTGTGAGTTGAATGCACTCATCACACAGAAGTTTCTGAGAATGCTTCTGTCTAGTTTTTAGGTGGAAATATTTCATTTCCCAGCATAGGCCTCAAAGCGTTCCAAATATCCACTTGCAGATTCTACAAAAAGAGTGTTTCAAAACTGCTCTTTCAAAAGGAAGGTTCAAGTCTGTGAGTTGAATGAACTCATCAAAAGAAGTTTCTGAGAATGCTTCTGTGTAGTTGTTATTTGAAGACATTTCCTTTTCCAGCATAGGCCTCAAATCGCTCGAAATGAACACTTGCAGATTCTGCAGAAAGAGTGTTTCAAAACTGTTCAATCAAAAGGAACGTTCAAGTCTGTGAGTTGAATGCACTCATCACACAGAAGTTTCTGAGAATGCTTCTGTCTAGTTTTTAAGTGGAGACATTACATTTCCCAGCATAGGCCTCACAGCGCTCCAAATATACACTAGCAGATTCCACAAAAAGAGTGTTCCAAAACTGCTCTTTCAAAAGAATCGTTCAAGTCTGTGAGTTGAATGCACTCATCACAAAGAAGGTTCTGAGAATGTTTCTGTGTAGTTGTTATTTGAAGACATTTCCTTTTCCAGCATAGGCCTCAAAGCGCTCGAAATAAACACTTGCAGATTCTTCAGAAGGAGTGTTTCAAAACTGTTCTATCAAAAGGAACGTTCAGGTCTGTGAGTTGAATGCACTCATCACACAGAAGTTTCTGAGAATGCTTCTGTCTAGTTTTTAGGTGAAGATATTACATTTCCCAGCATAGGCCTGAAAGCGCTCCAAATATCCACTTGCAGATTCTACAAAAAGAGTGTTTCAAAACTGCTCTTTCAAAAGGAAGGTTCATGTCTGTGAGTTGAATGCACTCATCACAAAGAAGTTTCTGAGAATGCTTCTGTGTAGTTGTTATTTGAAGACATTTCCTTTTCCAGCATAGGCCTCAAATCCCTCGAAATAAACACTTGCAGATTCTGCAGAAAGAGTGTTTCAACACTGTTCTATCAAAAGGAACGTTCAAGTCGGTGAGTTGAACGCACTCATCACACAGAAGTTTCTGAGAATGCTTCTGTCTAGTTTTTATGTGGAGACATTACATTTCCCAGGATGGGCCTCTCAGCGCTCCAAATATACACTAGCAGATTCCACAAAAACAGTGTTCCAAAACTGCTCTTTCAAAAGAATCGTTCAAGTCTGTGATTTGAATGCACTCGTCACAAACAAGTTTCTGGGAATGTTTCTGTCTAGTCTCTATCTGAGGATGTTCCTTTTCCAGCCTTGGCCTCCAACAGCTCCGAATATGCACTTGCAGATTCTACAAAAAGAGAGTTTGAAAACTCTTCTATCAAAAAGAAGGTTCAACTCTGCGAGTAGAATGCACTCATCACAAAGAAGTTTCTGAGAATGCTTCTGTCTAGTTTTTATTTGAAGATATTTCCTTTTCCAGCATAGTCCTCAGAGCGCTCCAAATAAACACTTGCAGATTTTTCAAAAGGAGTGTTTCCAAACTGCTCTATCAAAAAGAATGTTCAAGTCTGTGAGTTGAATGCACTCATCACACAGAAGTTTCTGAGAATGCTTCTGTCTAGTTTTTAGGTGAAGATATTTCATTTCCCAGCATAGGCCTGAAAGCGCTCCAAATATCCACTTGCAGATTCTACAAAAAGAGTTTTTCAAAGCTGCTCTTTCAAAAGGAAGGTTCAAGTCTGTTAGTTGAATGCACTCATCACACAGAAGTTTCTGAGAATGCTTCTGTCTAGTTTTTAGGTGAAGATATTTCATTTCCCAGCATAGGCCTCACAGCGCTCCAAATATACACTAGCAGATTCCACAAAAACAGTGTTCCAAAACTGCTCTTTCAAAAGAAACGTTCAAGTCTGTGAGTTGAATGCACTCGTCACAAACAAGTTTCTGGGAATGCTTCTCTCTAGTCTCTATCTGAGGATGTTCCCTTTCCCAGCATTGGCCTCCAACTGCTCCAAATATGCACTTGCAGATTCTACAAAAAGAGAGTTTGAAAACTCTTCTACCAAAAAGAAGGTTCAACTCTGCGAGTAGAATGCACTCATCACAAAGTAGTTTCTGAGAATGCTTCTGTCTAGTTTTTATTTGAAGATATTTCCTTTTCCAGCATAGGCCTCAGAGTGCTTCAAATAAACACTTGCAGATTTTACAAAAGGAGTCTTTCCAAACTGCTCTATCAAAAGGAATGTTCAAGTCTGTGAGTTGAATGCACTCATCACACAGAAGTTTCTGAGAATGCTTCTGTCTAGTTTTTAGGTGAAGATATTTCATTTCCCAGCATAGGCCTGAAAGCGCTCCAAATATCCACTTGCAGATTCTACAAAAAGAGTGTTTCAAAACTGCTCTTTCAAAAGGAAGGTTCAAGTCTGTGAGTTGAATGCACTCATCACAAAGAAGTTTCTGAGAATGCTTCTGTGTAGTTGTTATTTGAAGACATTTCCTTTTCCAGCATAGGCCTCAAAGCGCTCGAAATAAACACTTGCAGATTCTGCAGAAAGAGTGTTTCAAAACTGTTCTATCAAAAGGAGCGTTCAACTCTGTGAGTTGAACACGCTCATCACACAGAAGTTTCTGAGAATGCTTCTGTCTAGTTTTTATGTGGAGACATTACATTTCCCAGCATAGGCCTCACAGCGCTCCAAATATACACTAGCAGATTCCACAAAAAGAGTGTTCCAAAACTACTCATTCAAAAGAAACATTCAAGTTTGTGAGTTGAATACACTCGTCACAAACAAGTTTCTGGGAATGTTTCTGTCTAGTCTCTATCTGAGGATGTTCCCTTTTCCAGCATTGGCCTCCAACAGCTCCAAATATGCACTTGCAGATTCTACAAAAAGAGAGTTTGAAAACTCTTCTATCAAAAAGAAGGTTCAACTCTGCGAGTAGAATGCACTCATCACAAAGAAGTTTCTGAGAATGCTTCTGTCTAGTTTTTATTTGAAGATATTTCCTTTTCCAGCATAGGCCTCAGAGCGCTCCAAATAAACACTTGCAGATTTTACAAAAGGAGTGTTTCCAAACTGCTCTATCAAAAGGAATGTTCAAGTATGTGAGTTGAATGCACTCATCACACAGAAGTTTCTGAGAATGCTTCTGTCTAGTTTTTGGGTGAAGATATTTCATTTCCCAGCATAGGCCTGAAAGCGCTCCAAATATCCACTTGCAGATTCTACAAAAAGAGTGTTTCAAAACTGCTCTTTCAAAAGGAAGGTTCAAGTCTGTGAGTTGAATGCACTCATCACAAAGAAGTTTCTGAGAATGCCTCTGTGTAGTTGTTATTTGAAGACATTTCCTTTTCCAGCATAGGCCTCAAATCGCTCGAAATGAACACTTGCAGATTCTGCAGAAAGAGTGTTTCAAAACTGTTCTATCAAAAGGAACGTTCAATTCTGTGAGTTGAATGCACTCATCACACAGAAGTTTCTGAGAATGCTTCTGTCTAGTTTTTAAGTGGAGACATTACGTTTCCCAGGATAGGCATCTCAGCGCTCCAAATATACACTAGCAGATTCCACAAAAAGAGGGTTCCAAAACTGCTCTTTCAAAAGAATCGTTCAATTCTGTGAGTTGAATTCACTCGTCACAAACTAGTTTCTGGGAATGTTTCTGTCCAGTCTCTATCTGAGGATGTTCCCTTTTCCAGCATTGGCCTCCAACAACTCCAAATATGCACTTGCAGATTCTACAAAAAGAGAGTTTGAAACCTCTTCTATCAAAAAGAAGGTTCAACTCTGCGAGTAGAATGCACTCATCACAAAGAAGTTTCTGAGAATGCTTCTGTCTAGTTTTTATTTGAAGATATTTCCTTTTCCAGCATAGGCCTCAGAGCGCTCCAAATAAACACTTGCAGATTTTATAAAAGGAGTGTTTCCAAACTGCTCTATCAAAAGGAATGTTCAAGTCTGTGAGTTGAATGCACTCATCACACAGAAGTTTCTGAGAATGCTTCTGTCTAGTTTTTAGGTGAAGATATTTCATTTCCCAGCATAGGCCTGAAAGCGCTCCAAATATCCACTTGCAGATTCTACAAAAAGAGTGTTTCAAAACTGCTCTTTCCAAAGAAAGGTTCAAGTCTGTGAGTTGAATGCACTTATCACAAAGAAGTTTCTGAGAATGCTTCTGTGTAGTTATTATTTGAAGACATTTCCTTTTCCAGCGTAGGCCTCAATTCGCTCGAAATGAACAGTTGCAGATTCTGCAGAAAGAGTGTTTCAAAACTGTTCTATCAAAAGGAACGTTCAAGTCTGTGAGTTGAATGCACTCATCACACAGAAGTTTCTGAGAATGCTTCTGTCTAGTTTTTAAGTGGAGACATTACATTTCCCAGCATAGGCCTCTCAGCGCTCCCAATATACACTAGCAGATTCCACAAAAAGAGTGTTACAAAACTGCTCTTTCAAAAGAATCTTTCAAGTCTGTGAGTTTAATGCACTCGTCACAAACAAGTTTCTCGGAATGCTTCTGTATAGTCTCTATCTGAGGATGTTCCCTTTTCCAGCATTGGCCTACAACAGCTGCAAATATGCACTTGTAGATTCTACAAAAAGAGAGTTTGAAAACTCTTCTATCAAAAAGAAAGTTCAACTCTGCGAGTAGAATGCACTCATCACAAAGAAGTTTCTGAGAATGCTTCTGTCTAGTTTTTATTTAAAGATATTTCCTTTTCCAGCATAGGCCTCAGAGCGCTCCAAATAAACACTTGCAGATTTTACAAAAGGAGTGTTTCCAAACTGCTCTATGAAAACGAATGTTCAAGTCTGTGAGTTGAATGCACTCATCACACAGAAGTTTCTGAGAATGCTTCTGTCTAGTTTTTAGGTGAAGATATTTCATTTCCCAGCATAGGCCTCAAAGCGCTCTAAATATTCTCTTGCAGATTCTACAATAAGAGTGTTTCAAAACTGCTCTTTCAAAGGGAAGGTTCAAGTCTGTGAGTTGAATGCACTCATCACAAAGAAGTTTCTGAGAATGCTTCTCTGTAGTTGTTATTTGAAGACATTTCCTTTTCCAGCGTAGGCCTCAAAGCGCTCGAAGTAAACACTTGCAGATTCTGCAGAAAGAGTATTTCAAAACTGTTCTATCAAAAGGAGCGTTCAAGTCTGTGAGTTGAATGTCCTCATCACACAGAAGTTTCTGAGAATGCTTCTGTCTAGTTTTTAGGTGAAGATATTTCATTTCCCAGCATAGTCCTCAAAGCGCTCCAAATATCCACTTGCAGATTCTACAAAAAGTTTGTTTCAAAACTGCTCTTTCAAAAGGAAGGTTCAAGTCTGTGAGTTGAATGCACTCATCACAAAGAAGTTTCTGAGAATGCTTCTGTGTAGTTGTTATTTGAAGAGATTTCCTTTTCCAGCGTAGGCCTCAATTCGCTCGAAATGAACAGTTGCAGATTCTGCAGAAAGAGTGTTTCAAAACTGTTCTATCAAAAGGAACGTTCAAGTCTGTGAGTTGAATGCACTCAACACACAGAAGTTTCTGAGAATGTTTCTGTCTAGTTTTTAGGTGAAGATATTTCATTTCCCAGCCTAGGCCTCAAAGCGCTCCAAATATCTACTTGCAGATTCTACAAAAAGAGTGTTTCAAAACTGCTCTATCAAAGGGAAGGTTCAAGTCTTTGAGTTGAATGCACTCATCACACAGAAGTTTCTGAGAATGCTTCTGTGTAGTTGTTATTTGAAGACATTTCCTTTTCCAGCATAGGCCTCAAAGCACTCGAAATAAACACTTGCAGATTCTGCAGAAAGAGTGTTTCAAAACTGTTCTATCAAAAGGAATGTTCAAGTCTGTGAGTTGAATGCACTCATCACACAGAAGTTTCGGAGAATGCTTCTGTCTAGTTTTTAGGTGAAGATATTTCATTTCCCAGCATAGGCCTCAAAGCGCTCCAAATATCCACTTGCAGATTCTACAAAAAGTGTGTTTCAAAACTGCTCTTTCAAAAGGAAGGTTCAAGTCTGTGAGTTGAATGCACTCATCACAAAGAAGTTTCTGAGAATGCTTCTGTGTAGTTGTTATTTGAAGACATTTCCTTTTCCAGCATAGGCCTCAAAGCGCTCGAAATAAACACTTGCAGATTCTGCAGAAGGAGTGTTTCAAACCTGTTCTATCAAAAAGAACGTTCAAGTCTGTGAGTTGAATGCATTCATCTCACAGAAGTTTCTGAGAATGCTTCCGTCTAGTTTTTAGGTGAAGATATTTCATTTCCCAGCATAGGCCTGAAAGCGCTCCAAATATCTACTTGCAGATTCTACAAAAAGAGAGTTTCAAAACTGCTCTTTCAAAGGGAAGGTTCAAGTCTGTGAGTTGAATGCACTCATCACAAAGAAGTTTCTGAGAATGCTTCTGTGTAGTTGTTATTTGAAGACATTTCCTTTTCCAGCATAGGCCTCAAAGCGCTCGAAATAAACCCTTGCAGATTCTGCAGAAAGAGTGTTTCAAAACTGTTCTATCAAAAGGAACGTTCAAGTCTGTGAGCTGAATGCACTCATCACACAGTAGTTTCTGAGAATGCTTCTGTCTAGTTTTTAACTGGAGACATTACATTTCCCAGCATAGGCCTCTCAGCCCTCCAAATGTACACTAGCAGATTGAACAAAAAGAGTGTTCCAAAACTGCTCTTTCAAAAGATTCGTTCAAGTCTGTGAGTTGAATGCACTCATCACGAAGAAGTTTCTGAGAATGCTTCTGTGTAGTTGTTATTTGAAGACATTTCCTTTTCCAGCATAGGCTTCACATCGCTCGAAATGAACACTTGCAGATTCTGCAGAAAGAGTGTTTCAAAACTGTTCTATCAAAAGGAACGTTCAAGTCTGTGAGTTGAATGCACTCATCACGCAGAAGTTTTTGAGAATGCTTCTGTCTTGTTTTTAAGTGGAGACATTACATTTCCCAGCATAGGCCTCTCAGCGCTCTAAATATACACTAGCAGATTGTACAAAAAGAGTGTTCCAAAACTGCTCTTTCAAAAGAAACGTTCAAGTCTGTGAGTTTAATGCACTCGTCACAAACAAGTTTCTGGGAATGCTTCTCTCTAGTCTCTATCTGAGGCTGTTTCCTTTCCCAGCATTGGCCTCCAACAGCTCCAAATATGCACTTGCAGATTCTACAAAAAGAGAGTTTGAAAACTGTTCTACCAAAAAGAAGGTTCAACTCTGCGAGTAGAATGCACTCATCACAAAGTAGTTTCTGAGAATGCTTCTGTCTAGTTTTTATTTGAAGATATTTCCTTTTCCAGCATAGGCCTCACAGCGCTCCAAATAAACACTTGCAGATTTTACAAAAGGAGTGTTTCCAAACTGCTCTGTCAAAAGGAATGTTCAAGTCTGTGAGTTGAATGCACTCATCACACAGAAGTTTCTGAGAATGCTTCTGTCTAGTTTTTACGTGAAGATATTTCATTTCCCAGCATAGGCCTGAAAGTGCTCCAAATATCCACTTGCAGATTCTACAAAAAGAGTGTTTCAAAACTGCTCTTTGAAAAGGAACGTTCAAGTCTGTGAGTTGAATGCACTCATCACACAGAAGTTTCTGAGAATGCTTCTGTCTAGTTTTTATATGAAGACATTTCATTTCCCAGCATAGGCCTCACAGCGCTCCAAATATACACTAGAAGATTCCACAAAAAGAGTGTTCCAAAACTGCTCTTTCAAAAGAAACGTTCAAGTCTGTGAGTTGAATGCACTCATCACAAACACGTTTCTGGGAATGCTTCTGTCCAGTCTCTATCTGAGGATGTTCCATTTTCCATCATTGGCCTACAACAGCTCAAAATATGCACTTGCAGATTCTACAAAAAGAGAGTTTGAAAACTCTTCTATCAAAAAGAATGTTCAACTCTGCGAGTAGAATGCACTCATCACAAAGTAGTTTCTGAGAATGCTTCCGTCTAGTTTTTATTTGAAGATATTTCCTTTTCCAGCATAGGCCTCAGAGCGCTCCAAATAAATACTTGCAGATTTTGCAAAAGGAGTCTTTCCAAACTGCTCTATGAAAAGGAATGTTCAAGTCTGTGAGTTGAATGTACTCATCACACAGAAGTTTCTGAGAATGCTTCTGTCTAGTTTTTAGGTGAAGATATTTCATTTCCCAGCATAGGCCTGAAAGCGCTCCAAATATCCACTTGCAGATTCTACAAAAAGAGTGTTTCAAAACTGCTCTTTCAAAAGGAAGGTTCAAGTCTGTGAGTTGAATGCACTCATCACAAAGAAGTTTCTGAGAATGCTTCTGTGTAGTTGTTATTTGAAGACATTTCCTTTTCCAGCATAGGCCTCAAATCGCTCGAAATAAACACTTGCAGATTCTGCAGAAAGAGTTTTTCAAAACTGTTCTATCAAAAGGAACGTTCAAGTCTGTGAGTTGAACGCACTCATCACACAGAAGTTTCTGAGAATGCTTCTGTCTAGTTTTTAAGTGGAGACATTACATTTCCCAGCGTAGGCCTCACAGCGCTCCAAATATACACTAGCAGATTCCACAAAATGAGTGTTCCAAAACTGCTCTTTCAAAAGTAACGTTCACGTCTGTGAGTTGAATGCACTCGTCACAAACAAGTTTCTGGGAATGCTTCTCTCTAGTCTCTATCTGAGGATGTTCCCTTTCCCAGCATTGGCCTCCAACAGCTCCATGTATGCACTTGCAGATTCTACAAAAAGAGAGTTTGAAAACTCTTCTACTAAAAAGAAGGTTCAACTCTGCGAGTAGAATGCACTCATCACAAAGAAGTTTCTGAGAATGCTTCTGTGTAGTTGTTATTTGAAGACATTTCCTTTTCCAGCATAGGCCTCAAATCGCTCGAAATGAACACTTGCAGATTCTGCAGAAAGAGTGTTTCAAAACTGTTCTATCAAAAGGAACGTTCAAGTCTGTGAGTTGAATGCACTCATCACACAGAAGTTTCTGAGAATGCTTCTGTCTAGTTTTTAAGTGGAGACATTACATTTCCCAGGATAGGCCTCTCAGCGCTCCAAATATACACTAGCAGATTCCACAAAAAGAGTGTTCCAAAACTGCTCTTTCAAAAGAATCGTTCAAATCTGTGAGTTGAATTCACTCGTCACAAAGAAGTTTCTGGGAATGTTTCTGTCTAGTCTCTATCTGAGGATGTTCCCTTTTCCAGCATTGGCCTCCAACAGCTCCAAATATGCACTTGCAGATTCTACAAAAAGAGAGTTTGAAAACTCTTCTATCAAAAAGAAGGTTCAACTCTGCAAGTAGAATGCACTCATCACAAAGAAGTTTCTGAGAATGCTTCTGTCTAGTTTTTATTTGAAGATATTTCCTTTTCCAGCATAGGCCTCAGAGCGCTCAAAATAAACACTTGCAGATTTTACAAAAGGAGTGTTTCCAAACTGCTCTATCAAAATTAATGTTCAAGTCTGTGAGTTGAATGCACTCATCACACAGAAGTTTCTGAGAATGCTTCTGTCTAGTTTTTAGGTGAAGATATTTCATTTCCCAGCATAGGCCTGAAAGCGCTCCAAATATCCACTTGCAGACTCTACAAAAATAGTGTTTCAAAACTGCTCTTTCAAAAGGAAGGTTCAAGTCTGTGAGTTGAATGCACTCATCACAAAGAAGTTTCTGAGAATGCTTCTGTCTAGTTTTTAAGTGGAGACATTACATTTCCCAGCATAGGCCTCTCAGCGCTCTAAATATACACTAGCAGATTGTACAAAAAGAGTGTTCCAAAACTGCTCTTTCAAAAGAAACGTTCAAGTCTGTGAGTTTAATGCACTCGTCACAAACAAGTTTCTGGGAATGCTTCTCTCTAGTCTCTATCTGAGGCTGTTTCCTTTCCCAGCATTGGCCTCCAACAGCTCCAAATATGCACTTTCAGATTCTACAAAAAGAGAGTTTGAAAACTCTTCTACCAAAAAGAAGGTTCAACTCTGCGAGTAGAATGCACTCATCACAAAGTAGTTTCTGAGAATGCTTCTGTCTAGTTTTTATTTGAAGATATTTCCTTTTCCAGCATAGGCCTCAGAGCGCTCCAAATAAACACTTGCAGATTTTACAAAAGGAGTGTTTCCAAACTACTCTGTCAAAAGGAATGTTCAAGTCTGTGAGTTGAATGCACTCATCACACAGAAGTTTCTGAGAATGCTTCTGTCTAGTTTTTACGTGAAGATATTTCATTTCCCAGCATAGGCCTGAAAGTGCTCCAAATATCCACTTGCAGATTCTACAAAAAGAGTGTTTCAAAACTGCTCTTTCAAAAGGAACGTTCAAGTCTGTGAGTTGAATGCACTCATCACACAGAAGTTTCTGAGAATGCTTCTGTCTAGTTTTTATGTGAAGACATTTCATTTCCCAGCATAGGCCTCACAGCGCTCCAAATATACACTAGAAGATTCCACAAAAAGAGTGTTCCAAAACTGCTCTTTCAAAAGAAACGTTCAAGTCTGTGAGTTGAATGCACTCATCACAAACACGTTTCTGGGAATGCTTCTGTCCAGTCTCTATCTGAGGATGTTCCATTTTCCATCATTGGCCTACAACAGCTCAAAATATGCACTTGCAGATTCTACAAAAAGAGAGTTTGAAAACTCTTCTATCAAAAAGAATGTTCAACTCTGCGAGTAGAATGCACTCATCACAAAGTAGTTTCTGAGAATGCTTCCGCCTAGTTTTTATTTGAAGATATTTCCTTTTCCAGCATAGGCCTCAGAGCGCTCCAAATAAATACTTGCAGATTTTGCAAAAGGAGTCTTTCCAAACTGCTCTATGAAAAGGAATGTTCAAGTCTGTGAGTTGAATGTACTCATCACACAGAAGTTTCTGAGAATGCTTCTGTCTAGTTTTTAGGTGAAGATATTTCATTTCCCAGCATAGGCCTGAAAGCGCTCCAAATATCCACTTGCAGATTCTACAAAAAGAGTGTTTCAAAACTGCTCTTTCAAAAGGAAGGTTCAAGTCTGTGAGTTGAATGCACTCATCACAAAGAAGTTTCTGAGAATGCTTCTGTGTAGTTGTTATTTGAAGACATTTCCTTTTCCAGCATAGGCCTCAAATCGCTCGAAATAAACACTTGCAGATTCTGCAGAAAGAGTTTTTCAAAACTGTTCTATCAAAAGGAACGTTCAAGTCTGTGAGTTGAACGCACTCATCACACAGAAGTTTCTGAGAATCCTTCTGTCTAGTTTTTAAGTGGAGACATTACATTTCCCAGCGTAGGCCTCACAGCACTCCAAATATACACTAGCAGATTCCACAAAATGAGTGTTCCAAAACTGCTCTTTCAAAAGTAACTTTCACGTCTGTGAGTTGAATGCACTCGTCACAAACAAGTTTCTGGGAATGCTTCTCTCTAGTCTCTATCTGAGGATGTTCCCTTTCCCAGCATTGGCCTCCAACAGCTCCATGTATGCACTTGCAGATTCTACAAAAAGAGAGTTTGAAAACTCTTCTACTAAAAAGAAGGTTCAACTCTGCGAGTAGAATGCACTCATCTCAAAGAAGTTTCTGAGAATGCTTCTGTGTAGTTGTTATTTGAAGACATTTCCTTTTCCAGCATAGGCCTCAAATCGCTCGAAATGAACACTTGCAGATTCTGCAGAAAGAGTGTTTCAAAACTGTTCTATCAAAAGGAACGTTCAAGTCTGTGAGTTGAATGCACTCATCACACAGAAGTTTCTGAGAATGCTTCTGTCTAGTTTTTAAGTGGAGACATTACATTTCCCAGGATAGGCCTCTCAGCGCTCCAAATATACACTAGCAGATTCCACAAAAAGAGTGTTCCAAAACTGCTCTTTCAAAAGAATCGTTCAAATCTGTGAGTTGAATTCACTCGTCACAAAGGAGTTTCTGGGAATGTTTCTGTCTAGTCTCTATCTGAGGATGTTCCCTTTTCCAGCATTTGCCTCCAACAGCTCCAAATATGCACTTGCAGATTCTACAAAAAGAGAGTTTGAAAACTCTTCTATCAAAAAGAAGGTTCAACTCTGCAAGTAGAATGCACTCATCACAAAGAAGTTTCTGAGAATGCTTCTGTCTAGTTTTTATTTGAAGATATTTCCTTTTCCAGCATAGGCCTCAGAGCGCTCAAAATAAACACTTGCAGATTTTACAAAAGGAGTGTTTCCAAACTGCTCTATCAAAAGGAATGTTCAAGTCTGTGAGTTGAATGCACTCATCACACAGAAGTTTCTGAGAATGCTTCTGTCTAGTTTTTAGGTGAAGATATTTCATTTCCCAGCATAGGCCTGAAAGCGCTCCAAATATCCACTTGCAGACTCTACAAAAATAGTGTTTCAAAACTGCTCTTTCAAAAGGAAGGTTCAAGTCTGTGAGTTGAATGCACTCATCACAAAGAAGTTTCTGAGAATGCTTCTGTCTAGTTTTTAAGTGGAGACATTACATTTCCCAGCATAGGCCTCTCAGCGCTCTAAATATACACTAGCAGATTGTACAAAAAGAGTGTTCCAAAACTGCTCTTTCAAAAGAAACGTTCAAGTCTGTGAGTTTAATGCACTCGTCACAAACAAGTTTCTGGGAATGCTTCTCTCTAGTCTCTATCTGAGGCTGTTTCCTTTCCCAGCATTGGCCTCCAACAGCTCCAAATATGCACTTGCAGATTCTACAAAAAGAGAGTTTGAAAACTCTTCTACCAAAAAGAAGGTTCAACTCTGCGAGTAGAATGCACTCATCACAAAGTAGTTTCTGAGAATGCTTCTGTCTAGTTTTTATTTGAAGATATTTCCTTTTCCAGCATAGGCCTCAGAGCGCTCCAAATAAACACTTGCAGATTTTACAAAAGGAGTGTTTCCAAACTACTCTGTCAAAAGGAATGTTCAAGTCTGTGAGTTGAATGCACTCATCACACAGAAGTTTCTGAGAATGCTTCTGTCTAGTTTTTACGTGAAGATATTTCATTTCCCAGCATAGGCCTGAAAGTGCTCCAAATATCCACTTGCAGATTCTACAAAAAGAGTGTTTCAAAACTGCTCTTTCAAAAGGAACGTTCAAGTCTGTGAGTTGAATGCACTCATCACACAGAAGTTTCTGAGAATGCTTCTGTCTAGTTTTTATGTGAAGACATTTCATTTCCCAGCATAGGCCTCACAGCGCTCCAAATATACACTAGAAGATTCCACAAAAAGAGTGTTCCAAAACTGCTCTTTCAAAAGAAACGTTCAAGTCTGTGAGTTGAATGCACTCATCACAAACACGTTTCTGGGAATGCTTCTGTCCAGTCTCTATCTGAGGATGTTCCATTTTCCATCATTGGCCTACAACAGCTCAAAATATGCACTTGCAGATTCTACAAAAAGAGAGTTTGAAAACTCTTCTATCAAAAAGAATGTTCAACTCTGCGAGTAGAATGCACTCATCACAAAGTAGTTTCTGAGAATGCTTCCGTCTAGTTTTTATTTGAAGATATTTCCTTTTCCAGCATAGGCCTCAGAGCGCTCCAAATAAATACTTGCAGATTTTGCAAAAGGAGTCTTTCCAAACTGCTCTATGAAAAGGAATGTTCAAGTCTGTGAGTTGAATGTACTCATCACACAGAAGTTTCTGAGAATGCTTCTGTCTAGTTTTTAGGTGAAGATATTTCATTTCCCAGCATAGGCCTGAAAGCGCTCCAAATATCCACTTGCAGATTCTACAAAAAGAGTGTTTCAAAACTGCTCTTTCAAAAGGAAGGTTCAAGTCTGTGAGTTGAATGCACTCATCACAAAGAAGTTTCTGAGAATGCTTCTGTGTAGTTGTTATTTGAAGACATTTCCTTTTCCAGCATAGGCCTCAAATCCCTCGAAATAAACACTTGCAGATTCTGCAGAAAGAGTTTTTCAAAACTGTTCTATCAAAAGGAACGTTCAAGTCTGTGAGTTGAATGCACTCATCACACAGAAGTTTCTGAGAATGCTTCTGTCTAGTTTTTAAGTGGAGACATTACATTTCCCAGGATAGGCCTCTCAGCGCTCCAAATATACACTAGCAGATTCCACAAAAAGAGTGTTCCAAAACTGCTCTTTCAAAAGAATCGTTCAAATCTGTGAGTTGAATTCACTCGTCACAAAGGAGTTTCTGGGAATGTTTCTGTCTAGTCTCTATCTGAGGATGTTCCCTTTTCCAGCATTGGCCTCCAACAGCTCCAAATATGCACTTGCAGATTCTACAAAAAGAGAGTTTGAAAACTCTTCTATCAAAAAGAAGGTTCAACTCTGCAAGTAGAATGCACTCATCACACAGAAGTTTCTGAGAATGCTTCTGTCTAGTTTTTATTTGAAGATATTTCCTTTTCCAGCATAGGCCTCAGAGCGCTCCAAATAAACACTTGCAGATTTTACAAAAGGAGTGTTTCCAAACTGCTCTATCAAAAGGAATGTTCAAGTCTGTGAGTTGAATGCACTCATCACACAGAAGTTTCTGAGAATGCTTCTGTCTAGTTTTTAGGTGAAGATATTTCATTTCCCAGCATAGGCCTGAAAGCGCTCCAAATATCCACTTGCAGACTCTACAAAAATAGTGTTTCAAAACTGCTCTTTCAAAAGGAAGGTTCAAGTCTGTGAGTTGAATGCACTCATCACAAAGAAGTTTCTGAGAATGCTTCTGTGTAGTTGTTATTTGAAGACATTTCCTTTTCCAGCATAGGCCTCAAATCGCTCGAAATAAACACTTGCAGATTCTGCAGAAAGAGTGTTCCAAAACTGTTCTATCAAAAGGAACGTTCAAGTCTGTGAGTTGAATGCACTCATCACACAGAAGTTTCTGAGAATCCTTCTGTCTAGTTTTTATGTGCAGACATTACATTTCCCAGCATAGGCCTCACAGCGCTCCAAATATACACTAGCAGATACCACAAAAAGAGTGTTACAAAACTGCTCTTTCAAAAGAAACGTTCAAGTCCGTGAGTTGAATGCACTCGTTCCAAACAAGTTTCTGGGAATGCTTCTCTCTAGTCTCTGTCTGAGGATGTTTCCTTTCCAAGCATTGGCTTCCAACAGCTCCAAATATGCACTTGCAGATTCTACAAAAAGGGAGTTTGAAAACTCTTCTACCAAAAAGAAGGTTCAACTCTGCGAGTAGAATGCACTCATCACTAAGTAGTTTCTGAGAATGCTTCCGTCTAGTTTTTATTCGAAGATATTTCCTTTTCCAGCATAGGCCTCAGAGCGCTCCAAATAAACACTTGCAGATTTTACAAAAGGAGTGTTTCCAAACTGCTCTATCAAAAGGAATGTTCAAGTCTGTGAGTTGAATGCACTCATCACACAAAAGTTTCTGAGAATGCTTCTGTCTAGTTTTTAGGTGAAGATATTTCATTTCCCATCATAGGCCTGAAAGCGCTCCAAATATCCACTTGCAGATTCTACAAAAAGAGTGTTTCAAAACTGCTCTTTCAAAAGGAAGGTTCAAGTCTGTGAGTTGAATGCACTCATCACAAAGAAGTTTCTGAGAATGCTTCTGTGTAGTTGTTATTTGAAGACATTTCCTTTTCCAGCATAGGCCTCAAAGCGCTCGAAATAAACACTTGCCGATTCTGCAGAAAGAGTGTTTCAAAACTGTTCTATCAAAAGGAATGTTCAAGTCTGTGAGTTGAATGCACTCATCACACAGAAGTTTCTGAGAATGCTTCTGTGTAGTTGTTATTTGAAGACATTTCCTTTTCCAGCATAGGCCTCAAAGCGCTCGAAATAAACACTTGCAGATTCTGCAGAAGGAGGGTTTCAAAACTGTTCTATCAAAAAGAACGTTCAAGTATGTGAGTTGAATGCCTTCATCACACAGAAGTTTCTGAGAATGCTTCTGTCTAGTTTTTAGGTGAAGATATTTCATTTCCCAGCATAGGCCTGAAAGCGCTCCAAATATCTACTTGCAGATTCTACAAAAAGAGAGTTTCAAAACTGCTCTTTCAAAGGGAAAGTTCAAGTCTGTGAGTTGAATGCACTCATCACAAAGAAGTTTCTGAGAATGTTTCTGTGTAGTTGTTATTTGAAGACATTTCCTTTTCCAGCATAGGCCTCAAAGCGCTCGAAATAAACACTTGCAGATTCTGCAGAAAGAGTGTTTCAAAACTGTTCTATCAAAAGGAACGTTCAAGTCTGTGAGTTGAATGCACTAAACACACAGTAGTTTCTGAGAATGCTTCTGTCTAGTTTTTAAGTGGAGACATTACATTTCCCAACATAGGCCTCTCAGCGCTCCAAATATACACTAGCAGATTCCACAAAAAGAGTGTTCCAAAACTCCTCTTTCAAAAGAATCGTTCAAGTCTGTGAGTTGAATGCACTCATCACGAAGAAGTTTCTGAGAATGCTTCTGTGTAGTTGTTATTTGAAGACATTTCCTTTTCTAGCATAGGCTTCACATCGCTCGAAATGAACAATTGCAGATTCTGCAGAAAGAGTGTTTCAAAACTGTTCTATCAAAAGGAACGTTCAAGTCTGTGAGTTGAATGCACTCATCACACAGAAGTTTCTTAGAATGCTTCTGTCTAGTTTTTAAGTGGAGACATTACATTTCCCAGCATAGGCCTCTCAGCGCTCCAAATATACACTAGCAGATTGTACAAAAAGAGTGTTCCAAAACTGCTCTTTCAAAAGAAACGTTCAAGTCTGTGAGTTGAATGCACTCGTCACAAACAAGTTTCTGGAAATGCTTCTCTCTTGTCTCTATCTGAGGGTGTTTCCTTTCCCAGCATTGGCCTCCAACAGCTCCAAATATGCACTTGCAGATTCTACAAAAAGAGAGTTTGAAAACTCTTCTACCAAAAAGAAGGTTCAACTCTGCGAGTAGAATGCACTCATCACAAAGAAGTTTCTGAGAATGCTTCTGTCTAGTTTTTATTTGAAGATATTTCCTTTTCCAGCTTAGGCCTCAGAGCGCTCCAAATAAACACTTGCAGATTTTACAAAAGGAGTGTTTCCAAACTGCTCTATCAAAAGGAATGTTCAAGTCTGTGAGTTGAATGCACTCATCACGAAGAAGTTTCTGAGAATGCTTCTGTGTAGTTGTTATTTGAAGACATTTCCTTTTCTAGCATAGGCCTCAAATCGCTCGAAATGAACAATTGCAGATTCTGCAGAAAGAGTGTTTCAAAACTGTTCTATCAAAAGGAACGTTCAAGTCTGTGAGTTGAATGCACTCATCACACAGAAGTTTCTGAGAATGCTTCTGTCTAGTTTTTAAGTGGAGACATTACATTTCCCAGGATAGGCCTCTCAGCGCTCCAAATATACACTAGCAGATTGTACAAAAAGAGTGTTCCAAAACTGCTCTTTCAAAAGAATCGTTCAAGTCTGTGAGTTGAATTCACTCGTCACAAAGAAGTTTCTGGGAATGTTTCTGTCCAGTCTCTATCTGAGGATGCTCCCTTTTCCAGCATTGGCCTCCAACAGCTCCAAATATGCACTTGCAGATTCTACAAAAAGAGAGTTTGAAAACTCTTCTATCAAAAAGAAGGTTCAACTCTGTGAGTAGAATGCACTCATCACAAAGAAGTTTCTGAGAATGCTTCTGTCTAGTTTTTATTTGAAGATATTTCCTTTTCCAGCATTGGCCTCAGAGCGCTCCAAATAAACACTTGCAAATTTTACAAAAGGATTGCTTCCAAACTGCTCTATCAAAAGGAATGTTCAAGTCTGTGAGTTGAATACACTCATCACACAGAAGTTTCTGAGAATGCTTCTGTCTAGTTTTTAGGTGAAGATATTTCATTTCCCAGCATAGGCCTGAAAGCGCTCCAAATATCCACTTGCAGATTCTACAAAAAGAGTGTTTCAAAACTGCTCTTTCAAAAGGAAGGTTCAAGTCTGTGAGTTGAATGCACTCATCACAAAGAAGTTTCTGAGAATGCTTCTGTGTAGTTGTTATTTGAAGACATTTCCTTTTCCAGCATAGGCCTCAAAGCGCTCGAAATAAACATTGCCGATTCTGCAGAAAGAGTGTTTCAAAACTGTTCTATCAAAAGGAGCGTTCAAGTCTGTGAGTTGAATGCACTCATCACACAGAAGTTTCTGAGAATGCTTCTGTCTAGTTTTTAGGTGAAGATATTTCATTTCCCAGCATAGGCCTCAAAGCGCTCCAAATATCCACTTGCAGGTTCTACAAAAAGTGTGTTTCAAAACTGCTCTTTCAAAAGGAAGGTTCAAGTCTGTGAGTTGAATGCACTCATCACAAAGAAGTTTCTGAAAATGCTTCTGTGTAGTTGTTATTTGAAGACATTTCCTTTTCCAGCGTAGGCCTCAATTCGCTCGAAATGAACAGTTGCAGATTCTGCAGAAAGAGTGTTTCAAAACTGTTCTATCAAAAGGAACGTTCAAGTCTGTGAGTTGAATGCACTCATCACACAGAAGTTTCTGAGAATGCTTCTGTCTAGTTTTTAAGTGGAGACATTACATTTCCCAGCATAGGCCTCTCAGCGCTCCAAATATACACTAGCAGATTCCACAAAAAGAGTGTTACAAAACTGCTCTTTCAAAAGAATCGTTCAAGTCTGTGAGTTCAATGCACTCGTCACAAACAAGTTTCTCGGAATGCTTCTGTCTAGCCTCTATCTGAGGATGTTCCCTTTTCCAGCATTGGCCTACAACAGCTGCAAATATGCACTTGCAGATTCTACAAAAAGAGAGTTTGAAAACTCTTCTACCAAACAGAAGGTTCAACTCTGCGAGTAGAATGCACTCATCACAAAGAAGTTTCTGAGAATGCTTCTGTCTAGTTTTTAGGTGAAGATAATTCATTTCCCAGCATAGGCCTCAAAGCGCTCAAAATATCTACTTGCAGATTCTACAAAAAGAGTGTTTCAAAACTGCTCTATCAAAGGGAAGGTTCAAGTCTTTGAGTTGAATGCACCCATCACACAGAAGTTTCTGAGAATGCTTCTGTGTAGTTGTTATTTGAAGACATTTCCTTTTCCAGCATAGGCCTCAAAGCGCTCGAAATAAACACTTGCAGATTCTGCAGAAAGAGTGTTTCAAAACTGTTCTATGAAAAGGAATGTTCAAGTCTGTGTGTTGAATGCACTCATCACACAGAAGTTTCTGAGAATGATTCTGTCTTGTTTTTAGGTGAAGATATTTCATTTCCCAGCATAGGCCTCAAAGCGCTCCAAATATCCACTTGCAGATTCTACAAATAGTGTGTTTCAAAACTGCTCTTTCAAAAGGAAGGTTCAAGTCTGTGAGTTGAATGCACTCATCACAAAGAAGTTTCTGAGAATGCTTCTGTGTAGTTGTTATTTGAAGACATTTCCTTTTCCAGCATAGGCCTCCAATCGCTCGAAATGAACACTTGCAGATTCTGCAGAAAGAGTGTTTCAAAACTGTTCTATCAAAAGAAACGTTCAAGTCTGTGAGTTGAATGCACTCATCACACAGAAGTTTCTGAGAATGCTTCTGTCTAGTTTTTATGTGGAGACATTACATTTCCCAGCATAGGCCTCACAGCGCTCCAAATATACACTAGCAGATACCACAAAAAGAGTGTTCCAAAACTGCTCTTTCAAAAGAAACTTTCAAGTCTGTGAGTTGAATGCACTCGTCACAAACAAGTTTCTGGGAATGCTTCTCTCTAGTCTCTATCTGAGGATGTTTCCTTTCCCAGCATTGGCCTCCAACAGCTCCAACTATGCACTTCCAGATTCTACAAAAAGAGAGTTTGAAAACTCTTCTGCCAAAAAGAAGGTTCAACTCTGCGAGTAGAATGCACTCATCACAAAGTAGTTTCTGAGAATGCTTCCGTCTAGTTTTTATTTGAAGATATTTCCTTTTCCAGCATAGGCCTCAGAGAGCTCCAAATAAACACTTGCAGATTTTACAAAAGGAGTGTTTCCAAACTGCTCTATCAAAAGGAATGTTCAAGTCTGTGAGTTGAATGCACTCATCACACAGAAGTTTCTGAGAATGCTTCTGTCTAGTTTTTAGGTGAAGATATTTCATTTCTCAGCATAGGCCTGAAAGCGCTCGAAATATCCACTTGCAGATTCTACAAAAAGAGTGTTTCAAAACTGCTCTTTCAAAAGGAAGGTTCAAGTCTGTGAGTTGAATGCACTCATCACAAAGAAGTTTCTGAGAATGCTTCTGTGTAGTTGTTATTTGAAGAGATTTCCTTTTCCAGCGTAGGCCTCAATTCGCTCGAAATGAACAGTTGCAGATTCTGCAGAAAGAGTGTTCCAAAACTGTTCTATCAAAAGGAACGTTCAAGTCTGTGAGTTGAATGCACTCATCACACAGAAGTTTCTGAGAATGCTTCTGTCTAGTTTTTAGGTGAAGATATTTCATTTCCCAGCATAGGCCTCAAAGCGCTCCAAATATCCACTTGCAGATTCTACAAAAAGTGTGTTTCAAAACTGCTCTTTCAAAAGGAAGGTTGAAGTCTGTGAGTTGAATGCACTCATCACAAAGAAGTTTCTGAGAATGCTTCTGTGTAGTTGTTATTTGAAGAGATTTCCTTTTCCAGCGTAGGCCTCAATTCGCTCGAATTGAACAGTTGCAGATTCTGCAGAAAGAGTGTTTCAAAACTGCTCTATCAAAAGGAACGTTCAAGTCTGTGAGTTGAATGCACTCATCACACAGAAGTTTCTGAGAATGCTTCTGTCTAGTTCTTAAGTGGAGACATTACATTTCCCAGCATAGGCGTCTCAGCGCTCCAAATATACACTAGCAGATTCCACAAAAAGAGTGTTAGAAAACTGCTCTTTCAAAAGAATCGTTCAAGTCTGTGAGTTCAATGCACTCGTCGCAAACAAGTTTCTCGGAATGCTTCTGTCTAGTCTCTATCTGAGGATGTTCCCTTTTCCAGCATTGGCCTACAACAGCTGCAAATATGCACTTGCAGATTCTACAAAAAGAGAGTTTGAAAACTCTTCTATCAAAAAGGAGGTTCAACTCTGCGAGTAGAATGCACTCATCACAAAGAAGTTTCTGAGAATGCTTCTGTCTAGTTTTTAGGTGAAGATATTTCATTTCCCAGCATAGGCCTCAAAGCGCTCCAAATATCTACTGGCAGATTCTACAAAAAGAGTGTTTCAAAACTGCTCTATCAAAGGGAAGGTTCAAGTCTTTGAGTTGAATGCACCCATCACACAGAAGTTTCTGAGAATGCTTCTGTGTAGTTGTTATTTGAAGACATTTCCTTTTCCAGCATAGGCCTCAAAGCGCTCGAAATAAACACTTGCAGATTCTGCAGAAAGAGTGTTTCAAAACTGTTCTATGAAAAGGAATGTTCAAGTCTGTGTGTTGAATGCACTCATCACACAGAAGTTTCTGAGAATGATTCTGTCTTGTTTTTAGGTGAAGATATTTCATTTCCCAGCATAGGCCTCAAAGCGCTCCAAATATCCACTTGCAGATTCTACAAAAAGTGTGTTTCAAAACTGCTCTTTCAAAAGGAAGGTTCAAGTCTGTGAGTTGAATGCACTCATCACAAAGAAGTTTCTGAGAATGCTTCTGTGTAGTTGTTATTTGAAGACATTTCCTTTTCCAGCATAGGCCTCAAATCGCTCGAAATGAACACTTGCAGATTCTGCAGAAAGAGTGTTTCAAAACTGCTCTTTCAAAAGGAACGTTCAAGTCTGTGAGTTGAATGAACTCATCACACAGAACTTTCTGAGAATGCTTCTGTCTAGTTTTTATGTGAAGACATTT
Source organism: Pongo pygmaeus (assembly GCF_028885625.2). Taxonomy (NCBI): domain Eukaryota; kingdom Metazoa; phylum Chordata; class Mammalia; order Primates; family Hominidae; genus Pongo; species Pongo pygmaeus. Next base: position 37,943,301 of record NC_072391.2, on the reverse strand, counting down.
CATTTCCCAGCATAGGCCTCACAGCGCTCCAAATATACACTAGAAGATTCCACAAAAAGAGTGTTCCAAAACTGCTCTTTCAAAAGAAACGTTCAAGTCTGTGAGTTGAATGCACTCATCACAAACACGTTTCTGGGAATGCTTCTGTCCAGTCTCTATCTGAGGATGTTCCATTTTCCATCATTGGCCTACAACAGCTCAAAATATGCACTTGCAGATTCTACAAAAAGAGAGTTTGAAAACTCTTCTATCAAAAAGAATGTTCAACTCTGCGAGTAGAATGCACTCATCACAAAGTAGTTTCTGAGAATGCTTCCGTCTAGTTTTTATTTGAAGATATTTCCTTTTCCAGCATAGGCCTCAGAGCGCTCCAAATAAATACTTGCAGATTTTGCAAAAGGAGTCTTTCCAAACTGCTCTATGAAAAGGAATGTTCAAGTCTGTGAGTTGAATGTACTCATCACACAGAAGTTTCTGAGAATGCTTCTGTCTAGTTTTTAGGTGAAGATATTTCATTTCCCAGCATAGGCCTGAAAGCGCTCCAAATATCCACTTGCAGATTCTACAAAAAGAGTGTTTCAAAACTGCTCTTTCAAAAGGAAGGTTCAAGTCTGTGAGTTGAATGCACTCATCACAAAGAAGTTTCTGAGAATGCTTCTGTGTAGTTGTTATTTGAAGACATTTCCTTTTCCAGCATAGGCCTCAAATCGCTCGAAATAAACACTTGCAGATTCTGCAGAAAGAGTTTTTCAAAACTGTTCTATCAAAAGGAACGTTCAAGTCTGTGAGTTGAACGCACTCATCACACAGAAGTTTCTGAGAATGCTTCTGTCTAGTTTTTAAGTGGAGACATTACATTTCCCAGCGTAGGCCTCACAGCGCTCCAAATATACACTAGCAGATTCCACAAAATGAGTGTTCCAAAACTGCTCTTTCAAAAGTAACGTTCACGTCTGTGAGTTGAATGCACTCGTCACAAACAAGTTTCTGGGAATGCTTCTCTCTAGTCTCTATCTGAGGATGTTCCCTTTCCCAGCATTGGCCTCCAACAGCTCCATGTATGCACTTGCAGATTCTACAAAAAGAGAGTTTGAAAACTCTTCTACTAAAAAGAAGGTTCAACTCTGCGAGTAGAATGCACTCATCACAAAGAAGTTTCTGAGAATGCTTCTGTGTAGTTGTTATTTGAAGACATTTCCTTTTCCAGCATAGGCCTCAAATCGCTCGAAATGAACACTTGCAGATTCTGCAGAAAGAGTGTTTCAAAACTGTTCTATCAAAAGGAACGTTCAAGTCTGTGAGTTGAATGCACTCATCACACAGAAGTTTCTGAGAATGCTTCTGTCTAGTTTTTAAGTGGAGACATTACATTTCCCAGGATAGGCCTCTCAGCGCTCCAAATATACACTAGCAGATTCCACAAAAAGAGTGTTCCAAAACTGCTCTTTCAAAAGAATCGTTCAAATCTGTGAGTTGAATTCACTCGTCACAAAGAAGTTTCTGGGAATGTTTCTGTCTAGTCTCTATCTGAGGATGTTCCCTTTTCCAGCATTGGCCTCCAACAGCTCCAAATATGCACTTGCAGATTCTACAAAAAGAGAGTTTGAAAACTCTTCTATCAAAAAGAAGGTTCAACTCTGCAAGTAGAATGCACTCATCACAAAGAAGTTTCTGAGAATGCTTCTGTCTAGTTTTTATTTGAAGATATTTCCTTTTCCAGCCTAGGCCTCAGAGCGCTCAAAATAAACACTTGCAGATTTTACAAAAGGAGTGTTTCCAAACTGCTCTATCAAAAGGAATGTTCAAGTCTGTGAGTTGAATGCACTCATCACACAGAAGTTTCTGAGAATGCTTCTGTCTAGTTTTTAGGTGAAGATATTTCATTTCCCAGCATAGGCCTGAAAGCGCTCCAAATATCCACTTGCAGACTCTACAAAAATAGTGTTTCAAAACTGCTCTTTCAAAAGGAAGGTTCAAGTCTGTGAGTTGAATGCACTCATCACAAAGAAGTTTCTGAGAATGCTTCTGTCTAGTTTTTAAGTGGAGACATTACATTTCCCAGCATAGGCCTCTCAGCGCTCTAAATATACACTAGCAGATTGTACAAAAAGAGTGTTCCAAAACTGCTCTTTCAAAAGAAACGTTCAAGTCTGTGAGTTTAATGCACTCGTCACAAACAAGTTTCTGGGAATGCTTCTCTCTAGTCTCTATCTGAGGCTGTTTCCTGTCCCAGCATTGGCCTCCAACAGCTCCAAATATGCACTTGCAGATTCTACAAAAAGAGAGTTTGAAAACTCTTCTACCAAAAAGAAGGTTCAACTCTGCGAGTAGAATGCACTCATCACAAAGTAGTTTCTGAGAATGCTTCTGTCTAGTTTTTATTTGAAGATATTTCCTTTTCCAGCATAGGCCTCAGAGCGCTCCAAATAAACACTTGCAGATTTTACAAAAGGAGTGTTTCCAAACTACTCTGTCAAAAGGAATGTTCAAGTCTGTGAGTTGAATGCACTCATCACACAGAAGTTTCTGAGAATGCTTCTGTCTAGTTTTTACGTGAAGATATTTCATTTCCCAGCATAGGCCTGAAAGTGCTCCAAATATCCACTTGCAGATTCTACAAAAAGAGTGTTTCAAAACTGCTCTTTCAAAAGGAACGTTCAAGTCTGTGAGTTGAATGCACTCATCACACAGAAGTTTCTGAGAATGCTTCTGTCTAGTTTTTATGTGAAGACATTTCATTTCCCAGCATAGGCCTCACAGCGCTCCAAATATACACTAGAAGATTCCACAAAAAGAGTGTTCCAAAACTGCTCTTTCAAAAGAAACGTTCAAGTCTGTGAGTTGAATGCACTCATCACAAACACGTTTCTGGGAATGCTTCTGTCCAGTCTCTATCTGAGGATGTTCCATTTTCCATCATTGGCCTACAACAGCTCAAAATATGCACTTGCAGATTCTACAAAAAGAGAGTTTGAAAACTCTTCTATCAAAAAGAATGTTCAACTCTGCGAGTAGAATGCACTCATCACAAAGTAGTTTCTGAGAATGCTTCCGTCTAGTTTTTATTTGAAGATATTTCCTTTTCCAGCATAGGCCTCAGAGCGCTCCAAATAAATACTTGCAGATTTTGCAAAAGGAGTCTTTCCAAACTGCTCTATGAAAAGGAATGTTCAAGTCTGTGAGTTGAATGTACTCATCACACAGAAGTTTCTGAGAATGCTTCTGTCTAGTTTTTAGGTGAAGATATTTCATTTCCCAGCATAGGCCTGAAAGCGCTCCAAATATCCACTTGCAGATTCTACAAAAAGAGTGTTTCAAAACTGCTCTTTCAAAAGGAAGGTTCAAGTCTGTGAGTTGAATGCACTCATCACAAAGAAGTTTCTGAGAATGCTTCTGTGTAGTTGTTATTTGAAGACATTTCCTTTTCCAGCATAGGCCTCAAATCGCTCGAAATAAACACTTGCAGATTCTGCAGAAAGAGTTTTTCAAAACTGTTCTATCAAAAGGAACGTTCAAGTCTGTGAGTTCAACGCACTCATCACACAGAAGTTTCTGAGAATCCTTCTGTCTAGTTTTTAAGTGGAGACATTACATTTCCCAGCGTAGGCCTCACAGCGCTCCAAATATACACCAGCAGATTCCACAAAATGAGTGTTCCAAAACTGCTCTTTCAAAAGTAACGTTCACGTCTGTGAGTTGAATGCACTCGTCACAAACAAGTTTCTGGGAATGCTTCTCTCTAGTCTCTATCTGAGGATGTTCCCTTTCCCAGCATTGGCCTCCAACAGCTCCATGTATGCACTTGCAGATTCTACAAAAAGAGAGTTTGAAAACTCTTCTACTAAAAAGAAGGTTCAACTCTGCGAGTAGAATGCACTCATCTCAAAGAAGTTTCTGAGAATGCTTCTGTGTAGTTGTTATTTGAAGACATTTCCTTTTCCAGCATAGGCCTCAAATCGCTCGAAATGAACACTTGCAGATTCTGCAGAAAGAGTGTTTCAAAACTGTTCTATCAAAAGGAACGTTCAAGTCTGTGAGTTGAATGCACTCATCACACAGAAGTTTCTGAGAATGCTTCTGTCTAGTTTTTAAGTGGAGACATTACATTTCCCAGGATAGGCCTCTCAGCGCTCCAAATATACACTAGCAGATTCCACAAAAAGAGTGTTCCAAAACTGCTCTTTCAAAAGAATCGTTCAAATCTGTGAGTTGAATTCACTCGTCACAAAGGAGTTTCTGGGAATGTTTCTGTCTAGTCTCTATCTGAGGATGTTCCCTTTTCCAGCATTGGCCTCCAACAGCTCCAAATATGCACTTGCAGATTCTACAAAAAGAGAGTTTGAAACCTCTTCTATCAAAAAGAAGGATCAACTCTGCAAGTAGAATGCACTCATCACACAGAAGTTTCTGAGAATGCTTCTGTCTAGTTTTTATTTGAAGATAATTCCTTTTCCAGCATAGGCCTCAGAGCGCTCCAAATAAACACTTGCAGATTTTACAAAAGGAGTGTTTCCAAACTGCTCTATCAAAAGGAATGTTCAAGTCTGTGAGTTGAATGCACTCATCACACAGAAGTTTCTGAGAATGCTTCTGTCTAGTTTTTAGGTGAAGATATTTCATTTCCCAGCATAGGCCTGAAAGCGCTCCAAATATCCACTTGCAGACTCTACAAAAATAGTGTTTCAAAACTGCTCTTTCAAAAGGAAGGTTCAAGTCTGTGAGTTGAATGCACTCATCACAAAGAAGTTTCTGAGAATGCTTCTGTGTAGTTGTTATTTGAAGACATTTCCTTTTCCAGCATAGGCCTCAAATCGCTTGAAATAAACACTTGCAGATTCTGCAGAAAGAGTGTTCCAAAACTGTTCTATCAAAAGGAACGTTCAAGTCTGTGAGTTGAATGCACTCATCACACAGAAGTTTCTGAGAATGCTTCTGTCTAGTTTTTATGTGCAGACATTACATTTCCCAGCATAGGCCTCACAGCGCTCCAAATATACACTAGCAGATACCACAAAAAGAGTGTTACAAAACTGCTCTTTCAAAAGAAACGTTCAAGTCCGTGAGTTGAATGCACTCGTTCCAAACAAGTTTCTGGGAATGCTTCTCTCTAGTCTCTATCTGAGGATGTTTCCTTTCCAAGCATTGGCTTCCAACAGCTCCAAATATGCACTTGCAGATTCTACAAAAAGGGAGTTTGAAAACTCTTCTACCAAAAAGAAGGTTCAACTCTGCGAGTAGAATGCACTCATCACTAAGTAGTTTCTGAGAATGCTTCCGTCTAGTTTTTATTTGAAGATATTTCCTTTTCCAGCATAGGCCTCAGAGCGCTCCAAATAAACACTTGCAGATTTTACAAAAGGAGTGTTTCCAAACTGCTCTATCAAAAGGAATGTTCAAGTCTGTGTGTTGAATGCACTCATCACACAGAAGTTTCTGAGAATGGTTCTGTCTTGTTTTTAGGTGAAGATATTTCATTTCCCAGCATAGGCCTCAAAGCGCTCCAAATATCCACTTGCAGATTCTACAAATAGTGTGTTTCAAAACTGCTCTTTCAAAAGGAAGGTTCAAGTCTGTGAGTTGAATGCACTCATCACAAAGAAGTTTCTGAGAATGCTTCTGTGTAGTTGTTATTTGAAGACATTTCCTTTTCCAGCATAGGCCTCAAATCGCTCGAAATGAACACTTGCAGATTCTGCAGAAAGAGTGTTTCAAAACTGTTCTATCAAAAGAAACGTTCAAGTCTGTGAGTTGAATGCACTCATCACACAGAAGTTTCTGAGAATGCTTCTGTCTAGTTTTTATGTGGAGACATTACATTTCCCAGCATAGGCCTCACAGCGCTCCAAATATACACTAGCGGATACCACAAAAAGAGTGTTCCAAAACTGCTCTTTCAAAAGAAACTTTCAAGTCTGTGAGTTGAATGCACTCGTCACAAACAAGTTTCTGGGAATGCTTCTCTCTAGTCTCTATCTGAGGATGTTTCCTTTCCCAGCATTGGCCTCCAACAGCTCCAACTATGCACTTCCAGATTCTACAAAAAGAGAGTTTGAAAACTCTTCTGCCAAAAAGAAGGTTCAACTCTGCGAGTAGAATGCACTCATCACAAAGTAGTTTCTGAGAATGCTTCCGTCTAGTTTTTATTTGAAGATATTTCCTTTTCCAGCATAGGCCTCAGAGAGCTCCAAATAAACACTTGCAGATTTTACAAAAGGAGTGTTTCCAAACTGCTCTATCAAAAGGAATGTTCAAGTCTGTGAGTTGAATGCACTCATCACACAGAAGTTTCTGAGAATGCTTCTGTCTAGTTTTTAGGTGAAGATATTTCATTTCTCAGCATAGGCCTGAAAGCGCTCGAAATATCCACTTGCAGATTCTACAAAAAGAGTGTTTCAAAACTGCTCTTTCAAAAGGAAGGTTCAAGTCTGTGAGTTGAATGCACTCATCACAAAGAAGTTTCTGAGAATGCTTCTGTGTAGTTGTTATTTGAAGAGATTTCCTTTTCCAGCGTAGGCCTCAATTCGCTCGAAATGAACAGTTGCAGATTCTGCAGAAAGAGTGTTCCAAAACTCTTCTATCAAAAGGAACGTTCAAGTCTGTGAGTTGAATGCACTCATCACACAGAAGTTTCTGAGAATGCTTCTGTCTAGTTTTTAGGTGAAGATATTTCATTTCCCAGCATAGGCCTCAAAGCGCTCCAAATATCCACTTGCAGATTCTACAAAAAGTGTGTTTCAAAACTGCTCTTTCAAAAGGAAGGTTCAAGTCTGTGAGTTGAATGCACTCATCACAAAGAAGTTTCTGAGAATGCTTCTGTGTAGTTGTTATTTGAAGAGATTTCCTTTTCCAGCGTAGGCCTCAATTCGCTCGAATTGAACAGTTGCAGATTCTGCAGAAAGAGTGTTTCAAAACTGCTCTATCAAAAGGAACGTTCAAGTCTGTGAGTTGAATGCACTCATCACACAGAAGTTTCTGAGAATGCTTCTGTCTAGTTTTTAAGTGGAGACATTACATTTCCCAGCATAGGCGTCTCAGCGCTCCAAATATACACTAGCAGATTCCACAAAAAGAGTGTTAGAAAACTGCTCTTTCAAAAGAATCGTTCAAGTCTGTGAGTTCAATGCACTCGTCGCAAACAAGTTTCTCGGAATGCTTCTGTCTAGTCTCTATCTGAGGATGTTCCCTTTTCCAGCATTGGCCTACAACAGCTGCAAATATGCACTTGCAGATTCTACAAAAAGAGAGTTTGAAAACTCTTCTATCAAAAAGGAGGTTCAACTCTGCGAGTAGAATGCACTCATCACAAAGAAGTTTCTGAGAATGCTTCTGTCTAGTTTTTATTTGAAGATATTTCCTTTTCCAGCATTGGCCTCAGAGCGCTCCAAATAAACACTTGCAAATTTTACAAAAGGAGTGCTTCCAAACTGCTCTATCAAAAGGAATGTTCAAGTCTGTGAGTTGAATACACTCATCACACAGAAGTTTCTGAGAATGCTTCTGCCTAGTTTTTAGGTGAAGATATTTCATTTCCCAGCATAGGCCTGAAAGCGCTCCAAATATCCACTTGCAGATTCTACAAAAAGAGTGTTTCAAAACTGCTCTTTCAAAAGGAAGGTTCAAGTCTGGGAGTTGAATGCACTCATCACAAAGAAGTTTCTGAGAATGCTTCTGTGTAGTTGTTATTTGAAGACATTTCCTTTTCCAGCATAGGCCTCAAAGCGCTCGAAATAAACATTGCCGATTCTGCAGAAAGAGTGTTTCAAAACTGTTCTATCAAAAGGAGCGTTCAAGTCTGTGAGTTGAATGCACTCATCACACAGAAGTTTCTGAGAATGCTTCTGTCTAGTTTTTAGGTGAAGATATTTCATTTCCCAGCATAGGCCTCAAAGCGCTCCAAATATCCACTTGCAGGTTCTACAAAAAGTGTGTTTCAAAACTGCTCTTTCAAAAGGAAGGTTCAAGTCTGTGAGTTGAATGCACTCATCACAAAGAAGTTTCTGAAAATGCTTCTGTGTAGTTGTTATTTGAAGACATTTCCTCTTCCAGCGTAGGCCTCAATTCGCTCGAAATGAACAGTTGCAGATTCTGCAGAAAGACTGTTTCAAAACTGTTCTATCAAAAGGAACGTTCAAGTCTGTGAGTTGAATGCACTCATCACACAGAAGTTTCTGAGAATGCTTCTGTCTAGTTTCTAAGTGGAGACATTACATTTCCCAGCATAGGCCTCTCAGCGCTCCAAATATACACTAGCAGATTCCACAAAAAGAGTGTTACAAAACTGCTCTTTCAAAAGAATCGTTCAAGTCTGTGAGTTCAATGCACTCGTCACAAACAAGTTTCTCGGAATGCTTCTGTCTAGTCTCTATCTGAGGATGTTCCCTTTTCCAGCATTGGCCTACAACAGCTGCAAATATGCACTTGCAGATTCTACAAAAAGAGAGTTTGAAAACTCTTCTACCAAACAGAAGGTTCAACTCTGCGAGTAGAATGCACTCATCACAAAGAAGTTTCTGAGAATGCTTCTGTCTAGTTTTTAGGTGAAGATAATTCATTTCCCAGCATAGGCCTCAAAGCGCTCCAAATATCTACTTGCAGATTCTACAAAAAGAGTGTTTCAAAACTGCTCTATCAAAGGGAAGGTTCAAGTCTTTGAGTTGAATGCACCCATCACACAGAAGTTTCTGAGAATGCTTCTGTGTAGTTGTTATTTGAAGACATTTCCTTTTCCAGCATAGGCCTCAAAGCGCTCGAAATAAACACTTGCAGATTCTGCAGAAAGAGTGTTTCAAAACTGTTCTATGAAAAGGAATGTTCAAGTCTGTGTGTTGAATGCACTCATCACACAGAAGTTTCTGAGAATGATTCTGTCTTGTTTTTAGGTGAAGATATTTCATTTCCCAGCATAGGCCTCAAAGCGCTCCAAATATCCACTTGCAGATTCTACAAATAGTGTGTTTCAAAACTGCTCTTTCAAAATTAAGGTTCAAGTCTGTGAGTTGAATGCACTCATCACAAAGAAGTTTCTGAGAATGCTTCTGTGTAGTTGTTATTTGAAGACATTTCCTTTTCCAGCATAGGCCTCAAATCGCTCGAAATGAACACTTGCAGATTCTGCAGAAAGAGTGTTTCAAAACTGTTCTATCAAAAGAAACGTTCAAGTCTGTGAGTTGAATGCACTCATCACACAGAAGTTTCTGAGAATGCTTCTGTCTAGTTTTTATGTGGAGACATTACATTTCCCAGCATAGGCCTCACAGCGCTCCAAATATACACTAGCGGATACCACAAAAAGAGTGTTCCAAAACTGCTCTTTCAAAAGAAACTTTCAAGTCTGTGAGTTGAATGCACTCGTCACAAACAAGTTTCTGGGAATGCTTCTCTCTAGTCTCTATCTGAGGATGTTTCCTTTCCCAGCATTGGCCTCCAACAGCTCCAACTATGCACTTCCAGATTCTACAAAAAGAGAGTTTGAAAACTCTTCTGCCAAAAAGAAGGTTCAACTCTGCGAGTAGAATGCACTCATCACAAAGTAGTTTCTGAGAATGCTTCCGTCTAGTTTTTATTTGAAGATATTTCCTTTTCCAGCATAGGCCTCAGAGAGCTCCAAATAAACACTTGCAGATTTTACAAAAGGAGTGTTTCCAAACTGCTCTATCAAAAGGAATGTTCAAGTCTGTGAGTTGAATGCACTCATCACACAGAAGTTTCTGAGAATGCTTCTGTCTAGTTTTTAGGTGAAGATATTTCATTTCTCAGCATAGGCCTGAAAGCGCTCGAAATATCCACTTGCAGATTCTACAAAAAGAGTGTTTCAAAACTGCTCTTTCAAAAGGAAGGTTCAAGTCTGTGAGTTGAATGCACTCATCACAAAGAAGTTTCTGAGAATGCTTCTGTGTAGTTGTTATTTGAAGAGATTTCCTTTTCCAGCGTAGGCCTCAATTCGCTCGAAATGAACAGTTGCAGATTCTGCAGAAAGAGTGTTCCAAAACTGTTCTATCAAAAGGAACGTTCAAGTCTGTGAGTTGAATGCACTCATCACACAGAAGTTTCTGAGAATGCTTCTGTCTAGTTTTTAGGTGAAGATATTTCATTTCCCAGCATAGGCCTCAAAGCGCTCCAAATATCCACTTGCAGATTCTACAAAAAGTGTGTTTCAAAACTGCTCTTTCAAAAGGAAGGTTCAAGTCTGTGAGTTGAATGCACTCATCACAAAGAAGTTTCTGAGAATGCTTCTGTGTAGTTGTTATTTGAAGAGATTTCCTTTTCCAGCGTAGGCCTCAATTCGCTCGAATTGAACAGTTGCAGATTCTGCAGAAAGAGTGTTTCAAAACTGCTCTATCAAAAGGAACGTTCAAGTCTGTGAGTTGAATGCACTCATCACACAGAAGTTTCTGAGAATGCTTCTGTCTAGTTTTTAAGTGGAGACATTACATTTCCCAGCATAGGCGTCTCAGCGCTCCAAATATACACTAGCAGATTCCACAAAAAGAGTGTTAGAAAACTGCTCCTTCAAAAGAATCGTTCAAGTCTGTGAGTTCAATGCACTCGTCGCAAACAAGTTTCTCGGAATGCTTCTGTCTAGTCTCTATCTGAGGATGTTCCCTTTTCCAGCATTGGCCTACAACAGCTGCAAATATGCACTTGCAGATTCTACAAAAAGAGAGTTTGAAAACTCTTCTATCAAAAAGGAGGTTCAACTCTGCGAGTAGAATGCACTCATCACAAAGAAGTTTCTGAGAATGCTTCTGTCTAGTTTTTATTTGAAGATATTTCCTTTTCCAGCATTGGCCTCAGAGCGCTCCAAATAAACACTTGCAAATTTTACAAAAGGAGTGCTTCCAAACTGCTCTATCAAAAGGAATGTTCAAGTCTGTGAGTTGAATACACTCATCACACAGAAGTTTCTGAGAATGCTTCTGCCTAGTTTTTAGGTGAAGATATTTCATTTCCCAGCATAGGCCTGAAAGCGCTCCAAATATCCACTTGCAGATTCTACAAAAAGAGTGTTTCAAAACTGCTCTTTCAAAAGGAAGGTTCAAGTCTGGGAGTTGAATGCACTCATCACAAAGAAGTTTCTGAGAATGCTTCTGTGTAGTTGTTATTTGAAGACATTTCCTTTTCCAGCATAGGCCTCAAAGCGCTCGAAATAAACATTGCCGATTCTGCAGAAAGAGTGTTTCAAAACTGTTCTATCAAAAGGAGCGTTCAAGTCTGTGAGTTGAATGCACTCATCACACAGAAGTTTCTGAGAATGCTTCTGTCTAGTTTTTAGGTGAAGATATTTCATTTCCCAGCATAGGCCTCAAAGCGCTCCAAATATCCACTTGCAGGTTCTACAAAAAGTGTGTTTCAAAACTGCTCTTTCAAAAGGAAGGTTCAAGTCTGTGAGTTGAATGCACTCATCACAAAGAAGTTTCTGAAAATGCTTCTGTGTAGTTGTTATTTGAAGACATTTCCTTTTCCAGCGTAGGCCTCAATTCGCTCGAAATGAACAGTTGCAGATTCTGCAGAAAGACTGTTTCAAAACTGTTCTATCAAAAGGAACGTTCAAGTCTGTGAGTTGAATGCACTCATCACACAGAAGTTTCTGAGAATGCTTCTGTCTAGTTTTTAAGTGGAGACATTACATTTCCCAGCATAGGCCTCTCAGCGCTCCAAATATACACTAGCAGATTCCACAAAAAGAGTGTTACAAAACTGCTCTTTCAAAAGAATCGTTCAAGTCTGTGAGTTCAATGCACTCGTCACAAACAAGTTTCTCGGAATGCTTCTGTCTAGTCTCTATCTGAGGATGTTCCCTTTTCCAGCATTGGCCTACAACAGCTGCAAATATGCACTTGCAGATTCTACAAAAAGAGAGTTTGAAAACTCTTCTACCAAACAGAAGGTTCAACTCTGCGAGTAGAATGCACTCATCACAAAGAAGTTTCTGAGAATGCTTCTGTCTAGTTTTTAGGTGAAGATAATTCATTTCCACCATAGGCCTCAAAGCGCTCCAAATATCTACTTGCAGATTCTACAAAAAGAGTGTTTCAAAACTGCTCTATCAAAGGGAAGGTTCAAGTCTTTGAGTTGAATGCACCCATCACACAGAAGTTTCTGAGAATGCTTCTGTGTAGTTGTTATTTGAAGACATTTCCTTTTCCAGCATAGGCCTCAAAGCGCTCGAAATAAACACTTGCAGATTCTGCAGAAAGAGTGTTTCAAAACTGTTCTATGAAAAGGAATGTTCAAGTCTCTGTGTTGAATGCACTCATCACACAGAAGTTTCTGAGAATGATTCTGTCTTGTTTTTAGGTGAAGATATTTCATTTCCCAGCATAGGCCTCAAAGCGCTCCAAATATCCACTTGCAGATTCTACAAATAGTGTGTTTCAAAACTGCTCTTTCAAAAGGAAGGTTCAAGTCTGTGAGTTGAATGCACTCATCACAAAGAAGTTTCTGAGAATGCTTCTGTGTAGTTGTTATTTGAAGACATTTCCTTTTCCAGCATAGGCCTCAAATCGCTCGAAATGAACACTTGCAGATTCTGCAGAAAGAGTGTTTCAAAACTGTTCTATCAAAAGAAACGTTCAAGTCTGTGAGTTGAATGCACTCATCACACAGAAGTTTCTGAGAATGCTTCTGTCTAGTTTTTATGTGGAGACATTACATTTCCCAGCATAGGCCTCACAGCGCTCCAAATATACACTAGCGGATACCACAAAAAGAGTGTTCCAAAACTGCTCTTTCAAAAGAAACTTTCAAGTCTGTGAGTTGAATGCACTCGTCACAAACAAGTTTCTGGGAATGCTTCTCTCTAGTCTCTATCTGAGGATGTTTCCTTTCCCAGCATTGGCCTCCAACAGCTCCAACTATGCACTTCCAGATTCTACAAAAAGAGAGTTTGAAAACTCTTCTGCCAAAAAGAAGGTTCAACTCTGCGAGTAGAATGCACTCATCACAAAGTAGTTTCTGAGAATGCTTCCGTCTAGTTTTTATTTGAAGATATTTCCTTTTCCAGCATAGGCCTCAGAGAGCTCCAAATAAACACTTGCAGATTTTACAAAAGGAGTGTTTCCAAACTGCTCTATCAAAAGGAATGTTCAAGTCTGTGAGTTGAATGCACTCATCACACAGAAGTTTCTGAGAATGCTTCTGTCTAGTTTTTAGGTGAAGATATTTCATTTCTCAGCATAGGCCTGAAAGCGCTCGAAATATCCACTTGCAGATTCTACAAAAAGAGTGTTTCAAAACTGCTCTTTCAAAAGGAAGGTTCAAGTCTGTGAGTTGAATGCACTCATCACAAAGAAGTTTCTGAGAATGCTTCTGTGTAGTTGTTATTTGAAGAGATTTCCTTTTCCAGCGTAGGCCTCAATTCGCTCGAAATGAACAGTTGCAGATTCTGCAGAAAGAGTGTTCCAAAACTGTTCTATCAAAAGGAACGTTCAAGTCTGTGAGTTGAATGCACTCATCACACAGAAGTTTCTGAGAATGCTTCTGTCTAGTTTTTAGGTGAAGATATTTCATTTCCCAGCATAGGCCTCAAAGCGCTCCAAATATCCACTTGCAGATTCTACAAAAAGTGTGTTTCAAAACTGCTCTTTCAAAAGGAAGGTTCAAGTCTGTGAGTTGAATGCACTCATCACAAAGAAGTTTCTGAGAATGCTTCTGTGTAGTTGTTATTTGAAGAGATTTCCTTTTCCAGCGTAGGCCTCAATTCGCTCGAATTGAACAGTTGCAGATTCTGCAGAAAGAGTGTTTCAAAACTGCTCTATCAAAAGGAACGTTCAAGTCTGTGAGTTGAATGCACTCATCACACAGAAGTTTCTGAGAATGCTTCTGTCTAGTTTTTAAGTGGAGACATTACAATTCCCAGCATAGGCGTCTCAGCGCTCCAAATATACACTAGCAGATTCCACAAAAAGAGTGTTAGAAAACTGCTCTTTCAAAAGAATCGTTCAAGTCTGTGAGTTCAATGCACTCGTCGCAAACAAGTTTCTCGGAATGCTTCTGTCTAGTCTCTATCTGAGGATGTTCCCTTTTCCAGCATTGGCCTACAACAGCTGCAAATATGCACTTGCAGATTCTACAAAAAGAGAGTTTGAAAACTCTTCTATCAAAAAGGAGGTTCAACTCTGCGAGTAGAATGCACTCATCACAAAGAAGTTTCTGAGAATGCTTCTGTCTAGTTTTTAGGTGAAGATATTTCATTTCCCAGCATAGGCCTCAAAGCGCTCCAAATATCTACTTGCAGATTCTACAAAAAGAGTGTTTCAAAACTGCTCTATCAAAGGGAAGGTTCAAGTCTTTGAGTTGAATGCACCCATCACACAGAAGTTTCTGAGAATGCTTCTGTGTAGTTGTTATTTGAAGATATTTCCTTTTCCAGCATAGGCCTCAAATCGCTCGAAATAAACACTTGCAGATTCTGAAGAAAGAGTGTTTCAAAACTGTTGTATCAAAAGGAGCGTTCAAGTCTGTGAGTTGAATGCACTCATCACACAGAAGTTTCTGAGAATGCTTCTGTCTAGTTTTTAGGTGAAGATATTTCATTTCCCAGCATAGGCCTCAAAGCGCTCCAAATATCCACTTCCAGATTCTACAAAAAGAGTGTTTCAAAACTGCTCTTTCAAAAGGAAGGTTCAAGTCTGTGAGTTGAATGCACTCATCACAAAGAAGTTTCTGAGAATGCTTCTGTGTAGTTGTTACTTGAAGACATTTCCTTTTCCAGCATAGGCCTCAAATCGCTCGAAATAAACACTTGAAGATTCTGCAGAAAGAGTGTTTCAAAACTGTTCTATCAAAAGGAACGTTCAAGTCTGTCAGTTGAACGCACTCATCACACAGAAGTTTCTGAGAATGCTTCTGTCTAGTTTTTAAGTGGAGACATTACATTTCCCAGCGTAGGCCTCACAGCGCTCCAAATATACACTAGCAGATTCCACAAAAAGAGTGTTCCAAAACTGCTCTTTCAAAAGTAACGTTCAAGTCTGTGAGTTGAATACACTCGTTCCAAACAAGTTTCTGGGAATGCTTCTGTCTAGTCTCTATCTGAGGATGTTTCCTTTCCAAGCATTGGCCCCCAACAGCTCCAAATATGCACTTGCAGATTCTACAAAAAGAGAGTTTGAAAACTCTTCTACAAAAAAGAAGGTTCACCTCTGAGAGTAGAATGCACTCATCACAAAGTAGTTTCTGAGAATGCTTCCGTCTAGTTTTTATTTGAAGATATTTCCTTTTCCTGCATAGGCCTCAGAGCGCTCCAAACAAACACTTGCAGATTTTTCAAAAGGAGTGTTTCCAAACTGCCCTATCAAAAGGAATGTTCAAGTCTGTGAGTTGAATGCACTCATCACACAGAAGTTTCTGAGAATGCTTCTGTCTAGTTTTTAGGTGAAGATATTTCATTTCACAGCATAGGCCTGAAACCGCTCCAAATATCCACTTGCAGATTCTACAAAAAGAGTGTTTCAAAACTGCTCTTTCAAAAGGAAGGTTCAAGTCTGTGAGTTGAATGCACTCATCACAAAGAAGTTTCTGAGAATGCTTCTGTGTAGTTGTTATTTGAAGACATTTCCTTTTCCAGCATAGGCCTCAAAGCGCTCGAAATAAACACTTGCAGATTCTGCAGAAAGAGTGTTTCAAAACTGTTCTATCAAAAGGAGCGTTCAAGTCTGCGAGTTGAATGCACTCATCACACAGAAGTTTCTGAGAATGCTTCTGTCTAGTTTTTAGGTGAAGATATTTCATTTCCCAGCATAGGCCTCAAAGCGCTCCAAATATGCACTTGCAGATTCTACAAAAAGTGTGTTTCAAAACTGCTCTTTCAAAAGGAAGGTTCAAGTCTGTGAGTTGAATGCACTCATCACAAAGAAGTTTCTGAGAATGCTTCTGTGTAGTTGTTATTTGAAGACATTTCCTTTTCCAGCGTAGGCCTCAATTCGCTCGAAATGAACAGTTGCAGATTCTGCAGAAAGAGTGTTTCAAAACTGTTCTATCAAAAGGAACGTTCAAGTCTGTGAGTTGAATGCACTCATCAAACAGAAGTTTCTGAGAATGCTTCTGTCTAGTTTTTAAGTGGAGACATTACATTTCCCAGCATAGGCCTCACAGCGCTCCAAATATACACTAGCAGATACCACAAAAAGAGTGTTACAAAACTGCTCTTTCAAAAGAAACGTTCAAGTCCGTCAGTTGAATGCACTCGTTCCAAACAAGTTTCTCGGAATGCTTCTCTCTAGTCTCTATCTGACGATGTTTCCTTTCCAAGCATTGGCCTCCAACAGCTCCAAATATGCACTTGCAGATTCTAGAAAAAGGGAGTTTGAAAACTCTTCTACCAAAAAGAAGGTTCAACTCTGCGAGTAGAATGCACTCATCACAAAGTAGTTTCTGAGAATGCTTCCGTCTAGTTTTTATTTGAAGATATTTCCTTTTCCAGCATAGGCCTCAGAGCGCTCCAAATAAACACTTGCAGATTTTACAAAAGGAGTGTTTCCAAACTGCTCTATCAAAAGGAATGTTCAAGTCTGTGAGTTGAATGCACTCATCACACAGAAGTTTCTGAGAATGCTTCTGTCTAGTTTTTAGGTGAAGATATTTCATTTCCCAGCATGGGCCTCAAAGCGCTCTAAATATCCTCTTGCAGATTCTACAAAAAGAGTGTTTCAAAACTGCTCTTTCAAAAGGAAGGTTCAAGTCTGTGAGTTGAATGCACTCATCACAAAGAAGTTTCTGAGAATGCTTCTGTGTAGTTGCTATTTGAAGACATTTCCTTTTCCAGCATAGGCCTCAAAGCGCTCGAAATAAACACTTGCAGATTCTGCAGAAAGAGTGTTTCAAAACTGTTGTATCAAAAGGATCGTTCAAGTCTGTGAGTTGAATGCACTCATCACACAGAAGTTTCTGAGAATGCTTCTGTCTAGTTTTTAGATGAAGATATTTCATTTCCCAGTATAGGCCTCAAAGCGTTCCAAATATCCACTTGCAGATTCTACAAAAAGTGTGTTTCAAAACTGCTCTTTCAAAAGGAAGGTTCAAGTCTGTGAGTTGAATGCACTCATCACAAAGAAGTTTCTGAGAATGCTTCTGTGTAGTTGTTATTTGAAGGCATTTCCTTTTCCAGCATAGGCATCAATTCGCTCAAATGAACACTTGCAGATTCTGCAGAAAGAGTGTTTCAAAACTGTTCTATCAAAAGGAACGTTCAAGTCTGTGAGTTGAATGCACTCATCACACAGAAGTTTCTGAGAATGCTTCTGTCTAGTTTTTATGTGGAGACATTACATTTCCCAGCATAGGCCTCACAGCGCTCCAAATATACACTAGCAGATTCCACAAAAAGAGTGTTCCAAAACTGCTCTTCCAAAAGAAACGTTCAAGTCTGTGAGTTGAATGCACTCGTCACAAACAAGTTTCTCGGAATGCTTCTCTCTAGTCTCTATCTGAGGATGTTTCCTTTCCCAGCATTGGCCTCCAACAGCTCCAAATATGCACTTGCAGATTCTACAAAAAGAGAGTTTGAAAACTCTTCTACCAAAAAGAAGGTTCAACTCTGCGAGTAGAATGCACTCATCACAAAGTAGTTTCTGAGAATGCTTCTGTCTAGTTTTTATTTGAAGATATTTCCTTTTCCAGCATAGGCCTCAGAGCGCTCCAAATAAACACTTGCAGATTTTACAAAAGGAGTGTTTCCAAACTGCTCTATCAAAAGGGATGTTCAAGTCTGTGAGTTGAATGCACTCATCACACAGAAGTTTCTGAGAATGCTTCTGTCTAGTTTTTAGGAGAAGATATTTCATTTCCCAGCATAGGCCTGAAAGCGCTCCAAATATCCAATTGCAGATTCTACAAAAAGAGTGTTTCAAAACTGCTCTTTCAAAAGGAAGGTTCAAGTCTGTGAGTTGAATGCACTCATCACAAAGAAGTTTCTCAGAATGCTTCTGTGTAGTTGTTATTTGAAGACATTTCCTTTTCCAGCATAGGCCTCAAATCGCTCGAAATAAACACTTGCAGATTCTGCAGAAAGAGTGTTTAAAAACTGTTCTATCAAAAGGAACGTTCAAGTCTGTGAGTTGAACGCACTCATCACACAGAAGTTTCTGAGAATGCTTCTGTCTAGTTTTTAAGTGGAGACATTATATTTCCCAGCGTAGGCCTCACAGCGCTCCAAATATACACTAGCAGATTCCACAAAAAGAGTGTTACAAAACTGCTCTTTCAAAAGTAACGTTCAAGTCTGTGAGTTGAATACACTCGTCACAAACAATTTTCTGGGAATGCTTCTCTCTAGTCTCTATCTGAGGATGTTTCCTTTCCAAGCATTTTCCCCCAACAGCTCCAAATATGCACTTGCAGATTCTACAAAAAGAGAGTTTGAAAACTCTTCTACCAAAAAGAAGGTTCAACTCTGCGAGTAGAATGCACTCATCACAAAGTAGTTTCTGAGAATGCCTCCGTCTAGTTTTTATTTGAAGATATTTCCTTTTCCTGCATAGGCCTCAGAGCGCTCCAAACAAACACTTGCAGATTTTTCAAAAGGAGTGTTTCCAATCTGCTCTATCAAAAGGAATGTTCAAGTCTGTGAGTTGAATGCACTCATCACACAGAAGTTTCTGAGAATGCTTCTGTCTAGTTTTTAAGTGGAGACATTACATTTCCCAGCATAGGCCTCTCAGCGCTCCAAATATACACTAGCAGATTCCACAAAAAGAGTGTTAGAAAACTGCTCTTTCAAAAGAATCGTTCAAGTCTGTGAGTTCAATGCACTCGTCGCAAACAAGTTTCTCGGAATGCTTCTGTCTAGTCTCTATCTGAGGATGTTCCCTTTTCCAGCATTGGCCTACAACAGCTGCAAATATGCACTTGCAGATTCTACAAAAAGAGAGTTTGAAAACTCTTCTATCAAAAAGAAGGTTCAACTCTGCGAGTAGAATGCACTCATCACAAAGAATTTTCTGAGAATGCTTCTGTCTAGTTTTTAGGTGAAGATATTTCATTTCCCAGCATAGGCCTCAAAGCGCTCCAAATATCTACTTGCAGATTATACAAAAAGAGTGTTTCAAAACTGCTCTATCAAAGGGAAGGTTCAAGTCTTTGAGTTGAATGCACCCATCACACAGAAGTTTCTGAGAATGCTTCTGTGTAGTTGTTATTTGAAGACATTTCCTTTTCCAGCATAGGCCTCAAAGCGCTCGAAATAAACACTTGCAGCTTCTGCAGAAGGAGTGTTTCAAAACTGTTCTATCAAAAGGAACGTTCAAGTCTGTGAGTTGAATGCATTCATCACACAGAAGTTTCTGAGAATGCTTCTGTCTAGTTTTTAGGTGAAGATATTTCATTTCCCAGCATAGGCCTCAAAGCGCTCCAAATATCCACTTGCAGATTCTACAAAAAGTGTGTTTCAAAACTGCTCTTTCAAAAGGAAGGTTCAAGTCTGTGAGTTGAATGCACTCATCACAAAGAAGTTTCTGAGAATGCTTCTGTGTAGTTGTTATTTGAAGAGATTTCCTTTTCCAGCGTAGGCCTCAATTCGCTCGAAATGAACACTTGCAGATTCTGCAGAAAGAGTGTTTCAAACCTGTTCTATCAAAAGGAACGTTCAAGTCTGTGAGTTGAATGCACTCATCACACAGAAGTTTCTGAGAATGCTTCTGTCTAGTTTTTAAGTGGAGACATTACATTTCCCAGCATAGGCCTCTCAGCGCTCCAAATATACACTAGCAGATTCCACAAAAAGAGTGATACAAAACTGCTCTTTCAAAAGAATCGTTCAAGTCTGTGAGTTGAATGCACTCGTCACAAACAAGTTTCTCGGAATGCTTCTGTCTAGTCTCTATCTGGGGATGTTCCCTTTTCCAGCATTGGCCTACAACAGCTGCAAATATGCACTTGCAGATTCTACAAAAAGAGAGTTTGAAAACTCTTCTATCAAAAAGAAGGTTCAACTCTGCGAGTAGAAAGCACTCATCACAAAGTAGTTTCTGAGAATGCGTCTTTCTAGTTTTTATTTGAAGATATTTCCTTTTCCAGCATAGGCCTCAGAGCGCTCCAAATAAACACTTGCAGATTTTACAAAAGGAGTGTTTCCAAACTGCTCTATCAAAAGGAATGTTCAAGTCTGTGAGTTGAATGCACTCATCACACAGAAGTTTCTGAGAATGCTTCTGTCTAGTTTTTACGTGAAGATATTTCATTTCCCAGCATAGGCCTCAAAGCGCTCTAAATATCCTCTTGCAGATTCTACAAAAAGAGTGTTTCAAAACTGCTCTTTCAAAAGGAAGGTTCAAGTCTGTGAGTTGAATGCACTCATCACAAAGAAGTTTCTGAGAATGCCTCTGTGTAGTTGTTATTTGAAGACATTTCCTTTTCCTGCATAGGCCTCAAAGCGCTCGAAATAAACACTTGCAGATTCTGCAGAAGGAGTGTTTCAAAACTGTTCTATCAAAAGGAACGTTCAAGTCTGTGAGTTGAATGCATTCATCACACAGAAGTTTCTGAGAATGCTTCTGTCTAGTTTTTAGGTGAAGATATTTCATTTCCCAGCATAGGCCTCAAACGCTCCAAATATCTACTTGCAGATTCTACAAAAAGAGAGTTTCAAAACTGCTCTTTCAAGGGGAAGGTTCAAGTCTGTGAGTTGAATGCACTCATCACGAAGAAGTTTCTGAGAATGCTTCTGTGTAGTTGTTATTTGAAGACATTTCCTTTTCCAGCATAGGCTTCACATCGCTCGAAATGAACACTTGCAGATTCTGCAGAAAGAGTGTTTCAAAACTGTTCTATCAAAAGGAACGTTCAAGTCTGTGAGTTGAATGCACTCATCACACAGAAGTTTCTGAGAATGCTTCTGTCTAGTTTTTAAGTGGAGACATTACATTTCCCAGCATAGGCCTCTCAGCGCTCCAAATATACACTAGCAGATTGTACAAAAAGAGTGTTCCAAAACTGGTCTTTCAAAAGAAACGTTCAAGTCTGTGAGTTGAATGCACTCGTCACAAACAAGTTTCTGGAAATGCTTCTCTCTTGTCTCTATCTGAGGGTGTTTCCTTTCCCAGCATTGGCCTCCAACAGCTCCAAATATGCACTTGCAGATTCTACAAAAAGAGAGTTTGAAAACTCTTCTACGAAAAAGAAGGTTCAACTCTGCGAGTAGAATGCACTCATCACAAAGAAGTTTCTGAGAATGCTTCTGTCTAGTTTTTATTTGAAGTTATTTCCATTTCCAGGTTAGGCCTCTGAGCGCTCCAAATAAACACTTTCAGATTTTACAAAAGGAGTGTTTCCAAACTGCTCTATCAAAAGGAATGTTCAAGTCTGTGAGTTGAATGCACTCATCACACAGAAGTTTCTGAGAATGCTTCTGTCTAGTTTTTAGGTGAAGATATTTCATTTCCCAGCATAGGACTGAAAGCGCTCCAAATATCCACTTGCAGATTCTACAAAAAGAGAGTTTCAAAACTGCTCTTTCAAAGGGAAGTTTCAAGTCTGTGAGTTGAATGCACTCATCACAAAGAAGTTTCTGAGAATGCTTCTGTGTAGTTGTTATTTGAAGACATTTCCTTTTCCAGCATAGGCCTCAAAGCCCTCGAAATAAACACTTGCAGATTCTGCAGAAAGAGTGTTTCAAAACTGCTCTGTCAAAAGGAACGTTCAAGTCTGTGAGTTGAATGCACTCATCACACAGAAGTTTCTGAGAATGCTTCTGTCTAGTTTTTAGGTGAAGATATTTCATTTCCCAGCATAGGCATCAAAGCGCTCCAAATATCCACTTGCAGATTCTACAAAAAGAGTGTTTCAAAACTGCTCTTTCAAAAGGAAGGTTCAAGTCTGTGAGTTGAATGCACTCATCACAAAGAAGTTTCTGAGAATGCCTCTGTGTAGTTGTTATTTGAAGACATTTCCTTTTCCAGCATAGGCCTCAAATCGCTCGAAATGAACACTTGCAGATTCTGCAGAAAGAGTGTTTCAAAACTGTTCTATCAAAAGGAACGTTCAATTCTGTGAGTTGAATGCACTCATCACACAGAAGTTTCTGGGAATGCTTCTGTCTAGTTTTTAAGTGGAGACATTACGTTTCCCAGGATAGGCCTCTCAGCGCTCCAAATATACACTAGCAGATTCCACAAAAAGAGGGTTCCAAAACTGCTCTTTCAAAAGAATCGTTCAAGTCTGTGAGTTGAATTCACTCGTCACAAACTAGTTTCTGGGAATGTTTCTGTCCAGTCTCTATCTGAGGATGTTCCCTTTTCCAGCATTGGCCTCCAACAGCTCCAAATATGCACTTGCAGATTCTACAAAAAGAGAGTTTGAAACCTCTTCTATCAAAAAGAAGGTTCAACTCTGCGAGTAGAATGCACTCATCACAAAGAAGTTTCTGAGAATGCTTCTGTCTAGTTTTTATTTGAAGATATTTCCTTTTCCAGCATAGGCCTCAGAGCGCTCCAAATAAACACTTGCAGATTTTATAAAAGGAGTGTTTCCAAACTGCTCTATCAAAAGGAATGTTCAAGTCTGTGAGTTGAATGCACTCATCACACAGAAGTTTCTGAGAATGCTTCTGTCTAGTTTTTAGGTGAAGATATTTCATTTCCCAGCATAGGCCTGAAAGCGCTCCAAATATCCACTTGCAGATTCTACAAAAAGAGTGTTTCAAAACTGCTCTTTCCAAAGAAAGGTTCAAGTCTGTGAGTTGAATGCACTTATCACAAAGAAGTTTCTGAGAATGCTTCTGTGTAGTTATTATTTGAAGACATTTCCTTTTCCAGCGTAGGCCTCAATTCGCTCGAAATGAACACTTGCAGATTCTGCAGAAAGAGTGTTTCAAAACTGTTCTATCAAAAGTAACGTTCAAGTCTGTGAGTTGAATGCACTCATCACACAGAAGTTTCTGAGAATGCTTCTGTCTAGTTTTTAAGTGGAGACATTACATTTCCCAGCATAGGCCTCTCAGCGCTCCCAATATACACTAGCAGATTCCACAAAAAGAGTGTTACAAAACTGCTCTTTCAAAAGAATCTTTCAAGTCTGTGAGTTTAATGCACTCGTCACAAACAAGTTTCTCGGAATGCTTCTGTATAGTCTCTATCTGAGGATGTTCCCTTTTCCAGCATTGGCCTACAACAGCTGCAAATATGCACTTGTAGATTCTACAAAAAGAGAGTTTGAAAACTCTTCTATCAAAAAGAAAGTTCAACTCTGCGAGTAGAATGCACTCATCACAAAGAAGTTTCTGAGAATGCTTCTGTCTAGTTTTTATTTAAAGATATTTCCTTTTCCAGCATAGGCCTCAGAGCGCTCCAAATAAACACTTGCAGATTTTACAAAAGGAGTGTTTCCAAACTGCTCTATGAAAACGAATGTTCAAGTCTGTGAGTTGAATGCACTCATCACACAGAAGTTTCTGAGAATGCTTCTGTCTAGTTTTTAGGTGAAGATATTTCATTTCCCAGCATAGGCCTCAAAACGCTCTAAATATTCTCTTGCAGATACTACAATAAGAGTGTTTCAAAACTGCTCTTTCAAAAGGAAGGTTCAAGTCTGTGAGTTGAATGCACTCATCACAAAGAAGTTTCTGAGAATGCTTCTCTGTAGTTGTTATTTGAAGACATTTCCTTTTCCAGCATAGGCCTCAAAGCGCTCGAAGTAAACACTTGCAGATTCTGCAGAAAGAGTATTTCAAAACTGTTCTATCAAAAGGAGCGTTCAAGTCTGTGAGTTGAATGTCCTCATCACACAGAAGTTTCTGAGAATGCTTCTGTCTAGTTTTTAGGTGAAGATATTTCATTTCCCAGCATAGTCCTCAAAGCGCTCCAAATATCCACTTGCAGATTCTACAAAAAGTGTGTTTCAAAACTGCTCTTTCAAAAGGAAGGTTCAAGTCTGTGAGTTGAATGCACTCATCACAAAGAAGTTTCTGAGAATGCTTCTGTGCAGTTGTTATTTGAAGAGATTTCCTTTTCCAGCGTAGGCCTCAATTCGCTCGAAATGAACAGTTGCAGATTCTGCAGAAAGAGTGTTTCAAAACTGTTCTATCAAAAGGAACGTTCAAGTCTGTGAGTTGAATGCACTCAACACACAGAAGTTTCTGAGAATGATTCTGTCTAGTTTTTAGGTGAAGATATTTCATTTCCCAGCCTAGGCCTCAAAGCGCTCCAAATATCTACTTGCAGATTCTACAAAAAGAGTGTTTCAAAACTGCTCTATCAAAGGGAAGGTTCAAGTCTTTGAGTTGAATGCACTCATCACACAGAAGTTTCTGAGAATGCTTCTGTGTAGTTGTTATTTGAAGACATTTCCTTTTCCAGCATAGGCCTCAAAGCACTCGAAATAAACACTTGCAGATTCTGCAGAAAGAGTGTTTCAAAACTGTTCTATCAAAAGGAATGTTCAAGTCTGTGAGTTGAATGCACTCATCACACAGAAGTTTCGGAGAATGCTTCTGTCTAGTTTTTAGGTGAGGATATTTCATTTCCCAGCATAGGCCTCAAAGCGCTCCAAATATCCACTTGCAGATTCTACAAAAAGTGTGTTTCAAAACTGCTCTTTCAAAAGGAAGGTTCAAGTCTGTGAGTTGAATGCACTCATCACAAAGAAGTTTCTGAGAATGCTTCTGTGTAGTTGTTATTTGAAGACATTTCCTTTTCCAGCATAGGCCTCAAAGCGCTCGAAATAAACACTTGCAGATTCTGCAGAAGGAGTGTTTCAAAACTGTTCTATCAAAAAGAACGTTCAAGTCTGTGAGTTGAATGCATTCATCTCACAGAAGTTTCTGAGAATGCTTCCGTCTAGTTTTTAGGTGAAGATATTTCATTTCCCAGCATAGGCCTGAAAGCGCTCCAAATATCTACTTGCAGATTCTACAAAAAGAGAGTTTCAAAACTGCTCTTTCAAAGGGAAGGTTCAAGTCTGTGAGTTGAATGCACTCATCACAAAGAAGTTTCTGAGAATGCTTCTGTGTAGTTGTTATTTGAAGACATTTCCTTTTCCAGCATAGGCCTCAAAGCGCTCGAAATAAACCCTTGCAGATTCTGCAGAAAGAGTGTTTCAAAACTGTTCTATCAAAAGGAACGTTCAAGTCTGTGAGCTGAATGCACACATCACACAGTAGTTTCTGAGAATGCTTCTGTCTAGTTTTTAACTGGAGACATTACATTTCCCAGCATAGGCCTCTCAGCCCTCCAAATGTACACTAGCAGATTGAACAAAAAGAGTGTTCCAAAACTGCTCTTTCAAAAGATTCGTTCAAGTCTGTGAGTTGAATGCACTCATCACAAAGAAGTTTCTGAGAATGCTTCTGTGTAGTTGTTATTTGAAGACATTTCCTTTTCCAGCATAGGCTTCACATCGCTCGAAATGAACACTTGCAGATTCTGCAGAAAGAGTGTTTCAAAACTGTTCTATCAAAAGGAACGTTCAAGTCTGTGAGTTGAATGCACTCATCACACAGAAGTTTTTGAGAATGCTTCTGTCTAGTTTTTAAGTGGAGACATTACATTTCCCAGCATAGGCCTCTCAGCGCTCTAAATATACACTAGCAGATTGTACAAAAAGAGTGTTCCAAAACTGCTCTTTCAAAAGAAACGTTCAAGTCTGTGAGTTTAATGCACTCGTCACAAACAAGTTTCTGGGAATGCTTCTCTCTAGTCTCTATCTGAGGCTGTTTCCTTTCCCAGCATTGGCCTCCAACAGCTCCAAATATGCACTTGCAGATTCTACAAAAAGAGAGTTTGAAAACTCTTCTACCAAAAAGAAGGTTCAACTCTGCGAGTAGAATGCACTCATCACAAAGTAGTTTCTGAGAATGCTTCTGTCTAGTTTTTATTTGAAGATATTTCCTTTTCCAGCATAGGCCCCACAGCGCTCCAAATAAACACTTGCAGATTTTACAAAAGGAGTGTTTCCAAACTGCTCTGTCAAAAGGAATGTTCAAGTCTGTGAGTTGAATGCACTCATCACACAGAAGTTTCTGAGAATGCTTCTGTCTAGTTTTTATGTGAAGATATTTCATTTCCCAGCATAGGCCTGAAAGTGCTCCAAATATCCACTTGCAGATTCTACAAAAAGAGTGTTTCAAAACTGCTCTTTCAAAAGGAACGTTCAAGTCTGTGAGTTGAATGCACTCATCACACAGAAGTTTCTGAGAATGCTTCTGTCTAGTTTTTGTGTGAAGACATTTCATTTCCCAGCATAGGCCTCACAGCGCTCCAAATATACACTAGAAGATTCCACAAAAAGAGTGTTCCAAAACTGCTCTTTCAAAAGAAACGTTCAAGTCTGTGAGTTGAATGCACTCATCACAAACACGTTTCTGGGAATGCTTCTGTCCAGTCTCTATCTGAGGATGTTCCATTTTCCATCATTGGCCTACAACAGCTCAAAATATGCACTTGCAGATTCTACAAAAAGAGAGTTTGAAAACTCTTCTATCAAAAAGAATGTTCAACTCTGCGAGTAGAATGCACTCATCACAAAGTAGTTTCTGAGAATGCTTCCGTCTAGTTTTTATTTGAAGATATTTCCTTTTCCAGCATAGGCCTCAGAGCGCTCCAAATAAATACTTGCAGATTTTGCAAAAGGAG
This sequence comes from Pongo pygmaeus, assembly GCF_028885625.2. Lineage (NCBI taxonomy): Eukaryota > Metazoa > Chordata > Mammalia > Primates > Hominidae > Pongo > Pongo pygmaeus. Next base: position 37,916,740 of record NC_072391.2, on the reverse strand, counting down.
TCTTTCCAAACTGCTCTATGAAAAGGAATGTTCAAGTCTGTGAGTTGATTGTACTCATCACACAGAAGTTTCTGAGAATGCTTCTGTCTAGTTTTTAGGTGAAGATATTTCATTTCCCAGCATAGGCCTGAAAGCGCTCCAAATATCCACTTGCAGATTCTACAAAAAGAGTGTTTCAAAACTGCTCTTTCAAAAGGAAGGTTCAAGTCTGTGAGTTGAATGCACTCATCACAAAGAAGTTTCTGAGAATGCTTCTGTCTAGTTGTTATTTGAAGACATTTCCTTTTCCAGCATAGGCCTCAAATCGCTCGAAATAAACACTTGCAGATTCTGCAGAAAGAGTTTTTCAAAACTGTTCTATCAAAAGGAACGTTCAAGTCTGTGAGTTGAACGCACTCATCACACAGAAGTTTCTGAGAATGCTTCTGTCTAGTTTTTAAGTGGAGACATTACATTTCCCAGCGTAGGCCTCACAGCGCTCCAAATATACACTAGCAGGTTCCACAAAATGAGTGTTCCAAAACTGCTCTTTCAAAAGTAACGTTCACGTCTGTGAGTTGAATGCACTCGTCACAAACAAGTTTCTGGGAATGCTTCTCTCTAGTCTCTATCTGAGGATGTTCCCTTTCCCAGCATTGGCCTCCAACAGCTCCATGTATGCACTTGCAGATTCTACAAAAAGAGAGTTTGAAAACTCTTCTACTAAAAAGAAGGTTCAACTCTGCGAGTAGAATGCACTCATCACAAAGAAGTTTCTGAGAATGCTTCTGTGTAGTTGTTATTTGAAGACATTTCCTTTTCCAGCATAGGCCTCAAATCGCTCGAAATGAACACTTGCAGATTCTGCAGAAAGAGTGTTTCAAAACTGTTCTATCAAAAGGAACGTTCAAGTCTGTGAGTTGAATGCACTCATCACACAGAAGTTTCTGAGAATGCTTCTGTCTAGTTTTTAAGTGGAGACATTACATTTCCCAGGATAGGCCTCTCAGCGCTCCAAATATACACTAGCAGATTCCACAAAAAGAGTGTTCCAAAACTGCTCTTTCAAAACAATCGTTCAAATCTGTGAGTTGAATTCACTCGTCACAAAGAAGTTTCTGGGAATGTTTCTGTCTAGTCTCTATCTGAGGATGTTTCCTTTTCCAGCATTGGCCTCCAACAGCTCCAAATATGCACTTGCAGATTCTACGAAAAGAGAGTTTGAAAACTCTTCTATCAAAAAGAAGGTTCAACTCTGCAAGTAGAATGCACTCATCACAAAGAAGTTTCTGAGAATGCTTCTGTCTAGTTTTTATTTGAAGATATTTCCTTTTCCAGCATAGGCCTCAGAGCGCTCCAAATAAACACTTGCAGATTTTACAAAAGGAGTGTTTCCAAACTGCTCTATCAAAAGGAATGTTCAAGTCTGTGAGTTGAATGCACTCATCACACAGAAGTTTCTGAGAATGCTTCTGTCTAGTTTTTAGGTGAAGATATTTCATTTCCCAGCATAGGCCTGAAAGCGCTCCAAATATCCACTTGCAGACTCTACAAAAATAGTGTTTCAAAACTGCTCTTTCAAAAGGAAGGTTCAAGTCTGTGAGTTGAATGCACTCATCACAAAGAAGTTTCTGAGAATGCTTCTGTGTAGTTGTTATTTGAAGACATTTCCTTTTCCAGCATAGGCCTCAAAGCGCTCGAAATAAACACTTGCCGATTCTGCAGAAAGAGTGTTTCAAAACTGTTCTATCGAAAGGAATGTTCAAGTCTGTGAGTTGAATGCACTCATCACACAGAAGTTTCTGAGAATGTTTCTGTGTAGTTGTTATTTGAAGACATTTCCTTTTCCAGCATAGGCCTCAAAGCGCTCGAAATAAACACTTGCAGATTCTGCAGAAGGAGGGTTTCAAAACTGTTCTATCAAAAAGAACGTTCAAGTCTGTGAGTTGAATGCATTCATCACACAGAAGTTTCTGAGAATGCTTCTGTCTAGTTTTTAGGTGAAGATATTTCATTTCCCAGCATAGGCCTGAAAGCGCTCCAAATATCTACTTGCAGATTCTACAAAAAGAGAGTTTCAAAACTGCTCTTTCAAAGGGAAGGTTCAAGTCTGTGAGTTGAATGCACTCATCACAAAGAAGTTTCTGAGAATGTTTCTGTGTAGTTGTTATTTGAAGACATTTCCTTTTCCAGCATAGGCCTCAAAGCGCTCGAAATAAACACTTGCAGATTCTGCAGAAAGAGTGTTTCAAAACTGTTCTATCAAAAGGAACGTTCAAGTCTGTGAGTTGAATGCACTAAACACACAGTAGTTTCTGAGAATGCTTCTGTCTAGTTTTTAAGTGGAGACATTACATTTCCCAACATAGGCCTCTCAGCGCTCCAAATATACACTAGCAGATTCCACAAAAAGAGTGTTCCAAAACTCCTCTTTCAAAAGAATCGTTCAAGTCTGTGAGTTGAATGCACTCATCACAAAGAAGTTTCTGAGAATGCTTCTGTGTAGTTGTTATTTGAAGACATTTCCTTTTCTAGCATAGGCTTCACATCGCTCGAAATGAACAATTGCAGATTCTGCAGAAAGAGTGTTTCAAAACTGTTCTATCAAAAGGAACGTTCAAGTCTGTGAGTTGAATGCACTCATCACACAGAAGTTTCTTAGAATACTTCTGTCTAGTTTTTAAGTGGAGACATTACATTTCCCAGCATAGGCCTCTCAGCGCTCCAAATATACACTAGCAGATTGTACAAAAAGAGTGTTCCAAAACTGCTCTTTCAAAAGAAACGTTCAAGTCTGTGAGTTGAATGCACTCGTCACAAACAAGTTTCTGGAAATGCTTCTCTCTTGTCTCTATCTGAGGGTGTTTCCTTTCCCAGCATTGGCCTCCAACAGCTCCAAATATGCACTTGCAGATTCTACAAAAAGAGAGTTTGAAAACTCTTCTACCAAAAAGAAGGTTCAACTCTGCGAGTAGAATGCACTCATCACAAAGAAGTTTCTGAGAATGCTTCTGTCTAGTTTTTATTTGAAGATATTTCCTTTTCCAGCTTAGGCCTCAGAGCGCTCCAAATAAACACTTGCAGATTTTACAAAAGGAGTGTTTCCAAACTGCTCTATCAAAAGGAATGTTCAAGTCTGTGAGTTGAATGCACTCATCACGAAGAAGTTTCTGAGAATGCTTCTGTGTAGTTGTTATTTGAAGACATTTCCTTTTCTAGCATAGGCCTCAAATCGCTCGAAATGAACAATTGCAGATTCTGCAGAAAGAGTGTTTCAAAACTGTTCTATCAAAAGGAACGTTCAAGTCTGTGAGTTGAATGCACTCATCACACAGAAGTTTCTGAGAATGCTTCTGTCTAGTTTTTAAGTGGAGACATTACATTTCCCAGGATAGGCCTCTCAGCGCTCCAAATATACACTAGCAGATTGTACAAAAAGAGTGTTCCAAAACTGCTCTTTCAAAAGAATCGTTCAAGTCTGTGAGTTGAATTCACTTGTCACAAAGAAGTTTCTGGGAATGTTTCTGTCCAGTCTCTATCTGAGGATGCTCCCTTTTCTAGCATTGGCCTCCAACAGCTCCAAATATGCACTTGCAGATTCTACAAAAAGAGAGTTTGAAAACTCTTCTATCAAAAAGAAGGTTCAACTCTGTGAGTAGAATGCACTCATCACAAAGAAGTTTCTGAGAATGCTTCTGTCTAGTTTTTATTTGAAGATATTTCCTTTTCCAGCATTGGCCTCAGAGCGCTCCAAATAAACACTTGCAAATTTTACAAAAGGAGTGCTTCCAAACTGCTCTATCAAAAGGAATGTTCAAGTCTGTGAGTTGAATACACTCATCACACAGAAGTTTCTGAGAATGCTTCTGTCTAGTTTTTAGGTGAAGATATTTCATTTCCCAGCATAGGCCTGAAAGCGCTCCAAATATCCACTTGCAGATTCTACAAAAAGAGTGTTTCAAAACTGCTCTTTCAAAAGGAAGGTTCAAGTCTGTGAGTTGAATGCACTCATCACAAAGAAGTTTCTGAGAATGCTTCTGTGTAGTTGTTATTTGAAGACATTTCCTTTTCCAGCATAGGCCTCAAAGCGCTCGAAATAAACATTGCCGATTCTGCAGAAAGAGTGTTTCAAAACTGTTCTATCAAAAGGAGCGTTCAAGTCTGTGAGTTGAATGCACTCATCACACAGAAGTTTCTGAGAATGCTTCTGTCTAGTTTTTAGGTGAAGATATTTCATTTCCCAGCATAGGCCTCAAAGCGCTCCAAATATCCACTTGCAGGTTCTACAAAAAGTGTGTTTCAAAACTGCTCTTTCAAAAGGAAGGTTCAAGTCTGTGAGTTGAATGCACTCATCACAAAGAAGTTTCTGAAAATGCTTCTGTGTAGTTGTTATTTGAAGACATTTCCTTTTCCAGCGTAGGCCTCAATTCGCTCGAAATGAACAGTTGCAGATTCTGCAGAAAGAGTGTTTCAAAACTGTTCTATCAAAAGAAACGTTCAAGTCTGTGAGTTGAATGCACTCATCACACAGAAGTTTCTGAGAATGCTTCTGTCTAGTTTTTAAGTGGAGACATTACATTTCCCAGCATAGGCCTCTCAGCGCTCCAAATATACACTAGCAGATTCCACAAAAAGAGTGTTACAAAACTGCTCTTTCAAAAGAATCGTTCAAGTCTGTGAGTTCAATGCACTCGTCACAAACAAGTTTCTCGGAATGCTTCTGTCTAGTCTCTATCTGAGGATGTTCCCTTTTCCAGCATTGGCCTACCACAGCTGCAAATATGCACTTGCAGATTCTACAAAAAGAGAGTTTGAAAACTCTTCTACCAAACAGAAGGTTCAACTCTGCGAGTAGAATGCACTCATCACAAAGAAGTTTCTGAGAATGCTTCTGTCTAGTTTTTAGGTGAAGATAATTCATTTCCCAGCATAGGCCTCAAAGCGCTCCAAATATCTACTTGCAGATTCTACAAAAAGAGTGTTTCAAAACTGCTCTATCAAAGGGAAGGTTCAAGTCTTTGAGTTGAATGCACCCATCACACAGAAGTTTCTGAGAATGCTTCTGTGTAGTTGTTATTTGAAGACATTTCCTTTTCCAGCATAGGCCTCAAAGCGCTCGAAATAAACACTTGCAGATTCTGCAGAAAGAGTGTTTCAAAACTGTTCTATGAAAAGGAATGTTCAAGTCTGTGTGTTGAATGCACTCATCACACAGAAGTTTCTGAGAATGGTTCTGTCTTGTTTTTAGGTGAAGATATTTCATTTCCCAGCATAGGCCTCAAAGCGCTCCAAATATCCACTTGCAGATTCTACAAATAGTGTGTTTCAAAACTGCTCTTTCAAAAGGAAGGTTCAAGTCTGTGAGTTGAATGCACTCATCACAAAGAAGTTTCTGAGAATGCTTCTGTGTAGTTGTTATTTGAAGACATTTCCTTTTCCAGCATAGGCCTCAAATCGCTCGAAATGAACACTTGCAGATTCTGCAGAAAGAGTGTTTCAAAACTGTTCTATCAAAAGAAACGTTCAAGTCTGTGAGTTGAATGCACTCATCACACAGAAGTTTCTGAGAATGCTTCTGTCTAGTTTTTATGTGGAGACATTACATTTCCCAGCATAGGCCTCACAGCGCTCCAAATATACACTAGCAGATACCACAAAAAGAGTGTTCCAAAACTGCTCTTTCAAAAGAAACTTTCAAGTCTGTGAGTTGAATGCACTCGTCACAAACAAGTTTCTGGGAATGCTTCTCTCTAGTCTCTATCTGAGGATGTTTCCTTTCCCAGCATTGGCCTCCAACAGCTCCAACTATGCACTTCCAGATTCTACAAAAAGAGAGTTTGAAAACTCTTCTGCCAAAAAGAAGGTTCAACTCTGCGAGTAGAATGCACTCATCACAAAGTAGTTTCTGAGAATGCTTCCGTCTAGTTTTTATTTGAAGATATTTCCTTTTCCAGCATAGGCCTCAGAGAGCTCCAAATAAACACTTGCAGATTTTACAAAAGGAGTGTTTCCAAACTGCTCTATCAAAAGGAATGTTCAAGTCTGTGAGTTGAATGCACTCATCACACAGAAGTTTCTGAGAATGCTTCTGTCTAGTTTTTAGGTGAAGATATTTCATTTCTCAGCATAGGCCTGAAAGCGCTCGAAATATCCACTTGCAGATTCTACAAAAAGAGTGTTTCAAAACTGCTCTTTCAAAAGGAAGGTTCAAGTCTGTGAGTTGAATGCACTCATCACAAAGAAGTTTCTGAGAATGCTTCTGTGTAGTTGTTATTTGAAGAGATTTCCTTTTCCAGCGTAGGCCTCAATTCGCTCGAAATGAACAGTTGCAGATTCTGCAGAAAGAGTGTTCCAAAACTCTTCTATCAAAAGGAACGTTCAAGTCTGTGAGTTGAATGCACTCATCACACAGAAGTTTCTGAGAATGCTTCTGTCTAGTTTTTAGGTGAAGATATTTCATTTGCCAGCATAGGCCTCAAAGCGCTCCAAATATCCACTTGCAGATTCTACAAAAAGTGTGTTTCAAAACTGCTCTTTCAAAAGGAAGGTTCAAGTCTGTGAGTTGAATGCACTCATCACAAAGAAGTTTCTGAGAATGCTTCTGTGTAGTTGTTATTTGAAGAGATTTCCTTTTCCAGCGTAGGCCTCAATTCGCTCGAATTGAACAGTTGCAGATTCTGCAGAAAGAGTGTTTCAAAACTGCTCTATCAAAAGGAACGTTCAAGTCTGTGAGTTGAATGCACTCATCACACAGAAGTTTCTGAGAATGCTTCTGTCTAGTTTTAAAGTGGAGACATTACATTTCCCAGCATAGGCGTCTCAGCGCTCCAAATATACACTAGCAGATTCCACAAAAAGAGTGTTAGAAAACTGCTCTTTCAAAAGAATCGTTCAAGTCTGTGAGTTCAATGCACTCGTCGCAAACAAGTTTCTCGGAATGCTTCTGTCTAGTCTCTATCTGAGGATGTTCCCTTTTCCAGCATTGGCCTACAACAGCTGCAAATATGCACTTGCAGATTCTACAAAAAGAGAGTTTGAAAACTCTTCTATCAAAAAGGAGGTTCAACTCTGCGAGTAGAATGCACTCATCACAAAGAAGTTTCTGAGAATGCTTCTGTCTAGTTTTTATTTGAAGATATTTCCTTTTCCAGCATTGGCCTCAGAGCGCTCCAAATAAACACTTGCAAATTTTACAAAAGGAGTGCTTCCAAACTGCTCTATCAAAAGGAATGTTCAAGTCTGTGAGTTGAATACACTCATCACACAGAAGTTTCTGAGAATGCTTCTGCCTAGTTTTTAGGTGAAGATATTTCATTTCCCAGCATAGGCCTGAAAGCGCTCCAAATATCCACTTGCAGATTCTACAAAAAGAGTGTTTCAAAACTGCTCTTTCAAAAGGAAGGTTCAAGTCTGGGAGTTGAATGCACTCATCACAAAGAAGTTTCTGAGAATGCTTCTGTGTAGTTGTTATTTGAAGACATTTCCTTTTCCAGCATAGGCCTCAAAGCGCTCGAAATAAACATTGCCGATTCTGCAGAAAGAGTGTTTCAAAACTGTTCTATCAAAAGGAGCGTTCAAGTCTGTGAGTTGAATGCACTCATCACACAGAAGTTTCTGAGAATGCTTCTGTCTAGTTTTTAGGTGAAGATATTTCATTTCCCAGCATAGGCCTCAAAGCGCTCCAAATATCCACTTGCAGGTTCTACAAAAAGTGTGTTTCAAAACTGCTCTTTCAAAAGGAAGGTTCAAGTCTGTGAGTTGAATGCACTCATCACAAAGAAGTTTCTGAAAATGCTTCTGTGTAGTTGTTATTTGAAGACATTTCCTTTTCCAGCGTAGGCCTCAATTCGCTCGAAATGAACAGTTGCAGATTCTGCAGAAAGACTGTTTCAAAACTGTTCTATCAAAAGGAACGTTCAAGTCTGTGAGTTGAATGCACTCATCACACAGAAGTTTCTGAGAATGCTTCTGTCTAGTTTTTAAGTGGAGACATTACATTTCCCAGCATAGGCCTCTCAGCGCTCCAAATATACACTAGCAGATTCCACAAAAAGAGTGTTACAAAACTGCTCTTTCAAAAGAATCGTTCAAGTCTGTGAGTTCAATGCACTCGTCACAAACAAGTTTCTCGGAATGCTTCTGTCTAGTCTCTATCTGAGGATGTTCCCTTTTCCAGCATTGGCCTACAACAGCTGCAAATATGCACTTGCAGATTCTACAAAAAGAGAGTTTGAAAACTCTTCTACCAAACAGAAGGTTCAACTCTGCGAGTAGAATGCACTCATCACAAAGAAGTTTCTGAGAATGCTTCTGTCTAGTTTTTAGGTGAAGATAATTCATTTCCCAGCATAGGCCTCAAAGCGCTCCAAATATCTACTTGCAGATTCTACAAAAAGAGTGTTTCAAAACTGCTCTATCAAAGGGAAGGTTCAAGTCTTTGAGTTGAATGCACCCATCACACAGAAGTTTCTGAGAATGCTTCTGTGTAGTTGTTATTTGAAGACATTTCCTTTTCCAGCATAGGCCTCAAAGCGCTCGAAATAAACACTTGCAGATTCTGCAGAAAGAGTGTTTCAAAACTGTTCTATGAAAAGGAATGTTCAAGTCTGTGTGTTGAATGCACTCATCACACAGAAGTTTCTGAGAATGATTCTGTCTTGTTTTTAGGTGAAGATATTTCATTTCCCAGCATAGGCCTCAAAGCGCTCCAAATATCCACTTGCAGATTCTACAAATAGTGTGTTTCAAAACTGCTCTTTCAAAAGGAAGGTTCAAGTCTGTGAGTTGAATGCACTCATCACAAAGAAGTTTCTGAGAATGCTTCTGTGTAGTTGTTATTTGAAGACATTTCCTTTTCCAGCATAGGCCTCAAATCGCTCGAAATGAACACTTGCAGATTCTGCAGAAAGAGTGTTTCAAAACTGTTCTATCAAAAGAAACGTTCAAGTCTGTGAGTTGAATGCACTCATCACACAGAAGTTTCTGAGAATGCTTCTGTCTAGTTTTTATGTGGAGACATTACATTTCCCAGCATAGGCCTCACAGCGCTCCAAATATACACTAGCGGATACCACAAAAAGAGTGTTCCAAAACTGCTCTTTCAAAAGAAACTTTCAAGTCTGTGAGTTGAATGCACTCGTCACAAACAAGTTTCTGGGAATGCTTCTCTCTAGTCTCTATCTGAGGATGTTTCCTTTCCCAGCATTGGCCTCCAACAGCTCCAACTATGCACTTCCAGATTCTACAAAAAGAGAGTTTGAAAACTCTTCTGCCAAAAAGAAGGTTCAACTCTGCGAGTAGAATGCACTCATCACAAAGTAGTTTCTGAGAATGCTTCCGTCTAGTTTTTATTTGAAGATATTTCCTTTTCCAGCATAGGCCTCAGAGAGCTCCAAATAAACACTTGCAGATTTTACAAAAGGAGTGTTTCCAAACTGCTCTATCAAAAGGAATGTTCAAGTCTGTGAGTTGAATGCACTCATCACACAGAAGTTTCTGAGAATGCTTCTGTCTAGTTTTTAGGTGAAGATATTTCATTTCTCAGCATAGGCCTGAAAGCGCTCGAAATATCCACTTGCAGATTCTACAAAAAGAGTGTTTCAAAACTGCTCTTTCAAAAGGAAGGTTCAAGTCTGTGAGTTGAATGCACTCATCACAAAGAAGTTTCTGAGAATGCTTCTGTGTAGTTGTTATTTGAAGAGATTTCCTTTTCCAGCGTAGGCCTCAATTCGCTCGAAATGAACAGTTGCAGATTCTGCAGAAAGAGTGTTCCAAAACTGTTCTATCAAAAGGAACGTTCAAGTCTGTGAGTTGAATGCACTCATCACACAGAAGTTTCTGAGAATGCTTCTGTCTAGTTTTTAGGTGAAGATATTTCATTTCCCAGCATAGGCCTCAAAGCGCTCCAAATATCCACTTGCAGATTCTACAAAAAGTGTGTTTCAAAACTGCTCTTTCAAAAGGAAGGTTCAAGTCTGTGAGTTGAATGCACTCATCACAAAGAAGTTTCTGAGAATGCTTCTGTGTAGTTGTTATTTGAAGAGATTTCCTTTTCCAGCGTAGGCCTCAATTCGCTCGAATTGAACAGTTGCAGATTCTGCAGAAAGAGTGTTTCAAAACTGCTCTATCAAAAGGAACGTTCAAGTCTGTGAGTTGAATGCACTCATCACACAGAAGTTTCTGAGAATGCTTCTGTCTAGTTTTTAAGTGGAGACATTACATTTCCCAGCATAGGCGTCTCAGCGCTCCAAATATACACTAGCAGATTCCACAAAAAGAGTGTTAGAAAACTGCTCTTTCAAAAGAATCGTTCAAGTCTGTGAGTTCAATGCACTCGTCGCAAACAAGTTTCTCGGAATGCTTCTGTCTAGTCTCTATCTGAGGATGTTCCCTTTTCCAGCATTGGCCTACAACAGCTGCAAATATGCACTTGCAGATTCTACAAAAAGAGAGTTTGAAAACTCTTCTACCAAAAAGAAGGTTCAACTCTGCGAGTAGAATGCACTCATCACAAAGTAGTTTCTGAGAATGCTTCTGTCTAGTTTTTATTTGAAGATATTTCCTTTTCCAGCCTAGGCCTCAGAGCGCTCCAAATAAACACTTGCAGATTTTACAAAAGGAGTGTTTCCAAACTGCTCTATCAAAACGGATGTTCAAGTCTGTGAGTTGAATGCACTCATCACACAGAAGTTTCTGAGAATGCTTCTGTCTAGTTTTTAGGTGAAGATATTTCATTTCCCAGCATAGGCCTGAAAGCGCTCCAAATATCCACTTGCAGATTCTACAAAAAGAGTGTTTCAAAACTGCTCTTTCAAAAGGAAGGTTCAAGTCTGTGAGTTGAATGCACTCATCACAAAGAAGTTTCTGAGAATGCTTCTGTGTAGTTGTTACTTGAAGACATTTCCTTTTCCAGCATAGGCCTCAAATCGCTCGAAATAAACACTTGAAGATTCTGCAGAAAGAGTGTTTCAAAACTGTTCTATCAAAAGGAACGTTCAAGTCTGTCAGTTGAACGCACTCATCACACAGAAGTTTCTGAGAATGCTTCTGTCTAGTTTTTAAGTGGAGACATTACATTTCCCAGCGTAGGCCTCACAGCGCTCCAAATATACACTAGCAGATTCCACAAAAAGAGTGTTCCAAAACTGCTCTTTCAAAAGTAACGTTCAAGTCTGTGAGTTGAATACACTCGTTCCAAACAAGTTTCTGGGAATGCTTCTGTCTAGTCTCTATCTGAGGATGTTTCCTTTCCAAGCATTGGCCCCCAACAGCTCCAAATATGCACTTGCAGATTCTACAAAAAGAGAGTTTCAAAACTCTTCTACAAAAAAGAAGGTTCACCTCTGAGAGTAGAATGCACTCATCACAAAGTAGTTTCTGAGAATGCTTCCGTCTAGTTTTTATTTGAAGATATTTCCTTTTCCTGCATAGGCCTCAGAGCGCTCCAAACAAACACTTGCAGATTTTTCAAAAGGAGTGTTTCCAAACTGCCCTATCAAAAGGAATGTTCAAGTCTGTGAGTTGAATGCACTCATCACACAGAAGTTTCTGAGAATGCTTCTGTCTAGTTTTTAGGTGAAGATATTTCATTTCACAGCATAGGCCTGAAACCGCTCCAAATATCCACTTGCAGATTCTACAAAAAGAGTGTTTCAAAACTGCTCTTTCAAAAGGAAGGTTCAAGTCTGTGAGTTGAATGCACTCATCACAAAGAAGTTTCTGAGAATGCTTCTGTGTAGTTGTTATTTGAAGACATTTCCTTTTCCAGCATAGGCCTCAAAGCGCTCGAAATAAACACTTGCAGATTCTGCAGAAAGAGTGTTTCAAAACTGTTCTATCAAAAGGAGCGTTCAAGTCTGCGAGTTGAATGCACTCATCAAACAGAAGTTTCTGAGAATGCTTCTGTCTAGTTTTTAAGTGGAGACATTACATTTCCCAGCATAGGCCTCACAGCGCTCCAAATATACACTAGCAGATACCACAAAAAGAGTGTTACAAAACTGCTCTTTCAAAAGAAACGTTCAAGTCCGTCAGTTGAATGCACTCGTTCCAAACAAGTTTCTCGGAATGCTTCTCTCTAGTCTCTATCTGACGATGTTTCCTTTCCAAGCATTGGCCTCCAACAGCTCCAAATATGCACTTGCAGATTCTAGAAAAAGGGAGTTTGAAAACTCTTCTACCACAAAGAAGGTTCAACTCTGCGAGTAGAATGCACTCATCACAAAGTAGTTTCTGAGAATGCTTCCGTCTAGTTTTTATTTGAAGATATTTCCTTTTCCAGCATAGGCCTCAGAGCGCTCCAAATAAACACTTGCAGATTTTACAAAAGGAGTGTTTCCAAACTGCTCTATCAAAAGGAATGTTCAAGTCTGTGAGTTGAATGCACTCATCACACAGAAGTTTCTGAGAATGCTTCTGTCTAGTTTTTAGGTGAAGATATTTCATTTCCCAGCATGGGCCTCAAAGCGCTCTAAATATCCTCTTGCAGATTCTACAAAAAGAGTGTTTCAAAACTGCTCTTTCAAAAGGAAGGTTCAAGTCAGTGAGTTGAATGCACTCATCACAAAGAAGTTTCTGAGAATGCTTCTGTGTAGTTGCTATTTGAAGACATTTCCTTTTCCAGCATAGGCCTCAAAGCGCTCGAAATAAACACTTGCAGATTCTGCAGAAAGAGTGTTTCAAAACTGTTGTATCAAAAGGATCGTTCAAGTCTGTGAGTTGAATGCACTCATCACACAGAAGTTTCTGAGAATGCTTCTGTCTAGTTTTTAGATGAAGATATTTCATTTCCCAGTATAGGCCTCAAAGCGTTCCAAATATCCACTTGCAGATTCTACAAAAAGTGTGTTTCAAAACTGCTCTTTCAAAAGGAAGGTTCAAGTCTGTGAGTTGAATGCACTCATCACAAAGAAGTTTCTGAGAATGCTTCTGTGTAGTTGTTATTTGAAGGCATTTCCTTTTCCAGCATAGGCATCAATTCTCTCAAATGAACACTTGCAGATTCTGCAGAAAGAGTGTTTCAAAACTGTTCTATCAAAAGGAACGTTCAAGTCTGTGAGTTGAATGCACTCATCACACAGAAGTTTCTGAGAATGCTTCTGTCTAGTTTTTATGTGGAGACATTACATTTCCCAGCATAGGCCTCACAGCGCTCCAAATATACACTAGCAGATTCCACAAAAAGAGTGTTCCAAAACTGCTCTTTCAAAAGAAACGTTCAAGTCTGTGAGTTGAATGCACTCGTCACAAACAAGTTTCTCGGAATGCTTCTCTCTAGTCTCTATCTGAGGATGTTTCCTTTCCCAGCATTGGCCTCCAACAGCTCCAAATATGCACTTGCAGATTCTACAAAAAGAGAGTTTGAAAACTCTTCTACCAAAAAGAAGGTTCAACTCTGCGAGTAGAATGCACTCATCACAAAGTAGTTTCTGAGAATGCTTCTGTCTAGTTTTTATTTGAAGATATTTCCTTTTCCAGCATAGGCCTCAGAGCGCTCCAAATAAACACTTGCAGATTTTACAAAAGGAGTGTTTCCAAACTGCTCTATCAAAAGGGATGTTCAAGTCTGTGAGTTGAATGCACTCATCACACAGAAGTTTCTGAGAATGCTTCTGTCTAGTTTTTAGGAGAAGATATTTCATTTCCCAGCATAGGCCTGAAAGCGCTCCAAATATCCAATTGCAGATTCTACAAAAAGAGTGTTTCAAAACTGCTCTTTCAAAAGGAAGGTTCAAGTCTGTGAGTTGAATGCACTCATCACAAAGAAGTTTCTCAGAATGCTTCTGTGTAGTTGTTATTTGAAGACATTTCCTTTTCCAGCATAGGCCTCAAATCGCTCGAAATAAACACTTGCAGATTCTGCAGAAAGAGTGTTTAAAAACTGTTCTATCAAAAGGAACGTTCAAGTCTGTGAGTTGAACGCACTCATCACACAGAAGTTTCTGAGAATGCTTCTGTCTAGTTTTTAAGTGGAGACATTACATTTCCCAGCGTAGGCCTCACAGCGCTCCAAATATACACTAGCAGATTCCACAAAAAGAGTGTTACAAAACTGCTCTTTCAAAAGTAACGTTCAAGTCTGTGAGTTGAATACACTCGTCACAAACAATTTTCTGGGAATGCTTCTCTCTAGTCTCTATCTGAGGATGTTTCCTTTCCAAGCATTTTCCCCCAACAGCTCCAAATATGCACTTGCAGATTCTACAAAAAGAGAGTTTGAAAACTCTTCTACCAAAAAGAAGGTTCAACTCTGCGAGTAGAATGCACTCATCACAAAGTAGTTTCTGAGAATGCCTCCGTCTAGTTTTTATTTGAAGATATTTCCTTTTCCTGCATAGGCCTCAGAGCGCTCCAAACAAACACTTGCAGATTTTTCAAAAGGAGTGTTTCCAATCTGCTCTATCAAAAGGAATGTTCAAGTCTGTGAGTTGAATGCACTCATCACACAGAAGTTTCTGAGAATGCTTCTGTCTAGTTTTTAAGTGGAGACATTACATTTCCCAGCATAGGCCTCTCAGCGCTCCAAATATACACTAGCAGATTCCACAAAAAGAGTGTTAGAAAACTGCTCTTTCAAAAGAATCGTTCAAGTCTGTGAGTTCAATGCACTCGTCGCAAACAAGTTTCTCGGAATGCTTCTGTCTAGTCTCTATCTGAGGATGTTCCCTTTTCCAGCATTGGCCTACAACAGCTGCAAATATGCACTTGCAGATTCTACAAAAAGAGAGTTTGAAAACTCTTCTATCAAAAAGAAGGTTCAACTCTGCGAGTAGAATGCACTCATCACAAAGAATTTTCTGAGAATGCTTCTGTCTAGTTTTTAGGTGAAGATATTTCATTTCCCAGCATAGGCCTCAAAGCGCTCCAAATATCTACTTGCAGATTATACAAAAAGAGTGTTTCAAAACTGCTCTATCAAAGGGAAGGTTCAAGTCTTTGAGTTGAATGCACCCATCACACAGAAGTTTCTGAGAATGCTTCTGTGTAGTTGTTATTTGAAGACATTTCCTTTTCCAGCATAGGCCTCAAAGCGCTCGAAATAAACACTTGCAGCTTCTGCAGAAGGAGTGTTTCAAAACTGTTCTATCAAAAGGAACGTTCAAGTCTGTGAGTTGAATGCATTCATCACACAGAAGTTTCTGAGAATGCTTCTGTCTAGTTTTTAGGTGAAGATATTTCATTTCCCAGCATAGGCCTCAAAGCGCTCCAAATATCCACTTGCAGATTCTACAAAAAGTGTGTTTCAAAACTGCTCTTTCAAAAGGAAGGTTCAAGTCTGTGAGTTGAATGCACTCATCACAAAGAAGTTTCTGAGAATGCTTCTGTGTAGTTGTTATTTGAAGAGATTTCCTTTTCCAGCGTAGGCCTCAATTCGCTCGAAATGAACACTTGCAGATTCTGCAGAAAGAGTGTTTCAAAACTGTTCTATCAAAAGGAACGTTCAAGTCTGTGAGTTGAATGCACTCATCACACAGAAGTTTCTGAGAATGCTTCTGTCTAGTTTTTAAGTGGAGACATTACATTTCCCAGCATAGGCCTCTCAGCGCTCCAAATATACACTAGCAGATTCCACAAAAAGAGTGATACTAAACTGCTCTTTCAAAAGAATCGTTCAAGTCTGTGAGTTGAATGCACTCGTCACAAACAAGTTTCTCGGAATGCTTCTGTCTAGTCTCTATCTGGGGATGTTCCCTTTTCCGGCATTGGCCTACAACAGCTGCAAATATGCACTTGCAGATTCTACAAAAAGAGAGTTTGAAAACTCTTCTATCAAAAAGAAGGTTCAACTCTGCGAGTAGAAAGCACTCATCACAAAGTAGTTTCTGAGAATGCGTCTTTCTAGTTTTTATTTGAAGATATTTCCTTTTCCAGCATAGGCCTCAGAGCGCTCCAAATAAACACTTGCAGATTTTACAAAAGGAGTGTTTCCAAACTGCTCTATCAAAAGGAATGTTCAAGTCTGTGAGTTGAATGCACTCATCACACAGAAGTTTCTGAGAATGCTTCTGTCTAGTTTTTAGGTGAAGATATTTCATTTCCCAGCATAGGCCTCAAAGCGCTCTAAATATCCTCTTGCAGATTCTACAAAAAGAGTGTTTCAAAACTGCTCTTTCAAAAGGAAGGTTCAAGTCTGTGAGTTGAATGCACTCATCACAAAGAAGTTTCTGAGAATGCCTCTGTGTAGTTGTTATTTGAAGACATTTCCTTTTCCAGCATAGGCCTCAAATCGCTCGAAATGAACACTTGCAGATTCTGCAGAAAGAGTGTTTCAAAACTGTTCTATCAAAAGGAACGTTCAATTCTGTGAGTTGAATGCACTCATCACACAGAAGTTTCTGGGAATGCTTCTGTCTAGTTTTTAAGTGGAGACATTACGTTTCCCAGGATAGGCCTCTCAGCGCTCCAAATATACACTAGCAGATTCCACAAAAAGAGGGTTCCAAAACTGCTCTTTCAAAAGAATCGTTCAAGTCTGTGAGTTGAATTCACTCGTCACAAACTAGTTTCTGGGAATGTTTCTGTCCAGTCTCTATCTGAGGATGTTCCCTTTTCCAGCATTGGCCTCCAACAGCTCCAAATATGCACTTGCAGATTCTACAAAAAGAGAGTTTGAAACCTCTTCTATCAAAAAGAAGGTTCAACTCTGCGAGTAGAATGCACTCATCACAAAGAAGTTTCTGAGAATGCTTCTGTCTAGTTTTTATTTGAAGATATTTCCTTTTCCAGCATAGGCCTCAGAGCGCTCCAAATAAACACTTGCAGATTTTTTAAAAGGAGTGTTTCCAAACTGCTCTATCAAAAGGAATGTTCAAGTCTGTGAGTTGAATGCACTCATCACACAGAAGTTTCTGAGAATGCTTCTGTCTAGTTTTTAGGTGAAGATATTTCATTTCCCAGCATAGGCCTGAAAGCGCTCCAAATATCCACTTGCAGATTCTACAAAAAGAGTGTTTCAAAACTGCTCTTTCCAAAGAAAGGTTCAAGTCTGTGAGTTGAATGCACTTATCACAAAGAAGTTTCTGAGAATGCTTCTGTGTAGTTATTATTTGAAGACATTTCCTTTTCCAGCGTAGGCCTCAATTCGCTCGAAATGAACAGTTGCAGATTCTGCAGAAAGAGTGTTTCAAAACTGTTCTATCAAAAGTAACGTTCAAGTCTGTGAGTTGAATGCACTCATCACACAGAAGTTTCTGAGAATGCTTCTGTCTAGTTTTTAAGTGGAGACATTACATTTCCCAGCATAGGCCTCTCAGCGCTCCCAATATACACTAGCAGATTCCACAAAAAGAGTGTTACAAAACTGCTCTTTCAAAAGAATCTTTCAAGTCTGTGAGTTTAATGCACTCGTCACAAACAAGTTTCTCGGAATGCTTCTGTATAGTCTCTATCTGAGGATGTTCCCTTTTCCAGCATTGGCCTACAACAGCTGCAAATATGCACTTGTAGATTCTACAAAAAGAGAGTTTGAAAACTCTTCTATCAAAAAGAAAGTTCAACTCTGCGAGTAGAATGCACTCATCACAAAGAAGTTTCTGAGAATGCTTCTGTCTAGTTTTTATTTAAAGATATTTCCTTTTCCAGCATAGGCCTCAGAGCGCTCCAAATAAACACTTGCAGATTTTACAAAAGGAGTGTTTCCAAACTGCTCTATGAAAACGAATGTTCAAGTCTGTGAGTTGAATGCACTCATCACACAGAAGTTTCTGAGAATGCTTCTGTCTAGTTTTTAGGTGAAGATATTTCATTTCCCAGCATAGGCCTCAAAGCGCTCTAAATATTCTCTTGCAGATACTACAATAAGAGTGTTTCAAAACTGCTCTTTCAAAAGGAAGGTTCAAGTCTGTGAGTTGAATGCACTCATCACAAAGAAGTTTCTGAGAATGCTTCTCTGTAGTTGTTATTTGAAGACATTTCCTTTTCCAGCATAGGCCTCAAAGCGCTCGAAGTAAACACTTGCAGATTCTGCAGAAAGAGTATTTCAAAACTGTTCTATCAAAAGGAGCGTTCAAGTCTGTGAGTTGAATGTCCTCATCACACAGAAGTTTCTGAGAATGCTTCTGTCTAGTTTTTAGGTGAAGATATTTCATTTCCCAGCATAGTCCTCAAAGCGCTCCAAATATCCACTTGCAGATTCTACAAAAAGTGTGTTTCAAAACTGCTCTTTCAAAAGGAAGGTTCAAGTCTGTGAGTTGAATGCACTCATCACAAAGAAGTTTCTGAGAATGCTTCTGTGCAGTTGTTATTTGAAGAGATTTCCTTTTCCAGCGTAGGCCTCAATTCGCTCGAAATGAACAGTTGCAGATTCTGCAGAAAGAGTGTTTCAAAACTGTTCTATCAAAAGGAACGTTCAAGTCTGTGAGTTGAATGCACTCAACACACAGAAGTTTCTGAGAATGATTCTGTCTAGTTTTTAGGTGAAGATATTTCATTTCCCAGCCTAGGCCTCAAAGCGCTCCAAATATCTACTTGCAGATTCTACAAAAAGAGTGTTTCAAAACTGCTCTATCAAAGGGAAGGTTCAAGTCTTTGAGTTGAATGCACTCATCACACAGAAGTTTCTGAGAATGCTTCTGTGTAGTTGTTATTTGAAGACATTTCCTTTTCCAGCATAGGCCTCAAAGCACTCGAAATAAACACTTGCAGATTCTGCAGAAAGAGTGTTTCAAAACTGTTCTATCAAAAGGAATGTTCAAGTCTGTGAGTTGAATGCACTCATCACACAGAAGTTTCGGAGAATGCTTCTGTCTAGTTTTTAGGTGAGGATATTTCATTTCCCAGCATAGGCCTCAAAGCGCTCCAAATATCCACTTGCAGATTCTACAAAAAGTGTGTTTCAAAACTGCTCTTTCAAAAGGAAGGTTCAAGTCTGTGAGTTGAATGCACTCATCACAAAGAAGTTTCTGAGAATGCTTCTGTGTAGTTGTTATTTGAAGACATTTCCTTTTCCAGCATAGGCCTCAAAGCGCTCGAAATAAACACTTGCAGATTCTGCAGAAGGAGTGTTTCAAAACTGTTCTATCAAAAAGAACGTTCAAGTCTGTGAGTTGAATGCATTCATCTCACAGAAGTTTCTGAGAATGCTTCCGTCTAGTTTTTAGGTGAAGATATTTCATTTCCCAGCATAGGCCTGAAAGCGCTCCAAATATCTACTTGCAGATTCTACAAAAAGAGAGTTTCAAAACTGCTCTTTCAAAGGGAAGGTTCAAGTCTGTGAGTTGAATGCACTCATCACAAAGAAGTTTCTGAGAATGCTTCTGTGTAGTTGTTATTTGAAGACATTTCCTTTTCCAGCATAGGCCTCAAAGCGCTCGAAATAAACCCTTGCAGATTCTGCAGAAAGAGTGTTTCAAAACTGTTCTATCAAAAGGAACGTTCAAGTCTGTGAGCTGAATGCACACATCACACAGTAGTTTCTGAGAATGCTTCTGTCTAGTTTTTAACTGGAGACATTACATTTCCCAGCATAGGCCTCTCAGCCCTCCAAATGTACACTAGCAGATTGAACAAAAAGAGTGTTCCAAAACTGCTCTTTCAAAAGATTCGTTCAAGTCTGTGAGTTGAATGCACTCATCACAAAGAAGTTTCTGAGAATGCTTCTGTGTAGTTGTTATTTGAAGACATTTCCTTTTCCAGCATAGGCTTCACATCGCTCGAAATGAACACTTGCAGATTCTGCAGAAAGAGTGTTTCAAAACTGTTCTATCAAAAGGAACGTTCAAGTCTGTGAGTTGAATGCACTCATCACACAGAAGTTTTTGAGAATGCTTCTGTCTAGTTTTTAAGTGGAGACATTACATTTCCCAGCATAGGCCTCTCAGCGCTCTAAATATACACTAGCAGATTGTACAAAAAGAGTGTTCCAAAACTGCTCTTTCAAAAGAAACGTTCAAGTCTGTGAGTTTAATGCACTCGTCACAAACAAGTTTCTGGGAATGCTTCTCTCTAGTCTCTATCTGAGGCTGTTTCCTTTCCCAGCATTGGCCTCCAACAGCTCCAAATATGCACTTGCAGATTCTACAAAAAGAGAGTTTGAAAACTCTTCTACCAAAAAGAAGGTTCAACTCTGCGAGTAGAATGCACTCATCACAAAGTAGTTTCTGAGAATGCTTCTGTCTAGTTTTTATTTGAAGATATTTCCTTTTCCAGCATAGGCCCCACAGCGCTCCAAATAAACACTTGCAGATTTTACAAAAGGAGTGTTTCCAAACTGCTCTGTCAAAAGGAATGTTCAAGTCTGTGAGTTGAATGCACTCATCACACAGAAGTTTCTGAGAATGCTTCTGTCTAGTTTTTATGTGAAGATATTTCATTTCCCAGCATAGGCCTGAAAGTGCTCCAAATATCCACTTGCAGATTCTACAAAAAGAGTGTTTCAAAACTGCTCTTTCAAAAGGAACGTTCAAGTCTGTGAGTTGAATGCACTCATCACACAGAAGTTTCTGAGAATGCTTCTGTCTAGTTTTTGTGTGAAGACATTTCATTTCCCAGCATAGGCCTCACAGCGCTCCAAATATACACTAGAAGATTCCACAAAAAGAGTGTTCCAAAACTGCTCTTTCAAAAGAAACGTTCAAGTCTGTGAGTTGAATGCACTCATCACAAACACGTTTCTGGGAATGCTTCTGTCCAGTCTCTATCTGAGGATGTTCCATTTTCCATCATTGGCCTACAACAGCTCAAAATATGCACTTGCAGATTCTACAAAAAGAGAGTTTGAAAACTCTTCTATCAAAAAGAATGTTCAACTCTGCGAGTAGAATGCACTCATCACAAAGTAGTTTCTGAGAATGCTTCCGTCTAGTTTTTATTTGAAGATATTTCCTTTTCCAGCATAGGCCTCAGAGCGCTCCAAATAAATACTTGCAGATTTTGCAAAAGGAGTCTTTCCAAACTGCTCTATGAAAAGGAATGTTCAAGTCTGTGAGTTGAATGTACTCATCACACAGAAGTTTCTGAGAATGCTTCTGTCTAGTTTTTAGGTGAAGATATTTCATTTCCCAGCATAGGCCTGAAAGCGCTCCAAATATCCACTTGCAGATTCTACAAAAAGAGTGTTTCAAAACTGCTCTTTCAAAAGGAAGGTTCAAGTCTGTGAGTTGAATGCACTCATCACAAAGAAGTTTCTGAGAATGCTTCTGTCTAGTTGTTATTTGAAGACATTTCCTTTTCCAGCATAGGCCTCAAATCGCTCGAAATAAACACTTGCAGATTCTGCAGAAAGAGTTTTTCAAAACTGTTCTATCAAAAGGAACGTTCAAGTCTGTGAGTTGAACGCACTCATCACACAGAAGTTTCTGAGAATGCTTCTGTCTAGTTTTTAAGTGGAGACATTACATTTCCCAGCGTAGGCCTCACAGGGCTCCAAATATACACTAGCAGGTTCCACAAAATGAGTGTTCCAAAACTGCTCTTTCAAAAGTAACGTTCACGTCTGTGAGTTGAATGCACTCGTCACAAACAAGTTTCTGGGAATGCTTCTCTCTAGTCTCTATCTGAGGATGTTCCCTTTCCCAGCATTGGCCTCCAACAGCTCCATGTATGCACTTGCAGATTCTACAAAAAGAGAGTTTGAAAACTCTTCTACTAAAAAGAAGGTTCAACTCTGCGAGTAGAATGCACTCATCACAAAGAAGTTTCTGAGAATGCTTCTGTGTAGTTGTTATTTGAAGACATTTCCTTTTCCAGCATAGGCCTCAAATCGCTCGAAATGAACACTTGCAGATTCTGCAGAAAGAGTGTTTCAAAACTGTTCTATCAAAAGGAACGTTCAAGTCTGTGAGTTGAATGCACTCATCACACAGAAGTTTCTGAGAATGCTTCTGTCTAGTTTTTAAGTGGAGACATTACATTTCCCAGGATAGGCCTCTCAGCGCTCCAAATATACACTAGCAGATTCCACAAAAAGAGTGTTCCAAAACTGCTCTTTCAAAAGAATCGTTCAAATCTGTGAGTTGAATTCACTCGTCACAAAGAAGTTTCTGGGAATGTTTCTGTCTAGTCTCTATCTGAGGATGTTTCCTTTTCCAGCATTGGCCTCCAACAGCTCCAAATATGCACTTGCAGATTCTACGAAAAGAGAGTTTGAAAACTCTTCTATCAAAAAGAAGGTTCAACTCTGCAAGTAGAATGCACTCATCACAAAGAAGTTTCTGAGAATGCTTCTGTCTAGTTTTTATTTGAAGATATTTCCTTTTCCAGCATAGGCCTCAGAGCGCTCCAAATAAACACTTGCAGATTTTACAAAAGGAGTGTTTCCAAACTGCTCTATCAAAAGGAATGTTCAAGTCTGTGAGTTGAATGCACTCATCACACAGAAGTTTCTGAGAATGCTTCTGTCTAGTTTTTAGGTGAAGATATTTCATTTCCCAGCATAGGCCTGAAAGCGCTCCAAATATCCACTTGCAGACTCTACAAAAATAGTGTTTCAAAACTGCTCTTTCAAAAGGAAGGTTCAAGTCTGTGAGTTGAATGCACTCATCACAAAGAAGTTTCTGAGAATGCTTCTGTCTAGTTTTTAAGTGGAGACATTACATTTCCCAGCATAGGCCTCTCAGCGCTCTAAATATACACTAGCAGATTGTACAAAAAGAGTGTTCCAAAACTGCTCTTTCAAAAGAAACGTTCAAGTCTGTGAGTTTAATGCACTCGTCACAAACAAGTTTCTGGGAATGCTTCTCTCTAGTCTCTATCTGAGGCTGTTTCCTTTCCCAGCATTGGCCTCCAACAGCTCCAAATATGCACTTGCAGATTCTACAAAAAGAGAGTTTGAAAACTCTTCT
Source organism: Pongo pygmaeus (assembly GCF_028885625.2). Lineage (NCBI taxonomy): Eukaryota > Metazoa > Chordata > Mammalia > Primates > Hominidae > Pongo > Pongo pygmaeus. The sequence continues at coordinate 37,893,983 of NC_072391.2, read as the reverse complement.
ACCAAAAAGAAGGTTCAACTCTGCGAGTAGAATGCACTCATCACAAAGTAGTTTCTGAGAATGCTTCTGTCTAGTTTTTATTTGAAGATATTTCCTTTTCCAGCATAGGCCTCAGAGCGCTCCAAATAAACACTTGCAGATTTTACAAAAGGAGTGTTTCCAAACTGCTCTGTCAAAAGGAATGTTCAAGTCTGTTAGTTGAATGCACTCATCACACAGAAGTTTCTGAGAATGCTTCTGTCTAGTTTTTACGTGAAGATATTTCATTTCCCAGCATAGGCCTGAAAGTGCTCCAAATATCCACTTGCAGATTCTACAAAAAGAGTGTTTCAAAACTGCTCTTTCAAAAGGAACGTTCAAGTCTGTGAGTTGAATGCACTCATCACACAGAAGTTTCTGAGAATGCTTCTGTCTAGTTTTTATGTGAAGACATTTCATTTCCCAGCATAGGCCTCACAGCGCTCCAAATATACACTAGAAGATTCCACAAAAAGAGTGTTCCAAAACTGCTCTTTCAAAACAAACGTTCAAGTCTGTGAGTTGAATGCACTCATCACAAACACGTTTCTGGGAATGCTTCTGTCCAGTCTCTATCTGAGGATGTTCCATTTTCCATCATTGGCCTACAACAGCTCAAAATATGCACTTGCAGATTCTACAAAAAGAGAGTTTGAAAACTCTTCTATCAAAAAGAATGTTCAACTCTGCGAGTAGAATGCACTCATCACAAAGTAGTTTCTGAGAATGCTTCCGTCTAATTTTTATTTGAAGATATTTCCTTTTCCAGCATAGGCCTCAGAGCGCTCCAAATAAATACTTGCAGATTTTGCAAAAGGAGTCTTTCCAAACTGCTCTATGAAAAGGAATGTTCAAGTCTGTGAGTTGAATGTACTCATCACACAGAAGTTTCTGAGAATGCTTCTGTCTAGTTTTTAGGTGAAGATATTTCATTTCCCAGCATAGGCCTGAAAGCGCTCCAAATATCCACTTGCAGATTCTACAAAAAGAGTGTTTCAAAACTGCTCTTTCAAAAGGAAGGTTCAAGTCTGTGAGTTGAATGCACTCATCACAAAGAAGTTTCTGAGAATGCTTCTGTGTAGTTGTTATTTGAAGACATTTCCTTTTCCAGCATAGGCCTCAAATCGCTCGAAATAAACACTTGCAGATTCTGCAGAAAGAGTTTTTCAAAACTGTTCTATCAAAAGGAACGTTCAAGTCTGTGAGTTGAACGCACTCATCACACAGAAGTTTCTGAGAATGCTTCTGTCTAGTTTTTAAGTGGAGACATTACATTTCCCAGCGTAGGCCTCACAGCGCTCCAAATATACACTAGAAGATTCCACAAAATGATTGTTCCAAAACTGCTCTTTCAAAAGTAACGTTCACGTCTGTGAGTTGAATGCACTCGTCACAAACAAGTTTCTGGGAATGCTTCTCTCTAGTCTCTATCTGAGGATGTTCCCTTTCCCAGCATTGGCCTCCAACAGCTCCATGTATGCACTTGCAGATTCTACAAAAAGAGAGTTTGAAAACTCTTCTACTAAAAAGAAGGTTCAACTCTGCGAGTAGAATGCACTCATCTCAAAGAAGTTTCTGAGAATGCTTCTGTGTAGTTGTTATTTGAAGACATTTCCTTTTCCAGCATAGGCCTCAAATCGCTCGAAATGAACACTTGCAGATTCTGCAGAAAGAGTGTTTCAAAACTGTTCTATCAAAAGGAACGTTCAAGTCTGTGAGTTGAATGCACTCATCACACAGAAGTTTCTGAGAATGCTTCTGTCTAGTTTTTAAGTGGAGACATTACATTTCCCAGGATAGGCCTCTCAGCGCTCCAAATATACACTAGCAGATTCCACAAAAAGAGTGTTCCAAAACTGCTCTTTCAAAAGAATCGTTCAAATCTGTGAGTTGAATTCACTCGTCACAAAGGAGTTTCTGGGAATGTTTCTGTCTAGTCTCTATCTGAGGATGTTCCCTTTTCCAGCATTGGCCCCCAACAGCTCCAAATATGCACTTGCAGATTCTACAAAAAGAGAGTTTGAAAACTCTTCTATCAAAAAGAAGGTTCAACTCTGCAAGTAGAATGCACTCATCACACAGAAGTTTCTGAGAATGCTTCTGTCTAGTTTTTATTTGAAGATATTTCCTTTTCCAGCATAGGCCTCAGAGCGCTCCAAATAAACACTTGCAGATTTTACAAAAGGAGTGTTTCCAAACTGCTCTATCAAAAGGAATGTTCAAGTCTGTGAGTTGAATGCACTCATCACACAGAAGTTTCTGAGAATGCTTCTGTCTAGTTTTTAGGTGAAGATATTTCATTTCCCAGCATAGGCCTGAAAGCGCTCCAAATATCCACTTGCAGACTCTACAAAAATAGTGTTTCAAAACTGCTCTTTCAAAAGGAAGGTTCAAGTCTGTGAGTTGAATGCACTCATCACAAAGAAGTTTCTGAGAATGCTTCTGTGTAGTTGTTATTTGAAGACATTTCCTTTTCCAGCATAGGCCTCAAATCGCTCGAAATAAACACTTGCAGATTCTGCAGAAAGAGTGTTCCAAAACTGTTCTATCAAAAGGAACGTTCAAGTCTGTGAGTTGAATGCACTCATCACACAGAAGTTTCTGAGAATGCTTCTGTCTAGTTTTTATGTGCAGACATTACATTTCCCAGCATAGGCCTCACAGCGCTCCAAATATACACTAGCAGATACCACAAAAAGAGTGTTACAAAACTGCTCTTTCAAAAGAAACGTTCAAGTCCGTGAGTTGAATGCACTCGTTCCAAACAAGTTTCTGGGAATGCTTCTCTCTAGTCTCTATCTGAGGATGTTTCCTTTCCAAGCATTGGCTTCCAACAGCTCCAAATATGCACTTGCAGATTCTACAAAAAGGGAGTTTGAAAACTCTTCTACCAAAAAGAAGGTTCAACTCTGCGAGTAGAATGCACTCATCACTAAGTAGTTTCTGAGAATGCTTCCGTCTAGTTTTTATTTGAAGATATTTCCTTTTCCAGCATAGGCCTCAGAGCGCTCCAAATAAACACTTGCAGATTTTACAAAAGGAGTGTTTCCAAACTGCTCTATCAAAAGGAATGTTCAAGTCTGTGAGTTGAATGCACTCATCACACAGAAGTTTCTGAGAATGCTTCTGTCTAGTTTTTAGGTGAAGATATTTCATTTCCCAGCATAGGCCTGAAAGCGCTCCAAATATCCACTTGCAGATTCTACAAAAAGAGTGTTTCAAAACTGCTCTTTCAAAAGGAAGGTTCAAGTCTGTGAGTTGAATGCACTCATCACAAAGAAGTTTCTGAGAATGCTTCTGTGTAGTTGTTATTTGAAGACATTTCCTTTTCCAGCATAGGCCTCAAAGCGCTCGAAATAAACACTTGCCGATTCTGCAGAAAGAGTGTTTCAAAACTGTTCTATCAAAAGGAATGTTCAAGTCTGTGAGTTGAATGCACTCATCACACAGAAGTTTCTGAGAATGTTTCTGTGTAGTTGTTATTTGAAGACATTTCCTTTTCCAGCATAGGCCTCAAAGCGCTCGAAATAAACACTTGCAGATTCTGCAGAGGGAGGGTTTCAAAACTGTTCTATCAAAAAGAACGTTCAAGTCTGTGAGTTGAATGCATTCATCACACAGAAGTTTCTGAGAATGCTTCTGTCTAGTTTTTAGGTGAAGATATTTCATTTCCCAGCATAGGCCTGAAAGCGCTCCAAATATCTACTTGCAGATTCTACAAAAAGAGAGTTTCAAAACTGCTCTTTCAAAGGGAAGGTTCAAGTCTGTGAGTTGAATGCACTCATCACAAAGAAGTTTCTGAGAATGTTTCTGTGTAGTTGTTATTTGAAGACATTTCCTTTTCCAGCATAGGCCTCAAAGCGCTCGAAATAAACACTTGCAGATTCTGCAGAAAGAGTGTTTCAAAACTGTTCTATCAAAAGGAACGTTCAAGTCTGTGAGTTGAATGCACTAAACACACAGTAGTTTCTGAGAATGCTTCTGTCTAGTTTTTAAGTGGAGACATTACATTTCCCAACATAGGCCTCTCAGCGCTCCAAATATACACTAGCAGATTCCACAAAAAGAGTGTTCCAAAACTCCTCTTTCAAAAGAATCGTTCAAGTCTGTGAGTTGAATGCACTCATCACGAAGAAGTTTCTGAGAATGCTTCTGTGTAGTTGTTATTTGAAGACATTTCCTTTTCTAGCATAGGCTTCACATCGCTCGAAATGAACAATTGCAGATTCTGCAGAAAGAGTGTTTCAAAACTGTTCTATCAAAAGGAACGTTCAAGTCTGTGAGTTGAATGCACTCATCACACAGAAGTTTCTTAGAATTCTTCTGTCTAGTTTTTAAGTGGAGACATTACATTTCCCAGCATAGGCCTCTCAGCGCTCCAAATATACACTAGCAGATTGTACAAAAAGAGTGTTCCAAAACTGCTCTTTCAAAAGAAACGTTCAAGTCTGTGAGTTGAATGCACTCGTCACAAACAAGTTTCTGGAAATGCTTCTCTCTTGTCTCTATCTGAGGGTGTTTCCTTTCCCAGCATTGGCCTCCAACAGCTCCAAATATGCACTTGCAGATTCTACAAAAAGAGAGTTTGAAAACTCTTCTACCAAAAAGAAGGTTCAACTCTGCGAGTAGAATGCACTCATCACAAAGAAGTTTCTGAGAATGCTTCTGTCTAGTTTTTATTTGAAGATATTTCCTTTTCCAGCTTAGGCCTCAGAGCGCTCCAAATAAACACTTGCAGATTTTACAAAAGGAGTGTTTCCAAACTGCTCTATCAAAAGGAATGTTCAAGTCTGTGAGTTGAATGCACTCATCACGAAGAAGTTTCTGAGAATGCTTCTGTGTAGTTGTTATTTGAAGACATTTCCTTTTCTAGCATAGGCCTCAAATCGCTCGAAATGAACAATTGCAGATTCTGCAGAAAGAGTGTTTCAAAACTGTTCTATCAAAAGGAACGTTCAAGTCTGTGAGTTGAATGCACTCATCACACAGAAGTTTCTGAGAATGCTTCTGTCTAGTTTTTAAGTGGAGACATTACATTTCCCAGGATAGGCCTCTCAGCGCTCCAAATATACACTAGCAGATTGTACAAAAAGAGTGTTCCAAAACTGCTCTTTAAAAAGAATCGTTCAAGTCTGTGAGTTGAATTCACTCGTCACAAAGAAGTTTCTGGGAATGTTTCTGTCCAGTCTCTATCTGAGGATGTTCCCTTTTCCAGCATTGGCCTCCAACAGCTCCAAATATGCACTTGCAGATTCTACAAAAAGAGAGTTTGAAAACTCTTCTATCAAAAAGAAGGTTCAACTCTGTGAGTAGAATGCACTCATCACAAAGAAGTTTCTGAGAATGCTTCTGTCTAGTTTTTATTTGAAGATATTTCCTTTTCCAGCATTGGCCTCAGAGCGCTCCAAATAAACACTTGCCGATTCTGCAGAAAGAGTGTTTCAAAACTGTTCTATCAAAAGGAGCGTTCAAGTCTGTGAGTTGAATGCACTCATCACACAGAAGTTTCTGAGAATGCTTCTGTCTAGTTTTTAGGTGAAGATATTTCATTTCCCAGCATAGGCCTCAAAGCGCTCCAAATATCCACTTGCAGGTTCTACAAAAAGTGTGTTTCAAAACTGCTCTTTCAAAAGGAAGTCAAGTCTGTGAGTTGAATGCACTCATCACAAAGAAGTTTCTGAGAATGCTTCTGTGTAGTTGTTATTTGAAGACATTTCCTTTTCCAGCATAGGCCTCAAATCGCTCGAAATGAACACTTGCAGATTCTGCAGAAAGAGTGTTTCAAAACTGCTCTTTCAAAAGGAACGTTCAAGTCTGTGAGTTGAATGCACTCATCACACAGAACTTTCTGAGAATGCTTCTGTCTAGTTTTTATGTGAAGACATTTCATTTCCCAGCATAGGCCTCACAGCGCTCCAAATATACACTAGAATATTCCACAAAAAGAGTGTTCCAAAACTGCTCTTTCAAAAGAAACGTTCAAGTCTGTGAGTTGAATGCACTCATCACAAACACGTTTCTGGGAATGCTTCTGTCCAGTCTCTATCTGAGGATGTTCCATTTTCCATCATTGGCCTACAACAGCTCAAAATATGCACTTGCAGATTCTACAAAAAGAGAGTTTGAAAACTCTTCTATCAAAAAGAATGTTCAACTCTGCGAGTAGAATGCACTCATCACAAAGTAGTTTCTGAGAATGCTTCCGTCTAGTTTTTATTTGAAGATATTTCCTTTTCCAGCATAGGCCTCAGAGCGCTCCAAATAAATACTTGCAGATTTTGCAAAAGGAGTCTTTCCAAACTGCTCTATGAAAAGGAATGTTCAAGTCTGTGAGTTGAATGTACTCATCACACAGAAGTTTCTGAGAATGCTTCTGTCTAGTTTTTAGGTGAAGATATTTCATTTCCCAGCATAGGCCTGAAAGCGCTCCAAATATCCACTTGCAGATTCTACAAAAAGAGTGTTTCAAAACTGCTCTTTCAAAAGGAAGGTTCAAGTCTGTGAGTTGAATGCACTCATCACAAAGAAGTTTCTGAGAATGCTTCTGTGTAGTTGTTATTTGAAGACATTTCCTTTTCCAGCATAGGCCTCAAATCGCTCGAAATAAACACTTGCAGATTCTGCAGAAAGAGTTTTTCAAAACTGTTCTATCAAAAGGAACGTTCAAGTCTGTGAGTTGAACGCACTCATCACACAGAAGTTTCTGAGAATGCTTCTGTCTAGTTTTTAAGTGGAGACATTACATTTCCCAGCGTAGGCCTCACAGCGCTCCAAATATACACTAGCAGATTCCACAAAATGAGTGTTCCAAAACTGCTCTTTCAAAAGTAACGTTCACGTCTGTGAGTTGAATGCACTCGTCACAAACAAGTTTCTGGGAATGCTTCTCTCTAGTCTCTATCTGAGGACGTTCCCTTTCCCAGCATTGGCCTCCAACAGCTCCATGTATGCACTTGCAGATTCTACAAAAAGAGAGTTTGAAAACTCTTCTACTAAAAAGAAGGTTCAACTCTGCGAGTAGAATGCACTCATCACAAAGAAGTTTCTGAGAATGCTTCTGTGTAGTTGTTATTTGAAGACATTACCTTTTCCAGCATAGGCCTCAAATCGCTCGAAATGAACACTTGCAGATTCTGCAGAAAGAGTGTTTCAAAACTGTTCTATCAAAAGGAACGTTCAAGTCTGTGAGTTGAATGCACTCATCACACAGAAGTTTCTGAGAATGCTTCTGTCTAGTTTTTAAGTGGAGACATTACATTTCCCAGGATAGGCCTCTCAGCGCTCCAAATATACACTAGCAGATTCCACAAAAAGAGTGTTCCAAAACTGCTCTTTCAAAAGAATCGTTCAAATCTGTGAGTTGAATTCACTCGTCACAAAGAAGTTTCTGGGAATGTTTCTGTCTAGTCTCTATCTGAGGATGTTCCCTTTTCCAGCATTGGCCTCCAACAGCTCCAAATATGCACTTGCAGATTCTACAAAAAGAGAGTTTGAAAACTCTTCTATCAAAAAGAAGGTTCAACTCTGCAAGTAGAATGCACTCATCACAAAGAAGTTTCTGAGAATGCTTCTGTCTAGTTTTTATTTGAAGATATTTCCTTTTCCAGCCTAGGCCTCAGAGCGCTCAAAATAAACACTTGCAGATTTTACAAAAGGAGTGTTTCCAAACTGCTCTATCAAAAGGAATGTTCAAGTCTGTGAGTTGAATGCACTCATCACACAGAAGTTTCTGAGAATGCTTCTGTCTAGTTTTTAAGTGGAGACATTACATTTCCCAGCATAGGCCTCTCAGCGCTCTAAATATACACTAGCAGATTGTACAAAAAGAGTGTTCCAAAACTGCTCTTTCAAAAGAAACGTTCAAGTCTGTGAGTTTAATGCACTCGTCACAAACAAGTTTCTGGGAATGCTTCTCTCTAGTCTCTATCTGAGGCTGTTTCCTTTCCCAGCATTGGCCTCCAACAGCTCCAAATATGCACTTGCAGATTCTACAAAAAGAGAGTTTGAAAACTCTTCTACCAAAAAGAAGGTTCAACTCTGCGAGTAGAATGCACTCATCACAAAGTAGTTTCTGAGAATGCTTCTGTCTAGTTTTTATTTGAAGATATTTCCTTTTCCAGCATAGGCCCCACAGCGCTCCAAATAAACACTTGCAGATTTTACAAAAGGAGTGTTTCCAAACTGCTCTGTCAAAAGGAATGTTCAAGTCTGTGAGTTGAATGCACTCATCACACAGAAGTTTCTGAGAATGCTTCTGTCTAGTTTTTATGTGAAGATATTTCATTTCCCAGCATAGGCCTGAAAGTGCTCCAAATATCCACTTGCAGATTCTACAAAAAGAGTGTTTCAAAACTGCTCTTTCAAAAGGAACGTTCAAGTCTGTGAGTTGAATGCACTCATCACACAGAAGTTTCTGAGAATGCTTCTGTCTAGTTTTTGTGTGAAGACATTTCATTTCCCAGCATAGGCCTCACAGCGCTCCAAATATACACTAGAAGATTCCACAAAAAGAGTGTTCCAAAACTGCTCTTTCAAAAGAAACGTTCAAGTCTGTGAGTTGAATGCACTCATCACAAACACGTTTCTGGGAATGCTTCTGTCCAGTCTCTATCTGAGGATGTTCCATTTTCCATCATTGGCCTACAACAGCTCAAAATATGCACTTGCAGATTCTACAAAAAGAGAGTTTGAAAACTCTTCTATCAAAAAGAATGTTCAACTCTGCGAGTAGAATGCACTCATCACAAAGTAGTTTCTGAGAATGCTTCCGTCTAGTTTTTATTTGAAGATATTTCCTTTTCCAGCATAGGCCTCAGAGCGCTCCAAATAAATACTTGCAGATTTTGCAAAAGGAGTCTTTCCAAACTGCTCTATGAAAAGGAATGTTCAAGTCTGTGAGTTGAATGTACTCATCACACAGAAGTTTCTGAGAATGCTTCTGTCTAGTTTTTAGGTGAAGATATTTCATTTCCCAGCATAGGCCTGAAAGCGCTCCAAATATCCACTTGCAGATTCTACAAAAAGAGTGTTTCAAAACTGCTCTTTCAAAAGGAAGGTTCAAGTCTGTGAGTTGAATGCACTCATCACAAAGAAGTTTCTGAGAATGCTTCTGTCTAGTTGTTATTTGAAGACATTTCCTTTTCCAGCATAGGCCTCAAATCGCTCGAAATAAACACTTGCAGATTCTGCAGAAAGAGTTTTTCAAAACTGTTCTATCAAAAGGAACGTTCAAGTCTGTGAGTTGAACGCACTCATCACACAGAAGTTTCTGAGAATGCTTCTGTCTAGTTTTTAAGTGGAGACATTACATTTCCCAGCGTAGGCCTCACAGGGCTCCAAATATACACTAGCAGGTTCCACAAAATGAGTGTTCCAAAACTGCTCTTTCAAAAGTAACGTTCACGTCTGTGAGTTGAATGCACTCGTCACAAACAAGTTTCTGGGAATGCTTCTCTCTAGTCTCTATCTGAGGATGTTCCCTTTCCCAGCATTGGCCTCCAACAGCTCCATGTATGCACTTGCAGATTCTACAAAAAGAGAGTTTGAAAACTCTTCTACTAAAAAGAAGGTTCAACTCTGCGAGTAGAATGCACTCATCACAAAGAAGTTTCTGAGAATGCTTCTGTGTAGTTGTTATTTGAAGACATTTCCTTTTCCAGCATAGGCCTCAAATCGCTCGAAATGAACACTTGCAGATTCTGCAGAAAGAGTGTTTCAAAACTGTTCTATCAAAAGGAACGTTCAAGTCTGTGAGTTGAATGCACTCATCACACAGAAGTTTCTGAGAATGCTTCTGTCTAGTTTTTAAGTGGAGACATTACATTTCCCAGGATAGGCCTCTCAGCGCTCCAAATATACACTAGCAGATTCCACAAAAAGAGTGTTCCAAAACTGCTCTTTCAAAAGAATCGTTCAAATCTGTGAGTTGAATTCACTCGTCACAAAGAAGTTTCTGGGAATGTTTCTGTCTAGTCTCTATCTGAGGATGTTTCCTTTTCCAGCATTGGCCTCCAACAGCTCCAAATATGCACTTGCAGATTCTACGAAAAGAGAGTTTGAAAACTCTTCTATCAAAAAGAAGGTTCAACTCTGCAAGTAGAATGCACTCATCACAAAGAAGTTTCTGAGAATGCTTCTGTCTAGTTTTTATTTGAAGATATTTCCTTTTCCAGCATAGGCCTCAGAGCGCTCCAAATAAACACTTGCAGATTTTACAAAAGGAGTGTTTCCAAACTGCTCTATCAAAAGGAATGTTCAAGTCTGTGAGTTGAATGCACTCATCACACAGAAGTTTCTGAGAATGCTTCTGTCTAGTTTTTAGGTGAAGATATTTCATTTCCCAGCATAGGCCTGAAAGCGCTCCAAATATCCACTTGCAGACTCTACAAAAATAGTGTTTCAAAACTGCTCTTTCAAAAGGAAGGTTCAAGTCTGTGAGTTGAATGCACTCATCACAAAGAAGTTTCTGAGAATGCTTCTGTCTAGTTTTTAAGTGGAGACATTACATTTCCCAGCATAGGCCTCTCAGCGCTCTAAATATACACTAGCAGATTGTACAAAAAGAGTGTTCCAAAACTGCTCTTTCAAAAGAAACGTTCAAGTCTGTGAGTTTAATGCACTCGTCACAAACAAGTTTCTGGGAATGCTTCTCTCTAGTCTCTATCTGAGGCTGTTTCCTTTCCCAGCATTGGCCTCCAACAGCTCCAAATATGCACTTGCAGATTCTACAAAAAGAGAGTTTGAAAACTCTTCTACCAAAAAGAAGGTTCAACTCTGCGAGTAGAATGCACTCATCACAAAGTAGTTTCTGAGAATGCTTCTGTCTAGTTTTTATTTGAAGATATTTCCTTTTCCAGCATAGGCCTCAGAGCGCTCCAAATAAACACTTGCAGATTTTAAAAAAGGAGTGTTTCCAAACTGCTCTGTCAAAAGGAATGTTCAAGTCTGTTAGTTGAATGCACTCATCACACAGAAGTTTCTGAGAATGCTTCTGTCTAGTTTTTACGTGAAGATATTTCATTTCCCAGCATAGGCCTGAAAGTGCTCCAAATATCCACTTGCAGATTCTACAAAAAGAGTGTTTCAAAACTGCTCTTTCAAAAGGAACGTTCAAGTCTGTGAGTTGAATGCACTCATCACACAGAAGTTTCTGAGAATGCTTCTGTCTAGTTTTTATGTGAAGACATTTCATTTCCCAGCATAGGCCTCACAGCGCTCCAAATATACACTAGAAGATTCCACAAAAAGAGTGTTCCAAAACTGCTCTTTCAAAACAAACGTTCAAGTCTGTGAGTTGAATGCACTCATCACAAACACGTTTCTGGGAATGCTTCTGTCCAGTCTCTATCTGAGGATGTTCCATTTTCCATCATTGGCCTACAACAGCTCAAAATATGCACTTGCAGATTCTACAAAAAGAGAGTTTGAAAACTCTTCTATCAAAAAGAATGTTCAACTCTGCGAGTAGAATGCACTCATCACAAAGTAGTTTCTGAGAATGCTTCCGTCTAATTTTTATTTGAAGATATTTCCTTTTCCAGCATAGGCCTCAGAGCGCTCCAAATAAATACTTGCAGATTTTGCAAAAGGAGTCTTTCCAAACTGCTCTATGAAAAGGAATGTTCAAGTCTGTGAGTTGAATGTACTCATCACACAGAAGTTTCTGAGAATGCTTCTGTCTAGTTTTTAGGTGAAGATATTTCATTTCCCAGCATAGGCCTGAAAGCGCTCCAAATATCCACTTGCAGATTCTACAAAAAGAGTGTTTCAAAACTGCTCTTTCAAAAGGAAGGTTCAAGTCTGTGAGTTGAATGCACTCATCACAAAGAAGTTTCTGAGAATGCTTCTGTGTAGTTGTTATTTGAAGACATTTCCTTTTCCAGCATAGGCCTCAAATCGCTCGAAATAAACACTTGCAGATTCTGCAGAAAGAGTTTTTCAAAACTGTTCTATCAAAAGGAACGTTCAAGTCTGTGAGTTGAACGCACTCATCACACAGAAGTTTCTGAGAATGCTTCTGTCTAGTTTTTAAGTGGAGACATTACATTTCCCAGCGTAGGCCTCACAGCGCTCCAAATATACACTAGAAGATTCCACAAAATGATTGTTCCAAAACTGCTCTTTCAAAAGTAACGTTCACGTCTGTGAGTTGAATGCACTCGTCACAAACAAGTTTCTGGGAATGCTTCTCTCTAGTCTCTATCTGAGGATGTTCCCTTTCCCAGCATTGGCCTCCAACAGCTCCATGTATGCACTTGCAGATTCTACAAAAAGAGAGTTTGAAAACTCTTCTACTAAAAAGAAGGTTCAACTCTGCGAGTAGAATGCACTCATCTCAAAGAAGTTTCTGAGAATGCTTCTGTGTAGTTGTTATTTGAAGACATTTCCTTTTCCAGCATAGGCCTCAAATCGCTCGAAATGAACACTTGCAGATTCTGCAGAAAGAGTGTTTCAAAACTGTTCTATCAAAAGGAACGTTCAAGTCTGTGAGTTGAATGCACTCATCACACAGAAGTTTCTGAGAATGCTTCTGTCTAGTTTTTAAGTGGAGACATTACATTTCCCAGGATAGGCCTCTCAGCGCTCCAAATATACACTAGCAGATTCCACAAAAAGAGTGTTCCAAAACTGCTCTTTCAAAAGAATCGTTCAAATCTGTGAGTTGAATTCACTCGTCACAAAGGAGTTTCTGGGAATGTTTCTGTCTAGTCTCTATCTGAGGATGTTCCCTTTTCCAGCATTGGCCCCCAACAGCTCCAAATATGCACTTGCAGATTCTACAAAAAGAGAGTTTGAAAACTCTTCTATCAAAAAGAAGGTTCAACTCTGCAAGTAGAATGCACTCATCACACAGAAGTTTCTGAGAATGCTTCTGTCTAGTTTTTATTTGAAGATATTTCCTTTTCCAGCATAGGCCTCAGAGCGCTCCAAATAAACACTTGCAGATTTTACAAAAGGAGTGTTTCCAAACTGCTCTATCAAAAGGAATGTTCAAGTCTGTGAGTTGAATGCACTCATCACACAGAAGTTTCTGAGAATGCTTCTGTCTAGTTTTTAGGTGAAGATATTTCATTTCCCAGCATAGGCCTGAAAGCGCTCCAAATATCCACTTGCAGACTCTACAAAAATAGTGTTTCAAAACTGCTCTTTCAAAAGGAAGGTTCAAGTCTGTGAGTTGAATGCACTCATCACAAAGAAGTTTCTGAGAATGCTTCTGTGTAGTTGTTATTTGAAGACATTTCCTTTTCCAGCATAGGCCTCAAATCGCTCGAAATAAACACTTGCAGATTCTGCAGAAAGAGTGTTCCAAAACTGTTCTATCAAAAGGAACGTTCAAGTCTGTGAGTTGAATGCACTCATCACACAGAAGTTTCTGAGAATGCTTCTGTCTAGTTTTTATGTGCAGACATTACATTTCCCAGCATAGGCCTCACAGCGCTCCAAATATACACTAGCAGATACCACAAAAAGAGTGTTACAAAACTGCTCTTTCAAAAGAAACGTTCAAGTCCGTGAGTTGAATGCACTCGTTCCAAACAAGTTTCTGGGAATGCTTCTCTCTAGTCTCTATCTGAGGATGTTTCCTTTCCAAGCATTGGCTTCCAACAGCTCCAAATATGCACTTGCAGATTCTACAAAAAGGGAGTTTGAAAACTCTTCTACCAAAAAGAAGGTTCAACTCTGCGAGTAGAATGCACTCATCACTAAGTAGTTTCTGAGAATGCTTCCGTCTAGTTTTTATTTGAAGATATTTCCTTTTCCAGCATAGGCCTCAGAGCGCTCCAAATAAACACTTGCAGATTTTACAAAAGGAGTGTTTCCAAACTGCTCTATCAAAAGGAATGTTCAAGTCTGTGAGTTGAATGCACTCATCACACAGAAGTTTCTGAGAATGCTTCTGTCTAGTTTTTAGGTGAAGATATTTCATTTCCCAGCATAGGCCTGAAAGCGCTCCAAATATCCACTTGCAGATTCTACAAAAAGAGTGTTTCAAAACTGCTCTTTCAAAAGGAAGGTTCAAGTCTGTGAGTTGAATGCACTCATCACAAAGAAGTTTCTGAGAATGCTTCTGTGTAGTTGTTATTTGAAGACATTTCCTTTTCCAGCATAGGCCTCAAAGCGCTCGAAATAAACACTTGCCGATTCTGCAGAAAGAGTGTTTCAAAACTGTTCTATCAAAAGGAATGTTCAAGTCTGTGAGTTGAATGCACTCATCACACAGAAGTTTCTGAGAATGTTTCTGTGTAGTTGTTATTTGAAGACATTTCCTTTTCCAGCATAGGCCTCAAAGCGCTCGAAATAAACACTTGCAGATTCTGCAGAGGGAGGGTTTCAAAACTGTTCTATCAAAAAGAACGTTCAAGTCTGTGAGTTGAATGCATTCATCACACAGAAGTTTCTGAGAATGCTTCTGTCTAGTTTTTAGGTGAAGATATTTCATTTCCCAGCATAGGCCTGAAAGCGCTCCAAATATCTACTTGCAGATTCTACAAAAAGAGAGTTTCAAAACTGCTCTTTCAAAGGGAAGGTTCAAGTCTGTGAGTTGAATGCACTCATCACAAAGAAGTTTCTGAGAATGTTTCTGTGTAGTTGTTATTTGAAGACATTTCCTTTTCCAGCATAGGCCTCAAAGCGCTCGAAATAAACACTTGCAGATTCTGCAGAAAGAGTGTTTCAAAACTGTTCTATCAAAAGGAACGTTCAAGTCTGTGAGTTGAATGCACTAAACACACAGTAGTTTCTGAGAATGCTTCTGTCTAGTTTTTAAGTGGAGACATTACATTTCCCAACATAGGCCTCTCAGCGCTCCAAATATACACTAGCAGATTCCACAAAAAGAGTGTTCCAAAACTCCTCTTTCAAAAGAATCGTCCAAGTCTGTGAGTTGAATGCACTCATCACGAAGAAGTTTCTGAGAATGCTTCTGTGTAGTTGTTATTTGAAGACATTTCCTTTTCTAGCATAGGCTTCACATCGCTCGAAATGAACAATTGCAGATTCTGCAGAAAGAGTGTTTCAAAACTGTTCTATCAAAAGGAACGTTCAAGTCTGTGAGTTGAATGCACTCATCACACAGAAGTTTCTTAGAATTCTTCTGTCTAGTTTTTAAGTGGAGACATTACATTTCCCAGCATAGGCCTCTCAGCGCTCCAAATATACACTAGCAGATTGTACAAAAAGAGTGTTCCAAAACTGCTCTTTCAAAAGAAACGTTCAAGTCTGTGAGTTGAATGCACTCGTCACAAACAAGTTTCTGGAAATGCTTCTCTCTTGTCTCTATCTGAGGGTGTTTCCTTTCCCAGCATTGGCCTCCAACAGCTCCAAATATGCACTTGCAGATTCTACAAAAAGAGAGTTTGAAAACTCTTCTACCAAAAAGAAGGTTCAACTCTGCGAATAGAATGCACTCATCACAAAGAAGTTTCTGAGAATGCTTCTGTCTAGTTTTTATTTGAAGATATTTCCTTTTCCAGCTTAGGCCTCAGAGCGCTCCAAATAAACACTTGCAGATTTTACAAAAGGAGTGTTTCCAAACTGCTCTATCAAAAGGAATGTTCAAGTCTGTGAGTTGAATGCACTCATCACGAAGAAGTTTCTGAGAATGCTTCTGTGTAGTTGTTATTTGAAGACATTTCCTTTTCTAGCATAGGCCTCAAATCGCTCGAAATGAACAATTGCAGATTCTGCAGAAAGAGTGTTTCAAAACTGTTCTATCAAAAGGAACGTTCAAGTCTGTGAGTTGAATGCACTCATCACACAGAAGTTTCTGAGAATGCTTCTGTCTAGTTTTTAAGTGGAGACATTACATTTCCCAGGATAGGCCTCTCAGCGCTCCAAATATACACTAGCAGATTGTACAAAAAGAGTGTTCCAAAACTGCTCTTTAAAAAGAATCGTTCAAGTCTGTGAGTTGAATTCACTCGTCACAAAGAAGTTTCTGGGAATGTTTCTGTCCAGTCTCTATCTGAGGATGTTCCCTTTTCCAGCATTGGCCTCCAACAGCTCCAAATATGCACTTGCAGATTCTACAAAAAGAGAGTTTGAAAACTCTTCTATCAAAAAGAAGGTTCAACTCTGTGAGTAGAATGCACTCATCACAAAGAAGTTTCTGAGAATGCTTCTGTCTAGTTTTTATTTGAAGATATTTCCTTTTCCAGCATTGGCCTCAGAGCGCTCCAAATAAACACTTGCCGATTCTGCAGAAAGAGTGTTTCAAAACTGTTCTATCAAAAGGAGCGTTCAAGTCTGTGAGTTGAATGCACTCATCACACAGAAGTTTCTGAGAATGCTTCTGTCTAGTTTTTAGGTGAAGATATTTCATTTCCCAGCATAGGCCTCAAAGCGCTCCAAATATCCACTTGCAGGTTCTACAAAAAGTGTGTTTCAAAACTGCTCTTTCAAAAGGAAGGTTCAAGTCTGTGAGTTGAATGCACTCATCACAAAGAAGTTTCTGAGAATGCTTCTGTGTAGTTGTTATTTGAAGACATTTCCTTTTCCAGCATAGGCCTCAAATCGCTCGAAATGAACACTTGCAGATTCTGCAGAAAGAGTGTTTCAAAACTGCTCTTTCAAAAGGAACGTTCAAGTCTGTGAGTTGAATGCACTCATCACACAGAACTTTCTGAGAATGCTTCTGTCTAGTTTTTATGTGAAGACATTTCATTTCCCAGCATAGGCCTCACAGCGCTCCAAATATACACTAGAATATTCCACAAAAAGAGTGTTCCAAAACTGCTCTTTCAAAAGAAACGTTCAAGTCTGTGAGTTGAATGCACTCATCACAAACACGTTTCTGGGAATGCTTCTGTCCAGTCTCTATCTGAGGATGTTCCATTTTCCATCATTGGCCTACAACAGCTCAAAATATGCACTTGCAGATTCTACAAAAAGAGAGTTTGAAAACTCTTCTATCAAAAAGAATGTTCAACTCTGCGAGTAGAATGCACTCATCACAAAGTAGTTTCTGAGAATGCTTCCGTCTAGTTTTTATTTGAAGATATTTCCTTTTCCAGCATAGGCCTCAGAGCGCTCCAAATAAATACTTGCAGATTTTGCAAAAGGAGTCTTTCCAAACTGCTCTATGAAAAGGAATGTTCAAGTCTGTGAGTTGAATGTACTCATCACACAGAAGTTTCTGAGAATGCTTCTGTCTAGTTTTTAGGTGAAGATATTTCATTTCCCAGCATAGGCCTGAAAGCGCTCCAAATATCCACTTGCAGATTCTACAAAAAGAGTGTTTCAAAACTGCTCTTTCAAAAGGAAGGTTCAAGTCTGTGAGTTGAATGCACTCATCACAAAGAAGTTTCTGAGAATGCTTCTGTGTAGTTGTTATTTGAAGACATTTCCTTTTCCAGCATAGGCCTCAAATCGCTCGAAATAAACACTTGCAGATTCTGCAGAAAGAGTTTTTCAAAACTGTTCTATCAAAAGGAACGTTCAAGTCTGTGAGTTGAACGCACTCATCACACAGA
Source organism: Pongo pygmaeus (assembly GCF_028885625.2). Classification (NCBI taxonomy): domain Eukaryota; kingdom Metazoa; phylum Chordata; class Mammalia; order Primates; family Hominidae; genus Pongo; species Pongo pygmaeus. The sequence goes on along the minus strand of NC_072391.2, from coordinate 37,876,494 downwards.
AGTTTCTGAGAATGCTTCTGTCTAGTTTTTAAGTGGAGACATTACATTTCCCAGCGTAGGCCTCACAGCGCTCCAAATATACACTAGCAGATTCCACAAAATGAGTGTTCCAAAACTGCTCTTTCAAAAGTAACGTTCACGTCTGTGAGTTGAATGCACTCGTCACAAACAAGTTTCTGGGAATGCTTCTCTCTAGTCTCTATCTGAGGACGTTCCCTTTCCCAGCATTGGCCTCCAACAGCTCCATGTATGCACTTGCAGATTCTACAAAAAGAGAGTTTGAAAACTCTTCTACTAAAAAGAAGGTTCAACTCTGCGAGTAGAATGCACTCATCACAAAGAAGTTTCTGAGAATGCTTCTGTGTAGTTGTTATTTGAAGACATTACCTTTTCCAGCATAGGCCTCAAATCGCTCGAAATGAACACTTGCAGATTCTGCAGAAAGAGTGTTTCAAAACTGTTCTATCAAAAGGAACGTTCAAGTCTGTGAGTTGAATGCACTCATCACACAGAAGTTTCTGAGAATGCTTCTGTCTAGTTTTTAAGTGGAGACATTACATTTCCCAGGATAGGCCTCTCAGCGCTCCAAATATACACTAGCAGATTCCACAAAAAGAGTGTTCCAAAACTGCTCTTTCAAAAGAATCGTTCAAATCTGTGAGTTGAATTCACTCGTCACAAAGAAGTTTCTGGGAATGTTTCTGTCTAGTCTCTATCTGAGGATGTTCCCTTTTCCAGCATTGGCCTCCAACAGCTCCAAATATGCACTTGCAGATTCTACAAAAAGAGAGTTTGAAAACTCTTCTATCAAAAAGAAGGTTCAACTCTGCAAGTAGAATGCACTCATCACAAAGAAGTTTCTGAGAATGCTTCTGTCTAGTTTTTATTTGAAGATATTTCCTTTTCCAGCCTAGGCCTCAGAGCGCTCAAAATAAACACTTGCAGATTTTACAAAAGGAGTGTTTCCAAACTGCTCTATCAAAAGGAATGTTCAAGTCTGTGAGTTGAATGCACTCATCACACAGAAGTTTCTGAGAATGCTTCTGTCTAGTTTTTAGGTGAAGATATTTCATTTCCCAGCATAGGCCTGAAAGCGCTCCAAATATCCACTTGCAGACTCTACAAAAATAGTGTTTCAAAACTGCTCTTTCAAAAGGAAGGTTCAAGTCTGTGAGTTGAATGCACTCATCACAAAGAAGTTTCTGAGAATGCTTCTGTCTAGTTTTTAAGTGGAGACATTACATTTCCCAGCATAGGCCTCTCAGCGCTCTAAATATACACTAGCAGATTGTACAAAAAGAGTGTTCCAAAACTGCTCTTTCAAAAGAAACGTTCAACTCTGTGAGTTTAATGCACTCGTCACAAACAAGTTTCTGGGAATGCTTCTCTCTAGTCTCTATCTGAGGCTGTTTCCTGTCCCAGCATTGGCCTCCAACAGCTCCAAATATGCACTTGCAGATTCTACAAAAAGAGAGTTTGAAAACTCTTCTACCAAAAAGAAGGTTCAACTCTGCGAGTAGAATGCACTCATCACAAAGTAGTTTCTGAGAATGCTTCTGTCTAGTTTTTATTTGAAGATATTTCCTTTTCCAGCATAGGCCTCAGAGCGCTCCAAATAAACACTTGCAGATTTTACAAAAGGAGTGTTTCCAAACTACTCTGTCAAAAGGAATGTTCAAGTCTGTGAGTTGAATGCACTCATCACACAGAAGTTTCTGAGAATGCTTCTGTCTAGTTTTTACGTGAAGATATTTCATTTCCCAGCATAGGCCTGAAAGTGCTCCAAATATCCACTTGCAGATTCTACAAAAAGAGTGTTTCAAAACTGCTCTTTCAAAAGGAACGTTCAAGTCTGTGAGTTGAATGCACTCATCACACAGAAGTTTCTGAGAATGCTTCTGTCTAGTTTTTATGTGAAGACATTTCATTTCCCAGCATAGGCCTCACAGCGCTCCAAATATACACTAGAAGATTCCACAAAAAGAGTGTTCCAAAACTGCTCTTTCAAAAGAAACGTTCAAGTCTGTGAGTTGAATGCACTCATCACAAACACGTTTCTGGGAATGCTTCTGTCCAGTCTCTATCTGAGGATGTTCCATTTTCCATCATTGGCCTACAACAGCTCAAAATATGCACTTGCAGATTCTACAAAAAGAGAGTTTGAAAACTCTTCTATCAAAAAGAATGTTCAACTCTGCGAGTAGAATGCACTCATCACAAAGTAGTTTCTGAGAATGCTTCCGTCTAGTTTTTATTTGAAGGTATTTCCTTTTCCAGCATAGGCCTCAGAGCGCTCCAAATAAATACTTGCAGATTTTGCAAAAGGAGTCTTTCCAAACTGCTCTATGAAAAGGAATGTTCAAGTCTGTGAGTTGAATGTACTCATCACACAGAAGTTTCTGAGAATGCTTCTGTCTAGTTTTTAGGTGAAGATATTTCATTTCCCAGCATAGGCCTGAAAGCGCTCCAAATATCCACTTGCAGATTCTACAAAAAGAGTGTTTCAAAACTGCTCTTTCAAAAGGAAGGTTCAAGTCTGTGAGTTGAATGCACTCATCACAAAGAAGTTTCTGAGAATGCTTCTGTGTAGTTGTTATTTGAAGACATTTCCTTTTCCAGCATAGGCCTCAAATCGCTCGAAATAAACACTTGCAGATTCTGCAGAAAGAGTTTTTCAAAACTGTTCTATCAAAAGGAACGTTCAAGTCTGTGAGTTGAACGCACTCATCACACAGAAGTTTCTGAGAATCCTTCTGTCTAGTTTTTAAGTGGAGACATTACATTTCCCAGCGTAGGCCTCACAGCGCTCCAAATATACACTAGCAGATTCCACAAAATGAGTGTTCCAAAACTGCTCTTTCAAAAGTAACGTTCACGTCTGTGAGTTGAATGCACTCGTCACAAACAAGTTTCTGGGAATGCTTCTCTCTAGTCTCTATCTGAGGATGTTCCCTTTCCCAGCATTGGCCTCCAACAGCTCCATGTATGCACTTGCAGATTCTACAAAAAGAGAGTTTGAAAACTCTTCTACTAAAAAGAAGGTTCAACTCTGCGAGTAGAATGCACTCATCTCAAAGAAGTTTCTGAGAATGCTTCTGTGTAGTTGTTATTCGAAGACATTTCCTTTTCCAGCATAGGCCTCAAATCGCTCGAAATGAACACTTGCAGATTCTGCAGAAAGAGTGTTTCAAAACTGTTCTATCAAAAGGAACGTTCAAGTCTGTGAGTTGAATGCACTCATCACACAGAAGTTTCTGAGAATGCTTCTGTCTAGTTTTTAAGTGGAGACATTACATTTCCCAGGATAGGCCTCTCAGCGCTCCAAATATACACTAGCAGATTCCACAAAAAGAGTGTTCCAAAACTGCTCTTTCAAAAGAATCGTTCAAATCTGTGAGTTGAATTCACTCGTCACAAAGGAGTTTCTGGGAATGTTTCTGTCTAGTCTCTATCTGAGGATGTTCCCTTTTCCAGCATTGGCCTCCAACAGCTCCAAATATGCACTTGCAGATTCTACAAAAAGAGAGTTTGAAACCTCTTCTATCAAAAAGAAGGTTCAACTCTGCAAGTAGAATGCACTCATCACACAGAAGTTTCTGAGAATGCTTCTGTCTAGTTTTTATTTGAAGATATTTCCTTTTCCAGCATAGGCCTCAGAGCGCTCCAAATAAACACTTGCAGATTTTACAAAAGGAGTGTTTCCAAACTGCTCTATCAAAAGGAATGTTCAAGTCTGTGAGTTGAATGCACTCATCACAGAGAAGTTTCTGAGAATGCTTCTGTCTAGTTTTTAGGTGAAGATATTTCATTTCCCAGCATAGGCCTGAAAGCGCTCCAAATATCCACTTGCAGACTCTACAAAAATAGTGTTTCAAAACTGCTCTTTCAAAAGGAAGGTTCAAGTCTGTGAGTTGAATGCACTCATCACAAAGAAGTTTCTGAGAATGCTTCTGTGTAGTTGTTATTTGAAGACATTTCCTTTTCCAGCATAGGCCTCAAATCGCTCGAAATAAACACTTGCAGATTCTGCAGAAAGAGTGTTCCAAAACTGTTCTATCAAAAGGAACGTTCAAGTCTGTGAGTTGAATGCACTCATCACACAGAAGTTTCTGAGAATGCTTCTGTCTAGTTTTTATGTGCAGACATTACATTTCCCAGCATAGGCCTCACAGCGCTCCAAATATACACTAGCAGATACCACAAAAAGAGTGTTACAAAACTGCTCTTTCAAAAGAAACGTTCAAGTCCGTGAGTTGAATGCACTCGTTCCAAACAAGTTTCTGGGAATGCTTCTCTCTAGTCTCTATCTGAGGATGTTTCCTTTCCAAGCATTGGCTTCCAACAGCTCCAAATATGCACTTGCAGATTCTACAAAAAGGGAGTTTGAAAACTCTTCTACCAAAAAGAAGGTTCAACTCTGCGAGTAGAATGCACTCATCACTAAGTAGTTTCTGAGAATGCTTCCGTCTAGTTTTTATTTGAAGATATTTCCTTTTCCAGCATAGGCCTCAGAGCGCTCCAAATAAACACTTGCAGATTTTACAAAAGGAGTGTTTCCAAACTGCTCTATCAAAAGGAATGTTCAAGTCTGTGAGTTGAATGCACTCATCACACAAAAGTTTCTGAGAATGCTTCTGTCTAGTTTTTAGGTGAAGATATTTCATTTCCCAGCATAGGCCTGAAAGCGCTCCAAATATCCACTTGCAGATTCTACAAAAAGAGTGTTTCAAAACTGCTCTTTCAAAAGGAAGGTTCAAGTCTGTGAGTTGAATGCACTCATCACAAAGAAGTTTCTGAGAATGCTTCTGTGTAGTTGTTATTTGAAGACATTTCCTTTTCCAGCATAGGCCTCAAAGCGCTCGAAATAAACACTTGCCGATTCTGCAGAAAGAGTGTTTCAAAACTGTTCTATCAAAAGGAATGTTCAAGTCTGTGAGTTGAATGCACTCATCACACAGAAGTTTCTGAGAATGCTTCTGTGTAGTTGTTATTTGAAGACATTTCCTTTTCCAGCATAGGCCTCAAAGCGCTCGAAATAAACACTTGCAGATTCTGCAGAAGGAGGGTTTCAAAACTGTTCTATCAAAAAGAACGTTCAAGTCTGTGAGTTGAATGCCTTCATCACACAGAAGTTTCTGAGAATGCTTCTGTCTAGTTTTTAGGTGAAGATATTTCATTTCCCAGCATAGGCCTGAAAGCGCTCCAAATATCTACTTGCAGATTCTACAAAAAGAGAGTTTCAAAACTGCTCTTTCAAAGGGAAGGTTCAAGTCTGTGAGTTGAATGCACTCATCACAAAGAAGTTTCTGAGAATGTTTCTGTGTAGTTGTTATTTGAAGACATTTCCTTTTCCAGCATAGGCCTCAAAGCCCTCGAAATAAACACTTGCAGATTCTGCAGAAAGAGTGTTTCAAAACTGTTCTATCAAAAGGAACGTTCAAGTCTGTGAGTTGAATGCACTAAACACACAGTAGTTTCTGAGAATGCTTCTGTCTAGTTTTTAAGTGGAGACATTACATTTCCCAACATAGGCCTCTCAGCGCTCCAAATATACACTAGCAGATTCCACAAAAAGAGTGTTCCAAAACTCCTCTTTCAAAAGAATCGTTCAAGTCTGTGAGTTGAATGCACTCATCACGAAGAAGTTTCTGAGAATGCTTCTGTGTAGTTGTTATTTGAAGACATTTCCTTTTCTAGCATAGGCTTCACATCGCTCGAAATGAACAATTGCAGATTCTGCAGAAAGAGTGTTTCAAAACTGTTCTATCAAAAGGAAAGTTCAAGTCTGTGAGTTGAATGCACTCATCACACAGAAGTTTCTTAGAATGCTTCTGTCTAGTTTTTAAGTGGAGACATTACATTTCCCAGCGTAGGCCTCTCAGCGCTCCAAATATACACTAGCAGATTGTACAAAAAGAGTGTTCCAAAACTGCTCTTTCAAAAGAAACGTTCAAGTCTGTGAGTTGAATGCACTCGTCACAAACAAGTTTCTGGAAATGCTTCTCTCTTGTCTCTATCTGAGGGTGTTTCCTTTCCCAGCATTGGCCTCCAACAGCTCCAAATATGCACTTGCAGATTCTACAAAAAGAGACTTTGAAAACTCTTCTACCAAAAAGAAGGTTCAACTCTGCGAGTAGAATGCACTCATCACAAAGAAGTTTCTGAGAATGCTTCTGTCTACTTTTTATTTGAAGATATTTCCTTTTCCAGCTTAGGCCTCAGAGCGCTCCAAATAAACACTTGCAGATTTTACAAAAGGAGTGTTTCCAAACTGCTCTATCAAAAGGAATGTTCAAGTCTGTGAGTTGAATGCACTCATCACGAAGAAGTTTCTGAGAATGCTTCTGTGTAGTTGTTATTTGAAGACATTTCCTTTTCTAGCATAGGCCTCAAATCGCTCGAAATGAACAATTGCAGATTCTGCAGAAAGAGTGTTTCAAAACTGTTCTATCAAAAGGAACGTTCAAGTCTGTGAGTTGAATTCACTCATCACACAGATGTTTCTGAGAATGCTTCTGTCTAGTTTTTAAGTGGAGACATTACATTTCCCAGGATAGGCCTCTCAGCGCTCCAAATATACACTAGCAGATTGTACAAAAAGAGTGTTCCAAAACTGCTCTTTCAAAAGAATCGTTCAAGTCTGTGAGTTGAATTCACTCGTCACAAAGAAGTTTCTGGGAATGTTTCTGTCCAGTCTCTATCTGAGGATGTTCCCTTTTCCAGCATTGGCCTCCAACAGCTCCAAATATGCACTTGCAGATTCTACAAAAAGAGAGTTTGAAAACTCTTCTATCAAAAAGAAGGTTCAACTCTGTGAGTAGAATGCACTCATCACAAAGAAGTTTCTGAGAATGCTTCTGTCTAGTTTTTATTTGAAGATATTTCCTTTTCCAGCATTGGCCTCAGAGCGCTCCAAATAAACACTTGCAAATTTTACAAAAGGAGTGCTTCCAAACTGCTCTATCAAAAGGAATGTTCAAGTCTGTGAGTTGAATACACTCATCACACAGAAGTTTCTGAGAATGCTTCTGCCTAGTTTTTAGGTGAAGATATTTCATTTCCCAGCATAGGCCTGAAACCGCTCCAAATATCCACTTGCAGATTCTACAAAAAGAGTGTTTCAAAACTGCTCTTTCAAAAGGAAGGTTCAAGTCTGGGAGTTGAATGCACTCATCACAAAGAAGTTTCTGAGAATGCTTCTGTGTAGTTGTTATTTGAAGACATTTCCTTTTCCAGCATAGGCCTCAAAGCGCTCGAAATAAACACTTGCAGATTCTGCAGAAAGAGTGTTTCAAAACTGTTCTATGAAAAGGAATGTTCAAGTCTGTGTGTTGAATGCACTCATCACACAGAAGTTTCTGAGAATGATTCTGTCTTGTTTTTAGGTGAAGATATTTCATTTCCCAGCATAGGCCTCAAAGCGCTCCAAATATCCACTTGCAGATTCTACAAATAGTGTGTTTCAAAACTGCTCTTTCAAAAGGAAGGTTCAAGTCTGTGAGTTGAATGCACTCATCACAAAGAAGTTTCTGAGAATGCTTCTGTGTAGTTGTTATTTGAAGACATTTCCTTTTCCAGCATAGGCCTCAAATCGCTCGAAATGAACACTTGCAGATTCTGCAGAAAGAGTGTTTCAAAACTGTTCTATCAAAAGGAACGTTCAAGTCTGTGAGTTGAATGCACTCATCACACAGAAGTTTCTGAGAATGCTTCTGTCTAGTTTTTATGTGGAGACATTACATTTCCCAGCATAGGCCTCACAGCACTCCAAATATACACTAGCAGATACCACAAAAAGAGTGTTCCAAAACTGCTCTTTCAAAAGAAACTTTCAAGTCTGTGAGTTGAATGCACTCGTCACAAACAAGTTTCTGGGAATGCTTCTCTCTAGTCTCTATCTGAGGATGTTTCCTTTCCCAGCATTGGCCTCCAACAGCTCCAACTATGCACTTCCAGATTCTACAAAAAGAGAGTTTGAAAACTCTTCTGCCAAAAAGAAGGTTCAACTCTGCGATTAGAATGCACTCATCACAAAGTAGTTTCTGAGAATGCTTCCGTCTAGTTTTTATTTGAAGATATTTCCTTTTCCAGCATAGGCCTCAGAGAGCTCCAAATAAACACTTGCAGATTTTACAAAAGGAGTGTTTCCAAACTGCTCTATCAAAAGGAATGTTCAAGTCTGTGAGTTGAATGCACTCATCACACAGAAGTTTCTGAGAATGCTTCTGTCTAGTTTTTAGGTGAAGATATTTCATTTCTCAACATAGGCCTGAAAGCGCTCGAAATATCCACTTGCAGATTCTACAAAAAGAGTGTTTCAAAACTGCTCTTTCAAAAGGAAGGTTCAAGTCTGTGAGTTGAATGCACTCATCACAAAGAAGTTTCTGAGAATGCTTCTGTGTAGTTGTTATTTGAAGAGAATTCCTTTTCCAGCGTAGGCCTCAATTCGCTCGAAATGAACAGTTGCAGATTCTGCAGAAAGAGTGTTCCAAAACTGTTCTATCAAAAGGAACGTTCAAGTCTGTGAGTTGAATGCACTCATCACACAGAAGTTTCTGAGAATGCTTCTGTCTAGTTTTTAGGTGAAGATATTTCATTTCCCAGCATAGGCCTCAAAGCGCTCCAAATATCCACTTGCAGATTCTACAAAAAGTGTGTTTCAAAACTGCTCTTTCAAAAGGAAGGTTCAAGTCTGTGAGTTGAATGCACTCATCACAAAGAAGTTTCTGAGAATGCTTCTGTGTAGTTGTTATTTGAAGAGATTTCCTTTTCCAGCGTAGGCCTCAATTCGCTCGAATTGAACAGTTGCAGATTCTGCAGAAAGAGTGTTTCAAAACTGCTCTATCAAAAGGAACGTTCAAGTCTGTGAGTTGAATGCACTCATCACACAGAAGTTTCTGAGAATGCTTCTGTCTAGTTTTTAAGTGGAGACATTACATTTCCCAGCATAGGCGTCTCAGCGCTCCAAATATACACTAGCAGATTCCACAAAAAGAGTGTTAGAAAACTGCTCTTTCAAAAGAATCGTTCAAGTCTGTGAGTTCAATGCACTCGTCGCAAACAAGTTTCTCGGAATGCTTCTGTCTAGTCTCTATCTGAGGATCTTCCCTTTTCCAGCATTGGCGTACAACAGCTGCAAATATGCACTTGCAGATTCTACAAAAAGAGAGTTTGAAAACTCTTCTATCAAAAAGGAGGTTCAACTTTCCGAGTAGAATGCACTCATCACAAAGAAGTTTCTGAGAATGCTTCTGTCTAGTTTTTAGGTGAAGATATTTCATTTCCCAGCATAGGCCTCAAAGCGCTCCAAATATCTACTTGCAGATTCTACAAAAAGAGTGTTTCAAAACTGCTCTATCAAAGGGAAGGTTCAAGTCTTTGAGTTGAATGCACCCATCACACAGAAGTTTCTGAGAATGCTTCTGTGTAGTTGTTATTTGAAGACATTTCCTTTTCCAGCATAGGCCTCAAAGCGCTCGAAATAAACACTTGCAGATTCTGCAGAAAGAGTGTTTCAAAACTGTTCTATGAAAAGGAATGTTCAAGTCTGTGTGTTGAATGCACTCATCACACAGAAGTTTCTGAGAATGCTTCTGTCTAGTTTTTAGGTGAAGATATTTCATTTCTCAGCATAGGCCTGAAAGCGCTCCAAATATCCACTTGCAGATTCTACAAAAAGAGTGTTTCAAAACTGCTCTTTCAAAAGGAAGGTTCAAGTCTGTGAGTTGAATGCACTCATCACAAAGAAGTTTCTGAGAATGCTTCTGTGTAGTTGCTATTTGAAGACATTTCCTTTTCCAGCACAGGCCTCAAAGCGCTCGAAATAAACACTTGCAGATTCTGCAGAAAGAGTGTTTCAAAACTGCTGTATCAAAAGGATCGTTCAAGTCTGTGAGTTGAATGCACTCATCACACAGAAGTTTCTGAGAATGCTTCTGTCTAGTTTTTAGATGAAGATATTTCATTTCCCAGCGTAGGCCTCAAAGCGCTCCAAATATCCACTTGCACATTCTACAAAAAGTGTGTTTCAAAACTGCTCTTTCAAAAGGAAGGCTCAAGTCTGTGAGTTGAATGCACTCATCACAAAGAAGTTTCTGAGAATGCTTCTGTGTAGTTGTTATTTGAAGACATTTCCTTTTCCAGCATAGGCCTCAAATCGCTCGAAATAAACACTTGCAGATTCTGAAGAAAGAGTGTTTCAAAACTGTTGTATCAAAAGGAGCGTTCAAGTCTGTGAGTTGAATGCACTCATCACACAGAAGTTTCTGAGAATGCTTCTGTCTAGTTTTTAGGTGAAGATATTTCATTTCCCAGTATAGGCCTCAAAGCGCTCCAAATATCCACTTCCAGATTCTACAAAAAGTGTGTTTCAAAACTGCTCTTTCAAAAGGAAGGTTCAAGTCTGTGAGTTGAATGCACTCATCACAAAGAAGTTTCTGAGAATGCTTCTGTGTAGTTGTTATTTGAAGACATTTCCTTTTCCAGCATTGGCCGCAATTCGCTCAAATGAACACTTGCAGATACTGCAGAAAGAGTGTTTCAAAACTGTTCTATCAAAAGGAACGTTCAAGTCTGTGAGTTGAATGCACTCATCACAGAGAAGTTTCTGAGAATGCTTCTGTCTAGTTTTTATGTGGAGACATTACATTTCCCAGCATAGGCCTCACAGCGCTCCAAATATACACTAGCAGATTCCACAAAAAGAGTGTTCCAAAACTGCTCTTTCAAAAGAAACGTTCAAGTCTGTGAGTTGAATGCACTCGTCACAAACAAGTTTCTCGGAATGCTTCTCTCTAGTCTCTATCTGAGGATGTTTCCTTTCCCAGCATTGGCCTCCAACAGCTCCAAATATGCACTTGCAGATTCTACAAAAAGAGAGTTTGAAAACTCTTCTACCAAAAAGAAGGTTCAACTCTGCGAGTAGAATGCACTCATCACAAAGTAGTTTCTGAGAATGCTTCTGTCTAGTTTTTATTTGAAGATATTTCCTTTTCCAGCCTAGGCCTCAGAGCGCTCCAAATAAACACTTGCAGATTTTACAAAAGGAGTGTTTCCAAACTGCTCTATCAAAACGGATGTTCAAGTCTGTGAGTTGAATGCACTCATCACACAGAAGTTTCTGAGAATGCTTCTGTCTAGTTTTTAGGTGAAGATATTTCATTTCCCAGCATAGGCCTGAAAGCGCTCCAAATATCCACTTGCAGATTCTACAAAAAGAGTGTTTCAAAACTGCTCTTTCAAAAGGAAGGTTCAAGTCTGTGAGTTGAATGCACTCATCACAAAGAAGTTTCTGAGAATGCTTCTGTGTAGTTGTTACTTGAAGACATTTCCTTTTCCAGCATAGGCCTCAAATCGCTCGAAATAAACACTTGAAGATTCTGCAGAAAGAGTGTTTCAAAACTGTTCTATCAAAAGGAACGTTCAAGTCTGTCAGTTGAACGCACTCATCACACAGAAGTTTCTGAGAATGCTTCTGTCTAGTTTTTAAGTGGAGACATTACATTTCCCAGCGTAGGCCTCACAGCGCTCCAAATATACACTAGCAGATTCCACAAAAAGAGTGTTCCAAAACTGCTCTTTCAAAAGTAACGTTCAAGTCTGTGAGTTGAATACACTCGTTCCAAACAAGTTTCTGGGAATGCTTCTGTCTAGTCTCTATCTGAGGATGTTTCCTTTCCAAGCATTGGCCCCCAACAGCTCCAAATATGCACTTGCAGATTCTACAAAAAGAGAGTTTGAAAACTCTTCTACCAAAAAGAAGGTTCACCTCTGCGAGTAGAATGCACTCATCACAAAGTAGTTTCTGAGAATGCTTCCGTCTAGTTTTTATTTGAAGATATTTCCTTTTCCTGCATAGGCCTCAGAGCGCTCCAAACAACCACTTGCAGATTTTTCAAAAGGAGTGTTTCCAAACTGCCCTATCAAAAGGAATGTTCAAGTCTGTGAGTTGAATGCACTCATCACACAGAAGTTTCTGAGAATGCTTCTGTCTAGTTTTTAGGTGAAGATATTTCATTTCACAGCATAGGCCTGAAAGCGCTCCAAATATCCACTTGCAGATTCTACAAAAAGAGTGTTTCAAAACTGCTCTTTCAAAAGGAAGGTTCAAGTCTGTGAGTTGAATGCACTCATCACAAAGAAGTTTCTGAGAATGCTTCTGTGTAGTTGTTATTTGAAGACATTTCCTTTTCCAGCATCGGACTCAAAGCGCTCGAAATAAACACTTGCAGATTCTGCAGAAAGAGTGTTTCAAAACTGTTCTATCAAAAGGAGCGTTCAAGTCTGCGAGTTGAATGCACTCATCACACAGAAGTTTCTGAGAATGCTTTTGTCTAGTTTTTAGGTGAAGATATTTCATTTCACAGCATAGGCCTGAAAGCGCTCCAAATATCCACTTGCAGATTCTACAAAAAGAGTGTTTCAAAACTGCTCTTTCAAAAGGAAGTTTCAAGTCTGTGAGTTGAATGCACTAATCACAAAGAAGTTTCTGAGAATGCTTCTGTGTAGTTGTTATTTGAAGACATTTCCTTTTCCAGCATCGGCCTCAAAGCGCTCGAAATAAACACTTGCAGATTCTGCAGAAAGAGTGTTTCAAAACTGTTCTATCAAAAGGAGCGTTCAAGTCTGCGAGTTGAATGCACTCATCACACAGAAGTTTCTGAGAATGCTTCTGTCTAGTTTTTAGGTGAAGATATTTCATTTCCCAGCATAGGCCTCAAAGCGCTCCAAAAATGCACTTGCAGATTCTGCAAAAAGTGTGTTTCAAAACTGCTCTTTCAAAAGGAAGGTTCAAGTCTGTGAGTTGAATGCACTCATCACAAAGAAGTTTCTGAGAATGCTTCTGTGTAGTTGTTATTTGAAGACATTTCCTTTTCCAGCGTAGGCCTCAATTCGCTCGAAATGAACAGTTGCAGATTCTGCAGAAAGAGTGTTTCAAAACTGTTCTATCAAAAGGAACGTTCAAGTCTGTGAGTTGAATGCACTCATCACACAGAAGTTTCTGAGAATGCTTCTGTCTAGTTTTTAAGTGGAGACTTTACATTTCCCAGCATAGGCCTCACAGCGCTCCAAATATACACTAGCAGATACCACAAAAAGAGTGTTACAAAACTGCTCTTTCAAAAGAAACGTTCAAGTCCGTCAGTTGAATGCACTCGTTCCAAACAAGTTTCTCGGAATGCTTCTCTCTAGTCTCTATCTGACGATGTTTCCTTTCCAAGCATTGGCCTCCAACAGCTCCAAATATGCACTTGCAGATTATACAAAAGGAGAGTTTGAAAACTCTTCTACCAAAAAGAAGGTTCAACTCTGCGAGTAGAATGCACTCATCACAAAGTAGTTTCTGAGAATGCTTCCGTCTAGTTTTTATTTGAAGATATTTCCTTTTCCAGCATAGGCCTCAGAGCGCTCCAAATAAACACTTGCAGATTTTACAAAAGGAGTGTTTCCAAACTGCTCTATCAAAAGGAATGTTCAAGTCTGTGAGTTGAATGCACTCATCACACAGAAGTTTCTGAGAATGCTTCTGTCTAGTTTTTAGGTGAAGATATTTCATTTCCCAGCATAGGCCTCAAAGCGCTCTAAATATCCTCTTGCAGATTCTACAAAAAGAGTGTTTCAAAACTGCTCTTTCAAAAGGAAGGTTCAAGTCTGTGAGTTGAATGCACTCATCACAAAGAAGTTTCTGAGAATGCTTCTGTGTAGTTGTTATTTGAAGACATTTCCTTTTCCAGCATAGGCCTCAAAGCGCTCGAAATAAACACTTGCAGATTCTGCAGAAAGAGTGTTTCAAAACTGTTGTATCAAAAGGATCGTTCAAGTCTGTGAGTTGAATGCACTCATCACACAGAAGTTTCTGAGAATGCTTCTGTCTAGTTTTTAGATGAAGATATTTCATTTCCCAGTATAGGCCTCAAAGCGCTCCAAATATCCACTTGCACATTCTACAAAAAGTGTGTTTCAAAACTGCTCTTTCAAAAGGAAGGTTCAAGTCTGTGAGTTGAATGCACTCATCACAAAGAAGTTTCTGAGAATGCTTCTGTGTAGTTGTTATTTGAAGACATTTCCTTTTCCAGCATAGGCATCAATTCGCTCAAATGAACACTTGCAGTTTCTGCAGAAAGAGTGTTTCAAAACTGTTCTATCAAAAGGAACGTTCAAGTCTGTGAGTTGAATGCACTCATCACACAGAAGTTTCTGAGAATGCTTCTGTCTAGATTTATGTGGAGACATTACATTTCCCAGCATAGGCCTCACAGCGCTCCAAATATACACTAGCAGATTCCACAAAAAGAGTGTTCCAAAACTGCTCTTTCAAAAGAAACGTTCAAGTCTGTGAGTTGAATGCACTCGTCACAAACAAGTTTCTCGGAATGCTTCTCTCTAGTCTCTATCTGAGGATGTTTCCTTTCCCAGCATTGGCCTCCAACAGCTCCAAATATGCACTTGCAGATTCTACAAAAAGAGAGTTTGAAAACTCTTCTACCAAAAAGAAGGTTCAACTCTGCGAGTAGAATGCACTCATCACAAAGTAGTTTCTGAGAATGCTTCTGTCTAGTTTTTATTTGAAGATATTTCCTTTTCCAGCATAGGCCTCAGAGCGCTCCAAATAAACACTTGCAGATTTTACAAAAGGAGTGTTTCCAAACTGCTCTATCAAAAGGGATGTTCAAGTCTGTGAGTTGAATGCACTCATCACACAGAAGTTTCTGAGAATGCTTCTGTCTAGTTTTTAGGAGAAGATATTTCATTTCCCAGCATAGGCCTGAAAGCGCTCCAAATATCCAATTGCAGATTCTACAAAAAGAGTGTTTCAAAACTGCTCTTTCAAAAGGAAGGTTCAAGTCTGTGAGTTGAATGCACTCATCACAAAGAAGTTTCTCAGAATGCTTCTGTGTAGTTGTTATTTGAAGACATTTCCTTTTCCAGCATAGGCCTCAAATCGCTCGAAATAAACACTTGCAGATTCTGAAGAAAGAGTGTTTCAAAACTGTTGTATCAAAAGGAGCGTTCAAGTCTGTGAGTTGAATGCACTCATCACACAGAAGTTTCTGAGAATGCTTCTGTCTAGTTTTTAGGTGAAGATATTTCATTTCCCAGTATAGGCCTCAAAGCGCTCCAAATATCCACTTGCAGATTCTACAAAAAGTGTGTTTCAAAACTGCTCTTTCAAAAGGAAGGTTCAAGTCTGTGAGTTGAATGCACTCATCACAAAGAAGTTTCTGAGAATGCTTCTGTGTAGTTGTTATTTGAAGACATTTCCTTTTCCAGCATTGGCCTCAATTCGCTCAAATGAACACTTGCAGATTCTGCAGAAAGAGTGTTTCAAAACTGTTCTATCAAAAGGAACGTTCAAGTCTGTGAGTTGAATGCACTCATCACAGAGAAGTTTCTGAGAATGCTTCTATCTAGTTTTTATGTGGAGACATTACATTTCCCAGCATAGGCCTCACAGCGCTCCAAATATACACTAGCAGATTCCACAAAAAGAGTGTTCCAAAACTGCTCTTTCAAAAGAAACGTTCAAGTCTGTGAGTTGAATGCACTCGTCACAAACAAGTTTCTCGGAATGCTTCTCTCTAGTCTCTATCTAAGGATGTTTCCTTTCCAAACATTGGCCCCCAAGAGCTCCAAATATGGACTTGCAGATTCTACAAAAATAGAGTTTGAAAACTCTTTTACCAAGAAGAATGTTCAACTCTGCGAGTAGAATGCACTCATCACAAAGTAGTTTCTGAGAATGCTTCTCTCTAGTTTTTATTTGAAGATATTTCCTTTTCCAGCATAGGCCTCAGAGCGCTCCAAACAAACACTTGCAGATTTTTCAAAAGGAGTGTTTCCAAACTGCTCTATCAAAAGGAATGTTCAAGTCTGTGAGTTGAATGCACTCATCACACAGAAGTTTCTGAGAATGCTTCTGTCTAGTTTTTAGGTGAAGATATTTCATTTCCCAGCATAGGCCTCAAAGCGCTCCAAATATCCACTTGCAGGTTCTACAAAAAGTGTGTTTCAAAACTGCTCTTTCAAAAGGAAGGTTCAAGTCTGTGAGTTGAATGCACTCATCACAAAGAAGTTTCTGAGAATGCTTCTGTGTAGTTGTTATTTGAAGACATTTCCTTTTCCAGCAGAGGCCTCAAAGCGCTCGAAATAAACACTTGCAGATTCTGCAGAAAGAGTGTTTCAAAACTGTTCTATCAAAAGGAGCGTTCAAGTCTGTGAGTTGAATGTCCTCATCACACAGAAGTTTCTGAGAATGCTTCTGTCTAGTTTTTAGGTGAAGATATTTCATTTCCCAGCCTAGGCCTCAAAGCGCTCCAAATATCCACTTGCAGATTCTACAAAAAGTGTGTTTCAAAACTCCTCTTTCAAAAGGAAGGTTCAAGTCTGTGAGTTGAATGCACACATCACACAGAAGTTTCTGAGAATGCTTCTGTGTATTTGTTATTTGAAGAGATTTCCTTTTCCAGCGAAGGCCTCAATTCGCTCGAAATGAACAGTTGCAGATTCTGCAGAAAGTGTGTTTCAAAACTGTTCTATCAAAAGGAACGTTCAAGTCTGTGAGTTGAATGCACTCATCACACAGAAGTTTCTGAGAATGATTCTGTCTAGTTTTAAGGTGAAGATATTTCATTTCCCAGCATAGGCCTCAAAGCGCTCCAAATATCTGCTTGAAGATTCTACAAAAAGAGTGTTTCAAAACTGCTCTATCAAAGGGAAGGTTCAAGTCTTTGAGTTGAATGCACTCATCACACAGAAGTTTCTGAGAATGCTTCTGTGTAGTTGTTATTTGAAGACATTTCCCTTTCCAGCATAGGCCTCAAAGCGCTCGAAATAAACACTTGCAGATTCTGCAGAAAGAGTGTTTCAAAACTCTTCTATCAAAAGGAATGTTCAAGTCTGTGAGTTGAATGCACTCATCACACAGAAGTTTCTGAGAATGCTTCTGTCTAGTTTTTAGGTGAAGATATTTCATTTATCAGCATAGGACTGAAAGAGCTCCAAATATCCACTTGCAGATTCTACAAAAAGAGAGTTTCAAAACTGCTCTTTCAAAGGGAAGTTTCAAGTCTGTGAGTTGAATGCACTCATCACATAGAAGATTCTGCGAATGCTTCTGTGTAGTTGTTATTTGAAGACATTTCCTTTTCCAGCATAGGCCTCAAAGCCCTCGAAATAAACACTTGCAGATCCTGCAAAAAGAGTATTTCAAAACTGCTCTATCAAAAGGAACGTTCAAGTCTGTGAGTTGAATGCACTCATCACACAGAAGTTTCTGAGACTGCTTCTGTCTAGTTTTTATTTGAAGACATTTCCTTTTCCAGCATAGGCCTCAGAGCGCTCCAAATAAACACTTGCAGATTTTACAAAAGGAGTGTTTCCAAACTGCTCTATCAAAAGGAATGTTCAAGTCTGTGAGTTGAATGCACTCTTCACACTGAAGTTTCTGAGAATGCTTCTGTCTAGTTTTTAGGTGAAGATATTTCATTTCCCAGCATAGGCCTGAAAGCGTTCCAAATATCCACTTGCAGATTCTACAAAAAGAGTGTTTCAAAACTGCTCTTTCAAAAGGAAGGCTCAAGTCTGTGAGTTGAATGCACTCATCACAAAGAAGTTTCTGAGAATGCTTCTGTGTAGTTGTTATTTGAAGACATTTCCTTTTCCAGCACAGGCCTCAAATCGCTCGAAATAAACACTTGCAGATTCTGCAGAAAGAGTGTTTCAAAACTGTTCTATCAAAAGGAACGTTCAAGTCTGTGAGTTGAATGCACTCATCACACAGAAGTTTCTGAGAATGCTTCTGTCTAGTTTTTAAGTGGAGACATTACATTTCCCAGCATAGGCCTCTCAGCGCTCCAAATATACACTAGCAGATTCCACAAAAAGAGTGTTACAAAACTGCTCTTACAAAAGGAACGTTCAAGTCTGTGAGTTGAATGCACTCATCACACAGAAGTTTCTGAGAATGATTCTGTCTAGTTTTTAGGTGAAGATATTTCATTTCCCAGCATAGGCCTCAAAGAACTCCAAATATCAACTTGCAGATTCTACAAAAAGAGTGTTTCAAAACTGCTCTATCAAAGGGAAGGTTCAAGTCTTTGAGTTGAATGCACTCATCACACAGAAGTTTCTGAGAATGCTTCTGTGTAGTTGTTATTTGAAGACATTTCCTTTTCCAGCATAGGCCTCAAAGCGCTCGAAATAAACACATGCAGATTCTGCAGAAAGAGTGTTTCAAAACTGTTCTATCAGAAGGAATGTTCAAGTCTGTGAGTTGAATGCACTCATCACACAGAAGTTTCTGAGAATGCTTCTGTCTAGTTTTTAGGTGAAGATATTTCATTTCCCAGCATAGGCCTGAAAGCGCTCCAAATATCTACTTGCAGATTCTACAAAAAGAGAGTTTCAAAACTGCTCTTTCAAAGGGAAGGTTCAAGTCTGTGAGTTGAATGCACTCATCACAAAGAAGTTTCTGAGAATGCTTCTCTGTAGTTGTTATTTGAAGACATTTCCTTTTCCAGCATAGGCCTCAAAGCGCTCGAAATAAACACTTGCAGATTCTGCAGAAAGAGTGTTTCAAAACTGTTCTATCAAAAGGAACGTTCAAGTCTGTGAGTTGAATGCACTCATCACACAGTAGTTTCTGAGAATGCTTCTGTCTAGTTTTTAAGTGGAGACATTACATTTCCCAGCATACGCCTCTCAGCGCTCCAAGTATACACTAGCAGATTGAACAAAAAGAGTGTTCCAAAACTGCTCTTTCAAAAGAATCGTTCAAGTCTGTGAGTTCAATGCACTCATCACGAAAAAGTTTCTGAGAATGCTTCTGTGTAGTTGTTATTTGAAGACATTTCCTTTTCCAGCATAGGCTTCACATCGCTCGAAATGAACACTTGCAGATTCTGCAGAAAGAGTGTTTCAAAACTGTTCTATCAAAAGGAACGTTGAAGTCTGTGAGTTGAATGCACTCATCACACAGAAGTTTCTGAGAATACTTCTGTCTAGTTTTTAAGTGGAGACATTACGTTTCCCAGCATAGGCCTCTCAGCGCAACAAATATACACTAGCAGATTGTACAAAAAGAGTGTTCCAAAACTGCTCTTTCAAAAGAAACGTTCAAGTCTGTGAGTTGAATGCACTCGTCACAAACAAGTTTCTGGAAATGCTTCTCTCTTGTCTCTATCTGAGGGTGTTTCCTTTCCAAGCATTGGCCTCCAACAGCTCCAAATATGCACTTGCAGATTCTACAAAAAGAGAGTTTGAAAACTCTTCTACGAAAAAGAAGGTTCAACTCTGCGAGTAGAATGCACTCATCACAAAGAAGTTTCTGAGAATGCTTCTGTCTAGTTTTTATTTGAAGATATTTCCTTTTCCAACTTAGGCCTCAGAGCGCTCCAAATAAACACTTGCAGATTTTACAAAAGGAGTGTTTCCAAACAGCTCTATCAAAAGGAATGTTCAAGTCTGTGAGTTGAATGCACTCATCACACAGAAGTTTCTGAGAATGCTTCTGTCTAGTTTTTAGGTGAAGATATTTCATTTATCAGCATAGGACTGAAAGCGCTCCAAATATCCACTTGCAGATTCTACAAAAAGAGAGTTTCAAAACTGCTCTTTCAAAGGGAAGTTTCAAATCTGTGAGTTGAATGCACTCATCACAAAGAAGATTCTGAGAATGCTTCTGTGTAGTTGTTATTTGAAGACATTTCCTTTTCCAGCATAGGCCTCAAAGCCCTCGAAATAAACACTTGCAGATTCTGCAGAAAGAGTATTTCAAAACTGCTCTATCAAAAGGAACGTTCAAGTCTGTGAGTTGAATGCACTCATCACACAGAAGTTTCTGAGAATGCTTCTGTCTAGTTTTTAAGCGGAGACATTACATTTCCCAGGATAGGCCTCTCAGCGCTCCAAATATACACTAGCAGATTCCACAAAAAGAGGGTTCCAAAACTGCTCTTTCAAAAGAATCGTTCAAGTCTGTGAGTTGAATTCACTCGTCACAAACAAGTTTCTGGGAATGTTTCTGTCTAGTCTCTATCTGAGGATGTTCCCTTTTCCAGCATTGGCCTCCAACAGCTCCAAATATGCACTTGCAGATTCTACAAAAAGAGAGTTTGAAAACTCTTCTATCAAAAAGAAGGTTCAACTCTGCGAGTAGAATGCACTCATCACAAAGAAGTTTCTGAGAATGCTTCTGTCTAGTTTTTATGTGGAGACATTACATTTCCCAGGATAGGCCTCACAGCGCTCCAAATATACACTAGCAGATACCACAAAAAGAGTGTTCCAAAACTGCTCATTCAAAAGAAACGTTCAAGTCCGTGAGTTGAATGCACTCGTTCCAAACTAGTTTCTGGGAATGCTTCTCTCTAGTCTCTATCTGAGGATGTTTCCTTTGCAAGCATTGGCCTCCAACAGCTCCAATTATGCACTTGCAGATTCTACAAAAAGGGAGTTTGAAAACTCTTCTACCAAAAAGAAGGTTCAACTCTGCGAGTAGAATGCACTCATCACAAAGTAGTTTCTGAGAATGCTTCCGTCTAGTTTTTATTTGAAGATATTTCCTTTTCCAGCATAGGCCTCAGAGCGCTCCAAATAAACACTTGCAGATTTTACAAAAGGAGTGTTTCCAAACTGCTCTATCAAAAGGAATGTTCAAGTCTGTGAGTTGAATGCACTCATCACACAGAAGTTTCTGAGAATGCTTCTGTCTAGTTTTTAGGTGAAGATATTTCATTTCCCAGCATAGGCCTCAAAGCGCTCCAAATATCCACTTGCAGGTTCTACAAAAAGAGTGTTTCAAAACTGCTCTTTCAAAAGGAAGTTTCAAGTCTGTGAGTTGAATGCACTCATCACAAAGAAGTTTCTGAGAATGCTTCTGTGTAGTTGTTATTTGAAGACATTTCCTTTTCCAGCATAGGCCTCAAAGCGCTCGAAATAAACACTTGCAGATTCTGCAGAAAGAGTGTTTCAAAACTGTTCTATCAAAAGGAGCGTTCAAGTCTGTGAGTTGAATGCACTCATCACACAGAAGTTTCTGAGAATGCTTCTGTCTAGTTTTTAGGTGAAGATATTTCATTTCCCAGCATAGGCCTCAAAGCGCTCCAAATATCCACTTGCAGATTCTACAAAAAGTGTGTTTCAAAACTGCTCTTTCAAAAGGAAGGTTCAAGTCTGTCAGTTGAATGCACTCATCACAAAGAAGTTTCTGAGAATGCTTCTGTGTAGTTGTTATTTGAAGAGATTTCCTTTTCCAGCGTAGGCCTCAATTCGCTCGAAATGAACAGTTGCAGATTCTGCAGAAAGAGTGTTTCAAAACTGTTCTATCAAAAGGAACGTTCAAGTCTGTGAGTTGAATGCACTCATCACACAGAAGTTTCTGAGAATGCTTCTGTCTAGTTTTTAAGTGGAGACATTACATTTCCCAGCATAGGCCTCTCAGCGCTCCTAATATACACTAGCAGATTCCACAAAAAGAGTGTTACAAAACTGCTCTTACAAAAGAATCGTTCAAGTCTGTGAGTTTAATGCACTCGTCACAAACAAGTTTCTCGGAATGCTTCTGTCTAGTCTCTATCTGGGGATGTTCCCTTTTCCAGCATTGGCCTACAACAGCTGCAAATATGCACTTGCAGATTCTACAAAAAGAGAGTTTGAAAACTCTTCTATAAAAAGGAAGGTTCAACTCGGCGAGTAGAATGCACTCATCACAAAGTAGTTTCTGAGAATGCTTCTGTCTAGTTTTTATTTGAAGATATTTCCTTTTCCAGCATAGGCCTCAGAGCGCTCCAAATAAACACTTGCAGATTTTACAAAAGGAGTGTTTCCAAACTGCTCTATCAAAAGGAATGTTCAAGTCTGTGAGTTGAATGCACTCATCACACAGAAGTTTCTGAGAATGCTTCTGTGTAGTTTTTAGGTGAAGATATTTCATTTCCCAGCATAGGCCTCAAAGCGCTCTAAATATCCTCTTGCAGATTCTACAAAAAGAGTGTTTCAAAACTGCTCTTTCAAAAGGAAGGTTCAAGTCTGTGAGTTGAATGCACTCATCACAAAGAAGTTTCTGAGAATGCTTCTCTGTAGTTGTTATTTGAAGACATTTCCTTTTCCAGCATAGGCCTCAAAGCGCTCGAAATAAACACTTGCAGATTCTGCAGAAAGAGTGTTTCAAAACTGTTCTATCAAAAGGAGCGTTCAAGTCGGTGAGTTGAATGTCCTCATCACACAGAAGTTTCTGAGAATGCTTCTGTCTAGTTTTTAGGTGAAGATATTTCATTTCCCAGCATAGGCCTCAAAGCGCTCCAAATATCCACTTGCAGATTCTACAAAAAGTGTGTTTCAAAACTGCTCTTTCAAAAGGAAGGTTCAAGTCTGTGAGTTGAATGCACTCATCACAAAGAAGTTTCTGAGAATGCTTCTGTGTAGTTGTTATTTGAAGACATTTCCTTTTCCAGCGTAGGCCTCAATTCGCTCGAAATGAACAGTTGCAGATTCTGCAGAAAGAGTGTTTCAAAACTGCTCTATTAAAAGGAACGTTCAAGTCTGTGAGTTGAATGCACTCATCACACAGAAGTTTCTGAGAATGCTTCTGTCTAGTTTTTATGTGGAGACATTACATTTCTCAGCGTAGGCCTCACAGCGCTCCAAATATACACTAGCAGATTCCACAAAAAGAGTGTTCCAAAACTGCTCTTTCAAAAGAAACGTTCAAGTCTGTGAGTTGAATACACTCGTCACAAACAAGTTTCTGGGAATGCTTCTCTCTAGTCTCTATCTAAGGATGTTTCCTTTCCAAGCATTGGCCCCCAACAGCTCCAAATATGGACTTGCAGATTCTACAAAAATAGAGTTTGAAAACTCTTATACCAAGAAGAATGTTCAACTCTGCGAGTAGAATGCACTCATCACAAAGTAGTTTCTGAGAATGCTTCTGTCTAGTTTTTATTTGAAGATATTTCCTTTTCCAGCATAGGCCTCAGAGCGCTCCAAACACACACTTGCAGATTTTTCAAAAGGAGTGTTTCCAAACTGCTCTATCAAAAGGAATGTTCAAGTCTGTGAGTTGAATGCACTCATCACACAGAAGTTTCTGAGAATGCTTCTGTCTAGTTTTTAGGTGAAGATATTTCACTTCCCAGCATAGGCCTCAAAGCGCTCCAAATATCCACTTGCAGATTCTACAAAAAGTGTGTTTCAAAACTCCTCTTTCAAAAGGAAGGTTCAAGTCTGTGAGTTGAATGCACTCATCACAAAGTAGTTTCTGAGAATGCTTCTGTGTAGTTGTTATTTGAAGACATTTCCTTTTCCAGCGTAGGCCTCAATTCGCTCGAAATGAACAGTTGCAGATTCTGCAGAAAGAGTGTTTCAAAACTGTTCTATCAAAAGGAACGTTCAAGTCTGTGAGTTGAATGCACTCATCACACAGAAGTTTCTGAGAATGATTCTGTCTAGTTTTACGGTGAAGATATTTCATTTCCCAGCATAGGCCTCAAATCGCTCCAAATATCTACTTGAAGATTCTACAAAAAGAGTGTTTCAAAACTGCTCTATCAAAGGGAAGGTTCAAGTCTTTGAGTTGAATGCACTCATCACACAGAAGTTTCTGAGAATGCTTCTGTGTAGTTGTTATTTGAAGACATTTCCCTTTCCAGCATAGGCCTCAAAGCGCTCGAAATAAACACTTGCAGATTCTGCAGAAAGAGAGTTTCAAAACTCTTCTATCAAAAGGAATGTTCAAGTCTGTGAGTTGAATGCACTCATCACACAGAAGTTTCTGAGAATGCTTCTGTCTAGTTTTTAGGTGAAGATATTTCATTTATCAGCATAGGACTGAAAGAGCTCCAAATATCCACTTGCAGATTCTACAAAAAGAGAGTTTCAAAACTGCTCTTTCAAAGGGAAGTTTCAAGTCTGTGAGTTGAATGCACTTATAACAAAGAAGTTTCTGAGAATGCTTCTGTGTAGTTGTTATTTGAAGACATTTCCCTTTCCAGCATAGGCCTCAAAGCGCTCGAAATAAACACTTGCAGATTCTGCAGAAAGAGTATTTCAAAACTGCTCTATCAAAAGGAACGTTCAAGACTGTGAGTTGAATGCACTCATCACACAGAAGTTTCTGAGAATGCTTCTGTCTAGTTTTTAGGTGAAGATATTTCATTTCCCAGGATAGGCCTCAAAGCGCTCCAAATATCCACTTGCAGATTCTACAAAAAGAGTGTTTCAAAACTGCTGTTTCAAAAGGAAGGTTCAAGTCTGTGAGTTGAATGCACTCATCACAAAGAAGTTTCTGAGAATGCCTCTGTGTAGTTGTTATTTGAAGACATTTCCTTTTCCAGCATAGGCCTCAAATCGCTCGAAATGAACACTTGCAGATTCTGCAGAAAGAGTGTTTCAAAACTGTTCTATCAAAAGGAACGTTCAAGTCTGTGAGTTGAATGCACTCATCACACAGAAGTTTCTGAGAATGCTTCTGTCTAGTTTTTAAGTGGAGACATTACATTTCCCAGGATAGGCCTCTCAGCGCTCCAAATATACACTAGCAGATTCCACAAAAAGAGGGTTCCAAAACTGCTCTTTCAAAAGAATCGTTCAAGTCTGTGAGTTGAATTCACTCGTCACAAACAAGTTTCTGGGAATGTTTCTGTCTAGTCTCTATCTGAGGATGTTCCCTTTTCCAGCATTGGCCTCCAACAGCTCCAAATATGCACTTGCAGATTCTACAAAAAGAGAGTTTGAAAACTCTTCTATCAAAAAGAAGGTTCAACTCTGCGAGTAGAATGCACTCATCACAAAGAAGTTTCTGAGAATGCTTCTGCCTAGTTTTTATTTGAAGACATTTCCTTTTCCAGCATAGGCCTCAGAGCGCTCCAAATAAACACTTGCAGATTTTACAAAAGGAGTGTTTCCAAACTGCTCTATCAAAAGGAATGTTCAAGTCTGTGAGTTGAATGCACTCTTCACACACAAGTTTCTGAGAATGCTTCTGTCTAGTTTTTAGGTGAAGATATTTCATTTCCCAGCATAGGCCTGAAAGCGATCCAAATATCCACTTGCAGATTCTACAAAAAGAGTGTTTCAAAACTGCTCTTTCAAAAGGAAGGCTCAAGTCTGTGAGTTGAATGCACTCATCACAAAGAAGTTTCTGAGAATGCTTCTGTGTAGTTGTTATTTGAAGACATTTCCTTTTCCAGCATAGGCCTCAAATCGCTCGAAATAAACACTTGCAGATTCTGCAGAAAGAGTGTTTCAAAACTGTTCTATCAAAAGGAGCGTTCAAGTCTGTGAGTTGAATGCACTCATCACACAGAAGTTTCTGAGAATGCTTCTGTCTAGTTTTTATGTGGAGACATTACATTTCCCAGCATAGGCCTCACAGCGCTCCAAATATACACTAGCAGATACCACAAAAAGAGTGTTCCAAAACTGCTCATACAAAAGAAACGTTCAAGTCCGTGAGTTGAATGCACTCGTTCCAAACAAGTTTCTGGGAATGCTTCTCTCTAGTCTCTATCTGAGGATGTTTCCTTTCCAAGCATTGGCCTCCAACAGCTCCAAATATGCACTTGCAGATTCTACAAAAAGGGAGTTTGAAAACTCTTCTACCAAAAAGAAGGTTCAACTCTGCGAGTAGAATGCACTCATCACAAAGTAGTTTCTGAGAATGCTTCCGTCTAGTTTTTATTTGAAGATATTTCCTTTTCCAGCATAGGCCTCAGAGCGCTCCAAATAAACACTTGCAGATTTTACAAAAGGAGTGTTTCCAAACTGCTCTATCAGAAGGAATGTTCAAGTCTGTGACTTGAATGCACTCATCACACAGAAGTTTCTGAGAATGCTTCTGTCTAGTTTTTAGGTGAAGATATTTCATTTCCCAGCATAGGCCTCAAAGCGCTCCAAATATCCACTTGCAGATTCTACAAAAAGTGTGTTTCAAAACTGCTCTTTCAAAAGGAAGGTTCAAGTCTGTGAGTTGAATGCACTCATCACAAAGAAGTTTCTGAGAATGCTTCTGTGAGGTTGTTATTTGAAGAGATTTCCTTTTCCAGCGTAGGCCTCAATTCGCTCGAAATGAACAGTTGCAGATTCTGCAGAAAGAGTGTTTCAAAACTGTTCTATCAAAAGGAACGTTCAAGTCTGTGAGTTGAATGCACTCATCACACAGAAGTTTCTGAGAATGCTTCTGTCTAGTTTTTAAGTGGAGACATTACATTTCCCAGCATAGGCCTCTCAGCGCTCCAAATATACACTAGCAGATTCCACAAAAAGAGTGTTATAAAACTGCTCTTACAAAAGAATCGTTCAAGTCTGTGAGTTTAATGCACTCGTCACAAACAAGTTTCTCGGAATGCTTCTGTCTAGTCTCTATCTGGGGATGTTCCCTTTTCCAGCATTGGCCTACAACAGCTGAAAATATTCACTTGCAGATTCTACAAAAAGAGAGTTTGAAAACTCTTCTATCAAAAAGAAGGTTCAACTCGGCGAGTAGAATGCACTCATCACAAGGTAGTTTCTGAGAATGCTTCTGTCTAGTTTTTATTTGAAGATATTTCCTTTTCGAGCACAGGCCTCAGAGCGCTCCAAATAAACACTTGCAGATTTTACAAAAGGAGTGTTTCCAAACTGCTCTATCAAAAGGAATGTTCAAGTCTGTGAGTTGAATGCACTCATCACACAGAAGTTTCTGAGAATGCTTCTGTCTAGTTTTTAGGTGAAGATATTTCATTTCCCAGCATAGGCCTCAAAGCGCTCTAAATATCCTCTTGCAGATTCTACAAAAAGAGTGTTTCAAAACTGCTCTTTCAAAAGGAAGGTTCAAGTCTGTGAGTTGAATGCACTCATCACAAAGAAGTTTCTGAGAATGCTTCTGTGTAGTTGTTATTTGAAGACATTTCCTTTTCCAGCATAGGCCTCAAAGCGCTCGAAATAAACACTTGCAGATTCTGCAGAAGGAGTGTTTCAAAACTGTTCTATCAAAAGGAACGTTCAAGTCTGTGAGTTGAACGCATTCATCACACAGAAGTTTCTGAGAATGCTTCTGTCTAGTTTTTAGGTGAAGATATTTCATTTCCCAGCATAGGCCTCAAAGCGCTCCAAATATCCACTTGAAGATTCTACAAAAAGTGTGTTTCAAAACTGCTCTTTCAAAAGGAAGGTTCAAGTCTGTGAGTTGAATGCACTCATCACAAAGAAGTTTCTGAGAATGCTTCTGTCTAGTTGTTATTTGAAGACATTTCCTTTTCCAGCATAGGCCTCAAATCGCTCGAAATGAACATTTGCAGATTCTGCAGAAAGAGTGTTTCAAAACTGCTCTATCAAAAGGAACGTTCAAGTCTGTGAGTTGAATGCACTCATCACACAGAAGTTTCTGAGAATGCTTCTGTCTAGTTTTTAAGTGGAGACATTACATTTCCCAGCATAGGCCTCTCAGCGCTCCTAATATACACTAGCAGATTCCACAAAAAGAGTGTTACAAAACTGCTCTTACAAAAGAATCGTTCAAGTCTGTGAGTTTAATGCACTCGTCACAAACAAGTTTCTCGGAATGCTTCTGTCTAGTCTCTATCTGGGGATGTTCCCTTTTCCAGCATTGGCCTACAACAGCTGCAAATATGCACTTGCAGATTCTACAAAAAGAGAGTTTGAAAACTCTTCTATAAAAAGGAAGGTTCAACTCGGCGAGTAGAATGCACTCATCACAAAGTAGTTTCTGAGAATGCTTCTGTCTAGTTTTTATTTGAAGATATTTCCTTTTCCAGCATAGGCCTCAGAGCGCTCCAAATAAACACTTGCAGATTTTACAAAAGGAGTGTTTCCAAACTGCTCTATCAAAAGGAATGTTCAAGTCTGTGAGTTGAATGCACTCATCACACAGAAGTTTCTGAGAATGCTTCTGTGTAGTTTTTAGGTGAAGATATTTCATTTCCCAGCATAGGCCTCAAAGCGCTCTAAATATCCTCTTGCAGATTCTACAAAAAGAGTGTTTCAAAACTGCTCTTTCAAAAGGAAGGTTCAAGTCTGTGAGTTGAATGCACTCATCACAAAGAAGTTTCTGAGAATGCTTCTCTGTAGTTGTTATTTGAAGACATTTCCTTTTCCAGCATAGGCCTCAAAGCGCTCGAAATAAACACTTGCAGATTCTGCAGAAAGAGTGTTTCAAAACTGTTCTATCAAAAGGAGCGTTCAAGTCGGTGAGTTGAATGTCCTCATCACACAGAAGTTTCTGAGAATGCTTCTGTCTAGTTTTTAGGTGAAGATATTTCATTTCCCAGCATAGGCCTCAAAGCGCTCCAAATATCCACTTGCAGATTCTACAAAAAGTGTGTTTCAAAACTGCTCTTTCAAAAGGAAGGTTCAAGTCTGTGAGTTGAATGCACTCATCACAAAGAAGTTTCTGAGAATGCTTCTGTGTAGTTGTTATTTGAAGACATTTCCTTTTCCAGCGTAGGCCTCAATTCGCTCGAAATGAACAGTTGCAGATTCTGCAGAAAGAGTGTTTCAAAACTGCTCTATTAAAAGGAACGTTCAAGTCTGTGAGTTGAATGCACTCATCACACAGAAGTTTCTGAGAATGCTTCTGTCTAGTTTTTATGTGGAGACATTACATTTCTCAGCGTAGGCCTCACAGCGCTCCAAATATACACTAGCAGATTCCACAAAAAGAGTGTTCCAAAACTGCTCTTTCAAAAGAAACGTTCAAGTCTGTGAGTTGAATACACTCGTCACAAACAAGTTTCTGGGAATGCTTCTCTCTAGTCTCTATCTAAGGATGTTTCCTTTCCAAGCATTGGCCCCCAACAGCTCCAAATATGGACTTGCAGATTCTACAAAAATAGAGTTTGAAAACTCTTATACCAAGAAGAATGTTCAACTCTGCGAGTAGAATGCACTCATCACAAAGTAGTTTCTGAGAATGCTTCTGTCTAGTTTTTATTTGAAGATATTTCCTTTTCCAGCATAGGCCTCAGAGCGCTCCAAACACACACTTGCAGATTTTTCAAAAGGAGTGTTTCCAAACTGCTCTATCAAAAGGAATGTTCAAGTCTGTGAGTTGAATGCACTCATCACACAGAAGTTTCTGAGAATGCTTCTGTCTAGTTTTTAGGTGAAGATATTTCATTTCCCAGCATAGGCCTCAAAGCGCTCCAAATATCCACTTGCAGATTCTACAAAAAGTGTGTTTCAAAACTCCTCTTTCAAAAGGAAGGTTCAAGTCTGTGAGTTGAATGCACTCATCACAAAGTAGTTTCTGAGAATGCTTCTGTGTAGTTGTTATTTGAAGACATTTCCTTTTCCAGCGTAGGCCTCAATTCGCTCGAAATGAACAGTTGCAGATTCTGCAGAAAGAGTGTTTCAAAACTGTTCTATCAAAAGGAACGTTCAAGTCTGTGAGTTGAATGCACTCATCACACAGAAGTTTCTGAGAATGATTCTGTCTAGTTTTAAGGTGAAGATATTTCATTTCCCAGCATAGGCCTCAAAGCGCTCCAAATATCTACTTGAAGATTCTACAAAAAGAGTGTTTCAAAACTGCTCTATCAAAGGGAAGGTTCAAGTCTTTGAGTTGAATGCACTCATCACACAGAAGTTTCTGAGAATGCTTCTGTGTAGTTGTTATTTGAAGACATTTCCCTTTCCAGCATAGGCCTCAAAGCGCTCGAAATAAACACTTGCAGATTCTGCAGAAAGAGAGTTTCAAAACTCTTCTATCAAAAGGAATGTTCAAGTCTGTGAGTTGAATGCACTCATCACACAGAAGTTTCTGAGAATGCTTCTGTCTAGTTTTTAGGTGAAGATATTTCATTTATCAGCATAGGACTGAAAGAGCTCCAAATATCCACTTGCAGATTCTACAAAAAGAGAGTTTCAAAACTGCTCTTTCAAAGGGAAGTTTCAAGTCTGTGAGTTGAATGCACTCATAACAAAGAAGTTTCTGAGAATGCTTCTGTGTAGTTGTTATTTGAAGACATTTCCCTTTCCAGCATAGGCCTCAAAGCGCTCGAAATAAACACTTGCAGATTCTGCAGAAAGAGTATTTCAAAACTGCTCTATCAAAAGGAACGTTCAAGACTGTGAGTTGAATGCACTCATCACACAGAAGTTTCTGAGAATGCTTCTGTCTAGTTTTTAGGTGAAGATATTTCATTTCCCAGGATAGGCCTCAAAGCGCTCCAAATATCCACTTGCAGATTCTACAAAAAGAGTGTTTCAAAACTGCTGTTTCAAAAGGAAGGTTCAAGTCTGTGAGTTGAATGCACTCATCACAAAGAAGTTTCTGAGAATGCCTCTGTGTAGTTGTTATTTGAAGACATTTCCTTTTCCAGCATAGGCCTCAAATCGCTCGAAATGAACACTTGCAGATTCTGCAGAAAGAGTGTTTCAAAACTGTTCTATCAAAAGGAACGTTCAAGTCTGTGAGTTGAATGCACTCATCACACAGAAGTTTCTGAGAATGCTTCTGTCTAGTTTTTAAGTGGAGACATTACATTTCCCAGGATAGGCCTCTCAGCGCTCCAAATATACACTAGCAGATTCCACAAAAAGAGGGTTCCAAAACTGCTCTTTCAAAAGAATCGTTCAAGTCTGTGAGTTGAATTCACTCGTCACAAACAAGTTTCTGGGAATGTTTCTGTCTAGTCTCTATCTGAGGATGTTCCCTTTTCCAGCATTGGCCTCCAACAGCTCCAAATATGCACTTGCAGATTCTACAAAAAGAGAGTTTGAAAACTCTTCTATCAAAAAGAAGGTTCAACTCTGCGAGTAGAATGCACTCATCACAAAGAAGTTTCTGAGAATGCTTCTGCCTAGTTTTTATTTGAAGACATTTCCTTTTCCAGCATAGGCCTCAGAGCGCTCCAAATAAACACTTGCAGATTTTACAAAAGGAGTGTTTCCAAACTGCTCTATCAAAAGGAATGTTCAAGTCTGTGAGTTGAATGCACTCTTCACACACAAGTTTCTGAGAATGCTTCTGTCTAGTTTTTAGGTGAAGATATTTCATTTCCCAGCATAGGCCTGAAAGCGATCCAAATATCCACTTGCAGATTCTACAAAAAGAGTGTTTCAAAACTGCTCTTTCAAAAGGAAGGCTCAAGTCTGTGAGTTGAATGCACTCATCACAAAGAAGTTTCTGAGAATGCTTCTGTGTAGTTGTTATTTGAAGACATTTCCTTTTCCAGCATAGGCCTCAAATCGCTCGAAATAAACACTTGCAGATTCTGCAGAAAGAGTGTTTCAAAACTGTTCTATCAAAAGGAGCGTTCAAGTCTGTGAGTTGAATGCACTCATCACACAGAAGTTTCTGAGAATGCTTCTGTCTAGTTTTTATGTGGAGACATTACATTTCCCAGCATAGGCCTCACAGCGCTCCAAATATACACTAGCAGATACCACAAAAAGAGTGTTCCAAAACTGCTCATACAAAAGAAACGTTCAAGTCCGTGAGTTGAATGCACTCGTTCCAAACAAGTTTCTGGGAATGCTTCTCTCTAGTCTCTATCTGAGGATGTTTCCTTTCCAAGCATTGGCCTCCAACAGCTCCAAATATGCACTTGCAGATTCTACAAAAAGGGAGTTTGAAAACTCTTCTACCAAAAAGAAGGTTCAACTCTGCGAGTAGAATGCACTCATCACAAAGTAGTTTCTGAGAATGCTTCCGTCTAGTTTTTATTTGAAGATATTTCCTTTTCCAGCATAGGCCTCAGAGCGCTCCAAATAAACACTTGCAGATTTTACAAAAGGAGTGTTTCCAAACTGCTCTATCAGAAGGAATGTTCAAGTCTGTGACTTGAATGCACTCATCACACAGAAGTTTCTGAGAATGCTTCTGTCTAGTTTTTAGGTGAAGATATTTCATTTCCCAGCATAGGCCTCAAAGCGCTCCAAATATCCACTTGCAGATTCTACAAAAAGTGTGTTTCAAAACTGCTCTTTCAAAAGGAAGGTTCAAGTCTGTGAGTTGAATGCACTCATCACAAAGAAGTTTCTGAGAATGCTTCTGTGAGGTTGTTATTTGAAGAGATTTCCTTTTCCAGCGTAGGCCTCAATTCGCTCGAAATGAACAGTTGCAGATTCTGCAGAAAGAGTGTTTCAAAACTGTTCTATCAAAAGGAACGTTCAAGTCTGTGAGTTGAATGCACTCATCACACAGAAGTTTCTGAGAATGCTTCTGTCTAGTTTTTAAGTGGAGACATTACATTTCCCAGCATAGGCCTCTCAGCGCTCCAAATATACACTAGCAGATTCCACAAAAAGAGTGTTATAAAACTGCTCTTACAAAAGAATCGTTCAAGTCTGTGAGTTTAATGCACTCGTCACAAACAAGTTTCTCGGAATGCTTCTGTCTAGTCTCTATCTGGGGATGTTCCCTTTTCCAGCATTGGCCTACAACAGCTGAAAATATTCACTTGCAGATTCTACAAAAAGAGAGTTTGAAAACTCTTCTATCAAAAAGAAGGTTCAACTCGGCGAGTAGAATGCACTCATCACAAAGTAGTTTCTGAGAATGCTTCTGTCTAGTTTTTATTTGAAGATATTTCCTTTTCGAGCACAGGCCTCAGAGCGCTCCAAATAAACACTTGCAGATTTTACAAAAGGAGTGTTTCCAAACTGCTCTATCAAAAGGAATGTTCAAGTCTGTGAGTTGAATGCACTCATCACACAGAAGTTTCTGAGAATGCTTCTGTCTAGTTTTTAGGTGAAGATATTTCATTTCCCAGCATAGGCCTCAAAGCGCTCTAAATATCCTCTTGCAGATTCTACAAAAAGAGTGTTTCAAAACTGCTCTTTCAAAAGGAAGGTTCAAGTCTGTGAGTTGAATGCACTCATCACAAAGAAGTTTCTGAGAATGCTTCTGTGTAGTTGTTATTTGAAGACATTTCCTTTTCCAGCATAGGCCTCAAAGCGCTCGAAATAAACACTTGCAGATTCTGCAGAAGGAGTGTTTCAAAACTGTTCTATCAAAAGGAACGTTCAAGTCTGTGAGTTGAACGCATTCATCACACAGAAGTTTCTGAGAATGCTTCTGTCTAGTTTTTAGGTGAAGATATTTCATTTCCCAGCATAGGCCTCAAAGCGCTCCAAATATCCACTTGAAGATTCTACAAAAAGTGTGTTTCAAAACTGCTCTTTCAAAAGGAAGGTTCAAGTCTGTGAGTTGAATGCACTCATCACAAAGAAGTTTCTGAGAATGCTTCTGTCTAGTTGTTATTTGAAGACATTTCCTTTTCCAGCATAGGCCTCAAATCGCTCGAAATGAACATTTGCAGATTCTGCAGAAAGAGTGTTTCAAAACTGCTCTATCAAAAGGAACGTTCAAGTCTGTGAGTTGAATGCACTCATCACACAGAAGTTTCTGAGAATGCTTCTGTCTAGTTTTTAAGTGGAGACATTACATTTCCCAGCATAGGCCTCTCAGCGCTCCTAATATACACTAGCAGATTCCACAAAAAGAGTGTTACAAAACTGCTCTTACAAAAGAATCGTTCAAGTCTGTGAGTTTAATGCACTCGTCACAAACAAGTTTCTCGGAATGCTTCTGTCTAGTCTCTATCTGGGGATGTTCCCTTTTCCAGCATTGGCCTACAACAGCTGCAAATATGCACTTGCAGATTCTACAAAAAGAGAGTTTGAAAACTCTTCTATAAAAAGGAAGGTTCAACTCGGCGAGTAGAATGCACTCATCACAAAGTAGTTTCTGAGAATGCTTCTGTCTAGTTTTTATTTGAAGATATTTCCTTTTCCAGCATAGGCCTCAGAGCGCTCCAAATAAACACTTGCAGATTTTACAAAAGGAGTGTTTCCAAACTGCTCTATCAAAAGGAATGTTCAAGTCTGTGAGTTGAATGCACTCATCACACAGAAGTTTCTGAGAATGCTTCTGTGTAGTTTTTAGGTGAAGATATTTCATTTCCCAGCATAGGCCTCAAAGCGCTCTAAATATCCTCTTGCAGATTCTACAAAAAGAGTGTTTCAAAACTGCTCTTTCAAAAGGAAGGTTCAAGTCTGTGAGTTGAATGCACTCATCACAAAGAAGTTTCTGAGAATGCTTCTCTGTAGTTGTTATTTGAAGACATTTCCTTTTCCAGCATAGGCCTCAAAGCGCTCGAAATAAACACTTGCAGATTCTGCAGAAAGAGTGTTTCAAAACTGTTCTATCAAAAGGAGCGTTCAAGTCGGTGAGTTGAATGTCCTCATCACACAGAAGTTTCTGAGAATGCTTCTGTCTAGTTTTTAGGTGAAGATATTTCATTTCCCAGCATAGGCCTCAAAGCGCTCCAAATATCCACTTGCAGATTCTACAAAAAGTGTGTTTCAAAACTGCTCTTTCAAAAGGAAGGTTCAAGTCTGTGAGTTGAATGCACTCATCACAAAGAAGTTTCTGAGAATGCTTCTGTGTAGTTGTTATTTGAAGACATTTCCTTTTCCAGCGTAGGCCTCAATTCGCTCGAAATGAACAGTTGCAGATTCTGCAGAAAGAGTGTTTCAAAACTGCTCTATTAAAAGGAACGTTCAAGTCTGTGAGTTGAATGCACTCATCACACAGAAGTTTCTGAGAATGCTTCTGTCTAGTTTTTATGTGGAGACATTACATTTCTCAGCGTAGGCCTCACAGCGCTCCAAATATACACTAGCAGATTCCACAAAAAGAGTGTTCCAAAACTGCTCTTTCAAAAGAAACGTTCAAGTCTGTGAGTTGAATACACTCGTCACAAACAAGTTTCTGGGAATGCTTCTCTCTAGTCTCTATCTAAGGATGTTTCCTTTCCAAGCATTGGCCCCCAACAGCTCCAAATATGGACTTGCAGATTCTACAAAAATAGAGTTTGAAAACTCTTATACCAAGAAGAATGTTCAACTCTGCGAGTAGAATGCACTCATCACAAAGTAGTTTCTGAGAATGCTTCTGTCTAGTTTTTATTTGAAGATATTTCCTTTTCCAGCATAGGCCTCAGAGCGCTCCAAACACACACTTGCAGATTTTTCAAAAGGAGTGTTTCCAAACTGCTCTATCAAAAGGAATGTTCAAGTCTGTGAGTTGAATGCACTCATCACACAGAAGTTTCTGAGAATGCTTCTGTCTAGTTTTTAGGTGAAGATATTTCATTTCCCAGCATAGGCCTCAAAGCGCTCCAAATATCCACTTGCAGATTCTACAAAAAGTGTGTTTCAAAACTCCTCTTTCAAAAGGAAGGTTCAAGTCTGTGAGTTGAATGCACTCATCACAAAGTAGTTTCTGAGAATGCTTCTGTGTAGTTGTTATTTGAAGACATTTCCTTTTCCAGCGTAGGCCTCAATTCGCTCGAAATGAACAGTTGCAGATTCTGCAGAAAGAGTGTTTCAAAACTGTTCTATCAAAAGGAACGTTCAAGTCTGTGAGTTGAATGCACTCATCACACAGAAGTTTCTGAGAATGATTCTGTCTAGTTTTAAGGTGAAGATATTTCATTTCCCAGCATAGGCCTCAAAGCGCTCCAAATATCTACTTGAAGATTCTACAAAAAGAGTGTTTCAAAACTGCTCTATCAAAGGGAAGGTTCAAGTCTTTGAGTTGAATGCACTCACCACACAGAAGTTTCTGAGAATGCTTCTGTGTAGTTGTTATTTGAAGACATTTCCCTTTCCAGCATAGGCCTCAAAGCGCTCGAAATAAACACTTGCAGATTCTGCAGAAAGAGAGTTTCAAAACTCTTCTATCAAAAGGAATGTTCAAGTCTGTGAGTTGAATGCACTCATCACACAGAAGTTTCTGAGAATGCTTCTGTCTAGTTTTTAGGTGAAGATATTTCATTTATCAGCATAGGACTGAAAGAGCTCCAAATATCCACTTGCAGATTCTACAAAAAGAGAGTTTCAAAACTGCTCTTTCAAAGGGAAGTTTCAAGTCTGTGAGTTGAATGCACTCATAACAAAGAAGTTTCTGAGAATGCTTCTGTGTAGTTGTTATTTGAAGACATTTCCCTTTCCAGCATAGGCCTCAAAGCGCTCGAAATAAACACTTGCAGATTCTGCAGAAAGAGTATTTCAAAACTGCTCTATCAAAAGGAACGTTCAAGACTGTGAGTTGAATGCACTCATCACACAGAAGTTTCTGAGAATGCTTCTGTCTAGTTTTTAGGTGAAGATATTTCATTTCCCAGGATAGGCCTCAAAGCGCTCCAAATATCCACTTGCAGATTCTACAAAAAGAGTGTTTCAAAACTGCTGTTTCAAAAGGAAGGTTCAAGTCTGTGAGTTGAATGCACTCATCACAAAGAAGTTTCTGAGAATGCCTCTGTGTAGTTGTTATTTGAAGACATTTCCTTTTCCAGCATAGGCCTCAAATCGCTCGAAATGAACACTTGCAGATTCTGCAGAAAGAGTGTTTCAAAACTGTTCTATCAAAAGGAACGTTCAAGTCTGTGAGTTGAATGCACTCATCACACAGAAGTTTCTGAGAATGCTTCTGTCTAGTTTTTAAGTGGAGACATTACATTTCCCAGGATAGGCCTCTCAGCGCTCCAAATATACACTAGCAGATTCCACAAAAAGAGGGTTCCAAAACTGCTCTTTCAAAAGAATCGTTCAAGTCTGTGAGTTGAATTCACTCGTCACAAACAAGTTTCTGGGAATGTTTCTGTCTAGTCTCTATCTGAGGATGTTCCCTTTTCCAGCATTGGCCTCCAACAGCTCCAAATATGCACTTGCAGATTCTACAAAAAGAGAGTTTGAAAACTCTTCTATCAAAAAGAAGGTTCAACTCTGCGAGTAGAATGCACTCATCACAAAGAAGTTTCTGAGAATGCTTCTGCCTAGTTTTTATTTGAAGACATTTCCTTTTCCAGCATAGGCCTCAGAGCGCTCCAAATAAACACTTGCAGATTTTACAAAAGGAGTGTTTCCAAACTGCTCTATCAAAAGGAATGTTCAAGTCTGTGAGTTGAATGCACTCTTCACACACAAGTTTCTGAGAATGCTTCTGTCTAGTTTTTAGGTGAAGATATTTCATTTCCCAGCATAGGCCTGAAAGCGATCCAAATATCCACTTGCAGATTCTACAAAAAGAGTGTTTCAAAACTGCTCTTTCAAAAGGAAGGCTCAAGTCTGTGAGTTGAATGCACTCATCACAAAGAAGTTTCTGAGAATGCTTCTGTGTAGTTGTTATTTGAAGACATTTCCTTTTCCAGCATAGGCCTCAAATCGCTCGAAATAAACACTTGCAGATTCTGCAGAAAGAGTGTTTCAAAACTGTTCTATCAAAAGGAGCGTTCAAGTCTGTGAGTTGAATGCACTCATCACACAGAAGTTTCTGAGAATGCTTCTGTCTAGTTTTTAAGTGGAGACATTACATTTCCCAGCATAGGCCTCTCAGCACTCCAAATATACACTAGCAGATTCCACAAAAAGAGTGTTACAAAACTGCTCTTACAAAAGAATCTTTCAAGTCTGTGAGTTTAATGCACTCGTCACAAACAAGTTTCTCGGAATGCTTCTGTCTAGTCTCTATCTGGGGATGTTCCCTTTTCCAGCATTGGCCTACAACAGCTGCAAATATGCACTTGCAGATTCTACAAAAAGAGAGTTTGAAAACTCTTCTATAAAAAGGAAGGTTCAACTCGGCGAGTAGAATGCACTCATCACAAAGTAGTTTCTGAGAATGCTTCTGTCTAGTTTTTATTTGAAGATATTTCCTTTTCCAGCATAGGCCTCAGAGCGCTCCAAATAAACACTTGCAGATTTTACAAAAGGAGTGTTTCCAAACTGCTCTATCAAAAGGAATGTTCAAGTCTGTGAGTTGAATGCACTCATCACACAGAAGTTTCTGAGAATGCTTCTGTGTAGTTTTTAGGTGAAGATATTTCATTTCCCAGCATAGGCCTCAAAGCGCTCTAAATATCCTCTTGCAGATTCTACAAAAAGAGTGTTTCAAAACTGCTCTTTCAAAAGGAAGGTTCAAGTCTGTGAGTTGAATGCACTCATCACAAAGATGTTTCTGAGAATGCTTCTCTGTAGTTGTTATTTGAAGACATTTCCTTTTCCAGCATAGGCCTCAAAGCGCTCGAAATAAACACTTGCAGATTCTGCAGAAGGAGTGTTTCAAAACTGTTCTATCAAAAGGAACGTTCAAGTCTGTGAGTTCAACGCATTCATCACACAGAAGTTTCTGAGAATGCTTCTGTCTAGTTTTTAGGTGAAGATATTTCATTTCCCAGCTTAGGCCTCAAAGCGCTCCAAATATCCACTTGAAGATTCTACAAAAAGTGTGTTTCAAAACTGCTCTTTCAAAAGGAAGGTTCAAGTCTGTGAGTTGAATGCACTCATCACAAAGAAGTTTCTGAGAATTCTTCTGTGTAGTTGTTATTTGAAGACATTTCCTTTTCCAGCATAGGCCTCAAATCGCTCGAAATGAACATTTGCAGATTCTGCAGAAAGAGTGTTTCAAAACTGTTCTATCAAAAGGAACGTTCAAGTCTGTGAGTTGAATGCACTCATCACACCGAAATTTCTGAGAATGCTTCTGTCTAGTTTTTATGTGGAGACATTACATTTCTCAGCGTAGGCCTCACAGCGCTCCAAATATACACTAGCAGATTCCACAAAAAGAGTGTTCCAAAACTGCTCTTTCAAAGGAAACGTTCAAGTCTGTGAGTTGAATACACTCGTCACAAACAAGTTTCTGGGAATGCTTCTCTCTTGTCTCTATCTAAGGATGTTTCCTTTCCAAGCATTGGCCCCCAACAGCTCCAAATATGGACTTGCAGATTCTACAAAAATAGAGTTTGAAAACTCTTATACCAAGAAGAATGTTCAACTCTGCGAGTAGAATGCACTCATCACAAAGTAGTTTCTGAGAATGCTTCTGTCTAGTTTTTATTTGAAGATATTTCCTTTTCCAGCATAGGCCTCAGAGCGCTCCAAACACACACTTGCAGATTTTTCAAAAGGAGAGTTTCCAAACTGCTCTATCAAAAGGAATGTTCAAGTCTGTGAGTTGAATGCACTCATCACACAGAAGTTTCTGAGAATGCTTCTGTCTAGTTTTTAGGTGAAGATATTTCATTTCCCAGCATAGGCCTCAAAGCGCTCCAAATATCCACTTGCAGATTCTACAAAAAGTGTGTTTCAAAACTCCTCTTTCAAAAGGAAGGTTCAAGTCTGTGAGTTGAATGCACTCATCACAAAGTAGTTTCTGAGAATGCTTCTGTGTAGTTGTTATTTGAAGACATTTCCTTTTCCAGCGTAGGCCTCAATTCGCTCGAAATGAACAGTTGCAGATTCTGCAGAAAGAGTGTTTCAAAACTGTTCTATCAAAAGGAACGTTCAAGTCTGTGAGTTGAATGCACTCATCACACAGAAGTTTCTGAGAATGCTTCTGTCTAGTTTTTAAGTGGAGACATTACATTTCCCAGCATAGGCCTCTCAGCGCTCCAAATATACACTAGCAGATTCCACAAAAAGAGTGTTATAAAACTGCTCTTTCAAAAGAATCTTTCAAGTCTGTGAGTTTAATGCACTCGTCACAAACAAGTTTCTCGGAATGCTTCTGTCTAGTCTCTATCTGAGGATGTTCCCTTTTCCAGCATTGGCCTACAACAGCTGCAAATATGCACTTGTAGATTCTACAAAAAGAGAGTTTGAAAACTCTTCTATCAAAAAGAAGGTTCAACTCTGCGAGTAGAATGCACTCATCACAAAGA
The DNA here is from genome assembly GCF_028885625.2 of Pongo pygmaeus. Classification (NCBI taxonomy): domain Eukaryota; kingdom Metazoa; phylum Chordata; class Mammalia; order Primates; family Hominidae; genus Pongo; species Pongo pygmaeus. Next base: position 37,836,826 of record NC_072391.2, on the reverse strand, counting down.
AGTTTCTGAGAATGCTTCTGTCTAGTTTTTATTTAAAGATATTCCCTTTTCCAGCATAGGCCTCAGAGCGCTCCAAATAAACACTTGCAGATTTTACAAAAGGAGTGTTTCCAAACTACTCTATGAAAACGAATGTTCAAGTCTGTGAGTTGAATGCACTCATCACACAGAAGTTTCTGAGAATGCTTCTGTCTAGTTTTTAGGTGAAGATATTTCATTTCCCAGCATAGGCCTCAAAGCGCTCTAAATATCCTCTTGCAGATTCTACAAAAAGTGTGTTTCAAAACTCCTCTTTCAAAAGGAAGGTTCAAGTCTGTGAGTTGAATGCACTTATCACAAAGAAGTTTCTGAGAATGCTTCTGTGTAGTTGTTATTTGAAGAGATTTCCTTTTCCAGCGTAGGCCTCAATTCGCTCGAAATGAACAGTTGCAGATTCTGCAGAAAGAGTGTTTCAAAACTGTTCTATCCAAAGGAACGTTCAAGTCTGTGAGTTGAATGCACTCATCACACAGAAGTTTCTGAGAATGATTCTGTCTAGTTTTAAGGTGAAGATATTTCATTTCCCAGCATAGGCCTCAAAGCGCTCCAAATATCTACTTGAAGATTCTACAAAAAGAGTGTTTGAAAACTGCTCTATCAAAGGGAAGGTTCAAGTCTTTGAGTTGAATGCACTCATCACACAGAAGTTTCTGAGAATGCTTCTGTGTAGTTGTTATTTGAAGACATTTCCTTTTCCAGCAGAGGCCTCAAAGCGCTCGAAATAAACACTTGCAGATTCTGCAGAAAGAGTGTTTCAAAACTCTTCTATCAAAAGGAATGTTCAAGTCTGTGAGTTGAATGCACTCATCACACAGAAGTTTCTGAGAATGCTTCTGTCTAGTTTTTAGGTGAAGATATTTCATTTATCAGCATAGGACTGAAAGCGCTCCAAATATCCACTTGCAGATTCTACAAAAAGAGAGTTTCAAAACTGCTCTTTCAAAGGGAAGTTTCAAGTCTGTGAGTTGAATGCACTCATCACAAAGAAGATTCTGAGAATACTTCTGTGTAGTTGTTATTTGAAGACATTTCCTTTTCCAGCATAGGCCTCAAAGCCCTCGAAATAAACACTTGCAGATTCTGCAGAAAGAGTATTTCAAAACTGCTCTATCAAAAGGAACGTTCAAGTCTGTGAGTTGAATGCACTCATCACACAGAAGTTTCTGAGAATGCTTCTGTCTAGTTTTTAAGTGGAGACATCCCATTTCCCAGGATAGGCCTCTCAGCGCTCCAAATATACACTAGCAGATTCCACAAAAAGAGGGTTCCAAAACTGCTCTTTCAAAAGAATCGTTCAAGTCTGTGAGTTGAATTCACTCGTCACAAACAAGTTTCTGGGAATGTTTCTGTCTAGTCTCTATCTGAGGATGTTCCCTTTTCCAGCATTGGCCTCCAACAGCTCCAAATATGCACTTGCAGATTCTACAAAAAGAGAGTTTGAAAACTCTTCTATCAAAAAGAAGGTTCAACTCTGCGAGTAGAATGCACTCATCACAAAGAAGTTTCTGAGAATGCTTCTGTCTAATTTTATTTGAAGACATTTCCTTTTCCAGCATAGGCCTCAGAGCGCTCCAAATAAACACTTGCAGATTTTACAAAAGGAGTGTTTCCAAACTGCTCTATCAAAAGGAATGTTCAAGTCTGTGAGTTGAATGCACTCTTCACACAGAAGTTTCTGAGAATGCTTCTGTCTACTTTTTAGGTGAAGATATTTCATTTCCCAGCATAGGCCTGAAAGCGATCCAAATATCCACTTGCAGATTCTACAAAAAGAGTGTTTCAAAACTGCTCTTTCAAAAGGAAGGATCAAGTCTGTGAGGTGAATGCACTCATCACAAAGAAGTTTCTGAGAATGCTTCTGTGTAGTTGTTATTTGAAGACATTTCCTTTTCCAGCATAGGCCTCAAATCGCTCGAAATAAACACTTGCAGATTCTGCAGAAAGAGTGTTTCAAAACTGTTCTATCAAAAGGAACGTTCAAGTCTGTGAGTTGAATGCACTCATCACACAGAAGTTTCTGAGAATGCTTCTGTCTAGTTTTTATGTGGAGACATTACATTTCCCAGCATAGGCCTAACAGCGCTCCAAATATACACTAGCAGATACCACAAAAAGAATGTTCCAAAACTGCTCTTTCAAAAGAAACGTTCAAGTCTGTGAGTTGAATGCACTCGTCACAAACAAGTTTCTGGGAATGCTTCTCTCTAGTCTCTATCTGAGGATGTTTCCTTTCCCAGCATTGGCCTCCAACAGCTCCAAATATGCACTTGCAGATTCTACAAAAAGAGAGTTTGAAAACTCTTCTACCAAAAAGAAGGTTCAACTCTGCGAGTAGAATGCACTCATCACAAAGTAGTTTCTGAGAATGCTTCTGTCTAGTTTTTATTTGAAGATATTTCCTTTTCCAGCATAGGCCTCAGAGCGCTCCAAATAAACACTAGCAGATTTTACAAAAGGAGTGTTTCCAAACTGCTCTATCAAAAGGAGCGTTCAATTCTGTGAGTTGAATGCACTCATCACACAGAAGTTTCTGAGAATGCTTCTGTGTAGTTTTTAGGTGAAGATACTTCATTTCCCAGCATAGGCCTCAAAGCGCTCTAAATATCCTCTTGCAAATTCTACAAAAAGAGTGTTTCAAAACTGCTCTTTCAAAAGGAAGGTTCAAGTCTGTGAGTTGAATGCACTCATCACAAAGATGTTTCTGAGAATGCTTCTCTGTAGTTGTTATTTGAAGACATTTCCTTTTCCAGCATAGGCCTCAAAGCGCTCGAAATAAACACTTGCAGATTCTGCAGAAAGAGTGTTTCAAAACTGTTCTATCAAAAGGAGCGTTCAAGTCTGTGAGTTGAATGCACTCATCACACAGAAGTTTCTGAGAATGCTTCTGTCTAGTTTTTATGTGGAGACATTACATTTCCCAGCATAGGCCTCACAGCGCTCCAAATATACACTAGCAGATACCACAAAAAGAGTGTTCCAAAACTGCTCATACAAAAGAAACGTTCAAGTCCGTGAGTTCAATGCACTCGTTCCAAACAGGTTTCTGGGAATGCTTCTCTCTAGTCTCTATCTGAGGATGTTTCCTTTCCAAGCATTGGCCTCCAACAGCTCCAAATATGCACTTGCAGATTCTACAAAAAGGGAGTTTGAAAACTCTTCTACCAAAAAGAAGGTTCAACTCTGCGAGTAGAATGCACTCATCACAAAGTAGTTTCTGAGAATGCTTCCGTCTAGTTTTTATTTGAAGACATTTCCTTTTCCAGCATAGGCCTCAGAGCGCTCCAAATAAACACTTGCAGATTTTACAAAAGGAGTGTTTCCAAACTGCTCTATCAGAAGGAATGTTCAAGTCTGTGACTTGAATGCACTCATCACACAGAAGTTTCTGAGAATGCTTCTGTCTAGTTTTTAGGTGAAGATATTTCATTTCCCAGCATAGGCCTCAAAGCGCTCCAAATATCCACTTGCAGATTCTACAAAAAGTGTGTTTCAAAACTGCTCTTTCAAAAGGAAGGTTCAAGTCTGTGAGTTGAATGCACTCATCACAAAGAAGTTTCTGAGAATGCTTCTGTGAGGTTGTTATTTGAAGAGATTTCCTTTTCCAGCGTAGGCCTCAATTCGCTCGAAATGAACAGTTGCAGATTCTGCAGAAAGAGTGTTTCAAAACTGTTCTATCAAAAGGAACGTTCAAGTCTGTGAGTTGAATGCACTCATCACACAGAAGTTTCTGAGAATGCTTCTGTCTAGTTTTTAAGTGGAGACATTACATTTCCCAGCATAGGCCTCTCAGCGCTCCAAATATACACTAGCAGATTCCACAAAAAGAGTGTTATAAAACTGCTCTTACAAAAGAATCGTTCAAGTCTGTGAGTTTAATGCACTCGTCACAAACAAGTTTCTCGGAATGCTTCTGTCTAATCTCTATCTGGGGATGTTCCCTTTTCCAGCATTGGCCTACAACAGCTGAAAATATTCACTTGCAGATTCTACAAAAAGAGAGTTTGAAAACTCTTCTATCAAAAAGAAGGTTCAACTCGGCGAGTAGAATGCACTCATCACAAAGTAGTTTCTGAGAATGCTTCTGTCTAGTTTTTATTTGATGATATTTCCTTTTCGAGCACAGGCCTCAGAGCGCTCCAAATAAACACTTGCAGATTTTACAAAAGGAGTGTTTCCAAACTGCTCTATCAAAAGGAATGTTCAAGTCTGTGAGTTGAATGCACTCATCACACAGAAGTTTCTGAGAATGCTTCTGTCTAGTTTTTAGGTGAAGATATTTCATTTCCCAGCATAGGCCTCAAAGCGCTCTAAATATCCTCTTGCAGATTCTACAAAAAGAGTGTTTCAAAACTGCTCTTTCAAAAGGAAGGTTCAAGTCTGTGAGTTGAATGCACTCATCACAAAGAAGTTTCTGAGAATGCTTCTGTGTAGTTGTTATTTGAAGACATTTCCTTTTCCAGCATAGGCCTCAAAGCGCTCGAAATAAACACTTGCAGATTCTGCAGAAGGAGTGTTTCAAAACTGTTCTATCAAAAGGAACGTTCAAGTCTGTGAGTTGAACGCATTCATCACACAGAAGTTTCTGAGAATGCTTCTGTCTAGTTTTTAAGTGGAGACATCACATTTCCCAGGATAGGCCTCTCAGCGCTCCAAATATACACTAGCAGACTCCACAAAAAGGGGGTTCCAAAACTGCTCTTTCAAAAGAATCGTTCAAGTCTGTGAGTTGAATTCACTCGTCACAAACAAGTTTCTGGGAATGTTTCTGTCTAGTCTCTATCTGAGGATGTTCCCTTTTCCAGCATTGGCCTCCAACAGCTCCAAATATGCACTTGCAGATTCTACAAAAAGAGAGTTTGAAAACTCTTCTATCAAAAAGAAGGTTCAACTCTGCGAGTTGAATGCACTCATCACAAAGAAGTTTCTGAGAATGCTTCTGTGTAGTTGTTATTTGAAGACATTTCCTTTTCCAGCATAGGCCTCAAAGCGCTCGAAATAAACACTTGCAGATTCTGCAGAAGGAGTGTTTCAAAACTGTTCTATCAAAAAGAACGTTCAAGTCTGTGAGTTGAATGCATTCATCACACAGAAGTTTCTGAGAATGCTTCTGTCTAGTTTTTAGGTGAAGATATTTCATTTCCCAGCATAGGCCTGAAAGCGCTCCAAATATCTACTTGCAGATTCTACAAAGAGAGAGTTTCAAAACTGCTCTTTCAAAGGGAAGGTTCAAGTCTGTGAGTTGAATGCACTCATCACAAAGAAGTTTCTGAGAATGCTTCTGTGTAGTTGTTATTTGAAGACATTTCCTTTTCCAGCATAGGCCTCAAAGCCCTCGAAATAAACACTTGCAGATTCTGCAGAAAGAGTGTTTCAAAACTGTTCTATCAAAAGGAACATGCAAGTCTGTGAGCTGAATGCACTCATCACACAGAAGTTTCTGAGAATGCTTCTGTCTAGTTTTTAAGTGGAGACATTACATTTCCCAGCATAGGCCTCTCAGCGCTCCAAATATACACTAGCAGATTGAACAAAAAGAGTGTTCCAAAACTGCTCTTTCAAAAGAATCGTTCAAGTCTGTGAGTTGAATGCACTCATCACGAAGAAGTTTCTGAGAATGCTTCTGTGTAGTTGTTATTTGAAGACATTTCCTTTTCCAGCATAGGCTTCACATCGCTCGAAATGAACAGTTGCAGATTCTGCAGAAAGAGTGTTTCAAAACTGTTCTATCAAAAGGAACGTTCAAGTCTGTGAGTTGAATGCACTCATCACACAGAAGTTTCTGAGAATGCTTCTGTCTAGTTTTTAAGTGGAGACATTACATTTCCCAGCATAGGCCTCTCAGCGCTCCAAATATACACTAGCAGATTCCACAAAATAGTGTTATAAAACTGCTCTTTCAAAAGAATCTTTCAAGTCTGTGAGTTTAATGCACTCGTCACAAACAAGTTTCTCGGAATGCTTCTGTCTAGTCTCTATCTGAGGATGTTCCCTTTTCCAGCATTGGCCTACAACAGCTGCAAATATGCACTTGTAGATTCTACAAAAAGAGAGTTTGAAAACTCTTCTATCAAAAAGAAGGTTCAACTCTGCGAGTAGAATGCACTCATCACAAAGAAGTTTCTGAGAATGCTTCTGTCTAGTTTTTATTTAAAGATATTTCCTTTTCCAGCATAGGCCTCAGAGCGCTCCAAATAAACACTTGCAGATTTTATAAAAGGAGTGTTTCCAAACTACTCTATGAAAACGAATGTTCAAGTCTGTGAGTTGAATGCACTCATCACACAGAAGTTTCTGAGAATGCTTCTGTCTAGTTTTTAGGTGAAGATATTTCATTTCCCAGCATAGGCCTCAAAGCGCTCTAAATATCCTCTTGCAGATTCTACAAAAAGTGTGTTTCAAAACTCCTCTTTCAAAAGGAAGGTTCAAGTCTGTGAGTTGAATGCACTTATCACAAAGAAGTTTCTGAGAATGCTTCTGTGTAGTTGTTATTTGAAGAGATTTCCTTTTCCAGCGTAGGCCTCAATTCGCTCGAAATGAACAGTTGCAGATTCTGCAGAAAGAGTGTTTCAAAACTGTTCTATCAAAAGGAACGTTCAAGTCTGTGAGTTGAATGCACTCATCACACAGAAGTTTCTGAGAATGATTCTGTCTAGTTTTAAGGTGAAGATATTTCATTTCCCAGCATAGGCCTCAAAGCGCTCAAAATATCTACTTGAAGATTCTACAAAAAGAGTGTTTGAAAACTGCTCTATCAAAGGGAAGGTTCAAGTCTTTGAGTTGAATGCACTCATCACACAGAAGTTTCTGAGAATGCTTCTGTGTAGTTGTTATTTGAAGACATTTCCTTTTCCAGCAGAGGCCTCAAAGCGCTCGAAATAAACACTTGCAGATTCTGCAGAAAGAGTGTTTCAAAACTCTTCTATCAAAAGGAATGTTCAAGTCTGTGAGTTGAATGCACTCATCACACAGAAGTTTCTGAGAATGCTTCTGTCTAGTTTTTAGGTGAAGATATTTCATTTATCAGCATAGGACTGAAAGCGCTCCAAATATCCACTTGCAGATTCTACAAAAAGAGAGTTTCAAAACTGCTCTTTCAAAGGGAAGTTTCAAGTCTGTGAGTTGAATGCACTCATCACAAAGAAGATTCTGAGAATGCTTCTGTGTAGTTGTTATTTGAAGACATTTCCTTTTCCAGCATAGGCCTCAAAGCCCTCGAAATGAACACTTGCAGATTCTGCAGAAAGAGTATTTCAAAACTGCTCTATCAAAAGGAACGTTCAAGTCTGTGAGTTGAATGCACTCATCACACAGAAGTTTCTGAGAATGCTTCTGTCTAGTTTTTAAGTGGAGACATCCCATTTCCCAGGATAGGCCTCTCAGCGCTCCAAATATACACTAGCAGATTCCACAAAAAGGGGGTTCCAAAACTGCTCTTTCAAAAGAATCGTTCAAGTCTGTGAGTTGAATTCACTCGTCACAAACAAGTTTCTGGGAATGTTTCTGTCTAGTCTCTATCTGAGGATGTTCCCTTTTCCAGCATTGGCCTCCAACAGCTCCAAATATGCACTTGCAGATTCTACAAAAAGAGAGTTGAAAACTCTTCTATCAAAAAGAAGGTTCAACTCTGCGAGTAGAATGCACTCATCACAAAGAAGTTTCTGAGAATGCTTCTGTCTAGTTTTTATGTGGAGACATTACATTTCCCAGCATAGGCCTCACAGCGCTCCAAATATACACTAGCAGATACCACAAAAAGAGTGTTCCAAAACTGCTCATTCAAAAGAAACATTCAAGTCCGTGAGTTGAATGCACTCGTTCCAAACAAGTTTCTGGGAATGCTTCTCTCTAGTCTCTATCTGAGGATGTTTCCTTTCCAAGCATTGGCCTCCAACAGCTCCAAATATGCACTTGCAGATTCTACAAAAAGGGAGTTTGAAAACTCTTCTACCAAAAAGAAGGTTCAACTCTGCGAGTAGAATGCACTCATCACAAAGTAGTTTCTGAGAATGCTTCCGTCTAGTTTTTATTTGAAGATATTTCCTTTTCCAGCATAGGCCTCAGAGCGCTCCAAATAAACACTTGCAGATTTTACAAAAGGAGTGTTTCCAAACTGCTCTATCAAAAGGAATGTTCAAGTCTGTGAGTTGAATGCACTCATCACACAGAAGTTTCTGAGAATGCTTCTGTCTAGTTTTTAGGTGAAGATATTTCATTTCCCAGCATAGGCCTCAAAGCGCTCCAAATATCCACTTGCAGATTCTACAAAAAGAGTGTTTCAAAACTGCTCTTTCAAAAGGAAGGTTCAAGTCTGTGAGTTGAATGCACTCATCACAAAGAAGTTTCTGAGAATGCTTCTGTGTAGTTGTTATTTGAAGACATTTCCTTTTCCAGCATAGGCCTCAAAGCGCTCGAAATAAACACTTGCAGATTCTGCAGAAAGAGTGTTTCAAAACTGTTCTATCAAAAGGAGCGTTCAAGTCTGTGAGTTGAATGCACTCATCACACAGAAGTTTCTGAGAATGCTTCTGTCTAGTTTTTAGGTGAAGATATTTCATTTCCCAGCATAGGCCTCAAAGCGCTCCAAATATCCACTTGCAGATTCTACAAAAAGTGTGTTTCAAAACTGCTCTTTCAAAAGGAAGGTTCAAGTCTGTGTGTTGAATGCACTCATCACAAACAAGTTTCTGAGAATGCTTCTGTGTAGTTGTTATTTGAAGAGATTTCCTTTTCCAGCGTAGGCCTCAATTCGCTCGAAATGAACAGTTGCAGATTCTGCAGAAAGAGTGTTTCAAAACTGTTCTATCAAAAGGAACGTTCAAGTCTGTGAGTTGAATGCACTCATCACACAGAAGTTTCTGAGAATGCTTCTGTCTAGTTTTTAAGTGGAGACATTACATTTCCCAGCATAGGCCTCTCAGCACTCCAAATATACACTAGCAGATTCCACAAAAAGAGTGTTACAAAACTGCTCTTACAAAAGAATCGTTCAAGTCTGTGAGTTTAATGCACTCGTCACAAACAAGTTTCTCGGAATGCTTCTGTCTAGTCTCTATCTGGGGATGTTCCCTTTTCCAGCATTGGCCTACAACAGCTGCAAATATGCACTTGCAGATTCTACAAAAAGAGAGTTTGAAAACTCCTCTATAAAAAGGAAGGTTCAACTCGGCGAGTAGAATGCACTCATCACAAAGTAGTTTCTGAGAATGCTTCTGTCTAGTTTTTATTTGAAGATATTTCCTTTTCCAGCATAGGCCTCAGAGCGCTCCAAATAAACACTTGCAGATTTTACAAAAGGAGTGTTTCCAAACTGCTCTATCAAAAGGAATGTTCAAGTCTGTGAGTTGAATGCACTCATCACACAGAAGTTTCTGAGAATGCTTCTGTGTAGTTTTTAGGTGAAGATATTTCATTTCCCAGCATAGGCCTCAAAGCGCTCTAAATATCCTCTTGCAGATTCTACAAAAAGAGTGTTTCAAAACTGCTCTTTCAAAAGGAAGGTTCAAGTCTGTGAGTTGAATGCACTCATCACAAAGATGTTTCTGAGAATGCTTCTCTGTAGTTGTTATTTGAAGACATTTCCTTTTCCAGCATAGGCCTCAAAGCGCTCGAAATAAACACTTGCAGATTCTGCAGAAGGAGTGTTTCAAAACTGTTCTATCAAAAGGAACGTTCAAGTCTGTGAGTTCAACGCATTCATCACACAGAAGTTTCTGAGAATGCTTCTGTCTAGTTTTTAGGTGAAGATATTTCATTTCCCAGCTTAGGCCTCAAAGCGCTCCAAATATCCACTTGAAGATTCTACAAAAAGTGTGTTTCAAAACTGCTCTTTCAAAAGGAAGGTTCAAGTCTGTGAGTTGAATGCACTCATCACAAAGAAGTTTCTGAGAATTCTTCTGTGTAGTTGTTATTTGAAGACATTTCCTTTTCCAGCATAGGCCTCAAATCGCTCGAAATGAACATTTGCAGATTCTGCAGAAAGAGTGTTTCAAAACTGTTCTATCAAAAGGAACGTTCAAGTCTGTGAGTTGAATGCACTCATCACACCGAAGTTTCTGAGAATGCTTCTGTCTAGTTTTTATGTGGAGACATTACATTTCCCAGCATAGGCCTAACAGCGCTCCAACTATACACTAGCAGATACCACAAAAAGAATGTTCCAAAACTGCTCTTTCAAAAGAAACGTTCAAGTCTGTGAGTTGAATGCACTCGTCACAAACAAGTTTCTGGGAATGCTTCTCTCTAGTCTCTATCTGAGGATGTTTCCTTTCCCAGCATTGGCCTCCAACAGCTCCAAATATGCACTTGCAGATTCTACAAAAAGAGAGTTTGAAAACTCTTCTACCAAAAAGAAGGTTCAACTCTGCGAGTAGAATGCACTCATCACAAAGTAGTTTCTGAGAATGCTTCCGTCTAGTTTTTATTTGAAGATATTTCCTTTTCCAGCATAGGCCTCAGAGCGCTCCAAATAAACACTTGCAGATTTTACAAAAGGAGTGTTTCCAAACTGCTCTATCAAAAGGAGCGTTCAATTCTGTGAGTTGAATGCACTCATCACACAGAAGTTTCTGAGAATGCTTCTGTGTAGTTTTTAGGTGAAGATACTTCATTTCCCAGCATAGGCCTCAAAGCGCTCTAAATATCCTCTTGCAAATTCTACAAAAAGAGTGTTTCAAAACTGCTCTTTCAAAAGGAAGGTTCAAGTCTGTGAGTTGAATGCACTCATCACAAAGATGTTTCTGAGAATGCTTCTCTGTAGTTGTTATTTGAAGACATTTCCTTTTCCAGCATAGGCCTCAAAGCGCTCGAAATAAACACTTGCAGATTCTGCAGAAAGAGTGTTTCAAAACTGTTCTATCAAAAGGAGCGCTCAAGTCTGTGAGTTGAATGTCCTCATCACACAGAAGTTTCTGAGAATGCTTCTGTCTAGTTTTTAGGTGAAGATATTTCATTTCCCAGCATAGGCCTCAAAGCGCTCCAAATATCCACTTGCAGATTCTACAAAAAGTGTGTTTCAAAACTGCTCTTTCAAAAGGAAGGTTCAAGTCTGTGAGTTGAATGCACTCATCACAAAGAAGTTTCTGAGAATGCTTCTGTGTAGTTGTTATTTGAAGACATTTCCTTTTCCAGCATAGGCCTCAAAGCGCTCGAAATAAACACTTGCAGATTCTGCAGAAGGAGTGTTTCAAAACTGTTCTATCAAAAAGAACGTTCAAGTCTGTGAGTTGAATGCATTCATCACACAGAAGTTTCTGAGAATGCTTCTGTCTAGTTTTTAGGTGAAGATATTTCATTTCCCAGCATAGGCCTGAAAGCGCTCCAAATATCTACTTGCAGATTCTACGAAAAGAGAGTTTCAAAACTGCTCTTTCAAAGGGAAGGTTCAAGTCTGTGAGTTGAATGCACTCATCACAAAGAAGTTTCTGAGAATGCTTCTGTGTAGTTGTTATTTGAAGACATTTCCTTTTCCAGCATAGGCCTCAAAGCGCTCGAAATAAACACTTGCAGATTCTGCAGAAAGAGTGTTTCAAAACTGTTCTATCAAAAGGAACATGCAAGTCTGTGAGCTGAATGCACTCATCACACAGTAGTTTCTGAGAATGCTTCTGTCTAGTTTTTAAGTGGAGACATTACATTTCCCAGCATAGGCCTCTCAGCGCTCCAAATATACACTAGCAGATTGAACAAAAAGAGTGTTCCAAAACTGCTCTTTCAAAAGAATCGTTCAAGTCTGTGAGTTGAATGCACTCATCACGAAGAAGTTTCTGAGAATGCTTCTGTGTAGTTGTTATTTGAAGACATTTCCTTTTCCAGCATAGGCTTCACATCGCTCGAAATGAACAGTTGCAGATTCTGCAGAAAGAGTGTTTCAAAACTGTTCTATCAAAAGGAACGTTCAAGTCTGTGAGTTGAATGCACTCATCACACAGAAGTTTCTGAGAATGCTTCTGTCTAGTTTTTAAGTGGAGACATTCCATTTCCCAGCATAGGCCTCTCAGCGCTCCAAATATACACTAGCAGATTCCACAAAAAGAGTGTTCCAAAACTGCTCTTTCAAAAGAATCGTTCAAGTCTGTGAGTTGAATGCACTCGTCACAAACAAGTTTCTCGGAATGCTTCTGTCTAGTCTCTATCTGGGGATGTTCCCTTTTCCAGCATTGGCCTACAACAGCTGCAAATATGCACTTGCAGATTCTACAAAAAGAGAGATTGAAAACTCTTCTATCAAAAAGAAGGTTCAACCCTGCGAGTAGAATGCACTCATCACAAAGTAGTTTCTGAAAATGCTTCTGTCTAGTTTTTATTTGAAGATATTTCCTTTTCCAGCCAAGGCTTCAGAGCGCTCCAAATAAACACTTGCAGATTTTACAAAAGGAGTGTTTCCAAACTGCTCTATCAATAGGAATGTTCAAGTCTGTGAGTTGAATGCACTCATCACACAGAAGTTTCTGCGAATGCTTCTGTCTAGTTTTTAGGTGAAGATATTTCATTTCCCAGCATAGGCCTCAAAGCGCTCCAAATATCTACTTGCAGATTCTACAAAAAGAGTGTTTCAAAACTGCTCTATCAAAGGGAATGTTCAAGTCTTTGAGTTGAATGCACTCATCACACAGAAGTTTCTGAGAATGCTTCTGTATAGTTGTTATTTCAAGACATTTCCTTTTCCAGCATAGGCCTCAAAGCGCTCGAAATAAACACTTGCAGATTCTGCAGAAAGAGTGTTTCAAAACTGTTCTATTAAAAGGAATGTTCAAGTCTGTGAGTTGAATGCACTCATCGCACAGAAGTTTCTGAGAATGCTTCTGTCTACTTTTTAGGTGAAGATATTTCATTTCCCAGCATAGGCCTCAAAGCGCTCCAGATATCCAATTGAAGATTCTACAAAAATTGTGTTTCAAAACTGCTCTTTCAAAAGGAAGGTCCAAGTCTGTGAATTGAATGCACTCATCACACAGAAGTTTCTGAGAATGCTTCTGTGTAGTTGTTATTTGAAGACATTTCCTTTTCCAGCATAGGCCTCAAATCGCTCGAAATGAACATTTGCAGATTCTGCAGAAAGAGTGTTTCAAAACTGTTCTATCAAAAGGAACGTTCAAGTCTGTGAGTTGAATGCACTCATCACACAGAAGTTTCTGAGAATGCTTCTGTCTAGTTTTTATGTGGAGACATTACATTTCCCAGCATAGGCCTCACAGCGCTCCAAATATACACTAGCAGATTCCACAAAAAGAGTGTTCCAAAACTGCTCTTTCAAAAGAAACGTTCAAGTCTGTGAGTTGAATACACTCGTCACAAACAAGTTTCTGAGAATGCTTCTCTCTAGTCTCTATCTAAGGATGTTTCCTTTTCAAGCATTGGCCCCCAACAGCTCCAAATATGGACTTGCAGATTCTACAAAAAGAGCGTTTGAAAACTCTTATACCAAGAAGAATGTTCAACTCTGCGAGTAGAATGCACTCATCACAAAGTAGTTTCTGAGAATGCTTCCTTCTAGTTTTTATTTGAAGATATTTCCTTTTCCAGCATAGGCCTCAGAGCGCTCTAAACAAACACTTGCAGATTTTTCAAAAGGAGTGTTTCCAAACTGCTCTATCAAAAGGAATGTTCAAGTCTGTGAGTTGAATGCACTCATCACACAGAAGTTTCTGAGAATGCTTCTGTCTAGTTTTTAGGTGAAGATATTTCATTTCCCAGCATAGGCCTCAAAGCGCTCCAAATATCCACTTGCAGATTCTACAAAAAGAGTGTTTCAAAACTGCTCTTTCAAAAGGAAGGATCAAGTCTGTGAGTTGAATGCACTCATCACAAAGAAGTTTCTGAGAATGCTTCTGTGTAGTTGTTATTTGAAGACATTTCCTTTTCCAGCGTAGGCCTCAATTCGCTCGAAATGAACAGTTGCAGATTCTGCAGAAAGAGTGTTTCAAAACTGTTCTATCAAAAGGAGCATTCAAGTCTGTGAGTTGAATGCACTCATCACACAGAAGTTTCTGAGAATGCTTCTGTCTAGTTTTTAAGTGGAGACATTACATTTCCCAGCTTAGGCCTCTCAGCGCTCCAAGTATACACTAGCAGATTCCACAAAAAGAGTGTTACAAAGCTGCTCTTTCAAAAGAATCGTTCAAGTCTGTGAGTTTAATGCACTCGTCACAAACAAGTTTCTCGGAATGCTTCTGTCTAGTCTCTATCTGAGGATGTTCCCTTTTCCAGCATTGGACTACAACAGCTGAAAATATGCACTTGCAGATTCTACAAAAAGAGAGTTTGAAAACTCTTCTATCAAAAAGAAGGTTCAACTCTGTGAGTAGAATGCACTCATCACAAAGAAGTTTCTGAGAATGCTTCTGTCTAGTTTTTATTTGAAGATATTTCCTTTTCCAGCATAGGCCTTAGAGCGCTCCAAACAAACACTTGCAGATTTTACAAAAGGAGTGTTTCCAAACTGCTCTATCAAAAGGAATGTTCAAGTCTGTGAGTTGAATGCACTCATCACACAGAAGTTTCTGAGAATGCTTCTGTCTAGTTTTTACGTGAAGATATTTCATTTCCCAGCATAGGCCTGAAAGCGCTCCAAATATCCACTTGCAGATTCTACAAAAAGAGTGTTTCCATACTGCTCTTTCAAAAGGAAGGTTCAAGTCTGTGAGTTGAATGCACTCATCACAAAGAAGTTTCTGAGAATGCTTCTGTGTAGTTGTTATTTGAAGACATTTCCTTTTCCAGCAGAGGCCTCAAAGCGCTCGAAATAAACACTTGCAGATTCTGCAGAAAGAGTGTTTCAAAACTGTTCTATCAAAAGGAGCGTTCAAGTCTGTGAGTTGAATGCACTCATCACACAGAAGTTTCTGAGAATGCTTCTGTCCAGTTTTTAGGTGAAGATATTTCATTTCCCAGCATAGGCCTCAAAGCGCTCCAAATATGCACTTGCAGATTCTACAAAAACTGTGTTTCAAAACTGCTCTTTCAAAAGGAAGATTCAAGTCTGTGACTTGAATGCACTCATCACAAAGAAGTTTCTGAGAATGCTTCTGTGTAGTTATTATTTGAAGACATTTCCTTTTCCAGCGTAGGCCTCAATTCGCTCGAAATGAACAGTTGCAGATTCTGCAGAAAGAGTGTTTCAAAACTGTTCTATCAAAAGGAACGTTCAAGTCTGTGAGTTGAATGCACTCATCACACAGAAGTTTCTGAGAATGCTTCTGTCTAGTTTTTAAGTGGAGATATTTCATTTCCCAGCATAGGCCTCTCAGTGCTCCATATATACAATAGCAGATTCCAGAAAAAGAGTGTTACAAAACTGCTCTTTCAAAAGAATCTTTCAAGTCTGTGAGTTTAATGCACTCGTCACAAACAAGTTTCTAGGAATTCTTCTGTCTAGTCTCTATCTGAGGATGTTCCCTTTTCCAGCATTGGCCTATATCAGCTGCAAATATGCACTTGTAGATTCTACAAAAAGAGAGTTTGAAAACTCTTCTATCAAAAAGAAGGTTCAACTCTGCGAGTAGAATGCACTCATGAGAAAGAAGTTTCTGAGAATGCTTCTGTCTAGTTTTTATTTAAAGATATTTCCTTTTCCAGCATAGGCCTCAAAGCGCTACAAATAAAAACTTGCAGATTTTACAAAAGGAGTGTTTCCAAACTGCTCTATGAAAACGAATGTTGAAGTCTGTGAGTTGAGTGCACTCATCACACAGAAGTTTCTGAGAATGCTTCTGTCTAGTTTTTAGGTGAAGATATTTCATTTCCCAGCATAGGCCTCACAGCGCTCCAAATATCCACTTGCAGATTCTACAAAAAGTGTGTTTCAAAACTGCTCTTTCAAAAGGAAGGTTCAAGTCTGTGAGTTGAATGCACTCATCACAAAGAAGTTTCTGAGAATGCTTCTGTGTAGTTGTTATTTGAAGACATTTCCTTTTCCAGCATAGGCCTCAAAGCGCTCGAAATAAACACTTGCAGATTCTGCAGAAGGAGTGTTTCAAAACTGTTCTATCAAAAAGAACGTTCAAGTCTGTGAGTTGAATGCATTCATCACACAGAAGTTTCTGAGAATGCTTCTGTCTAGTTTTTAGGTGAAGACATTTCATTTCCCAGCATAGGCCTGAAAGCGCTCCAAATATCTACTTGCAGATTCTACAAAAAGAGAGTTTCAAAACTCCTCTTTCAAAGGGAAGGTTCAAGTCTGTGAGTTGAATGCAGTCATCACAAAGAAGTTTCTGAGAATGCTTCTGTGTAGTTGTTATTTGAAGAGATTTCCTTTTCCAGCGTAGGCCTCAATTAGCTCGAAATGAACAGTTGCAGATTCTGCAGAAAGAGTGTTTCAAAACTGTTCAATCAAAAGGAACGTTCAAGTCTGTGAGTTGAATGCACTCATCCCACAGAAGTTTCTGAGAATGCTTCTGTCTAGTTTTTAAGTGGAGACATTACATTTCCCAGCATAGGCCTCTCAGCGCTCCAAATATACACTAGCAGATTCCACAAAAAGAGTGTTACAAAACTGCTCTTTCAAAAGAATCGTTCAAGTCTGTGAGTTTAATGCACTCGTCACAAACAAGTTTCTCGGAATGCTTCAGTCTAGTCTCTATCTGGGGATGTTCCCTTTTCCAGCATTGGCCTACAACAGCTGCAAATATGCACTTGCAGATTCTACAAAAAGAGAGTTTGAAAACTCTTCTATCAAAAAGTAGGTTAACTCTGCGAGTAGAATGCACTCATCACAAAGTAGTTTCTGAGAATGCTTCTGTCTAGTTTTTATTTGAAGATATTTCCTTTTCCAGCCTAGGCCTCAGAGCGCTCCAAATAAACACTTGCAGATTTTACAAAAGGAGTGTTTCCAAACTGCTCTATCAAAAGGAATGTTCAAGTCTGTCAGTTGAATGCACTCATCACACAGAAGTTTCTGAGAATGCTTCTGTCTAGTTTTTAGGTGAAGATATTTCATTTAACAGCATAGGCCTCAAAGCGCTCTAAATATCCTCTTGCAGATTCTACAAAAAGAGTGTTTCAAAACTGCTCTTTCAAAAAGAAGGTTCAAGTCTGTGAGTTGAATGCACTCATCACAAAGAAGTTTCTGAGAATGCTTCTGTGTAGTTGTTATTTGAAGACATTTCCTTTTCCAGCATAGGCCTCAAAGCGCTCGAAATAAAAACTTCCAGATTCTGCAGAAGGAGTGTTTCAAAACTGTTCTATCAAAAGGAACGTTCAAGTCTGTGAGTTGAATGCATTCATCACACAGAAGTTTCTGAGAATGCTTCTGTCTAGTTTTTAGGTGAAGATATTTCATTTCCCAGCATAGACCTCCAAGCGCTCCAAATATCTACTTGCAGATTCTACAAAAAGAGTGTTTCAAAACTGCTCTATCAAAGGGAGTGTTCAAGTCTTTGAGTTGAATGCACTCATCACACAGATGTTTCTGAGAATGCTTCTGTATAGTTGTTATTTGAAGACATTTCCTTTTCCAGCATAGGCCTCAAAGCGCTCGAAATAAACACTTGCAGATTCTGCAGAAAGAGTGTTTCAAAACTGTTCTATCAAAAGGAATGTTCAAGTCTGTGAGTTGAATGCACTCATCACACAGAAGTTTCTGAGAATGCTTCTGTCTAGTTTTTAGGTGAAGATATTTCATTTCCCAGCATAGGCCTGAAAGCGCTCCAAATATCCACTTGCAGATTCTACAAAAAGAGTGTTTCAAAACTCCTCTTTCAAAAGGAAGGTTCAAGTCTGTGAGTTGAATGCACTCATCACAAAGAAGTTTCTGAGAATGCTTCTGTGTAGTTGTTATTTGAAGACATTTCCTTTTCCAGCAAAGGCCTCAAATCGCTCGAAATGAACATTTGCAGATTCCGCAGAAAGAGTGTTTCAAAACTGTTCTATCAAAAGGAGCGTTCAAGTCTGTGAGTTGAATGCACTCATCACACAGAAGTTTCTGAGAATGCTTCTGTCTAGTTTTTATGTGGAGACATTACATTTCCCAGCATAGGCCTAACAGCGCTACAAATATACACTAGCAGATACCACAAAAAGAGTGTTTCAAAACTGCTCTTTCAAAAGAAACGTTCAAGTCTGTGAGTTGAATGCACTCGTCACAAACAAGTTTCTGGGAATGCTTCTCTCTAGTCTCTATCTGAGGATGTTCCCTTTTCCAGCATTGGCCTACAACAGCTGTAAATATGCACTTGTAGATTCTACAAAAAGAGAGTTTGAAAACTCTTCTATCAAAAAGAAGGTTCAACTCTGCGAGTAGAATGCACTCATCACAAAGAAGTTTCTGAGAATGCTTCTGTCTAGTTTTTATTTAAAGATATTTCCTTTTCCACCATAGGCCTCAGAGCGCTCCAAATAAACACTTGCAGATTCTGCCGAAAGAGTGTTTCAAAACTGTTCTATCAAAAGGAGCGTTCAAGTCTGTGAGTTGAATGTCCTCATCACACAGAAGTTTCTGAGAATGCTTCTGTCTAGTTTTTAGGTGAAGATATTTCATTTCCGAGCATAGGCCTCAAAGCGCTCCAAATATCCACTTGCAGATTCTACAAAAAGGGTGTTTCAAAACTGCTCTTTCAAAAGGAAGGTTCAAGTCTGTGAGTTGAATGCACTCATCACAAAGAAGTTTCTGAGAATGCTTCTGTGTAGTTGTTAGTTGAAGAGATTTCCTTTTCCAGCGTAGGCCTCAATTCGCTCGTAATAAACAGTTGCAGATTCTGCAGAGTGTTTCAAAACTGTTCTATCAAAAGGAACGTTCAAGTCTGCGAGTTGAATGCACTCATCACACAGAAGTTTCTGAGAATGATTCTGTCTAGTTTTTAGGTGAAAATATTTCATTTCCCAGCATAGGCCTCAAAGCGCTCCAAATATCTACTTGCAGATTCTACAAAAAGAGTGTTTCAAAACTGCTCTATCAAAGGGAAGGTTCAAGTCTTTGAGTTGAATGCACTCATCACACAGAAGTTTCTGAGAATGCTTCTGTGTAGTTGTTATTTGAAGACATTTCCTTTTCCAGCATAGGCCTCAAAGCGCTCGAAATAAACACTTGCAGATTCTGCAGAAAGAGTGTTTCAAAACTCTTCTATCAAAAGGAATGTTCAAGTCTGTGAGTTGAATGCACTCATCACAAAGAAGTTTCTGAGAATGCTTCTGTCTAGTTTTTAGCTGAAGATATTTCATTTCCCAGCATAGGCCTCAAAGCGCTCCAAATATCCACTTGCAGATTCTACAAAAAGAGGGTTTCAAAACTGCTCTTTCAAAAGGAAGGTTCAAGTCTGTGAGTTGAATGCACTCATCACAAAGAAGTTTCTGAGATTGCTTCTGTGTAGTTGTTATTTGAAGACATTTCCTTTTCCAGCATAGGCCTCAAAGCGCTCGAAATAAACACTTGCAGATTCTGCAGAAGGAGTATTTTAAAACTGTTCTATCAAAAAGAACGTTCAAGTCTGTGAGTTGAATGCATTCATCACACAGAAGTTTCTGAGAATGCTTCTGTCTAGTTTTTAGGTGAAGATATTTCATTTCCCAGCATAGGCCTGAAAGCGCTCGAAATATCTACTTGTAGATTCTACAAAAAGAGAGTTTCAAAGCTGCTCTTTCAAAGGGAAGGTTCAAGTCTGTGAGTTGAATGCACTCATCACAGAGAAGTTTCTGAGAATCCTTCTGTGTAGTTGTTATTTGAAGACATTTCCTTTTCCAGCGTAGGCCTCAATTCGCTCGAAATGAACAGTTGCAGATTCTGCAGAAAGAGTGTTTCAAAACTGTTCTATCAAAAGGAACGTTCAAGTCTGTGAGTTGAATGCACTCATCACACAGAAGTTTCTGAGAATGCTTCTGTCTAGTTTTTAAGTGGAGGCATTACATTTCCCAGCATAGGCCTCTCAGCGCTCCAAATATACACTAGCAGATTCCACAAAAAGAGTGTTACAAAACTGCTCTTTCAAAAGAATCGTTCAAGTCTGTGAGTTTAATGCACTTGTCACAAACATGTTTCTCGGAATGCTTCTGTCTAGTCTCTATCTGGGGATGTTCCCCTTTGCAGCATTGGCCTACAGCAGCTGCAAATATGCACTTGCAGATTCTACAAAAAGAGAGTTTGAAATCTCTTCTACCAAAAAGAAGGTTCAACTCTGCTAGTAGAATGCACACTTCACAAAGTAGTTTCTGAGAATGCTTCTGTCTAGTTTTTATTTGAACGTATTTCCTTTTCCAGCATAGGCCTCAGAGCGCTCCAAATAAACACTTGCAGATTTTACAAAAGGAGTGTTTCCAAACTGCTCTATCATAAGGAATGTTCAAGTCTGTGAGTTGAATGCACTCATCACACAGAAGTTTCTGAGAATGCTTCTGTCTAGTTTTTAGGTGAAGATATTTCATTTCCCAGCATAGGCCTGAAAGCGCTCCAAATATCCACTTGCAGATTCTACAAAAAGAGTGTTTCAAAACTGCTCTTTCAAAAGGAAGGTTCAAGTCTGTGAGTTGAATGCACTCATCACAAAGAAGTTTCTGAGAATACTTCTGTGTAGTTGTTATTTGAAGACATTTCCTTTTCCAGCATAGGCCTCAAAGCGCTCGAAATAAACACTTGCAGATTCTGCAGAAAGAGTGTTTCAAAACTGTTCTATCAAAAGGAGCGTTCAAGTCTGTGAGTTGAATGTCCTCATCACACAGAAGTTTCTGAGAATGCTTCTGTCTAGTTTTTAGGTGAAGATATTTCATTTCCCAGCATAGGCCTCAAAGCGCTCCAAATATCCACTTGCAGATTCTACAAAAAGTGTGCTTCAAAACTGCTCTTTCAAAAGGAAGGTTCAAGTCTGTGAGTTGAATGCACTCATCACAAAGAAGTTTCTGAGAATGCTTCTGTGTAGTTGTTATTTGAAGACATTTCCTTTTCCAGCATAGGCCTCAAATCGCTCGAAATGAACACTTGCAGATTCTGCAGAAAGAGTGTTTCAAAACTGTTCTATCAAAAGGAACGTTCAAGTCTGTGAGTTGAATACACTCATCACACAGAAGTTTCTGAGAATGCTTCTGTCTAGTTTTTATGTGGAGACATTTCATTTCCCAGCATAGGCCTCACAGCGCTCCAAATATACACTAGCAGTTACCACAGAAAGAGTGTTCCAAAACTGCTCTTTCAAAAGAAACGTTCAAGTCTGTGAGTTGAATACACTCGTCACAAACAAGTTTCTGGGAATGCTTCTCTCTTGTCTCTATCTGAGGATGTTTCCTTTCCCAGCATTGGCCTCCAACAGCTCCAAATATGCACTTGCAGATTCTACAAAAAGAGAGTTTGAAAACTCTTCTACCAAAAAGAAGGTTCAACTCTGCGAGTAGAATTCACTCATCACAAAGTAGTTTCTGAGAATGCTTCTGTCTAGTTTTTATTTGAAGATATTTCCTTTTCCAGCATAGGCCTCAGAGCGCTCCAAATAAACAATTGCAGATTTTACAAAAGGAGTGTTTCCAAACTGCTCTATCAAAAGGAATGTTCAAGTCTGTGAGTTGAATGCACTCATCACACAGAAGTTTCTGAGAATGCTTCTGTCTAGTTTTTAGGTGAAGATATTTCATTTCCCAGCATAGGCCTGAAAGCGCTCCAAATATCCACTTGCAGATTCTACAAAAAGAGTGTTTCAAAACTGCTCTTTCAAAAGGAAGGTTCAAGTCTGTGAGTTGAATGCACTCATCACAAAGAAGTTTCTGAGAATGCTTCTGTGTAGTTGTTATTTGAAGACATTTCCTTTTCCAGCATAGGCCTCAAAGCGCTCGAAATAAACACTTGCAGATTCTGCAGAAAGAGTGTTTCAAAACTGTTCTATCAAAAGGAGCGTTCAAGTCTGTGAGTTGAATGCACTCATCACACAGAAGTTTCTGAGAATGCTTCTGTCTAGTTTTTAGGTGAAGATATTTCATTTCCCAGCATAGGCCTCAAAGCGCTCCAAATATCCACTTGCAGATTCTACAAAAAGTGTGTTTCAAAACTGCTCTTTCAAAAGGAAGGTTCAAGTCTGTGTGTTGAATGCACTCATCACAAACAAGTTTCTGAGAATGCTTCTGTGTAGTTGTTATTTGAAGAGATTTCCTTTTCCAGCGTAGGCCTCAATTCGCTCGAAATGAACAGTTGCAGATTCTGCAGAAAGAGTGTTTCAAAACTGTTCTATCAAAAGGAACGTTCAAGTCTGTGAGTTGAATGCACTCATCACACAGAAGTTTCTGAGAATGCTTCTGTCTAGTTTTTAAGTGGAGACATTACATTTCCCAGCATAGGCCTCTCAGCACTCCAAATATACACTAGCAGATTCCACAAAAAGAGTGTTACAAAACTGCTCTTACAAAAGAATCGTTCAAGTCTGTGAGTTTAATGCACTCGTCACAAACAAGTTTCTCGGAATGCTTCTGTCTAGTCTCTATCTGGGGATGTTCCCTTTTCCAGCATTGGCCTACAACAGCTGCAAATATGCACTTGCAGATTCTACAAAAAGAGAGTTTGAAAACTCTTCTATAAAAAGGAAGGTTCAACTCGGCGAGTAGAATGCACTCATCACAAAGTAGTTTCTGAGAATGCTTCTGTCTAGTTTTTATTTGAAGATATTTCCTTTTCCAGCATAGGCCTCAGAGCGCTCCAAATAAACACTTGCAGATTTTACAAAAGGAGTGTTTCCAAACTGCTCTATCAAAAGGAATGTTCAAGTCTGTGAGTTGAATGCACTCATCACACAGAAGTTTCTGAGAATGCTTCTGTCTAGTTTTTAGGTGAAGATATTTCATTTCCCAGCATAGGCCTCAAAGCGCTCTAAATATCCTCTTGCAGATTCTACAAAAAGAGTGTTTCAAAACTGCTCTTTCAAAAGGAAGGTTCAAGTCTGTGAGTTGAATGCACTCATCACAAAGATGTTTCTGAGAATGCTTCTCTGTAGTTGTTATTTGAAGACATTTCCTTTTCCAGCATAGGCCTCAAAGCGCTCGAAATAAACACTTGCAGATTCTGCAGAAGGAGTGTTTCAAAACTGTTCTATCAAAAGGAACGTTCAAGTCTGTGAGTTCAACGCATTCATCACACAGAAGTTTCTGAGAATGCTTCTGTCTAGTTTTTAGGTGAAGATATTTCATTTCCCAGCATAGGCCTCAAAGCGCTCCAAATATCCACTTGAAGATTCTACAAAAAGTGTGTTTCAAAACTGCTCTTTCAAAAGGAAGGTTCAAGTCTGTGAGTTGAATGCACTCATCACAAAGAAGTTTCTGAGAATGCTTCTGTGTAGTTGTTATTTGAAGACATTTCCTTTTCCAGCATAGGCCTCAAATCGCTCGAAATGAACACTTGCAGATTCTGCAGAAAGAGTGTTTCAAAACTGTTCTATCAAAAGGAACGTTCAAGTCTGTGAGTTGAATACACTCATCACACAGAAGTTTCTGAGAATGCTTCTGTCTAGTTTTTATGTGGAGACATTTCATTTCCCAGCATAGGCCTCACAGCGCTCCAAATATACACTAGCAGTTACCACAGAAAGAGTGTTCCAAAACTGCTCTTTCAAAAGAAACGTTCAAGTCTGTGAGTTGAATACACTCGTCACAAACAAGTTTCTGGGAATGCTTCTCTCTTGTCTCTATCTGAGGATGTTTCCTTTCCCAGCATTGGCCTCCAACAGCTCCAAATATGCACTTGCAGATTCTACAGAAAGAGAGTTTGAAAACTCTTCTACCAAAAAGAAGGTTCAACTCTGCGAGTAGAATGCACTCATCACAAAGTAGTTTCTGAGAATGCTTCTGTCTAGTTTTTATTTGAAGATATTTCCTTTTCCAGCATAGGCCTCAGAGCGCTCCAAATAAACAATTGCAGATTTTACAAAAGGAGTGTTTCCAAACTGCTCTATCAAAAGGAATGTTCAAGTCTGTGAGTTGAATGCACTCATCACACAGAAGTTTCTGAGAATGCTTCTGTCTAGTTTTTAGGTGAAGATATTTCATTTCCCAGCATAGGCCTGAAAGCGCTCCAAATATCCACTTGCAGATTCTACAAAAAGAGTGTTTCAAAACTGCTCTTTCAAAAGGAAGGTTCAAGTCTGTGAGTTGAATGCACTCATCACAAAGAAGTTTCTGAGAATGCTTCTGTGTAGTTGTTATTTGAAGACATTTCCTTTTCCAGCATAGGCCTCAAAGCGCTCGAAATAAACACTTGCAGATTCTGCAGAAAGAGTGTTTCAAAACTGTTCTATCAAAAGGAGCGTTCAAGTCTGTGAGTTGAATGCACTCATCACACAGAAGTTTCTGAGAATGCTTCTGTCTAGTTTTTAGGTGAAGATATTTCATTTCCCAGCATAGGCCTCAAAGCGCTCCAAATGTCCACTTGCAGATTCTACAAAAAGTGTGTTTCAAAACTGCTCTTTCAAAAGGAAGGTTCAAGTCTGTGTGTTGAATGCACTCATCACAAACAAGTTTCTGAGAATGCTTCTGTGTAGTTGTTATTTGAAGAGATTTCCTTTTCCAGCGTAGGCCTCAATTCGCTCGAAATGAACAGTTGCAGATTCTGCAGAAAGAGTGTTTCAAAACTGTTCTATCAAAAGGAACGTTCAAGTCTGTGAGTTGAATGCACTCATCACACAGAAGTTTCTGAGAATGCTTCTGTCTAGTTTTTAAGTGGAGACATTACATTTCCCAGCATAGGCCTCTCAGCACTCCAAATATACACTAGCAGATTCCACAAAAAGAGTGTTACAAAACTGCTCTTACAAAAGAATCGTTCAAGTCTGTGAGTTTAATGCACTCGTCACAAACAAGTTTCTCGGAATGCTTCTGTCTAGTCTCTATCTGGGGATGTTCCCTTTTCCAGCATTGGCCTACAACAGCTGCAAATATGCACTTGCAGATTCTACAAAAAGAGAGTTTGAAAACTCTTCTATAAAAAGGAAGGTTCAACACGGCGAGTAGAATGCACTCATCACAAAGTAGTTTCTGAGAATGCTTCTGTCTAGTTTTTATTTGAAGATATTTCCTTTTCCAGCATAGGCCTCAGAGCGCTCCAAATAAACACTTGCAGATTTTACAAAAGGAGTGTTTCCAAACTGCTCTATCAAAAGGAATGTTCAAGTCTGTGAGTTGAATGCACTCATCACACAGAAGTTTCTGAGAATGCTTCTGTCTAGTTTTTAGGTGAAGATATTTCATTTCCCAGCATAGGCCTCAAAGCGCTCTAAATATCCTCTTGCAGATTCTACAAAAAGAGTGTTTCAAAACTGCTCTTTCAAAAGGAAGGTTCAAGTCTGTGAGTTGAATGCACTCATCACAAAGATGTTTCTGAGAATGCTTCTCTGTAGTTGTTATTTGAAGACATTTCCTTTTCCAGCATAGGCCTCAAAGCGCTCGAAATAAACACTTGCAGATTCTGCAGAAGGAGTGTTTCAAAACTGTTCTATCAAAAGGAACGTTCAAGTCTGTGAGTTCAACGCATTCATCACACAGAAGTTTCTGAGAATGCTTCTGTCTAGTTTTTAGGTGAAGATATTTCATTTCCCAGCATAGGCCTCAAAGCGCTCCAAATATCCACTTGAAGATTCTACAAAAAGTGTGTTTCAAAACTGCTCTTTCAAAAGGAAGGTTCAAGTCTGTGAGTTGAATGCACTCATCACAAAGAAGTTTCTGAGAATGCTTCTGTGTAGTTGTTATTTGAAGACATTTCCTTTTCCAGCATAGGCCTCAAATCGCTCGAAATGAACATTTGCAGATTCTGCAGAAAGAGTGTTTCAAAACTGTTCTATCAAAAGGAACGTTCAAGTCTGTGAGTTGAATGCACTCATCACACCGAAGTTTCTGAGAATGCTTCTGTCTAGTTTTTATGTGGAGACATTACATTTCCCAGCATAGGCCTAACAGCGCTCCAACTATACACTAGCAGATACCACAAAAAGAATGTTCCAAAACTGCTCTTTCAAAAGAAACGTTCAAGTCTGTGAGTTGAATGCACTCGTCACAAACAAGTTTCTGGGAATGCTTCTCTCTAGTCTCTATCTGAGGATGTTTCCTTTCCCAGCATTGGCCTCCAACAGCTCCAAATATGCACTTGCAGATTCTACAAAAAGAGAGTTTGAAAACTCTTCTACCAAAAAGAAGGTTCAACTCTGCGAGTAGAATGCACTCATCACAAAGTAGTTTCTGAGAATGCTTCTGTCTAGTTTTTATTTGAAGATATTTCCTTTTCCAGCATAGGCCTCAGAGCGCTCCAAATAAACACTTGCAGATTTTACAAAAGGAGTGTTTCCAAACTGCTCTATCAAAAGGAGCGTTCAATTCTGTGAGTTGAATGCACTCATCACACAGAAGTTTCTGAGAATGCTTCTGTGTAGTTTTTAGGTGAAGATACTTCATTTCCCAGCATAGGCCTCAAAGCGCTCTAAATATCCTCTTGCAGATTCTACAAAAAGAGTGTTTCAAAACACCTCTTTCAAAAGGAAGGTTCAAGTCTGTGAGTTGAATGCACTCATCACAAAGATGTTTCTGAGAATGCTTCTCTGTAGTTGTTATTTGAAGACATTTCCTTTTCCAGCATAGGCCTCAAAGCGCTCGAAATAAACACTTGCAGATTCTGCAGAAAGAGTGTTTCAAAACTGTTCTATCAAAAGGAGCGTTCAAGTCTGTGAGTTGAATGTCCTCATCACACAGAAGTTTCTGAGAATGCTTCTGTCTAGTTTTTAGGTGAAGATATTTCATTTCCCAGCATAGGCCTCAAAGCGCTCCAAATATCCACTTGCAGATTCTACAAAAAGTGTGTTTCAAAACTGCTCTTTCAAAAGGAAGGTTCAAGTCTGTGAGTTGAATGCATTCATCACACAGAAGTTTCTGAGAATGCTTCTGTCTAGTTTTTAGGTGAAGATATTTCATTTCCCAGCATAGGCCTGAAAGCGCTCCAAATATCTACTTGCAGATTCTACAAAGAGAGAGTTTCAAAACTGCTCTTTCAAAGGGAAGGTTCAAGTCTGTGAGTTGAATGCACTCATCACAAAGAAGTTTCTGAGAATGCTTCTGTGTAGTTGTTATTTGAAGACATTTCCTTTTCCAGCATAGGCCTCAAAGCCCTCGAAATAAACACTTGCAGATTCTGCAGAAAGAGTGTTTCAAAACTGTTCTATCAAAAGGAACATGCAAGTCTGTGAGCTGAATGCACTCATCACACAGAAGTTTCTGAGAATGCTTCTGTCTAGTTTTTAAGTGGAGACATTACATTTCCCAGCATAGGCCTCTCAGCGCTCCAAATATACACTAGCAGATTGAACAAAAAGAGTGTTCCAAAACTGCTCTTTCAAAAGAATCGTTCAAGTCTGTGAGTTGAATGCACTCATCACGAAGAAGTTTCTGAGAATGCTTCTGTGTAGTTGTTATTTGAAGACATTTCCTTTTCCAGCATAGGCTTCACATCGCTCGAAATGAACAGTTGCAGATTCTGCAGAAAGAGTGTTTCAAAACTGTTCTATCAAAAGGAACGTTCAAGTCTGTGAGTTGAATGCACTCATCACACAGAAGTTTCTGAGAATGCTTCTGTCTAGTTTTTAAGTGGAGACATTACATTTCCCAGCATAGGCCTCTCAGCGCTCCAAATATACACTAGCAGATTCCACAAAAAGAGGGTTCCAAAACTGCTCTTTCAAAAGAATCGTTCAAGTCTGTGAGTTGAATTCACTCGTCACAAACAAGTTTCTGGGAATGTTTCTGTCTAGTCTCTATCTGAGGATGTTCCCTTTTCCAGCATTGGCCTCCAACAGCTCCAAATATGCACTTGCAGATTCTACAAAAAGAGAGTTTGAAAACTCTTCTATCAAAAAGAAGGTTCAACTCTGCGAGTAGAATGCACTCATCACAAAGAAGTTTCTGAGAATGCTTCTGTCTAGTTTTTATTTGAAGACATTTCCTTTTCCAGCATAGGCCTCAGAGCGCTCCAAATAAACACTTGCAGATTTTACAAAAGGAGTGTTTCCAAACTGCTCTATCAAAAGGAATGTTCAAGTCTGTGAGTTGAATGCACTCTTCACACAGAAGTTTCTGAGAATGCTTCTGTCTACTTTTTAGGTGAAGATATTTCATTTCCCAGCATAGGCCTGAAAGCGATCCAAATATCCACTTGCAGATTCTACAAAAAGAGTGTTTCAAAACTGCTCTTTCAAAAGGAAGGATCAAGTCTGTGAGGTGAATGCACTCATCACAAAGAAGTTTGTGAGAATGCTTCTGTGTAGTTGTTATTTGAAGACATTTCCTTTTCCAGCATAGGCCTCAAATCGCTCGAAATAAACACTTGCAGATTCTGCAGAAAGAGTGTTTCAAAACTGTTCTATCAAAAGGAACGTTCAAGTCTGTGAGTTGAATGCACTCATCACACAGAAGTTTCTGAGAATGCTTCTGTCTAGTTTTTATGTGGAGACATTACATTTCCCAGCATAGGCCTAACAGCGCTCCAAATATACACTAGCAGATACCACAAAAAGAATGTTCCAAAACGGCTCTTTCAAAAGAAACGTTCAAGTCTGTGAGTTGAATGCACTCGTCACAAACAAGTTTCTGGGAATGCTTCTCTCTAGTCTCTATCTGAGGATGTTTCCTTTCCCAGCATTGGCCTCCAACAGCTCCAAATATGCACTTGCAGATTCTACAAAAAGAGAGTTTGAAAACTCTTCTACCAAAAAGAAGGTTCAACTCTGCGAGTAGAATGCACTCATCACAAAGTAGTTTCTGAGAATGCTTCTGTCTAGTTTTTATTTGAAGATATTTCCTTTTCCAGCATAGGCCTCAGAGCGCTCCAAATAAACACTTGCAGATTTTACAAAAGGAGTGTTTCCAAACTGCTCTATCAAAAGGAGCGTTCAATTCTGTGAGTTGAATGCACTCATCACACAGAAGTTTCTGAGAATGCTTCTGTGTAGTTTTTAGGTGAAGATACTTCATTTCCCAGCATAGGCCTCAAAGCGCTCTAAATATCCTCTTGCAAATTCTACAAAAAGAGTGTTTCAAAACTGCTCTTTCAAAAGGAAGGTTCAAGTCTGTGAGTTGAATGCACTCATCACAAAGATGTTTCTGAGAATGCTTCTCTGTAGTTGTTATTTGAAGACATTTCCTTTTCCAGCATAGGCCTCAAAGCGCTCGAAATAAACACTTGCAGATTCTGCAGAAAGAGTGTTTCAAAACTGTTCTATCAAAAGGAGCGCTCAAGTCTGTGAGTTGAATGTCCTCATCACACAGAAGTTTCTGAGAATGCTTCTGTCTAGTTTTTAGGTGAAGATATTTCATTTCCCAGCATAGGCCTGAAAGCGCTCCAAATATCTACTTGCAGATTCTACAAAAAGAGAGTTTCAAAACTGCTCTTTCAAAGGGAAGGTTCAAGTCCGTGAGTTGAATGCACTCATCACAAAGAAGTTTCTGAGAATGCTTCTGTGTAGTTGTTATTTGAAGACATTTCCTTTTCCAGCATAGGCCTCAAAGCGCTCGAAATAAACACTTGCAGATTCTGCAGAAAGAGTGTTTCAAAACTGTTCTATCAAAAGGAACATGCAAGTCTGTGAGCTGAATGCACTCATCACACAGTAGTTTCTGAGAATGCTTCTGTCTAGTTTTTAAGTGGAGACATTACATTTCCCAGCATAGGCCTCTCAGCGCTCCAAATATACACTAGCAGATTGAACAAAAAGAGTGTTCCAAAACTGCTCTTTCAAAAGAAACGTTCAAGTCTGTGAGTTGAATGCACTTGTCACAAACAAGTTTCTGGGAATGCTTCTCTTTATTCTCTATCTGAGGATGTTTCCTTTCCCAGCATTGGCCTCCAACAGCTCCAAATATGCACTTGCAGATTCTACAAAAAGAGAGTTTGAAAACTCTTCTACCAAAAAGAAGGTTCAACTCTGCGAGTAGAATGCACTCATCACAAAGTAGTTTCTGAGAATGCTTCTGTCTAGTTTTTATTTGAAGTTATTTCCTTTTCCAGCATAGGACTCAGAGCGCTCCAAATAAACACTTGCAGATTTTACAAAGGGAGTGTTTCCAAACTGCTCTATCAAAAGGAATGTTCAAGTCTGTGAGTTGAATGCACTCATCACACAGAAGTTTCTGAGAATGCTTCTATCTAGTTTTTAGGTGAAGATATTTCATTTCCCAGCATAGGCCTGAAAGCGCTCCAAATATCCACTTGCAGATTCTACAAAAAGAGTGTTTCAAAACTTCTCTTTCAAAAGGAAGGTTCAAGTCTGTGAGTTGAATGCACTCATCACAAAGAAGTTTCTGAGAATGCTTCTGTGTAGTTGTTATTTGAAGACATTTCCTTTTCCAGCATAGGCCTCAAAGCGCTCGAAATAAACACTTGCAGATTCTGCAGAAAGAGTGTTTCAAAACTGTTCTATCAAAAGGAGCGTTCAAGTCTGTGAGTTGAATGCACTCATCACACAGAAGTTTCTGAGAATGCTTCTGTCTAGTTTTTAGGTGAAGATATTTCATTTCCCAGCATAGGCCTCAAAGCGCTCCAAATATCCACTTGCAGGTTCTACAAAAAGTGTGTTTCAAAACTGCTCTTTCAAAAGGAAGGTTCAAGTCTGTGAGTTGAATGCACTCATCACAAAGA
This sequence comes from Pongo pygmaeus, assembly GCF_028885625.2. Taxonomy (NCBI): domain Eukaryota; kingdom Metazoa; phylum Chordata; class Mammalia; order Primates; family Hominidae; genus Pongo; species Pongo pygmaeus. The sequence continues at coordinate 37,806,225 of NC_072391.2, read as the reverse complement.
AGTTTCTGAGAATGCTTCTGTGTAGTTGTTATTTGAAGACAGTTCCTTTTCCAGCATAGGCCTCAATTCGCTCGAAATGAACACTTGCAGATTCTGCAGAAAGAGTGTTTCAAAACTGCTCTATCAAAAGGAACGTTCAAGTCTGTGAGTTGAATGCACTCATCACATAGAAGTTTCTGAGAATGCTTCTGTCTAGTTTTTATGTGGAGACATTACATTTCCCAGCGTAGGCCTCACAGCGCTCCAAATATACACTAGCAGATACCACAAAAAGAGTGTTCCAAAACTGCTCCTTCAAAAGAAACGTTCAAGTCTGTGAGTTGAATACACTCGTCACAAACAAGTTTCTGGGAATGCTTCTCTCTAGTCTCTATCTAAGGATGTTTCCTTTCCAAGCATTGGCCCCCAACAGCTCCAAATATGCACTTGCAGATTCTACAAAAAGAGAGTTTGAAAACTCTTATACCAAGAAGAATGTTCAACTCTGCGAGTAGAATGCACTCATCACAAAGTAGTTTCTGAGAATGCTTCCTTCTAGTTTTTATTTGAAGATATTTCCTTTTCCAGCATAGGCCTCAGAGCGCTCCAAACAAACACTTGCAGATTTTTCAAAAGGAGTGTTTCCAAACTGCTCTATCAAAAGGAATGTTCAAGTCTGTGAGTTGAATGCACTCATCACACAGAAGTTTCTGAGAATGCTTCTGTCTAGTTTTTAGGTGAAGATATTTCATTTCCCAGCATAGGCCTCAAAGTGCTCCAAATATCCACTTGCAGATTCTACAAAAAGAGTGTTTCAAAACTGCTCTTTCAAAAGGAAGGTTCAAGTCTGTGAGTTGAATGCACTCATCACAAAGAAGTTTCTGAGAATGCTTCTGTGTAGTTGTTATTTGAAGACATTTCCTTTTCCAGCATAGGCCTCAAAGCGCTCGAAATAAACACTTGCAGATTCTGCAGAAAGAGTGTTTCAAAACTGTTCTATCAAAAGGAGCGTTCAAGTCTGTGAGTTGAATGCACTCATCCACAGAAGTTTCTGAGAATCCTTCTGTCTAGTTTTTAGGTGAAGATATTTCATTTCCCAGCATAGGCCTCAAAGCGCTCCAAATATCCACTTGCAGGTTCTACAAAAAGTGTGTTTCAAAACTGCTCTTTCAAAAGGAAGGTTCAAGTCTGTGAGTTGAATGCACTCATCACAAAGAAGTTTCTGAGAATGCTTCTGTGTAGTTGTTATTTGAAGACATTTCCTTTTCCAGCGTAGGCCTCAATTCGCTCGAAATGAACAGTTGCAGATTCTGCAGAAAGAGTGTTTCAAAACTGTTCTATCAAAAGGAACGTTCAAGTCTGTGAGTTGAATGCACTCATCACAGAGAAGTTTCTGAGAATGCTTCTGTCTAGTTTTTAAGTGGAGACATTACATTTCCCAGCATAGGCCTCTCAGCGCTCCAAATATACAATAGCAGATTCCACAAAAAGAGTGTTACAAAACTGCTCTTTCAAAAGAATCTTTCAAGTCTGTGAGTTTAATGCACTCGTCACAAACAAGTTTCTCGGAATGCTTCTGTCTAGTCTCTATCTGAGGATGTTCCCTTTTCCAGCATTGGCCTACATCAGCTGCAAATATGCACTTGTAGATTCTACAAAAAGAGAGTTTGAAAACTCTTCTATCAAAAAGAAGGTTCAACTCTGCGAGTAGAATGCACTCATCAGAAAGGAGTTTCTGAGAATGCTTCTGTCTAGTTTTTATTTAAAGATATTTCCTTTTCCAGCATAGGCCTCAGAGCGCTCCAAATAAACACTTGCAGATTTTACAAAAGGAGTGTTTCCAAACTGCTCTATGAAAACGAATGTTCAAGTCTGTGAGTTGAATGCACTCATCACACAGAAGTTTCTGAGAATGCTTCTGTCTAGTTTTTAGGTGAAGATATTTCATTTCCCAGCATAGGCCTCAAAGCGCTCCAAATATCCACTTGCAGATTCTATAAAAAGTGTGTTTCAAAACTGCTCTTTCAAAAGGAAGGTTCAAGTCTGTGAGTTGAATGCACTCATCACAAAGAAGTTTCTGAGAATGCTTCTGTGTAGTTGTTATTTGAAGACATTTCCTTTTCCAGCATAGGCCTCAAAGCGCTCGAAATAAACACTTGCAGATTCTGCAGAAGGAGTGTTTCAAAACTGTTCTATCAAAAAGAACGTTCAAGTCTGTGAGTTGAATGCATTCATCACACAGAAGTTTCTGAGAATGCTTCTGTCTAGTTTTTAGGTGAAGACATTTCATTTCCCAGCATAGGCCTCAAAGCGCTCCAAATATCTACTTGCAGATTCTACAAAAAGAGACTTTCAAAACTCCTCTTTCAAAGGGAAGGTTCAAGTCTGTGAGTTGAATGCACTCATCACAAAGAAGTTTCTGAGAATGCTTCTGTGTAGTTGTTATTTGAAGAGATTTCCTTTTCCAGCGTAGGCCTCAATTAGCTCGAAATGAACTGTTGCAGATTCTGCAGAAAGAGTGTTTCAAAACTGTTCTATCAAAAGGAACGTTCAAGTCTGTGAGTTGAATGCACTCATCCCACAGAAGTTTCTGAGAATGCTTCTGTCTAGTTTTTAAGTGGAGACATTACATTTCCCAGCATAGGCCCCTCAGCGCTCCAAATATACACTAGCAGATTCCACAAAAAGAGTTTTACAAAACTGCTGTTTCAAAAGAATCGTTCAAGTCTGTGAGTTTAATGCACTCGTCACAAACAAGTTTCTAGGAATGCTCCTGTCTAGTCTCTATCTGGGGATGTTCCCTTTTCCAGCATTGGCCTACAACAGCTGCAAATATGCACTTGCAGATTCTACAAAAAGAGAGTTTGAAAACTCTTCAATCAAAAAGTAGGTTAACTCTGCGAGTAGAATGCACTCATCACAAAGTAGTTTCTGAGAATGCTTCTGTCTAGTTTTTATTTGAAGATATTTCCTTTTCCAGCATAGGCCTCAGAGCGCTCCAAATAAACACTTGCAGATTTTACAAAAGGAGTGTTTCCAAACTGCTCTATCAAAAGGAATGTTCAAGTCTGTGAGTTGAATGCACTCATCACACAGAAGTTTCTGAGAATGCTTCTGTCTAGTTTTTAGGTGAAGATATTTCATTTCCCAGCATAGGCCTCAAAGCGCTCTAAATATCCTCTTGCAGATTCTACAAAAAGAGTGTTTCAAAACTGCTCTTTCAAAAGGAAGGTTCAAGTCTGTGAGTTGAATGCACTCATCACAAAGAAGTTTCTGAGAATGCTTCTGTGTAGTTGTTATTTGAAGACATTTCCTTTTCCAGCATAGGCCTCAAAGCGCTCGAAATAAACACTTGCAGATTCTGCAGAAGGAGTGTTTCAAAACTGTTCTATCAAAAGGAACGTTCAAGTCTGTGAGTTGAATGCACTCATCACACAGAAGTTTCTGAGAATGCTTCTGTCTAGTTTTTAGGTGAAGATATTTCATTTCCCAGCATAGGCCTCAAAGCGCTCCAAATATCCACTTGCAGGTTCTACAAAAAATGTGTTTCAAAACTGCTCTTTCAAAAGGAAGGTTCAAGTCTGTGAGTTGAATGCACTCATCACAAAGAAGTTTCTGAGAATGCTTCTGTGTAGTTGTTATTTGAAGACATTTCCTTTTCCAGCGTAGGCCTCAATTCGCTCGAAATGAACAGTTGCAGATTCTGCAGAAAGAGTGTTTCAAAACTGTTCTATCAAAAGGAACGTTCAAGTCTGTGAGTTGAATGCACTCATCACAGAGAAGTTTCTGAGAATGCTTCTGTCTAGTTTTTAAGTGGAGACATTACATTTCCCAGCATAGGCCTCTCAGCGCTCCAAATATACAATAGCAGATTCCACAAAAAGAGTGTTACAAAACTGCTCTTTCAAAAGAATCTTTCAAGTCTGTGAGTTTAATGCACTCGTCACAAACAAGTTTCTCGGAATGCTTCTGTCTAGTCTCTATCTGAGGATGTTCCCTTTTCCAGCATTGGCCTACATCAGCTGCAAATATGCACTTGTAGATTCTACAAAAAGAGAGTTTGAAAACTCTTCTATCAAAAAGAAGGTTCAACTCTGCGAGTAGAATGCACTCATCAGAAAGGAGTTTCTGAGAATGCTTCTCTCTAGTTTTTATTTAAAGATATTTCCTTTTCCAGCATAGGCCTCAGAGCGCTCCAAATAAACACTTGCAGATTTTACAAAAGGAGTGTTTCCAAACTGCTCTATGAAAACGAATGTTCAAGTCTGTGAGTTGAATGCACTCATCACACAGAAGTTTCTGAGAATGCTTCTGTCTAGTTTTTAGGTGAAGATATTTCATTTCCCAGCATAGGCCTCAAAGCGCTCCAAATATCCACTTGCAGATTCTATAAAAAGTGTGTTTCAAAACTGCTCTTTCAAAAGGAAGGTTCAAGTCTGTGAGTTGAATGCACTCATCACAAAGAAGTTTCTGAGAATGCTTCTGTGTAGTTGTTATTTGAAGACATTTCCTTTTCCAGCATAGGCCTCAAAGCGCTCGAAATAAACACTTGCAGATTCTGCAGAAGGAGTGTTTCAAAACTGTTCTATCAAAAAGAACGTTCAAGTCTGTGAGTTGAATGCATTCATCACACAGAAGTTTCTGAGAATGCTTCTGTCTAGTTTTTAGGTGAAGACATTTCATTTCCCAGCATAGGCCTCAAAGCGCTCCAAATATCTACTTGCAGATTCTACAAAAAGAGACTTTCAAAACTCCTCTTTCAAAGGGAAGGTTCAAGTCTGTGAGTTGAATGCACTCATCACAAAGAAGTTTCTGAGAATGCTTCTGTGTAGTTGTTATTTGAAGAGATTTCCTTTTCCAGCGTAGGCCTCAATTAGCTCGAAATGAACTGTTGCAGATTCTGCAGAAAGAGTGTTTCAAAACTGTTCTATCAAAAGGAACGTTCAAGTCTGTGAGTTGAATGCACTCATCCCACAGAAGTTTCTGAGAATGCTTCTGTCTAGTTTTTAAGTGGAGACATTACATTTCCCAGCATAGGCCCCTCAGCGCTCCAAATATACACTAGCAGATTCCACAAAAAGAGTTTTACAAAACTGCTGTTTCAAAAGAATCGTTCAAGTCTGTGAGTTTAATGCACTCGTCACAAACAAGTTTCTAGGAATGCTCCTGTCTAGTCTCTATCTGGGGATGTTCCCTTTTCCAGCATTGGCCTACAACAGCTGCAAATATGCACTTGCAGATTCTACAAAAAGAGAGTTTGAAAACTCTTCAATCAAAAAGTAGGTTAACTCTGCGAGTAGAATGCACTCATCACAAAGTAGTTTCTGAGAATGCTTCTGTCTAGTTTTTATTTGAAGATATTTCCTTTTCCAGCATAGGCCTCACAGCGCTCCAAATAAACACTTGCAGATTTTACAAAAGGAGTGTTTCCAAACTGCTCTATCAAAAGGAATGTTCAAGTCTGTGAGTTGAATGCACTCATCACACAGAAGTTTCTGAGAATGCTTCTGTCTAGTTTTTAGGTGAAGATATTTCATTTCCCAGCATAGGCCTCAAAGCGCTCTAAATATCCTCTTGCAGATTCTACAAAAAGAGTGTTTCAAAACTGCTCTTTCAAAAGGAAGGTTCAAGTCTGTGAGTTGAATGCACTCATCACAAAGAAGTTTCTGAGAATGCTTCTGTGTAGTTGTTATTTGAAGACATTTCCTTTTCCAGCATAGGCCTCAAAGCGCTCGAAATAAACACTTGCAGATTCTGCAGAAGGAGTGTTTCAAAACTGTTCTATCAAAAGGAACGTTCAAGTCTGTGAGTTGAATGCACTCATCACACAGAAGTTTCTGAGAATGCTTCTGTCTAGTTTTTAGGTGAAGATATTTCATTTCCCAGCATAGGCCTCAAAGCGCTCCAAATATCCACTTGCAGGTTCTACAAAAAATGTGTTTCAAAACTGCTCTTTCAAAAGGAAGGTTCAAGTCTGTGAGTTGAATGCACTCATCACAAAGAAGTTTCTGAGAATGCTTCTGTGTAGTTGTTATTTGAAGACATTTCCTTTTCCAGCGTAGGCCTCAATTCGCTCGAAATGAACAGTTGCAGATTCTGCAGAAAGAGTGTTTCAAAACTGTTCTATCAAAAGGAACGTTCAAGTCTGTGAGTTGAATGCACTCATCACAGAGAAGTTTCTGAGAATGCTTCTGTCTAGTTTTTAAGTGGAGACATTACATTTCCCAGCATAGGCCTCTCAGCGCTCCAAATATACAATAGCAGATTCCACAAAAAGAGTGTTACAAAACTGCTCTTTCAAAAGAATCTTTCAAGTCTGTGAGTTTAATGCACTCGTCACAAACAAGTTTCTCGGAATGCTTCTGTCTAGTCTCTATCTGAGGATGTTCCCTTTTCCAGCATTGGCCTACATCAGCTGCAAATATGCACTTGTAGATTCTACAAAAAGAGAGTTTGAAAACTCTTCTATCAAAAAGAAGGTTCAACTCTGCGAGTAGAATGCACTCATCAGAAAGGAGTTTCTGAGAATGCTTCTGTCTAGTTTTTATTTAAAGATATTTCCTTTTCCAGCATAGGCCTCAGAGCGCTCCAAATAAACACTTGCAGATTTTACAAAAGGAGTGTTTCCAAACTGCTCTATGAAAACGAATGTTCAAGTCTGTGAGTTGAATGCACTCATCACACAGAAGTTTCTGAGAATGCTTCTGTCTAGTTTTTAGGTGAAGATATTTCATTTCCCAGCATAGGCCTCAAAGCGCTCCAAATATCCACTTGCAGATTCTATAAAAAGTGTGTTTCAAAACTGCTCTTTCAAAAGGAAGGTTCAAGTCTGTGAGTTGAATGCACTCATCACAAAGAAGTTTCTGAGAATGCTTCTGTGTAGTTGTTATTTGAAGACATTTCCTTTTCCAGCATAGGCCTCAAAGCGCTCGAAATAAACACTTGCAGATTCTGCAGAAGGAGTGTTTCAAAACTGTTCTATCAAAAAGAACGTTCAAGTCTGTGAGTTGAATGCATTCATCACACAGAAGTTTCTGAGAATGCTTCTGTCTAGTTTTTAGGTGAAGACATTTCATTTCCCAGCATAGGCCTCAAAGCGCTCCAAATATCTACTTGCAGATTCTACAAAAAGAGAGTTTCAAAACTCCTCTTTCAAAGGGAAGGTTCAAGTCTGTGAGTTGAATGCACTCATCACAAAGAAGTTTCTGAGAATGCTTCTGTGTAGTTGTTATTTGAAGAGATTTCCTTTTCCAGCGTAGGCCTCAATTAGCTCGAAATGAACTGTTGCAGATTCTGCAGAAAGAGTGTTTCAAAACTGTTCTATCAAAAGGAACGTTCAAGTCTGTGAGTTGAATGCACTCATCCCACAGAAGTTTCTGAGAATGCTTCTGTCTAGTTTTTAAGTGGAGACATTACATTTCCCAGCATAGGCCTCTCAGCGCTCCAAATATACACTAGCAGATTCCACAAAAAGAGTTTTACAAAACTGCTGTTTCAAAAGAATCGTTCAAGTCTGTGAGTTTAATGCACTCGTCACAAACAAGTTTCTAGGAATGCTCCTGTCTAGTCTCTATCTGGGGATGTTCCCTTTTCCAGCATTGGCCTACAACAGCTGCAAATATGCACTTGCAGATTCTACAAAAAGAGAGTTTGAAAACTCTTCAATCAAAAAGTAGGTTAACTCTGCGAGTAGAATGCACTCATCACAAAGTAGTTTCTGAGAATGCTTCTGTCTAGTTTTTATTTGAAGATATTTCCTTTTCCAGCATAGGCCTCAGAGCGCTCCAAATAAACACTTGCAGATTTTACAAAAGGAGTGTTTCCAAACTGCTCTATCAAAAGGAATGTTCAAGTCTGTGAGTTGAATGCACTCATCACACAGAAGTTTCTGAGAATGCTTCTGTCTAGTTTTTAGGTGAAGATATTTCATTTCCCAGCATAGGCCTCAAAGCGCTCTAAATATCCTCTTGCAGATTCTACAAAAAGAGTGTTTCAAAACTGCTCTTTCAAAAGGAAGGTTCAAGTCTGTGAGTTGAATGCACTCATCACAAAGAAGTTTCTGAGAATGCTTCTGTGTAGTTGTTATTTGAAGACATTTCCTTTTCCAGCATAGGCCTCAAAGCGCTCGAAATAAACACTTGCAGATTCTGCAGAAGGAGTGTTTCAAAACTGTTCTATCAAAAGGAACGTTCAAGTCTGTGAGTTGAATGCACTCATCACACAGAAGTTTCTGAGAATGCTTCTGTCTAGTTTTTAGGTGAAGATATTTCATTTCCCAGCATAGGCCTCAAAGCGCTCCAAATATCCACTTGCAGGTTCTACAAAAAATGTGTTTCAAAACTGCTCTTTCAAAAGGAAGGTTCAAGTCTGTGAGTTGAATGCACTCATCACAAAGAAGTTCCTGAGAATGCTTCTGTGTAGTTGTTATTTGAAGACATTTCCGTTTCCAGCGTAGGCCTCAATTGGCTCGAAATGAACAGTTGCAGATTCTGCAGAAAGAGTGTTTCAAAACTGTTCTATCAAAAGGAACGTTCAAGTCTGTGAGTTGAATGCACTCATCACACAGGAGTTTCTGAGAATGCTTCTGTGTAGTTTTTAAGGGGAGACATTACATTTCCCAGCATAAGCCTCTCAGCGCTATAAATATACACTAGCAGATTCCACAAAAAGAGTGTTACAAAGCTGCTCTTTCAAAAGAATCGTTCAAGTCTGTGAGTTTAATGCACTCGTCACAAACAAGTTTCTCGGAATGCTTCTGTCTAGTCTCTATCTGAGGATGTTCCCTTTTCCAGCATTGGACTACAACAGCTGCAAATATGCACTTGCAGATTCTACAAAAAGAGAGTTTGAAAACTCTTCTATCAAAAAGAAGGTTCAACTCTGCGAGTAGAATGCACTCATCACAAAGAAGTTTCTGAGAATGCTTCTGTCTAGTTTTTATTTGAAGATATTTCCTTTTCCAGCATAGGCCTTAGAGCGCTCCAAAAAACACTTGCAGATTTTACAAAAGGAGTGTTTCCAAACTGCTGTATCAAAAGGAATGTTCAAGTCTGTGAGTTGAATGCACTCATCACACAGAAGTTTCTGAGAATGCTTCTGTCTAGTTTTTACGTGAAGATATTTCATTTCCTAGCATATTCCTGAAAGCGCTCCAAATATCCACTTGCAGATTCTACAAAAAGAGTGTTTCAAAACTGCTCTTTCAAAAGGAAGGTTCAAGTCTGTGAGTTGAATGCACTCATCACAAAGAAGTTTCTGAGAATTCTTCTGTGTAGTTGTTATTTGAAGACATTTCCTTTTCCAGCAGAGGCCTCAAAGCGCTCGAAATAAACACTTGCAGATTCTGCCGAAAGAGTGTTTCAAAACTGTTCTATCAAAAGGAGCGTTCAAGTCTGTGAGTTGAATGCACTCATCACACAGAAGTTTCTGAGAATGCTTCTGTCCAGTTTTTAGGTGAAGATATTTCATTTCCCAGCCTAGGCCTCAAAGCGCTCCAAATATGCACTTGCAGATTCTACAAAAAGTGTGTTTCAAAACTGCTCTTTCAAAAGGAAGGTTCAAGTCTGTGAGTTGAATGCACTCATCACAAAGAAGTTTCTGAGAATGCTTCTGTGTAGTTATTATTTGAAGACATTTCCTTTTCCAGCGTAGGCCTCAATTCGCTCGAAATGAACAGTTGCAGATTCTGCAGAAAGAGTGTTTCAAAACTGTTCTATCAAAAGGAACGTTCAAGTCTGTGAGTTGAATGCACTCATCACACAGAAGTTTCTGAGAATGCTTCTGTCTAGTTTTTAAGTGGAGACATTTCATTTCCCAGCATAGTCCTCTCAGCGCTCCAAATATACACTAGCAGATTCCACAAAAAGAGTGTTACAAAACTGCTCTTTCGAAAGAATCTTTCAAGTCTGTGAGTTTAATGCACTCGTCACAAACAAGTTTCTCGGAATGCTTCTGTCTAGTCTCTATCTGAGGATGTTCCCTTTTCCAGCATTGGCCTACAACAGCTGTAAATATGCACTTGTAGATTCTACAAAAAGAGAGTTTGAAAACTCTTCTATCAAAAAGAAGGTTCAACTCTGCGAGTAGAATGCACTCATCACAAAGAAGTTTCTGAGAATGCTTCTGTCTAGTTTTTATTTAAAGATATTTCCTTTTCCACCATAGGCTTCAGAGCGCTCCAAATAAACACTTGCAGATTCTGCCGAAAGAGTGTTTCAAAACTGTTCTATCAAAAGGAGCGTTCAAGTCTGTGAGTTGAATGTCCTCATCACACAGAAGTTTCTGAGAATACTTCTGTCTAGTTTTTAGGTGAAGATATTTCATTTCCCAGCATAGGCCTCAAAGCGCTCCAAATATCCACTTGCAGATTCTACAAAAAGTGTGTTTCAAAACTGCTCTTTCAAAAGGAAGGTTCAAGTCTGTGAGTTGAATGCACTCATCACAAAGAAGTTTCTGAGAATGCTTCTGTGTAGTTGTTATTTGAAGAGATTTCCTTTTCCAGCGTAGGCCTCAATTCGCTCGAAATGAACAGTTGCAGATTCTGCAGAAAGAGTGTTTCAAAACTGTTCTATCAAAAGGAACGTTCAGGTCTGCGAGTTGAATGCACTCATCACACAGAAGTTTCTGAGAATGGTTCTGTCTAGTTTTTAGGTGAAGATATTTCATTTCCCAGCATAGGCCTGAAAGCGCTCCAAATATCTACTTGCAGATTCTACAAAAAGAGTGTTTCAAAACTGCTCTATCAAAGGGAAGGTTCAAGTCTTTGAGTTGAATGCACTCATCACACAGAAGTTTCTGAGAATGCTTCTGTGTAGTTGTTATTTGAAGACATTTCCTTTTCCAGCATAGGCCTCAAAGCGCTCGAAATAAACACTTGCAGATTCTGCAGAAAGAGTGTTTCAAAACTCTTCTATCAAAAGGAATGTTCAAGTCTGTGAGTTGAATGCACTCATCACACAGAATTTTCTGAGAATGCTTCTGTCTAGTTTTTAGGTGAAGATATTTCATTTCCCAGCATAGGCCTCAAAGCGCTCCAAATATCCACTTGCAGATTCTACAAAAAGAGTGTTTCAAAACTGCTCTTTCAAAAGGAAGGTTCAAGTCTGTGAGTTGAATGCACTGATCACAAAGAAGTTTCTGAGAATGCTTCTGTGTAGTTGTTATTTGAAGACATTTCCTTTTCCAGCATAGGCCTCAATGCGCTCGAAATAAACACTTGCAGATTCTGCAGAAGGAGTATTTCAAAACTGTTGTATCAAAAAGAACGTTCAAGTCTGTGAGTTGAATGCATTCATCACACAGAAGTTTCTGAGAATGCTTCTGTCTAGTTTTTAGGTGAAGATATTTCATTTCCCAGCATAGGCCTGAAAGCGCTCGAGATATCTACTTGTAGATTCTACAAAAAGAGAGTTTCAAAGCTGCTCTTTCAAAGGGAAGGTTCAAGTCTGTGAGTTGAATGTACTCATCACAGAGAAGTTTCTGAGAATGCTTCTGTGTAGTTGTTATTTGAAGACATTTCCTTTTCCAGCGTAGGCCTCAATTCGCTCGAAATGAACAGTTGCAGATTCTACAGAAAGAGTGTTTCAAAACTGTTCTATCAAAAGGAACGTTCAAGTCTGTGAGTTGAATGCACTCATCACACAGAAGTTTCTGAGAATGCTTCTGTCTAGTTTTTAAGTGGAGACATTACATTTCCCAGCAGAGGCCTCTCAGTGCTCCAAATATACACTAGCAGATTCCACAAAAAGAGTGTTACAAAACTGCTCTTTCAAAAGAATCGTTCAAGCCTGTGAGTTTAATGCACTCGTCACAAACAAGTTTCTCGGAATGCTTCTGTCTAGTCTCTATCTGGGGATGTTCTCTTTTCCAGCATTGGCCTACAACAGCTGCAAATATGCAGTTGTAGATTCTACAAAAAGAGAGTTTGAAAACTCTTCTATCAAAAAGAAGGTTCAACTCTGCAAGTAGAATGCACTCATCACAAAGAAGTTTCTGAGAATGCTTCTGTCTAGTTTTTATTTAAAGATATTTCCTTTTCCAGCATAGGCCTCAGAGCGCTCCAAATAAACACTTGCAGATTTTACAAAAGGAGTGTTTCCAAACTGCTCTATGAAAACGAATGTTCAAGTCTGTGAGTTGAATGCACTCATCACACAGAAGTTTCTGAGAATGCTTCTGTCTAGTTTTTAGGTGAAGATATTTCATTTCCCAGCATAGGCCTCAAAGCGCTCTATATATCCTCCTGCAGATTCTACAAAAAGAGTGTTTCAAAACTGCTCTTTCAAAAGGAAGGCTCAAGTTTGTGAGTTGAATGCACTCATCACAAAGAAGTTTCTGAGAATGCTTCTCTGTAGTTGTTATTTGAAGACATTTCCTTTTCCAGCATAGGCCTCAAAGCGCTCGAAATAAACAATTGCAGATTCTGCAGAAAGAGTATTTCAAAACTGTTCTATCAAAAGGAGCGTTCAAATCTGTGAGTTGAATGTCCTCATCACATAGAAGTTTCTGAGAATGCTTCTGTCTAGTTTTTAGGTGAAGATATTTCATTTCCCAGCCTAGGACTCAAAGCGCTCCAAATATCCACTTGCAGATTCTACAAAAAGTGTGTTTCAAAACTGCTCTTTCAAAAGGAAGGTTCAAGTCTGTGAGTTGAATGCACTCATCACAAAGAAGTTTCTGAGAATGCTTCTGTGTAGTTGTTATTTGAAGAGATTTCCTTTTCCAGCATAGGCCTCAATTCGGTCGAAATGAACAGTTGCAGATTCTGCAGAAAGAGTGTTTCAAAACTGTTCTATCAAAAGGAACGTTCAAGTCTGTGAGTTGAATGCACTCATCACACAGAAGTTTCTGAGAATGATTCTGTCTAGTTTTTAGATGAAGATATTTCATTTCCCAGCATAGGCCTCAAAGCGCTCCAAATATCTACTTGCAGATTCTACAAAAAGAGTGTTTCAAAACTGCTCTATCAAAGGGAAGGTTCAAGTCTTTGAGTTGAATGCACTCATCACACAGAAGTTTCTGAGAATGCTTCTGTGTAGTTGTTATTTGAAGACATTTCCTTTTCCAGCATAGGCCTCAAAGCGCTCGAAATAAACACTTGCAGATTCTGCAGAAACAGTGTTTCAAAACTGTTCTATCAAAAGGAATGTTCAAGTCTGTGAGTTGAATGCACTCATCACACAGAAGTTTCTGAGAATGCTTCTGTCTAGTTTTTAGGTGAAGATATTTCATTTCCCAGCATAGGCCTCAAAGCGCTCCAAATATCCACTTGCAGATTCTACAAAAAGTGTGTTTCAAAACTGCTCTGTCAAAAGGAAGGTTCAAGTCTGTGAGTTGAATGCACTCATCAGAAAGAAGTTTCTGAGAATGCTTCTGTGTAGTTGTTATTTGAAGACATTTCCTTTTCCAGCATAGGCCTCAAAGCGCTCGAAATAAACATTTGCAGATTCTGCAGAAGGAGTGTTTCAAAACTGTTCTATCAAAAGGAACGTTCAAGTCTGTGAGTTGAATGCACTCATCACACAGTAGTTTCTGAGAATGCTTCTGTCTAGTTTTTAAGTGGAGAGATTACATTTCCCAGCATAGGCCTCTCAGCGCTCCAAGTATACACTAGCAGATTGAACAAAAAGAGTGTTCCAAAACTGCTCTTTCAAAAGAATCGTTCAAGTCTGGGAGTTCAATGCACTCATCACGAAGAAGTTTCTGAGAATGCTTCTGTGTAGTTGTTATTTGAAGACATTTCCTTTTCCAGCATAGGCTTCACATCGCTCGAAATGAACACTTGCAGATTCTGCAGAAAGAGTGTTTCAAAACTGTTCTATCAAAAGGAACGTTCAAGTCTGTGAGTTGAATGCACTCATCACACAGAAGTTTCTGAGAATGCTTCTGTCTAGTTTTCAAGTGGAGACATTACATTTCCCAGCATAGGCCTCTCAGCGCTCCAAATATACACTAGCAGATTGTACAAAAAGAGTGTTCCAAGACTGCTCTTTCAAAAGAAACGTTCAAGTCTGTGAGTTGAATGCACTCGTCACAAACAAGTTTCTGGAAATGCTTCTCTCTTGTCTCTATCTGAGGGTGTTTCCTTTCCCAGCATTGGCCTCCAACAGCTCCAAATATGCACTTGCAGATTCTACAATAAGAGAGTTTGAAAACTCTTCTACGAAAAAGAAGGTTCAAGTCTGTGAGTAGAATGCACTCATCACAAAGAAGTTTCTGAGAATGCTTCCGTCTAGTTTTTATTTGAAGGTATTTCCTTTTCCAGCATAGGCCTCAGAGCGCTCCAAATAAACACTTGCAGATTTTACAAAAGGAGTGTTTCCAAACTGCTCTATCAAAAGGAATGTTCAAGTCTGTCAGTTGAATGCACTCATCACACAGAAGTTTCTGAGAATGCTTCTGTCTAGTTTTTAGGTGAAGATATTTCATTTCCCAGCATAGGCCTCAAAGCGCTCCAAATATCCACTTGCAGATTCTACAAAAAGAGTGTTTCCATACTGCTCTTTCAAAAGGAAGGTTCAAGTCTGTGAGTTGAATGCACTCATCACAAAGAAGTTTCTGAGAATGCTTCTGTGTAGTTGTTATTTGAAGAGATTTCCTTTTCCAGCGTAGGCCTCAATTCGCTCGAAATGAACAGTTGCAGATTCTGCAGAAAGAGTGTTTCAAAACTGTTCTATCAAAAGGAACGTTCAAGTCTGTGAGTTGAATGCACTCATCACACAGAAGTTTCTGAGAATGCTTCTGTCTAGTTTATAAGTGGAGACATTACATTTCCCAGCATAGGCTTCCCAGCGCTCCAAATATACACTAGCAGATTCCACAAAAAGAGTGTTCCAAAACTGCTCTTTCAAAAGAATCGTTCAAGTCTGTGAGTTGAATGCACTCGTCACAAACAAGTTTCTCGGAATGCTTCTGTCTAGTCTCTATCTGGGGATGTTCCCTTTTCCAGCATTGGCCTACAACAGCTGCAAATATGCACTTGCAGATTCTACAAAAAGAGAGTTTGAAAACTCTTCTATCAAAAAGAAGGTTCAACCCTGCGAGTAGAATGCACTCATCACAAAGTAGTTTCTGAAAATGCTTCTGTCTAGTTTTTATTTGAAGATATTTCCTTTTCCAGCCAAGGCTTCAGAGCGCTCCAAATAAACACTTGCAGATTTTACAAAAGGAGTGTTTCCAAACTGCTTTATCAATAGGAATGTTCAAGTCTGTGAGTTGAATGCACTCATCGCACAGAAGTTTCTGAGAATGCTTCTGTCTACTTTTTAGGTGAAGATATTTCATTTCCCAGCATAGGCCTCAAAGCGCTCCAAATATCCACTTGAAGATTCTACAAAAATTGTGTTTCAAAACTGCTCTTTCAAAAGGAAGGTCCAAGTCTGTGAATTGAATGCACTCATCACACAGAAGTTTCTGAGAATGCTTCTGTGTAGTTGTTATTTGAAGACATTTCCTTTTCCAGCGTAGGCCTCAAATAGCTCGAAATGAACAGTTGCAGATTCTGCAGAAAGAGTGTTTCAAAACTGTTCTATCAAAAGGAACGTTCAAGTCTGTGAGTTGAATGCACTCATCACACAGAAGTTTCTGAGAATGCTTCTGTCTAGTTTTTATGTGGAGACATTACATTTCCCAGCATAGGCCTCACAGCGCTACAAATATTCACTAGCAGATACCACAAAAAGAGTGTTTCAAAACTGCTCTTTCAAAAGAAACGTTCAAGTCTGTGAGTTGAATGCACTCGTCACAAACAAGGTTCTGGGAATGCTTCTCTCTAGTCTCTATCTGAGGATGTTTCCTTTCCCACCATTGGCCTCCAACAGCTCCAAATATGCACTTGCAGATTCTACAAAAAGAGAGTTTGAAAACTCTTCTACCAAAAAGAAGGTTCAACTCTGCGAGTAGAATGCACTCATCACAAAGTAGTTTCTGAGAATGCTTCCTTCTAGTTTTTATTTGAAGATATTTCCTTTTCCAGCATATGCCTCAGAGCGCTCTAAACAAACACTTGCAGATTTTTCAAAAGGAGTGTTTCCAAACTGCTCTATCAAAAGGAATGTTCAAGTCTGTGAGTTGAATGCACTCATCACACAGAAGTTTCTGAGAATGCTTCTGTCTAGTTTTTAGGTGAAGATATTTCATTTCCCAGCATAGGCCTCAAAGCGCTCCAAATATCCACTTGCAGATTCTACAAAAAGAGTGTTTCAAAACTGCTCTTTCAAAAGGAAGGATCAAGTCTGTGAGTTGAATGCACTCATCACAAAGAAGTTTCTGAGAATGCTTCTGTGTAGTTGTTATTTGAAGACATTTCCTTTTCCAGCGTAGGCCTCAATTCGCTCGAAATGAACAGTTGCAGATTCTGCAGAAAGAGTGTTTCAAAACTGTTCTATCAAAAGGAACGTTCAAGTCTGTGAGTTGAATGCACTCATCACACAGAAGTTTCTGAGAATGCTTCTGTCTAGTTTTTAAGTGGAGACATTACATATCCCAGCTTAGGCCTCTCAGCGCTCCAAGTATACACTAGCAGATTCCACAAAAAGAGTGTTACAAAGCTGCTCTTTCAAAAGAATCGTTCAAGTCTGTGAGTTTAATGCACTCGTCACAAACAAGTTTCTCGGAATGCTTCTGTCTAGTCTCTATCTGAGGATGTTCCTTTTCCAGCATTGGCCTATATCAGCTGCAAATATGCACTTGTAGATTCTACAAAAAGAGAGTTTGAAAACTCTTCTATCAAAAAGAAGGTTCAACTCTGCGAGTAGAATGCACTCATGAGAAAGAAGTTTCTGAGAATGCTTCTGTCTAGTTTTTATTTCAAGATATTTCCTTTTCCAGCATAGGCCTCAGAGCGCTACAAATAAAAACTTGCAGATTTTACAAAAGGAGTGTTTCCAAACTGCTCTATGAAAACGAATGTTGAAGTCTGTGAGTTGAATGCACTCATCACACAGAAGTTTCTGAGAATGCTTCTGTCTAGTTTTTAGGTGAAGATATTTCATTTCCCAGCATAGGCCTCAAAGCGCTCCAAATATCCACTTGCAGATTCTACAAAAAGTGTGTTTCAAAACTGCTCTTTCAAAAGGAAGGTTCAAGTCTGTGAGTTGAATGCACTCATCACAAAGAAGTTTCTGAGAATGCTTCTGTGTAGTTGTTATTTGAAGACATTTCCTTTTCCAGCATAGGCCTCAAAGCGCTCGAAATAAACACTTGCAGATTCTGCAGAAGGAGTGTTTCAAAACTGTTCTATCAAAAAGAACGTTCAAGTCTGTGAGTTGAATGCATTCATCACACAGAAGTTTCTGAGAATGCTTCTGTCTAGTTTTTAGGTGAAGACATTTCATTTCCCAGCATAGGCCTGAAAGCGCTCCAAATATCTACTTGCAGATTCTACAAAAAGAGAGTTTCAAAACTCCTCTTTCAAAGGGAAGGTTCAAGTCTGTGAGTTGAATGCACTCATCACAAAGAAGTTTCTGAGAATGCTTCTGTGTAGTTGTTATTTGAAGAGATTTCCTTTTCCAGCGTAGGCCTCAATTAGCTCGAAATGAACAGTTGCAGATTCTGCAGAAAGAGTGTTTCAAAACTGTTCAATCAAAAGGAACGTTCAAGTCTGTGAGTTGAATGCACTCATCCCACAGAAGTTTCTGAGAATGCTTCTGTCTAGTTTTTAAGTGGAGACATTACATTTCCCAGCATAGGCCTCTCAGCGCTCCAAATATACACTAGCAGATTCCACAAAAAGAGTGTTACAAAACTGCTCTTTCAAAAGAATCGTTCAAGTCTGTGAGTTTAATGCACTCGTCACAAACAAGTTTCTCGGAATGCTTCAGTCTAGTCTCTATCTGGGGATGTTCCCTTTTCCAGCATTGGCCTACAACAGCTGCAAATATGCACTTGCAGATTCTACAAAAAGAGAGTTTGAAAACTCTTCTATCAAAAAGTAGGTTAACTCTGCGAGTAGAATGCACTCATCACAAAGTAGTTTCTGAGAATGCTTCTGTCTAGTTTTTATTTGAAGATATTTCCTTTTCCAGCCTAGGCCTCAGAGCGCTCCAAATAAACACTTGCAGATTTTACAAAAGGAGTGTTTCCAAACTGCTCTATCAAAAGGAATGTTCAAGTCTGTCAGTTGAATGCACTCATCACACAGAAGTTTCTGAGAATGCTTCTGTCTAGTTTTTAGGTGAAGATATTTCATTTAACAGCATAGGCCTCAAAGCGCTCTAAATATCCTCTTGCAGATTCTACAAAAAGAGTGTTTCAAAACTGCTCTTTCAAAAAGAAGGTTCAAGTCTGTGAGTTGAATGCACTCATCACAAAGAAGTTTCTGAGAATGCTTCTGTGTAGTTGTTATTTGAAGACATTTCCTTTTCCAGCATAGGCCTCAAAGCGCTCGAAATAAAAACTTGCAGATTCTGCAGAAGGAGTGTTTCAAAACTGTTCTATCAAAAGGAACGTTCAAGTCTGTGAGTTGAATGCATTCATCACACAGAAGTTTCTGAGAATGCTTCTGTCTAGTTTTTAGGTGAAGATATTTCATTTCCCAGCATAGACCTCAAAGCGCTCCAAATATCTACTTGCAGATTCTACAAAAAGAGTGTTTCAAAACTGCTCTATCAAAGGGAATGTTCAAGTCTTTGAGTTGAATGCACTCATCACACAGATGTTTCTGAGAATGCTTCTGTATAGTTGTTATTTGAAGACATTTCCTTTTCCAGCATAGGCCTCAAAGCGCTCGAAATAAACACTTGCAGATTCTGCAGAAAGAGTGTTTCAAAACTGTTCTATCAAAAGGAATGTTCAAGTCTGTGAGTTGAATGCACTCATCACACAGAAGTTTCTGAGAATGCTTCTGTCTAGTTTTTAGGTGAAGATATTTCATTTCCCAGCATAGGCCTGAAAGCGCTCCAAATATCCACTTGCAGATTCTACAAAAAGAGTGTTTCAAAACTCCTCTTTCAAAAGGAAGGTTCAAGTCTGTGAGTTGAATGCACTCATCACAAAGAAGTTTCTGAGAATGCTTCTGTGTAGTTGTTATTTGAAGACATTTCCTTTTCCAGCAAAGGCCTCAAATCGCTCGAAATGAACATTTGCAGATTCCGCAGAAAGAGTGTTTCAAAACTGTTCTATCAAAAGGAACGTTCAAGTCTGTGAGTTGAATCCACTCATCACACAGAAGTTTCTGAGAATGCTTCTGTCTAGTTTTTATGTGGAGACATTACATTTCCCAGCATAGGCCTAACAGCGCTACAAATATACACTAGCAGATACCACAAAAAGAGTGTTTCAAAACTGCTCTTTCAAAAGAAATGTTCAAGTCTGTGAGTTGAATGCACTCGTCACAAACAAGTTTCTGGGAATGCTTCTCTCTAGTCTCTATCTGAGGATGTTTCCTTTCCCACCATTGGCCTCCAACAGCTCCAAATATGCACTTGCAGATTCTACAAAAAGAGAGTTTGAAAACTCTTCTACCAAAAAGAAGGTTCAACTCTGCGAGTAGAATGCACTCATCACAAAGTAGTTTCTGAGAATGCTTCTGTCTCGTTTTTATTTGAAGATATTTCCTTTTCCGGCATAGGCCTCAGAGCGCTCCAAATAAACACTTGCAGATTCTACAAAAAGAGTGTTTCAAAACTGCTCTTTCAAAAGGAAGGTTCAAGTCTGTGAGTTGAATGCACTCATCACAAAGAAGTTTCTGAGAATGCTTCTGTGTAGTTGTTATTTGAAGACATTTCCTTTTCCAGCAGAGGCCTCAAAGCGCTCGAAATAAACACTTGCAGATTCTGCAGAAAGAGTGTTTCAAAACTGTTCTATCAAAAGGAGCGTTCAAGTCTGTGAGTTGAATGCACTCATCACACAGAAGTTTCTGAGCATGCTTCTGTCCAGTTTTTAGGTGAAGATATTTCATTTCCCAGCCTAGGCCTCAAAGCGCTCCAAATATGCACTTGCAGATTCTACAAAAAGTGTGTTTCAAAACTGCTCTTTCAAAAGGAAGGTTCAAGTCTGTGAGTTGAATGCACTCATCACAAAGAAGTTTCTGAGAATGCTTCTGTGTAGTTCTTATTTGAAGACATTTCCTTTTCCAGCGTAGGCCTCAATTCGCTCAAAATGAACAGTTGCAGATTCTGCAGAAAGAGTGTTTCAAAACTGTTCTATCAAAAGGAACGTTCAAGTCTGTGAGTTGAATGCACTCATCACACAGAAGTTTCTGAGAATGCTTCTGTCTAGTTTTTAAGTGGAGACATTTCATTTCCCAGCATAGGACTCTCAGCGCTCCAAATATACACTAGCAGATTCCACAAAAAGAGTGTTACAAAACTGCTCTTTCGAAAGAATCTTTCAAGTCTGTGAGTTTAATGCACTCGTCACAAACAAGTTTCTCGGAATGCTTCTGTCTAGTCTCTATCTGAGGATGTTCCCTTTTCCAGCATTGGCCTACAACAGCTGTAAATATGCACTTGTAGATTCTACAAAAAGAGAGTTTGAAAACTCTTCTATCAAAAAGAAGGTTCAACTCTGCGAGTAGAATGCACTCATCACAAAGAAGTTTCTGAGAATGCTTCTGTCTAGTTTTTATTTAAAGATATTTCCTTTTCCACCATAGGCCTCAGAGCGCTCCAAATAAACACTTGCAGATTCTGCCGAAAGAGTGTTTCAAAACTGTTCTATCAAAAGGAGCGTTCAAGTCTGTGAGTTGAATGTCCTCATCACACAGAAGTTTCTGAGAATGCTTCTGTCTAGTTTTTAGGTGAAGATATTTCATTTCCGAGCATAGGCCTCAAAGCGCTCCAAATATCCACTTGCAGATTCTACAAAAAGGGTGTTTCAAAACTGCTCTTTCAAAAGGAAGGTTCAAGTCTGTGAGTTGAATGCACTCATCACAAAGAAGTTTCTGAGAATGCTTCTGTGTAGTTGTTAGTTGAAGAGATTTCCTTTTCCAGCGTAGGCCTCAATTCGCTCGTAATGAACAGTTGCAGATTCTGCAGAGTGTTTCAAAACTGTTCTATCAAAAGGAACGTTCAAGTCTGCGAGTTGAATGCACTCATCACACAGAAGTTTCTGAGAATGATTCTGTCTAGTTTTTAGGTGAAGATATTTCATTTCCCAGCATAGGCCTCAAAGCGCTCCAAATATCTACTTGCAGATTCTACAAAAAGAGTGTTTCAAAACTGCTCTATCAAAGGGAAGGTTCAAGTCTTTGAGTTGAATGCACTCATCACACAGAAGTTTCTGAGAATGCTTCTGTGTAGTTGTTATTTGAAGACATTTCCTTTTCCAGCATAGGCCTCAAAGCGCTCGAAATAAACACTTGCAGATTCTGCAGAAAGAGTGTTTCAAAACTCTTCTATCAAAAGGAATGTTCAAGTCTGTGAGTTGAATGCACTCATCACAAAGAAGTTTCTGAGAATGCTTCTGTCTAGTTTTTAGCTGAAGATATTTCATTTCCCAGCATAGGCCTCAAAGCGCGCCAAATATCCACTTGCAGATTCTACAAAAAGAGTGTTTCAAAACTGCTCTTTCAAAAGGAAGGTTCAAGTCTGTGAGTTGAATGCACTCATCACAAAGAAGTTTCTGAGATTGCTTCTGTGTAGTTGTTATTTGAAGACATTTCCTTTTCCAGCATAGGCCTCAAAGCGCTCGAAATAAACACTTGCAGATTCTGCAGAAGGAGTATTTCAAAACTGTTCTATCAAAAAGAACGTTCAAGTCTCTGAGTTGAATGCATTCATCACACAGAAGTTTCTGAGAATGCTTCTGTCTAGTTTTTAGGTGAAGATATTTCATTTCCCAGCATAGGCCTGAAAGCGCTCGAAATATCTACTTGTAGATTCTACAAAAAGAGAGTTTCAAAGCTGCTCTTTCAAAGGGAAGGTTCAAGTCTGTGAGTTGAATGCACTCATCACAGAGAAGTTTCTGAGAAACCTTCTGTGTAGTTGTTATTTGAAGACATTTCCTTTTCCAGCGTAGGCCTCAATTCGCTCGAAATGAACAGTTGCAGATTCTGCAGAAAGAGTGTTTCAAAACTGTTCTATCAAAAGGAACGTTCAAGTCTGTGAGTTGAATGCACTCATCACACAGAAGTTTCTGAGAATGCTTCTGTCTAGTTTATAAGTGGAGGCATTACATTTCCCAGCATAGGCCTCTCAGCGCTCCAAATATACACTAGCAGATTCCACAAAAAGAGTGTTACAAAGCTGCTCTTTCAAAAGAATCGTTCAAGTCTGTGAGTTTAATGCACTCGTCACAAACAAGTTTCTCGGAATGCTTCTGTCTAGTCTCTATCTGGGGATGTTCCCTTTTGCAGCATTGGCCTACAGCAGCTGCAAATATGCACTTGCAGATTCTACAAAAAGAGAGTTTGAAATCTCTTCTATCAAAAAGAAGGTTAACTCTGCGAGTAGAATGCACTCATCACAAAGTAGTTTCTGAGAATGCTTCTGTCTAGTTTTTATTTGAAGATATTTCCTTTTCCAGCATAGGCCTCAGAGCGCTCCAAATAAACACTTGCAGATTTTACAAAAGGAGTGTTTCCAAACTGCTCTATCAAAAGGAAGGTTCAAGTCTGTGAGTTGAATGCACTCATCACACAGAAGTTTCTGAGAATGCTTCTGTCTAGTTTTTAGGGGAAGATATTGCATTTCCCAACATAGGCCTCAAAGCGCTCTAAATATCCTCTTGCAGATTCTACAAAAAGAGTGTTTCCAAACTGCTCTATCAAAGGGAAGGTTCAAGTCTTTGAGTTGAATGCACTCATCACACAGAAGTTTCTGAGAATGCTTCTGCGTAGTTGTTATTTGAAGACATTTCCTTTTCCAGCATAGGCCTCAAAGCGCTCGAAATAAACACTTGCAGATTCTGCAGAAAGAGTGTTTCAAAACTGTTCTATCAAAAGGAACGTTCAAGTATGTGAGTTGAATACACTCATCACACAGAAGTTTCTGAGAATGCTTCTGTCTAGTTTTTATGTGGAGACATTTCATTTCCCAGCCTAGGCCTCACAGCGCTCCAAATATACACTAGCGGATACCACAAAAAGAGTATTCCAAAACTGCTCTTTCAAAAGAAACGTTCAAGTCTGTGCGTTGAATGCACTCGTCACAAACAAGTTTCTGGGAATGCTTCTCTCTAATCTCTATCTGAGGATGTTTCCTTTCCCAGCATTGGCCTCCAACAGCTCCAAATATGCACTTGCAGATTCTACAAAAAGAGAGTTTGAAAACTCTTCTACGAAAAAGAAGGTTCAACTCTGCGAGTAGAACGCACTCTTCACAAAGTAGTTTCTGAGAATGCTTCTGTCTAGTTTTTATTTGAAGATATTTCCTTTTCCAGCATAGGCCTCAGAGCGCTCCAAATAAACACTTGCAGATTTTACAAAGGGAGTGTTTCCAAACTGCTCTATCAAAAGGAATGTTCAAGTCTGTGAGTTGAATGCACTCATCACACAGAAGTTTCTGAGAATGCTTCTGTCTAGTTTTTAGGTGAAGATATTTCATTTCCCAGCATAGGCCTGAAAGCGCTCCAAATATCCACTTCCAGATTCTACAAAAAGAGTGTTTCAAAACTGCTCTTTCAAAAGGAAGGTTCAAGTCTGTGAGTTGAATGCACTCATCACAAAGAAGTTTCTGAGAATGCTTCTGTGTAGTTGTTATTTGAAGACATTTCCTTTTCCAGCATAGGCCTCAAAGCGCTCGAAATAAACACTTGCAGATTCTGCAGAAAGAGTGTTTCAAAACTGTTCTATCAAAAGGAGCGTTCAAGTCTGTGAGTTGAATGCAGTCATCACACAGAAGTTTCTGAGAATGCTTCTGTCTAGTTTTTAGGTGAAGATATTTCATTTCCCAGCATAGGCCTCAAAGCGCTCCAAATATCCACTTGCAGGTTCTACAAAAAGTGTGTTTCAAAACTGCTCTTTCAAAAGGAAGGTTCAAGTCTGTGAGTTCAATGCACTCATCACAAAGAAGTTTCTGAGAATGCTTCTGTGTAGTTGTTATTTGAAGACATTTCCTTTTCCAGCGTAGGCCTCAATTCGCTCGAAATGAACAGTTGCAGATTCTGCAGAAAGAGTGTTTCAAAAATGTTCTATCAAAAGAAACGTTCAAGTCTGTGAGTTGAATGCACACATCACACAGAAGTTTCTGAGAATGCTTCTGTCTAGTTTTTATGTGGAGACATTACATTTCCCAGCGTAGGCCTCACAGCGCTCCAAATATACACTAGCAGATTCCACATAAAGAGTGTTCCAAAACTGCTCTTTCAAAAGAAACGTTCAAGTCTGTGAGTTGAATACACTCGTCACAAACAAGTTTCTGGGAATGCTTCTCTCTAGTCTCTATCTGAGGATGTTTCCTTTCCCAGCATTGGCCTCCAACAGCTCCAAATATGCACTTGCAGATTCTACAAAAAGAGAGTTTGAAAACTCTTCTACCAAAAAGAAGGTTCAACTCTGCGAGTAGAATGCACTCATCACAAATTAGTTTCTGAGAATGCTTCTGTCTAGTTTTTATTTGAAGATATTTCCTTTTCCAGCATAGGCCTCAGAGCGCTCCAAATAAACAATTGCAGATTTTACAAAAGGAGTGTTTCCAAACTGCTCTATCAAAAGGAATGTTCAAGTCTGTGAGTTGAATGCACTCATCACACAGAAGATTCTGAGAATGCTTCTGTCTAGTTTTTAGGTGAAGATATTTCATTTCCCAGCCTAGGCCTGAAAGCGCTCCAAATATCCACTTGCAGATTCTACAAAAAGAGTGTTTCAAAACTGCTCTTTCAAAAGGAAGGTTCAAGTCTGTGAGTTGAATGCACTCATCACAAAGAAGTTTCTGAGAATGCTTCTGTGTAGTTGTTATTTGAAGACATTTCCTTTTCCAGCATAGGCCTCAAAGCGCTCGAAATAAACACTTGCAGATTCTGCAGAAAGAGTGTTTCAAAACTGTTCTATCAAAAGGAGCGTTCAAGTCTGTGAGTTGAATGCACTCATCACACAGAAGTTTCTGAGAATGCTTCTGTCTAGTTTTTAGGTGAAGATATTTCATTTCCCAGCATAGGCCTCAAAGCGCTCCAAATATCCACTTGCAGGTTCTACAAAAAGTGTGTTTCAAAACTGCTCTTTCAAAAGGAAGGTTCAAGTCTGTGAGTTGAATGCACTCATCACAAAGAAGTTTCTGAGAATGCTTCTGTGTAGTTGTTATTTGAAGACATTTCCTTTTCCAGCATAGGCCTCAAATCGCTCGAAATGAACACTTGCAGATTCTGCAGAAAGAGTGTTTCAAAACTGTTCTATCAAAAGGAACGTTCAAGTATGTGAGTTGAATACACTCATCACACAGAAGTTTCTGAGAATGCTTCTGTCTAGTTTTTATGTGGAGACATTTCATTTCCCAGCATAGGCCTCACAGCGCTCCAAATATACACTAGCAGATACCACAAAAAGAGTGTTCCAAAACTGCTCTTTCAAAAGAAATGTTCAAGTCTGTGAGTTGAATGCACTCGTCACAAACAAGTTTCTGGGAATGCTTCTCTCTAATCTCTATCTGAGGATGTTTCCTTTCCCAGCATTGGCCTCCAACAGCTCCAAATATGCACTTGCAGATTCTACAAAAAGAGAGTTTGAAAACTCTTCTACGAAAAAGAAGGTTCAACTCTGCGAGTAAAAATGCATTCTTCACAAAGTAGTTTCTGAGAATGCTTCTGTCTAGTTTTTATTTGAAGATATTTCCTTTTCCAGCATAGGCCTCAGAGCGCTCCAAATAAACACTTGCAGATTTTACAAAAGGAGTGTTTCCAAACTGCTCTATCAAAAGGAATGTTCAAGTCTGTGAGTTGAATGCACTCATCACACAAAAGTTTCTGAGAATGCTTCTGTCTAGTTTTTAGGTGAAGATATTTCATTTCCCAGCATAGGCCTGAATGCGCTCCAAATATCCACTTGCAGATTCTACAAAAAGAGTGTTTCAAAACTGCTCTTTCAAAAGGAAGGTTCAAGTCTGTGAGTTGAATGCACTCATCACAAAGAAGTTTCTGAGAATGCTTCTGTGTAGTTGTTATTTGAAGACATTTCCTTTTCCAGCATAGGCCTCAAAACCCTCGAAATAAACACTTGCAGATTCTGCAGAATGAGTGTTTCAAAACTGTTCTATCAAAAGGAGCGTTAAAGTCTGTGAGTTGAATGCACTCATCACACAGAAGTTTCTGAGAATGCTTCTGTCTAGTTTTTAGGTGAAGATATTTCATTTCCCAGCATAGGCCTCAAAGCGCTCCAAATATCCACTTGCAGGTTCTACAAAAAGTGTGTTTCAAAACTGCTCTTTCAAAAGGAAGGTTCAAGTCTGTGAGTTGAATGCACTCATCACAAAGAAGTTTCTGAGAATGCTTCTGTGTAGTTGTTATTTGAAGACATTTCCTTTTCCAGCGTAGGCCTCAATTCGCTCGAAATGAACAGTTACAGATTCTGCAGAAAGAGTGTTTCAAAACTGTTCTATCAAATGGAACGTTCAAGTCTGTGAGTTGAATGCACACATCACACAGAAGTTTCTGAGAATGCTTCTGTCTAGTTTTTATGTGGAGACATTACATTTCCCAGCGTAGGCCTCACAGCGCTCCAAATATACACTAGCAGATTCCACAAAAAGAGTGTTCCAAAACTGCTCTTTCAAAAGAAACGTTCAAGTCTGTGAGTTGAATACACTCGTCACAAACAAGTTTCTGGGAATGCTTCTCTCTAGTCTCTATCTGAGGATGTTTCCTTTCCCAGCATTGGCCTCCAACAGCTCCAAATATGCACTTGCAGATTCTACAAAAAGAGAGTTTGAAAACTCTTCTACCAAAAAGAAGGTTCAACTCTACGAGTAGAATGCACTCATCACAAAGACGTTTCTGAGAATGCTTCTGTCTAGTTTTTATTTGAAGATATTTCCTTTTCCAGCATAGGCCTCAGAGCGCTCCAAATAAACACTTGCAGATTTTACAAAAGGAGTGTTTCCAAACTGCTCTATCAAAAGGAATGTTCAAGTCTGTGAGTTGAATGCACTCATCACACAGAAGTTTCTGAGAATGCTTCTGTCTAGTTTTTAGGTGAAGATATTTCATTTCCCAGCATAGGCCTGAAAGCGCTCCAAATATCCACTTGCAGATTCTACAAAAAGAGTGTTTCAAAACTGCTCTTTCAAAAGGAAGGTTCAAGTCTGTGAGTTGAATGCACTCATCACAAAGAAGTTTCTGAGAATGCTTCTGTGTAGTTGTTATTTGAAGACATTTCCTTTTCCAGCATAGGCCTCAAAGCGCTCGAAATAAACACTTGCAGATTCTGCAGAAAGAGTGTTTCAAAACTGTTCTATCAAAAGGAGCGTTCAAGTCTGTGAGTTGAATGCACTCATCACACAGAAGTTTCTGAGAATGCTTCTGTCTAGTTTTTAGGTGAAGATATTTCATTTCCCAGCATAGGCCTCAAAGCGCTCCAAATATCCACTTGCAGGTTCTACAAAAAGTGTGTTTCAAAACTGCTCTTTCAAAAGGAAGGTTCAAGTCTGTGAGTTGAATGCACTCATCACAAAGAAGTTTCTGAGAATGCTTCTGTGTAGTTGTTATTTGAAGACATTTCCTTTTCCAGCATAGGCCTCAAATCGCTCGAAATGAACACTTGCAGATTCTGCAGAAAGAGTGTTTCAAAACTGTTCTATCAAAAGGAACGTTCAAGTATGTGAGTTGAATACACTCATCACACAGAAGTTTCTGAGAATGCTTCTGTCTAGTTTTTATGTGGAGACATTTCATTTCCCAGCATAGGCCTCACAGCCCTCCAAATATACACTAGCAGATACCACAAAAAGAGTGTTCCAAAACTGCTCTTTCAAAAGAAATGTTCAAGTCTGTGAGTTGAATGCACTCGTCACAAACAAGTTTCTGGGAATGCTTCTCTCTAATCTCTATCTGAGGATGTTTCCTTTCCCAGCATTGGCCTCCAACAGCTCCAAATATGCACTTGCAGATTCTACAAAAAGAGAGTTTGAAAACTCTTCTACGAAAAAGAAGGTTCAACTCTGCGAGTAGAATGCATTCTTCACAAAGTAGTTTCTGAGAATGCTTCTGTCTAGTTTTTATTTGAAGATATTTCCTTTTCCAGCATAGGCCTCAGAGCGCTCCAAATAAACACTTGCAGATTTTACAAAAGGAGTGTTTCCAAACTGCTCTATCAAAAGGAATGTTCAAGTCTGTGAGTTGAATGCACTCATCACACAAAAGTTTCTGAGAATGCTTCTGTCTAGTTTTTAGGTGAAGATATTTCATTTCCCAGCATAGGCCTCAAAGCGCTCCAAATATCCAATTGCAGATTCTACAAAAAGAGGGTTTCAAAACTGCTCTTTCAAAAGGAAGGTTCAAGTCTGTGAGTTGAATGCACTCATCACAAAGAAGTTTCTGAGAATACTTCTGTGTAGTTGTTATTTGAAGACATTTCCTTTTCCAGCATAGGCCTCAAAGCGCTCGAAATAAACACTTGCAGATTCTGCAGAAAGAGTGTTTCAAAACTGTTCTATCAAAAGGAGCGTTCAAGTCTGTGAGTTGAATGTCCTCATCACACAGAAGTTTCTGAGAATGCTTCTGTCTAGTTTTTAGTTGAAGATATTTCATTTCACAGCATAGGCCTCAAAGCGCTCCAAATATCCACTTGCAGATTCTACAAAAAGTGTGTTTCAAAACTGCTCTTTCAAAAGGAAGGTTCAAGTCTGTGAGTTGAATGCACTCATCACAAAGAAATTTCTGAGAATGCTTCTGTGTAGTTGTTATTTGAAGACATTTCCTTTTCCAGCATAGGCCTCAAATCCTTCGAAATGAACACTTGCAGATTCTGCAGAAAGAGTGTTTCAAAACTGTTCTATCAAAAGGAACGTTCAAGTATGTGAGTTGAATACACTCATCACACAGAAGTTTCTGAGAATGCTTCTGTCTAGTTTTTATGTGGAGACATTTCATTTCCCAGCATAGGCCTCACAGCGCTCCAAATATACAATAGCAGATACCACAAAAAGAGTATTCCAAAACTGCTCTTTCAAAAGAAACGTTCAAGTCTGTGAGTTGAATGCACTCGTCACAAACAAGTTTCTGGGAATGCTTCTCTCTAATCTCTATCTGAGGATGTTTCCTTTCCCAGCATTGGCCTCCAACAGCTCCAAATATGCACTTGCAGATTCTACAAAAAGAGAGTTTGAAAACTCTTCTACGAAAAAGAAGGTTCAACTCTGCGAGTAGAATGCACTCTTCACAAAGTAGTTTCTGAGAATGCTTCTGTCTAGTTTTTATTTGAAGATATTTCCTTTTCCAGCATAGGCCTCAGAGCGCTCCAAATAAACACTTGCAGATTTTACAAAAGGAGTGTTTCCAAACTGCTCTATGAAAACGAATGTTCAAGTCTGTGAGTTGAATGCACTCATCACACAGAAGTTTCTGAGAATGCTTCTGTCTAGTTTTTAGGTGAAGATATTTCATTTCCCAGCATAGGCCTCAAAGCGCTCTAAATATCCTCTTGCAGATTCTACAAAAAGAGTGTTTCAAAACTGCTCTTTCAAAAGGAAGGTTCAAGTCTGTGAGTTGAATGCACTCATCACAAAGAAGTTTCTGAGAATGCTTCTCTGTAGTTGTTATTTGAAGACATTTCGTTTTCCAGCATAGGCCTCAAAGCGCTCGAAATAAACACTTGCAGATTCTGCAGAAAGAGTGTTTCAAAACTGTTCTATCAAAAGGAGCGTTCAAGTCTCTGAGTTGAATGCACTCATCATACAGAAGTTTATGAGAATGATTCTGTCTAGTTTTTAGGTGAAGATACTTCATTTCCCAGCATAGGCCCGAAAGCGCTCCAAATATCTACTTGCAGATTCTACAAAAAGAGTGTTTCAAAACTGCTCTATCAAAGGGAAGGTTCAAGTCTTTGAGTTGAATGCACTCATCACAAAGAAGTTTCTGAGAATGCTTCTGTGTAGTTGTTATTTGAAGAGATTTCCTTTTCCAGCCTAGGCCTCATTTCGCTCGAAATGAACATTTGCAGATTCTGCAGAAAGAGTGTTTCAAAACTGTTCTATCAAAAGGAGCTTTCAAGTCTGTGAGTTGAATGCACTCATCACACAGAAGTTTCTGAGAATGCTTCTGTCTAGTTTTTAAGTGGAGACATTACATTTCCCAGCATAGGCCTCTCAGCGCTCCAAATATACACTAGCAGATTCCACAAAAAGAGTGTTACAAAACTGCTCTTTCAAAAGAATCTTTCAAGTCTGTGAGTTTAATGCACTCGTCACAAACAAGTTTCTCGGAATGCTTCTGTCTAGTCCCTATCTGAGGATGTTCCCTTTTCCAGCATTGGCCTACAACAGCTGCAAATATGTACTTGTAGATTCTACAAAAAGAGAGTTTGAAAACTCTTCTATCAAAAAGAAGGTTCAACTCTGCGAGTAGAATGCACTCATCACAAAGAAGTTTCTGAGAATGCTTCTGTCTAGTTTTTATTTAAAGATATTTCCTTTTCCAGCATAGGCCTCAGAGCGCTCCAAATAAACACTTGCAGATTTTACAAAAGGAGTGTTTCCAAACTGCTCTATGAAAACGAATGTTCAAGTCTGTGAGTTGAATGCACTCATCACACAGAAGTTTCTGAGAATGCTTCTGTCTAGTTTTTAGGTGAAGATATTTCATTTCCCAGCATAGGCCTCAAAGCGCTCTAAATATCCTCTTGCAGATTCTACAAAAAGAGTGTCTCAAAACTGCTCTTTCAAAAGGAAGGTTCAAGTCTGTGAGTTGAATGCACTCATCACAAAGAAGTTTCTGAGAATGCTTCTCTGTAGTTGTTATTTGAAGACATTTCCTTTTCCAGCATAGGCCTCAAAGCGCTCGAAATAAACACTTGCAGATTCTGCAGAAAGAGTGTTTCAAAACTGTTCTATCAAAAGGAGCGTTCAAGTCTGTGAGTTGAATGTCCTCATCACACAGAAGTTTCTGAGAATGCTTCTGTCTAGTTTTTAGGTGAAGATATTTCATTTCCCAGCATAGGCCTCAAAGCGCTCCAAATATCCACTTGCAGATTCTACAAAAAGTGTGTTTCAAAACTGCTCTTTCAAAAGGAAGGTTCAAGTCTGTGAGTTGAATGCACTCATCACAAAGAAGTTTCTGAGAATGCTTCTGTGTAGTTGTTATTTGAAGACATTTCCTTTTCCAGCATAGGCCTCAAATCGCTCGAAATGAACACTTGCAGATTCTGCAGAAAGAGTGTTTCAAAACTGTTCTATCAAAAGGAACGTTCAAGTCTGTGAGTTGAATACACTCATCACACAGAAGTTTCTGAGAATGCTTCTGTCTAGTTTTTATGTGGAGACATTTCATTTCCCTGCATAGGCCTCACAGCGCTCCAAATATACCCTAGCAGATACCACAAAAAGAGTGTTCCAAAACTGCTCTTTCAAAAGAAACGTTCAAGTCTGTGAGTTGAATGCACTCGTCACAAACAAGTTTCTGGGAATGCTTCTCTCTATTCTCTATCTGAGGATGTTTCCTTTCCCAGCATTGGCCTCCAACAGCTCCAAATATGCACTTGCAGATTCTACAAAAAGAGAGTTTGAAAACTCTTCTACCAAAAAGAAGGTTCAACTCTGCGAGTAGAATGCACTCTTCACAAAGTAGTTTCTGAGAATGCTTCTGTCTCGTTTTTATTTGAAGATATTTCCTTTTCCAGCATAGGCCTCAGAGCGCTCCAAATAAACACTTGCAGATTTTACAAAGGGAGTGTTTCCAAACTGCTCTATCAAAAGGAATGTTCAAGTCTGTGAGTTGAATGCACTCATCACACAGAAGTTTCTGAGAATGCTTCTGTCTAGTTTTTACGTGAAGATATTTCATTTCCCAGCATAGGCCTGAAAGCGCTCCAAATATCCACTTGCAGATTCTACAAAAAGAGTGTTTCAAAACTGCTCTCTCAAAAGGAAGGTTCAAGTCTGTGAGTTGAATGCACTCATCACAAAGAAGTTTCTGAGAATGCTTCTGTGTAGTTGTTATTTGAAGACATTTCCTTTTCCAGCATAGGCCTCAAAGCGCTCGAAATAAACACTTGCAGATTCTGCAGAAAGAGTGTTTCAAAACTGTTCTATCAAAAGGAGCTTTCAAGTCTGTGAGTTGAATGCACTCATCACACAGAAGTTTCTGAGAATGCTTCTGTCTAGTTTTTAAGTGGAGACATTACATTTCCCAGCATAGGCCTCTCAGCGCTCCAAATATACACTAGCAGATTCCACAAAAAGAGTGTTACAAAACTGCTCTTTCAAAAGAATCTTTCAAGTCTGTGAGTTTAATGCACTCGTCACAAACAAGTTTCTCGGAATGCTTCTGTCTAGTCCCTATCTGAGGATGTTCCCTTTTCCAGCATTGGCCTACAACAGCTGCAAATATGTACTTGTAGATTCTACAAAAAGAGAGTTTGAAAACTCTTCTATCAAAAAGAAGGTTCAACTCTGCGAGTAGAATGCACTCATCACAAAGAAGTTTCTGAGAATGCTTCTGTCTAGTTTTTATTTAAAGATATTTCCTTTTCCAGCATAGGCCTCAGAGCGCTCCAAATAAACACTTGCAGATTTTACAAAAGGAGTGTTTCCAAACTGCTCTATGAAAACGAATGTTCAAGTCTGTGAGTTGAATGCACTCATCACACAGAAGTTTCTGAGAATGCTTCTGTCTAGTTTTTAGGTGAAGATATTTCATTTCCCAGCATAGGCCTCAAAGCGCTCTAAATATCCTCTTGCAGATTCTACAAAAAGAGTGTCTCAAAACTGCTCTTTCAAAAGGAAGGTTCAAGTCTGTGAGTTGAATGCACTCATCACAAAGAAGTTTCTGAGAATGCTTCTCTGTAGTTGTTATTTGAAGACATTTCCTTTTCCAGCATAGGCCTCAAAGCGCTCGAAATAAACACTTGCAGATTCTGCAGAAAGAGTGTTTCAAAACTGTTCTATCAAAAGGAGCGTTCAAGTCTGTGAGTTGAATGTCCTCATCACACAGAAGTTTCTGAGAATGCTTCTGTCTAGTTTTTAGGTGAAGATATTTCATTTCCCAGCATAGGCCTCAAAGCGCTCCAAATATCCACTTGCAGATTCTACAAAAAGTGTGTTTCAAAACTGCTCTTTCAAAAGGAAGGTTCAAGTCTGTGAGTTGAATGCACTCATCACAAAGAAGTTTCTGAGAATGCTTCTGTGTAGTTGTTATTTGAAGACATTTCCTTTTCCAGCATAGGCCTCAAATCGCTCGAAATGAACACTTGCAGAATCTGCAGAAAGAGTGTTTCAAAACTGTTCTATCAAAAGGAACGTTCAAGTCTGTGAGTTGAATACACTCATCACACAGAAGTTTCTGAGAATGCTTCTGTCTAGTTTTTATGTGGAGACATTTCATTTCCCAGCATAGGCCTCACAGCGCTCCAAATATACCCTAGCAGATACCACAAAAAGAGTGTTCCAAAACTGCTCTTTCAAAAGAAACGTTCAAGTCTGTGAGTTGAATGCACTCGTCACAAACAAGTTTCTGGGAATGCTTCTCTCTATTCTCTATCTGAGGATGTTTCCTTTCCCAGCATTGGCCTCCAACAGCTCCAAATATGCACTTGCAGATTCTACAAAAAGAGAGTTTGAAAACTCTTCTACCAAAAAGAAGGTTCAACTCTGCGAGTAGAATGCACTCTTCACAAAGTAGTTTCTGAGAATGCTTCTGTCTCGTTTTTATTTGAAGATATTTCCTTTTCCAGCATAGGCCTCAGAGCGCTCCAAATAAACACTTGCAGATTTTACAAAGGGAGTGTTTCCAAACTGCTCTATCAAAAGGAATGTTCAAGTCTGTGAGTTGAATGCACTCATCACACAGAAGTTTCTGAGAATGCTTCTGTCTAGTTTTTACGTGAAGATATTTCATTTCCCAGCATAGGCCTGAAAGCGCTCCAAATATCCACTTGCAGATTCTACAAAAAGAGTGTTTCAAAACGGCTCTCTCAAAAGGAAGGTTCAAGTCTGTGAGTTGAATGCACTCATCACAAAGAAGTTTCTGAGAATGCTTCTGTGTAGTTGTTATTTGAAGACATTTCCTTTTCCAGCATAGGCCTCAAAGCGCTCGAAATAAACACTTGCAGATTCTGCAGAAAGAGTGTTTCAAAACTGTTCTATCAAAAGGAGCTTTCAAGTCTGTGAGTTGAATGCACTCATCACACAGAAGTTTCTGAGAATGCTTCTGTCTAGTTTTTAAGTGGAGACATTACATTTCCCAGCATAGGCCTCTCAGCGCTCCAAATATACACTAGCAGATTCCACAAAAAGAGTGTTACAAAACTGCTCTTTCAAAAGAATCTTTCAAGTCTGTGAGTTTAATGCACTCGTCAGAAACAAGTTTCTCGGAATGCTTCTGTCTAGTCCCTATCTGAGGATGTTCCCTTTTCCAGCATTGGCCTACAACAGCTGCAAATATGTACTTGTAGATTCTACAAAAAGAGAGTTTGAAAACTCTTCTATCAAAAAGAAGGTTCAACTCTGCGAGTAGAATGCACTCATCACAAAGAAGTTTCTGAGAATGCTTCTGTCTAGTTTTTATTTAAAGATATTTCCTTTTCCAGCATAGGCCTCAGAGCGCTCCAAATAAACACTTGCAGATTTTACAAAAGGAGTGTTTCCAAACTGCTCTATGAAAACGAATGTTCAAGTCTGTGAGTTGAATGCACTCATCACACAGAAGTTTCTGAGAATGCTTCTGTCTAGTTTTTAGGTGAAGATATTTCATTTCCCAGCATAGGCCTCAAAGCGCTCTAAATATCCTCTTGCAGATTCTACAAAAAGAGTGTCTCAAAACTGCTCTTTCAAAAGGAAGGTTCAAGTCTGTGAGTTGAATGCACTCATCACAAAGAAGTTTCTGAGAATGCTTCTCTGTAGTTGTTATTTGAAGACATTTCCTTTTCCAGCATAGGCCTCAAAGCGCTCGAAATAAACACTTGCAGATTCTGCAGAAAGAGTGTTTCAAAACTGTTCTATCAAAAGGAGCGTTCAAGTCTGTGAGTTGAATGTCCTCATCACACAGAAGTTTCTGAGAATGCTTCTGTCTAGTTTTCAGGTGAAGATATTTCATTTCCCAGCATAGGCCTCAAAGCGCTCCAAATATCCACTTGCAGATTCTACAAAAAGTGTGTTTCAAAACTGCTCTTTCAAAAGGAAGGTTCAAGTCTGTGAGTTGAATGCACTCATCACAAAGAAGTTTCTGAGAATGCTTCTGTGTAGTTGTTATTTGAAGACATTTCCTTTTCCAGCATAGGCCTCAAATCGCTCGAAATGAACACTTGCAGAATCTGCAGAAAGAGTGTTTCAAAACTGTTCTATCAAAAGGAACGTTCAAGTCTGTGAGTTGAATACACTCATCACACAGAAGTTTCTGAGAATGCTTCTGTCTAGTTTTTATGTGGAGACATTTCATTTCCCAGCATAGGCCTCACAGCGCTCCAAATATACACTAGCAGATACCACAAAAAGAGTGTTCCAAAACTGCTCTTTCAAAAGAAACGTTCAAGTCTGTGAGTTGAATACACTCGTCACAAACAAGTTTCTGGGAATGCTTCTCTCTAGTCTCTATCTAAGGATGTTTCCTTTCCAAGCATTGGCCCCAAACAGCTCCAAATATGGACTTGCAGATTCTTCAAAAAGAGAGTTTGAAAACTCTTATATCAAGAAGAATGTTCAAATCTGCGAGTAGAAAGCACTCATCACAAAGTAGTTTCTGAGAATGCTTCCTTCTAGTTTTTATTTGAAGATATTTCCTTTTCCAGCATAGGCCTCAGAGCGCTCCAAACAAACACTTGCAGATTTTTCAAAAGGAGTGTTTCCAAACTGCTCTATCAAAAGGAACGTTCAAGTCTGTGAGTTGAATACACTCATCACACAGAAGTTTCTGAGAATGCTTCTGTCTAGTTTTTAGGTGAAGATATTTCATTTCCCAGCATAGGCCTCAAAGCGCTCCAAATATCCACTTGTAGATACCACAAAAAATGTGTTTCAAAACTGCTCTTTCAAAAGGAAGGTTCAGGTCTGTGAGTTGAATGCACTCATCACAAAGAAGTTTCTGAGAATGCTTCTGTGTAGTTGTTATTTGAAGACATTTCCTTTTCCAGCATAGGCCTCAAATCGCTCGAAATGAACACTTGCAGATTCTGCAGAAAGAGTGTTTCAAAACTGTTCTATCAAAAGGAACGTTCAAGTCTGTGAGTTGAATACACTCATCACAGAGAAGTTTCTGAGAATGCTTCTGTCTGGTTTTTAAGTGGAGACATTACATTTCCCAGCATAGGCCTCTCAGCGCTCCAAATATACACTAGTAGATTCCACAAAAAGAGTGTTACAAAACTGCTCTTTCAAAAGAATCGTTCAAGTCTGTGAGTTTAATGCACTCGTCACAAACAAGTTTCTCGGAATGCTTCTGTCTAGTCTCTATCTGGGGATGTTCCCTTTTCCAGCATTGGCCTACAACAGCTGCAAATATGCACTTGCAGATTCTACAAAAAGAGAGTTTGAAAACTCTTCTATCAAAAAGAAGGTTCAACTCTGCGAGTAGAATGCACTCATCACAAAGTAGTTTCTGAGAATGCTTCTGTCTAGTTTTTATTTGAAGATATTTCCTTTTCCAGCATAGGCCTCAGAGCGCTCCAAATAAACACTTGCAGATTTTACAAAAGGAGTGTTTCCAAACTGCTCTATCATAAGGAATGTTCAAGTCTGTGAGTTGAATGCACTCATCACACAGACGTTTCTGAGAATGCTTCTGTCTAGTTTTTAGGTGAAGATATTTCATTTCCCAGCATAGGCCTCAAAGCGCTCTAAATATCCTCTTGCAGATTCTACAAAAAGAGCGTTTCA
This sequence comes from Pongo pygmaeus, assembly GCF_028885625.2. Taxonomy (NCBI): domain Eukaryota; kingdom Metazoa; phylum Chordata; class Mammalia; order Primates; family Hominidae; genus Pongo; species Pongo pygmaeus. Next base: position 37,769,359 of record NC_072391.2, on the reverse strand, counting down.
AAACTGCTCTTTCAAAAGGAAGGTTCAAGTCTGTGAGTTGAATGCACACATTACACAGAAGTTTCTGAGAATGCTTCTGTGTAGCTGTTATTTGAAGACATTTCCTTTTCCAGCATAGGCCTCAAAGCGCCCGAAATAAACACTTGCAGATTCTGCAGAAGTAGTGTTTCAAAACTGTTCTATCAAAAGGAACGTTCAAGTCTGTGAGTTGAATGCATTCATCACACAGAAGTTTCTGAGAATGCTTCTGTCTAGTTTTTAGGTGAAGATATTTCATTTCCCAGCATAGGCCTCAAAGCGCTCCAAATATCTACTTGCAGATTCTACAAAAAGAGAGTTTCAAAACTGCTCTTTCAAAGGGAAGGTTCAAGTCTGTGAGTTGAATGCACTCATCACAAAGAAGTTTCTGAGAATTCTTCTGTGTAGTTGTTATTTGAAGAGATTTCCTTTTCCAGCGTAGGCCTCAATTCGCTCGAAATGAACAGTTGCAGATTCTGCAGAAAGAGTGTTTCAAAACTGTTCTATCAAAAGGAACGTTCAAGTCTGTGAGTTGAATGCACTCATCATACAGAAGTTTCTGAGAATGCTTCTGTCTAGTTTTTAAGTGGAGACATTTCATTTCCCAGCATAGGCCTCCCAGCGCTCCAAATATACACTAGCAGATTTCCAGAAAAAGTGTGTTACAAAACTGCTCTTTCAAAAGAATCGTTCAAGTCTGTGAGTTTAATGCACTCGTCACAAACAAGTTTCTCGGAATGCTTCTGTCTAGTCTCTATCTGGGGATGTTCCCTTTTCCAGCATTGGCCTACAACAGCTGCAAATATGCACTTGCAGATTCTACAAAAAGAGAGTTTGAAAACTCTTCTATCAAAAAGAAGGTTCAACTCTGCGAGTAGAATGCACTCATCACAAAGTAGTTTCTGAGAATGCTTCTGTCTAGTTTTTATTTGAAGATATTTCCTTTTCCAGCATAGGCCTCAAAGCGCTCTAAATATCCTCTTGCAGATTCTACAAAAAGAGTGTTTCAAAACTGCTCTTTCAAAAGGAAGGTTCAAGTCTGTGAGTTGAATGCACTCATCACAAAGAAGTTTCTGAGAATGCCTCTGTGTAGTTGTTATTTGAAGACAGTTCCTTTTCCAGCATAGGCCTCAAAGCGCTCGAAACAAACACTTGCAGATTCTGCAGAAGGAGTGTTTCAAAACTTTTCTATCAAAAGGAACGTTCTAGTCTGTGAGTTGAAGGCATTCATCACACAGAAGTTTCTGAGAATGCTTCTGTCTAGTTTTTAGGTAAAGATATTTCATTTCCCAGCTTAGGCCTCAAAGCGCTCCGAATATCTACTTGCAGATTCTACAAAAAGAGTGTTTCCAAACTGCTCTATCAAAGGGAATGTTCAAGTCTTTGAGTTTAATGCACTCATCACACTGAAGTTTCTGAGAATGCTTCTCTGTAGTTGTTATTTGAAGACATTTCGTTTTCCAGCATAGGCCTCAAAGCGCTCGAAATAAACACTTGCAGATTCTGCAGAAAGAGTGTTTCAAAACTGTTCTATCAAAAGGAGCGTTCAAGTCTCTGAGTTGAATGCACTCATCATACAGAAGTTTCTGAGAATGATTCTGTCTAGTTTTTAGGTGAAGATACTTCATTTCCCAGCATAGGCCCCAAAGCGCTCCAAATATCTACTTGCAGATTCTACAAAAAGAGTGTTTCAAAACTGCTCTATCAAAGGGAAGGTTCAAGTCTTTGAGTTGAATGCACTCATCACAAAGAAGTTTCTGAGAATGCTTCTGTGTAGTTGTTATTTGAAGAGATTTCCTTTTCCAGCCTAGGCCTCAATTCGCTCGAAATGAACATTTGCAGATTCTGCAGAAAGAGTGTTTCAAAACTGTTCTATCAAAAGCAACGTTCAAGTCTGTGAGTTGAATGCACTCATCATACAGAAGTTTCTGAGAATGCTTCTGTCTAGTTTTTAGGTGAAGATATTTCATTTCCCAGCGTAGGCCTCAAAGCGCTCCAAATATCTACTTTCAGATTCTACAAAAAGAGTGTTTCAAAACTGCTCTATCAAAGGGAAGGTTCAAGTCTTTGAGTTGAATGCACTCATCACACAGAAGTTTCTGAGAATACTTCTGTGTAGTTGTTACTTGAAGACATTTCCTTTTCCACCATAGGCCTCAAAGCGCTCAAAATAAACACTTGCAGATTCTGCACAAAGAGTGTTTCAAAACTGTTCTATCAAAAGGAATGTTCAAGTCTGTGAGTTGAATTCACTCATCACACAGAAGTTTCTGAGAATGCTTCTGTCTAGTTTTTAGGTGAAGATATTTCATTTCCCAGCATAGGCCTCAAAGCGCTCCAAATATCCACTTGCAGATTCTACAAAAAGTGTGTTTCAAAACTGCTCTTTCAACAGGAAGGTTCAACTCTGTGATTTGAATGCACTCATCACAAAGAAGTTTCTGAGAATGCTTCTGTGTAGTTGTTATTTGAAGATATTTCCTTTTCCAGCATAGGCCTCAAAGCGCTCGAAATAAACACTTGCAGATTCTGCAGAAGGAGTGTTTCAAAACTGTTCTATCAAAAAGAACGTTCAAGTCTGTGAGTTGAATGCATTCATCACACAGAAGTTTCTGAGAATGCTTCTGTCTAGTTTTTAGGTGAAGATATTTCATTTCCCAGCATAGGCCTGAAAGCGCTCCAAATATCTACTTGCAGATTCTACAAAAAGAGAGTTTCAAAACTGCTCTTTCAAAGGGAAGGTTCAAGTCTGTGAGTTGAATGCACTCATCACAAAGAAGTTTCTGAGAATGCTTCTGTGTAGTTGTTATTTGAAGAGATTTCCTTTTCCAGCGTAGGCCTCAATTCGCTCGAAATGAACAGTTGCAGATTCTGCAGAAAGAGTGTTTCAAAACTGTTCTATCAAAAGGAACGTTCAAGTCTGTGAGTTGAATGCACTCATCACAAAGAAGTTTCTGAGAATGCTTCTGTCTAGTTTTTAAGTGGAGACATTTCATTTCCCAGCATAGGCCTCCCAGCGCTCCAAATATACACTAGCAGATTTCCACAAAAAGAGTGTTACAAAACTGCTCTTTCAAAAGAATCGTTCAAGTCTGTGAGTTTAATGCACTCGTCACAAACAAGTTTCTCGGAATGCTTCTGTCTAGTCTCTATCTGGGGATGTTCCCTTTTCCAGCATTGGCCTACAACAGCTGCAAATATGCACTTGCAGATTCTACAAAAAGAGAGTTTGAAAACTCTTCTATCAAAAAGAAAGTTCAACTCTGCGAGTAGAATGCACTCATCACAAAGTAGTTTCTGAGAATGCTTCTGTCTAGTTTTTATTTGAAGATATTTCCTTTTCCAGCATAGGCCTCAAAGCGCTCTAAATATCCTCTTGCAGATTCTACAAAAAGAGTGTTTCAAAACTGCTCTTTCAAAAGGAAGGTTCAAGTCTGTGAGTTGAATGCACTCATCACAAAGAAGTTTCTGAGAATGCCTCTGTGTAGTTGTTATTTGAAGACAGTTCCTTTTCCAGCATAGGCCTCAAAGCGCTCGAAACAAACACTTGCAGATTCTGCAGAAGGAGTGTTTCAAAACCTTTCTATCAAAAGGAACGTTCTAGTCTGTGAGTTGAATGCATTCATCACACAGAAGTTTCTGAGAATGCTTCTGTCTAGTTTTTAGGTAAAGATATTTCATTTCCCAGCTTAGGCCTCAAAGCGCTCCAAATATCTACTTGCAGATTCTACAAAAAGAGTGTTTCAAAACTGCTCTATCAAAGGGAATGTTCAAGTCTTTGAGTTTAATGCACTCATCACACAGAAGTTTCTGAGAATGCTTCTGTATAGTTGTTATTTCACGACATTTCCTTTTCCAGCATAGGCCTCAAAGCGCTCGAAATAAACACTTGCAGATTCTGCAGAAAGAGTGTTTCAAAACTGTTCTATCAAAAGGAACGTTCAAGTCTGTGAGTTGAATACACTCATCACACAGAAGTTTCTGAGAATGCTTCTGTCTAGTTTTTATGTGGAGACATTTCATTTCCCAGCATAGGCCTCACAGCGCTCCAAATATACACTAGCAGATACCACAAAAAGAGTGTTCCAAAACTGCTCTTTCAAAAGAAACGTTCAAGTCTGTGAGTTGAATGCACCCGTCACAAACAAGTTTCTGGGAATGCTTCTCTCTAGTCTCTATCTGAGGATGTTTCCTTTCCTAGCATTAGCCTCCAACAGCTCCAAATATGCACTTGCAGATTCTACAAAAAGAGAGTTTGAAAACTCTTCTACCAAAAAGAAGGTTCAACTCTGCGAGTAGAATGCACTCTTCACAAAGTAGTTTCTGAGAATGCTTCTGTCTAGTTTTTATTTGAAGATATTTCCTTTTCCAGCATAGGCCTCAGAGCGCTCCAAATAAACACTAGCAGATTTTACAAAAGGAGTGTTTCCAAACTGCTCTATCAAAAGGAATGTTCAAGTCTGTGAGTTGAATGCACTCATCACACAGAAGTTTCTGAGAATGCTTCTGTCTAGTTTTTAGGTGAAGATATTTCATTTCCCAGCATAGGCCTGAAAGCGCTCCAAATATCCACTTGCAGATTCTACAAAAAGAGTGTTTCAAAACTGCTCTTTCAAAAGGAAAGTTCAAGTCTGTGAGTTGAATGCACTCATCACAAAGAAGTTTCTGAGAATGCTTCTGTGTAGTTGTTATTTGAAGACATTTCCTTTTCCAGCATAGGCCTCAAAGCGCTCGAAATAAACACTTGCAGATTCTGCAGAAAGAGTGTTTCAAAACTGTTCTATCAAAAGGAGCGTTCAAGTCTGTGAGTTGAATGCACTCATCACACAGAAGTTTCTGAGAATGCTTCTGTCCAGTTTTCAGGTGAAGATATTTCATTTCCCAGCATAGGCCTCAAAGCGCTCCAAATATGTACTTGCAGATTGTACAAAACGTGTGTTTCAAAACCGCTCTTTCAAAAGGAAGGTTCAAGTCTGTGAGTTGAATGCACTCATCACAAAGAAGTTTCTGAGAATGCTTCTGTGTAGTTATTATTTGAAGACATTTCCTTTTCCAGCGTAGGCCTCAATTCGCTCGAAATGAACAGTTGCAGACTCTGCAGAAAGATTGTTTCAAAACTGTTCTATCAAAAGGAACGTTCAAGTCTGTGAGTTGAATGCACTCATCACAGAGAAGTTTCTGAGAATGCTTCTGTCTAGTTTTTAAGTGGAGACATTACATTTCCCAGCATAGGCCTCTCAGCGCTCCAAATATACACTAGCAGATTCCACAAAAAGAGTGTTACAAAACTGCTCTTTCAAAAGAATCTTTCAAGTCTGTGAGTTTAATGCACTCGTCACAAACAAGTTTCTCGGAATGCTTCTGTCTAGTCTCTATCTGAGGATGTTCCCTTTTCCAGCATTGGCCTACAACAGCTGCAAATATGCACTTGTAGATTCTACAAAAAGAGAGTTTGAAAACTCTTCTATCAAAAAGAAGGTTCAACTCTGCGAGTAGAATGCACTCTTCACAAAGTAGTTTCTGAGAATGCTTCTGTCTAGTTTTTATTTGAAGATATTTCCTTTTCCAGCTTAGGCCTCAGAGCGCTCCAAATAAACACTTGCAGATTTTACAAAAGGAGTGTTTCCACACTGCTCTATCAAAAGGAATGTTCTAGTCTGTGAGTTGAATGCACTCATCACACAGAAGTTTCTGAGAATGCTTCTGTCTAGTTTTTAGGTGAAGATATTTCTTTTTCCAGCATAGGCCTCAAAGAGCTCCAAATATCTACTTGCAGATTCCACAAAAAGTGTGTTTCAAAACTGCTCTTTCAAAAGGAAGGTTCAAGTCTGTGAGTTGAATGCGCTCATCACAAAAAGTTTCTGAGAATGCTTCTGTCTAGTTGTTATTTGAAGACAATTCCTTTTCCAGCATAGGCCTCAAAGCGCTCGAAATAAACACTTGCAGATTCTGCAGGAAGAGTGTTTTAAAACTGTTCTATGAAAAGGATCGTTCAAGTCTGTGAGTTGAATGCACTCATCACACAGAAGTTTCTGAGAATGCTTCTGTCTAGTTTTTAAGTGGAGAAACTACATTTCCCAGCATAGGCCTCTCAGCGCTCCAAATATACACTAGTAGATTCCACAAAAAGAGTGTTACAAAACTGCTCTTTCAAAAGAAACATTCAAGTCTGTGAGTTGAATACACTCGTCACAAACAAGTTTCTGGGAATGCTTCTCTCTAGTCTCTATCTGAGGATGTTTCCTTTAACAGCATTGGCCTCCAACAGCTCCAAATATGCACTTGCAGATTCTACAAAAAGAGAGTTTGAAAACTCTTCTACCAAAAAGAAGGTTCAACTCTGCGAGTAGAATGCACTCATCACAAAGTAGTTTCTGAGAATGCTTCTGTCTAGTTTTTATTTGAAGATATTTCCTTTTCCAGCATAGGCCTCAGAGCGCTCCAAATAAACACTTGCAGATTTTACAAAAGGAGTGTTTCCAAACTGCTCTATCAAAAGGAATGTTCAAGTCTGTGAGTTGAATGCACTCATCACACAGAAGTTTCTGAAAATGCTTCTGTCTAGTTTTTAGGTGAAGATATTTCATTTCCCAACATAGGCCTGAAAGCGCTCCAAATATCCACTTGCAGATTCTACAAAAAGAGTGTTTCAAAACTGCTCTTTCAAAAGGAAGGTTCAAGTCTGTGAGTTGAATGCACTCATCACAAAGTAGTTTCTGAGAATACTTCTGTGCAGTTGTTATTTGAAGACATTTCCTTTTCCAGCATAGGCCTCAAAGCGCTCGAAATAAACACTTGCAGATTCTGCAGAAAGAGTGTTTCAAAACTGTTCTATCAAAAGGAGCTTTCAAGTCTGTGAGTTGAATGTCCTCATCACACAGAAGTTTCTGAGAATGCTTCTGTCTAGTTTTTAGTTGAAGAGATTTCATTTCCCAGCATAGGCCTCAAAGCGCTCCAAATATCCACTTGAAGATTCTACAAAAAGTGTGTTTCAAAACTGCTCTTTCAAAAGGAAGGTTGAAGTCTGTGAGTTGAATGCACTCATCACAAAGAAGTTTCTGAGAATGCTTCTGTGTAGTTGTTATTTGAAGACATTTCCTTTTCCAGCATAGGCCTCAAAGCGCTCGAAATAAACACTTGCAGATTCTGCAGAAAGAGTGTTTCAAAACTGTTCTATCAAAAGGAGCAGTCAATTCTGTGAGTTGAATGCATTCATCACACAGAAGTTTCTGAGAATGCTTCTGTCTAGTTTTTAAGTGGAGACATTACATTTCCCAGCATAGGCCTCTCAGCGCTCCAAATATACACTAGCAGATTCCACAAAAAGAGTGTTACAAAACTGCTCTTTCAAAAGAATCGTTCAAGTCTGTGAGTTTAATGCACTCGTCACAAACAAGTTTCTCGGAATACTTCTGTCTAGTCTCTATCTGGGGATGTTCCCTTTTCCAGCATTGGCCTACAACAGCTGCAAATATGCACTTGCAGATTCTACAAAAAGAGAGTTTGAAAACTCTTCTATCAAAAAGAAGGTTCAACTCTGCGAGTAGAATGCACTCATCACAAAGTAGTTTCTGAGAATGCTTCTGTCTAGTTTTTATTTGAAGATATTTCCTTTTCCAGCATAGGCCTCAGAGCGCTCCAAATAAACACTTGCAGATTTTACAAAAGGAGTGTTTCCAAACTGCTCTATCAAAAGTAATGTTCAAGTCTGTGAGTTGAATGCACTCATCACACAGAAGTTTCTGAGAATGCTTCTGTCTAGTTTTTAGGTGAAGATATTTCATTTCCCAACATAGGCCTGAAAGCGCTCCAAATATCCACTTGCAGATTCTACAAAAAGAGTGTTTCAAAACTGCTCTTTCAAAAGGAAGGTTCAAGTCTGTGAGTTGAATGCACTCATCACAAAGTAGTTTCTGAGCATACTTCTGTGCAGTTGTTATTTGAAGACATTTCCTTTTCCAGCATAGGCCTCAAAGCGCTCGAAATAAACACTTGCAGATTCTGCAGAAAGAGTGTTTCAAAACTGTTCTATCAAAAGGAGCTTTCAAGTCTGTGAGTTGAATGTCCTCATCACACAGAAGTTTCTGAGAATGCTTCTGTCTAGTTTTTAGTTGAAGATATTTCATTTCCCAGCATAGGCCTCAAAGCGCTCCAAATATCCACTTGCAGATTCTACAAAAAGTGTGTTTCAAAACTGCTCTTTCAAAAGGAAGGTTCAAGTCTGTGAGTTGAATGCACTCATCACAAAGAAGTTTCTGAGAATTCTTCTGTGTAGTTGTTATTTGAAGACATTTCCTTTTCCAGCATAGGCCTCAAATCGCTCGAAATGAACACTTGCAGATTCTGCAGAAAGAGTGTTTCAAAACTGTTCTATCAAAAGGAACGTTCAAGTCTGTGAGTTGAATACACTCATCACACAGAAGTTTCTGAGAATGCTTCTGTCTAGTTTTTATGTGGAGACATTACATTTCCCAGCATAGGCCTCACAGCGCTCCAAATATACACTAGCAGATACCACAAAAAGAGTGTTCCAAAACTGCTCTTTCAAAAGAAACGTTCAAGTCTGTGAGATGAATGCACTCGTCACAAACAAGTTTCTGGGAATGCTTCTCTCTATTCTCTATCTGAGGATGTTTCCTTTCCCAGCATTGGCCTCCAACAGCTCCAAATATGCACTTGCAGATTCTACAAAAAGAGAGTTTGAAAACACTTCTACCAAAAAGAATGTTCAACTCTGCGAGTAGAATGCACTCTTCACAAAGTAGTTTCTGAGAATGCTTCTGTCTCGTTTTTATTTGAAGATATTTCCTTTTCCAGCATAGGCCTCAGAGCGCTCCAAATAAACACTTGCAGATTTTACAAAGGGAGTGTTTCCAAACTGCTCTATCAAAAGGAATGTTCAAGTCTGTGAGTTGAATGCACTCATCACACAGAAGTTTCTGAGAATGCTTCTGTCTAGTTTTTAGGTGAAGATATTTCATTTCCCAGCATAGGCCTGAAAGCGCTCCAAATATCCACTTGCAGATTCTACAAAAAGAGCGTTTCAAAACTGCTCTTTCAAAAGGAAGGTTCAAGTCTGTGAGTTGAATGCACTCATTACAAAGAAGTTTCTGAGAATGCTTCTGTGTAGTTGTTATTTGAAGACATTTCCTTTTCCAGCATAGGCCTCAAAGCGCCCGAAATAAACACTTGCAGATTCTGCAGAAGTAGTGTTTCAAAACTGTTCTATCAAAAGGAACGTTCAAGTCTGTGAGTTGAATGCATTCATCACACAGAAGTTTCTGAGAATGCTTCTGTCTAGTTTTTAGGTGAAGATATTTCATTTCCCAACATAGGCCTCAAAGCGCTCTAAATATCTACGTGCTGATTCTACAAAAAGAGTGTTTCAAAACTGCTCTATCAAAGGGAATGTTCAAGTCTTTGAGTTGAATGCACTCATCACACAGAAGTTTCTGAGAATGCTTCTGTATAGTTGTTATTTGAAGACATTTCCTTTTCCAGCATAGGCCTCAAAGCGCTCGAAATAAACACTTGCAGATTCTGCAGAAAGAGTGTTTCAAAACTGTTCTATCAAAAGGAATGTTCAAGTCTGTGAGTTGAATGCACTCATCACACAGAAGTTTCTGAGAATGCTTCTGTCTAGTTTTTAGGTGAAGATATTTCATTTCCCAGCATAGGCCTCAAAGCGCTCCAAATATCCACTTGAAGATTCTACAAAAAGTGTGTTTCAAAACTGCTCTTTCAAAAGGAAGGTTCAAGTCTGTGAGTTGAATGCACTCATCACAAAGAAGTTTCTGAGAATGCTTCTGTGTAGTTGTTATTTGAAGACATTTCCTTTTCCAGCATAGGCCTCAAAGCGCTCGAAATGAACATTTGCAGATTCTGCAGAAAGAGTGTTTCAAAACTGTTCTATCAAAAGGAACGTTCAAGTCTGTGAGTTGAACGCACTCATCACACAGAAGTTTCTGAGAATGCTTCTGTCTAGTTTTTATGTGGAGACATTACATTTTCCAGCATAGGCCTAACAGCGCTCCAAATATACACTAGCAGATACCACAAAAAGAGTGTTCCAAAACTGCTCTTTCAAAAGAAACGTTCAACTCTGTGAGTTGAATGCACTCGTCACAAACAAGTTTCTCGGAATGCTTCTCTCTAGTCCCTATCTGAGGATGTTTCCTTTCCCAGCATTGGCCTCCAACAGCTCCAAATATGCACTTGCAGATTCTACAAAAAGAGAGTTTGAAAACTCTTCTATCAAAAAGAAGGTTCAACTCTGCGAGTAGAATGCACTCATCACAAAGTAGTTTCTGAGAATGCTTCTGTCTACTTTTTATTTGAAGATATTTCCTTTTCCAGCATAGGCCTCAGAGCGCTCCAAATAAACACTTGCAGATTTTACAAAGGGAGTGTTTCCAAACTGCTGTATCAAAAGGAATGTTCAAGTCTGTGAGTTGAATGCACTCATCACACAGAAGTTTCTGAGAATGCTTCTGTCTAGTTTTTAGGTGAAGATATTTCATTTCCCAGCATAGGCCTCAAAGCGCTCCAAATATCCACTTGAAGATTCTACAAAAAGTGTGTTTCAAAACTGCTCTTTCAAAAGGAAGGTTCAAGTCTGTGAGTTGAATGCACTCATCACAAAGAAGTTTCTGAGAATGCTTCTGTGTAGTTGTTATTTGAAGACATTTCCTTTTCCAGCATAGGCCTCAAAGCGCTCGAAATGAACATTTGCAGATTCTGCAGAAAGAGTGTTTCAAAACTGTTCTATCAAAAGGAACGTTCAAGTCTGTGAGTTGAACGCACTCATCACACAGAAGTTTCTGAGAATGCTTCTGTCTAGTTTTTATGTGGAGACATTACATTTCCCAGCATAGGCCTAACAGCGCTCCAACTATACACTAGCAGATACCACAAAAAGAGTGTTCCAAAACTGCTCTTTCAAAAGAAACGTTCAACTCTGTGAGTTGAATGCACTCGTCACAAACAAGTTTCTCGGAATGCTTCTCTCTAGTCTCTATCTGAGGATGTTTCCTTTCCCAGCATTGGCCTCCAACAGCTCCAAATATGCACTTGCAGATTCTACAAAAAGAGAGTTTGAAAACTCTTCTATCAAAAAGAAGGTTCAACTCTGCGAGTAGAATGCACTCATCACAAAGTAGTTTCTGAGAATGCTTCTGTCTAGTTTTTATTTGAAGATATTTCCTTTTCCAGCATAGGCCTCAGAGCGCTCCAAATAAACACTTGCAGATTTTACAAAGGGAGTGTTTCCAAACTGCTCTATCAAAAGGAATGTTCAAGTCTGTGAGTTGAATGCACTCATCACACAGAAGTTTCTGAGAATGCTTCTGTCTAGTTTTTACGTGAAGATATTTCATTTCCCAGCATAGGCCTGAAAGCGCTCCAAATATCCACTTGCAGATTCTACAAAAAGAGTGTTTCAAAACTGCTCTTTCAAAAGGAAGGTTGAAGTCTGTGAGTTGAATGCACTCATCACAACGAAGTTTCTGAGAATGCTTCTGTGTAGTTGTTATTTGAAGACATTTCCTTTTCCAGCATAGGCCTCAAAGCGCTCGAAATAAACACTTGCAGATTCTGCAGAAAGAGTGTTTCAAAACTGTTCTATCAAAAGGAGCGGTCAATTCTGTGAGTTGAATGCATTCATCACACAGAAGTTTCTGAGAATGCTTCTGTCTAGTTTTTCGGTGAAGATATTTCATTTCCCAGCATAGGCCTCAAAGCGCTCCAAATATCCACTTGAAGATTCTACAAAAAGTGTGTTTCAAAACTGCTCTTTCAAAAGGAAGGTTCAAGTCTGTGAGTTCAATGCACTCATCACAAAGAAGTTTCTGAGAATGCTTCTGTGTAGTTGTTATTTGAAGACATTTCCTTTTCCAGCATAGGCCTCAAATCGCTCGAAATGAACATTTGCAGATTCTGCAGAAAGAGTGTTTCAAAACTGTGAGTTGAATGCACTCAGCACACAGAAGTTTCTGAGAATGCTTCTGTCTAGTTTTTATGTGGAGACATTACATTCCCCAGCATAGGCCTAACAGCGCTCCAAGTATACACTAGCAGATACCACAAAAAGAGTGTTCCAAAACTGCTCTTTCAAAAGAATCTTTCAAGTCTGTGAGTTGAATGCACTCGTCACAAACAAGTTTCTGGGAATGCTTCTCTCTAGTCTCTATCTGAGGATGTTTCCTTTCCCAGCATTGGCCTCCAACAGCTCAAAATATGCACTTGCAGATTCTACAAAAACAGAGTTTGAAAACTCTTCTACCAAAAAGAAGGTTCAACTCTGCGAGTAGAATGCACTCATCACAAAGTAGTTTCTGAGAATGCTTCTGTCTAGTTTTTATTTGAAGATATTTCCTTTTCCAGCATAGGCCTCAGAGCGCTCCAAATAAACACTTGCAGATTTTACAAAAGGAGTGTTTCCAAACTGCTCTATCAAAAGGAATGTTCAAGTCTGTGAGTTGAATGCACTCATCACACAGAAGTTTCTGAGAATGCTTCTGTCTAGTTTTTACGTGAAGATATTTCATTTCCCAGCATAGGCCTGAAAGCGCTCCAATTATCCACTTGCAGATTCTACAAAAAGAGTGTTTCAAAACTGCTCTTTCAAAAGGAAGGTTCAAGTCTGTGAGTTGAATGCACTCATCACAAAGAAGTTTCTGAGAATGCTTCTGTGTAGTTGTTATTTGAAGACATTTCCTTTCCCAGCATAGGCCTCAAAGCGCTCGAAATAAACACTTGCAGATTCTGCAGAAAGAGTGTTTCAAACCTGTTCTATCAAAAGGAGCGTTCAATTCTGTGAGTTGAATGCACTCATCACACAGAAGTTTCTGAGAATGCTTCTGTCTAGTTTTTAGGTGAAGATATTTCATTTCCCAGCATAGGCCTCAAAGCGCTCCAAATATGCACTTGCAGGTTCTACAAAAAGTGTGTTTCAAAACTGCTGTTTCAAAAGGAAGGTTCAAGTCTGTAAGTTGAATGCACTCATCACAAAGAAGTTTCTGAGAATGCTTCTGTGTAGTTGTTATTTGAAGACATTTCCTTTTCCAGCGTAGGCCTCAATTCGCTCGAAATGAACAGTTGCAGATTCTGCAGAAAGAGTGTTTCAAAACTGTTCTATCGAAAGGAACGTTCAAGTCTGTGAGTTGAATACACTCATCACACAGAAGTTTCTGAGAATGCTTCTGTCTAGTTTTTAAGTGGAGACATTACATTTCCCAGCATAGGCCTCTCAGCGCTCCAAATATACACTAGCAGATTCCACAAAAAGAGTGTTCCAAAACTGCTCTTTCAAAAGAATCTTTCAAGTCTGTGAGTTTAATGCACTCGTCACAAACAAGTTTCTCGGAATGCTTCTGTCTGGTCTCTATCTGAGGATGTTCCCTTTTCCAGCATTGGCCTACAACAGCTGCAAATATGCACTTCTAGATTCTACAAAAAGAGAGTTTGAAAACTCTTCTATCAAAAAGAAGGTTCAACTCTGCGAGTAGAATGCACTCATCACAAAGAAGTTTCTGAGAATGCTTCTGTCTAGTTTTTATTGAAAGATATTTCCTTTTCCAGCATAGGCCTCAGAGCGCTCCAAATAAACACTTGCAGATTTTACAAAAGGAGTGTTTCCAAACTGCTCTATGAAAACGAATGTTCAAGTCTGTGAGTTGAATGCACTCATCACACAGAAGTTTCTGAGAATGCTTCTGTCTAGTTTTTAGGTGAAGATATTTCATTTCCCAGCATAGGCCTCAAAGCGCTCTAAATATCCTCTTGCAGATTCTACAAAAAGAGTGTTTCAAAACTGCTCTTTCAAAAGGAAGGTTCAAGTCTGTGAGTTGAATGCACTCATCACAAAGAAGTTTCTGAGAATGCTTCTCTGTAGTTGTTATTTGAAGACATTTCGTTTTCCAGCATAGGCCTCAAAGCGCTCGAAATAAACACTTGCAGATTCTGCAGAAAGAGTGTTTCAAAACTGTTCTATCAAAAGGAGCGTTGAAGCCTCTGAGTTGAATGCACTCATCATACAGAAGTTTCTGAGAATGATTCTGTCTAGTTTTTAGGTGAAGATACTTCATTTCCCAGCATAGGCCTCAAAGCGCTCCAAATATCTACTTGCAGATTCTACAAAAAGAGTGTTTCAAAACTGCTCTATCAAAGGGAAGGTTCAAGTCTTTGAGTTGAATGCACTCATCACAAAGAAGTTTCTGAGAATGCTTCTGTGTAGTTGTTATTTGAAGAGATTTCCTTTTCCAGCCTAGGCCTCAATTCGCTCGAAATGAACAGTTGCAGATTCTGCAGAAAGAGTGTTTCAAAACTGTTCTATCAAAAGGAACGTTCAAGTCTGTGAGTTGAACGCACTCATCATACAGAAGTTTCTGAGAATGATTCTGTCTAGTTTTTAGGTGAAGATATTTCATTTCCCAGCATAGGCCTCAAAGCGCTCCAAATATCTACTTTCAGATTCTACAAAAAGAGTGTTTCAAAACTGCTCTATCAAAGGGAAGGTTCAAGTCTTTGAGTTTAATGCACTCATCACACAGAAGTTTCTGAGAATGCTTCTGTATAGTTGTTATTTCACGACATTTCCTTTTCCAGCATAGGCCTCAAAGCGCTCGAAATAAACACTTGCAGATTCTGCAGAAAGAGTGTTTCAAAACTGTTCTATCAAAAGGAACGTTCAAGTCTGTGAGTTGAATACACTCATCACACAGAAGCTTCTGAGAATGCTTCTGTCTAGTTTTTATGTGGAGACATTTCATTTCCCAGCATAGGCCTCACAGCGCTCCAAATATACACTAGCAGATACCACAAAAAGAGTGTTCCAAAACTGCTCTTTCAAAAGAAACGTTCAAGTCTGTGAGTTGAATGCACTCGTCACAAACAAGTTTCTGGGAATGCTTCTCTCTAGTCTCTATCTGAGGATGTTTCCTTTCCTAGCATTGGCCTCCAACAGCTCCAAATATGCACTTGCAGATTCTACAAAAAGAGAGTTTGAAAACTCTTCTACCAAAAAGAAGGTTCAACTCTGCGAGTAGAATGCACTCATCTCAAAGAAGTTTCTGAGAATGCTTCTGTCTAGTTTTTATTGAAAGATATTTCCTTTTCCAGCATAGGCCTCAGAGCGCTCCAAATAAACACTTGCAGATTTTACAAAAGGAGTGTTTCCAAACTGCTCTATGAAAACGAATGTTCAAGTCTGTGAGTTGAATGCACTCATCACACAGAAGTTTCTGAGAATGCTTCTGTCTAGTTTTTAGGTGAAGATATTTCATTTCCCAGCATAGGCCTCAAAGCGCTCTAAATATCCTCTTGCAGATCCTACAAAAAGAGTGTTTCAAAACTGCTCTTTCAAAAGGAAGGTTCAAGTCTGTGAGTTGAATGCACTCATCACAAAGAAGTTTCTGAGAATGCTTCTCTGTAGTTGTTATTTGAAGACATTTCGTTTTCCAGCATAGGCCTCAAAGCGCTCGAAATAAACACTTGCAGATTCTGCAGAAAGAGTGTTTCAAAACTGTTCTATCAAAAGGAGCGTTCAAGTCTCTGAGTTGAATGCACTCATCATACAGAAGTTTCTGAGAATGATTCTGTCTAGTTTTTAGGTGAAGATACTTCATTTCCCAGCATAGGCCCCAAAGCGCTCCAAATATCTACTTGCAGATTCTACAAAAAGAGTGTTTCAAAACTGCTCTATCAAAGGGAAGGTTCAAGTCTTTGAGTTGAATGCACTCATCACAAAGAAGTTTCTGAGAATGCTTCTGTGTAGTTGTTATTTGAAGAGATTTCCTTTTCCAGCCTAGGCCTCAATTCGCTCGAAATGAACATTTGCAGATTCTGCAGAAAGAGTGTTTCAAAACTGTTCTATCAAAAGCAATGTTCAAGTCTGTGAGTTGAATGCACTCATCATACAGAAGTTTCTGAGAATGCTTCTGTCTAGTTTTTAGGTGAAGATATTTCATTTCCCAGCGTAGGCCTCAAAGCGCTCCAAATATCTACTTTCAGATTCTACAAAAAGAGTGTTTCAAAACTGCTCTATCAAAGGGAAGGTTCAAGTCTTTGAGTTGAATGCACTCATCACACAGAAGTTTCTGAGAATGCTTCTGTGTAGTTGTTACTTGAAGACATTTCCTTTTCCACCATAGGCCTCAAAGCGCTCAAAATAAACACTTGCAGATTCTGCACAAAGAGTGTTTCAAAACTGTTCTATCAAAAGGAATGTTCAAGTCTGTGAGTTGAATGCACTCATCACACAGAAGTTTCTGAGAATGCTTCTGTCTAGTTTTTAGGTGAAGATATTTCGTTTCCCAGCATAGGCCTCAAAGCGCTCCAAATATCCACTTGCAGATTCTACAAAAAGTGTGTTTCAAAACTGCTCTTTCAAAAGGAAGGTTCAACTCTGTGATTTGAATGCACTCATCACAAAGAAGTTTCTGAGAATGCTTCTGTGTAGTTGTTATTTGAAGATATTTCCTTTTCCAGCATAGGCCTCAAAGCGCTCGAAATAAACACTTGCAGATTCTGCAGAAGGAGTGTTTCAAAACTGTTCTATCAAAAAGAACGTTCAAGTCTGTGAGTTGAATGCATTCATCACACAGAAGTTTCTGAGAATGCTTCTGTCTAGTTTTTAGGTGAAGATATTTCATTTCCCAGCATAGGCCTGAAAGCGCTCCAAATATCTACTTGCAGATTCTACAAAAAGAGAGTTTCAAAACTGCTCTTTCAAAGGGAAGGTTCAAGTCTGTGAGTTGAATGCACTCATCACAAAGAAGTTTCTGAGAATTCTTCTGTGTAGTTGTTATTTGAAGAGATTTCCTTTTCCAGCGTAGGCCTCAATTCGCTCGAAATGAACAGTTGCAGATTCTGCAGAAAGAGTGTTTCAAAACTGTTCTATCAAAAGGAACGTTCAAGTCTGTGAGTTGAATGCACTCATCACACAGAAGTTTCTGAGAATGCTTCTGTCTAGTTTTTAAGTGGAGACATTTCATTTCCCAGCATAGGCCTCCCAGCGCTCCAAATATACACTAGCAGATTTCCACAAAAAGAGTGTTACAAAACTGCTCTTTCAAAAGAATCGTTCAAGTCTGTGAGTTTAATGCACTCGTCACAAACAAGTTTCTCGGAATGCTTCTGTCTAGTCTCTATCTGGGGATGTTCCCTTTTCCAGCATTGGCCTACAACAGCTGCAAATATGCACTTGCAGATTCTACAAAAAGAGAGTTTGAAAACTCTTCTATCAAAAAGAAGGTTCAACTCTGCGAGTAGAATGCACTCATCACAAAGTAGTTTCTGAGAATGCTTCTGTCTAGTTTTTATTTGAAGATATTTCCTTTTCCAGCATAGGCCTCAAAGCGCTCTAAATATCCTCTTGCAGATTCTACAAAAAGAGTGTTTCAAAACTGCTCTTTCAAAAGGAAGGTTCAAGTCTGTGAGTTGAATGCACTCATCACAAAGAAGTTTCTGAGAATGCCTCTGTGTAGTTGTTATTTGAAGACAGTTCCTTTTCCAGCATAGGCCTCAAAGCGCTCGAAACAAACACTTGCAGATTCTGCAGAAGGAGTGTTTCAAAACTTTTCTATCAAAAGGAACGTTCTAGTCTGTGAGTTGAATGCATTCATCACACAGAAGTTTCTGAGAATGCTTCTGTCTAGTTTTTAGGTAAAGATATTTCATTTCCCAGCTTAGGCCCCAAAGCGCTCCAAATATCTACTTGCAGATTCTACAAAAAGAGTGTTTCAAAACTGCTCTATCAAAGGGAATGTTCAAGTCTTTGAGTTTAATGCACTCATCACACAGAAGTTTCTGAGAATGCTTCTGTATAGTTGTTATTTCACGACATTTCCTTTTCCAGCATAGGCCTCAAAGCGCTCGAAATAAACACTTGCAGATTCTGCAGAAAGAGTGTTTCAAAACTGTTCTATCAAAAGGAACGTTCAAGTCTGTGAGTTGAATACACTCATCACACAGAAGTTTCTGAGAATGCTTCTGTCTAGTTTTTATGTGGAGACATTTCATTTCCCAGCATAGGCCTCACAGCGCTCCAAATATACACTAGCAGATACCACAAAAAGAGTGTTCCAAAACTGCTCTTTCAAAAGAAACGTTCAAGTCTGTGAGTTGAATGCACTCGTCACAAACAAGTTTCTGGGAATGCTTCTCTCTAGTCTCTATCTGAGGATGTTTCCTTTCCTAGCATTGGCCTCCAACAGCTCCAAATATGCACTTGCAGATTCTACAAAAAGAGAGTTTGAAAACTCTTCTACCAAAAAGAAGGTTCAACTCTGCGAGTAGAATGCACTCATCTCAAAGAAGTTTCTGAGAATGCTTCTGTCTAGTTTTTATTGAAAGATATTTCCTTTTCCAGCATAGGCCTCAGAGCGCTCCAAATAAACACTTGCAGACTTTACAAAAGGAGTGTTTCCAAACTGCTCTATGAAAACGAATGTTCAAGTCTGTGAGTTGAATGCACTCATCACACAGAAGTTTCTGAGAATGCTTCTGTCTAGTTTTTAGGTGAAGATATTTCATTTCCCAGCATAGGCCTCAAAGCGCTCTAAATATCCTCTTGCAGATTCTACAAAAAGAGTGTTTCAAAACTGCTCTTTCAAAAGGAAGGTTCAAGTCTGTGAGTTGAATGCACTCATCACAAAGAAGTTTCTGAGAATGCTTCTCTGTAGTTGTTATTTGAAGACATTTCGTTTTCCAGCATAGGCCTCAAAGCGCTCGAAATAAACACTTGCAGATTCTGCAGAAAGAGTGTTTCAAAACTGTTCTATCAAAAGGAGCGTTCAAGTCTCTGAGTTGAATGCACTCATCATACAGAAGTTTCTGAGAATGATTCTGTCTAGTTTTTAGGTGAAGATACTTCATTTCCCAGCATAGGCCCCAAAGCGCTCCAAATATCTACTTGCAGATTCTACAAAAAGAGTGTTTCAAAACTGCTCTATCAAAGGGAAGGTTCAAGTCTTTGAGTTGAATGCACTCATCACAAAGAAGTTTCTGAGAATTCTTCTGTGTAGTTGTTATTTGAAGAGATTTCCTTTTCCAGCGTAGGCCTCAATTAGCTCGAAATGAACAGTTGCAGATTCTGCAGAAAGAGTGTTTCAAAACTGTTCTATCAAAAGGAACGTTCAAGTCTGTGAGTTGAATGCACTCATCACACAGAAGTTTCTGAGAATGCTTCTGTCTAGTTTTTAAGTGGAGACATTTCATTTCCCAGCATAGGCCTCCCAGCGCTCCAAATATACACTAGCAGATTTCCACAAAAAGAGTGTTACAAAACTGCTCTTTCAAAAGAATCGTTCAAGTCTGTGAGTTTAATGCACTCGTCACAAACAAGTTTCTCGGAATGCTTCTGTCTAGTCTCTATCTGGGGATGTTCCCTTTTCCAGCATTGGCCTACAACAGCTGCAAATATGCACTTGCAGATTCTACAAAAAGAGAGTTTGAAAACTCTTCTATCAAAAAGAAGGTTCAACTCTGCGAGTAGAATGCACTCATCACAAAGTAGTTTCTGAGAATGCTTCTGTCTAGTTTTTATTTGAAGATATTTCCTTTTCCAGCATAGGCCTCAAAGCGCTCTAAATATCCTCTTGCAGATTCTACAAAAAGAGTGTTTCAAAACTGCTCTTTCAAAAGGAAGGTTCAAGTCTGTGAGTTGAATGCACTCATCACAAAGAAGTTTCTGAGAATGCCTCTGTGTAGTTGTTATTTGAAGACAGTTCCTTTTCCAGCATAGGCCTCAAAGCGCTCGAAACAAACACTTGCAGATTCTGCAGAAGGAGTGTTTCAAAACTTTTCTATCAAAAGGAACGTTCTAGTCTGTGAGTTGAATGCATTCATCACACAGAAGTTTCTGAGAATGCTTCTGTCTAGTTTTTAGGTAAAGATATTTCATTTCCCAGCTTAGGCCCCAAAGCGCTCCAAATATCTACTTGCAGATTCTACAAAAAGAGTGTTTCAAAACTGCTCTATCAAAGGGAATGTTCAAGTCTTTGAGTTTAATGCACTCATCACACAGAAGTTTCTGAGAATGCTTCTGTATAGTTGTTATTTCACGACATTTCCTTTTCCAGCATAGGCCTCAAAGCGCTCGAAATAAACACTTGCAGATTCTGCAGAAAGAGTGTTTCAAAACTGTTCTATCAAAAGGAACGTTCAAGTCTGTGAGTTGAATACACTCATCACACAGAAGTTTCTGAGAATGCTTCTGTCTAGTTTTTATCTGGAGACATTTCATTTCCCAGCATAGGCCTCACAGCGCTCCAAATATACACTAGCAGATACCACAAAAAGAGTGTTCCAAAACTGCTCTTTCAAAAGAAACGTTCAAGTCTGTGAGTTGAATGCACTCGTCACAAACAAGTTTCTGGGAATGCTTCTCTCTAGTCTCTATCTGAGGATGTTTCCTTTCCTAGCATTAGCCTCCAACAGCTCCAAATATGCACTTGCAAATTCTACAAAAAGAGAGTTTGAAAACTCTTCTACCAAAAAGAAGGTTCAACTCTGCGAGTAGAATGCACTCTTCACAAAGTAGTTTCTGAGAATGCTTCTGTCTAGTTTTTATTTGAAGATATTTCCTTTTCCAGCATAGGCCTCAGAGCGCTCCAAATAAACACTAGCAGATTTTACAAAAGGAGTGTTTCCAAACTGCTCTATCAAAAGGAATGTTCAAGTCTGTGAGTTGAATGCACTCATCACACAGAAGTTTCTGAGAATGCTTCTGTCTAGTTTTTAGGTGAAGGTATTTCATTTCCCAGCATAGGCCTGAAAGCGCTCCAAATATCCACTTGCAGATTCTACAAAAAGAGTGTTTCAAAACTGCTCTTTCAAAAGGAAAGTTCAAGTCTGTGAGTTGAATGCACTCATCACAAAGAAGTTTCTGAGAATGCTTCTGTGTAGTTGTTATTTGAAGACATTTCGTTTTCCAGCATAGGCCTCAAAGCGCTCGAAATAAACACTTGCAGATTCTGCAGAAAGAGTGTTTCAAAACTGTTCTATCAAAAGGAGCGTTCAAGTCTGTGAGTTGAATGCACTCATCACACAGAAGTTTCTGAGAATGCTTCTGTCCAGTTTTCAGGTGAAGATATTTCATTTCCCAGCATAGGCCTAAAAACGCTCCAAATATGCACTTGCAGATTCTACAAAACGTGTGTTTCAAAACCGCTCTTTCAAAAGGAAGGTTCAAATCTGTGAGTTGAATGCACTCATCACAAAGAAGTTTCTGAGAATGCTTCTGTGTAGTTATTATTTGAAGACATTTCCTTTTCCAGCGTAGGCCTCAATTCGCTCGAAATGAACAGTTGCAGATTCTGCAGAAAGATTGTTTCAAAACTGTTCTATCAAAAGGAAAGTTCAAGTCTGTGAGTTGAATGCACTCATCACAGAGAAGTTTCTGAGAATGCTTCTGTCTAGTTTTTAAGTGGAGACATTACATTTCCCAGCATAGGCCTCTCAGCGCTCCAAATATACACTAGCAGATTCCACAAAAAGAGTGTTACAAAACTGCTCTTTCAAAAGAATCTTTCAAGTCTGTGAGTTTAATGCACTCGTCACAAACAAGTTTCTCGGAATGCTTCTGTCTAGTCTCTATCTGAGGATGTTCCCTTTTCCAGCATTGGCCTACAACAGCTGCAAATATGCACTTGTAGATTCTACAAAAAGAGAGTTTGAAAACTCTTCTATCAAAAAGAAGGTTCAACTCTGCGAGTAGAATGCACTCTTCACAAAGTAGTTTCTGAGAATGCTTCTGTCTAGTTTTTATTTGAAGATATTTCCTTTTCCAGCTTAGGCCTCAGAGCGCTCCAAATAAACACTTGCAGATTTTACAAAAGGAGTGTTTCCACACTGCTCTATCAAAAGGAATGTTCTAGTCTGTGAGTTGAATGCACTCATCACCCAGAAGTTTCTGAGAATGCTTCTGTCTAGTTTTTAGGTGAAGATATTTCTTTTTCCAGCATAGGCCTCAAAGAGCTCCAAATATCTACTTGCAGATTCCACAAAAAGTGTGTTTCAAAACTGCTCTTTCAAAAGGAAGGTTCAAGTCTGTGAGTTAAATGCGCTCATCACAAAAAGTTTCTGAGAATGCTTCTGTCTAGTTGTTATTTGAAGACAATTCCTTTTCCAGCATAGGCCTCAAAGCGCTCGAAATAAACACTTGCAGATTCTGCAGGAAGAGTGTTTTAAAACTGTTCTATGAAAAGGAGCGTTCAAGTCTGTGAGTTGAATGCACTCATCACACAGAAGTTTCTGAGAATGCTTCTGTCTAGTTTTTAAGTGGAGACATTACATTTCCCAGCATAGGCCTCTCAGCGCTCCAAATATACACTAGTAGATTCCACAAAAAGAGTGTTACAAAACTGCTCTTTCAAAAGAATCGTTCAAGTCTGTGAGTTTAATGCACTCGTCACAAACAAGTTTCTCGGAATGCTTCTGTCTAGTCTCTCTCTGGGAATGTTCCCTTTTCCAGCATTGGCCTACAACAGCTGCAAATATGCACTTGCAGATTCTACAAAAAGAGAGTTTGAAAACTCTTCTATCAAAAAGAAGGTTCAACTCTGCGAGTAGAATGCACTCATCACAAAGTAGTTTCTGAGAATGCTTCTGTCTAGTTTTTATTTGAAGATATTTCCTTTTCCAGCATAGGCCTCAGAGCGCTCCAAATAAACACTTGCAGATTTTACAAAAGGAGTGTTTCCAAACTGCTCTATCAAAAGGAATG
The DNA here is from genome assembly GCF_028885625.2 of Pongo pygmaeus. Taxonomy (NCBI): domain Eukaryota; kingdom Metazoa; phylum Chordata; class Mammalia; order Primates; family Hominidae; genus Pongo; species Pongo pygmaeus. The sequence continues at coordinate 37,746,618 of NC_072391.2, read as the reverse complement.
TTCAAGTCTGTGAGTTGAATGCACTCATCACAAAGTAGTTTCTGAGAATACTTCTGTGCAGTTGTTATTTGAAGACATTTCCTTTTCCAGCATAGGCCTCAAAGCGCTCGAAATAAACACTTGCAGATTCTGCAGAAAGAGTGTTTCAAAACTGTTCTATCAAAAGGAGCTTTCAAGTCTGTGAGTTGAATGTCCTCATCACACAGAAGTTTCTGAGAATGCTTCTGTCTAGTTTTTAGTTGAAGAGATTTCATTTCCCAGCATAGGCCTCAAAGCGCTCCAAATATCCACTTGCAGATTCTACAAAAAGTGTGTTTCAAAACTGCTCTTTCAAAAGGAAGGTTCAAGTCTGTGAGTTGAATGCACTCATCACAAAGAAGTTTCTGAGAATGCTTCTGTGTAGTTGTTATTTGAAGACATTTCCTTTTCCAGCATAGGCCTCAAATCGCTCGAAATGAACACTTGCAGATTCTGCAGAAAGAGTGTTTCAAAACTGTTCTATCAAAAGGAACGTTCAAGTCTGTGAGTTGAATACACTCATCACACAGAAGTTTCTGAGAATGCTTCTGTCTAGTTTTTATGTGGAGACATTTCATTTCCCAGCATAGGCCTCACAGCGCTCCAAATATACCCTAGCAGATACCACAAAAAGAGTGTTCCAAAACTGCTCTTTCAAAAGAAACGTTCAAGTCTGTGAGTTGAATGCACTCGTCACAAACAAGTTTCTGGGAATGCTTCTCTCTATTCTCTATCTGAGGATGTTTCCTTTCCCAGCATTGGCCTCCAACAGCTCCAAATATGCACTTGCAGATTCTACAAAAAGAGAGTTTGAAAACTCTTCTACCAAAAAGAAGGTTCAACTCTGCGAGTAGAATGCACTCTTCCAAAGTAGTTTCTGAGAATGCTTCTGTCTCGTTTTTATTTGAAGATATTTCCTTTTCCAGCATAGGCCTCAGAGCGCTCCAAATAAACACTTGCAGATTTTACAAAGGGAGTGTTTCCAAACTGCTCTATCAAAAGGAATGTTCAAGTCTGTGAGTTGAATGCACTCATCACACAGAAGTTTCTGAGAATGCTTCTGTCTAGTTTTTAGGTGAAGATATTTCATTTCCCAGCATAGGCCTGAAAGCGCTCCAAATATCCACTTGCAGATTCTACAAAAAGAGCGTTTCAAAACTGCTCTTTCAAAAGGAAGGTTCAAGTCTGTGAGTTGAATGCACTCATTACAAAGAAGTTTCTGAGAATGCTTCTGTGTAGTTGTTATTTGAAGACATTTCCTTTTCCAGCATAGGCCTCAAAGCGCCCGAAATAAACACTTGCAGATGCTGCAGAAGGAGTGTTTCAAAACTGTTCTATCAAAAGGAACGTTCAAGTCTGTGAGTTGAATGCATTCATCACACAGAAGTTTCTGAGAATGCTTCTGTCTAGTTTTTAGGTGAAGATATTTCATTTCCCAACATAGGCCTCAAAGCGCTCTAAATATCTACGTGCAGATTCTACATAAAGAGTGTTTCAAAACTGCTCTATCAAAGGGAATGTTCAAGTCTTTGAGTTGAATGCACTCATCACACAGAAGTTTCTGAGAATGCTTCTGTATAGTTGTTATTTGAAGACATTTCCTTTTCCAGCATAGGCCTCAAAGCGCTCGAAATAAACACTTGCAGATTCTGCAGAAAGAGTGTTTCAAAACTGTTCTATCAAAAGGAATGTTCAAGTCTGTGAGTTGAATGCACTCATCACACAGAAGTTTCTGAGAATGCTTCTGTCTAGTTTTTAGGTGAAGATATTTCATTTCCCAGCATAGGCCTCAAAGCGCTCCAAATATCCACTTGAAGATTCTACAAAAAGTGTGTTTCAAAACTGCTCTTTCAAAAGGAAGGTTCAAGTCTGTGAGTTGAATGCACTCATCACAAAGAAGTTTCTGAGAATGCTTCTGTGTAGTTGTTATTTGAAGACATTTCCTTTTCCAGCATAGGCCTCAAAGTGCTCGAAATGAACATTTGCAGATTCTGCAGAAAGAGTGTTTCAAAACTGTTCTATCAAAAGGAACGTTCAAGTCTGTGTGTTGAACGCACTCATCACACAGAAGTTTCTGAGAATGCTTCTGTCTAGTTTTTATGTGGAGACATTACATTTCCCAGCATTGGCCTAACAGCGCTCCAAATATACACTAGCAGATACCACAAAAAGAGTGTTCCAAAACTGCTCTTTCAAAAGAAACGTTCAACTCTGTGAGTTGAATGCACTCGTCACAAACAAGTTTCTCGGAATGCTTCTCTCTAGTCTCTATCTGAGGATGTTTCCTTTCCCAGCATTGGCCTCCAACAGCTCCAAATATGCACTTGCAGATTCTACAAAAAGAGAGTTTGAAAACTCTTCTATCAAAAAGAAGGTTCAACTCTGCGAGTAGAATGCACTCATCACAAAGTAGTTTCTGAGAATGCTTCTGTCTACTTTTTATTTGAAGATATTTCCTTTTCCAGCATAGGCCTCAGAGCGCTCCAAATAAACACTTGCAGATTTTACAAAAGGAGTGTTTCCAAACTGCTGTATCAAAAGGAATGTTCAAGTCTGTGAGTTGAATGCACTCATCACACAGAAGTTTCTGAGAATGCTTCTGTCTAGTTTTTACGTGAAGATATTTCATTTCCCAGCATAGGCCTGAAAGCGCTCCAAATATCCACTTGCAGATTCTACAAAAAGAGTGTTTCAAAACTGCTCTTTCAAAAGGAAGGTTGAAGTCTGTGAGTTGAATGCACTCATCACAAAGAAGTTTCTGAGAATGCTTCTGTGTAGTTGTTATTTGAAGACATTTCCTTTTCCAGCATAGGCCTCAAAGCGCTCGAAATAAACACTTGCAGATTCTGCAGAAAGAGTGTTTCAAAACTGTTCTATCAAAAGGAGCAGTCAATTCTGTGAGTAGAATGCATTCATCACACAGAAGTTTCTGAGAATGCTTCTGTCTAGTTTTTAAGTGGAGACATTACATTTCCCAGCATAGGCCTCTCAGCGCTCCAAATATACACTAGCAGATTCCACAAAAAGAGTGTTACAAAACTGCTCTTTCAAAAGAATCGTTCAAGTCTGTGAGTTTAATGCACTCGTCACAAACAAGTTTCTCGGAATGCTTCTGTCTAGTCTCTATCTGGGGATGTTCCCTTTTCCAGCATTGGCCTACAACAGCTGCAAATATGCACTTGTAGATTCTACAAAAAGAGAGTTTGAAAACTCTTCTATCAAAAAGAAGGTTCAACTCTGCGAGTAGAATGCACTCATCACAAAGTAGTTTCTGAGAATGCTTCTGTCTAGTTTTTATTTGAAGATATTTCCTTTTCCAGCATAGGCCTCAGAGCGCTCCAAATAAACACTTGCAGATTTTACAAAAGGAGTGTTTCCAAACTGCTCTATCAAAAGTAATGTTCAAGTCTGTGAGTTGAATGCACTCATCACACAGAAGTTTCTGAGAATGCTTCTGTCTAGTTTTTAGGTGAAGATATTTCATTTCCCAACATAGGCCTAAAAGCGCTCCAAATATCCAATTGCAGATTCTAGAAAAAGAGTGTTTCCAAACTGCTCTATCAAAAGGAATGTTCAAGTCTGTGAGTTGAATGCACTCATCACACAGAAGTTTCTGAAAATGCTTCTGTCTAGTTTTTAGGTGAAGATATTTCATTTCCCAACATAGGCCTGAAAGCGCTCCAAATATCCACTTGCAGATTCTACAAAAAGAGTGTTTCAAAACTGCTCTTTCAAAAGGAAGGTTCAAGTCTGTGAGTTGAATGCACTCATCACAAAGTAGTTTCTGAGAATACTTCTGTGCAGTTGTTATTTGAAGACATTTCCTTTTCCAGCATAGGCCTCAAAGCGCTCGAAATAAACACTTGCAGATTCTGCAGAAAGAGTGTTTCAAAACTGTTCTGTCAAAAGGAGCTTTCAAGTCTGTGAGTTGAATGTCCTCATCACACAGAAGTTTCTGAGAATGCTTCTGTCTAGTTTTTAGTTGAAGATATTTCATTTCCCAGCATAGGCCTCAAAGCGCTCCAAATATCCACTTGCAGATTCTACAAAAAGTGTGTTTCAAAACTGCTCTTTCAAAAGGAAGGTTCAAGTCTGTGAGTTGAATGCACTCATCACAAAGAAGTTTCTGAGAATGCTTCTGTGTAGTTGTTATTTGAAGACATTTCCTTTTCCAGCATAGGCCTCAAATCACTCGAAATGAACACTTGCAGATTCTGCAGAAAGAGTGTTTCAAAACTGTTCTATCAAAAGGAACGTTCAAGTCTGTGAGTTGAATACACTCATCACACAGAAGTTTCTGAGAATGCTTCTGTCTAGTTTTTATGTGGAGACATTACATTTCCCAGCATAGGCCTCACAGCGCTCCAAATATACACTAGCAGATACCACAAAAAGAGTGTTCCAAAACTGCTCTTTCAAAAGAAACGTTCAAGTCTGTGAGTTGAATGCACTCGTCACAAACAAGTTTCTGGGAATGCTTCTCTCTATTCTCTATCTGAGGATGTTTCCTTTCCCAGCATTGGCCTCCAACATCTCCAAATATGCACTTGCAGATTCTACAAAAAGAGAGTTTGAAAACTCTTCTACCAAAAAGAATGTTCAACTCTGCGAGTAGAATGCACTCTTCACAAAGTAGTTTCTGAGAATGCTTCTGTCTCGTTTTTATTTGAAGATATTTCCTTTTCCAGCATAGGCCTCAGAGCGCTCCAAATAAACACTTGCAGATTTTACAAAGGGAGTGTTTCCAAACTGCTCTATCAAAAGGAATGTTCAAGTCTGTGAGTTGAATGCACTCATCACACAGAAGTTTCTGAGAACGCTTCTGTCTAGTTTTTAGGTGAAGATATTTCATTTCCCAGCATAGGCCTGAAAGCGCTCCAAATATCCACTTGCAGATTCTACAAAAAGAGCGTTTCAAAACTGCTCTTTCAAAAGGAAGGTTCAAGTCTGTGAGTTGAATGCACTCATTACAAAGAAGTTTCTGAGAATGCTTCTGTGTAGTTGTTATTTGAAGACATTACCTTTTCCAGCATAGGCCTCAAAGCGCCCGAAATAAACACTTGCAGATTCTGCAGAAGTAGTGTTTCAAAACTGTTCTATCAAAAGGAACGTTCAAGTCTGTGAGTTGAATGCATTCATCACACAGAAGTTTCTGAGAATGCTTCTGTCTAGTTTTTAGGTGAAGATATTTCATTTCCCAACATAGGCCTCAAAGCGCTCTAAATATCTACGTGCAGATTCTACAAAAAGAGTGTTTCAAAACTGCTCTATCAAAGGGAATGTTCAAGTCTTTGAGTTGAATGCACTCATCACACAGAAGTTTCTGAGAATGCTTCTGTATAGTTGTTATTTGAAGACATTTCCTTTTCCAGCATAGGCCTCAAAGCGCTCGAAATAAACACTTGCAGATTCTGCAGAAAGAGTGTTTCAAAACTGTTCTATCAAAAGGAATGTTCAAGTCTGTGAGTTGAATGCACTCATCACACAGACGTTTCTGAGAATGCTTCTGTCTAGTTTTTAGGTGAAGATATTTCATTTCCCAGCATAGGCCTCAAAGCGCTCCAAATATCCACTTGAAGATTCTACAAAAAGTGTGTTTCAAAACTGCTCTTTCAAAAGGAAGGTTCAAGTCTGTGAGTTGAATGCACTCATCACAAAGAAGTTTCTGAGAATGCTTCTGTGTAGTTGTTATTTGAAGACATTTCCTTTTCCAGCATAGGCCTCAAAGCGCTCGAAATGAACATTTGCAGATTCTGCAGAAAGAGTGTTTCAAAACTGTTCTATCAAAAGGAACGTTCAAGTCTGTGAGTTGAACGCACTCATCACACAGAAGTTTCTGAGAATGCTTCTGTCTAGTTTTTATGTGGAGACATTACATTTTCCAGCATAGGCCTAACAGCGCTCCAAATATACACTAGCAGATACCACAAAAAGAGTGTTCCAAAACTGCTCTTTCAAAAGAAACGTTCAACTCTGTGAGTTGAATGCACTCGTCACAAACAAGTTTCTCGGAATGCTTCTCTCTAGTCCCTATCTGAGGATGTTTCCTTTCCCAGCATTGGCCTCCAACAGCTCCAAATATGCACTTGCAGATTCTACAAAAAGAGAGTTTGAAAACTCTTCTATCAAAAAGAAGGTTCAACTCTGCGAGTAGAATGCACTCATCACAAAGTAGTTTCTGAGAATGCTTCTGTCTACTTTTTATTTGAAGATATTTCCTTTTCCAGCATAGGCCTCAGAGCGCTCCAAATAAACACTTGCAGATTTTACAAAGGGAGTGTTTCCAAACTGCTGTATCAAAAGGAATGTTCAAGTCTGTGAGTTGAATGCACTCATCACACAGAAGTTTCTGAGAATGCTTCTGTCTAGTTTTTACGTGAAGATATTTCATTTCCCAGCATAGGCCTGAAAGCGCTCCAAATATCCACTTGCAGATTCTACAAAAAGAGTGTTTCAAAACTGCTCTTTCAAAAGGAAGGTTGAAGTCTGTGAGTTGAATGCACTCATCACAAAGAAGTTTCTGAGAATGCTTCTGTGTAGTTGTTATTTGAAGACATTTCCTTTTCCAGCGTAGGCCTCAAAGCGCTCGAAATAAACACTTGCAGATTCTGCAGAAAGAGTGTTTCAAAACTGTTCTATCAAAAGGAGCGGTCAATTCTGTGAGTTGAATGCATTCATCACACAGAAGTTTCTGAGAATGCTTCTGTCTAGTTTTTAGGTGAAGATATTTCATTTCCCAGCATAGGCCTCAAAGCGCTCCAAATATCCACTTGAAGATTCTACAAAAAGTGTGTTTCAAAACTGCTCTTTCAAAAGGAAGGTTCAAGTCTGTGAGTTCAATGCACTCATCACAAAGAAGTTTCTGAGAATGCTTCTGTGTAGTTGTTATTTGAAGACATTTCCTTTTCCAGCATAGGCCTCAAATCGCTCGAAATGAACATTTGCAGATTCTGCAGAAAGAGTGTTTCAAAACTGTGAGTTGAATGCACTCATCACACAGAAGTTTCTGAGAATGCTTCTGTCTAGTTTTTATGTGGAGACATTACATTCCCCAGCATAGGCCTAACAGCGCTCCAAGTATACACTAGCAGATACCACAAAAAGAGTGTTCCAAAACTGCTCTTTCAAAAGAATCTTTCAAGTCTGTGAGTTGAATGCACTCGTCACAAACAAGTTTCTGGGAATGCTTCTCTCTAGTCTCTATCTGAGGATGTTTCCTTTCCCAGCATTGGCCTCCAACAGCTCAAAATATGCACTTGCAGATTCTACAAAAAGAGAGTTTGAAAACTCTTCTACCAAATAGAAGGTTCAACTCTGCGAGTAGAATGCACTCATCACAAAGTAGTTTCTGAGAATGCTTCTGTCTAGTTTTTATTTGAAGATATTTCCTTTTCCAGCATAGGCCTCAGAGCGCTCCAAATAAACACTTGCAGATTTTACAAAAGGAGTGTTTCCAAACTGCTCTATCAAAAGGAATGTTCAAGTCTGTGAGTTGAATGCACTCATCACACAGAAGTTTCTGAGAATGCTTCTGTCTAGTTTTTAGGTGAAGATATTTCATTTCCCAGCATAGGCCTGAAAGCGCTCCAATTATCCACTTGCAGATTCTACAAAAAGAGTGTTTCAAAACTGCTCTTTCAAAAGGAAGGTTCAAGTCTGTGAGTTGAATGCACTCATCACAAAGAAGTTTCTGAGAATGCTTCTGTGTAGTTGTTATTTGAAGACATTTCCTTTTCCAGCATAGGCCTCAAAGCGCTCGAAATAAACACTTGCAGCTTCTGCAGAAGGAGTGTTTCAAAACTGTTCTATCAAAAGGAACGTTCAAGTCTGTGAGTTGAATGCATTCATCACACAGAAGTTTCTGAGAATGCTTCTGTCTAGTTTTTAGGTGAAGATATTTCATTTCCCAGCATAGGCCTCAAAGCGCTCAAAATATCTACTTGCAGATACTACAAAAAGAGTGTTTCAAAACTGCTCTTTCAAAAGGAAGGTTCAAGTCTGTGAGTTGAATGCACTCATCACAAAGAAGTTTCTGAGAATGCTTCTCTGTAGTTGTTATTTGAAGACATTTCCTTTTCCAGCATAGGTCTCAAAGCGCTCGAAATAAACACTTGCAGATTCTGCAGAAAGAGTGTTTCAAAACTGTTCTATCAAAAGGAGCGTTCAAGTCTGTGAGTTGAATGCACTCATCATACAGAAGTTTCTGAGAATGCTTCTGTCTAGTTTTTAGGTGAAGATACTTCATTTCCCAGCATAGGCCTCAAAGCGCTCCAAATATCTACTTGCAGATTCTACAAAAAGAGTGTTTCAAAACTGCTCTATCAAAGGGAAGGTTCAAGTCTTTGAGTTGAATGCACTCATCACAAAGAAGTTTCTGAGAATGCTTCTGTGTAGTTGTTATTTGAAGAGATTTCCTTTTCCAGCGTAGGCCTCAATTCGCTCGAAATGAACAGTTGCAGATTCTGCAGAAAGAGTGTTTCAAAACTGTTCTATCAAAAGGAACGTTCAAGTCTGTGAGTTGAATGCACTCATCATACAGAAGTTTCTGAGAATGATTCTGTCTAGTTTTTAGGTGAAGATATTTCATTTCCCAGCATAGGCCTCAAAGCGTTCCAAATATCTACTTTCAGATTCTACAAAAAGAGTGTTTCAAAACTGCTCTATCAAAGGGAAAGTTCAAGTCTTTGAGTTCAATGCACTCATCACACAGAAGTTTCTGAGAATGCTTCTGTGTAGTTGTTATTTGAAGACATTTCCTTTTCCAGCATAGGCCTCAAAGCGCTCGAAATAAACACTTGCAGATTCTGCACAAAGAGTGTTTCAAAACTGTTCTATCAAAAGGAATGTTCAAGTCTGTGAGTTGAATGCACTCATCACACAGAAGTTTCTGAGAATGCTTCTGTCTAGTTTTTAGGTGAAGATATTTCATTTCCCAGCATAGGCCTCAAAGCGCTCCAAATATCCACTTGCAGATTCTACAAAAAGTGTGTTTCAAAACTGCTCTTTCAAAAGGAAGGTTCAAGTCTGTGAGCTGAATGCACTCATCACAAAGAAGTTTCTGAGAATGCTTCTGTGTAGTTGTTATTTGAAGACATTTCCTTTTCCAGCATAGGCCTCAAAGCGCTCGAAATAAACACTTGCAGATTCTGCAGAAGGAGTGTTTCAAAACTGTTCTATCAAAAAGAACGTTCAAGTCTGTGAGTTGAATGCATTCATCACACAGAAGTTTCTGAGAATGCTTCTGTCTAGTTTTTAGGTGAAGATATTTCATTTCCCAGCATAGGCCTGAATGCGCTCCAAATATCTACTTGCAGATTCTACAAAAAGAGAGTTTCAAAACTGCTCTTTCAAAGGGAAGGTTCAAGTCTGTGAGTTGAATGCACTCATCACAAAGAAGTTCTGAGAATTCTTCTGTGTAGTTGTTATTTGAAGAGATTTCCCTTTCAAGCATAGGCCTCAAATCGCTCGAAATGAACATTTGCAGATTCTGCAGAAAGAGTGTTTCAAAACTGTTCTATCAAAAGGAACGTTCAAGTCTGTGAGTTGAATGCACTCATCACACAGAAGTTTCTGAGAATGCTTCTGTCTAGTTTTTATGTGGAGACATTACATTTCCCAGCATAGGCCTAACAGCGCTCCAAATATACACTAGCAGATACCACAAAAAGAGTGTTCCAAAACTGCTCTTTCAAAAGGAAGGTTCAAGTCTGTGAGCTGAATGCACTCATCACAAAGAAGTTTCTGAGAATGCTTCTGTGTAGTTGTTATTTGAAGACATTTCCTTTTCCAGCATAGGCCTCAAAGCGCTCGAAATAAACACTTGCAGATTCTGCAGAAGGAGTGTTTCAAAACTGTTCTATCAAAAAGAACGTTCAAGTCTGTGAGTTGAATGCATTCATCTCACAGAAGTTTCTGAGAATGCTTCTGTCTAGTTTTTAGGTGAAGATATTTCATTTCCCAGCATAGGCCTGAATGCGCTCCAAATATCTACTTGCAGATTCTACAAAAAGAGAGTTTCAAAACTGCTCTTTCAAAGGGAAGGTTCAAGTCTGTGAGTTGAATGCACTCATCACAAAGAAGTTCTGAGAATTCTTCTGTGTAGTTGTTATTTGAAGAGATTTCCCTTTCAAGCATAGGCCTCAAATCGCTCGAAATGAACATTTGCAGATTCTGCAGAAAGAGTGTTTCAAAACTGTTCTATCAAAAGGAACGTTCAAGTCTGTGAGTTGAATGCACTCATCACACAGAAGTTTCTGAGAATGCTTCTGTCTAGTTTTTATGTGGAGACATTACATTTCCCAGCACAGGCCTAACAGCGCTCCAAATATACACTAGCAGATACCACAAAAAGAGTGTTCCAAAACTGCTCTTTCAAAAGAAACGTTCAAGTCTGTGAGTTGAATGCACTCGTCACAAACAAGTTTCTCTGAATGCTTCTCTCTAGTCTCTATCTGAGGATGTTTCCTTTCCCAGCATTGGCCTCCAACAGCTCCAAATATGCACTTGCAGATTCTACAAAAAGAGAGTTTGAAAACTCTTCTACCAAAAAGAAGGTTCAACTCTGCGAGTAGAATGCACTCATCATAAAGTAGTTTCTGAGAATGCTTCTGTCTAGTTTTTATTTGAAGATATTTCCTTTTCCAGCATAGACCTCAGAGCGCTCCAAATAAACACTTGCAGATTTTACAAAAGGAGTGTTTCCAAACTGCTCTATCAAAAGGAATGTTCAAGTCTGTGAGTTGAATGCACTCATCACACAGAAGTTTCTGAGAATGCTTCTGTCTAGTTTTTACGTGAGGATATTTCATTTCCCAGCATAGGCCTGAAAGCGCTCCAAATATCCACTTGCAGATTCTACAAAAAGAGTGTTTCAAAACTGCTCTTTCAAAAGGAAGGTTCAAGTCTGTGAGTTGAATGCACTCATCACAAAGAAGTTTCTGAGAATGCTTCTGTGTAGTTGTTATTTGAAGACATTTCCTTTTCCAGCATAGGCCTCAAAGCGCTCGAAATAAACACTTGCAGATTCTGCAGAAAGAGTGTTTCAAAACTGTTCTATCAAAAGGAGCGTTCAATTCTGTGAGTTGAATGCACTCATCACACAGAAGTTTCTGAGAATGCTTCTGTCTAGTTTTTAGGTGAAGATATTTCATTTCCCAGCATAGGCCTCAAAGCGCTCCAAATATCTACTTTCAGATTCTACAAAAAGAGTGTTTCAAAACTGCTCTATCAAAGGGAAGGTTCAAGTCTTTGAGTTGAATGCACTCATCACACAGAAGTTTCTGAGAATGCTTCTGTGTAGTTGTTATTTGAAGACATTTCCTTTTCCAGCATAGGCCTCAAAGCGCTCGAAATAAACACTTGCAGATTCTGCAGAAAGAGTGTTTCAAAACTGTTCTATCAAAAGGAACGTTCAAGTCTGTGAGTTGAATGCACTCATCACACAGAAGTTTCTGAGAATGCTTCTGTCTAGTTTTTAAGTGGAGACATTTCATTTCCCAGCATAGGCCTCCCAGCGCTCCAAATATACACTAGCAGATTTCCACAAAAAGAGTGTTCCAAAACTGCTCTTTCAAAAGAATCGTTCTAGTCTGTGAGTTTAATGCACTCGTCACAAACAAGTTTCTCGGAATGCTTCTGTCTAGTCTCTATCTGGGGACGTTCCCTTTTCCAGCATTGGCCTACAACAGCTGCAAATATGCACTTGCAGATTCTACAAAAAGAGAGTTTGAAAACTCTTCTATCAAAAAGAAGGTTCAACTCTGCGAGTAGAATGCACTCATCACAAAGTAGTTTCTGAGAATGCTTCTGTCTAGTTTTTATTTGAAGATATTTCCTTTTCCAGCATAGGCCTCAAAGCGCTCTAAATATCCTCTTGCAGATTCTACAAAAAGAGTGTTTCAAAACTGCTCTTTCAAAAGGAATGTTCAAGTCTGTGAGTTGAATGCACTCATCACAAAGAAGTTTCTGAGAATGCTTCTGTGTAGTTGTTATTTGAAGACATTTCCTTTTCCAGCATAGGCCTCAAAGCGCTCGAAATAAACACTTGCAGATTCTGCAGAAGGAGTGTTTCAAAACTGTTCTATCAAAAGGAACGTTCTAGTCTGTGAGTTGAATGCATTCATCACACAGAAGTTTCTGAGAATGCTTCTGTCTAGTTTTTAGGTGAAGATATTTCATTTCCCAGCATAGGCCTCAAAGCGCTCCAAATATCTACTTGCAGATTCTACAAAAAGAGTGTTTCAAAACTGCTCTATCAAAGGGAATGTTCAAGTCTTTGAGTTGAATGCACTCATCACACAGAAGTTTCTGAGAATGCTTCTGTCTAGTTTTTACGTGAAGATATTTCATTTCCCAGCATAGGCCTGAAAGCGCTCCAAATATCCACTTACGGATTCTACAAAAAGAGTGTTTCAAAACTGCTCTTTCAAAAGGAAGGTTCAAGTCTGTGAGTTGAATGCACTCATCACAAAGAAGTTTCTGAGAATGCTTCTGTGTAGTTGTTATTTGAAGACATTTCCTTTTCCAGCATAGGCCTCAAAGCGCTGGAAATAAACACTTGCAGATTCTGCAGAAAGAGTGTTTCAAAACTGTTGTATCAAAAGGAGCGTTCAATTCTGTAAGTTGAATGCATTCATCACACAGAAGTTTCTGAGAATGCTTCTGTCTAGTTTTTAAGTGGAGACATTACATTTCCCAGCATATGCCTCTCAGCGCTCCAAATATACACTAGCAGATTCCACAAAAAGAGTGTTACAAAACTGCTCTTTCAAAAGAATCGTTCAAGTCTGTGAGTTTAATGCACTCGTGACAAACAAGTTTCTCGGAATGCTTCTGTCTAGTCTCTATCTGGGGATGTTCCCTTTTCCAGCATTGGCCTACAACAGCTGCAAATATGCACTTGCAGATTCTACAAAAAGAGAGTTTGAAAACTCTTCTATCAAAAAGAAGGTTCAACTCTGCGAGTAGAATGCACTCATCACAAAGTAGTTTCTGAGAATGCTTCTGTCTAGTTTTTATTTGAAGATATTTCCTTTTCCAGCATAGGCCTCAGAGCGCTCCAAATAAACACTTGCAGATTTTACAAAAGGAGTGTTTCCAAACTGCTCTATCAAAAGGAATGTTCAAGTCCGTGAGTTGAATGCACTCATCACACAGAAGTTTCTGAGAATGCTTCTGTCTAGTTTTTAGGTGAAGATATTTCATTTCCCAGCATAGGCCTCAAAGCGCTCTAAATATCCTCTTGCAGATTCTACAAAAAGAGTGTTTCAAAACTGCTCTTTCATAAGGAAGGTTCAAGTCTGTGAGTTGAATGCACTCATCACAAAGAAGTTTCTGAGAATGCTTCTCTGTAGTTGTTATTTGAAGACATTTCCTTTTCCAGCATAGGCCTCAAAGCGCTCGAAATAAACACTTGCAGATTCTGCAGAAAGAGTGTTTCAAAACTGTTCTATCAAAAGGAGCGTTCAAGTCTGTGAGTTGAATGTCCTCATCACACAGAAGTTTCTGAGAATGCTTCTGTCTAGTTTTTAGGTGAAGATATTTCATTTCCCAGCATAGGCCTCAAAGCGCTCCAAATAGCCACTTGCAGATTCTACTAAAAGTGTGTTTCAAAACTGCTCTTTCAAAAGGAAGGTTCAAGTCTGTAAGTTGAATGCACTCATCACAAAGAAGTTTCTGAGAATGCTTCTGTGTAGTTGTTATTTGAAGACATTTCCTTTTCCAGCATAGGCCTCAAATTGCTCGAAATGAACACTTGCAGATTCTGCAGAAAGAGTGTTTCAAAACTGTTCTATCAAAAGGAACGTTCAAGTCTGTGAGTTGAATGCACTCATCACACAGAAGTTTCTGAGAATGCTTCTGTCTAGTTTTTAAGTGGAGACATTACATTTCCCAGCATAGGCCTCTCAGCGCTCTAAATATACACTAGCAAATTCCACAAAAAGAGTGTTACAAAACTGCTCTTTCAAAAGAATCGTTCAAGTCTGTGAGTTCAATGCACTCGTCACAAACAAGTTTCTCGAAATGCTTCTGTCTAGTCTCTATCTGAGGATGTTCCATTTTCCAGCATTGGCCTACAACAGCTGCAAATATGCACTTGCAGATTCTACAAAAAGAGAGTTTGAAAACTCTTCTACCAAAAAGAAGGTTCAACTCTGCGAGTAGAATGCACTCATCACAAAGCAGTTTCTGAGAAGGCTTCTGTCTAGTTTTTATTTGAAGATATTTCCTTTTCCAGCGTAGGCCTCAGAGCGCTCCAAATAAACACTTGCAGATTTTACAAAAGGAGTGTTTCCAAACTGCTCTATCAAAAGGAACGTTCAAGTCTGTGAGTCGAATGCATTCATCACACAGAAGTTTCTGAGAATGCTTCTGTCTAGTTTTTAGGTGAAGATATTTCATTTCCCAGCATAGGCCTCAAAGCGCTCCAAATATCTACTTGCAGATTCTACAAAAAGAGTGTTTTAAAACTGCTCTTTCAAAAGGAATGTTCAAGTCTGTGAGGTGAATGCACTCATCACAAAGAAGTTTCTCAGAATGCTTCTGTGTAGTTGTTATTTGAAGACATTTCCTTTTCCAGCATAGGCCTCAATGCGCTCGAAATAAACACTTGCAGATTCTGCAAAAAGATTGTTTCAAAACTGTTCTATCAAAAGGAACGTTCAAGTCTGTGAGTTGAACGCACTCATCACACAGAAGTTTCTGAGAATGCTTCTGTCTAGTTTTTATGTGGAGACATTTCATTTCCCAGCATAGGCCTCACAGCGCTCCAAATATACACTAGCAGATACCACAAAAAAGTGTTCCAAAACTGCTCTTTCAAAAGAAACTTTCAAGTCTGTGAGTTGAATACACTCGTCACAAAGAAGTTTCTGGGAATGCTTCTCTCTAGTCTCTATCTGAGGATTTTTCCTTTCCCAGCATTGGCCCCCAACATCTCAAAATATGCACTTGCAGATTCTACAAAAAAAGAGTTTGAAATCTCTTCTACCAAAAAGAAGTTTCAACTCTGCGAGTAGAATGGACTCATCCAAAGTAGTTTCTGAGAATGCTTCCGTCTAGTTTTTATTTGAAGATATTTCCTTTTCCAGAATAGGCCACAGAGCGCTCCAAATAAACACTTGCAGATTTTACAAAAGGAGTCTTTCCAAACTGCTCTATCAAAAGGAATGTTCAAGTCTGTGAGTTGAATGCACTCATCACACAGAAGTTTCTGAGAATGCTTCTGTCTAGTTTTTACGTGAAAATATTTCATTTCCCAGCATAGGCCTCAAAGCGCTCTAAATATCCTCTTGCAGATTCTACAAAAAAAGTGTTTCAAAACTGCTCTTTCAAAGGGAATGTTCAAGTCTTTGAGTTGAATGCACTCATCACACAGAAGTTTCTGAGAATGCTTCTGTCTAGTTTTTACGTGAAGATATTTCATTTCCCAGCATAGGCCTGAAAGCGCTCCAAATATCCACTTGCGGATTCTTCAAAAAGAGTGTTTCAAAACTGCTCTTTCAAAAGGAAGGTTCAAGTCTGTGAGTTGAATGCACTCATCACAAAGAAGTTTCTGATAAAGCTTCTGTGTAGTTGTTATTTGAAGACATTTCCTTTTCCAGCATAGGCCTCAAAGCGCTCGAAATAAACACTTGCAGATACTGCAGAAGGAGTGTTTCAAAACAGTTCTATCAAAAGGAACGTTCAAGTCTGTGAGTTGAATGCATTCATCACACAGAAGTTTCTGAGAATACTTCTGTCTAGTTTTTAGGTGAAGATATTTCATTTCCCAGCACAGGCCTCAAAGCGCTCCAAATATCTACTTGCAGATTCTACAAAAAGAGTGTTTCAAAACTGCTCTATCAGAGGGAATGTTCAAGTCTTTGAGTTGAATGCACTCATCACACAGAAGTTTCTGAGAATGCTTCTGTATAGTTGTTATTTGAAGACATTACCTTTTCCAGCATAGGCCTCAAAGCGCTCGAAATAAACACTTGCAGATTCTGCAGAAAGAGTGTTTCAAAACTGTTCTATCAAAAGGAATGTTCAAGTCTGTGAGTTGAATGCACTCATCACACAGAAGTTTCTGAGAATGCTTCTGTCTAGTTTTTAGGTGAAGATATTTCATTTCCCAGCATAGGCCTCAAAGCGCTCCAAATATCCACTTGATGATTCTACAAAAAGTGTGTTTCAAAACTGCTCTTTCAAAAGGAAGGTTCAAGTCTGTGAGTGGAATGCACTCATCACAAAGAAGTTTCTGAGAATGCTTCTGTGTAGTTGTTATTTGAAGACATTTCCTTTTCCAGCATAGGCCTCAAATCGCTCGAAATGAACATTTGCAGATTCTGCAGAAAGAGTGTTTCAAAACTGTTCTATCAAAAGGAACGTTCAAGTCTGTGAGTTGAATGCACTCATCACACAGAAGTTTCTGAGAATGCTTCTGTCTAGTTTTTATGTGGAGACGTTACATTTCCCAGCATAGGCCTAACAGCGCTCCAAATATACACTAGCAGATACCACAAAAGGAGTGTTCCAAAACTGCTCTTTCAAAAGAAACGTTCAAGTCTGTGAGTTGAATGCACTCGTCACAAACAAGTTTCTGGGAATGCTTCTCTCTAGTCTCTATCTGAGGATGTTTCCTTTCCCAGCATTGGCCTCCAACAGCTCCAAATATGCACTTGCAGATTCTACAAAAAGAGAGTTTGAAAACTCTTCTACCAAAAAGAAGGTTCAACTCTGCGAGTAGAATGCACTCATCACAAAGTAGTTTCTGAGAATGCTTCTGTCTAGTTTTTATTTGAAGATATTTCCTTTTCCAGCATAGGCATCAGAGCGCTCCAAATAAACACTTGCAGATTTTACAAAAGGAGTATTTCCAAACTGCTCTATCAAAAGGAATGTTCAAGTCTGTGAGTTGAATGCACTCATCACACAGAAGTTTCTGAGAATGCTTCTGTCTAGTTTTTAGGTGAAGATATTTGATTTCACAACATAGGCCTAAAAGCGCTCCAAATATCCACTTGCAGGTTCTACAAAAAGTGTGTTTCAAAACTGCTCTTTCCAAAGGAAGGTTCAAGTCTGTGAGTTGAATGCACTCATCACAAAGAAGTTTCTGAGAATGCTTCTGTGTAGTTGTTATTTGAAGACATTTCCTTTTCCAGCGTAGGCCTCAATTCGCTCGAAATGAACACTTGCAGATTCTGCAGAAAGAGTGTTTCAAAACTGTTCTATGAAAAGGAACGTTCAAGTCTGTGAGTTGAATGCACTCATCACACAGAAGTTTCTGAGAATGCTTCTGTCTAGTTTTTAAGTGGAGACATTACATTTCCCAGCATAGGCCTCTCAGCGCTCCAAATATACACTAGCAGATTCCACAAAAAGAGTGTTACAAAGCTGCTCTTTCAAAAGAATCGTTCAAGTCTGTGAGTTTAATGCACTCGTCACAAACAAGTTTCTCGGAATGCTTCTGTCTAGTCTCTATCCGAAGATGTTCCCTTTTCCAGCATTGGCCTACAACAGCTGCAAATATTCACTTGCAGATTCTACAAAAAGAGAGTTTGAAAACTCTTCTATCAAAAAGAAGGTTCAACTCTGCGAGTAGAATGCACTCATCACAAAGAAGTTTCTGAGAATGCTTCTGTCTAGTTTTTATTTGAAGATATTTCCTTTTCCAGCATAGGCCTCAGAGCGCTCCAAACAAACACTTGCAGATATTACAAAAGGAGTGTTTCCAAACTGCTCTATCAAAAGGAATGTTCAAGTCTGTGAGTTGAATGCACTCATCACACAGAAGTTTCTGAGAATGCTTCTGTCTAGTTTTTAGGTGAAGATATTTCATTTCCCAGCATAGGCCTCAAAGCGCTCTAAATATCCTCTTGCAGATTCTACAAAAAGAGCGTTTCAAAACTGCTCTTTCAAAAGGAAGGTTCAAGTCTGTGAGTTGAATGCACTCATCACAAAGAAGTTTCTGAGAATGCTTCTCTGTAGTTGTCATTTGTAGACATTTCCTTTTCCAGCATAGGCCTCAAAGCGCTCGAAATAAACACTTGCAGATTCTGCAGAAAGAGGGTTTCAAAACTGTTCTATCAAAAGGAGCGTTCAAGTCTGTGAGTTGAATGTCCTCATCACACAGAAGTTTCTGAGAATGCTTCTGTCTAGTTTTTAGGTGAAGATATTTCATTTCCCAGCATAGGCCTCAAAGCGCTCCAAATATCCACTTGCAGATTCTACAAAAAGTGTGTTTCAAAACTGCTCTTTCAAAAGGAAGGTTCAAGTCTTTGAGTTGAATGCACTCATCACAAAGAAGTTTCTGAGAATGCTTCTGTGTAGTTGTTATTTGAAGACATTTCCTTTTCCAGCATGGGCCTCAAATTGCTCGAAATGAACACTTGCAGATTCTGCAGAAAGAGTGTTTCAAAACTGTTCTATCAAAAGGAACGTTCAAGTCTGTGAGTTGAATGCACTCATCACACAGAAGTTTCTGAGAATGCTTCTGTCTAGTTTTTAAGTGGAGACATTACATTTCCCAGCATAGGCCTCTCAGCGCTCCAAATATACACTAGCAAATTCCACAAAAAGAGTGTTACAAAACTGCTCTTTCAAAAGAATCGTTCAAGTCTGTGAGTTCAATGCACTCGTCACAAACAAGTTTCTCGGAATGCTTCTGTCTAGTCTCTATCTGAGGATGTTCCATTTTCCAGCATTGGCCTACAACAGCTGCAAATATGCACTTGCCGAATCTACAAAAAGAGAGTTTGAAAACTCTTCTACCAAAAAGAAGGTTCAACTCTGCGAGTAGAATGCACTCATCACAAAGTAGTTTCTGAGAATGCTTCTGTCTAGTTTTTATTTGAAGATATTTCCTTTTCCAGCGTAGGCCTCAGAGCGCTCCAAATAAACACTTGCAGATTTTACAAAAGGAG
Source organism: Pongo pygmaeus (assembly GCF_028885625.2). NCBI lineage: Eukaryota > Metazoa > Chordata > Mammalia > Primates > Hominidae > Pongo > Pongo pygmaeus. Next base: position 37,727,698 of record NC_072391.2, on the reverse strand, counting down.
TGTTTCCAAACTGCTCTATCAAAAGGAACGTTCAAGTCTGTGAGTCGAATGCATTCATCACACAGAAGTTTCTGAGAATGCTTCTGTCTAGTTTTTAGGTGAAGATATTTCATTTCCCAGCATAGGCCTGAAAGCGCTCCAAATATCTGCTTGCAGATTCTACAAAAAGTGTGTTTCAAAACTGCTCTTTCAAAAGGAAGGTTCAAGTCTGTGAGTTGAATGCAGTCATCACAAAGAAGTTTCTGAGAATGCTTCTGTGTAGTTGCTATTTGAAGACATTTCCTTTTCCAGCATAGGCCTCAAAGCGCTCGAAATAAACACTTGCAGATTCTGCAGAAAGAGTGTTTCAAAACTGTTCTATCAAAAGGAGCGTTTAAGTCTGTGAGTTGAATGAACTCATCACACAGAAGTTTCTGAGAATGCTTCTGTCTAGTTTTGAGGTGAAGATATTTCATTTCCCAGCATAGGCCTCAAAGCGCTCCAAATATCCACTTGCAGGTTCTACAAAAAGTGTGTTTCAAAACTGCTCTTTCAAAAGGAAGGTTCAAGTCTGTGAGTTGAATGCACTCATCACAAAGAAGTTTCTGAGAATGCTTCTGTGTAGTTGTTATTTGAAGACATTTCCTTTTCCAGCGTAGGCCTCAATTCGCTCGAAATGAACACTTGCAGATTCTGCAGAAAGAGTGTTTCAAAACTGTTCTATGAAAAGGAACGTTCAAGTCTGTGAGTTGAATGCACTCATCACACAGAAGTTTCTGAGAATGCTTCTGTCTAGTTTTTAAGTGGAGACATTACATTTCCCAGCATAGGCCTCTCAGCGCTCCAAATATACACTAGCAGATTCCACAAAAAGAGTGTTAAAAAGCTGCTCTTTCAAAAGAATCGTTCAACTCTGTGAGTTTAATGCACTCGTCACAAACAAGTTTCTCGGAATGCTTCTGTCTAGTCTCTATCTGAGGATGTTCCCTTTTCCAGCATTGGCCTACAACAGCTGCAAATATGCACTTGCAGATTCTACAAAAAGAGAGTTTGAAAACTCTTCTATCAAAAAGAAGGTTCAACTCTGCGAGTAGAATGCACTCATCACAAAGAAGTTTCTGAGAATGCTTCTGTCAAGTTTTTATTTGAAGATATTTCCTTTTCCAGCATAGGCCTCAGAGCGCTCCAAACAAACACTTGCAGATTTTACAAAAGGAGTGTTTCCAAACTGCTCTATCAAAAGGAATGTTCAAGTCTGTGAGTTGAATGCACTCATCACACAGAAATTTCTGAGAATGCTTCTGTCTAGTTTTTACGTGAAGATATTTCATTTCCCAGCATAGGCCTGAAAGCGCTCCAAATATCCACTTGCAGATTCTACAAAAAGAGTGTTTCAAAACTGCTCTTTCAAAAGGAAGGTTCAAGTCTGTGAGTTGAATGCACTCATCACGGAGAAGTTTCTGAGAATGCTTCTGTGCAGTTCTTATTTGAAGACATTTCCTTTTCCAGCATAGGCCTCAAAGGGCTGGAAATAAACACTTGCAGATTCTGCAGAAAGAGTGTTTCAAAACTGTTCTATCAAAAGGAGCGTTCAAGTCTGTGAGTTGAATGCACTCATCACACAGAAGTTTCTGAGAATGCTTCTGTCCAGTTTTTAAGTGGAGACATTACATTTCCCAGCATAGGCCTCTCAGCGCTCCAAATATACACTAGTAGATTCCACAAAAAGAGTGTTACAAAACTGCTCTTTCAAAAGAATCGTTCAAGTCTGTGAGTTTAATGCACTCGTCACAAACAAGTTTCTCGGAATGCTTCTGTCTAGTCTCTATCTGGGGATGTTCCCTTTTCCAGCATTGGCCTACAACAGCTGCAAATATGCACTTGCAGATTCTACAAAAAGAGAGTTTGAAAACTCTTCTATCAAAAAGAAGGTTCAACTCTGCGAGTAGAATGCACTCATCACAAAGTAGTTTCTGAGAATGCTTCTGTCTAGTTTTTATTTGAAGATATTTCCTTTTCCAGCATAGGCCTCAGAGCGCTCCAAATAAACACTTGCAGATTTTACAAAAGGAGTGTTTCCAAACTGCTCTATCAAAAGGAATGTTCAAGTCTGTGAGTTGAATGCACTCATCACACAGAAGTTTCTGAGAATGCTTCTGTCTAGTTTTTAGGTGAAGATATTTCATTTCCCAGCAGAGGCCTCAAAGCGCTCCAAATATCCACTTGCAGGTTCTACAAAAAGTGTGTTTCAAAACTGCTCTTTCAAAAGGAAGGTTCAAGTCTGTGAGTTGAGTGCACTCATCACAAAGAAGTTTCTGAGAATGCTTCTGTGTAGTTGTTATTTGAAGACATTTCCTTTTCCAGCGTAGGCCTCAATTCGCTCGAAATGAACAGTTGCAGATTCTGCAGAAAGAGTGTTTCAAAACTGTTCTATCAAAAGGAACGTTCAAGTCTGTGAGTTGAATGCACTCATCACACAGAAGTTTCTGAGAATGCTTCTGTCTAGTTTTTATGTGGAGACATTACATTTCCCAGCGTAGGCCTCACAGCGCTCCAAATATACACTAGCAGATTCCACAAAAAGAGTGTTCCAAAACTGCTCTTTCAAAAGAAACATTCAAGTCTGTGAGTTGAATACACTCGTCACAAACAAGTTTCTGGGAATGCTTCTCTCTAGTCTCTATCTGAGGATTTTTCCTTTCCCAGCATTGGCCCCCAACAGCTCAAAATATGCACTTGCAGATTCTGCAAAAAGAGAGTTTGAAAACTCTTCTACCAAAAAGAAGGTTCAACTCTGCGAGTAGAATGCACTCATCCAAAGTAGTTTCTGAGAATGCTTCCGTCTAGTTTTTATTTGAAGATATTTCCTTTTCCAGAATAGGCCACAGAGCGCTCCAAATAAACACTTGCAGATTTCACAAAAGGAGTCTTTCCAAACTGCTCTATCAAAAGGAATGTTCAAGTCTGTGAGTTGAATGCACTCATCACACAGAAGTTTCTGAGAATGCTTCTGTCTAGTTTTTAGGTGAAGATATTTCATTTCCCAGCATAGGCCTGAAAGCGCTCCAAATATCCACTTGCAGTTCCTACAAAAAGAGTGTTTCAAAACTGCTCTTTCAAAAGGAAGGTTCAAGTCTGTGAGTTGAATTCACTCATTACAAAGAAGTTTCTGAGAATGCTTCTGTGTAGTTGCTATTTGAAGACATTTCCTTTTCCAGCATAGGCCTCAAAGCGCCCGAAATAAACACTTGCAGATTCTGCAGAAGTAGTGTTTCAAAACTGTTCTATCAAAAGGAACGTTCAAGTCTGTGAGTTGAATGCATTCATCACACAGAAGTTTCTGAGAATGCTTCTGTCTAGTTTTTAGGTGAAGATATTTCATTTCCCAACATAGGCCTCAAAGCGCTCTAAATATCTACGTGCAGATTCTACAAAAAGAGTGTTTCAAAACTGCTCTATCAAAGGGAATGTTCAAGTCTTTGAGTTGAATGCACTCATCACACAGAAGTTTCTGAGAATGCTTCTGTATAGTTGTTATTTGAAGACATTTCCTTTTCCAGCATAGGCCTCAAAGCGCTCGAAATAAACACTTGCAGATTCTGCAGAAAGAGTGTTTCAAAACTGTTCTATCAAAAGGAATGTTCAAGTCTGTGAGTTGAATGCACTCATCACACAGAAGTTTCTGAGAATGCTTCTGTCTAGTTTTTAGGTGAAGATATTTCATTTCCCAGCATAGGCCTCAAAGCGCTCCAAATATCCACTTGAAGATTCTACAAAAAGTGTGTTTCAAAACTGCTCTTTCAAAAGGAAGGTTCAAGTCTGTGAGTTGAATGCACTCATCACAAAGAAGTTTCTGAGAATGCTTCTGTGTAGTTGTTATTTGAAGACATTTCCTTTTCCAGCATAGGCCTCAAAGCGCTCGAAATGAACATTTGCAGATTCTGCAGAAAGAGTGTTTCAAAACTGTTCTATCAAAAGGAACGTTCAAGTCTGTGTGTTGAACGCACTCATCACACAGAAGTTTCTGAGAATGCTTCTGTCTAGTTTTTATGTGGAGACATTACATTTCCCAGCATTGGCCTAACAGCGCTCCAAATATACACTAGCAGATACCACAAAAAGAGTGTTCCAAAACTGCTCTTTCAAAAGAAACGTTCAACTCTGTGAGTTGAATGCACTCGTCACAAACAAGTTTCTCGGAATGCTTCTCTCTAGTCTCTATCTGAGGATGTTTCCTTTCCCAGCATTGGCCTCCAACAGCTCCAAATATGCACTTGCAGATTCTACAAAAAGAGAGTTTGAAAACTCTTCTATCAAAAAGAAGGTTCAACTCTGCGAGTAGAATGCACTCATCACAAAGTAGTTTCTGAGAATGCTTCTGTCTACTTTTTATTTGAAGATATTTCCTTTTCCAGCATAGGCCTCAGAGCGCTCCAAATAAACACTTGCAGATTTTACAAAGGGAGTGTTTCCAAACTGCTGTATCAAAAGGAATGTTCAAGTCTGTGAGTTGAATGCACTCATCACACAGAAGTTTCTGAGAATGCTTCTGTCTAGTTTTTAGGTGAAGATATTTCATTTCCCAGCATAGGCCTCAAAGCGCTCCAAATATCCACTTGAAGATTCTACAAAAAGTGTGTTTCAAAACTGCTCTTTCAAAAGGAAGGTTCAAGTCTGTGAGTTGAATGCACTCATCACAAAGAAGTTTCTGAGAATGCTTCTGTGTAGTTGTTATTTGAAGACATTTCCTTTTCCAGCATAGGCCTCAAAGCGCTCGAAATGAACATTTGCAGATTCTGCAGAAAGAGAGTTTCAAAACTGTTCTATCAAAAGGAGCAGTCAATTCTGTGAGTTGAATGCATTCATCACACAGAAGTTTCTGAGAATGCTTCTGTCTAGTTTTTAAGTGGAGACATTGCATTTCCCAGCATAGGCCTCTCAGCGCTCCAAATATACACTAGCAGATACCACAAAAAGAGTGTTAAAAAACTGCTCTTTCAAAAGAATCGTTCAAGTCTGTGAGTTTAATGCACTCGTCACAAACAAGTTTCTCGGAATGCTTCTGTCTAGTCTCTATCTGGGGATGTTCCCTTTTCCAGCATTGGCCTACAACAGCTGCAAATATGCACTTGCAGATTCTACAAAAAGAGAGTTTGAAAACTCTTCTGTCAAAAAGAAGGTTCAACTCTGCGAGTAGAATGCACTCATCAGAAAGTAGTTTCTGAGAATGCTTCTGTCTAGTTTTTATTTGAAGATGTTTCCTTTTCCAGCATAGGCCTCAGAGCGCTCCAAATAAACACTTGCAGATTTTACAAAAGGAGTGTTTCCAAACTGCTCTATCAAAAGTAATGTTCAAGTCTGTGAGTTGAATGCACTCATCACACAGAAGTTTCTGAGAATGCTTCTGTCTAGTTTTTAGGTGAAGATATTTCATTTCCCAACATAGGCCTAAAAGCGCTCCAAATATCCAATTGCAGATTCTAGAAAAAGAGTGTTTCCAAACTGCTCTATCAAAAGGAATGTTCAAGTCTGTGAGTTGAATGCACTCATCACACAGAAGTTTCTGAAAATGCTTCTGTCTAGTTTTTAGGTGAAGATATTTCATTTCCCAACATAGGCCTGAAAGCGCTCCAAATATCCACTTGCAGATTCTACAAAAAGAGTGTTTCAAAACTGCTCTTTCAAAAGGAAGGTTCAAGTCTGTGAGTTGAATGCACTCATCACAAAGTAGTTTCTGAGAATACTTCTGTGCAGTTGTTATTTGAAGACATTTCCTTTTCCAGCATAGGCCTCAAAGCGCTCGAAATAAACACTTGCAGATTCTGCAGAAAGAGTGTTTCAAAACTGTTCTATCAAAAGGAGCTTTCAAGTCTGTGAGTTGAATGTCCTCATCACACAGAAGTTTCTGAGAATGCTTCTGTCTAGTTTTTAGTTGAAGATATTTCATTTCCCAGCATAGGCCTCAAAGCGCTCCAAATATCCACTTGCAGATTCTACAAAAAGTGTGTTTCCAAACTGCTCTTTCAAAAGGAAGGTTCAAGTCTGTGAGTTGAATGCACTCATCACAAAGAAGTTTCTGAGAATGCTTCTGTGTAGTTGTTATTTGAAGACATTTCCTTTTCCAGCATAGGCCTCAAATCGCTCGAAATGAACACTTGCAGATTCTGCAGAAAGAGTGTTTCAAAACTGTTCTATCAAAAGGAACGTTCAAGTCTGTGAGTTGAATACACTCATCACACAGAAGTTTCTGAGAATGCTTCTGTCTAGTTTTTATGTGGAGAGATTTCATTTCCCAGCATAGGCCTCACAGCGCTCCAAATATACACTAGCAGATACCACAAAAAGAGTGTTCCAAAACTGCTCTTTCAAAAGAAACGTTCAAGTCTGTGAGTTGAATGCACTCGTCACAAACAAGTTTCTGGGAATGCTTCTCTCTATTCTCTATCTGAGGATGTTTCCTTTCCCAGCATTGGCCTCCAACAGCTCCAAATATGCACTTGCAGATTCTACAAAAAGAGAGTTTGAAAACTCTTCTACCAAAAAGAAGGTTCAACTCTGCGAGTAGAATGCACTCTTCACAAAGTAGTTTCTGAGAATGCTTCTGTCTAGTTTTTAGGTGAAGATATTTCATTTCCCAGCATAGGCCTGAAAGCGCTCCAAATATCCACTTGCAGATTCTACAAAAAGAGCGTTTCAAAACTGCTCTTTCAAAAGGAAGGTTCAAGTCTGTGAGTTGAATGCACTCATTACAAAGAAGTTTCTGAGAATGCTTCTGTGTAGTTGTTATTTGAAGACATTTCCTTTTCCAGCATAGGCCTCAAAGCGCCCGAAATAAACACTTGCAGATTCTGCAGAAGTAGTGTTTCAAAACTGTTCTATCAAAAGGAACGTTCAAGTCTGTGAGTTGAATGCATTCATCACACAGAAGTTTCTGAGAATGCTTCTGTCTAGTTTTTAGGTGAAGATATTTCATTTCCCAACATAGGCCTCAAAGCGCTCTAAATATCTACGTGCAGATTCTACAAAAAGAGTGTTTCAAAACTGCTCTATCAAAGGGAATGTTCAAGTCTTTGAGTTGAATGCACTCATCACACAGAAGTTTCTGAGAATGCTTCTGTATAGTTGTTATTTGAAGACATTTCCTTTTCCAGCATAGGCCTCAAAGCGCTCGAAATAAACACTTGCAGATTCTGCAGAAAGAGTGTTTCAAAACTGTTCTATCAAAAGGAATGTTCAAGTCTGTGAGTTGAATGCACTCATCACACAGAAGTTTCTGAGAATGCTTCTGTCTAGTTTTTAGGTGAAGATATTTCATTTCCCAGCATAGGCCTCAAAGCGCTCCAAATATCCACTTGAAGATTCTACAAAAAGTGTGTTTCAAAACTGCTCTTTCAAAAGGAAGGTTCAAGTCTGTGAGTTGAATGCACTCATCACAAAGAAGTTTCTGAGAATGCTTCTGTGTAGTTGTTATTTGAAGACATTTCCTTTTCCAGCATAGGCCTCAAAGCGCTCGAAATGAACATTTGCAGATTCTGCAGAAAGAGTGTTTCAAAACTGTTCTATCAAAAGGAACGTTCAAGTCTGTGTGTTGAACGCACTCATCACACAGAAGTTTCTGAGAATGCTTCTGTCTAGTTTTTAAGTGGAGACATTACATTTCCCAGCATAGGCCTCTCAGCGCTCCAAATATACACTAGCAGATTCCACAAAAAGAGTGTTAAAAAACTGCTCTTTCAAAAGAATCGTTCAAGTCTGTGAGTTTAATGCACTCGTCACAAACAAGTTTCTCGGAATGCTTCTGTCTAGTCTCTATCTGGGGATGTTCCCTTTTCCAGCATTGGCCTACAACAGCTGCAAATATGCACTTGCAGATTCTACAAAAAGAGAGTTTGAAAACTCTTCTGTCAAAAAGAAGGTTCAACTCTGCGAGTAGAATGCACTCATCACAAAGTAGTTTCTGAGAATGCTTCTGTCTAGTTTTTATTTGAAGATGTTTCCTTTTCCAGCATAGGCCTCAGAGCGCTCCAAATAAACACTTGCAGATTTTACAAAAGGAGTGTTTCCAAACTGCTCTATCAAAAGTAATGTTCAAGTCTGTGAGTTGAATGCACTCATCACACAGAAGTTTCTGAGAATGCTTCTGTCTAGTTTTTAAGTGAAGATATTTCATTTCCCAACATAGGCCTAAAAGCGCTCCAAATATCCAATTGCAGATTCTAGAAAAAGAGTGTTTCCAAACTGCTCTATCAAAAGGAATGTTCAAGTCTGTGAGTTGAATGCACTCATCACACAGAAGTTTCTGAAAATGCTTCTGTCTAGTTTTTAGGTGAAGATATTTCATTTCCCAACATAGGCCTGAAAGCGCTCCAAATATCCACTTGCAGATTCTACAAAAAGAGTGTTTCAAAACTGCTCTTTCAAAAGGGAGGTTCAAGTCTGTGAGTTGAATGCACTCATCACAAAGTAGTTTCTGAGAATACTTCTGTGCAGTTGTTATTTGAAGACATTTCCTTTTCCAGCATAGGCCTCAAAGCGCTCGAAATAAACACTTGCAGATTCTGCAGAAAGAGTGTTTCAAAACTGTTCTATCAAAAGGAGCTTTCAAGTCTGTGAGTTGAATGTCCTCATCACACAGAAGTTTCTGAGAATGCTTCTGTCTAGTTTTTAGTTGAAGATATTTCATTTCCCAGCATAGGCCACAAAGCGCTCCAAATATCCACTTGCAGATTCTACAAAAAGTGTGTTTCAAAACTGCTCTTTCAAAAGGAAGGTTCAAGTCTGTGAGTTGAATGCACTCATCACAAAGAAGTTTCTGAGAATGCTTCTGTGTAGTTGTTATTTGAAGACATTTCCTTTTCCAGCATAGGCCTCAAATCGCTCGAAATGAACACTTGCAGATTCTGCAGAAAGAGTGTTTCAAAACTGTTCTATCAAAAGGAACGTTCAAGTCTGTGAGTTGAATACACTCATCACACAGAAGTTTCTGAGAATGCTTCTGTCTAGTTTTTATGTGGAGAGATTTCATTTCCCAGCATAGGCCTCACAGCGCTCCAAATATACACTAGCAGATACCACAAAAAGAGTGTTCCAAAACTGCTCTTTCAAAAGAAACGTTCAAGTCTGTGAGTTGAATGCACTCGTCACAAACAAGTTTCTGGGAATGCTTCTCTCTATTCTCTATCTGAGGATGTTTCCTTTCCCAGCATTGGCCTCCAACAGCTCCAAATATGCACTTGCAGATTCTACAAAAAGAGAGTTTGAAAACTCTTCTACCAAAAAGAAGGTTCAACTCTGCGAGTAGAATGCACTCTTCACAAAGTAGTTTCTGAGAATGCTTCTGTCTCGTTTTTATTTGAAGATATTTCCTTTTCCAGCATAGGCCTCAGAGCGCTCCAAATAAACACTTGCAGATTTTACAAAGGGAGTGTTTCCAAACTGCTCTATCAAAAGGAATGTTCAAGTCTGTGAGTTGAATGCACTCATCACACAGAAGTTTCTGAGAATGCTTCTGTCTAGTTTTTAGGTGAAGATATTTCATTTCCCAGCATAGGCCTGAAAGCGCTCCAAATATCCACTTGCAGATTCTACAAAAAGAGCGTTTCAAAACTGCTCTTTCAAAAGGAAGGTTCAAGTCTGTGAGTTGAATGCACTCATTACAAAGAAGTTTCTGAGAATGCTTCTGTGTAGTTGTTATTTGAAGACATTTCCTTTTCCAGCATAGGCCTCAAAGCGCCCGAAATAAACACTTGCAGATTCTGCAGAAGTAGTGTTTCAAAACTGTTCTATCAAAAGGAACGTTCAAGTCTGTGAGTTGAATGCATTCATCACACAGAAGTTTCTGAGAATGCTTCTGTCTAGTTTTTAGGTAAAGATATTTCATTTCCCAACATAGGCCTCAAAGCGCTCTAAATATCTACGTGCAGATTCTACAAAAAGAGTGTTTCAAAACTGCTCTATCAAAGGGAATGTTCAAGTCTTTGAGTTGAATGCACTCATCACACAGAAGTTTCTGAGAATGCTTCTGTATAGTTGTTATTTGAAGACATTTCCTTTTCCAGCATAGGCCTCAAAGCGCTCGAAATAAACACTTGCAGATTCTGCAGAAAGAGTGTTTCAAAACTGTTCTACCAAAAGGAATGTTCAAGTCTGTGAGTTGAATGCACTCATCACACAGAAGTTTCTGAGAATGCTTCTGTCTAGTTTTTAGGTGAAGATATTTCATTTCCCAGCATAGGCCTGAAAGCGCTCCAAATATCCACTTGCAGATTCTACAAAAAGAGCGTTTCAAAACTGCTCTTTCAAAAGGAAGGTTCAAGTCTGTGAGTTGAATGCACTCATTACAAAGAAGTTTCTGAGAATGCTTCTGTGTAGTTGTTATTTGAAGACATTTCCTTTTCCAGCATAGGCCTCAAAGCGCCCGAAATAAACACTTGCAGATTCTGCAGAAGTAGTGTTTCAAAACTGTTCTATCAAAAGGAACGTTCAAGTCTGTGAGTTGAACGCACTCATCACACAGAAGTTTCTGAGAATGCTTCTGTCTAGTTTTTACGTGAAGATATTTCATTTCCCAGCAACGGCCTGAAAGCGCTCCAAATATCCACTTGCAGATTCTACAAAAAGAGTGTTTCAAAACTGCTCTTTCAAAAGGAAGGTTGAAGTCTGTGAGTTGAATGCACTCATCACAAAGAAGTTTCTGAGAATGCTTCTGTGTAGTTGTTATTTGAAGACATTTCCTTTTCCAGCATAGGCCTCAAAGCGCTCGAAATAAACACTTGCAGATTCTGCAGAAAGAGTGTTTCAAAACTGTTCTATCAAAAGGAGCGGTCAATTCTGTGAGTTGAATGCATTCATCACACAGAAGTTTCTGAGAATGCTTCTGTCTAGTTTTTAGGTGAAGATATTTCATTTCCCAGCATAGGCCTCAAAGCGCTCCAAATATCCACTTGAAGATTCTACAAAAAGTGTGTTTCAAAACTGCTCTTTCAAAAGGAAGTTTCAAGTCTGTGAGTTGAATGCACTCATCACAAAGAAGTTTCTGAGAATGCTTCTGTGTAGTTGTTATTTGAAGACATTTCCTTTTCCAGCATAGGCCTCAAATCGCTCGAAATGAACATTTGCAGATTCTGCAGAAAGAGTGTTTCAAAACTGTGAGTTGAATGCACTCATCACACAGAAGTTTCTGAGAATGCTTCTGTCTAGTTTTTATGTGGAGACATTACATTTCCCAGCATAGGCCTAACAGCGCTCCAAATATACACTAGCAGATACCACAAAAAGAGTGTTCCAAAACTGCTCTTTCAAAAGAATCGTTCAAGTCTGTGAGTTGAATGCACTCGTCACAAACAAGTTTCTGGGAATGCTTCTCTCTAGTCTCTATCTGAGGATGTTTCCTTTCCCAGCATTGGCCTCCAACAGCTCCAAATATGCTCTTGCAGATTCTACAAAAAGAGAGTTTGAAAACTCTTCTACCAAAAAGAAGGTTCAAGTCTGCGAGTAGAATGCACTCATCACAAAGTAGTTTCTGAGAATGCTTCTGTCTAGTTTTTATTTGAAGATATTTCCTTTTCCAGCATAGGCCTCAGAGCGCTCCAAATAAACACTTGCAGATTTTACAAAAGGAGTGTTTCCAAACTGCTCTATCAAAAGGAATGTTCAAGTCTGTGAGTTGAATGCACTCATCACACAGAAGTTTCTGAGAATGCTTCTGTCTAGTTTTTACGTGAAGATATTTCATTTCCCAGCATAGGCCTGAAAGCGCTCCAAATATCCACTTGCAGATTCTACAAAAAGAGTGTTTCAAAACTGCTCTTTCAAAAGGAAGGTTCAAGTCTGTGAGTTGAATGCACTCATCACAAAGAAGTTTCTGAGAATGCTTCTGTGTAGTTGTTATTTGAAGACATTTCCTTTTCCAGCATAGGCCTCAAAGCGCTCGAAATAAACACTTGCAGATTCTGCAGAAAGAGTGTTTCAAACCTGTTCTATCAAAAGGAGCGTTCAATTCTGTGAGTTGAATGCACTCATCACACAGAAGTTTCTGAGAATGCTTCTGTCTAGTTTTTAGGTGAAGATATTTCATTTCCCAGCATAGGCCTCAAAGCGCTCCAACTATGCACTTGCAGGTTCTACAAAAAGTGTGTTTCAAAACTGCTGTTTCAAAAGGAAGGTTCAAGTCTGTAAGTTGAATGCACTGATCACAAAGAAGTTTCTGAGAATGCTTCTGTGTAGTTGTTATTTGAAGACATTTCCTTTTCCAGCGTAGGCCTCAATTCGCTCGAAATGAACAGTTGCAGATTCTGCAGAAAGAGTGTTTCAAAACTGTTCTATCAAAAGGAACGTTCAAGTCTGTGAGTTGAATGCACTCATCACACAGAAGTTTCTGAGAATGCTTCTGTCTAGTTTTTAAGTGGAGACATTACATTTCCCAGCATAGGCCTCTCAGCGCTCCAAATATACACTAGCAGATTCCACAAAAAGAGTGTTAAAAAACTGCTCTTTCAAAAGAATCTTTCAAGTCTGTGAGTTTAATGCACTCGTCACAAACAAGTTTCTCGGAATGCTTCTGTCTAGTCTCTATCTGAGGATGTTCCCTTTTCCAGCATTGGCCTACAACAGCTGCAAATATGCACTTGTAGATTCTACAAAAAGAGAGTTTGAAAACTCTTCTATCAAAAAGAAGGTTCAACTCTGCGAGTAGAATGCACTCATCACAAAGAAGTTTCTGAGAATGCTTCTGTCTAGTTTTTATTGAAAGATATTTCCTTTTCCAGCATAGGCCTCAGAGCGCTCCAAATAAACACTTGCAGATTTTACAAAAGGAGTGTTTCCAAACTGCTCTATGAAAACGAATGTTCAAGTCTGTGAGTTGAATGCACTCATCACACAGAAGTTTCTGAGAATGCTTCTGTCTAGTTTTTAGGTGAAGATATTTCATTTCCCAGCATAGGCCTCAAAGCGCTCTAAATATCCTCTTGCAGATTCTACAAAAAGAGTGTTTCAAAATTGCTCTTTCAAAAGGAAGGTTCAAGTCTGTGAGTTGAATGCACTCATCACAAAGAAGTTTCTGAGAATGCTTCTGTGTAGTTGTTGTTTGAAGAGACTTCCTTTTCCAGCGTAGGCCTCAATTCGCTCGAAATGAACAGTTGCAGATTCTGCAGAAAGAGTGTTTCAAAACTGTTCTATCAAAAGGAACGTTCAAGTCTGTGAGTTGAATGCACTCATCATACAGAAGTTTCTGAGAATGATTCTGTCTAGTTTTTAGGTGAAGATATTTCATTTCCCAGCATAGGCCTCAAAGCGCTCCAAATATCTACTTTCAGATTCTACAAAAAGAGTGTTTCAAAACTGCTCTATCAAAGGGAAGGTTCAAGTCTTTGAGTTGAATGCACTCATCACACAGAAGTTTCTGAGAATGCTTCTGTGTAGTTGTTATTTGAAGACATTTCCTTTTCCAGCAAAGGCCTCAAAGCGCTCGAAATAAACACTTGCAGATTCTGCACAAAGAGTGTTTCAAAACTGTTCTATCAAAAGGAATGTTCAAGTCTGTGAGTTGAATGCACTCATCACACAGAAGTTTCTGAGAATGCTTCTGTCTAGTTTTTAGGTGAAGATATTTCATTTCCCAGCATAGGCCTCAAAGCGCTCAAAATATCCACTTGCAGATTCTACAAAAAGTGTGTTTCAAAACTGCTCTTTCAAAAGGAAGGTTCAAGTCTGTGAGCTGAATGCACTCATCACAAAGAAGTTTCTGAGAATGCTTCTGTGTAGTTGTTATTTGAAGACATTTCCTTTTCCAGCATAGGCCTCAAAGCGCTCGAAATAAACACTTGCAGATTCTGCAGAAAGAGTGTTTCAAAACTGTTCTGTCAAAAGGAACGTTCAAGTCTGTGAGTTGAATGCACTCATCACACAGAAGTTTCTGAGAATGCTTCTGTCTAGTTTTTAAGTGGAGACATTTCATTTCCCAGCATATGCCTCCCAGCGCTCCAAATATACACTAGCAGATTTCCACAAAAAGAGTGTTACAAAACTGCTCTTTCAAAAGAATCGTTCAAGTCTGTGAGTTTAATGCACTCGTCACAAACAAGTTTCTCGGAATGCTTCTGTCTAGTCTCTATCTGGGGACGTTCCCTTTTCCAGCATTGGCCTACAACAGCTGCAAATATGCCCTTGCAGATTCTACAAAAAGAGAGTTTGAAAACTCTTCTATCAAAAAGAAGGTTCAACTCTGCGAGTAGAATACACTCATCACAAAGTAGTTTCTGAGAATGCTTCTGTCTAGTTTTTATTTGAAGATACTTCCTTTTCCAGCCTAGGCCTCAAAGCGCTCTAAATATCCTCTTGCAGATTCTACAAAAAGAGTGTTTCAAAACTGCTCTTTCAAAAGGAATGTTCAAGTCTGTGAGTTGAATGCACTCATCACAAAGAAGTTTCTGAGAATGCTTCTGTGTAGTTGTTATTTGAAGACATTTCCTTTTCCAGCATAGGCCTCAAAGCGCTCGAAATAAACACTTGCAGATTCTGCAGAAGGAGTGTTTCAAAACTGTTCTATCAAAAGGAACGTTCTAGTCTGTGAGTTGAATGCATTCATCACACAGAAGTTTCTGAGAATGCTTCTGTCTAGTTTTTAGGTGAAGATATTTCATTTCCCAGCATAGGCCTCAAAGCGCTCCAAATATCTACTTGCAGATTCTACAAAAAGAGTGTTTCAAAACTGCTCTATCAAAGGGAATGTTCAAGTCTTTGAGTTGAATGCACTCATCCACAGAAGTTTCTGAGAATGCTTCTGTCTAGTTTTTACGTGAAGATATTTCATTTCCCAGCATAGGCCTGAAAGCGCTCCAAATATCCACTTACGGATTCTACAAAAAGAGTGTTTCAAAACTGCTCTTTCAAAAGGAAGGTTCAAGTCTGTGAGTTGAATGCACTCATCACAAAGAAGTTTCTGAGAATGCTTCTGTGTAGTTGTTATTTGAAGACATTTCCTTTTCCAGCATAGGCCTCAAAGCGCTGGAAATAAACACTTGCAGATTCTGCAGAAAGAGTGTTTCAAAACTGTTGTATCAAAAGGAGCGTTCAATTCTGTGAGTTGAATGCATTCATCACACAGAAGTTTCTGAGAATGCTTCTGTCTAGTTTTTAAGTGGAGACATTACATTTCCCAGCATATGCCTCTCAGCGCTCCAAATATACACTAGCAGATTCCACAAAAAGAGTGTTACAAAACTGCTCTTTCAAAAGAATCGTTCAAGTCTGTGAGTTTAATGCACTCGTCACAAACAAGTTTCTCGGAATGCTTCTGTCTAGTCTCTATCTGGGGATGTTCCCTTTTCCAGCATTGGCCTACAACAGCTGCAAATATGCACTTGCAGATTCTACAAAAAGAGAGTTTGAAAACTCTTCTATCAAAAAGAAGGTTCAACTCTGCGATTAGAATGCACTCATCACAAAGTAGTTTCTGAGAATGCTTCTGTCTAGTTTTTATTTGAAGATATTTCCTTTTCCAGCATAGGCCTCAGAGCGCTCCAAATAAACACTTGCAGATTTTACAAAAGGAGTGTTTCCAAACTGCTCTATCAAAAGGAATGCTCAAGTCCGTGAGTTGAATGCACTCATCACACAGAAGTTTCTGAGAATGCTTCTGTCTAGTTTTTAGGTGAAGATATTTCATTTCCCAGCATAGGCCTCAAAGCGCTCTAAATATCCTCTTGCAGATTCTAGAAAAAGAGTGTTTCAAAACTGCTCTTTCATAAGGAAGGTTCAAGTCTGTGAGTTGAATGCACTCATCACAAAGAAGTTTCTGATAATGCTTCTGTGTAGTTGTTATTTGAAGACATTTCCTTTTCCAGCATAGGCCTCAAAGCGTTCGAAATAAACACTTGCAGATTTTGCAGAAGGAGTGTTTCAAAACTGTTCTATCAAAAGGAACGTTCAAGTCTGTGAGTTGAATGCACTCATCACACAGAAGTTTCTGAGAATACTTCTGTCTAGTTTTTAGGTGAAGATATTTCATTTCCCAGCATAGGCCTCAAAGCGCTCCAAATATCTACTTGCAGATTCTACAAAAAGAGTGTTTCAAAACTGCTCTATCAAAGGGAATGTTCAAGTCTTTGAGTTGAATGCACTCATCACACAGAAGTTTCTGAGAATGCTTCTGTATAGTTGTTATTTGAAGACATTTCCTTTTCCAGCATAGGCCTCAAAGCGCTCGAAATAAACACTTGCAGATTCTGCAGAAAGAGTGTTTCAAAACTGTTCTATCAAAAGGAATGTTCAAGTCTGTGAGTTGAATGCACTCATCACACAGAAGTTTCTGAGAATGCTTCTGTCTAGTTTTTAGGTGAAGATATTTCATTTCCCAGCATAGGCCTCAAAGCGCTCCAAATATCCACTTGAAGATTCTACAAAAAGTGTGTTTCAAAACTGCTCTTTCAAAAGGAAGGTTCAAGTCTGTGAGTTGAATGCACTCATCACAAAGAAGTTTCTGAGAATGCTTCTGTGTAGTTGTTATTTGAAGACATTTCCTTTTCCAGCATAGGCCTCAAATCGCTCGAAATGAACATTTGCAGATTCTGCAGAAAGAGTGTTTCAAAACTGTTCTATCAAAAGGAACGTTCAAGTCGGTGAGTTGAATGCACTCATCACACAGAAGTTTCTGAGAATGCTTCTGTCTAGTTTTTATGTGGAGACATTACATTTCCCAGCATAGGCCTAACAGCGCTCCAAATATACACTAGCAGATACCACAAAAAGAGTGTTCCTAAACTGCTCTTTCAAAAGAAACGTTCAAGTCTGTGAGTTGAATGCACTCGTCACAAACAAGTTTCTGGGAATGCTTCTCTCTAGTCTCTATCTGAGGGTGTTTCCTTTCCCAGCATTGGCCTCCAACAGCTCCAAATATGCACTTGCAGATTCTACAAAAAGAGAGTTTGAAAACTCTTTTACCAAAAAGAAGGTTCAACTCTGCGAGTAGAATGCACTCATCACAAAGTAGTTTCTGAGAATGCTTCCGTCTAGTTTTTATTTGAAGATATTTCCTTTTCCAGCATAGGCCTCAGAGCGCTCCAAATAAACACTTGCAGATTTTACAAAAGGAGTCTTTCCAAACTGCTCTATCAAAAGGAATGTTCAAGTCTGTGAGTTGAATGCACTCATCACACCGAAGTTTCTGAGAATGCTTCTGTGTAGTTGCTATTTGAAGACATTTCCTTTTCCAGCATAGGCCTCAGAGCGCTCCAAATAAACACTTGCAGATTTTACAAAAGGAGTGTTTCCAAACTGCTCTATCAAAAGGAATGTTCAAGTCGGTGAGTTGAATGCACTCATCACAAAGAAGTTTCTGAGAATGCTTCTCTGTAGTTGTTATTTGAAGACATTTCCTTTTCCAGCATAGGCCTCAAAGCGCTCGAAATAAACACTTGCAGATTCTGCAGAAAGAGTGTTTCAAAACTGTTCTATCAAAAGGAGCGTTCAAGTCTGTGAGTTGAATGTCCTCAACACACAGAAGTTTCTGAGAATGCTTCTGTCTAGTTTTTAGGTGAAGATATTTCATTTCCCAGCATAGGCCTCAAAGCGCTCCAAATAGCCACTTGCAGATTCTACCAAAAGTGTGTTTCAAAACTGCTCTTTCAAAAGGAAGGTTCAAGTCTGTGAGTTGAATGCACTCATCACAAAGAAGTTTCTGAGAATGCTTCTGTGTAGTTGTTATTTGAAGACATTTCCTTTTCCAGCATAGGCCTCAAAGCGCTCGAAATAAACACTTGCAGATTCTGCAGAAGGAGTGTTTCAAAACAGTTCTATCAAAAGGAACGTTCAAGTCCGTGAGTTGAATGCATTCATCACACAGAAGTTTCTGAGAATACTTCTGTCTAGTTTTTAGGTGAAGATATTTCATTTCCCAGCACAGGCCTCAAAGCGCTCCAAATATCTACTTGCAGATTCTACAAAAAGAGTGTTTCAAAACTGCTCTATCAAAGGGAGTGTTCAAGTCTTTGAGTTGAATGCACTCATCACACAGAAGTTTCTGAGAATGCTTCTGTATAGTTGTTATTTGAAGACATTTCCTTTTCCAGCATAGGCCTCAAAGCGCTGGAAATAAACACATGCAGATTCTGCAGAAAGAGTGTTTCAAAACTGTTCTATCAAAAGGAATGTTCAAGTCTGTGAGTTGAATGCACTCATCACACAGAAGTTTCTGAGAATGCTTCTGTCTAGTTTTTAGGTGAAGATATTTCATTTCCCAGCTTAGGCCTCAAAGCGCTCCAAATATCCACTTGATGATTCTACAAAAAGTGTGTTTCAAAACTGCTCTTTCAAAAGGAAGGTTCAAGTCTGTGAGTGGAATGCACTCATCACAAAGAAGTTTCTGAGAATGCTTCTGTGTAGTTGTTATTTGAAGACATTTCCTTTTCCAGCATAGGCCTCAAATCGCTCGAAATGAACATTTGCAGATTCTGCAGAAAGAGTGTTTCAAAACTGTTCTATCAAAAGGAACGTTCAAGTCTGTGAGTTGAATGCACTCATCACACAGAAGTTTCTGAGAATGCTTCTGTCTAGTTTTTATGTGGAGACATTTCATTTCCCAGCATAGGCCTAACAGCGCTCCAAATATACACTAGCAGATACCACAAAAGGAGTGTTCCAAAACTGCTCTTTCAAAAGAAACGTTCAAGTCTGTGAGTTGAATGCACTCGTCACAAACAAGTTTCTGGGAATGCTTCTCTCTAGTCTGTATCTGAGGATGTTTCCTTTCCCAGCATTGGCCTCCAACACCTCCAAATATGCACTTGCAGATTCTACAGAAAGAGAGTTTGAAAACTCTTCTATCAAAAAGAAGGTTCAACTCTGCGAGTAGAATGCAGTCATCACAAAGAAGTTTCTGAGAATGCTTCTGTCTAGTTTTTATTTGAAGATATTTCCTTTTCCAGCATAGGCCTCAGAGCGCTCCAAACAAACACTTGCAGATATTACAAAAGGAGTGTTTCCAAACTGCTCTATCAAAAGGAATGTTCAAGTCTGTGAGTTGAATGCACTCATCACACAGAAGTTTCTGAGAATGGTTCTGTCTAGTTTTTAAGTGGAGACATTACATTTCCCAGCATAGGCCTCTCAGCGCTCCAAATATACACTAGCAAATTCCACAAAAAGAGTGTTACAAAACTGCTCTTTCAAAAGAATCGTTCAAGTCTGTGAGTTCAATGCACTCGTCAGAAACAAGTTTCTCGGAATGCTCCTGTCTAGTCTCTATCTGAGGATGTTCCATTTTCCAGCATTGGCCTACAACAGCTGCAAATATGCACTTGCCGAATCTACAAAAAGAGAGTTTGAAAACTCTTCTACCAAAAAGAAGGTTCAACTCTGCGAGTAGAATGCACTCATCACAAAGTAGTTTCTGAGAATGCTTCTGTCTAGTTTTTATTTGAAGATATTTCCTTTTCCAGCGTAGGCCTCAGAGCGCTCCAAATAAACACTTGCAGATTTTACAAAAGGAGTGTTTCCAAACTGCTCTATCAAAAGGCACGTTCAAGTCTGTGAGTCGAATGCATTCATCACACAGAAGTTTCTGAGAATGCTTCTGTCTAATTTTTAGGTGAAGATATTTCATTTCCCAGCATAGGCCTGAAAGCGCTCCAAATATCCACTTGCAGATTCTACAAAAAGAGTGTTTCAAAACTGCTCTTTCAAAAGGAAGGTTCAAGTCTGTGAGTTGAATGCAGTCATCACAAAGAAGTTTCTGAGAATGCTTCTGTGTAGTTGCTATTTGAAGACATTTCCTTTTCCAGCATAGGCCTCAAAGCGCTCGAAATAAACACTTGCAGATTCTGCAGAAAGAGTGTTTCAAAACTGTTCTATCAAAAGGAGCGTTCAAGTCTGTGAGTTGAATGCACTCATCACACAGAAGTTTCTGAGAATGCTTCTGTCTAGTTTTTAGGTGAAGATATTTCATTTCCCAGCATAGGCCTCAAAGCGCTCCAAATATCCACTTGCAGGTTCTACAAAAAGTGTGTTTCAAAACTGCTCTTTCAAAAGGAAGGTTCAAGTCTGTGAGTTGAATGCACTCATCACAAAGAAGTTTCTGAGAATGCTTCTGTGTAGTTGTTATTTGAAGACATTTCCTTTTCCAGCGTAGGCCTCAATTCGCTCGAAATGAACACTTGCAGATTCTGCAGAAAGAGTGTTTCAAAACTGTTCTATGAAAAGGAACGTTCAAGTCTGTGAGTTGAATGCACTCATCACACAGAAGTTTCTGAGAATGCTTCTGTCTAGTTTTTAAGTGGAGACATTACATTTCCCAGCATAGGCCTCTCAGCGCTCCAAATATACACTAGCAGATTCCACAAAAAGAGTGTTAAAAAGCTGCTCTTTCAAAAGAATCGTTCAACTCTGTGAGTTTAATGCACTCGTCACAAACAAGTTTCTCGGAATGCTTCTGTCTAGTCTCTATCTGAGGATGTTCCCTTTTCCAGCATTGGCCTACAACAGCTGCAAATATGCACTTGCAGATTCTACAAAAAGAGAGTTTGAAAACTCTTCTATCAAAAAGAAGGTTCAACTCTGCGAGTAGAATGCACTCATCACAAAGAAGTTTCTGAGAATGCTTCTGTCAAGTTTTTATTTGAAGATATTTCCTTTTCCAGCAGAGGCCTCAGAGCGCTCCAAACAAACACTTGCAGATTTTACAAAAGGAGTGTTTCCAAACTGCTCTATCAAAAGGAATGTTCAAGTCTGTGAGTTGAATGCACTCATCACACAGAAGTTTCTGAGAATGCTTCTGTCTAGTTTTTACGTGAAGATATTTCATTTCCCAGCATAGGCCTGAAAGCGCTCCAAATATCCACTTGCAGATTCTACAAAAAGAGTGTTTCAAAACTGCTCTTTCAAAAGGAAGGTTCAAGTCTGTGAGTTGAATGCACTCATCACAGAGAAGTTTCTGAGAATGCTTCTGTGTAGTTCTTATTTGAAGACATTTCCTTTTCCAGCATAGGCCTCAAAGCGCTGGAAATAAACACTTGCAGATTCTGCAGAAAGAGTGTTTCAAAACTGTTCTATCAAAAGGAGCGTTCAAGTCTGTGAGTTGAATGCACTCATCACACAGAAGTTTCTGAGAATGCTTCTGTCCAGTTTTTAAGTGAAGATATTTCATTTCCCAGCATAGGCCTCAAAGCGCTCCAAATATGCACTTGCAGGTTCTACAAAAAGTGTGTTTCAAAACTGCTCTTTCAAAAGGAAGGTTCAAGTCTGTGAGTTGAATGCACTCATCACAAAGAAGTTTCTGAGAATGCTTCTGTGTAGTTGTTATTTGAAGACATTTCCTTTTCCAGCGTAGGCCCCAATTCGCTCGAAATGAACAGTTGCAGATTCTGCAGAAAGAGTGTTTCAAAACTGTTCTATCAAAAGGAACGTTCAAGTCTGTGAGTTGAATGCACTCATCATACAGAAGTTTCTGAGAATGATTCTGTCTAGTTTTTAGGTGAAGATATTTCATTTCCCAGCATAGGCCTCAAAGCGCTCCAAATATCTACTTTCAGATTCTACAAAAAGAGTGTTTCAAAACTGCTCTATCAAAGGGAAGGTTCAAGTCTTTGAGTTGAATGCACTCATCACACAGAAGTTTCTGAGAATGCTTCTGTGTAGTTGTTATTTGAAGACATTTCCTTTTCCAGC
Organism: Pongo pygmaeus; assembly: GCF_028885625.2. Classification (NCBI taxonomy): domain Eukaryota; kingdom Metazoa; phylum Chordata; class Mammalia; order Primates; family Hominidae; genus Pongo; species Pongo pygmaeus. The sequence continues at coordinate 37,706,059 of NC_072391.2, read as the reverse complement.
ATAGGCCTCAAAGCGCTCGAAATAAACACTTGCAGATTCTGCAGAAAGAGTGTTTCAAAACTGTTCTATCAAAAGGAACGTTCAAGTCTGTGAGTTGAATGCACTCATCACACAGAAGTTTCTGAGAATGCTTCTGTCTAGTTTTTAAGTGGAGACATTTCATTTCCCAGCATAGGCCTCCCAGCGCTCCAAATATACACTAGCAGATTTCCACAAAAAGAGTGTTACAAAACTGCTCTTTCAAAAGAATCGTGCAAGTCTGTGAGTTGAATGCACTCTTCACAAACAAGTTTCTGGGAATGCTTCTCTCTAGTCTCTATCTGAGGATGTTTCCTTTCCCAGCATTGGCCTCCAACAGCTCCAAATATGCACTTGCACAATCTACAAAAAGAGAGTTTGAAAACTCTTCTACCAAAAAGAAGGTTCAACTCTGCGAGTAGAATGCACTCATCACAAAGTACTTTCTGAGAATGCTTCCGTCTAGTTTTTATTTGAAGATATTTCCTTTTCCAGCATAGGCCTCAGAGCGCTCCAAATAAACACTTGCAGATTTTACAAAAGGAGTCTTTCCAAACTGCTCTATCAAAAGGAATGTTCAAGTCTGTGAGTTGAATGCACTCATCACACAGAAGTTTCTGAGAATGCTTCTGTGTAGTAGCTATTTGAAGACATTTCCTTTTCCAGCATAGGCCTCAAAGCGCTCGAAATAAACACTTGCAGATTCTGCAGAAAGAGTGTTTCAAAACTGTTCTATCAAAAGGAGCATTCAAGTCTGTGAGTTGAATGCACTCATCACACAGAAGTTTCTGAGAATGCTCCTGTCTAGTTTTCAGGTGAAGATATTTCTTTTCCCAGCATAGGCCTCAAAGCGCACCAAATATCCACTTGCAGGTTCTACAAAAAGTGTGTTTCAAAACTGCTCTTTCAAAAGGAAGGTTCAAGTCTGTAAGTTGAATGCACTCATCACAAAGAAGTTTCTGAGAATGCTTCTGTGTAGTTGTTATTTGAAGACATTTCCTTTTCCAGCGTAGGCCTCAATTCGCTCGAAATGAACACTTGCAGATTCTGCAGAAAGAGTGTTTCAAAACTGTTCTATGAAAAGGAACGTTCAAGTCTGTGAATTGAATGCACTCATCACACAGAAGTTTCTGAGAATGCTTCTGTCTAGTTTTTAAGTGGAGACATTACATTTCCCAGCATAGGCCTCTCAGCGCTGCAAATATACACTAGCAGATTCCACAAAAGAGTGTTACAAAGCTGCTCTTTCAAAAGAATCTTTCAAGTCTGTGAGTTGAATGCACTCGTCACAAACAAGTTTCTCGGAATGCTTCTGTCTAGTCTCTATCTGAAGAATGTTCCCTTTTCCAGCATTGGCCTACAACAACTGCAAATATGCACTTGCAGATTCTGCAAAAAGAGAGTTTGAAAACTCTTCTATCAAAAAGAAGTTTCAACTCTGCGAGTAGAATGCACTCATCACAAAGCAGTTTCTGAGAAGGCTTCTGTCTAGTTTTTATTTGAAGATATTTCCTTTTCCAGCGTAGGCCTCAGAGCGCTCCAAATAAACACTTGCAGATTTTACAAAAGGAGTGTTTCCAAACTGCTCTATCAAAAGGAACGTTCAAGTCTGTGAGTCGAATGCATTCATCACACAGAAGTTTCTGAGAATGCTTCTGTCTAGTTTTTAGGTGAAGATATTTCATTTCCCAGCATAGGCCTCAAAGCGCTCCAAATATCTACTTGCAGATTCTACAAAAAGAGTGTTTTAAAACTGCTCTTTCAAAAGGAATGTTCAAGTCTGTGAGTTGAATGCACTCATCACAAAGAAGTTTCTCAGAATGCTTCTGTGTAGTTGTTATTTGAAGACATTTCCTTTTCCAGCATAGGCCTCAATGCGCTCGAAATAAACACTTGCAGATTCTGCAAAAAGATTGTTTCAAAACTGTTCTATCAAAAGGAACGTTCAAGTCTGTGAGTTGAACGCACTCATCACACAGAAGTTTCTGAGAATGCTTCTGTCTAGTTTTTATGTGGAGACATTTCATTTCCCAGCATAGGCCTCACAGCGCTCCAAATATACACTAGCAGATACCACAAAAAAGTGTTCCAAAACTGCTCTTTCAAAAGAAACTTTCAAGTCTGTGAGTTGAATACACTCGTCACAAAGAAGTTTCTGGGAATGCTTCTCTCTAGTCTCTATCTGAGGATTTTTCCTTTCCCAGCATTGGCCCCCAACAGCTCAAAATATGCACTTGCAGATTCTACAAAAAGAGCGTTTGAAAACTCTTCTACCAAAAAGAAGTTTCAACTCTGCGAGTAGAATGGACTCATCCAAAGTAGTTTCTGAGAATGCTTCCGTCTAGTTTTTATTTGAAGATATTTCCTTTTCCAGAATAGGCCACAGAGCGCTCCAAATAAACACTTGCAGATTTTACAAAAGGAGTGTTTCCAAACTGCTCTATCAAAAGGAATGTTCAAGTCTGTGAGTTGAATGCACTCATCACACAGAAGTTTCTGAGAATGCTTCTGTCTAGTTTTTACGTGAAGATATTTCATTTCCCAGCATAGGCCTCAAAGCGCTCTAAATATCCTCTTGCAGATTCTACAAAAAAAGTGTTTCAAAACTGCTCTTTCAAAGGGAATGTTCAAGTCTTTGAGTTGAATGCACTCATCACACAGAAGTTTCTGAGAATGCTTCTGTCTAGTTTTTACGTGAAGATATTTCATTTCCCAGCATAGGCCTGAAAGCGCTCCAAATATCCACTTGCGGATTCTTCAAAAAGAGTGTTTCAAAACTGCTCTTTCAAAAGGAAGGTTCAAGTCTGTGAGTTGAATGCACTCATCACAAAGAAGTTTCTGATAATGCTTCTGTGTAGTTGTTATTTGAAGACATTTCCTTTTCCAGCATAGGCCTCAAAGCGCTCGAAATAAACACTTGCAGATTCTGCAGAAGGAGTGTTTCAAAACAGTTCTATCAAAAGGAACGTTCAAGTCTGTGAGTTGAATGCATTCATCACACAGAAGTTTCTGAGAATACTTCTGTCTAGTTTTTAGGTGAAGATATTTCATTTCCCAGCACAGGCCTCAAAGCGCTCCAAATATCTACTTGCAGATTCTACAAAAAGAGTGTTTCAAAACTGCTCTATCAAAGGGAATGTTCAAGTCTTTGAGTTGAATGCACTCATCACACAGAAGTTTCTGAGAATGCTTCTGTATAGTTGTTATTTGAAGACATTTCCTTTTCCAGCATAGGCCTCAAAGCGCTCGAAATAAACACTTGCAGATTCTGCAGAAAGAGTGTTTCAAAACTGTTCTATCATAAGGAATGTTCAAGTCTGTGAGTTGAATGCACTCATCACACAGAAGTTTCTGAGAATGCTTCTGTCTAGTTTTTAGGTGAAGATATTTCATTTCCCAGCATAGGCCTCAAAGCGCTCCAAATATCCACTTGATGATTCTACAAAAAGTGTGTTTCAAAACTGCTCTTTCAAAAGGAAGGTTCAAGTTTGTGAGTGGAATGCACTCATCACAAAGAAGTTTCTGAGAATGCTTCTGTGTAGTTGTTATTTGAAGACATTTCCTTTTCCAGCATAGGCCTCAAATCGCTCGAAATGAACATTTGCAGATTCTGCAGAAAGAGTGTTTCAAAACTGTTCTATCAAAAGGAACGTTCAAGTCTGTGAGTTGAATGCACTCATCACACAGAAGTTTCTGAGAATGCTTCTGTCTAGTTTTTATGTGGAGACATTACATTTCCCAGCATAGGCCTAACAGCGCTCCAAATATACACTAGCAGATACCACAAAAGGAGTGTTCCAAAACTGCTCTTTCAAAAGAAACGTTCAAGTCTGTGAGTTGAATGCACTCGTCACAAACAAGTTTCTGGGAATGCTTCTCTCTAGTCTCTATCTGAGGATGATTCCTTTCCCAGCATTGGCCTCCAACAGCTCCAAATATGCACTTGCAGATTCTACAAAAAGAGAGTTTGAAAACTCTTCTACCAAAAAGAAGGTTCAACTCTGCGAGTAGAATGCACTCATCACAAAGTAGTTTCTGAGAATGCTTCTGTCTAGTTTTTATTTGAAGATATTTCCTTTTCCAGCATAGGCCTCAGAGCGCTCCAAATAAACACTTGCAGATTTTACAAAAGGAGTGTTTCCAAACTGCTCTATCAAAAGGAATGTTCAAGTCTGTGAGTTGAATGCACTCATCACACAGAAGTTTCTGAGAATGCTTCTGTCTAGTTTTTAGGTGAAGATATTTCATTTCACAACATAGGCCTAAAAGCGCTCCAAATATCCACTTGCAGGTTCTACAAAAAGTGTGTTTCAAAACTGCTCTTTCAAAAGAAAGGTTCAAGTCTGTGAGTTGAATGCACTCATCGCAAAGAAGTTTCTGAGAATGCTTCTGTGTAGTTGTTATTTGAAGACATTTCCTTTTCCAGCGTAGGCCTCAATTCGCTCGAAATGAACACTTGCAGATTCTGCAGAGTGTTTCAAAACTGTTCTATGAAAAGGAACGTTCAAGTCTGTGAGTTGAATGCACTCATCACACAGAAGTTTCTGAGAATGCTTCTGTCTAGTTTTAAGTGGAGACATTACATTTCCCAGCATAGGCCTCTCAGCGCTCCAAATATACACTAGCAGATTCCACAAAAAGAGTGTTCCAAAACTGCTCTTTCAAAAGAAACTTTCAAGTCTGTGAGTTGAATACACTCGTCACAAAGAAGTTTCTGGGAATGCTTCTCTCTAGTCTCTATCTGAGGATTTATCCTTTCCCAGCTTTGGCCCCCAACAGCTCAAAATATGCACTTGCAGATTCTACAAAAAGAGAGTTTGAAAACTCTTCTACCAAAAAGAAGGTTCAACTCTGCGAGTAGAATGCACTCATCCAAAGTAGTTTCTGAGAATGCTTCCGTCTAGTTTTTATTTGAAGATATTTCCTTTTCCAGAATAGGCCACAGAGCGCTCCAAATAAACACTTGCAGATTTCACAAAAGGAGTCTTTCCAAACTGCTCTATCAAAAGGAATGTTCAAGTCTGTGAGTTGAATGCACTCATCACACAGAAGTTTCTGAGAATGCTTCTGTCTAGTTTTTAGGTGAAGATATTTCATTTCCCAGCATAGGCCTGAAAGCCCTCCAAATATCCACTTGCAGTTCCTACAAAAAGAGTGTTTCAAAACTGCTCTTTCAAAAGGAAGGTTCAAGTCTGTGAGTTGAATGCACTCATCACAAAGAAGTTTCTGAGAATGCTTCTGTGTAGTTGTTATTTGAAGACATTTCCTTTTCCAGCATAGGCCTCAAATTGCTCGAAATGAACACTTGCAGATTCTGCAGAAAGAGTGTTTCAAAACTGTTCTATCAAAAGGAACGTTCAAGTCTGTGAGTTGAATGCACTCATCACACAGAAGTTTCTGAGAATGCTTCTGTCTAGTTTTTAAGTGGAGACATTACACTTCCCAGCATAGGCCTCTCAGCGCTCCAAATATACACTAGCAAATTCCACAAAAAGAGTGTTACAAAACTGCTCTTTCAAAAGAATCGTTCAAGTCTGTGAGTTCAATGCACTCGTCACAAACAAGTTTCTCGGAATGCTTCTGTCTAGTCTCTATCTGAGGATGTTCCATTTTCCAGCATTGGCCTACAACAGCTGCAAATATGCACTTGCAGAATCTACAAAAAGAGAGTTTGAAAACTCTTCTATCAAAAAGAAGGTCCAACTCTGAGAGTAGAATGCACTCATCACAAAGTAGTTTCTGAGAATGCTTCTGTCTAGTTTTTATTTGAAGATATTTCCTTTTCCAGCGTAGGCCTCAGAGCGCTCCAAATAAACACTTGCAGATTTTACAAAAGGAGTGTTTCCAAACTGCTCTATCAAAAGGAACGTTCAAGTCTGTGAGTCGAATGCATTCATGACACAGAAGTTTCTGAGAATGCTTCTGTGTAGTTGCTATTTGAAGACATTTCCTTTTCCAGCATAGGCCTCAAAGCGCTCGAAATAAACACTTGCAGATTCTGCAGAAAGAGTGTTTCAAAACTGTTCTATCAAAAGGAGCGTTCAAGTCTGTGAGTTGAATGCACTCATCACACAGAGGTTTCTGAGAATGCTTCTGTCTAGTTTTTAGGTGAAGATATTTCATTTCCCAGCATAGGCCTCAAAGCGCTCCAAATATCCACTTGCAGGTTCTACAAAAAGTGTGTTTAAAAACTGCTCTTTCAAAAGGAAGGTTCAAGTCTGTGAGTTGAATGCACTCATCACAAAGAAGTTTCTGAGAATGCTTCTGTGTAGTTGTTATTTGAAGACATTTCCTTTTCCAGCGTAGGCCTCAATTCGCTCGAAATGAACACTTGCAGATTCTGCAGAAAGAGTGTTTCAAAACTGTTCTATGAAAAGGAACGTTCTAGTCTGTGAGTTGAATGCACTCATCACACAGAAGTTTCTGAGAATGCTTCTGTCTAGTTTTTAAGTGGAGACATTACATTTCCCAGCATAGGCCTCTCAGCGCTCCAAATATACACTAGCAGATTCCACAAAAAGAGTGTTAAAAAGCTGCTCTTTCAAAAGAATCGTTCAACTCTGTGAGTTTAATGCACTCGTCACAAACAAGTTTCTCGGAATGCTTCTGTCTAGTCTCTATCTGAGGATGTTCCCTTTTCCAGCATTGGCCTACAACAGCTGCAAATATGCACTTGCAGATTCTACAAAAAGAGAGTTTGAAAACTCTTCTATCAAAAAGAAGGTTCAACTCTGCGAGTAGAATGCACTCATCACAAAGAAGTTTCTGAGAATGCTTCTGTCAAGTTTTTATTTGAAGATATTTCCTTTTCCAGCATAGGCCTCAGAGCGCTCCAAATAAACACTTGCAGATTTTACAAAAGGAGTGTTTCCAAACTGCTCTATCAAAAGGAATGTTCAAGTCTGTGAGTTGAATGCACTCATCACACAGAAGTTTCTGAGAATGCTTCTGTCTAGTTTTTACGTGAAGATATTTCATTTCCCAGCATAGGCCTGAAAGCGCTCCAAATATCCACTTGCAGATTATACAAAAAGAGTGTTTCAAAACTGCTCTTTCAAAAGGAAGGTTCAAGTCTGTGAGTTGAATGCACTCATCACAGAGAAGTTTCTGAGAATGCTTCTGTGTAGTTCTTATTTGAAGACATTTCCTTTTCCAGCATGGGCCTCAAAGCGCTGGAAATAAACACTTGCAGATTCTGCAGAAAGAGTGATTCAAAACTGTTCTATCAAAAGGAGCGTTCAAGTCTGTGAGTTGAATGTACTCATCACACAGAAGTTTCTGAGAATGCTTCTGTCTAGTTTTTAGGTGAAGATATTTCATTTCCCAGCATAGGCCTCAAAGCGCTCCACATATCCACTTGCAGATTCTACAAAAAGTGTGTTTAAAAACTGCTCTTTCAAAAGGAAGGTTCAAGTCTGTGAGTTGAATGCACTCATCACAAAGAAGTTTCTGAGAATGCTTCTGTGTAGTTGTTATTTGAAGACATTTCCTTTTCCAGCGTAGGCCTCAATTCGCTAGAAATGAACAGTTGCAGATTCTGCAGAAAGAGTGTTTCAAAACTGTTCTATCAAAAGGAACGTTCAAGTCTGTGAGTTGAACGCACTCATCACACAGAAGTTTCTGAGAATGCTTCTGTCTAGTTTTTAAGTGGAGACATTACATTTCCCAGCGTAGGCCTCTCAGCGCTCCAAATATACACTAGCAGATTCCACAAAAAGAGTGTTCCAAAACTGCTCTTTCAAAAGTAACGTTCAAGTCTGTGAGTTGAATACACTCGTCACAAACAAGTTTCTGGGAATGCTTCTCTCTAGTCCCTATCTGAGGATGTTTCCTTTCCAAGCATTGGCCCCCAACATCTCCAAATATGCACTTGCAGATTCTACAAAAAGAGAGTTTGAAAACTCTTCTGCCAAAAAGAAGGTTCAACTCTGCGAGTAGAATGCACTCATCAGAAAGTAGTTTCTGAGAATGCTTCTGTCTAGTTTTTATTTGAACATATTTCCTTTTCCAGCATAGGCCTCACAGCGTTCGAAATAAACACTTCCAGATATTACAAAAGGAGTGTTTCCAAACTGCTCTATGAAAAGGAATGTTCAAGTCTGTGAGTTGAATGCACTCATCACACAGAAGTTTCTGAGAATGCTTCTGTCTAGTTTTTACGTGAAGATATTTCATTTCCCAGCATAGGCCTCGAAGCGCTCTAAATATCCTCTTGCAGATTCTACAAAAAGAGTGTTTCAAAACTGCACTTTCAAAAGGAAGGTTCAAGTCTGTGAGTTGAATGCACTCATCGCAAAGAAGTTTCTGAGAATGCTTCTGTGTAGTTGTTATTTGAAGACATTTCCTTTTCCAGCATAGGCCTCAAAGCGCTCGAAATAAACACTTGCAGCTTCTGCAGAAGGAGTGTTTCAAAACTGTTCTATCAAAAGGACCGTTCAAGTCTGTGAGTTGAATGCACTCATCACACAGAAGTTTCTGAGAATGCTTCTGTCTAGTGTTTAAGTGGAGACATTACATTTCCCAGCCTAGGCCTCTCAGCGCTCCAAATATACACTAGCAGATTCCACAAAAAGAGTGTTCCAAAACTGCTCTTTCAAAAGAATCGTTCAAGTCTGTGAGTTTAATGCACTCGTCACAAACAAGTTTCTCGGAATGCTTCTGTCTAGTCTCTATCTGAGGATGTTCCCTTTTCCAGCATTGGCCTACAACAGCTGCAAATATGCACTTGCAGATTCTACAAAAAGAGAGTTTGAAAACTCTTCTATCAAAAAGAAGGTTCAACTCTGCGAGTAGAATGCACTCATCACAAAGAAGTTTCTGAGAATGCTTCTGTCTAGTTTTTATTTGAAGATATTTCCTTTTCCAGCATAGGCCTCAGAGCGCTCCAAATAAACACTTGCAAATTTTACAAAAGGAGAGTTTCCAAACTGCTCTATCAAAAGGAATGTTCAAGTCTGTGAGTTGAATGCACTCATCACACAGAAGTTTCTGAGAATGCTTCTGTCTAGTTTTTAGGTGAAGATATTTCATTTCCCAGCTTAGGCCTCAAAGCGCTCTAAATATCCTCTTGCAGATTCTACAAAAAGAGTGTTCCAAACTGCTCTTTCAAAAGGAAGGTTCAAGTCTGTGAGTTGAATGCACTCATCACAAAGAAGTTTCTGAGAATGCTTCTGTGTAGTTGTTATTTGAAGACATTTCCTTTTCCAGCCTAGGCCTCAAAGCGCTCGAAATAAACACTTGCAGATTCTGCAGAAGGAGGGTTTCAAAACTGTTCTATCAAAAGGAACGTTCAAGTCTGTGAGTTGAATGCATTCATCACACAGAAGTTTCTGAGAATGCTTCTGTCTAGTTTTTAGGTGAAGATATTTCATTTCCCAGCATAGGCCTCAAAGCGCTCCAAATATCTACTTGCAGATTCTACAAAGAGAGTGTTTCAAAACTGCTCTATGAAAGGGAAGATTCAAGCCTTTGAGTTGAATGCACTCATCACACAGAAGTTTCTGAGAATGCTTCTGTGTAGTTGTTATTTGAACACATTTCCTTTTCCAGCATAGGCCTCAAGCGCTCGAAATAAACACTTGCAGATACTGCAGAAAGAGTGTTTCAAAACTGTTCTATCAAAAGGAATGTTCAAGTCTGTGAGTTGAATGCACTCATCACACAGAAGTTTCTGAGAATGCTTCTGTCTAGTTTTTATGTGGAGACATTACATTTCCCAGCATAGGCCTCTCAGCGCTCCAAATATACACCAGCAGATTCAAAAAAAAGAGTGTTACAAAACTGCTCTTTCAAAAGAATCGCTCAAGTCTGTGATTTTAATGCACTAGTCACAAACTAGTTTCTCGGAATGCTTCTGTCTAGTCTCTATCTGAGGATGTTCCCTTTTCCAGCATTGGCCTACAACAGCTGCAAATATGCACTTGCAGATTCTACAAAAAGAGAGTTTGAAAACTCTTCTATCAAAAAGAAGGTTCAACTCTGCGAGTAGAATGCACTCATCCCAAAGAAGTTTCTGAGAATGCTTCTGTCTAGTTTTTATTTGAAGATATTTCCTTTTCCAGCATAGGCCTCAGAGCGCTATAAATAAACACTTGCAGATTTTACAAAAGGAGTGTTTCCAAACTGCTCTATCAAAAGCATTGTTCAAGTCTGTGAGTTGAATGCACTCATCACACAGAAGTTTCTGAGAATGCTTCTGTCTAGTTTTTAGGTGAAGATATTTCATTTACCAGCATAGGCCTCAAAGCGCTCCAAATATCCTCTTGCAGATTCTACAAAAGGGTGTTCCAAACTGCTCTTTCAAAAGGAAGGTTCAAGTCTGTGAGTTGAATGCACTCATCACAAAGAAGTTTCTGAGAATGCTTCTGTGTAGTTGTTATTTGAAGACATTTCCTTTTCCAGCATAGGCCTCAAATCGCTCGAAATGAACACTTGCAGATTCTGCAGAAAGAGTGTTTCAAAACTGTTCTATCAAAAAGAACGTTCAAGTCTGTGAGTTGAATGCACTCATCACACAGAAGTTTCTGAGAATGCTTCTGTCTAGTTTTTAAGTGGAGACATTTCATTTCCCAGCATAGGCCTCTCAGCGCTCCAAATATACACTGGCAGATTCCACAAAAAGAGTTTTACAAAACTGCTCTTTCAAAAGAATCGTTCAAGTCTGTGAGTTTAATGCACTCGTCACAAACAAGTTTCTCGGAATGCTTCTGTCTAGTCTCTATCTGAGGATGTTCCCTTTTCTAGCATTGGCCTACAACAGCTGCAAATATGCACTTGCAGATTCTACAAAAAGAGAGTTTGAAAACTCTTCTATCAAAAAGAAGGTTCAACTCTGCGAGTAGAATGCACTCATCACAAAGAAGTTTCTGAGAATGCTTCTGTCTAGTTTTTATTTGAAGATATTTCCTTTTCTAGCATAGGCCTCAGAGTGCTCCAAATAAATACTTGCAGATTTTACAAAAGGAGTGTTTCCAAACTGCTCTATCAAAAGGAATGTTCAAGTCTATGAGTTGAATGCACTCATCACACAGAAGTTTCTGAGAATGCTTCTGTCTAGTTTTTAGGTGAAGATATTTCATTTCCCAGCATAGGCCTGAAAGCGCTCTAAATATCCTCTTGCAGATTCTACAAGAAGAGTGTTCCAAACTGCTCTTTCAAAAGGAAAGTTCAAGTCTGTGAGTTGAATGCACTCATCACAAAGAAGTTTCTGAGAATGCTTCTGTGTAGTTGTTATTTGAAGACATTTCCTTTTCCAGCCTAGGCATCAAAGCGCTCGAAATAAACACTTGCAGATTCTGCAGAAGGAGGGTTTCAAAACTGTTCTATCAAAAGGAACGTTCAAGTCTGTGAGTTGAATGCATTCATCACAGAGAATTTTCTGAGAATGCTTCTGTCTAGTTTTAGGTGAAGATATTTCATTTCCCAGCATAGGCCTCAAAGCGCTCCAAATATCTACTTGCAGATTCTACAAAAAGAGTGTTTCAAAACTGCTCTATGAAAGGGAAGGTTCAAGCCTTTCGGTTGAATGTACTCATCACACAGAAGTTTCTGAGAATGCTTCTGTGTAGTTGTTATTTGAAGACATTTCCTTTTCCAGCATAGGCCTCAAAGTGCTCGAAATAAACACTTGCAGATTCTGCAGAAAGAGTGTTTCAAAACTGTTCTATCAAAAGGAATGTTCAAGTCTGTGAGTTGAATGCACTCATCACACAGAAGTTTCTGAGAATGCTTCTGTCTAGTTTTTAGGTGAAGATATTTCATTTCCCAGCATAGGCCTGAAAGCGCTCCAAATATCCACTTGCAGATTCTACAAAAAGTGTGTTTCAAAACTGCTCTTTCAAAAGGAAGGTTCAAGTCTGTGAGTTGAATGCACTCATCACAAAGAAGTTTCTGAGAATGCTTCTGTGTAGTTGTTATTTGAAGACATTTCCTTTTCCAGCATAGGCCTCAAATCGCTCGAAATGAACACTTGCAGATTCTGCAGAAAGAGTGTTTCAAAACTGTTCTATCAAAAAGAACGTTCAAGTCTGTGAGTTGAATGCACTCATCACACAGAAGTTTCTGAGAATGCTTCTGTCTAGTTTTTAAGTGGAGACATTACATTTCCCAGCATAGGCCTCTCAGCGCTCCAAATATACAATAGCAGATTCCACAAAAAGAGTGTTACAAAACTGCTCTTTCAAAAGAATCGTTCAAGTCTGTGAGTTTAATGCACTCGTCACAAACAAGTTTCTCGGAATGCTTCTGTCTAGTCTCTATCTGAGGATGTTCCCTTTTCCAGCATTGGCCTACAACAGCTGCAAATATGCACTTGCAGATTCTACAAAAAGAGAGTTTGAAAACTCTTCTATCAAAAAGAAGGTTCAACACTGTGCGTAGAATGCACTCATCACAAGGAAGTTTCTGAGAATGCTTCTGTCTAGTTTTTATTTGAAGATATTTCCTTTTCCAGCATAGGCGTCAGAGCGCTCCAAATAAACACTTGCAGATTTTACAAAAGGAGTGTTTCCAAACTGCTCTATCAAAAGGAATGTTCAAGTCTGTGAGTTGAATGCACTCATCACACAGAAGTTTCTGAGAATGCTTCTGTCTAGTTTTTAGGTGAAGATATTTCATTTCCCAGCCTAGGCCTGAAAGCGCTCTAACTATCCTCTTGCAGATTCTACAAAAAGAGTGTTCCAAACTGCTCTTTCAAAAGGAAGGTTGAAGTCTGTGAGTTGAATGCACTCATCACAAAGAAGTTTCTGAGAATGCTTCTGTGTAGTTGTTATTTGAAGACATTTCCTTTTCCAGCATAGGCCTCAAAGCGCTCGAAATAAACACTTGCAGCTTCTGCAGAAGGAGTGTTTCAAAACTGTTCTATCAAAAGGAACGTTCAAGTCTGTGAGTTGAATGCATTCATCACACAGAAGTTTCTGAGAATGCTTCTGTCTAGTTTTTAGGTGAAGATATTTCATTTCCCAGCATAGGCCTCAAAGCGCTCCAAATATCTACTTGCAGATTCTACAAAAAGAGTGTTTCAAAACTGCTCTATCAAAGGGAAGGTTCAAGTCTGTGAGTTGAATGCACTCATCACACAGAAGTTTCTGAGAATGCTTCTGTGTAGTTGTTATTTGAAGACATTTCCTTTTCCAGCATAGGCCTCAAAGCGCTCGAAATAAACACTTGCAGATTCTGTAGAAAGAGTGTTTCAAAACTGTTCTATCAAAAGGAGCGTTCAAGTCTGTGAGTTGAATGTACTCATCACAGAGAAGTTTCTGAGAATGCTTCTGTCTAGTTTTTAGGTGAAGGTATTTCATTTCCCAGCATAGGCCTCAAAGCGCTCCAAATATCCACTTGCAGAATCTACAAAAAGTGTGTTTCAAAACTGCTCTTTCAAAAGGAAGGTTCAAGTCTGTGAGTTGAATGCACTCATCACAAAGAAGTTTCTGAGAATGCTTCTGTGCAGTTGTTATTTGAAGACATTTCCTTTTCCAGCATAAGCCTCAAATTGCTCGGAATGAACACTTGCAGATTCTGCAGAAAGAGTGTTTCAAAACTGTTCTATCAAAAGGAACGTTCAAGTCTGTGAGTTGAATGCACTCATCACACAGAAGTTTCTGAGAATGCTTCTGTCTAGTTTTTAAGTGGAGACATTACATTTCCCAGCATAGGCCTCTCAGCGCTCTAAATATACACTAGCAAATTCCACAAAAAGAGTGTTACAAAACTGCTCTTTCAAAAGAATCGTTCAAGTCTGTGAGTTCAATGCACTCGTCACAAACAAGTTTCTCGGAATGCTTCTGTCTAGTCTCTATCTGAGGATGTTCCATTTTCCAGCATTGGCCTACAACAGCTGCAAATATGCACATGCAGATTCTAGAAAAAGAGAGTTTGAAAACTCTTCTACCAAAAAGAAGGTTCAACTCTGCGAGTAGAATGCACTCATCACAAAGTAGTTTCTGAGAATGCTTCTGTCTAGTTTTTATTTGAGGATATTTTCTTTTCCAGCGTAGGCCTCAGAGCGCTTCAAATAAACACTTGCAGATTTTACAAAAGGAGTGTTTCCAAACTGCTCTATCAAAAGGAACGTTCAAGTCTGTGAGTCGAATGCATTCATCACACAGAAGTTTCTGAGAATGCTTCTGTCTAGTTTTTAGGTGAAGATATTTCATTTCCCAGCATAGGCCTGAAAGCGCTCCAAATATCTACTTGCAGATTCTACAAAAAGAGTGTTTTAAAACTGCTCTTTCAAAAGGAATGTTCAAGTCTGTGAGTTGAATGCACTCATCACAAACAAGTTTCTCAGAATGCTTCTGTGTAGTTGTTATTTGAAGACATTTGCTTTTCCAGCTTAGGCCTCAATGCGCTCGAAATAAACACTTGCAGATTCTGCAAAAAGATTGTTTCAAAACTGTTCTATCAAAAGGAACGTTCAAGTCTGTGAGTTGAATGCACTCATCACACAGAAGTTTCTGAGAATGCTTCTGTCTAGTTTTTATGTAGAGACATTTCATTTCCCAGCATAGGCCTCACAGCGCTCCAAATATACACTAGCAGATACCACAAAAAGAGTGTTCCAAAACTGCTCTTTCAAAAGAAACTTTCAAGTCTGTGAGTTGAATACACTCGTCACAAAGAAGTTTCTGGGAATGCTTCTCTCTAGTCTCTATCTGAGGATTTTTCCTTTCCCAGCATTGGCCCCCAACAGCTCAAAATATGCACTTGCAGATTCTACAAAAAGAGAGTTTGAAAACTCTTCTACCAAAAAGAAGGTTCAGCTCTGCGAGTAGAATGCATTCATCCAAAGTAGTTTCTGAGAATGCTTCCGTCTAGTTTTTATTTGAAGATATTTCCTTTTCCAGAATAGGCCACAGAGCGCTCCAAATAAACACTTGCAGATTTCACAAAAGGAGTCTTTCCAAACTGCTCTATCAAAAGGAATGTTCAAGTCTGTGAGTTGAATGCACTCATCACACAGAAGTTTCTGAGAATGCTTCTGTCTAGTTTTTAGGTGAAGATATTTCATTTCCCAGCATAGGCCTGAAAGCGCTCCAAATATCCACTTGCAGTTCCTACAAAAAGAGTGTTTCAAAACTGCTCTTTCAAAAGGAAGGTTCAAGCCTGTGAGTTGAATGCAGTCATCACAAAGAAGTTTCTGAGAATGCTTCTGTGTAGTTGCTATTTGAAGACATTTCCTTTTCCAGCATAGGCCTCAAAGCGCTCGAAATAAACACTTGCAGATTCTGCAGAAAGAGTGTTTCAAAACTGTTCTATCAAAAGGAGCGTTCAAGTCTGTGAGTTGAATGCACTCATCACACAGAAGTTTCTGAGAATGCTTCTGTCTAGTTTTTAGGTGAAGATATTTCATTTCCCAGTATAGGCCTCAAAGCGCTCCAAATATCCAATTGGAGATTCTACAAAAAGGGTGTTTCAAAACTGCTCTTTGAAAAGGAAGGTTCAAGTCTGTAAGTTGAATGCACTCATCACAAAGAAGTTTCTGAGAATGCTTCTGTGTAGTTGTTATTTGAAGACATTTCCTTTTCCATCTTAGGCCTCAATTCGCTCGAAATGAACACTTGCAGATTCTGCAGAAAGAGTGTTTCAAAACTGTTCTATGAAAAGGAACGTTCAAGTCTGTGAGTTGAATGCACTCATCACACAGAAGTTTCTGAGAATGCTTCTGTCTAGTTTTTAAGTGGAGACATTACATTTCCCAGCATAGGCCTCTCAGCGCTCCAAATATACACTAGCAGATTCCACAAAAAGAGTGTTACAAAGCTGCTCTTTCAAAAGAATCGTTCAAGTCTGTGAGTTTAATGCACTCGTCACAAACAACTTTCTCGGAATGCTTCTGTCTAGTCTCTATCTGAAGATGTTCCCTTTTCCAGCATTGGCCTACCACAGCTGCAAATATGCACTTGCAGAATCTGCAAAAAGAGAGTTTGAAAACTCTTCTATCAAAAAGAAGGTTCAACTCTGCGAGTAGAATGCACTCATCACAAAGTAGTTTCTGAGAATGCTTCTTTCTAGTTTTTATTTGAACATATTTCCTTTTCCAGCATAGGCCTCACAGCGCTCGAAATAAACACTTCCAGATTTTACAAAAGGAGTGTTTCCAAACTGCTCTATGAAAAGGAATGTTCAATTCTGTGAGTTGAATGCACTCATCACACAGAAGTTTCTGAGAATGCTTCTGTCTAGTTTTTACGTGAAGATATTTCATTTCCCAGCATAGGCCTCAAAGCGCTCTAAATATCCTCTTGAAGATTCTACAAAAAGAGTGTTTCAAAACTGCACTTTCAAAAGGAAGGTTCAAGTCTGTGAGTTGAATGCACTCATCGCAAAGAAGTTTCTGAGAATGCTTCTGTGTAGTTGTTATTTGAAGACATTTCCTTTTCCAGCATAGGCCTCAAAGTGCTCGAAATAAACACTTGCAGCTTCTGCAGAAGGAGTGTTTCAAAACTGTTCTATCAAAAGGAACGTTCAAGTCTGTGAGTTGAATGCACTCATCACACAGAAGTTTCTGAGAATGCTTCTGTCTAGTGTTTAAGTGGAGACATTACATTTCCCAGCCTAGGCCTCTCAGCGCTCCAAATATACACTAGCAGATTCCACAAAAAGAGTGTTAAAAAGCTGCTCTTTCAAAAGAATCGTTCAACTCTGTGAGTTTAATGCACTCGTCACAAACAAGTTTCTCGGAATGCTTCTGTCTAGTCTCTATCTGAGGATGTTCCCTTTTCCAGCATTGGCCTACAACAGCTGCAAATATGCACTTGCAGATTCTACAAAAAGAGAGTTTGAAAACTCTTCTATCAAAAAGAAGGTTCAACTCTGCGAGTAGAATGCACTCATCACAAAGAAGTTTCTGAGAATGCTTCTGTCAAGTTTTTATTTGAAGATATTTCCTTTTCCAGCAGAGGCCTCAGAGCGCTCCAAACAAACACTTGCAGATTTTACAAAAGGAGTGTTTCCAAACTGCTCTATCAAAAGGAATGTTCAAGTCTGTGAGTTGAATGCACTCATCACACAGAAGTTTCTGAGAATGCTTCTGTCTAGTTTTTACGTGAAGATATTTCATTTCCCAGCATAGGCCTGAAAGCGCTCCAAATATCCACTTGCAGATTCTACAAAAAGAGTGTTTCAAAACTGCTCTTTCAAAAGGAAGGTTCAAGTCTGTGAGTTGAATGCACTCATCACAGAGAAGTTTCTGAGAATGCTTCTGTGTAGTTCTTATTTGAAGACATTTCCTTTTCCAGCATAGGCCTCAAAGCGCTGGAAATAAACACTTGCAGATTCTGCAGAAAGAGTGTTTCAAAACTGTTCTATCAAAAGGAGCGTTCAAGTCTGTGAGTTGAATGCACTCATCACACAGAAGTTTCTGAGAATGCTTCTGTCCAGTTTTTAAGTGAAGATATTTCATTTCCCAGCATAGGCCTCAAAGCGCTCCAAATATGCACTTGCAGGTTCTACAAAAAGTGTGTTTCAAAACTGCTCTTTCAAAAGGAAGGTTCAAGTCTGTGAGTTGAATGCACTCATCACAAAGAAGTTTCTGAGAATGCTTCTGTGTAGTTGTTATTTGAAGACATTTCCTTTTCCAGCGTAGGCCCCAATTCGCTCGAAATGAACAGTTGCAGATTCTGCAGAAAGAGTGTTTCAAAACTGTTCTATCAAAAGGAACGTTCAAGTCTGTGAGTTGAATGCACTCATCATACAGAAGTTTCTGAGAATGATTCTGTCTAGTTTTTAGGTGAAGATATTTCATTTCCCAGCATAGGCCTCAAAGCGCTCCAAATATCTACTTTCAGATTCTACAAAAAGAGTGTTTCAAAACTGCTCTATCAAAGGGAAGGTTCAAGTCTTTGAGTTGAATGCACTCATCACACAGAAGTTTCTGAGAATGCTTCTGTGTAGTTGTTATTTGAAGACATTTCCTTTTCCAGCATAGGCCTCAAAGCGCTCGAAATAAACACTTGCAGATTCTGCAGAAAGAGTGTTTCAAAACTGTTCTATCAAAAGGAACGTTCAAGTCTGTGAGTTGAATGCACTCATCACACAGAAGTTTCTGAGAATGCTTCTGTCTAGTTTTTAAGTGGAGACATTTCATTTCCCAGCATAGGCCTCCCAGCGCTCCAAATATACACTAGCAGATTTCCACAAAAAGAGTGTTACAAAACTGCTCTTTCAAAAGAATCGTGCAAGTCTGTGAGTTGAATGCACTCTTCACAAACAAGTTTCTGGGAATGCTTCTCTCTAGTCTCTATCTGAGGATGTTTCCTTTCCCAGCATTGGCCTCCAACAGCTCCAAATATGCACTTGCACAATCTACAAAAAGAGAGTTTGAAAACTCTTCTACCAAAAAGAAGGTTCAACTCTGCGAGTAGAATGCACTCATCACAAAGTACTTTCTGAGAATGCTTCCGTCTAGTTTTTATTTGAAGATATTTCCTTTTCCAGCATAGGCCTCAGAGCGCTCCAAATAAACACTTGCAGATTTTACAAAAGGAGTCTTTCCAAACTGCTCTATCAAAAGGAATGTTCAAGTCTGTGAGTTGAATGCACTCATCACACAGAAGTTTCTGAGAATGCTTCTGTGTAGTAGCTATTTGAAGACATTTCCTTTTCCAGCATAGGCCTCAAAGCGCTCGAAATAAACACTTGCAGATTCTGCAGAAAGAGTGTTTCAAAACTGTTCTATCAAAAGGAGCATTCAAGTCTGTGAGTTGAATGCACTCATCACACAGAAGTTTCTGAGAATGCTCCTGTCTAGTTTTCAGGTGAAGATATTTCTTTTCCCAGCATAGGCCTCAAAGCGCACCAAATATCCACTTGCAGGTTCTACAAAAAGTGTGTTTCAAAACTGCTCTTTCAAAAGGAAGGTTCAAGTCTGTAAGTTGAATGCACTCATCACAAAGAAGTTTCTGAGAATGCTTCTGTGTAGTTGTTATTTGAAGACATTTCCTTTTCCAGCGTAGGCCTCAATTCGCTCGAAATGAACACTTGCAGATTCTGCAGAAAGAGTGTTTCAAAACTGTTCTATGAAAAGGAACGTTCAAGTCTGTGAATTGAATGCACTCATCACACAGAAGTTTCTGAGAATGCTTCTGTCTAGTTTTTAAGTGGAGACATTACATTTCCCAGCATAGGCCTCTCAGCGCTCCAAATATACACTAGCAGATTCCACAAAAGAGTGTTACAAAGCTGCTCTTTCAAAAGAATCTTTCAAGTCTGTGAGTTGAATGCACTCGTCACAAACAAGTTTCTCGGAATGCTTCTGTCTAGTCTCTATCTGAAGATGTTCCCTTTTCCAGCATTGGCCTACAACAACTGCAAATATGCACTTGCAGATTCTGCAAAAAGAGAGTTTGAAAACTCTTCTATCAAAAAGAAGTTTCAACTCTGCGAGTAGAATGCACTCATCACAAAGCAGTTTCTGAGAAGGCTTCTGTCTAGTTTTTATTTGAAGATATTTCCTTTTCCAGCGTAGGCCTCAGAGCGCTCCAAATAAACACTTGCAGATTTTACAAAAGGAGTGTTTCCAAACTGCTCTATCAAAAGGAACGTTCAAGTCTGTGAGTCGAATGCATTCATCACACAGAAGTTTCTGAGAATGCTTCTGTCTAGTTTTTAGGTGAAGATATTTCATTTCCCAGCATAGGCCTCAAAGCGCTCCAAATATCTACTTGCAGATTCTACAAAAAGAGTGTTTTAAAACTGCTCTTTCAAAAGGAATGTTCAAGTCTGTGAGTTGAATGCACTCATCACAAAGAAGTTTCTCAGAATGCTTCTGTGTAGTTGTTATTTGAAGACATTTCCTTTTCCAGCATAGGCCTCAATGCGCTCGAAATAAACACTTGCAGATTCTGCAAAAAGATTGTTTCAAAACTGTTCTATCAAAAGGAACGTTCAAGTCTGTGAGTTGAACGCACTCATCACACAGAAGTTTCTGAGAATGCTTCTGTCTAGTTTTTATGTGGAGACATTTCATTTCCCAGCATAGGTCTCACAGCGCTCCAAATATACACTAGCAGATACCACAAAAAAGTGTTCCAAAACTGCTCTTTCAAAAGAAACTTTCAAGTCTGTGAGTTGAATACACTCGTCACAAAGAAGTTTCTGGGAATGCTTCTCTCTAGTCTCTATCTGAGGATTTTTCCTTTCCCAGCATTGGCCCCCAACAGCTCAAAATAGGCACTTGCAGATTCTACAAAAAGAGCGTTTGAAAACTCTTCTACCAAAAAGAAGTTTCAACTCTGCGAGTAGAATGGACTCATCCAAAGTAGTTTCTGAGAATGCTTCCGTCTAGTTTTTATTTGAAGATATTTCCTTTTCCAGAATAGGCCACAGAGCGCTCCAAATAAACACTTGCAGATTTTACAAAAGGAGTGTTTCCAAACTGCTCTATCAAAAGGAATGTTCAAGTCTGTGAGTTGAATGCACTCATCACACAGAAGTTTCTGAGAATGCTTCTGTCTAGTTTTTACGTGAAGATATTTCATTTCCCAGCATAGGCCTCAAAGCGCTCTAAATATCCTCTTGCAGATTCTACAAAAAAAGTGTTTCAAAACTGCTCTTTCAAAGGGAATGTTCAAGTCTTTGAGTTGAATGCACTCATCACACAGAAGTTTCTGAGAATGCTTCTGTCTAGTTTTTACGTGAAGATATTTCATTTCCCAGCATAGGCCTGAAAGCGCTCCAAATATCCACTTGCGGATTCTTCAAAAAGAGTGTTTCAAAACTGCTCTTTCAAAAGGAAGGTTCAAGTCTGTGAGTTGAATGCACTCATCACAAAGAAGTTTCTGATAATGCTTCTGTGTAGTTGTTATTTGAAGACATTTCCTTTTCCAGCATAGGCCTCAAAGCGCTCGAAATAAACACTTGCAGATTCTGCAGAAGGAGTGTTTCAAAACAGTTCTATCAAAAGGAACGTTCAAGTCTGTGAGTTGAATGCATTCATCACACAGAAGTTTCTGAGAATACTTCTGTCTAGTTTTTAGGTGAAGATATTTCATTTCCCAGCACAGGCCTCAAAGCGCTCCAAATATCTACTTGCAGATTCTACAAAAAGAGTGTTTCAAAACTGCTCTATCAAAGGGAATGTTCAAGTCTTTGAGTTGAATGCACTCATCACACAGAAGTTTCTGAGAATGCTTCTGTATAGTTGTTATTTGAAGACATTTCCTTTTCCAGCATAGGCCTCAAAGCGCTCGAAATAAACACTTGCAGATTCTGCAGAAAGAGTGTTTCAAAACTGTTCTATCAAAAGGAATGTTCAAGTCTGTGAGTTGAATGCACTCATCACACAGAAGTTTCTGAGAATGCTTCTGTCTAGTTTTTAGGTGAAGATATTTCATTTCCCAGCATAGGCCTCAAAGCGCTCCAAATATCCACTTGATGATTCTACAAAAAGTGTGTTTCAAAACTGCTCTTTCAAAAGGAAGGTTCAAGTTTGTGAGTGGAATGCACTCATCACAAAGAAGTTTCTGAGAATGCTTCTGTGTAGTTGTTATTTGAAGACATTTCCTTTTCCAGCATAGGCCTCAAATCGCTCGAAATGAACATTTGCAGATTCTGCAGAAAGAGTGTTTCAAAACTGTTCTATCAAAAGGAACGTTCAAGTCTGTGAGTTGAATGCACTCATCACACAGAAGTTTCTGAGAATGCTTCTGTCTAGTTTTTATGTGGAGACATTACATTTCCCAGCATAGGCCTAACAGCGCTCCAAATATACACTAGCAGATACCACAAAAGGAGTGTTCCAAAACTGCTCTTTCAAAAGAAACGTTCAAGTCTGTGAGTTGAATGCACTCGTCACAAACAAGTTTCTGGGAATGCTTCTCTCTAGTCTCTATCTGAGGATGATTCCTTTCCCAGCATTGGCCTCCAACAGCTCCAAATATGCACTTGCAGATTCTACAAAAAGAGAGTTTGAAAACTCTTCTACCAAAAAGAAGGTTCAACTCTGCGAGTAGAATGCACTCATCACAAAGTAGTTTCTGAGAATGCTTCTGTCTAGTTTTTATTTGAAGATATTTCCTTTTCCAGCATAGGCCTCAGAGCGCTCCAAATAAACACTTGCAGATTTTACAAAAGGAGTGTTTCCAAACTGCTCTATCAAAAGGAATGTTCAAGTCTGTGAGTTGAATGCACTCATCACACAGAAGTTTCTGAGAATGCTTCTGTCTAGTTTTTAGGTGAAGATATTTCATTTCACAACATAGGCCTAAAAGCGCTCCAAATATCCACTTGCAGGTTCTACAAAAAGTGTGTTTCAAAACTGCTCTTTCAAAAGAAAGGTTCAAGTCTGTGAGTTGAATGCACTCATCGCAAAGAAGTTTCTGAGAATGCTTCTGTGTAGTTGTTATTTGAAGACATTTCCTTTTCCAGCGTAGGCCTCAATTCGCTCGAAATGAACACTTGCAGATTCTGCAGAGTGTTTCAAAACTGTTCTATGAAAAGGAACGTTCAAGTCTGTGAGTTGAATGCACTCATCACACAGAAGTTTCTGAGAATGCTTCTGTCTAGTTTTAAGTGGAGACATTACATTTCCCAGCATAGGCCTCTCAGCGCTCCAAATATACACTAGCAGATTCCACAAAAAGAGTGTTCCAAAACTGCTCTTTCAAAAGAAACTTTCAAGTCTGTGAGTTGAATACACTCGTCACAAAGAAGTTTCTGGGAATGCTTCTCTCTAGTCTCTATCTGAGGATTTATCCTTTCCCAGCTTTGGCCCCCAACAGCTCAAAATATGCACTTGCAGATTCTACAAAAAGAGAGTTTGAAAACTCTTCTACCAAAAAGAAGGTTCAACTCTGCGAGTAGAATGCACTCATCCAAAGTAGTTTCTGAGAATGCTTCCGTCTAGTTTTTATTTGAAGATATTTCCTTTTCCAGAATAGGCCACAGAGCGCTCCAAATAAACACTTGCAGATTTCACAAAAGGAGTCTTTCCAAACTGCTCTATCAAAAGGAATGTTCAAGTCTGTGAGTTGAATGCACTCATCACACAGAAGTTTCTGAGAATGCTTCTGTCTAGTTTTTAGGTGAAGATATTTCATTTCCCAGCATAGGCCTGAAAGCCCTCCAAATATCCACTTGCAGTTCCTACAAAAAGAGTGTTTCAAAACTGCTCTTTCAAAAGGAAGGTTCAAGTCTGTGAGTTGAATGCACTCATCACAAAGAAGTTTCTGAGAATGCTTCTGTGTAGTGGTTATTTGAAGACATTTCCTTTTCCAGCATAGGCCTCAAATTGCTCGAAATGAACACTTGCAGATTCTGCAGAAAGAGTGTTTCAAAACTGTTCTATCAAAAGGAACGTTCAAGTCTGTGAGTTGAATGCACTCATCACACAGAAGTTTCTGAGAATGCTTCTGTCTAGTTTTTAAGTGGAGACATTACACTTCCCAGCATAGGCCTCTCAGCGCTCCAAATATACACTAGCAGATTCCACAAAAAGAGTGTTAAAAAGCTGCTCTTTCAAAAGAATCGTTCAACTCTGTGAGTTTAATGCACTCGTCACAAACAAGTTTCTCGGAATGCTTCTGTCTAGTCTCTATCTGAGGATGTTCCCTTTTCCAGCATTGGCCTACAACAGCTGCAAATATGCACTTGCAGATTCTACAAAAAGAGAGTTTGAAAACTCTTCTATCAAAAAGAAGGTTCAACTCTGCGAGTAGAATGCACTCATCACAAAGAAGTTTCTGAGAATGCTTCTGTCAAGTTTTTATTTGAAGATATTTCCTTTTCCAGCATAGGCCTCAGAGCGCTCCAAATAAACACTTGCAGATTTTACAAAAGGAGTGTTTCCAAACTGCTCTATCAAAAGGAATGTTCAAGTCTGTGAGTTGAATGCACTCATCACACAGAAGTTTCTGAGAATGCTTCTGTCTAGTTTTTACGTGAAGATATTTCATTTCCCAGCATAGGCCTGAAAGCGCTCCAAATATCCACTTGCAGATTATACAAAAAGAGTGTTTCAAAACTGCTCTTTCAAAAGGAAGGTTCAAGTCTGTGAGTTGAATGCACTCATCACAGAGAAGTTTCTGAGAATGCTTCTGTGTAGTTCTTATTTGAAGACATTTCCTTTTCCAGCATGGGCCTCAAAGCGCTGGAAATAAACACTTGCAGATTCTGCAGAAAGAGTGATTCAAAACTGTTCTATCAAAAGGAGCGTTCAAGTCTGTGAGTTGAATGTACTCATCACACAGAAGTTTCTGAGAATGCTTCTGTCTAGTTTTTAGGTGAAGATATTTCATTTCCCAGCATAGGCCTCAAAGCGCTCCAAATATCCACTTGCAGATTCTACAAAAAGTGTGTTTAAAAACTGCTCTTTCAAAAGGAAGGTTCAAGTCTGTGAGTTGAATGCACTCATCACAAAGAAGTTTCTGAGAATGCTTCTGTGTAGTTGTTATTTGAAGACATTTCCTTTTCCAGCGTAGGCCTCAATTCGCTAGAAATGAACAGTTGCAGATTCTGCAGAAAGAGTGTTTCAAAACTGTTCTATCAAAAGGAACGTTCAAGTCTGTGAGTTGAACGCACTCATCACACAGAAGTTTCTGAGAATGCTTCTGTCTAGTTTTTAAGTGGAGACATTACATTTCCCAGCGTAGGCCTCTCAGCGCTCCAAATATACACTAGCAGATTCCACAAAAAGAGTGTTCCAAAACTGCTCTTTCAAAAGTAACGTTCAAGTCTGTGAGTTGAATACACTCGTCACAAACAAGTTTCTGGGAATGCTTCTCTCTAGTCCCTATCTGAGGATGTTTCCTTTCCAAGCATTGGCCCCCAACATCTCCAAATATGCACTTGCAGATTCTACAAAAAGAGAGTTTGAAAACTCTTCTGCCAAAAAGAAGGTTCAACTCTGCGAGTAGAATGCACTCATCAGAAAGTAGTTTCTGAGAATGCTTCTGTCTAGTTTTTATTTGAACATATTTCCTTTTCCAGCATAGGCCTCACAGCGTTCGAAATAAACACTTCCAGATATTACAAAAGGAGTGTTTCCAAACTGCTCTATGAAAAGGAATGTTCAAGTCTGTGAGTTGAATGCACTCATCACACAGAAGTTTCTGAGAATGCTTCTGTCTAGTTTTTACGTGAAGATATTTCATTTCCCAGCATAGGCCTCGAAGCGCTCTAAATATCCTCTTGCAGATTCTACAAAAAGAGTGTTTCAAAACTGCACTTTCAAAAGGAAGGTTCAAGTCTGTGAGTTGAATGCACTCATTGCAAAGAAGTTTCTGAGAATGCTTCTGTGTAGTTGTTATTTGAAGACATTTCCTTTTCCAGCATAGGCCTCAAAGCGCTCGAAATAAACACTTGCAGCTTCTGCAGAAGGAGTGTTTCAAAACTGTTCTATCAAAAGGAACGTTCAAGTCTGTGAGTTGAATGCACTCATCACACAGAAGTTTCTGAGAATGCTTCTGTCTAGTGTTTAAGTGGAGACATTACATTTCCCAGCCTAGGCCTCTCAGCGCTCCAAATATACACTAGCAGATTCCACAAAAAGAGTGTTCCAAAACTGCTCTTTCAAAAGAATCGTTCAAGTCTGTGAGTTTAATGCACTCGTCACAAACAAGTTTCTCGGAATGCTTCTGTCTAGTCTCTATCTGAGGATGTTCCCTTTTCCAGCATTGGCCTACAACAGCTGCAAATATGCACTTGCAGATTCTACAAAAAGAGAGTTTGAAAACTCTTCTATCAAAAAGAAGGTTCAACTCTGCGAGTAGAATGCACTCATCACAAAGAAGTTTCTGAGAATGCTTCTGTCTAGTTTTTATTTGAAGATATTTCCTTTTCCAGCATAGGCCTCAGAGCGCTCCAAATAAACACTTGCAAATTTTACAAAAGGAGTGTTTCCAAACTGCTCTATCAAAAGGAATGTTCAAGTCTGTGAGTTGAATGCACTCATCACACAGAAGTTTCTGAGAATGCTTCTGTCTAGTTTTTAGGTGAAGATATTTCATTTCCCAGCTTAGGCCTCAAAGCGCTCTAAATATCCTCTTGCAGATTCTACAAAAAGAGTGTTCCAAACTGCTCTTTCAAAAGGAAGGTTCAAGTCTGTGAGTTGAATGCACTCATCACAAAGAAGTTTCTGAGAATGCTTCTGTGTAGTTCTTATTTGAAGACATTTCCTTTTCCAGCCTAGGCCTCAAAGCGCTCGAAATAAACACTTGCAGATTCTGCAGAAGGAGGGTTTCAAAACTGTTCTATCAAAAGGAACGTTCAAGTCTGTGAGTTGAATGCATTCATCACACAGAAGTTTCTGAGAATGCTTCTGTCTAGTTTTTAGGTGAAGATATTTCATTTCCCAGCATAGGCCTCAAAGCGCTCCAAATATCTACTTGCAGATTCTACAAAGAGAGTGTTTCAAAACTGCTCTATGAAAGGGAAGATTCAAGCCTTTGAGTTGAATGCACTCAACACACAGAAGTTTCTGAGAATGCTTCTGTGTAGTTGTTATTTGAACACATTTCCTTTTCCAGCATAGGCCTCAAGCGCTCGAAATAAACACTTGCAGATACTGCAGAAAGAGTGTTTCAAAACTGTTCTATCAAAAGGAATGTTCAAGTCTGTGAGTTGAATGCACTCATCACACAGAAGTTTCTGAGAATGCTTCTGTCTAGTTTTTATGTGGAGACATTACATTTCCCAGCATAGGCCTCTCAGCGCTCCAAATATACACCAGCAGATTCAAAAAAAAGAGTGTTACAAAACTGCTCTTTCAAAAGAATCGCTCAAGTCTGTGATTTTAATGCACTAGTCACAAACTAGTTTCTCGGAATGCTTCTGTCTATTCTCTATCTGAGGATGTTCCCTTTTCCAGCATTGGCCTACAACAGCTGCAAATATGCACTTGCAGATTCTACAAAAAGAGAGTTTGAAAACTCTTCTATCAAAAAGAAGGTTCAACTCTGCGAGTAGAATGCACTCATCCCAAAGAAGTTTCTGAGAATGCTTCTGTCTAGTTTTTATTTGAAGATATTTCCTTTTCCAGCATAGGCCTCAGAGCGCTATAAATAAACACTTGCAGATTTTACAAAAGGAGTGTTTCCAAACTGCTCTATCAAAAGCATTGTTCAAGTCTGTGAGTTGAATGCACTCATCACACAGAAGTTTCTGAGAATGCTTCTGTCTAGTTTTTAGGTGAAGATATTTCATTTACCAGCATAGGCCTCAAAGCGCTCCAAATATCCTCTTGCAGATTCTACAAAAGGGTGTTCCAAACTGCTCTTTCAAAAGGAAGGTTCAAGTCTGTGAGTTGAATGCACTCATCACAAAGAAGTTTCTGAGAATGCTTCTGTGTAGTTGTTATTTGAAGACATTTCCTTTTCCAGCATAGGCCTCAAATCGCTCGAAATGAACACTTGCAGATTCTGCAGAAAGAGTGTTTCAAAACTGTTCTATCAAAAAGAACGTTCAAGTCTGTGAGTTGAATGCACTCATCACACAGAAGTTTCTGAGAATGCTTCTGTCTAGTTTTTAAGTGGAGACATTTCATTTCCCAGCATAGGCCTCTCAGCGCTCCAAATATACACTGGCAGATTCCACAAAAAGAGTTTTACAAAACTGCTCTTTCAAAAGAATCGTTCAAGTCTGTGAGTTTAATGCACTCGTCACAAACAAGTTTCTCGGAATGCTTCTGTCTAGTCTCTATCTGAGGATGTTCCCTTTTCTAGCATTGGCCTACAACAGCTGCAAATATGCACTTGCAGATTCTACAAAAAGAGAGTTTGAAAACTCTTCTATCAAAAAGAAGGTTCAACTCTGCGAGTAGAATGCACTCATCACAAAGAAGTTTCTGAGAATGCTTCTGTCTAGTTTTTATTTGAAGATATTTCCTTTTCTAGCATAGGCCTCAGAGTGCTCCAAATAAATACTTGCAGATTTTACAAAAGGAGTGTTTCCAAACTGCTCTATCAAAAGGAATGTTCAAGTCTATGAGTTGAATGCACTCATCACACAGAAGTTTCTGAGAATGCTTCTGTCTAGTTTTTAGGTGAAGATATTTCATTTCCCAGCATAGGCCTGAAAGCGCTCTAAATATCCTCTTGCAGATTCTACAAGAAGAGTGTTCCAAACTGCTCTTTCAAAAGGAAAGTTCAAGTCTGTGAGTTGAATGCACTCATCACAAAGAAGTTTCTGAGAATGCTTCTGTGTAGTTGTTATTTGAAGACATTTCCTTTTCCAGCCTAGGCATCAAAGCGCTCGAAATAAACACTTGCAGATTCTGCAGAAGGAGGGTTTCAAAACTGTTCTATCAAAAGGAACGTTCAAGTCTGTGAGTTGAATGCATTCATCACAGAGAATTTTCTGAGAATGCTTCTGTCTAGTTTTAGGTGAAGATATTTCATTTCCCAGCATAGGCCTCAAAGCGCTCCAAATATCTACTTGCAGATTCTACAAAAAGAGTGTTTCAAAACTGCTCTATGAAAGGGAAGGTTCAAGCCTTTCGGTTGAATGTACTCATCACACAGAAGTTTCTGAGAATGCTTCTGTGTAGTTGTTATTTGAAGACATTTCCTTTTCCAGCATAGGCCTCAAAGTGCTCGAAATAAACACTTGCAGATTCTGCAGAAAGAGTGTTTCAAAACTGTTCTATCAAAAGGAATGTTCAAGTCTGTGAGTTGAATGCACTCATCACACAGAAGTTTCTGAGAATGCTTCTGTCTAGTTTTTATGTGGAGACATTACATTTCCCAGCATAGGCCTCTCAGCGCTCCAAATATACACCAGCAGATTCAAAAAAAAGAGTGTTACAAAACTGCTCTTTCAAAAGAATCGCTCAAGTCTGTGATTTTAATGCACTAGTCACAAACTAGTTTCTCGGAATGCTTCTGTCTAGTCTCTATCTGAGGATGTTCCCTTTTCCAGCATTGGCCTACAACAGCTGCAAATATGCACTTGCAGATTCTACAAAAAGAGAGTTTGAAAACTCTTCTATCAAAAAGAAGGTTCAACTCTGCGAGTAGAATGCACTCATCCCAAAGAAGTTTCTGAGAATGCTTCTGTCTAGTTTTTATTTGAAGATATTTCCTTTTCCAGCATAGGCCTCAGAGCGCTATAAATAAACACTTGCAGATTTTACAAAAGGAGTGTTTCCAAACTGCTCTATCAAAAGCATTGTTCAAGTCTGTGAGTTGAATGCACTCATCACACAGAAGTTTCTGAGAATGCTTCTGTCTAGTTTTTAGGTGAAGATATTTCATTTACCAGCATAGGCCTCAAAGCGCTCCAAATATCCTCTTGCAGATTCTACAAAAGGGTGTTCCAAACTGCTCTTTCAAAAGGAAGGTTCAAGTCTGTGAGTTGAATGCACTCATCACAAAGAAGTTTCTGAGAATGCTTCTGTGTAGTTGTTATTTGAAGACATTTCCTTTTCCAGCATAGGCCTCAAATCGCTCGAAATGAACACTTGCAGATTCTGCAGAAAGAGTGTTTCAAAACTGTTCTATCAAAAAGAACGTTCAAGTCTGTGAGTTGAATGCACTCATCACACAGAAGTTTCTGAGAATGCTTCTGTCTAGTTTTTAAGTGGAGACATTTCATTTCCCAGCATAGGCCTCTCAGCGCTCCAAATATACACTGGCAGATTCCACAAAAAGAGTTTTACAAAACTGCTCTTTCAAAAGAATCGTTCAAGTCTGTGAGTTTAATGCACTCGTCACAAACAAGTTTCTCGGAATGCTTCTGTCTAGTCTCTATCTGAGGATGTTCCCTTTTCTAGCATTGGCCTACAACAGCTGCAAATATGCACTTGCAGATTCTACAAAAAGAGAGTTTGAAAACTCTTCTATCAAAAAGAAGGTTCAACTCTGCGAGTAGAATGCACTCATCACAAAGAAGTTTCTGAGAATGCTTCTGTCTAGTTTTTATTTGAAGATATTTCCTTTTCTAGCATAGGCCTCAGAGTGCTCCAAATAAATACTTGCAGATTTTACAAAAGGAGTGTTTCCAAACTGCTCTATCAAAAGGAATGTTCAAGTCTATGAGTTGAATGCACTCATCACACAGAAGTTTCTGAGAATGCTTCTGTCTAGTTTTTAGGTGAAGATATTTCATTTCCCAGCATAGGCCTGAAAGCGCTCTAAATATCCTCTTGCAGATTCTACAAGAAGAGTGTTCCAAACTGCTCTTTCAAAAGGAAAGTTCAAGTCTGTGAGTTGAATGCACTCATCACAAAGAAGTTTCTGAGAATGCTTCTGTGTAGTTGTTATTTGAAGACATTTCCTTTTCCAGCCTAGGCATCAAAGCGCTCGAAATAAACACTTGCAGATTCTGCAGAAGGAGGGTTTCAAAACTGTTCTATCAAAAGGAACGTTCAAGTCTGTGAGTTGAATGCATTCATCACAGAGAATTTTCTGAGAATGCTTCTGTCTAGTTTTAGGTGAAGATATTTCATTTCCCAGCATAGGCCTCAAAGCGCTCCAAATATCTACTTGCAGATTCTACAAAAAGAGTGTTTCAAAACTGCTCTATGAAAGGGAAGGTTCAAGCCTTTCGGTTGAATGTACTCATCACACAGAAGTTTCTGAGAATGCTTCTGTGTAGTTGTTATTTGAAGACATTTCCTTTTCCAGCATAGGCCTCAAAGTGCTCGAAATAAACACTTGCAGATTCTGCAGAAAGAGTGTTTCAAAACTGTTCTATCAAAAGGAATGTTCAAGTCTGTGAGTTGAATGCACTCATCACACAGAAGTTTCTGAGAATGCTTCTGTCTAGTTTTTAGGTGAAGATATTTCATTTCCCAGCATAGGCCTGAAAGCGCTCCAAATATCCACTTGCAGATTCTACAAAAAGTGTGTTTCAAAACTGCTCTTTCAAAAGGAAGGTTCAAGTCTGTGAGTTGAATGCACTCATCACAAAGAAGTTTCTGAGAATGCTTCTGTGTAGTTGTTATTTGAAGACATTTCCTTTTCCAGCATAGGCCTCAAATCGCTCGAAATGAACACTTGCAGATTCTGCAGAAAGAGTGTTTCAAAACTGTTCTATCAAAAAGAACGTTCAAGTCTGTGAGTTGAATGCACTCATCACACAGAAGTTTCTGAGAATGCTTCTGTCTAGTTTTTAAGTGGAGACATTACATTTCCCAGCATAGGCCTCTCAGCGCTCCAAATATACAATAGCAGATTCCACAAAAAGAGTGTTACAAAACTGCTCTTTCAAAAGAATCGTTCAAGTCTGTGAGTTTAATGCACTCGTCACAAACAAGTTTCTCGGAATGCTTCTGTCTAGTCTCTATCTGAGGATGTTCCCTTTTCCAGCATTGGCCTACAACAGCTGCAAATATGCACTTGCAGATTCT
Organism: Pongo pygmaeus; assembly: GCF_028885625.2. Taxonomy (NCBI): domain Eukaryota; kingdom Metazoa; phylum Chordata; class Mammalia; order Primates; family Hominidae; genus Pongo; species Pongo pygmaeus. The sequence continues at coordinate 37,674,759 of NC_072391.2, read as the reverse complement.
ACAAAAAGAGAGTTTGAAAACTCTTCTATCAAAAAGAAGGTTCAACACTGTGCGTAGAATGCACTCATCACAAGGAAGTTTCTGAGAATGCTTCTGTCTAGTTTTTATTTGAAGATATTTCCTTTTCCAGCATAGGCGTCAGAGCGCTCCAAATAAACACTTGCAGATTTTACAAAAGGAGTGTTTCCAAACTGCTCTATCAAAAGGAATGTTCAAGTCTGTGAGTTGAATGCACTCATCACACAGAAGTTTCTGAGAATGCTTCTGTCTAGTTTTTAGGTGAAGATATTTCATTTCCCAGCATAGGCCTGAAAGCGCTCTAAGTATCCTCTTGCAGATTCTACAAAAAGAGTGTTCCAAACTGCTCTTTCAAAAGGAAGGTTGAAGTCTGTGAGTTGAATGCACTCATCACAAAGAAGTTTCTGAGAATGCTTCTGTGTAGTTGTTATTTGAAGACATTTCCTTTTCCAGCATAGGCCTCAAAGCGCTCGAAATAAACACTTGCAGCTTCTGCAGAAGGAGTGTTTCAAAACTGTTCTATCAAAAGGAACGTTCAAGTCTGTGAGTTGAATGCATTCATCACACAGAAGTTTCTGAGAATGCTTCTGTCTAGTTTTTAGGTGAAGATATTTCATTTCCCAGCATAGGCCTCAAAGCGCTCCAAATATCTACTTGCAGATTCTACAAAAAGAGTGTTTCAAAACTGCTCTATCAAAGGGAAGGTTCAAGTCTGTGAGTTGAATGCACTCATCACACAGAAGTTTCTGAGAATGCTTCTGTGTAGTTGTTATTTGAAGACATTTCCTTTTCCAGCATAGGCCTCAAAGCGCTCGAAATAAACACTTGCAGATTCTGCAGAAAGAGTGTTTCAAAACTGTTCTATCAAAAGGAGCGTTCAAGTCTGTGAGTTGAATGTACTCATCACAGAGAAGTTTCTGAGAATGCTTCTGTCTAGTTTTTAGGTGAAGGTATTTCATTTCCCAGCATAGGCCTCAAAGCGCTCCAAATATCCACTTGCAGAATCTACAAAAAGTGTGTTTCAAAACTGCTCTTTCAAAAGGAAGGTTCAAGTCTGTGAGTTGAATGCACTCATCACAAAGAAGTTTCTGAGAATGCTTCTGTGCAGTTGTTATTTGAAGACATTTCCTTTTCCAGCATAAGCCTCAAATTGCTCGGAATGAACACTTGCAGATTCTGCAGAAAGAGTGTTTCAAAACTGTTCTATCAAAAGGAACGTTCAAGTCTGTGAGTTGAATGCACTCATCACACAGAAGTTTCTGAGAATGCTTCTGTCTAGTTTTTAAGTGGAGACATTACATTTCCCAGCATAGGCCTCTCAGCGCTCTAAATATACACTAGCAAATTCCACAAAAAGAGTGTTACAAAACTGCTCTTTCAAAAGAATCGTTCAAGTCTGTGAGTTCAATGCACTCGTCACAAACAAGTTTCTCGGAATGCTTCTGTCTAGTCTCTATCTGAGGATGTTCCATTTTCCAGCATTGGCCTACAACAGCTGCAAATATGCACATGCAGATTCTAGAAAAAGAGAGTTTGAAAACTCTTCTACCAAAAAGAAGGTTCAACTCTGCGAGTAGAATGCACTCATCACAAAGTAGTTTCTGAGAATGCTTCTGTCTAGTTTTTATTTGAAGATATTTCCTTTTCCAGCGTAGGCCTCAGAGCGCTTCAAATAAACACTTGCAGATTTTACAAAAGGAGTGTTTCCAAACTGCTCTATCAAAAGGAACGTTCAAGTCTGTGAGTCGAATGCATTCATCACACAGAAGTTTCTGAGAATGCTTCTGTCTAGTTTTTAGGTGAAGATATTTCATTTCCCAGCATAGGCCTGAAAGCGCTCCAAATATCTACTTGCAGATTCTACAAAAAGAGTGTTTTAAAACTGCTCTTTCAAAAGGAATGTTCAAGTCTGTGAGTTGAATGCACTCATCACAAAGAAGTTTCTCAGAATGCTTCTGTGTAGTTGTTATTTGAAGACATTTGCTTTTCCAGCTTAGGCCTCAATGCGCTCGAAATAAACACTTGCAGATTCTGCAAAAAGATTGTTTCAAAACTGTTCTATCAAAAGGAACGTTCAAGTCTGTGAGTTGAATGCACTCATCACACAGAAGTTTCTGAGAATGCTTCTGTCTAGTTTTTATGTAGAGACATTTCATTTCCCAGCATAGGCCTCACAGCGCTCCAAATATACACTAGCAGATACCACAAAAAGAGTGTTCCAAAACTGCTCTTTCAAAAGAAACTTTCAAGTCTGTGAGTTGAATACACTCGTCACAAAGAAGTTTCTGGGAATGCTTCTCTCTAGTCTCTATCTGAGGATTTTTCCTTTCCCAGCATTGGCCCCCAACAGCTCAAAATATGCACTTGCAGATTCTACAAAAAGAGAGTTTGAAAACTCTTCTACCAAAAAGAAGGTTCAACTCTGCGAGTAGAATGCATTCATCCAAAGTAGTTTCTGAGAATGCTTCCGTCTAGTTTTTATTTGAAGATATTTCCTTTTCCAGAATAGGCCACAGAGCGCTCCAAATAAACACTTGCAGATTTCACAAAAGGAGTCTTTCCAAACTGCTCTATCAAAAGGAATGTTCAAGTCTGTGAGTTGAATGCACTCATCACACAGAAGTTTCTGAGAATGCTTCTGTCTAGTTTTTAGGTGAAGATATTTCATTTCCCAGCATAGGCCTGAAAGCGCTCCAAATATCCACTTGCAGTTCCTACAAAAAGAGTGTTTCAAAACTGCTCTTTCAAAAGGAAGGTTCAAGCCTGTGAGTTGAATGCAGTCATCACAAAGAAGTTTCTGAGAATGCTTCTGTGTAGTTGCTATTTGAAGACATTTCCTTTTCCAGCATAGGCCTCAAAGCGCTCGAAATAAACACTTGCAGATTCTGCAGAAAGAGTGTTTCAAAACTGTTCTATCAAAAGGAGCGTTCAAGTCTGTGAGTTGAATGCACTCATCACACAGAAGTTTCTGAGAATGCTTCTGTCTAGTTTTTAGGTGAAGATATTTCATTTCCCAGTATAGGCCTCAAAGCGCTCCAAATATCCAATTGGAGATTCTACAAAAAGGGTGTTTCAAAACTGCTCTTTGAAAAGGAAGGTTCAAGTCTGTAAGTTGAATGCACTCATCACAAAGAAGTTTCTGAGAATGCTTCTGTGTAGTTGTTATTTGAAGACATTTCCTTTTCCATCTTAGGCCTCAATTCGCTCGAAATGAACACTTGCAGATTCTGCAGAAAGAGTGTTTCAAAACTGTTCTATGAAAAGGAACGTTCAAGTCTGTGAGTTGAATGCACTCATCACACAGAAGTTTCTGAGAATGCTTCTGTCTAGTTTTTAAGTGGAGACATTACATTTCCCAGCATAGGCCTCTCAGCGCTCCAAATATACACTAGCAGATTCCACAAAAAGAGTGTTACAAAGCTGCTCTTTCAAAAGAATCGTTCAAGTCTGTGAGTTTAATGCACTCGTCACAAACAACTTTCTCGGAATGCTTCTGTCTAGTCTCTATCTGAAGATGTTCCCTTTTCCAGCATTGGCCTACCACAGCTGCAAATATGCACTTGCAGAATCTGCAAAAAGAGAGTTTGAAAACTCTTCTATCAAAAAGAAGGTTCAACTCTGCGAGTAGAATGCACTCATCACAAAGTAGTTTCTGAGAATGCTTCTTTCTAGTTTTTATTTGAACATATTTCCTTTTCCAGCATAGGCCTCACAGCGCTCGAAATAAACACTTCCAGATTTTACAAAAGGAGTGTTTCCAAACTGCTCTATGAAAAGGAATGTTCAATTCTGTGAGTTGAATGCACTCATCACACAGAAGTTTCTGAGAATGCTTCTGTCTAGTTTTTACGTGAAGATATTTCATTTCCCAGCATAGGCCTCAAAGCGCTCTAAATATCCTCTTGAAGATTCTACAAAAAGAGTGTTTCAAAACTGCACTTTCAAAAGGAAGGTTCAAGTCTGTGAGTTGAATGCACTCATCGCAAAGAAGTTTCTGAGAATGCTTCTGTGTAGTTGTTATTTGAAGACATTTCCTTTTCCAGCATAGGCCTCAAAGTGCTCGAAATAAACACTTGCAGCTTCTGCAGAAGGAGTGTTTCAAAACTGTTCTATCAAAAGGAACGTTCAAGTCTGTGAGTTGAATGCACTCATCACACAGAAGTTTCTGAGAATGCTTCTGTCTAGTGTTTAAGTGGAGACATTACATTTCCCAGCCTAGGCCTCTCAGCGCTCCAAATATACACTAGCAGATTCCACAAAAAGAGTGTTCCAAAACTGCTCTTTCAAAAGAATCGTTCAAGTCTGTGAGTTTAATGCACTCGTCACAAACAAGTTTCTCGGAATGCTTCTGTCTAGTCTCTATCTGAGGATGTTCCCTTTTCCAGCATTGGCCTACAACAGCTGCAAATATGCACTTGCAGATTCTACAAAAAGAGAGTTTGAAAACTCTTCTATCAAAAAGAAGGTTCAACTCTGCGAGTAGAATGCACTCATCACAAAGAAGTTTCTGAGAATGCTTCTGTCTAGTTTTTATTTGAAGATATTTCCTTTTCCAGCATAGGCCTCAGAGCGCTCCAAATAAACACTTGCAAATTTTACAAAAGGAGTGTTTCCAAACTGCTCTATCAAAAGGAATGTTCAAGTCTGTGAGTTGAATGCACTCATCACACAGAAGTTTCTGAGAATGCTTCTGTCTAGTTTTTAGGTGAAGATATTTCATTTCCCAGCTTAGGCCTGAAAGCGCTCTAAATATCCTCTTGCAGATTCTACAAAAAGAGTGTTCCAAACTGCTCTTTCAAAAGGAAGGTTCAAGTCTGTGAGTTGAATGCACTCATCACAAAGAAGTTTCTGAGAATGCTTCTGTGTAGTTGTTATTTGAAGACATTTCCTTTTCCAGCCTAGGCCTCAAAGCGCTCGAAATAAACACTTGCAGATTCTGCAGAAGGAGGGTTTCAAAACTGTTCTATCAAAAGGAACGTTCAAGTCTGTGAGTTGAATGCATTCATCACACAGAAGTTTCTGAGAATGCTTCTGTCTAGTTTTTATGTGAAGATATTTCATTTCCCAGCATAGGCCTCAAAGCGCTCCAAATATCTACTTGCAGATTCTACAAAAAGAGTGTTTCAAAACTGCTCTATGAAAGGGAAGATTCAAGCCTTTGAGTTGAATGCACTCATCACACAGAAGTTTCTGAGAATGCTTCTGTGTAGTTGTTATTTGAAGACATTTCCTTTTCCAGCATAGGCCTCAAAGCGCTCGAAATAAACACTTGCAGATACTGCAGAAAGAGTGTTTCAAAACTGTTCTATCAAAAGGAATGTTCAAGTCTGTGAGTTGAATGCACTCATCACACAGAAGTTTCTGAGAATGCTTCTGTCTAGTTTTTAAGTGGAGACATTACATTTCCCAGCATAGGCCTCTCAGCGCTCCAAATATACAATAGCAGATTCCACAAAAACAGTGTTACAAAACTGCTCTTTCAAAAGAATCGTTCAAGTCTGTGAGTTTAATGCACTCGTCACAAACAAGTTTCTCGGAATGCTTCTGTCTAGTCTCTATCTGAGTATGTTCCCTTTTCCAGCATTGGCCTACAACAGCTGCAAATATGCACTTGCAGATTCTACAAAAAGAGAGTTTGAAAACTCTTCTATCAAAAAGAAGGTTCAACACTGTGCGTAGAATGCACTCATCACAAGGAAGTTTCTGAGAATGCTTCTGTCTAGTTTTTATTTGAAGATATTTCCTTTTCCAGCATAGGCGTCAGAGCGCTCCAAATAAACACTTGCAGATTTTACAAAAGGAGTGTTTCCAAACTGCTCTATCAAAAGGAATGTTCAAGTCTGTGAGTTGAATGCACTCATCACACAGAAGTTTCTGAGAATGCTTCTGTCTAGTTTTTAGGTGAAGATATTTCATTTCCCAGCATAGGCCTCAAAGCGCTCTAAATATCCTCTTGCAGATTCTACAAAAAGAGTGTTCCAAACTGCTCTTTCAAAAGGAAGGTTGAAGTCTGTGAGTTGAATGCACTCATCACAAAGAAGTTTCTGAGAATGCTTCTGTGTAGTTGTTATTTGAAGACATTTCCTTTTCCAGCATAGGCCTCAAAGCGCTCGAAATAAACACTTGCAGCTTCTGCAGAAGGAGTGTTTCAAAACTGTTCTATCAAAAGGAACGTTCAAGTCTGTGAGTTGAATGCATTCATCACACAGAAGTTTCTGAGAATGCTTCTGTCTAGTTTTTAGGTGAAGATATTTCATTTCCCAGCATAGGCCTCAAAGCGCTCCAAATATCTACTTGCAGATTCTACAAAAAGAGTGTTTCAAAACTGCTCTTTCAAAAGGAAGGTTCAAGTCTGTGAGTTGAATGCACTCATCTCAAAGAAGTTTCTGAGAATGCTTCTGTGTAGTTGTTATTTGAAGACATTTCCTTTTCCAGCATAGGCCTCAAATCGCTCGAAATAAACACTTGCAGATTCTGCAGAAAGAGTGTTTCAAAACTGTTCTATCAAAAGGAACGTTCAAGTCTGTGAGTTGAACGAACTCATCACACAGAAGTTTCTGAGAATGCTTCTGTCTAGTTTTTAAGTGGAGACATCACATTTCCCAGCGTAGGCCTCACAGCGCTCCAAATATACACTAGCAGATTCCACAAAAAGAGTGTTCCGAAACTGCTCTTTCAAAAGTAACGTTCAAGTCTGTGAGTTGAATACACTCGTCACAAACAAGTGTCTGGAAATGCTTCTCTCTAGTCTCTATCTGAGGATGTTTCCTTTCCCAGCATTGGCCTCCAACAGCTCCAAATATGCACTTGCAGATTCTACAAAAAGAGAGTTTGAAAACTCTTCTACCAAAAAGAAGGTTCAACTCGGCGAGTAGAATGCACTCATCACAAAGAAGTTTCTGAGAATGCTTCTGTCTAGTTTTTATTTGAAGATATTTCCTTTTACAGCTTAGGCCTCAGAGCGCTCCTAATAAACACTTGCAGATTTTACAAAAGGAGTGTTTCCAAACTGCTCTATCAAAAGGAATGTTCAAGTCTGTGAGTTGAATGCACTCATCACACAGAAGTTTCTGAGAATGCTTCTGTCTAGTTTTTACATGAAGATATTTCATTTCCCAGCATAGGACTGAAAGCGCTCCAAATATCCACTTTCAGATTCTACAAAAAGAGTGTTTCAAAACTGCTATTTCAAAAGGAAGTTTCAAGTCTGTGAGTTGAATGCACTCATCACAAAGAAGTTTCTGAGAGTGCTTCTGTGTAGTTGTTATTTGAAGACAATTCCTTTTCCAGCATAGGCCTCAAAGCGCTCGAAATAAACACTTGCAGATTCTGCAGAAAGAGTGTTTCACAACTGTTCTATCAAAAGGTGCGTTCAAGTCTGTGAGTTGAATGCACTCATCACACAGAAGTTTCTGAGAATGCTTCTGTCTAGTTTTTAGGTGAAGATATTTCATTTCACAGCATAGGCCTCAAAGCGCTCCAAATATCCACTTGCATATTCTACAAAAAGAGTGTTTCAAAACTGCTCTTTCAAAAGGAAGGTTCAAGTCTGTGAGTTGAATGCACTCATCACAAAGAAGTTTCTGAGAATGCTTCTGTGTAGTTGTTATTTGAAGACATTTCCTTTTCCAGCATAGGCCTCAAATCGCTCGAAATGAACACTTGCAGATTCTGCAGAAAGAGTGTTTCAAAACTGTTCTGTCAAAAGGAACGTTCAAGTCTGTGAGTTGAATGCACTCATCACACAGAAGTTTCTGAGAATGCTTCTGCCTAGTTTTTAGGTGAAGATATTTCATTTCCCAGCATAGGACTGAAAGCGCTCCAAATATCCACTTGCAGATTCTACAAAAAGAGTGTTTCAAAACTGCTCTTTCAAAAGGAAGGTTCAAGTCTGTGAGTTGAATGCACTCATCACAAAGAAGTTTCTGAGAATGCTGCTGTGTAGTTGTTATTTAGAAGACATTTCCTTTTCCAGCATAGGCCTCAAAGCGCTCGAAATAAACACTTGCAGATTCTGCAGAAAGAGTGTTTCAAAACTGATCTATCAAAAGGAGCGTTCAAGTCTGTGAGTTGAATGCACTCATCACACAGAAGTTTCTGAGAATGCTTCTGTGTAGTTTTTAGGTGAAGATATTTCATTTCCCAGCATAGGCTTCAAAGCGCTCAAAATATCTACTTGCAGATTCTACAAAAAGAATGTTTCAAAACTGCTCTTTCAAAGGGATGGTTGAAGTCTGTGAGTTGAATGCCCACATCACAGAGAAGTTTCTGAGAATGCTTCTGTGTAGTTGTTATTTGAAGACATTTCCTTTCCCAGCTTGGGCCTCATAGCGCTCGAAATAAACACTTGTAGATGCTGCAGAAAGACTGTTTCAAAACTGTTCTATCAAAAGGAACGTTCAAGTCTGTGAGTTGAATGCACTCATCACACAGAAGTTTCTGAGAATGCTTCTGTCTAGTTTTTAGGTGAAGATATTTCATTTCCCAGCATAGGCCTCAAAGCGCTCCAAATATCTACTTGCAGATTCTACAAAAAGAGTGTTTCAAAACTGCTCTTTCAAAGGGATGGTTCAAGTCTGTGAGTTGAATGCACACAAAACAGAGAAGTTTCTGAGAATGCTTCTGTGTAGTTGTTATTTGGAGACATTTCCTTTTCCAGCTTGGGCCTCAAAGCGCTCGAAATAAACACTTGCAGATTCTGCAGAAAGAGTGTTTCAAAACTGTTCTATCAAAGGGAACGTTCAAGTCTGTGAGTTGAATGCACTCATCACACAGCAGTTTCTCAGAATGCTTCTATCTAGGTTTTAAGTGGAGACATTACCTTTCCCAGCATAGACCACACAGCGCTCCAAATATACACTAGCAGATTCTACAAAAAGAGTGTTCCAAAACTGCTCTTTCAAAAGAAACGTTCAAGTCTGTGAGTTGAATGCACTCGTCAGAAACAAGTTTCTGGGAATGCTTCTGTCTAGTCTCTATCTGAGGATGTTTCCTTTCCCAGCATTGGCCTCCAACAGCTCAAAATATGCACTTGCAGATTCTACAAAAAGAGAGTTTGAAAACTCTTCTACCAAAAAGAAGGTTCAACTCTGCGAGTAGAATGCACTCATCACAAAGAAGTTTCTGAGAATGCTTCTGTCTAGTTTTTATTTGAAGATATTTCCTTTTCCAGCGTAGGCCTCAGAGCGCTCCAAATAAACACATGCAGATTTTACAAAAGGAGTGTTTCCAAACTGCTCTATCAACAGGAATGTTCCAGTCTTTGAGTTGAATGCACTCATCACACAGAAGTTTCTGAGAATGCTTCTGTCTAGTTTTTAGGTGAAGATATTTCATTTCCCAGCATAGGCCTCAAAGCGCACAAAATATCCAATTGCAGATTCTAGAAAAAGAGTGTTTCAAAATTGCTCTTTCAAAGGGAAGGTTCGAGTCTGTGAGTTGAATGCACTCATCACAAAGAAGTTTCTGAGAATGCTTCTGTGTAGTTGTTATTTGAAGACATTTCCTTTTCCAGCGTAGGCCTCAATTCGCTCGAAATGAACACTTGCAGATTCTGCAGAAAGAGTGTTTCAAAAGTGTTCTATCAAAAGGAACGTTCAAGTCTGTGAGTTGAATACACTCATCACACAGAAGTTTCTGAGAATGCTTCTGTCTAGTTTTTAAGTGGAGACGTTACATTTCCCAGCATAGGCCTCTCAGCGCTCCAAATATACACTAGCGGATTCCACAAAACGAGTGTTCCAAAACTGCTCTTTCAAAAGAATCGTTCAAGTCTGTGAGTTGAATGCACTCGTCACAAACAAGTTTCCGGGAATGCTTCTGTCTAGTCTCTATCTGAGGATGCTCCCTTTTCAAGCATTGGCCTCCAACAGCTCCAAATATGGACTTGCAGATTCTACAAAAAGAGAGTTTGAAAACTCTTCTACCAAAAAGAAGGTTCAACTCTGCGAGTGGAATGCACTCATCACAAAGAAGGTTCTGAGAATGCTTCTGTCTAGTTTTTATTTGAAGATATTTCCTTTTCCAGCATAGGCCTCAGAGCGCTCCAAATAAACACTTGCAGATTTTACAAAAGGAGTGTTTCCAAACTGCTCTATCAAAAGTAATGTTCAGGTCTGAGTTGAATGCACTCATCACACAGAAGTTTCTGAGAATGCTTCTGTCTAGTTTTTAGGTGAAGATATTTCATTTCCCAGCATAGGCCTCAAAGCGCTCCAAATATCCAATTGCAGATTCTAGAAAAAGAGTGTTTCAAAACTGCTCTTTCAAAAGGAAGGTTCAAGTCTGTGAGTTGAATGCACTCATCACAAAGAAGTTTCTGAGAATGCTTCTGTGTAGTTGTTATTTGAAGACATTTCCTTTTCCAGCATAGGCCTCAAATCGCTCGAAATGAACACTTGCAGATTCTGCAGAAAGAGTGTTTCAAAACTGTTCTATCAAAAGTAACGTTCAAGTCTGTGAGTTGAATGCACTCATCACACAGAAGTTTCTGAGAATGCTTCTGTATAGTTTTTAGGTGAAGATATCTCATTTCCCAGCATAGGCTTCAAAGCGCTCGAAATATCTACTTGCAGATTCTACAAAAAGAATGTTTCAAAACTGCTCTTTCAAAGGGATGGTTGAAGTCTGTGAGTTGAATGCCCACATCACAGAGAAGTTTCTGAGAATGCTTCTGTGTAGTTGTTATTTGAAGACATTTCCTTTTCCAGCATGGGCCTCAAAGCGCTCGAAATAAACACTTGCAGATTCTGCAGAAAGAGTGTTTCAAAACTGTTCTATCAAAAGGAACGTTCAAGTCTGTGAGTTGAATGCACTCATCACACAGAAGTTTCTGAGAATGCTTCTGTCTAGGTTTTAAGTGGAGACATTACCTTTCCCAGCATCGGCCTCAAAGCGCTCCAAATATCCAATTGCAGATCCTAGAAAAAGAGTGTTTCAAAACTGCTCTTTCAAAAGGAAGGTTCAAGTCTGTGAGTTGAATGCACTCATCACAAAGAAGTTTCTGAGAATGCTTCTGTGTAGTTGTTATTTGAAGACAGTTCCTTTTCAAGCATAGGCCTCAATTCGCTCGAAATGAACACTTGCAGATTCTGCAGAAAGAGTGTTTCAAATCCGTTCTATCAAAAGGAACGTTCAAGTCTGTGAGTTGAATGCACTCATCGCAAAGAAGTTTCTGAGAATGCTTCTGTGTAGTTTTTAAGTGGCGACATTACATTTCCCAGCATAGGCCTCACAGCGCTCCAAATATACACTAGCAGATTCCACAAAAAGAGTGTTCCAAGACTGCTCTTTCAAAAGAATCATTCAAGTCTGTGAGTTGAATGCACTCGTCACAAACAAGTTTCCGGGAATGCTTCTGTCTAGTCTCTCTGAGGATGCCCCCATTTCCAGCATTGGCCTCCAACAGCTCCAAATATGCACTTGCAGATTCTACAAAAAGAGAGTTTGAAAACTCTTCTACCAAAAAGAAGGTTCAACTCTGCGAGTAGAATGCACTCATCACAAAGAAGTTTCTGAGAATGCTTCTGTCTAGTTTTTATTTGAAGATATTTCCTTTTCCAGCATAGGTCTCAGAGCGCTCCAAATAAACACTTGCAGATTTTACAAAAGGAGTGTTTCCAAACTGCTCTATCAAAAGGAATGTTCAAGTCTGTGAGTTGAATGCACTCATCACACAGAAGTTTCTGAGAATGCTTCTGTCTAGTTTTTAGGTGAAGATATTTCATTTCCCAGCATTGGCCTCAAAGCGCTCCAAATATCCAACTGCAGATTCTAGAAAAAGAGTGTTTCAAAACTGCTCTTTCAAAAGGAAGGTTCAAGTCTGTGAGTTGAATGCACTCATCACAAAGAAGTTTCCGAGAATGCTTCTGTGTAGTTGTTATTTGAAGACATTTCCTTTTCCAGCATAGGCCTCAATTCGCTCGAAATGAACACTTGCAGATTCTGCAGAAAGAGTGTTTCAAAACTGTTCTACCAAAAGGAACGTTCAAGTCTGTGAGTTGAATGCACTCATCACACAGAACTTTCTGAGAATGCTTCTGTCTAGTTTTTAGGTGAAGATATTTCATTTCCCAGCATAGGCCTCAAAGCGCTCCAAATATCTACTTGCAGATTCTACAAAAAGAGTGTTTCAAAACTGCTCTTTCAAAGGGATGGTTCAAGTCTGTGAGTTGAATGCACACAAAAGAGAGAAGTTTCTGAGAATGCTTCTGTGTAGTTGTTATTTGAAGATATTTCCTTTTCCAGCTTGGGCCTCATAGCGCTCGAAATAAACACTTGTAGATGCTGCAGAAAGACTGTTTCAAAACTGTTCCATCAAAAGGAACGTTCAAGTCTGTGAGTTGAATGCACTCATCACACAGAAGTTTCTGAGAATGCTTCTGTCTAGTTTTTAGGTGAAGATATTTCATTTCCAAGCATAGGCCTCAAAGCGCTCCAAATATCTACTTGCAGATTCTACAAAAAGAGTGTTTCAAAACTGCTCTTTCAAAGGGATGGTTCAAGTCTGTGAGTTGAATGCACACAAAACAGAGAAGTTTCTGAGAATGCTTCTGTGTAGTTGTTATTTGGAGACATTTCCTTTTCCAGCTTGGGCCTCAAAGCGCTCGAAATAAACACTTGCAGATTCTGCAGAAAGAGTGTTTCAAAACTGTTCTATCAAAAGTAACGTTCGAGTCTGTGAGTTGAATGCACTCATCACACAGCAGTTTCTGAGAATGCTTCTATCTAGGTTTTAAGTGGAGACGTTACATTTCCCAGCATAGGCCTCTCAGCGCTCCAAATATACACTAGCAGATTCCACAAAAAGAGTGTTCCAAAACTGCTCTTTCAAAAGAATCGTTCAAGTCTGTGAGTTGAATGCACTCGTCACAAACAAGTTTCCGGGAATGCTTCTGTCTAGTCTCTATCTGAGGATGCTCCCTTTTCAAGCATTGGCCTCCAACAGCTCCAAATATGGACTTGCAGATTCTACAAAAAGAGAGTTTGAAAACTCTTCTACCAAAAAGAAGGTTCAACTCTGCGAGTGGAATGCACTCATCACAAAGAAGGTTCTGAGAATGCTTCTGTCTAGTTTTTATTTGAAGATATTTCCTTTTCCAGCATAGGCCTCAGAGCGCTCCAAATAAACACTTGCAGATTTTACAAAAGGAGTGTTTCCAAACTGCTCTATCAAAAGTAATGTTCAAGTCTGTGAGTTGAATGCACTCATCACACAAAAGTTTCTGAGAATGCTTCTGTCTAGTTTTTATTTGAAGATATTTCCTTTTCCAGCATAGGCCTCAAATCGCTCGAAATGAACACTTGCAGATTCTGCAGAAAGAGTGTTTCAAAACTGTTCTGTCAAAAGGAACGTTCAAGTCTGTGAGTTGAATGCACTCATCACACAGAAGTTTCTGAGAATGCTTCTGCCTAGTTTTTAGGTGAAGATATTTCATTTCCCAGCATAGGACTGAAAGCGCTCCAAATATCCACTTGCAGATTCTACAAAAAGAGTGTTTCAAAACTGCTCTTTCTAAAGGAAGGTTCAAGTCTGTGAGTTGAATGCACTCATCACAAAGAAGTTTCTGAGAATGCTGCTGTGTATTTGTTATTTAGAAGACATTTCCTTTTCCAGCATAGGCCTCAAAGCGCTCGAAATAAACACTTGCAGATTCTGCAGAAAGAGTGTTTCAAAACTGATCTATCAAAAGGAGCGTTCAAGTCTGTGAGTTGAATGCACTCATCACACAGAAGTTTCTGAGAATGCTTCTGTCTAGGTTTTAAGTGGAGACATTACCTTTCCCAGCATAGGCCTCAAAGCGCCCCAAATATCCAATTGGAGATTCTAGAAAAAGAGTGTTTCAAAACTGCTCTTTCAAAAGGAAGGTTCAAGTCTGTGAGTTGAATGCACTCATCACAAAGAAGTTTCTGAGAATGCTTCTGTGTAGTTGTTATTTGAAGACAGTTCCTTTTCCAGCATAGGCCTCAATTCGCTCGAAATGAACACTTGCAGATTCTGCAGAAAGAGTGTTTCAAATCTGTTCTATCAAAAGGAACGTTCAAGTCTTTGAGTTGAATGCCCTCATCACAAAGAAGTTTCTGAGAATGCTTCTGTCTAGTTTTTAAGTGGAGACATTTCATTACCCAGCATAGGCCTTTCAGCGCTCCAAATATACACTAGCAGATTCCACAAAAACAGTGTTCCAAAACTGCTCTTTCAAAAGAATCGTTCAAGTCTTTGAGTTGAATGCACTCGTCACAAACAAGTTTCCGGGAATGCTTCTGTCTAGTCTCTATCTGAGGATGCTCCCTTTTCCAGCATTGGCCTCCAACAGCTCCAAATATGCACTTGCAGATTCTACAAAAAGAGAGTTTGAAAACTCTTCTACCAAAAAGAAGGTTCAACTCTGTGAGTAGAATGCACTCATCACAAAGAAGTTTCTGAGAATGCTTCTGTCTAGTTTTTATTTGAAGATATTTCCTTTTCCAGCATAGGCCTCAGAGCGCTCCAAATAAACACTTGCAGATTTTACAAAAGGAGTGTTTCCAAACTGCTCTATCAAAAGGAATGTTCAAGTCTGTGAGTTGAATGCACTCATCACACAGAAGTTTCTGAGAATGCTTCTGTCTAGTTTTTAGGTGAAGATATTTCATTTCCCTGCATAGGCCTCAAAGCGCTCCAAATATCCAACTGCAGATTCTAGAAAAAGAGTGTTCCAAAACTGCTCTTTCAAAAGAAACGTTCAAGTCTGTGAGTTGAATGCACTCGTCACAAACAAGTTTCTGGGAATGCTTCTGTCTAGTCTCTATCTGAGGATGTTTCCTTTCCCAGCATTGGCCTCCAACAGCTCAAAATATGCACTTGCAGATTCTACAAAAAGAGAGTTTGAAAACTCTTCTACCAAAAAGAAGGTTCAACTCTGCGAGTAGAATGCACTCATCACAAAGAAGTTTCTGAGAATGCTTCTGTCTAGTTTTTATTTGAAGATATTTCCTTTTCCAGCGTAGGCCTCAGAGCGCTCCAAATAAACACATGCAGATTTTACAAAAGGAGTGTTTCCAAACTGCTCTATCAACAGGAATGTTCCAGTCTTTGAGTTGAATGCACTCATCACACAGAAGTTTCTGAGAATGCTTCTGTCTAGTTTTTAGGTGAAGATATTTCATTTCCCAGCATAGGCCTCAAAGCGCACAAAATATCCAATTGCAGATTCTAGAAAAAGAGTGTTTCAAAATTGCTCTTTCAAAAGGAAGGTTCGAGTCTGTGAGTTGAATGCACTCATCACAAAGAAGTTTCTGAGAATGCTTCTGTGTAGTTGTTATTTGAAGACATTTCCTTTTCCAGCGTAGGCCTCAATTCGCTCGAAATGAACACTTGCAGATTCTGCAGAAAGAGTGTTTCAAAACTGTTCTATCAAAAGGAACGTTCAAGTCTGTGAGTTGAATGCACTCATCACACAGAAGTTTCTGAGAATGCTTCTGTCTAGTTTTTAAGTGGAGACGTTACATTTCCCAGCATAGGCCTCTCAGCGCTCCAAATATACACTAGCGGATTCCACAAAACGAGTGTTCCAAAACTGCTCTTTCAAAAGAAACGTTCAAGTCTGTGAGTTGAATGCACTCGTCACAAACAAGTTTCCGGGAATGCTTCTGTCTAGTCGCTACCTGAGGATGCTCCCTTTTCAAGCTTTGGCCTCCAACAGCTCCAAATATGGACTTGCAGATTCTACAAAAAGAGAATTTGAAAACTCTTCTACCAAAAAGAAGGTTCAACTCTGCGAGTGGAATGCACTCATCACAAAGAAGGTTCTGAGAATGCTTCTGTCTAGTTTTTATTTGAAGATATTTCCTTTTCCAGCATAGGCCTCAGAGCGCTCCAAATAAACACTTGCAGATTTTACAAAAGGAGTGTTTCCAAACTGCTCTATCAAAAGTAATGTTCAAGTCTGAGTTGAATGCACTCATCACACAGAAGTTTCTGAGAATGCTTCTGTCTAGTTTTTAGGTGAAGATATTTCATTTCCCAGCATAGGCCTCAAAGCGCTCCAAATATCCAATTGCAGATTCTAGAAAAAGAGTGTTTCAAAACTGCTCTTTCAAAAGGAAGGTTCAAGTCTGTGAGTTGAATGCACTCATCACAAAGAAGTTTCTGAGAATGCTTCTGTGTAGTTGTTATTTGAAGACATTTCCTTTTCCAGCATAGGCCTCAAATCGCTCGAAATGAACACTTGCAGATTCTGCAGAAAGAGTGTTTCAAAACTGTTCTATCAAAAGTAACGTTCAAGTCTGTGAGTTGAATGCACTCATCACACAGAAGTTTCTGAGAATGCTTCTGTATAGTTTTTAGGTGAAGATATTTCATTTCCCAGCATAGGCTTCATAGCGCTCGAAATATCTACTTGCAGATTCTACAAAAAGAATGTTTCAAAACTGCTCTTTCAAAGGGATGGTTGAAGTCTGTGAGTTGAATGCCCACATCACAGAGAAGTTTCTGAGAATGCTTCTGTGTAGTTGTTATTTGAAGACATTTCCTTTTCCAGCATGGGCCTCAAAGAGCTCGAAATAAACACTTGCAGATTCTGCAGAAAGAGTGTTTGAAAACTGTTCTATCAAAAGGAACGTTCAAGTCTGTGAGTTGAATGCACTCATCACACAGAAGTTTCTGAGAATGCTTCTGTCTAGGTTTTAAGTGGAGACATTACCTTTCCCAGCATCGGCCTCAAAGCGCTCCAAATATCCAATTGCAGATCCTAGAAAAAGAGTGTTTCAAAACTGCTCTTTCAAAAGGAAGATTCAAGTCTGTGAGTTGAATGCACTCATCACAAAGAAGTTTCTGAGAATGCTTCTGTGTAGTTGTTATTTGAAGACAGTTCCTTTTCAAGCATAGGCCTCAATTCGCTCGAAATGAACACTTGCAGATTCTGCAGAAAGAGTGTTTCAAATCCGTTCTATCAAAAGGAACGTTCAAGTCTGTGAGTTGAATGCACTCATCACACAGAAGTTTCTGAGAATGCTTCTATCTAGGTTTTAAGTGGAGACATTACATTTCCCAGCATAGGCCTCTCAGCGCTCCAAATATACACTAGCAGATTCCACAAAAAGAGTGTTCCAAAACTGCTCTTTCAAAAGAATCGTTCAAGTCTGTGAGTTGAATGCACTCGTCACAAACAAGTTTCCGGGAATGCTTCTGTCTAGTCTCTATCTGAGGATGCTCCCTTTTCAAGCATTGGCCTCCAACAGCTCCAAATATGGACTTGCAGATTCTACAAAAAGAGAGTTTGAAAACTCTTCTACCAAAAAGAAGGTTCAACTCTGCGAGTGGAATGCACTCATCACAAAGAAGGTTCTGAGAATGCTTCTGTCTAGTTTTTATTTGAAGATATTTCCTTTTCCAGCATAGGCCTCAGAGCGCTCCAAATAAACACTTGCAGATTTTACAAAAGGAGTGTTTCCAAACTGCTTTATCAAAAGTAATGTTCAAGTCTGTGAGTTGAATGCACTCATCACACAGAAGTTTCTGAGAATGCTTCTGTCTAGTTTTTAGGTGAAGATATTTCATTTCCCAGCATAGGCCTCAAAGCGCTCCAAATATCCAATTGCAGATTCTAGAAAAAGAGTGTTTCAAAACTGCTCTTTCAAAAGGAAGTTTCAAGTCTGTGAGTTGAATGCACTCATCACAAAGAAGTTTGTGAGAATGCTTCTGTGTAGTTGTTATTTGAAGACATTTCCTTTTCCAGCATAGGCCTCAAATCGCTCGAAATGAACACTTGCAGATTCTGCAGAAAGAGTGTTTCAAAACAGTTCTGTCAAAAGGAACGTTCAAGTCTGTGAGTTGAATGCACTCATCACACAGAAGTTTCTGAGAATGCTTCTGCCTAGTTTTTAGGTGAAGATATTTCATTTCCCAGCATAGGACTGAAAGCGCTCCAAATATCCACTTGCAGATTCTAGAAAAAGAGTGTTTCAAAACTGCTCTTTCAAAAGGAAGGTTCAAGTCTGTGAGTTGAATGCACTCATCACAAAGAAGTTTCTGAGAATTCTGCTGTGTAGTTGTTATTTAGAAGACATTTCCTTTTCCAGCATAGGCCTCAAAGCGCTCGAAATAAACACTTGCAGATTCTGCAGAAAGAGTGTTTCAAAACTGATCTATCAAAAGGAGCGTTCAAGTATGTGAGTTGAATGCACTCATCACACAGAAGTTTCTGAGAATGCTTCTGTGTAGTTTTTAGGTGAAGATATTTCATTTCCCAGCATAGGCTTCAAAGCACTCGAAATATCTACTTGCAGATTCTACAAAAAGAATGTTTCAAAACTGCTCTTTCAAAGGGATGGTTGAAGTCTGTGAGTTGAATGCCCACATCACAGAGAAGTTTCTGAGAATGCTTCTGTGTAGTTGTTATTTGAAGACATTTCCTTTTCCAGCATGGGCCTCAAAGCGCTCGAAATAAACACTTGCAGATTCTGCAGAAAGAGTGTTTCAAAACTGTTCTATCAAAAGGAACGTTCAAGTCTGTGAGTTGAATGCACTCATCACACAGAAGTTTCTGAGAATGCTTCTGTCTAGTTTTTAGGTGAAGATATTTCATTTCCCTGCATAGGCCTCAAAGCGCTCCAAATATCCAACT
Source organism: Pongo pygmaeus (assembly GCF_028885625.2). Taxonomy (NCBI): domain Eukaryota; kingdom Metazoa; phylum Chordata; class Mammalia; order Primates; family Hominidae; genus Pongo; species Pongo pygmaeus. The sequence continues at coordinate 37,656,136 of NC_072391.2, read as the reverse complement.
GCAGATTCTAGAAAAAGAGTGTTTCAAAACTGCTCTTTCAAAAGGAAGGTTCAAGTCTGTGAGTTGAATGCACTCATCACAAAGAAGTTTCTGAGAATGCTTCTGTGTAGTTGTTATTTGAAGACATTTCCTTTTCCAGCATAGGCCTCAATTCGCTCGATATGAACACTTGCAGATACTGCAGAAAGAGTGTTTCAAAACTGTTCTATCAAAAGGAACGTTCAAGTCGGTGAGTTGAATGCTCTCATCACACAGAAGTTTCTGAGAATGCTTCTGTCTAGTTTTTAGGTGAAGATATTTCATTTCCCAGCATAGGCCTCAAAGCGCTCCAAATATCTACTTGCAGATTCTACAAAAAGAGTGTTTCAAAACTGCTCTTTCAAAGAGATGGTTCAAGTCTGTGAGTTGAATGCACACAAAACAGAGAAGTTTCTGAGAATGCTTCTGTGTAGTTGTTATTTGAAGACATTTCCTTTTCCAGCTTGGGCCTCAAAGCGCTCGAAATAAACACTTGCAGATTCTGCAGAAAGAGTGTTTCAAAACTGTTCTATCAAAAGGAACGTTCAAGTCTGTGAGTTGAATGCACTCATCACACAGCAGTTTCTGAGAATACTTCTGTCTAGGTTTTAAGTGGAGACATTACCTTTCCCAGCATAGGCCTCACAGCGCTCCAAATATACACTAGCAGATTCTACAAAAAGAGTGTTCCAAAACTGCTCTTTCAAAAGAAACGTTCAAGTCTTTGAGTTGAATGCACACGTCACAAACAAGTTTCTGGGAATGCTTCTGTCTAGTCTCTATCTGAGGATGTTTCCTTTCCCAGCATTGGCCTCCAACAGCTCCAAATATGCACTTGCAGATTCTACAAAAAGAGAGTTTGAAAACTCTTCTACCAAAAAGAAGGTTCAACTCTGTGAGTAGAATGCATTCATCACAAAGAAGTTTCTGAGAATGCTTCTGTCTAGTTTTTATTTGAAGATATTTCCTTTTCCAGCATAGGCCTCAGAGCGCTCCAAATAAACACTTGCAGATTTTACAAAAGGAGTGTTTCCAAACTGCTCTATCAACAAGAATGTTCCAGTCTGTGAGTTGAATGCACTCATCACACAGAAGTTTCTGAGAATGCTTCTGTCTAGTTTTTAGGTGAAGATATTTCGTTTCCCAGCATAGGCCTCAAAGCGCACAAAATATCCAATTGCAGATTCTAGAAAAAGAGTGTTTCAAAACTGCTCTTTCAAAAGGAAGGTTCGAGTCTGTGAGTTGAATGCAGTCATCACAAAGAAGTTTCTGAGAATTCTTCTGTGTAGTTGTTATTTGAAGACATTTCCTTTTCCAGCGTAGGCCTCAATTCGCTCGAAATGAACACTTGCAGATTCTGCAGAAAGAGTGTTTCAAAACTGTTCTATCAAAAGGAACGTTCAAGTCTGTGAGTTGAATGCACTCATCACACAGAAGTTTCTGAGAATGCTTCTGTCTAGTTTTTAAGTGGAGACGTTACATTTCCCAGCATAGGCCTCTCAGCGCTCCAAATATACAATAGCAGATTCCACAAAAAGAGTGTTCCAAAACTGCTCTTTCAAAAGAATCGTTCAAGTCTGTGAGTTGAATGCACTCGTCAAAAACAAGTTTCCGGGAATGCTTCTGTCTAGTCTCTATCTGAGGATGCTCCCTTTTCAAGCATTGGCCTCCAACAGCTCCAAATATGTACTTGCAGATTCTACAAAAAGAGAGTTTGAAAACTCTTCTACCAAAAAGAAGGTTCAACTCTACGAGTAGAATGCACTCATCACAAACAAGTTTCTGAGAATGCTTCTGTCTAGTTTTTACTTGAAGATATTTCCTTTTCCAGCATATGCCTCAGAGCGCTCCAAATAAACACTTGCAGATTTTACAAAAGGAGTGTTTCCAAACTGCTTTATCAAAAGTAATGTTCAAGTCTGTGAGCTGAAAGCACTCATCACACAGAAGTTTCTGAGAATGCTTCTGTCTAGTTTTTAGGTGAAGATATTTCATTTCCCAGCATAGGCCTCAAAGCGCTCCAAATATCCAATTGCAGATTCCAGAAAAAGAGTGTTTCAAAACTGCTCTTTCAAAAGGAAGTTTCAAGTCTGTGAGTTGGATGCACTCATCACAAAGAAGTTTCTGAGAATGCTTCTGTGTAGTTGTTATTTGAAGACATTTCCTTTTCCAGCGTAGGCCTCAATTCGCTCGAAATGAACACTTGCAGATTCTGCAGAAAGAGAGTTTCAAAACTGTTCTATCAAAAGGAACGTTCAAGTCTGTGAGTTGAATGCCCTCATCACACAGAAGTTTCTGAGAATGCTTCTGTCTAGGTTTTAAGTGGAGACATTACCTTTCCCAGCATAGGCCTCAAAGCACTCCAAATATCCAATTGCAGATACTAGAAAAAGAGTGTTTCAAAACTGCTCTTTCAAAAGGAAGGTTCAAGTCTGTGAGTTGAATGCACTCATCACAAAGAAGTTTCTGAGAATGCTTCTGTGTAGTTGTTATTTGAAGACAGTTCCTTTTCAAGCATAGGCCTCAATTCGCTCGAAATGAACACTTGCAGATTCTGCAGAAAGAGTGTTTCAAATCCGTTCTATCAAAAGGAACGTTCAAGTCTGTGAGTTGAATGCACTCATCACACAGAAGTTTCTGAGAATGCTTCTATCTAGGTTTTAAGTGGAGACATTACATTTCCCAGCATAGGCCTCTCAGCGCTCCAAATATACACTAGCAGATTCCACAAAAAGAGTGTTCCAAAACTGCTCTTTCAAAAGAATCGTTCAAGTCTGTGAGTTGAATGCACTCGTCACAAACAAGTTTCCGGGAATGCTTCTGTCTAGTCTCTATCTGAGGATGCTCCCTTTTCAAGCATTGGCCTCCAACAGCTCCAAATATGGACTTGCAGATTCTACAAAAAGAGAGTTTGAAAACTCTTCTACCAAAAAGAAGGTTCAACTCTGCGAGTGGAATGCACTCATCACAAAGAAGGTTCTGAGAATGCTTCTGTCTAGTTTTTATTTGAAGATATTTCCTTTTCCAGCATAGGCCTCAGAGCGCTCCAAATAAACACTTGCAGATTTTACAAAAGGAGTGTTTCCAAACTGCTTTATCAAAAGTAATGTTCAAGTCTGTGAGTTGAATGCACTCATCACACAGAAGTTTCTGAGAATGCTTCTGTCTAGTTTTTAGGTGAAGATATTTCATTTCCCAGCATAGGCCTCAAAGCGCTCCAAATATCCAATTGCAGATTCTAGAAAAAGAGTGTTTCAAAACTGCTCTTTCAAAAGGAAGTTTCAAGTCTGTGAGTTGAATGCACTCATCACAAAGAAGTTTGTGAGAATGCTTCTGTGTAGTTGTTATTTGAAGACATTTCCTTTTCCAGCATAGGCCTCAAATCGCTCGAAATGAACACTTGCAGATTCTGCAGAAAGAGTGTTTCAAAACTGTTCTGTCAAAAGGAACGTTCAAGTCTGTGAGTTGAATGCACTCATCACACAGAAGTTTCTGAGAATGCTTCTGCCTAGTTTTTAGGTGAAGATATTTCATTTCCCAGCATAGGACTGAAAGCGCTCCAAATATCCACTTGCAGATTCTACAAAAAGAGTGTTTCAAAACTGCTCTTTCAAAAGGAAGGTTCAAGTCTGTGAGTTGAATGCACTCATCACAAAGAAGTTTCTGAGAATGCTGCTGTGTAGTTGTTATTTAGAAGACATTTCCTTTTCCAGCATAGGCCTCAAAGCGCTCGAAATAAACACTTGCAGATTCTGCAGAAAGAGTGTTTCAAAACTGATCTATCAAAAGGAGCGTTCAAGTATGTGAGTTGAATGCACTCATCACACAGAAGTTTCTGAGAATGCTTCTGTGTAGTTTTTAGGTGAAGATATTTCATTTCCCAGCATAGGCTTCAAAGCACTCGAAATATCTACTTGCAGATTCTACAAAAAGAATGTTTCAAAACTGCTCTTTCAAAGGGATGGTTGAAGTCTGTGAGTTGAATGCCCACATCACAGAGAAGTTTCTGAGAATGCTTCTGTGTAGTTGTTATTTGAAGACATTTCCTTTTCCAGCATGGGCCTCAAAGCGCTCGAAATAAACACTTGCAGATTCTGCAGAAAGAGTGTTTCAAAACTGTTCTATCAAAAGGAACGTTCAAGTCTGTGAGTTGAATGCACTCATCACACAGAAGTTTCTGAGAATGCTTCTGTCTAGTTTTTAGGTGAAGATATTTCATTTCCCTGCATAGGCCTCAAAGCGCTCCAAATATCCAACTGCAGATTCTAGAAAAAGAGTGTTTCAAAACTGCTCTTTCAAAAGGAAGGTTCAAGTCTGTGAGTTGAATGCACTCATCACAAAGAAGTTTCTGAGAATGCTTCTGTGTAGTTGTTATTTGAAGACATTTCCTTTTCCAGCATAGGCCTCAATTCGCTCGATGTGAACACTTGCAGATACTGCAGAAAGAGTGTTTCAAAACTGTTCTATCAAAAGGAACGTTCAAGTCGGTGAGTTGAATGCTCTCATCACACAGAAGTTTCTGAGAATGCTTCTGTCTAGTTTTTAGGTGAAGATATTTCATTTCCCAGCATAGGCCTCAAAGCGCTCCAAATATCTACTTGCAGATTCTACAAAAAGAGTGTTTCAAAACTGCTCTTTCAAAGAGATGGTTCAAGTCTGTGAGTTGAATGCACACAAAACAGAGAAGTTTCTGAGAATGCTTCTGTGTAGTTGTTATTTGAAGACATTTCCTTTTCCAGCTTGGGCCTCAAAGCGCTCGAAATAAACACTTGCAGATTCTGCAGAAAGAGTGTTTCAAAACTGTTCTATCAAAAGGAACGTTCAAGTCTGTGAGTTGAATGCACTCATCACACAGCAGTTTCTGAGAATACTTCTGTCTAGGTTTTAAGTGGAGACATTACCTTTCCCAGCATAGGCCTCACAGCGCTCCAAATATACACTAGCAGATTCTACAAAAAGAGTGTTCCAAAACTGCTCTTTCAAAAGAAACGTTCAAGTCTTTGAGTTGAATGCACACGTCACAAACAAGTTTCTGGGAATGCTTCTGTCTAGTCTCTATCTGAGGATGTTTCCTTTCCCAGCATTGGCCTCCAACAGCTCCAAATATGCACTTGCAGATTCTACAAAAAGAGAGTTTGAAAACTCTTCTACCAAAAAGAAGGTTCAACTCTGTGAGTAGAATGCATTCATCACAAAGAAGTTTCTGAGAATGCTTCTGTCTAGTTTTTATTTGAAGATATTTCCTTTTCCAGCATAGGCCTCAGAGCGCTCCAAATAAACACTTGCAGATTTTACAAAAGGAGTGTTTCCAAACTGCTCTATCAACAAGAATGTTCCAGTCTGTGAGTTGAATGCACTCATCACACAGAAGTTTCTGAGAATGCTTCTGTCTAGTTTTTAGGTGAAGATATTTCGTTTCCCAGCATAGGCCTCAAAGCGCACAAAATATCCAATTGCAGATTCTAGAAAAAGAGTGTTTCAAAACTGCTCTTTCAAAAGGAAGGTTCGAGTCTGTGAGTTGAATGCAGTCATCACAAAGAAGTTTCTGAGAATTCTTCTGTGTAGTTGTTATTTGAAGACATTTCCTTTTCCAGCGTAGGCCTCAATTCGCTCGAAATGAACACTTGCAGATTCTGCAGAAAGAGTGTTTCAAAACTGTTCTATCAAAAGGAACGTTCAAGTCTGTGAGTTGAATGCACTCATCACACAGAAGTTTCTGAGAATGCTTCTGTCTAGTTTTTAAGTGGAGACGTTACATTTCCCAGCATAGGCCTCTCAGCGCTCCAAATATACAATAGCAGATTCCACAAAAAGAGTGTTCCAAAACTGCTCTTTCAAAAGAATCGTTCAAGTCTGTGAGTTGAATGCACTCGTCAAAAACAAGTTTCCGGGAATGCTTCTGTCTAGTCTCTATCTGAGGATGCTCCCTTTTCAAGCATTGGCCTCCAACAGCTCCAAATATGTACTTGCAGATTCTACAAAAAGAGAGTTTGAAAACTCTTCTACCAAAAAGAAGGTTCAACTCTACGAGTAGAATGCACTCATCACAAACAAGTTTCTGAGAATGCTTCTGTCTAGTTTTTACTTGAAGATATTTCCTTTTCCAGCATATGCCTCAGAGCGCTCCAAATAAACACTTGCAGATTTTACAAAAGGAGTGTTTCCAAACTGCTTTATCAAAAGTAATGTTCAAGTCTGTGAGCTGAAAGCACTCATCACACAGAAGTTTCTGAGAATGCTTCTGTCTAGTTTTTAGGTGAAGATATTTCATTTCCCAGCATAGGCCTCAAAGCGCTCCAAATATCCAATTGCAGATTCCAGAAAAAGAGTGTTTCAAAACTGCTCTTTCAAAAGGAAGTTTCAAGTCTGTGAGTTGGATGCACTCATCACAAAGAAGTTTCTGAGAATGCTTCTGTGTAGTTGTTATTTGAAGACATTTCCTTTTCCAGCGTAGGCCTCAATTCGCTCGAAATGAACACTTGCAGATTCTGCAGAAAGAGAGTTTCAAAACTGTTCTATCAAAAGGAACGTTCAAGTCTGTGAGTTGAATGCCCTCATCACACAGAAGTTTCTGAGAATGCTTCTGTCTAGGTTTTAAGTGGAGACATTACCTTTCCCAGCATAGGCCTCAAAGCACTCCAAATATCCAATTGCAGATTCTAGAAAAAGAGTGTTTCAAAACTGCTCTTTCAAAAGGAAGGTTCAGGTCTGTGAGTTGAATGCACTCATCACAAAGAAGTTTCTGAGAATGCTTCTGTGTAGTTGTTATTTGAAGACATTTCATTTTCCAGCGTAGGCCACAATTCGCTCGAAATGAACACTTCCAGATTCTGCAGAAAGAGTGTTTCAAAACTGTTCTATCAAAAGGAACGTTCAAGTCTGTGAGTTGAATGCACTCATCACACAGAAGTTTCTGAGAATGCTTCTGTCTAGTTTTTAAGTGGAGACGTTACATTTCCCAGCATAGGCCTCTCAGCGCTCCAAATATACACAAGCAGATTCCACAAAAAGAGTGTTCCAAAACTGCTCTTTCAAAAGAATCATTCAAGTCTGTGAGTTGAATGCACTCGTCACAAACAAGTTTCCGGGAATGCTTCTGTCTAGTCTCTATCTGAGGATGCTCCCTTTTCAAGCTTTGGCCTCCAACAGCTCCAAATATGCACTTGCAGATTCTACAAAAAGAGAGTTTGAAAACTCTTCTACCAAAAAGAAGGTTCAACTCTGCGAGTGGAATGCACTCATCACGAAGAAGTTTCTGAGAATGCTTCTGTCTAGTTTTTATTTGAAGATATTTCCTTTTCCAGCATAGGCCTCAGAGCGCTCCAAATAAACACTTGCAGATTTTACAAAAGGAGTGTTTCCAAACTGCTCTATCAAAAGTAATGTTCAAGTCTGTGAGTTGAATGCACTCCTCACACAGAAGTTTCTGAGAATGCTTCTGTCTAGTTTTTAGGTGAAGATATTTCATTTCCCAGCATAGGCCTCAAAGCGCTCCAAATATCCAATTGCAGATTCTACAAAAAGAGTGTTTCAAAACTGCTCTTTCAAAAGGAAGTTTCAAGTCTGTGAGTTGAATGCCCACATCACAGAGAAGTTTCTGAGAATGCTTCTGTGTAGTTGTTATTTGAAAACATTTGCTTTTCCAGCATGGGCCTCAAAGCGCTCGAAATAAACACTTGGAGATTCTGCAGAAAGAGTGTTTCAAAACTGTTCTATCAAAAGGAACGTTCAAGTCTGTGAGTTGAATGCACTCATCACACAGAAGTTTCTGAGAATGCTTCTGTCTAGGTTTTAAGTGGAGACATTACCTTTCCCAGCAAAGGCCTCAAAGCGCTCCAAATATCCAATTGCAGATTCTAGAAAAAGAGTGTTTCAAAACTGCTCTTTCAAAAGGAAGGTTCAAGTCTGTGAGTTGAATGCACTCATCACAAAGAAGTTTCTGAGAATGCTTCTGTGTAGTTGTTATTTGAAGACAGTTCCTTTTCAAGCATAGGCCTCAATTCGCTCGAAATGAACACTTGCAGATTCTGCAGAAAGAGTGTTTCAAATCTGTTCTATCAAAAGGAACGTTCAAGTCTGTGAGTTGAATGCACTCATCACAAAGAAGTTTCTGAGAATGCTTCTGTGTAGTTTTTAAGTGGAGACATTACATTTCCCAGCATAGGCCTCTCAGCGCTCCAAATATACACTAGTAGATTCCACAAAAAGAGTGTTCCAAAACTGCTCTTTCAAAAGAATCGTTCAAGTCTGCGAGTTGAATGCACTCGTCACAAACAAGTTTCCGGGAATGCTTCTGTCTAGTCTCTATCTGAGGATGCTCCCTTTTCCAGCATTGGCCTCCAACAGCTCCAAATATGCACTTGCAGATTCTACAAAAAGAGAGTTTGAAAACTCTTCTACCAAAAAGAAGGTTCAACTCTGCGAGTAGAATGCACTCATCACAAAGAAGTTTCTGAGAATGCTTCTGTCTAGTTTTTATTTGAAGGTACTTCCTTTTCCAGCATAGGCCTCAGAGCGCTCCAAATAAACACTTGCAGATTTTACAAAAGGAGTGTTTCCAAACTGCTCTATCAAAAGGAATGCTCAAGTCTGTGAGTTGAATGCACTCATCACACAGAAGTTTCTGAGAATGCTTCTGTCTAGTTTTTAGGTGAAGATATTTCATTTCCCAGCATAGGCCTCAAAGCGCTCCAAATATCCAACCGCAGATTCTAGAAAAAGAGTGTTTCAAAACTGCTCTTTCAAAAGGAAGGTTCAAGTCTGTGAGTTGAATGCACTCATCACAAAGAAGTTTCTGAGAATGCTTCTGTGTAGTTGTTATTTGAAGACATTTCCTTTTCCAGCATAGGCCTCAATTCGCTCGAAATGAACACTTGCAGATTCTGCAGAAAGAGTCTTTCAAAACTGTTCTATCAAAAGGAACGTTCAAGTCTGTGAGTTGAATGCACTCATCATACAGAAGTTTCTGAGAATGCTTCTGTCTAGTTTTTGGGTGAAGATATTTCATTTCCCAGCATAGGCCTCAAAGCGCTCCAAATATCTACTTGCAGATTCTACAAAAAGCGTGTTTCAAAACTGCTCTTTCAAAGGGATGGTTCAAGTCTGTGAGTTGAATGCACACAAAACAGAGAAGTTTCTGAGAATGCTTCTGTGTAGTTGTTATTTGGAGACATTTCCTTTTCCAGCTTGGGCCTCAAAGCGCTCGAAATAAACACTTGCAGATTCTGCAGGAAGAGTGTTTCAAAACGGTTCTATCAAAAGGAACGTTCAAGTCTGTGAGTTGAATGCACTCATCACACAGAAGTTTCTGAGAATGCTTCTGTCTAGGTTTTAAGTGGAGACATTACCTTTCCCAGGATAGGCCTCAAAGCGCTCCAAATATCCAATTGCAGATTCTAGAAAAAGAGTGTTTCAAAACTGCTCTTTCAAAAGGAAGGATCAAGTCTGTGAGTTGAATGCACTCATCACAAAGAAGATTCTGAGTATGCTTCTGTGTAGTTGTTATCTGAAGACAGTTCCTTTTCAAGCATAGGCCTCAATTCGCTCGAAATGAACACTTGCAAATTCTGCAGAAAGAGTGTTTCAAATCTGTTCTATCAAAAGGAACGCTCAAGTCTGTGAGTTGAATGCACTCATCACAAAGAAGTTTCTGAGAATGCTTCTGTCTAGTTTTTAAGTGGAGACATTACCTTTCCCAGCATAGGCCTCACAGCGTTCCAAATATACACTAGCAGATTCTACAAAAAGAGTGTTTCAAAACTGCTCTTTCAAAAGAAACGTTCAAGTCTGTGAGTTGAATGCACTCGTCACAAACAAGTTTCTGGGAATGCTTCTGTCTAGTCTCTATCTGAGGATGTTTCTTTTCCCAGCATTGGCCTCCAACAGCTCAAAATATGCACTTGCAGATTCTACAAAAAGAGAGTTTGAAAACTCTTCTACCAAAAGGAAGGTTCAACTCTGCGAGTAGAATGCACTCATCACAAAGAAGTTTCTGAGAATGCTTCTGTCTAGTTTTTATTTGAAGATATTTCCTTTTCCAGCATAGGCCTCAGAGCGCTCCAAATAAACACTTGCAGATTTTACAAAAGGAGTGTTTCCAAACTGCTCTATCAACAGGAATGTTCCAGTCTGGGAGTTGAATGCACTCATCACACAGAAGTTTCTGAGAATGCTTCTGTCTTGTTTTTACGTGAAGATATTTCATTTCCCAGCATAGGCCTCAAAGCGCACAAAATATCCAATTGCAGATTCTAGAAAAAGAGTGTTTCAAAACTGCTCTATCAAAAGGAAGTTTCGAGTCTGTGAGTTGAATGCACTCATCACAAAGAAGTTTCTGAGAATGCTTCTGTGTAGTTGTTATTTGAAGACATTTTCTTTTCCAGCGTAGGCCTCAATTCGCTCGAAATGAACACTTGCAGATTCTGCAGAAAGAGTGTTTCAAAACTGTTCTATCAAAAGGAACGTTCAAGTCTGTGAGTTGAATGCACTCATCACACAGAAGTTTCTGAGAATGCTTCTGTCTAGTTTTTAAGTGGAGACGTTACATTTCCCAGCATAGGCCTCTCAGCGCTCCAAATATACACTAGCAGATTCCACAAAAAGAGTGTTCCAAAACTGCTCTTTCAAAAGAATCGTTCAAGTCTGTGAGTTGAATGCACTCGTCACAAACAAGTTTCCGGGAATGCTTCTGTCTAGTCTCTATCTGAGGATGCTCCCTTTTCAAGCATTGGCCTCCAACAGCTCCAAATATGCACTTGCAGATTCTACAAAAAGAGAGTTTGAAAACTCTTCTACCAAAAAGAAGGTTCAACTCTGCGAGTAGAATGCACTCATCACAAAGAAGTTTCTGAGAATGTTTCTGTCTAGTTTTTATTTGAAGATATTTCCTTTTCCAGCATATGCCTCAGAGCGCTCCAAATAAACACTTGCAGATTTTACAAAAGGAGTGTTTCCAAACTGCTTTATCAAAAGTAATGTTCAAGTCTGTGAGATGAATGCACTCATCACACAGAAGTTTCTGAGAATGCTTCTGTCTAGTTTTTAGGTGAAGATATTTCATTTCCCAGCATAGGCCTCAAAGCGCTCCAAATATCCAATTGCAGATTCTACAAAAAGAGTGTTTCAAAACTGCTCTTTCAAAAGGAAGTTTCAAGTCTGTGAGTTGAATGCCCACATCACAGAGAAGTTTCTGAGAATGCTTCTGTGTAGTTGTTATTTGAAGACATTTGCTTTTCCAGCATGGGCCTCAAAGCGCTCGAAATAAACACTTGGAGATTCTGCAGAAAGAGTGTTTCAAAACTGTTCTATCAAAAGGAACGTTCAAGTCTGTGAGTTGAATGCACTCATCACACAGAAGTTTCTGAGAATGCTTCTGTCTAGGTTTTAAGTGGAGACATTACCTTTCCCAGCAAAGGCCTCAAAGCGCTCCAAATATCCAATTGCAGATTCTAGAAAAAGAGTGTTTCAAAACTGCTCTTTCAAAAGGAAGGTTCAAGTCTGTGAGTTGAATGCACTCATCACAAAGAAGTTTCTGAGAATGCTTCTGTGTAGTTGTTATTTGAAGACAGTTCCTTTTCAAGCATAGGCCTCAATTCGCTCGAAATGAACACTTGCAGATTCTGCAGAAAGAGTGTTTCAAATCTGTTCTATCAAAAGGAACGTTCAAGTCTGTGAGTTGAATGCACTCATCACAAAGAAGTTTCTGAGAATGCTTCTGTGTAGTTTTTAAGTGGAGACATTACATTTCCCAGCATAGGCCTCTCAGCGCTCCAAATATACACTAGTAGATTCCACAAAAAGAGTGTTCCAAAACTGCTCTTTCAAAAGAATCGTTCAAGTCTGCGAGTTGAATGCACTCGTCACAAACAAGTTTCCGGGAATGCTTCTGTCTAGTCTCTATCTGAGGATGCTCCCTTTTCCAGCATTGGCCTCCAACAGCTCCAAATATGCACTTGCAGATTCTACAAAAAGAGAGTTTGAAAACTCTTCTACCAAAAAGAAGGTTCAACTCTGCGAGTAGAATGCACTCATCACAAAGAAGTTTCTGAGAATGCTTCTGTCTAGTTTTTATTTGAAGATACTTCCTTTTCCAGCATAGGCCTCAGAGCGCTCCAAATAAACACTTGCAGATTTTACAAAAGGAGTGTTTCCAAACTGCTCTATCAAAAGGAATGCTCAAGTCTGTGAGTTGAATGCACTCATCACACAGAAGTTTCTGAGAATGCTTCTGTCTAGTTTTTAGGTGAAGATATTTCATTTCCCAGCATAGGCCTCAAAGCGCTCCAAATATCCAACCGCAGATTCTAGAAAAAGAGTGTTTCAAAACTGCTCTTTCAAAAGGAAGGTTCAAGTCTGTGAGTTGAATGCACTCATCACAAAGAAGTTTCTGAGAATGCTTCTGTGTAGTTGTTATTTGAAGACATTTCCTTTTCCAGCATAGGCCTCAATTCGCTCGAAATGAACACTTGCAGATTCTGCAGAAAGAGTCTTTCAAAACTGTTCTATCAAAAGGAACGTTCAAGTCTGTGAGTTGAATGCACTCATCATACAGAAGTTTCTGAGAATGCTTCTGTCTAGTTTTTGGGTGAAGATATTTCATTTCCCAGCATAGGCCTCAAAGCGCTCCAAATATCTACTTGCAGATTCTACAAAAAGAGTGTTTCAAAACTGCTCTTTCAAAGGGATGGTTCAAGTCTGTGAGTTGAATGCACACAAAACAGAGAAGTTTCTGAGAATGCTTCTGTGTAGTTGTTATTTGAAGACATTTCCTTTTCCAGCGTAGGCCTCAATTCGCTCGAAATGAACACTTGCAGATTCTGCAGAAAGAGTGTTTCAAAACTGTTCTATCAAAAGGAACGTTCAAGTCTGTGAGTTGAATGCACTCATCACACAGACGTTTCTGAGAATGCTTCTGTCTAGGTTTTAAGTGGAGACATTACCTTTCCCAGCGTAGGTCTCAAAGCGCTCCAAATATCCAATTGCAGATTCTAGAAAAAGAGTGTTTCAAAACTGCTCTTTCAAAAGGAAGGTTCAAGTCTGTGAGTTGAATGCACTCATCCCAAAGAAGTTTCTGAGAATGCTTCTGTGTAGTTGTTATTTGAAGACATTTCCTTTTCCAGCGTAGGCCACAATTCGCTCGAAATGAACACTTGCAGATTCTGCAGAAAGTGTGTTTCAAAACTGTTCTATCAAAAGGAACATTCAAGTCTGTGAGTTGAATGCACTCATCACACAGAAGTTTCTGAGAATGCTTCTGTCTAGTTTTTAAGTGGAGACGTTACATTTCCCAGCATAGGCCTCTCAGCGCTCCAAATATACACTAGCAGATTCCACAAAAAGAGTGCTCCAAAACTGCTCTTTCAAAAGAATCGTTCAAGTCTGTGAGTTGAATGCACTCGTCACAAACAAGTTTCCGGGAATGCTTCTGTCTAGTCTCTATCTGAGGATGCTCCCTTTTCAAGCATTGGCCTCCAACAGCTCCAAATATGCACTTGCAGATTCTACAAAAAGAGAGTTTGAAAACTCTTCTACCAAAAAGAAGGTTCAACTCTGCGAGTAGAATGCACTCATCACAAAGAAGTTTCTGAGAATGCTTCTGTCTAGTTTTTATTTGAAGATATTTCCTTTTCCAGCATATGCCTCAGAGCGCTCCAAATAAACACTTGCAGATTTTACAAAAGGAGTGTTTCCAAACTGCTTTATCAAAAGTAATGTTCAAGTCTGTGAGTTGAATGCACTCATCACACAGAAGTTTCTGAGAATGCTTCTGTCTAGTTTTTAGGTGAAGATATTTCATTTCCCAGCATAGGCCTCAAAGCGCTCCAAATATCCAATTGCAGATTCTAGAAAAAGAGTGTTTCAAAACTGCTCTTTCAAAAGGAAGGTTCAAGTCTGTGAGTTGAATGCACTCATCACAAAGAAGTTTCTGAGAATGCTTCTGTGTAGTTGTTATTTGAAGACATTTCCTTTTCCAGCGTAGGCCTCAATTCGCTCGAAATGAACACTTGCAGATTCTGCAGAAAGAGTGTTTCAAAACTGTTCTATCAAAAGGAACGTTCAAGTCTGTGAGTTGAATGCACTCATCACACAGACGTTTCTGAGAATGCTTCTGTCTAGGTTTTAAGTGGAGACATTACCTTTCCCAGCATAGGCCTCAAAGCGCTCCAAATATCCAATTGCAGATTCTAGAAAAAGAGTGTTTCAAAACTGCTCTTTCAAAAGGAAGGTTCAAGTCTGTGAGTTGAATGCACTCATCCCAAAGAAGTTTCTGAGAATGCTTCTGTGTAGTTGTTATTTGAAGACATTTCCTTTTCCAGCGTAGGCCACAATTCGCTCGAAATGAACACTTCCAGATTCTGCAGAAAGAGTGTTTCAAAACTGTTCTATCAAAAGGAACGTTCAAGTCTGTGAGTTGAATGCACTCATCACACAGAAGTTTCTGAGAATGCTTCTGTCTAGTTTTTAAGTGGAGACATTACATTTCCCAGCATAGGCCTCTCAGCGCTCCAAATATACACTAGCAGATTCCACAAAAAGAGTGTTCCAAAACTGCTCTTTCAAAAGAATCGTTCAAGTCTGTGAGTTGAATGCACTCGTCACAAACAAGTTTCCGGGAATGCTTCTGTCTAGTCTCTATCTGAGGATGCTCCCTTTTCCAGCATTGGCCTCCAACAGCTCCAAATATGCACTTGCAGATTCTACAAAAAGAGAGTTTGAAATCTCTTCTACCAAAAAGAAGGTTCAACTCTGCGAGTAGAATGCACTCATCACAAAGAAGTTTCTGAGAATGCTTCTGTCTAGTTTTTATTTGAAGATATTTCCTTTTCCAGCATAGGCCTCAGAGCGCTCCAAATAAACACTTGCAGATTTTACAAAAGGAGTGTTTCCAAACTGCTCTATCAAAAGGAATGTTCAAGTCTGTGAGTTGAATGCACTCATCACACAGAAGTTTCTGAGAATGCTTCTGTCTAGTTTTTAGGTGAAGATATTTCATTTCCCAGCATAGGCCTCAAAGCGCTCCAAATATCCAACTGCAGATTCTAGAAAAAGAGTGTTTCAAAATGCTCTTTCAAAAGGAAGGTTCAAGTCTGTGAGTTGAATGCACTCATCACAAAGAAGTTTCCGAGAATGCTTCTGTGTAGTTCTTATTTGAAGACATTTCCTTTTCCAGCATAGGCCTCAATTCGCTCGAAATGAACACTTGCAGATTCTGCAGAAAGAGTGTTTCAAAACTGTTCTACCAAAAGGAACGTTCAAGTCTGTGAGTTGAATGCACTCATCACACAGAAGTTTCTGAGAATGCTTCTGTCTAGTTTTTAGGTGAAGATATTTCATTTCCCAGCATAGGCCTCAAAGCACTCCAAATATCTACTTGCAGATTCTACAAAAAGAGTGTTTCAAAACTGCTCTTTCAAAGGGATGGTTCAAGTCTGTGAGTTGAATGCACACAAAACAGAGAAGTTTCTGAGAATGCTTCTGTGTAGTTGTTATTTGGAGACATTTCCTTTTCCAGCTTGGGCCTCAAAGCGCTCGAAATAAACACTTGCAGATTCTGCAGAAAGAGTGTTTCAAAACTGTTCTATCAAAAGGAACGTTCAAGTCTGTGAGTTGAATGCACTCATCACACAGCAGTTTCTCAGAATGCTTCTATCTAGGTTTTAAGTGGAGACATTACCTTTCCCAGCATAGACCACACAGCGCTCCAAATATACACTAGCAGATTCTACAAAAAGAGTGTTCCAAAACTGCTCTTTCAAAAGAAACGTTCAAGTCTGTGAGTTGAATGCACTCGTCAGAAACAATTTTCTGGGAATGCTTCTATCTAGGCTCTATCTGAGGATGTTTCCTTTCCCAGCATTGGCCTCCAACAGCTCAAAATATGCACTTGCAGATTCTACAAAAAGAGAGATTGAAAACTCTTCTACCAAAAAGAAGGTTCAACTCTGCGAGTAGAATGCACTCATCACAAAGAAGTTTCTGAGAATGCTTCTGTCTAGTTTTTATTTGAAGATATTTCCTTTTCCAGCGTAGGCCTCAGAGCGCTCCAAATAAACACATGCAGATTTTACAAAAGGAGTGTTTCCAAACTGCTCTATCAACAGGAATGTTCCAGTCTTTGAGTTGAATGCACTCATCACACAGAAGTTTCTGAGAATGCTTCTGTCTAGTTTTTAGGTGAAGATATTTCATTTCCCAGCATAGGCCTCAAAGCGCACAAAATATCCAATTGCAGATTCTAGAAAAAGAGTGTTTCAAAACTGCTCTTTCAAAAGGAAGGTTCGAGTCTGTGAGTTGAATGCACTCATCACAAAGAAGTTTCTGAGAATGCTTCTGTGTAGTTGTTATTTGAAGACATTTCCTTTTCCAGCGTAGGCCTCAATTCGCTCGAAATGAACACTTGCAGATTCTGCAGAAAGAGTGTTTCAAAACTGTTCTATCAAAAGGAACGTTCAAGTCTGTGAGTTGAATGCACTCATCACACAGAAGTTTCTGAGAATGCTTCTGTCTAGTTTTTAAGTGGAGACGTTACATTTCCCAGCATAGGCGTCTCAGCGCTCCAAATATACACTAGCAGATTCCACAAAAAGAGTGTTCCAAAACTGCTCTTTCAAAAGAATCGTTCAAGTCTGTGAGTTGAATGCACTCGTCACAAACAAGTTTCCGGGAATGCTTCTGTCTAGTCTCTATCTGAGGATGCTCCCTTTTCAAGCATTGGCCTCCAACAGCTCCAAATATGGACTTGCAGATTCTACAAATGAGAGTTTGAAAACTCGTCTACCAAAAAGAAGGTTCAACTCTGCGAGTGGAATGCACTCATCACAAAGAAGGTTCTGAGAATGCTTCTGTCTAGTTTTTATTTGAAGATATTTCCTTTTCCAGCATAGGCCTCAGAGCGCTCCAAATAAACACTTGCAGATTTTACAAAAGGAGTGTTTCCAAACTGCTCTATCAAAAGTAATGTTCAAGTCTGTGAGTTGAATGCACTCATCACACAGAAGTTTCTGAGAATGCTTCTGTCTAGTTTTTAGGTGAAGATATTTCATTTCCCAGCATAGGCCTCAAAGCGCTCCAAATATCCAATTGCAGATTCTAGAAAAAGAGTGTTTCAAAACTGCTCTTTCAAAAGGAAGGTTCAAGTCTGTGAGTTGAATGCACTCATCACAAAGAAGTTTCTGAGAATGCTTCTGTGTAGTTGTTATTTGAAGACATTTCCTTTTCCAGCATAGGCCTCAAATCGCTCGAAATGAACACTTGCAGATTCTGCAGAAAGAGTGTTTCAAAACTGTTCTATCAAAAGTAACGTTCAAGTCTGTGAGTTGAATGCACTCATCACACAGAAGTTTCTGAGAATGCTTCTGTATAGTTTTTAGGTGAAGATATTTCATTTCCCAGCATAGGCTTCAAAGCGCTCGAAATATCTACTTGCAGATTCTACAAAAAGAATGTTTCAAAACTGCTCTTTCAAACGGATGGTTGAAGTCTGTGAGTTGAATGCCCACATCACAGAGAAGTTTCTGAGAATGCTTCTGTGTAGTTGTTATTTGAAGACATTTCCTTTTCCAGCATGGGCCTCAAAGCGCTCGAAATAAACACTTGCAGATTCTGCAGAAGGAGTGTTTCAAAACTGTTCTATCAAAAGGAACGTTCAAGTCTGTGAGTTGAGTGCACTCATCACACAGAAGTTTCTGAGAATGCTTCTGTCTAGGTTTTAAGTGGAGACATTACCTTTCCCAGCATCGGCCTCAAAGCGCTCCAAATATCCAATTGCAGACCCTAGAAAAACAGTGTTTCAAAACTGCTCTTTCAAAACGAAGGTTCAAGTCTGTGAGTTGAATGCACTCATCACAAAGAAGTTTCTGAGAATGCTTCTGTGTAGTTGTTATTTGAAGACAGTTCCTTTTCAAGCATAGGCCTCAATTCGCTCGAAATGAACACTTGCAGATTCTGCACAAAGAGTGTTTCAAATCCGTTCTATCAAAAGGAACGTTCAAGTCTGTGAGTTGAATGCACTCATCACAAAGAAGTTTCTGAGAATGCTTCTGTGTAGTTTTTAAGTGGCGACATTACATTTCCCAGCATAGGCCTCACAGCGCTCCAAATATACACTAGCAGATTCCACAAAAAGAGTGTTCCAAAACTGCTCTTTCAAAAGAATCGTTCAAGTCTGTGAGTTGAATGCACTCGTCACAAACAAGTTTCCGGGAATGCTTCTGTCTAGTCTCTCTGAGGATGCTCCCATTTCCAGCATTGGCCTCCAACAGCTCCAAATATGCACTTGCAGATTCTACAAAAAGAGAGTTTGAAAACTCTTCTACCAAAAAGAAGGTTCAACTATGCGAGTAGAATGCACTCATCACAAAGAAGTTTCTGAGAATGCTTCTGTCTAGTTTTTATTTGAAGATATTTCCTTTTCCAGCATAGGTCTCAGAGCGCTCCAAATAAACACTTGCAGATTTTACAAAAGGAGTGTTTCCAAACTGCTCTATCAAAAGGAATGTTCAAGTCTGTGAGTTGAATGCACTCATCATACAGAAGTTTCTGAGAATGCTTCTGTCTAGTTTTTAGGTGAAGATATTTCATTTCCCAGCATTGGCCTCAAAGCGCTCCAAATATCCAACTTCAGATTCTAGAAAAAGAGTGTTTCAAAACTGCTCTTTCAAAAGGAAGGTTCAAGTCTGTGAGTTGAATGCATTCATCACAAAGAAGTTTCTGAGAATGCTTCTGTGTAGTTGTTATTTGAAGACATTTCCTTTTCCAGCATAGGCCTCAATTCGCTCGAAATGAACACTTGCAGATTCTGCAGAAAGAGTGTTTCAAAACTGTTCTATCAAAAGGAACGTTCAAGTCTGTGAGTTGAATGCACTCATGACACAGAAGTTTCTGAGAATTCTTCTGTCTAGTTTTTAGGTGAAGATATTTCATTTCCCATCATAGGCCTCAAAGCGCTCCAAATATCTACTTGCAGATTCTACAAAAAGAGTGTTTCAAAACTGCTCTTTCAAAGGGATGGTTCAAGTCTGTGAGTTGAATGCACACAAAACAGAGAAGTTTCTGAGAATGCTTCTGTGTAGTTGTTATTTGGAGACATTTCCTTTTCCAGCTTGGGCCTCAAAGCGCTCGAAATAAACACTTGCAGATTCTGCAGAAAGAGTGTTTCAAAACTGTTCTATCAAAAGGAACGTTCAAGTCTGTGAGTTGAATGCACTCATCACACAGCAGTTTCTCAGAATGCTTCTATCTAGGTTTTAAGTGGAGACATTACCTTTCCCAGCATAGGCCTCACAGCGCTCCAAATATACACTAGCAGATTCTACAAAAAGAGTGTTCCAAAACTGCTCTTTCAAAAGAAACGTTCAAGTCTGTGAGTTGAATGCACTCGTCACAAACAAGTTTCTGGAAATGCTTCTGTCTAGTCTCTACCTGAGGATGTTCCCTTTTCCAGCATTGTCCTCCAACAGCTCCAATTATGCACTTGCAGATTCTACAAAAAGAGAGATTGAAAACCCTTCTATCAAAAAGAAGGTTCAACTCTGCGAGTAGAATGCACTCATCCCAAAGAAGTTTCTGAGAATGCTTCTGTCTAGTTTTAATTTGAAGATATTTTCTTTTCCAGCATAGGCCTCAGAGCGCTCCAAATAAACACTTGCAGATTTTACAACAGGAGTGTTTCCAAACTGCTCTATCAAAAGGAATGTTCAAGTCTGTGAGTTGAATGCACTCATCACACAGAAGTTTCTAAGAATGCTTCTCTCTAGTTTTTAGGTGAAGATATTTCATTTCCCGGCATAGGAATGAAATCGCTCCAAATATCCACTTGCAAATTCTACAAGAAGAGTGTTTCAAAACTGCTCTTTCAAAAGGAAGGTTCATGTCTGTGAGTTGAATGCACTCATCACAAAGAAGTTTCTGAGAATGCTTCTGTGTAGTTGTTATTTGAAGACATTTCCTTTTCTAGCATAGGCCTCAAATCGCTCGAAATGAACAATTGCAGATTCTGCAGAAAGAGTGTTTCAAAGCTGTTCTATCAAAAGGTGCGTTCAAGTCTGTGGGTTGAATGCACTCATCACACAGAAGTCTCTGAGAATGCTTCTGTGTAGTTTTTAGGCGAAGACATTTCATTTCCCAGCATAGGCCTCACAGCGCTCCAAATATCCACTTGTAGATTCTACAAAAAGAGTGTTTCAAAACTGCTCTTTCAAAAGGAAGGTTCAAGTCTGTGAGTTGAATGCACTCATCGCAAAGAAGTTTCTGGGAATGTTTCTGTCTAGTCTCTATCTGAGGATGTTTCCTTTCTCAGCATTGGCCTTAAACAGCTCCAAATATGCACTTGCAGATTCTACAAAAAGAAAGATTGAAAACCCTTCTATCAAAAAGAAGGTTCAACTCTGCGAGTAGAATGCACTCATCACAAAGAAGTTTCTGAGAATGCTTCTGTCTAGTTTTTATTTGAAGATATTTCCTTTTCCAGCATAGGCCTCAGAGAGCTCCAAATAAACACTTGCAGATTTTACAACAGGAGTGTTTCCAAACTGCTCTATCAAAAGGAATGTTCAAGTCTGTGAGTTGAATGCACTCATCACACAGAAGTTTCTGAGACTGCTTCTGTCTAGTTTTTATTTGAAGATATTTCCTTTTCCAGCTTAGGCCTCAGAGCGCTCCAAATAAACACTTGCAGATTTTACAAAAGGAGTGTTTCCAAACTGCTCTATCAAAAGGAATGTTCAAGTCTGTGAGTTGAATGCACTCATCACACAGAAGTTTCTCAGAATGCTTCTGTCTGGTTTTTACGTGAAGATATTTCATTTCCCAGCATAGGCCTCAAAGCGCTCTAAATATCCTCTTGCAGATTCTACAAAAAGAGTGTTTCAAAACTGCTCTTTCAAAAGGAAGGTTCAAGTCTGTGAGTTGAATGCACTCATCACAAAGAAGTTTCTGAGAATGCTTCTGTGTAGTTGTTATTTGAAGACATTTCCTTTTCCAGCATAGGCCTCAAAGCGCTCGAAATAAACACTTGCAGCTTCTGCAGAAGGAGTATTTCAAAACTGTTCTATCAAAAGGAACGTTCAAGTCTGTGAGTTGAATGCATTCATCACACAGAAGTTTCTGAGAATGCTTCTGTCTAGTTTTTAGGTGAAGATATTTCATTTCCCAGCATAGGCCTCAAAGCGCTCCAAATATCTACTTGCAGATTCTACAAAAAGAGTGTTTCAAAACTGCTCTATCAAAGGGAATGTTCAAGTCTGTGAGTTGAATGCACTCATCACAAAGAAGTTTCTGAGAATGCTTCTGTGTAGTTGTTATTTCAAGACATTTCCTTTTCCAGCGTAGGCCTCAATTTGCTAGAAATGAACAGTTGCAGATTCTGCAGAAAGAGTGTTTCAAAACTGTTCTATCAAAAGGAACGTTCAAGTCTGTGAGTTGAACGCACTCATCACACAGAAGTTTCTGAGAATGCTTCTGTCTAGTTTTTAAGTGGAGACATTACATTTCCCAGCATAGGCCTCTCAGCGCTCCAAATATACACTAGCAGATTCCACAAAAAGAGTGTTCCAAAACTGCTCTTTCAAAAGTAACGTTCAAGTCTGTGAGTTGAATACACTCGTCACAAACAAGTTTCTGGGAATGCTTCTCTGTAGTCCCTATCTGAGGATGTTTCCTTTCCAAGCTTTGGCCCCCAACATCTCCAAATATGCACTTGCAGATTCTACAAAAAGAGAGTTTGAAAACTCTTCTACCAAAAAGAAGGTTCAACTCTGCGAGTAGAATGCACTCATCACAAAGTAGTTTCTGAGAATGCTTCCGTCTAGTTTTTATTTGAAGATATTTCCTTTTCCTGCATAGGCCTCAGAGCGCTTCAAACAAACACTTGCAGATTTTTCAATAGGAGTGTTTCCAAACTGCTCTATCAAAAGGAATGTTCAAGTCTGTGAGTTGAATGCACTCATCACAAAGTAGTTTCTGAGAATGCTTCTGTCTAGTTTTTAGGTGAAGATATTTCATTTCCCAGCATAGGCCTGAAAGCGCTCCAAATATCCACTTGCAGAATCTAAGAAAAGAGTGTTTCAAAACTGCTCTTTCAAAAGGAAGGTTCAAGTCTGTGAGGTGAATGCACTCATCACAAAGAAGTTTCTGAGAATGCTTCTGTGTAGTTGTTATTTGAAGACATTTGCTTTTCCAGCATAGGCCTCAAAGCGCTCGAAATAAACACTTGCAGATTCTGCAGAAAGAGGGTTTCAAAACTGTTCTATCAAAAGGAGCGTTCAAGTCTGTGAGTTGAATGCACTCATCAAACAGAAGTTTCTGAGAATGTTTCTGTCTAGTTTTTAATTGGAGACATTACATTTCCCAGCATAGGCCTCTAAGCGCTCCAAATATACACTAGCAGATTCCACAAAAAGAGTGTTACAAAGCTGCTCTTTCAAAAGAATCGTTCAAGTCTGTGAGTTGAATGCACTCGTCACAAACAAGTTTCTCGGAATGCTTCTGTCTAGTCTCTATCTGAGGATGTTCCCTTTTCCAGAATTGGCCTACAACAGCTGCAAATATGCACTTGCAGATTGTACAAAAAGAGAGTTTGAAAACTCTTCTATCAAAAAGAAGGTTCAACTCTGCGAGTAGAATGCACTCATCACAAAGAAGTTTCTGAGAATGCTTCTGTCTAGTTTTTATTTGAAGATATTTCCTTTTCCAGCATAGGCCTCAGAGCGCTCCAAATAAACACTTGCAGATTTTACAAAAGGAGTGTTTCCAAACTGCTCTATCAAAAGGAATGTTCAAGTCTGTGAGTTGAATGCACTCATCACACAGAAGTTTCTGAGAATGCTTCTGTCTAGTTTTTAGGTGAAGATATTTCATTTCCCAGTATAGGCCTCAAAGCGCTCCAAATATCCAATTGCAGATTCTAGAAAAAGAGTGTTTCAAAACTGCTCTTTCAAAAGGAAGGTTCAAGTCTGTGAGTTGAATGCACTCATCACAAAGAAGTTTCTGAGAATGCTTCTGTGTAGTTGTTATTTGAAGACATTTCCTTTTCCAGCATAGGCCTCAATTCGCTCGAAATGAACACTTGCAGATTCTGCAGAAAGAGTGTTTCAAAACTGTTCTATCAAAAGGAACGTTCAAGTCTGTGAGTTGAATGCACTCATCACACAGAAGTTTCTGAGAATGCTTCTGTATAGTTTTTAGGTGAAGATATTTCATTTCCCAGCATAGGCTTCAAAGCGCTCGAAATATCTACTTGCAGATTCTACAAAAAGAATGTTTCAAAACAGCTCTTTCAAAGGGATGGTTGAAGTCTGTGAGTTGAATGCCCACATCACAGAGAAGTTTCTGAGAATGCTTCTGTGTAGTTGTTATTTGAAGACATTTCCTTTTCCAGCATGGGCCTCAAAGCGCTCGAAATAAACACTTGCAGATTCTGCAGAAAGAGTGTTTCAAAACTGTTCTATCAAAAGGAACGTTCAAGTCTGTGAGTTGAATGCACTCATCACACAGAAGTTTCTGAGAATGCTTCTGTCTAGGTTTTAAGTGGAGACATTACCTTTCCCAGCATAGGCCTCAAAGCGCTCCAAATATCCAATTGCAGATTCTAGAAAAAGAGTGTTTCAAAACTGCTCTTTCAAAGGGATGGTTCAAGTCTGTGAGTTGAATTCACACATCACAGAGAAGTTTCTGAGAATGCTTCTCTGTAGTTGTTATTTGAAGACATTAACTTTTCCAGCCTGGGCCTCAAAGCCCTCGAAATAAACACTTGCAGATTCTGCAGAAAGAGTGTTTCAAAACTGTTCTATCAAAAGGAACGTTCAAGTCTGTGAGTTGAATGCATTCATCACACAGAAGTTTCTGAGAATGATTCTGTCTAGCTTTTAGGTGAAGATATTTCATTTTCCAGCATAGGCCTCAAAGAGCTCCAAATATCTACTTGCAGATTCCACAAAAAGTGTGTTTCAAAACTGCTCTTTCAAAAGGAAGGTTCAAGTCTGTGAGTTGAATGCACTCATCACAAAGAAGTTTCTGAGAATGCTTCTGTCTTGTTGTTATTTGAAGACATTTCCTTTTCTAGCACAGGCCTCAAATCGCTCGAAATGAACACTTGCAGATACTGCAGAAAGAGTGTTTCAAAGCTGTTCTATCAAAAGGAACGTTCAAGTCTGTGAGTTGAATGCACTCATCACACAGAAGTTTCTGAGAATGCTTCTGTGTAGTTTTTAGGCGAAGAAATTTCATTTCCCAGCATAGGCCTCACAGCGCTCCAAATATCCACTTGTAGATTCTACAAAAAGAGTGTTTCAAAACTGCTCTTTCAAAAGGAAGGTTCAAGTCTGTGAGTTGAATGCACTCATCACAAAGAAGTTTCTGAGAATGCTTCTGTGTAGTTGTTATTTGAAGACAGTTCCTTTTCAAGCATAGGCCTCAATTCGCTCGAAATGAACACTTGCAGATTCTGCAGAAAGAGTGTTTCAAATCTGTTCTATCAAAAGGAACGTTCAAGTCTGTGAGTTGAATGCACTCATCACAAAGAAGTTTCTGAGAATGCTTCTGTGTAGTTTTTAAGTGGAGACATTACATTTCCCAGCATAGGCCTCTCAGCGCTCCAAATATACACTAGCAGATTCCACAAAAAGAGTGTCCCAAAACTGTTCTTTCAAAAGAATCGTTCAAGTCTGTGAGTTGAATGCACTGGTCACAAACAAGTTTCCGGGAATGCTCCTGTGTAGTCTCTATCTGAGGATGCTCCCTTTTCGAGCATTGGCCTCCAACAGCTCCAAATATGCACTTGCAGATTCTACAAAAAGAGAGTTTGAAAACTCTTCTACCAAAAAGAAGGTTCAACTCTGCGAGTAGAATGCACTCATCACAAAGAAGTTTCTGAGAATGCTTCTGTCTAGTTTTTATTTGAAGATATTTCCTTTTCCAGCATAGGCCTCAGAGCGCACCAAATAAACACTTGCAGATTTTACAAAAGGAGTGTTTCCAAACTGCTCTATCAAAAGGAAAGTTCAAGTCTGTGAGTTGAATGCACTCATCACACAGAAGTTTCTGAGAATGCTTCTGTCTAGTTTTTACGTGAAGATATTTCATTTCCCAGCATAGGCCTCAAAGCGCTGCAAATATCCAACTGCAGATTCTAGAAAAAGAGTGTTTCAAAACTGCTCTTTCAAAAGGAAGGTTCAAGTCTGTGAGTTGAATGCACTCATCACAAAGAAGTTTCTGAGAATGCTTCTGTGTAGTTGTTATTTGAAGACATTTCCTTTTCCAGCCTAGGCCTCAATTCGCTCGAAATGAACACTTGCAGATTCTGCAGAAAGAGTGTTTCCAAACTGCTCTATCAAAAGGAACGTTCAAGTCTGTGAGTTGAATGCACTCATCACACAGATGTTTCTGAGAATGCTTCTGTCTAGTTTTTAGGTGAAGATATTTCATTTCCCAGCATAGGCCTGAAAGCGCTCCAAATATCCAATTGCAGATTCTAGAAAAAGAGTGTTTCAAAACTGCTCTTTCAAAAGGAAGGTTCAAGTCTGTGAGTTGAATACACTCATCACAAAGAAGTTTCTGAGAATGCTTCTGTGTAGTTGTTATTTGAAGACATTTCCTTTTCCAGCATAGGCCTCAATTCGATCGAAATGAACACTTGCAGATTCTGCAGAAAGAGTGTTTCAAAACTCTTCTATCAAAAGGAACGTTCAAGTCTGTGAGTTGAATGCACTCGTCACAAACAAGTTTCTGGAAATGCTTCTGTCTAGTCTCTATCTGAGGATGTTCCCTTTTCCAGCATTGTCCTCCATCAGCTCCAAATATGCACTTGCAGATTCTACAAAAAGAGAGATTGAAAACCCTTGTATCAAAAAGAAGGTTCAACTCTGCGAGTAGAATGCACTCATCACAAAGAAGTTTCTGAGAATGCTTCTGTCTAGTTTTTATTTGAAGATATTTCCTTTTCCAGCATAGGCCTCAGAGCGCTCCAAATAAACACTTGCAGATTTTACAACAGGAGTGTTTCCAAACTGCTCTATCAAAACGAATGTTCAAGTCTGTGAGCTGAATGCACTCATCACACAGAAGTTTCTGAGAATGCTTCTCTCTAGTTTTTAGGTGAAGATATTTCATTTCCCAGCATAGGCCTCAAAGTGCTCCATATATCCACTAGCAGATTCTACAAAAAGAGTGTTTCAAAACTGCCCTTTCAAAAGGAAGGTTCAAGTCTGTGAGTTGAATGCACTCATCAGAAAGAAGTTTCTGAGAATGCTTCTGTGTAGTTGTTATTTGAAGACATTTCCTTTTTCAGCATAGGCCTCAAAGCGCTCGAAATAAACACTTGCAGATTCTGCAGAAGGAGTGTTTCAAAACTGTTCTATCAAAGGGAACGTTCAAGTCTGTGAGTTGAATGCACTCATCACACAGAAGTTTCTGAGAATGCTTCTGTCTAGTTTGTAGGTGAAGATATTTCATTTCCCAGCATATCCCTCAAAGCGCTCCAAATATCCACTTGCAGATTCTATAAAAAGTGTGTTTCAAAACTGCTCTTTCAAAAGGAAGGTTCAAGTCTGTGAGTTGAATGCACTCATCACAAAGAAGTTTCTGAGAATGCTTCTGTGTAGTTGTTATTTGAAGACATTTTCTTTTCCAGCATAGGCATCAAATCGCTCGAAATGAACACTTGCAGATTCTGCAGAAAGAGTGTTTCAAAACTGTTCTATCAAAAGGAACGTTCAAGTCTGTGAGTTGAATTCACTCATCTCACAGAAGTTTCTGAGATTGCTTCTGTCTAGTTTTTAAGTGGAGACATTACATTTCCCAGCATAGGCCTCTCATCGCTCCAAATATACAGTAGCAGATTCCACAAAAAGAGTGTTTCAAAACTGCTCTTTCAAAGGGAAGGTTCAAGTCTGTGAGTTGAATGCACTCATCACAAAGGAGTTTCTGAGAATGTTTCTGTGTAGTTGTTATTTGAAGACATTTCCCTTTCCAGCATAGGCCTCAAAGCGCTTGAAATAAACACTTGCAAATTCTGCAGAAGGAGTGTTTCCAAACTGTTCTATCAAAAGGAACGTTCAAGTCTTTGAGTTGAATGCACTCATCACACAGAAGTTTCTGAGAATGTTTCTGTCTAGTTTTTAAGTGGAGACATTACATTTCCCAGCATAGGCCTCAAAGCGCTCCAAATATACACTAGCAGATTACACAAAAAGTGTGTTCCAAAACTGCTCTTTCAAAAGAAACGTTCAAGTCTGTGAGTTGAATCCACTCGTCACAAACAAGTTTCTGGGAATGCTTCTGTCTAGTCTCTATCTGAGGATGTTCCCTTTTCCAGCATTGGCGTCCAACAGCTCCAAATATGCACTTGCAGATTCTACAAAAAGAGAGTTTGAAAACTCTTCTATCAAAAAGAAGGTTCAACTCTGCGAGTAGAATTCACTCATCACAAAGAAGTTTCTGAGAATGCTTCTGTCTAGTTTTTTTTGAAGCTATTTCCTTTTCCAGCATAGGCCTCAGAGCGCTCCAAATAAACACTTGCAAATGTTACAAAAGGAGTGTTTCCAAACTGCTCTATCAAAAGGAATGTTCAAGTCTGTGAGTTGAATGCACTCATCACACAGAAGTTTCTGAGAATGCTTCTATCTAGTTTTTAGGTGAAGATATTTCATTTTCCAGCATAGGCCTCAAAGAGCTCGAAATATCTACTTGCAGAATCCACAAAAAGAGTTTCAAAACTGCTCTTTCAAAAGGAAGGTACAAGTCTGTGAGTTGAATGCGCTCATCACAAAGAAGTTTCTGAGAATTCTTCTATCTAGTTGTTATTTGAAGACATTTCCTTTTCCAGCATAGGCCTCAAAGCGCTCGAAATAAACACTTGCAGTTTCAGCAGAAGGAGTGTTTTAAAAATGTTCTATCAAAAGGAACGTTCAAGTCTGTGAGTTGAATGCACTCATCACACAGAAGTTTCTGAGAATGCTTCTGTCTAGTTTGTAGGTGAAGATATTTCATTTCCCAGCATAGGCCTCAAAGCGCTCCAAATATCTACTTGCAGATTCTACAAAAAGAGTGTTTCAAAACTGCTCTTTCAAAGCGATGGTTCAAGTCTGTGAGTTGAATGCACACATCACAGAGAAGTTTCTGAGAATGCTTCTCTGTAGTTGTTATTTGAAGACATTAACTTTTCCAGCATATGCCTCAGAGCGCTCCAAATAAACACTTGCAGATTTTACAAAAGGAGTGTTTCCAAACTGCTTTATCAAAAGTAATGTTAAAGTCTGTGAGTTGAATGCACTCATCACACAGAAGTTTCTGAGAATGCTTCTGTCTAGTTTTTAGGTGAAGATATTTCATTTCCCAGCATAGGCCTCAAAGCGCTCCAAATATCCACTTGCAGATTCTAGAAAAAGAGTGTTTCAAAACTGCTCTTTCAAAAGGAAGGTTCAAGTCTGTGAGTTGAATGCACTCATCACAAAGATGTTTCTGAGAATGCTTCTGTGTAGTTGTTATTTGAAGACATTTCCTTTTCCAGCTTGGGCCTCAAAGCGCTCGAAATAAACACTTGCAGATTCTGCAGAAAGAGTGTTTCAAAACTGTTCTATCAAAAGGAACGTTCAAGTCTGTGAGTTGAATGCACTCATCACACAGCAGTTTCTGAGAATGCTTCTGTCTAGGTTTTAAGTGGAGACATTACCTTTCCCAGCATAGGCCTCACAGCGCTCCAAATATACACTAGCAGATTCTACAAAAAGAGTGTTCCAAAACTGCTCTTTCAAAAGAAACGTTCAAGTCTGTGAGTTGAATGCACTCGTCACAAACAAGTTTCTGGGAATGCTTCTGTCTAGTCTCTATCTGAGGATGTTTCCTTTCCCAGCATTGGCCTCCAACAGCTCCAAATATGCACTTGCAGATTCTACAAAAAGAGAGTTTGAAAACTCTTCTACCAAAAAGAAGGTTCAACTCTGCGAGTAGAATGCACTCATCACAAAGAAGTTTCTGAGAATGCTTCTGTCTAGTTTTTATTTGAAGATATTTCCTTTTCCAGCATAGGCCTCAGAGCGCTCCAAATAAACACTTGCAGATTTTACAAAAGAAGAGTTTCCACACTGCTCTATCAACAGGAATGTTCCAGTCTGTGAGTTGAATGCACTCATCACACAGAAGTTTCTGAGAATGCTTCTGTCTAGTTTGTTGGTGAAGATATTTCATTTCCCAGCATAGGCCTCAAAGCGCACAAAATATCCAATTGCAGATTCTAGAAAAAGAGTGTTTCAAAACTGCTTTTTCAAAAGGAAGGTTCGAGTCTGTGAGTTGAATGTACTAATCACAAAGAAGATTCTGAGAATGCTTCTGTGTAGCTGTTATTTGAAGACATTTCCTTTTCCAGCATAGGCCTCAATTCGCTCGAAATGAACACTTGCAGATTCTGCAGAAAGAGTGTTTCAAAACTGTTCTATCAAAAGGAACGTTCAAGTCTGTGAGTTGAATGCACTCATCACACAGAAGTTTCTGAGAATGCTTCTGTCTAGTTTTTAAGTGGAGACGTTACATTTCCCAGCATAGGCCTCTCAGCGCTCCAAATATACACTAGCAGATTCCACAAAAAGAGTGTTCCAAAACTGCTCTTTCAAAAGAATCGTTCAAGTCTGTGAGTTGAATGCACTCGTCACAAACAAGTTTCCGGGAATGCTTCTGTCTAGTCTCTATCTGAGGATGCTCCCTTTTCCAGCATTGGCCTCCAACAGCTCCAAATATGCACTTGCAGATTCTACAAAAAGAGAGTTTTAAAACTCTTCTACCAAAAAGAAGGTTCAACTCTGCGAGTAGAATGCACTCATCACACAGAAGTTTCTGAGAATGCTTCTGTCTAGTTTTTATTTGAAGATATTTCCTTTTCCAGCATAGGCCTCAGAGCGCTCCAAATACACACTTGCAGATCTTACAAAAGCAGTGTTTCCAAACTGCTTTATCAAAAGTAATGTTCAAGTCTGTGAGTTGAATGCACTCATCACACAGAAGTTTCTGAGAATGCTTCTGTCTAGTTTTTAGGTGAAGATATTTCATTTCCCAGCATAGGCCTCAAAGCGCTCCAAATATCCAAATGCAGATTCTAGAAAAAGAGTGTTTCAAAACTGCTCTTTCAAAAGGAAGGTTCAAGTCTGTGAGTTGAATGCACTCATCACAAAGAAGTTTCTGAGAATGCTTCTGTGTAGTTTTTATTTGAAGACATTTCCTTTTCCAGCGTAGGCCTCAATTCGCTCGAAATGAACACTTGCAGATTCTGCAGAAAGAGTGTTTCAAAACTGTTCTATCAAAAGGAACGTTCAAGTCTGTGAGTTGAATGCACTCATCACACAGAAGTTTCTGAGAATGCTTCTGTCTATGTTTTAAGTGGAGACATTACCTTTCCCAGCATAGGCCTAAAAGCGCTCCAATTATCCAATTGCAGATTCTAGAAAAAGAGTGTTTCAAAACTGCTCTTTCAAAAGGAAGGTTCAAGTCTGTGAGTTGAATGCACTCATCACAAAGAAGATTCTGAGAATGCTTCTGTGTAGTTGTTATTTGAAGACAGTTCCTTTTCAAGCATAGGCCTCAATTCGCTCGAAATGAACACTTGCAGATTCTGCAGAAAGAGTGTTTCAAAACTGTTCTATCAAAAGGAACGTTCAAGTCTGTGAGTTGAATGCACTCGTCACAAACAAGTTTCTGGAAATGCTTCTGTCTAGTCTCTATCTGAGGACGCTCCCTTTTCAAGCATTGTCCTCCAACAGCTCCAGATATGCACTTGCAGATTCTACAAAAAGAGAGATTGAAAACCCTTCTATCAAAAAGAAGGTTCAAGTCTGCGAGTAGAATGCACTCATCACAAAGAAGTTTCTGAGAATGCTTCTGTCTAGTTTTTATTTGAAGATATTTCCTTTTCCAGCATAGGCCTCAGAGCGCTCCAAATAAACACTTGCAGATTTTATAACAGGGGTGTTTCCATACTGCTCTATCAAAAGGAATGTTCAAGTCTGTGTGTTGAATGCACTCATCACACAGAAGTTTCTGAGAATGCTTCTCTCTAGTTTTTAGGTGAAGATATTTCATTTCCCAGCACAGGACTGAAATCGCTCCAAATATCCACTTTCAGATTCTAGAAAAAGAGTGTTTCAAAACTGCTCTTTCAAAAGGAAGGTTCAAGTCTGTGAGTTGAATGCACTCATCACAAAGAAGTTTCTGAGAATGCTTCTGTGTAGTTGTTATTTGAAGACATTTCCTTTTCCAGCATAGGCCTCAAATCGCTCGAAATGAACACTTGCAGATTCTGCAGAAAGAGTGTTTCAAAACTGTTCTATCAAAAGGAGCGTTCAAGTCTGTGAGTTGAATGCACTCATCACACAGAAGTTTCTGAGAATGCTTCTGTGTAGTTTTTAGGTGAAGATATTTCATTTCCCAGCATAGGCTTCAAAGCGCTCGAAATATCTACTTGCAGATTCTACAAAAAGAGTGTTTCAAAACTGCTCTATGAAAGGGAAGTTTCAAGCCTTTGAGTTGAATGCACTCATCACACAGAAGTTTCTGAGAATGCTTCTGTGTAGTTGTTATTTGAAGACATTTCCTTTTCCAGCATAGGCCTCAAAGCGCTCGAAATAAACACTTGCAAATACTGCAGAAAGAGTGTTTCAAAACTGTTCTATCAAAAAGAACGTTCAAGTCCGTGAGTTGAATGCACTCATCACACAGAAGTTTCTGAGAATGCTTCTGTCTAGTTTTTAAGTGGAGACATTACATTTCCCAGCATAGGCTTCTCAGCGCTCCAAATATACAATAGCAGATTCCACAAAAAGAGTGTTACAAAGCTGCTCTTTCAAAAGAATCGTTCAAGTCTGTGAGTTTAATGCACTCTTCACAGACAAGTTTCTCGGAATGCTTCTGTCTAGTCTCTATCTGAGGATGTTCCCTTTTCCAGCATTGGCCTACAACAGCTGCAAATATGCACTTGCAGATTCTACAAAAAGAGAGTTTGAAAACTCTTCTATCAAAAAGAAGGTTCAACTCTGCGAGTAGAATGCACTCATCACAAAGAAGTTTCTGAGAATGCTTCTGTCTAGTTTTTATTTGAAGATACTTCCTTTTCCAGCATAGGCCTCAGAGCGCTCCAAATAAACACTTGCAGATTTTACAAAAGGAGTGTTTCCAAACTGCTCTATCAAAAGGAATGTTCAAGTCTGTGAGTTGAATGCACTCATCACACAGAAGTTTCTGAGAATGCTTCTGTCTAGTTTTTAGGTGAAGATATTTCATTTCCCAGCATAGGCCTGAAAGCGCTCTAAGTATCCTCTTGCAGATTCTACAAAAAGAGTGTTCCAAACTGCTCTTTCAAAAGGAAGGTTCAAGTCTGTGAGTTGAATGCACTCATCACAAAGAAGTTTCTCAGAATGCTTCTGTGTAGTTGTTATTTGAAGACATTTCCTTTTCCAGCCTAGGCCTCAAAGCGCTCGAAATAAACACTTGCAGATTCTGCAGAAGGAGGGTTTCAAAACTGTTCTATCAAAAGGAACGTTCAAGTCTGTGAGTTGAATGCATTCATCACACAGAAGTTTCTGAGAATGCTTCCGTCTAGTTTTTAGGTGAAGATATTTCATTTCCCAGGATAGGCTTGAAAGCGCTCCAAATATCTACTTGCAGATTCTACAAAAAGAGTGTTTCAAAACTGCTCTATGAAAGGGAAGGTTCAAGCCTTTGAGTTGAATGCACTCATCACAAAGAAGTTTCTGAGAATGCTTCTGTCTAGTTGTTATTTAAAGACATTTCCTTTTCCAGCCTAGGCCTCAAAGCGCTCGAAATAAACACTTGCAGCTTCTGCAGAAGCAGTGTTTCAAAACTGTTCTATCAAAAGGAACGTTCAAGTCTGTGA
Source organism: Pongo pygmaeus (assembly GCF_028885625.2). NCBI lineage: Eukaryota > Metazoa > Chordata > Mammalia > Primates > Hominidae > Pongo > Pongo pygmaeus. Next base: position 37,623,249 of record NC_072391.2, on the reverse strand, counting down.
GTTGAATGCACTCATCACAAAGAAGTTTCTGAGAATGCTTCTGTCTAGTTGTTATTTGAAGACATTTCCTTTTGCAGCCTAGGCCTCAAAGCGCTCGAAATAAACACTTGCAGATTCTGCAGAAGGAGGGTTTCAAAACTGTTCTATCGAAAGGAACGTTCAAGTCTGTGAGTTGAATGCATTCATCACACAGAAGTTTCTGAGAATGCTTCTGTCTAGTTTTTAGGTGAAGATATTTCATTTCCCAGCATAGGCCTCAAATCGCTCCAAATATCTACTTGCAGATTCTACAAAAAGAGTGTTTCAAAACTGCTCTATGAAAGGGAAGTTTCAAGCCTTTGAGTTGAATGCACTCATCACACAGAAGTTTCTGAGAATGCTTCTGTGTAGTTGTTATTTGAAGACATTTCCTTTTCCAGCATAGGCCTCAAAGCGCTCGAAATAAACACTTGCAGATACTGCAGAAAGAGTGTTTCAAAACTGTTCTATCAAAAGGAATGTTCAAGTCTGTGAGTTGAATGCACTCATCACACAGAAGTTTCTGACAATGCTTCTGTCTAGTTTTTAAGTGGAGACCTTTCATTTCCCAGCATAGGCCTCTCAGCGCTCCAAATATACACTGGCAGATTCCACAAAAAGAGTGTTACAAAACTGCTCTTTCAAAAGAATCGTTCAAGTCTGTGAGTTTAATGCACTCGTCACAAACAAGTTTCTCGGAATGCTTCTGTCTAGTCTCTATCTGAGAATGTTCCCTTTTCCAGCATTGGCCTTCAACAGCTGCAAATATGCACTTGCAGATTCTACAAAAAGAGAGTTTGAAAACTCTTCTATCAAAAAGAAGGTTCAACTCCGCGAGTCGAATGCACTCATCACAAAGAAGTTTCTGAGAATGCTTCTGTCTAGTTTTTATTTGAAGATATTTCCTTTTCCAGCATAGGCCTCAGAGCACTCCAAATAAATACTTGCAGATTTTACAAAAGGAGTGTTTCCAAACTGCTCTATCAAAAGGAATGTTCAAGTCTGTGAGTTGAATGCACTCATCACACAGAAGTTTCTGAGAATGCTTCTGTCTAGTTTTTAGGTGAAGATATTTCATTTCCCAGCATAGGCCTGAAAGCGCTCCAAATATCCACTTGCAGATTCTACAAAAAGAGTGTTTCCATACTGCTCTTTCAAAAGGAAGGTTCAAGTCTGTGAGTTGAATGCACTCATCACAAAGAAGTTTCTGAGAATGCTTCTGTGTAGTTGTTATTTGAAGACATTTCCTTTTCCAGCGTAGGCCTCAAATCGCTCGAAATGAACACTTGCAGATCCTGCAGAAAGAGTGTTTCAAAACTGTTCTATGAAAAAGAACGTTCAAGTCTGTGAGTTGAATGCACTCATCACACAGAAGTTTCTGAGAATGCTTCTGTCTAGTTTTTAAGTGGAGACATTACATTTCCCAGCATAGGCCTCTCAGCGCTCCAAATATACAATAGCAGATTCCACAAAAGAGTGTTACAAAGCTGCTCTTTCAAAAGAATCGTTCAAGTCTGTGAGTTTAATGCACTCGTCACAGACAAGTTTCTCGGAATGCTTCTGTCTAGTCTCTATCTGAGGATGTTCCCTTTTCCAGCATTGGCCTACAACAGCTGCAAATATGCACTTGCAGATTCTACAAAAAGAGAGTTTGAAAACTCTTCTATCAAAAAGAAGGTTCAACTCTGCGAGTAGAATGCACTCATCGCAAAGAAGTTTCTGAGAATGCTTCTGTCTAGTTTTTATTTGAAGATATTTCCTTTTCCAGCATAGGCCTCAGAGCGCTCCAAATAAACACTTGCAGATTTTACAAAAGGAGTGTTTCCAAACTGCTCTATCAAAAGGAATGTTCAAGTCTGTGAGTTGAATGCACTCATCACACAGAAGTTTCTGAGAATGCTTCTGTCTAGTTTTTAGGTGAAGATATTTCATTTCCCAGCATAGGCCTGAAAGCGCTCTAAGTATCCTCTTGCAGATTCTACAAAAAGAGTGTTCCAAACTGCTCTTTCAAAAGGAAGGTTCAAGTCTGTGAGTTGAATGCACTCATCACAAAGAAGTTTCTGAGAATGCTTCTGTGTAGTTGTTATTTGAAGACATTTCCTTTTCCAGCCTAGGCCTCAAAGCGCTCGAAATAAACACTTGCAGATTCTGCAGAAGGAGTGTTTCAAAACTGTTCTATCAAAAGGAACGTTCAAGTCTGTGAGTTGAATGCATTCATCACACAGAAGTTTCTGAGAATGCTTCCGTCTAGTTTTTAGGTGAAGATATTTCATTTCCCAGCATAGGCCTCAAAGCGCTCCAAATATCTACTTGCAGATTCTACAAAAAGAGTGTTTCAAAACTGCTCTATGAAAGGGAAGGTTCAAGCCTTTGAGTTGAATGCACTCATCACAAAGAAGTTTCTGAGAATGCTTCTGTCTAGTTGTTATTTGAAGACATTTCCTTTTCCAGCCTAGGCCTCAAAGCGCTCGAAATAAACACTTGCAGCTTCTGCAGAAGCAGTGTTTCAAAACTGTTCTATCAAAAGGAACGTTCAAGTCTGTGAGTTGAATGCACTCATCACAAAGAAGTTTCTGAGAATGCTTCTGTCTAGTTGTTATTTGAAGACATTTCCTTTTGCAGCCTAGGCCTCAAAGCGCTCGAAATAAACACTTGCAGATTCTGCAGAAGGAGGGTTTCAAAACTGTTCTATCGAAAGGAACGTTCAAGTCTGTGAGTTGAATAAATTCATCACACAGAAGTTTCTGACAATGCTTCTGTCTAGTTTTTAGGTGAAGATATTTCATTTCCCAGCATAGGCCTCAAATCGCTCCAAATATCTACTTGCAGATTCTACAAAAAGAGTGTTTCAAAACTGCTCTATGAAAGGGAAGTTTCAAGCCTTTGAGTTGAATGCACTCATCACACAGAAGTTTCTGAGAATGCTTCTGTGTAGTTGTTATTTGAAGACATTTCCTTTTCCAGCATAGGCCTCAAAGCGCTCGAAATAAACACTTGCAGATACTGCAGAAAGAGTGTTTCAAAACTGTTCTATCAAAAGGAATGTTCAAGTCTGTGAGTTGAATGCACTCATCACACAGAAGTTTCTGAGAATGCTTCTGTCTAGTTTTTAAGTGGAGACATTTCATTTCCCAGCATAGGCCTCTCAGCGCTCCAAATATACACTGGCAGATTCCACAAAAAGAGTGTTACAAAACTGCTCTATCAAAAGAATCGTTCAAGTCTGTGAGTTTAATGCACTCGTCAAAAACAAGTTTCTCGGAATGCTTCTGTCTAGTCTCTATCTGAGAATGTTCCCTTTTCCAGCATTGGCCTTCAACAGCTGCAAATATGCACTTGCAGATTCTACAAAAAGAGAGTTTGAAAACTCTTCTATCAAAAAGAAGGTTCAACTCTGCGAGTAGAATGCACTCATCACAAAGAAGTTTCTGAGAATGCTTCTGTGTAGTTGTTATTTGAAGACATTTCCTTTTCCAGCGTAGGCCTCAATTCGCTCGAAATGAACACTTGCAGATCCTGCAGAAAGAGTGTTTCAAAACTGTTCTATCAAAAAGAACGTTCAAGTCTGTGAGTTGAATGCACTCATCACACAGAAGTTTCTGAGAATGCTTCTGTCTAGTTTTTAAGTGGAGACATTACATTTCCCAGCATAGGCCTCTCAGCGCTCCAAATATACAATAGCAGATTGCACAAAAAGAGTGTTACAAAGCTGCTCTTTCAAAAGAATCGTTCAAGTCTGTGAGTTTAATGCACTCATCACAGACAAGTTTCTCGGAATGCTTCTGTCTAGACTCTATCTGAGGATGTTCCCTTTTCCAGCATTGGCCTACAACAGCTGCAAATATGCACTTGCAGATTCTACAAAAAGAGAGTTTGAAAACTCTTCTATCAAAAAGAAGGTTCAACTCTGTGCGTAGAATGCACTCATCACAAGGAAGTTTCTGAGAATGCTTCTGTCTAGTTTTTATTTGAAGATATTTCCTTTTCCAATATAGGCCTCAGAGCGCTCCAAATAAACACTTGCAGATTTTACAAAAGGAGTGTTTCCAAACTGCTCTATCAAAAGGAATGTTCAAGTGTGTGAGTTGAATGCACTCATCACACAGAAGTTTCTGAGAATGCTTCTGTCTAGTTTTTACGTGAAGATATTTCATTTCCCAGCATAGGCCTCAAAGCGCTCTAAATATCCTCTTGCAGATTCTACAAAAAGAGTGTTCCAAACAGCTCTTTCAAAAGGAAGGTTCAAGTCTGTGAGTTGAATGCACTCATCACAAAGAAGTTTCTGAGAATGCTTCTGTGTAGTTGTTATTTGAAGACATTTCCTTTTCCAGCATAGGCCTCAAAGCGCTCGAAATAAACACTTGCAGCTTCTGCAGAAGGAGTGTTTCAAAACTGTTCTATCAAAAGGAACGTTCAAGTCTGTGAGTTGAGTGCATTCATCACACAGAAGTTTCTGAGAATGCTTCTGTCTAGTTTTTAGGTGAAGATATTTCATTTCCCAACATAGGCCTCAAAGCGCTCCAAATATCTACTTGCAGATTCTACAAAAAGAGTGTTTCAAAACTGCTCTATCAAAGGGATGGTTCAAGTCTGTGAGTTGAATGCACTCATCACAAAGAAGTTTCTGAGAATGCTTCTGTGTAGTTGTTATTTGAAGACATTTCCTTTTCCAGCATAGGCCTCAAAGCGCTCGAAATAAACACTTGCAGATTCTGCAGAAAGAGTGTTTCAAAACTGTTCTATCAAAAGGAGCGTTCAAGTCTGTGAGTTGAATGTACTCATCACACAGAAGTTTCTGAGAATGCTTCTGTCTAGTTTTTAGGTGAAGATATTTCATTTCCCAGCATAGGCCTCAAATCGCTCCAAATATCCACTTGCAGAATCAACAAAAAGTGTGTTTCAAAACTGCTCTTTCAAAAGGAAGGTTCAAGTCTGTGAGTTGAATTCACTCATCACAAAGAAGTTTCTGAGAATGCTTCTGTGTAGTTGTTATTTGAAGACATTTCCTTTTCCAGCGTAGGCCTCAATTCGTTCGAAATGAACAGTTGCAGATTCTGCAGAAAGAGTGTTTCAAAACTGTTCTATCAAAAGGAACGTTCAAGTCTGTGAGTTGAATGCACTCATCACACAGAAGTTTCTGAGAATGCTTCTGTCTAGTTTTTAAGTGGAGACATTACATTTCCCAGCATAGGCCTCTCAGCGCTCCAAATATACACTAGCAGATTCCACAAAAAGAGTGTTACAAAACTGCTCTTTCAAAAGAATCGTTCAAGTCTGTGAGTTTAATGCACTCGTCACAAACAAGTTTCTCGGAATGCTTCTGTCTAGTCTCTATCTGAGGATGTTCCCTTTTCCAGCATTGGCCTACAACAGCTGCAAATATGCACTTGCAGATTCTACAAAAAGAGAGTTTGAAAACTCTTCTATCAAAAAGAAGGTTCAACTCTGCGAGTAGAATGCACTCATCACAAAGAAGTTTCTGAGAATGCTTCTGTCTAGTTTTTATTTGAAGATATTTCCTTTTCCAGCATAGGCCTCAGAGCGCTCCAAATAAACACTTGCAGATTTTACAAAAGGAGTGTTTCCAAACTGCTCTATCAAAAGGAATGTTCAAGTCTGTGAGTTGAATGCACTCATCACACAGAAGTTTCTGAGAATGCTTCTGTCTAGTTTTTAGGTGAAGATATTTCATTTCCCAGCATAGGCTTGAAAGCGCTCTAGGTATCCTCTTGCAGATTCTACAAAAAGAGTGTTCCAAACTGCTCTTTCAAAAGGAAGGTTCAAGTCTGTGAGTTGAATGCACTCATCACAAAGAAGTTTCTGAGAATGCTTCTGTGTAGTTGTTATTTGAAGACATTTCCTTTTCCAGCCTAGGCCTCAAAGCGCTCGAAATAAACACTTGCAGATTTTGCAGAAGGAGGGTTTCAAAACTGTTCTATCAAAAGGAACGTTCAAGTCTGTGAGTTGAATGCACTCATCACAAAGAAGTTTCTGAGAATGCTTCTGTCTAGTTGTTATTTGAAGACATTTCCTTTTGCAGCCTAGGCCTCAAAGCGCTCGAAATAAACACTTGCAGATTCTGCAGAAGGAGGGTTTCAAAACTGTTCTATCGAAAGGAACATTCAAGTCTGTGAGTTGAATGCATTCATCACACAGAAGTTTCTGAGAATGCTTCTGTCTAGTTTTTAGGTGAAGATATTTCATTTCCCAGCATAGGCCTCAAATCGCTCCAAATATCTACTTGCAGATTCTACAAAAAGAGTGTTTCAAAACTGCTCTATGAAAGGGAAGTTTCAAGCCTTTGAGTTGAATGCACTCATCACACAGAAGTTTCTGAGAATGCTTCTGTGTAGTTGTTATTTGAAGACATTTCCTTTTCCAGCATAGGCCTCAAAGCGCTCGAAATAAACACTTGCAGATACTGCAGAAAGAGTGTTTCAAAACTGTTCTATCAAAAGGAATGTTCAAGTCTGTGAGTTGAATGCACTCATCACACAGAAGTTTCTGAGAATGCTTCTGTCTAGTTTTTAAGTGGAGACATTTCATTTCCCAGCATAGGCCTCTCAGCGCTCCAAATATACACTGGCAGATTCCACAAAAAGAGTGTTACAAAACTGCTCTTTCAAAAGAATCGTTCAAGTCTGTGAGTTTAATGCACTCGTCACAAACAAGTTTCTCGGAATGCTTCTGTCTAGTCTCTATCTGAGAATGTTCCCTTTTCCAGCATTGGCCTTCAACAGCTGCAAATATGCACTTGCAGATTCTACAAAAAGAGAGTTTGAAAACTCTTCTATCAAAAAGAAGGTTCAACTCCGCGAGTAGAATGCACTCATCACAAAGAAGTTTCTGAGAATGCTTCTGTCTAGTTTTTATTTGAAGATATTTCCTTTTCCAGCATAGGCCTCAGAGCACTCCAAATAAATACTTGCAGATTTTACAACAGGAGTGTTTCCAAACTGCTCTATCAAAAGGAATGTTCAAGTCTGTGAGTTGAATGCACTCATCACACAGAAGTTTCTGAGAATGCTTCTGTCTAGTTTTTAGGTGAAGATATTTCATTTCCCAGCATAGGCCTGAAAGCGCTCCAAATATCCACTTGCAGATTCTACAAAAAGAGTGTTTCCATACTGCTCTTTCAAAAGGAAGGTTCAAGTCTGTGAGTTGAATGCACTCATCACAAAGAAGTTTCTGAGAATGCTTCTGTGTAGTTGTTATTTGAAGACATTTCCTTTTCCAGCGTAGGCCTCAAATCGCTCGAAATGAACACTTGCAGATCCTGCAGAAAGAGTGTTTCAAAACTGTTCTATCAAAAAGAACGTTCAAGTCTGTGAGTTGAATGCACTCATCACACAGAAGTTTCTGAGAATGCTTCTGTCTAGTTTTTAAGTGGAGACATTACATTTCCCAGCATAGGCCTCTCAGCGCTCCAAATATACAATAGCAGATTCCACAAAAAGAGTGTTACAAAGCTGCTCTTTCAAAAGAATCGTTCAAGTCTGTGAGTTTAATGCACTCGTCACAGACAAGTTTCTCGGAATGCTTCTGTCTAGTCTCTATCTGAGGATGTTCCCTTTTCCAGCATTGGCCTACAACAGCTGCAAATATGCACTTGCAGATTCTACAAAAAGAGAGTTTGAAAACTCTTCTATCAAAAAGAAGGTTCAACTCTGTGCGTAGAATGCACTCATCACAAGGAAGTTTCTGAGAATGCTTCTGTCTAGTTTTTATTTGAAGATATTTCCTTTTCCAATATAGGCCTCAGAGCGCTCCAAATAAACACTTGCAGATTTTACAAAAGGAGTGTTTCCAAACTGCTCTATCAAAAGGAATGTTCAAGTCTGTGAGTTGAATGCACTCATCACACAGAAGTTTCTGAGAATGCTTCTGTCTAGTTTTTACGTGAAGATATTTCATTTCCCAGCATAGGCCTCAAAGCGCTCTAAATATCCTCTTGCAGATTCTACAAAAAGAGTGTTCCAAACAGCTCTTTCAAAAGGAAGGTTCAAGTCTGTGAGTTGAATGCACTCATCACAAAGAAGTTTCTGAGAATGCTTCTGTGTAGTTGTTATTTGAAGACATTTCCTTTTCCAGCATAGGCCTCAAAGCGCTCGAAATAAACACTTGCAGCTTCTGCAGAAGGAGTGTTTCAAAACTGTTCTATCAAAAGGAACGTTCAAGTCTGTGAGTTGAATGCATTCATCACACAGAAGTTTCTGAGAATGATTCTGTCTAGTTTTTAGGTGAAGATATTTCATTTCCCAGCATAGGCCTCAAAGCGCTCCAAATATCTACTTGCAGATTCTACAAAAAGAGTGTTTCAAAACTGCTCTTTCAAAAGGAAGGTTCAAGTCTGTGAGTTGAATGCACTCATCACAAAGAAGTTTCTGAGAATGCTTCTGTGTAGTTGTTATTTGAAGACATTTCCTTTTCCAGCATAGGCCTCAAAGCGCTCGAAATAAACACTTGCAGATTCTGCAGAAAGAGTGTTTCAAAACTGTTCTACCAAAAGGAGCGTTCAAGTCTGGGAGTTGAATGCACTTATCACACAGAAGTTTCTGAGAATGCTTCTGTCTAGTTTTTAGGTGAAGATATTTCATTTCCCAGCATAGGCCTCAAAGTGCTCCAAATATCCACTTGCAGGTTCTACAAAAAGTGTGTTTCAAAACTGCTCTTTCAAAAGGAAGGTTCAAGTCTGTGAGTTGAATGCACTCATCACAAAGAAGTTTCTGAGAATGCTTCTGTGTAGTTGTTATTTGAAGACATTTCCTTTTCCAGCGTAGGCCTCAATTCGCTCGAAATGAACAGTTGCAGATTCTGCAGAAAGAGTGTTTCAAAACTGTTCTATCAAAAGGAACGTTCAAGTCGGTGAGTTGAATGAACTCATCACACAGATGTTTCTGAGAATGCTTCTGTCTAGTTTTTAAGTGGAGACATTACATTTCCCAGCGTAGGCCTCTCAGCGCTCCAAATATACAATAGCAGATTCCACAAAAAGAGTGTTACAAAGCTGCTCTTTCAAAAGAATCGTTCAAGTCTGTGAGTTTATTGCACTCGTCACAAACAAGTTTCTCGGAATGCTTCTGTCTAGTCTCTATCTGAGGATGTTCCCTTTTCCAGCATTGGCCTACAACAGCTGCAAATATGCACTTGCAGATTCTACAAAAAGAGAGTTTGAAAACTCTTCTATCAAAAAGAAGGTTCAACTCTGTGCGTAGAATGCACTCATCACAAGGAAGTTTCTGAGAATGCTTCTGTCTAGTTTTTATTTGAAGATATTTCCTTTTCCAGCATAGGCCTCAGAGCGCTCCAAATAAACACTTGCAGATGTTACAAAAGGAGTGTTTCCAAACTGCTCTATCAAAAGGAATGTTCAAGTCTGTGAACTGAATGCACTCATCACACAGAAGTTTCTGAGAATGCTTCTGTCTAGTTTTTACGTGAAGATATTTCATTTCCCAGCATAGGCCTCAAAGCGCTCTAAATATCCTCCTGCAGATCCTACAAAAAGAGTGTTTCAAAACTGCTCTTTCAAAAGGAAGGTTCAAGTCTGTGAGTTGAATGCATTCATCACACAGAAGTTTCTGAGAATGCTTCTGTCTAGTTTTTAGGTGAAGATATTTCATTTCCCAGCATAGGCTTCAAAGCGCTCCAAATATCCACTTGCAGATTCTACAAAGAGAGTGTTTCAAAACCGCTCTATCAAAGGAAGGTTCAAGTCTGTGAGTTGAATGCACTCATCACAAAGAAGTTTCTGAGAATGCTTCTGAGTAGTTGTTATTTGAAGACATTTCCTTTTCCAGCATAGGCCTCCAAGCCCTCGAAATAAACACTTGCAGATTCTGCAGAAGGAGTGTTTCAAAACTGTTCTATCAAAAGGAACGTTCAAGTCTGTGAGTTGAATGCATTCATCACACAGAAGTTTCTCAGAATGCTTCTGTCTAGTTTTTAGGTGAAGATATTTCATTTCCCAGCATAGGCCTCAAAGCGCTCCAAATATCCACTTGCAGATTCTACAAAAAGTGTGTTTCAAAACTGCTCTTTCAAAAGGAAGCTTCAAGTCTGTGAGTTGAATGCCCTCATCACAAAGAAGTTTCTGAGAATGCTTCTGTCTAGTTGTTATTTGAAGACATTTCCTTTTCCAGCCTAGGCCTCAAAGCGCTCGAAATAAACACTAGCAGCTTCTGCAGAAGCAGTGTTTCAAAACTGTTCTATCAAAAGGAACGTTCAAGTCTGTGAGTTGAATGCATTCATCACAAAGAAGTTTCTGAGAATGCTTCTGTCTAGTTGTTATTTGAAGACATTTCCTTTTCCAGCCTAGGCCTCAAAGCGCTCGAAATAAACACTTGCAGATTCTGCAGAAGGAGGGTTTCAAAACTGTTCTATCAAAAGGAACGTTCAAGTCTGTGAGTTGAATGCATTCATCACACAGAAGTTTCTGAGAATGCTTCTGTCTAGTTTACAGGTGAAGATATTTCATTTCCCAGCAAAGGCCTCAAAGCGCTCAAATATCTACTTGCAGATTCTACAAAAAGAGTGTTTCAAAACTGCTCTATGAAAGGGAAGGTTCAAGCCTTTGAGTTGAATGCACTCATCACACAGAAGTTTCTGAGAATGCTTCTGTGTAGTTGTTATTTGAAGACATTCCCTTTTCCAGCATAGGCCTCAAAGCGCTCGAAATAAACACTTGCAGATACTGCAGAAAGAGTGTTTCAAAACTGTTCTATCAAAAGGAATGTTCAAGTCTGTGAGTTGAATGCACTCATCACACAGAAGTTTCTGAGAATGCTTCTGTCTAGTTTTTAAGTGGAGACATTTCTTTTCCCAGCATAGGCCTCTCAGCGCTCCAAATATACACTAGCAGATTCCACAAAAAGAGTGTTACAAAACTGCTCTTTCAAAAGAATCGTTCAACTCTGTGAGTTCAATGCACTCGTCACAAACAAGTTTCTCGGAATGCTTCTGTCTAGTCTCTATCTGAGAATGTTCCCTTTTCCAGCATTGGCCTACAACAGCTGCAAATATGCATTGCAGATTCTACAAAAAGAGAGTTTGAAAACTCTTCTATCAAAAAGAAGGTTCAACTCTGCGAGTAGAAGGCACTCATCACAAAGAAGTTTCTGAGAATGCTTCTGTCTAGTTTTTATTTGAAGATATTTCCTTTTCCAGCATAGGCCTCAGAGCGCTCCAAATAAACACTTGCAGATTTTACAAAAGGAGTGTTTCCAAACTGCTCTATCAAAAGGAACGTTCAAGTCTATGAGTTGAATGCACTCATCACACAGAAGTTTCTGAGAATGCTTCTGTCTAGTTTTTAGGTGAAGATATTTCATTTCCCAGCATAGGCCTGAAAGCCCTCTAAATATCCTCTTGCAGATTCTACAAAAAGAGTGTTCCAAACTGCTCTTTCAAAAGGAAAGTTCAAGCCTGTGAGTTGAATGCACTCATCACAAAGAAGTTTCTGAGAATGCTTCTGTGTAGTTGTTATTTGAAGACACTTCCTTTTCCAGCATGGGCCTCAAAGCGCTCGAAATAAACACTTGCAGATTCTGCAGAAAGAGTGTTTCAAAACTGTTCTATCAAAAGGAATGTTCAAGTCTGTGAGTTGAATGCACTCATCACACAGAAGTTTCTGAGAATGCTTCTGTCTAGTTTTTAGGTGAAGATATTTCATTTCCCAGCATAGGCCTCAAAGCGCTCCAAATATCCACTTGCAGATTCTACAAAAAGTGTGTTTCAAAACTGCTCTTTCAAAAGGAAGGTTGAAGTCTGTGAGTTGAATGCACTCATCACAAAGAAGTTTCTGAGAATGCTTCTGTGTAGTTGTTATTTGAAGACATTTCCTTTTCCAGCATAGGCCTCCAATCGCTCGAAATGAACACTTGCAGATGCTGCAGAAAGAGTGTTTCAAAACTGTTCTATCAAAAAGAACGTTCAAGTCTGTGAGTTGAATGCACTCATCACACAGAAGTTTCTGAGAATGCTTTTGTCTAGTTTTTATGTGGAGACATTACATTTCCCAGCATAGGCCTCACAGCGCTCCAAATATACACGAGAATATACCACCAAAAGAGTGTTCCAAAACTGCTCTTTCAAAAGAAATGTTCAAGTCTGTGAGTTGAATGCACTCGTCACAAACAAGTTTCTGGGAATGCTTCTCTCTAGTCTCTATCTGAGGATGTTTCCTTTCCCAGCATTGGCCTTCAACAGCTCCAAATATGCACTTGCAGATTCTAAAAAAAGAGGGTTTGAAAACCCTTCTACCAAAAAGAAGGTTCAACTCTGCGAGTAGAATGCACTCATCACAAAGTAGTTTCTGAGAATGCTTCTGTCTAGTTTTTATTTGAAGATATTTCCTTTTCCAGCATAGGCCTCAGAGCGCTCCAAATAAACACTTGCAGATTTTACAAAAGGAGTGTTTCCAAACTGCGCTGTCAAAAGGAATGTTCAAGTCTGTGAGTTGAATGCACTCATCACACAGAAGTTTCTGAGAATGCTTCTGTCTAGTTTTTAGGTGAAGATATTTCATTTCCCAGCATAGGCCTGAAAGCGCTCCAAATATCCACTTGCAGATTCTACAAAAAGAGTGTTTCAAAACTGCTCTTTCAAAAGGAAGTTTCAAGTCCGTGAGTTGAATGCACTCATCACAAAGAAGTTTCTGAGAATGCTTCTGTGTAGTTGTTATTTGAAGACATTAACTTTTCCAGCATGGGCCTCAAAGCGTTTGAAATAAACACTTGAAATTCTGCAGAAAGAGTGTTTCAAAACTGTTCTATCAAAAGGAACGTTCAAGTCTGTGAGTTGAGTGCACTCATCACACAGAAGTTTCTGAGAATGCTTCTGTCTAGTTTATAAGTGGAGACATTTCATTTCCCAGCATAGGCCTCTCAGCGCTCCAAATATACACTAGCAGATTGTACAAAAAGAGTGTTCCAAAACTGGTCTTTCAAAAGAAACGTTCAAGTCTGTGAGTTGAATACACTCGTCACAAACAAGTGTCTGGAAATGCTTCTCTCTAGTCTCTATCTGAGGATGTTTCCTTTCCCAGCATTGGCCTCCAACAGCTCCAAATATGCACTTGCAGATTCTACAAAAAGAGAGTTTGAAAACTCTTCTACCAAAAAGAAGGTTCAACTCGGCGAGTAGAATGCACTCATCACAAAGAAGTTTCTGAGAATGCTTCTGTCTAGTTTTTATTTGAAGATATCTCCTTTTACAGCTTAGGCCTCAGAGCGCTCCTAATAAACGCTTGCAGATTTTACAAAAGGAGTGTTTCCAAACTGCTCTATCAAAAGGAATGTTCAAGTCTGTGAGTTGAATGCACTCATCACACAGAAGTTTCTGAGAATGCTTCTGTCTAGTTTTTACGTGAAGATATTTCATTTCCCAGCATAGGACTGAAAGCGCTCCAAATATCCACTTTCAGATTCTACAAAAAGTGTGTTTCAAAACTGCTATTTCAATAGGAAGGTTCAACTCTGTGAGTTGAATGCACTCATCACAAAGAAGTTTCTGAGAGTGCTTCTGTGTAGTTGTTATTTGAAGACAATTCCTTTTCCAGCATAGGCCTCAATGCGCTCGAAATAAACACTTGCAGATTCTGCAGAAAGAGTGTTTCACAACTGTTCTATCAAAAGGTGCGTTCAAGTCTGTGAGTTGAATGCACTCATCACACAGAAGTTTCTGAGAATGCTTCTGTCTAGTTTTTAGGTGAAGATATTTCATTTCCCAGCATAGGCCTCAAAGCGCTCGAAATAAACACTTGCAGATTCTGCAGAAGGAGTGTTTCAAAACTGTTCTATCAAAAGGAACGTTTAAGTCTGTGAGTTGAATGCATTCATCACACAGAAGTTTCTGAGAATGCTTCTGTCTAGTTTTTAGGTGAAGATATTTCATTTGCCAGCCTAGGCTTCAAAGCGCTCCAAATATCTACTTGCAGATTCCACAAAGAGAGTGTTTCAAAACTGCTCTATCAAAGGAAGGTTCAAGTATGTGAGTTGAATGCACTCATCACAAAGAAGTTTCTGAGAATGCTTCTGTGTAGTTGTTATTTGAAGACATTTCCTTTTCCAGCATAGGCCTCAAAGCCCTCGAAATATACACTTGCAGATTCTGCAGAAGGAGTGTTTCAAAACTGTTCTATCAAAAGGAACGTTGAAGTCTGTGAGTTGAATGCATTCATCACACAGAAGTTTCTGAGAATGCTTCTGTCTAGTTTTTAGGTGAAGATATTTCATTTCCCAGCATAGGCCTCAAAGCGCTCCAAATATCCACTTGCAGATTCTACAAAAAGTGTGTTTCAAAACTGCTCTTTCAAAAGGAAGGTTCAAGTCTGTGAGTTGAATGCACTCATCACAAAGAAGTTTCTGAGAATGCTTCTGTGTAGTTGTTATTTGAAGACATTTCCTTTTCCAGCATAGGCCTCAAATCGCTCGAAATGAACACTTGCAGATTCTGCAGAAAGAGTATTTCAAAACTGTTCTATCAAAAGGAACGTTCAAGTCTGTGAGTTGAATGCACTTATCACACAGAAGTTTCTGAGAATGCTTCTGTCTAGTTTTTAAGTGGAGACATTACATTTCCAAGCATAGGCCTCTCAGCGCTCCAAATATACACTAGCAGATTCCACAAAAAGAGTGTTACAAAACTGCTCTTTCAAAAGAATCGTTCAAGTCTGTGAGTTTAATGCACTCGTCACAAACAAGTTTTTCGGAATGCTTCTGTCTAGTCTCTATCTGAGGATGTTCCCTTTTCCAGCATTGGCCTACAACAGCTGCAAATATGCACTTGCAGATTCTACAAAAAGAGAGTTTGAAAACTCTTCTATCAAAAAGAAGGTTCAACTCTGCGAGCGGAATGCACTCATCACAAAGAAGTTTCTGAGAATGCTTCTGTCTAGTTTTTATTTGAAGATATTTCCTTTTCCAGCATAGGCCTCAGAGCGCTCCAAATAAACACTTGCAGATTTTACAAAAGGGGTGTTTCCAAACTGCTCTATCAAAAGGAATGTTCAAGTCTGTGAGTTGAATGCACTCATCACAAAGAATTTTCTGAGAATGCTTCTGTGAAGTTGTTATTAGAAGACATTTCCTTTTCCAGCATAGGCCTCAAAGCGCTCGAAATAAACACTTGCAGATTCTGCAGAAGGTGTGTTTCAAAACTGTTCTATCAAAAGGAACGTTCAAGTCTGTGAGTTGAATGCATTCATCACACAGAAGTTTCTGAGAATGCTTCTGTCTAGTTTTTAGGTGAAGATATTTCATTTCCCAGCATAGGCTTCAAAGCGCTCCAAATATCCCCTTGCGGATTCTACAAAGAGAGTGTTTCAGAACCGCTCTATCAAAGGAAGGTTCAAGTCTGTGAGTTGAATGCACTCATCACAAAGAAGTTTCTGAGAATGCTTCTGAGTAGTTGTTATTTGAAGACATTTCCTTTTCCAGCATAGGCCTCAAAGCCCTCGAAATAAACACTTGCAGATTCTGCAGAAGGAGTGTTTCAAAACTGTTCTATCAAAAGGAACGTTCAAGTCTGTGAGTTGAATGCATTCATCACACAGAAGTTTCTCAGAATGCTTCTGTCTAGTTTTTAGGTGAAGATATTTCATTTCCCAGCATAGGCCTCAAATCGCTCCAAATATCCACTTGCAGATTCTACAAAAAGTGTGTTTCAAAACTGCTCTTTCAAAAGGAAGCTTCAAGTCTGTGAGTTGAATGCACTCATCACAAAGAAGTTTCTGAGAATGCTTCTGTCTAGTTGTTATTTGAAGACATTTCCTTTTCCAGCCTAGGCCTCAAAGCGCTAGAAATAAACACTTGCAGCTTCTGCAGAAGCAGTGTTTCAAAACTGTTCTATCAAAAGGAACGTTCAAGTCTGTGAGTTGAATGCACTCGTCACAAAGAAGTTTCTGAGAATGCTTCTGTCTAGTTGTTATTTGAAGACATTTCCTTTTCCAGCCTAGGCCTCAAAGCGCCCGAAATAAACACTTGCAGATTCTGCAGAAGGAGGGTTTCAAAACTGTTCTATCAAAAGGAACGTTCAAGTCTGTGAGTTGAATGAACTCATCAGAAAGAAGTTTCTGAGAATGCTTCTGTCTAGTTGTTATTTGAAGACATTTCCTTTTCCAGCCTAGGCCTCAAAGCGCTCGAAATAAACACTTGCAGCTTCTGCAGAAGCAGTGTTTCAAAACTGTTCTATCAAAAGGAACGTTCAAGTCTGTGAGTTGAATGCACTCATCACAAAGAAGTTTCTGAGAATGCTTCTGTCTAGTTGTTATTTGAAGACATTTCCTTTTCCAGCCTAGGCCTCAAAGCGCTCGAAATAAACACTTGCAGATTCTGCAGAAGGAGGGTTTCAAAACTGTTCTATCAAAAGGAACGTTCAAGTCTGTGAGTTGAATGCATTCATCACACAGAAGTTTCTGAGAATGCTTCTGTCTAGTTTATAGGTGAAGATATTTCATTTCCCAGCATAGGACTCAAAGCGCTCCCAATATCTACTTGCAGATCCTACAAAAAGAGTGTTTCAAAACTGCTCTATGAAAGGGAAGGTTCAAGCCTTTGAGTTGAATGCACTCATCACACAGAAGTTTCTGAGAATGCTTCTGTGTAGTTGTTACTTGAAGACATTTCCTTTTCCAGCATAGGCCTCAAAGCGCTCGAAATAAACACTTGCAGATTATGCAGAAGGAGTGTTTCAAAACTGTTCTATCAAAAGGAGCGTTCAAGTCTGTGAGTTGAATGCACTCATCACACAGAAGTTTCTGAGAATGATTCTGTCTAGTTTGTAGGTGAAGATATTTCATTTCCCATCATAGGCCTCAAAGCGCTCCAAATATCCACTTGCAGATTCTACAAAAAGAGTGTTTCAAAACTGCTCTTTCAAAAGGAAGGTTCAAGTCTGTGAGTTGAATGCACTCATCACAAAGAAGTTTCTGAGAATGCTGCTGTGTAGTTGTTATTTAGAAGACATTTCCTTTTCCAGCATAGGCCTCAAAGCGCTCGAAATAAACACTTGCAGATTCTGCAGAAAGAGTGTTTCAAAACTGATCTATCAAAAGGAGCGTTCAAGTCTGTGAGTTGAATGCACTCATCACACAGAAGTTTCTGAGAATGCTTCTGTGTAGTTTTTAGGTGAAGATATTTCATTTCCCAGCATAGGCTTCAAAGCGCTCAAAATATCTACTTGCAGATTCTACAAAAAGAATGTTTCAAAACTGCTCTTTCAAAGGGATGGTTGAAGTCTGTGAGTTGAATGCCCACATCACAGAGAAGTTTCTGAGAATGCTTCTGTGTAGTTGTTATTTGAAGACATTTCCTTTCCCAGCTTGGGCCTCATAGCGCTCGAAATAAACACTTGTAGATGCTGCAGAAAGACTGTTTCAAAACTGTTCTATCAAAAGGAACGTTCAAGTCTGTGAGTTGAATGCACTCATCACACAGAAGTTTCTGAGAATGCTTCTGTCTAGTTTTTAGGTGAAGATATTTCATTTCCCAGCATAGGCCTCAAAGCGCTCCAAATATCTACTTGCAGATTCTACAAAAAGAGTGTTTCAAAACTGCTCTTTCAAAGGGATGGTTCAAGTCTGTGAGTTGAATGCACACAAAACAGAGAAGTTTCTGAGAATGCTTCTGTGTAGTTGTTATTTGGAGACATTTCCTTTTCCAGCTTGGGCCTCAAAGCGCTCGAAATAAACACTTGCAGATTCTGCAGAAAGAGTGTTTCAAAACTGTTCTATCAAAGGGAACGTTCAAGTCTGTGAGTTGAATGCACTCATCACACAGCAGTTTCTCAGAATGCTTCTATCTAGGTTTTAAGTGGAGACATTACCTTTCCCAGCATAGACCACACAGCGCTCCAAATATACACTAGCAGATTCTACAAAAAGAGTGTTCCAAAACTGCTCTTTCAAAAGAAACGTTCAAGTCTGTGAGTTGAATGCACTCGTCAGAAACAAGTTTCTGGGAATGCTTCTGTCTAGTCTCTATCTGAGGATGTTTCCTTTCCCAGCATTGGCCTCCAACAGCTCAAAATATGCACTTGCAGATTCTACAAAAAGAGAGTTTGAAAACTCTTCTACCAAAAAGAAGGTTCAACTCTGCGAGTAGAATGCACTCATCACAAAGAAGTTTCTGAGAATGCTTCTGTCTAGTTTTTATTTGAAGATATTTCCTTTTCCAGCGTAGGCCTCAGAGCGCTCCAAATAAACACATGCAGATTTTACAAAAGGAGTGTTTCCAAACTGCTCTATCAACAGGAATGTTCCAGTCTTTGAGTTGAATGCACTCATCACACAGAAGTTTCTGAGAATGCTTCTGTCTAGTTTTTAGGTGAAGATATTTCATTTCCCAGCATAGGCCTCAAAGCGCACAAAATATCCAATTGCAGATTCTAGAAAAAGAGTGTTTCAAAATTGCTCTTTCAAAGGGAAGGTTCGAGTCTGTGAGTTGAATGCACTCATCACACAGAAGTTTCTGAGAATGCTTCTGTCTAGTTTTTAGGTGAAGATATTTCATTTCCCAGCATAGGCCTGAAAGCGCTCCAAATATCCACTTGCAGATTCTACAAAAAGAGTGTTTCCATACTGCTCTTTCAAAAGGAAGGTTCAAGTCTGTGAGTTGAATGCACTCATCACAAAGAAGTTTCTGAGAATGCTTCTGTGTAGTTGTTATTTGAAGACATTTCCTTTTCCAGCGTAGGCCTCAAATCGCTCGAAATGAACACTTGCAGATCCTGCAGAAAGAGTGTTTCAAAACTGTTCTATCAAAAAGAACGTTCAAGTCTGTGAGTTGAATGCACTCATCACACAGAAGTTTCTGAGAATGCTTCTGTCTAGTTTTTAAGTGGAGACATTACATTTCCCAGCATAGGCCTCTCAGCGCTCCAAATATACAATAGCAGATTCCACAAAAAGAGTGTTACAAAGCTGCTCTTTCAAAAGAATCGTTCAAGTCTGTGAGTTTAATGCACTCGTCACAGACAAGTTTCTCGGAATGCTTCTGTCTAGTCTCTATCTGAGGATGTTCCCTTTTCCAGCATTGGCCTACAACAGCTGCAAATATGCACTTGCAGATTCTACAAAAAGAGAGTTTGAAAACTCTTCTATCAAAAAGAAGGTTCAACTCTGTGCGTAGAATGCACTCATCACAAGGAAGTTTCTGAGAATGCTTCTGTCTAGTTTTTATTTGAAGATATTTCCTTTTCCAATATAGGCCTCAGAGCGCTCCAAATAAACACTTGCAGATTTTACAAAAGGAGTGTTTCCAAACTGCTCTATCAAAAGGAATGTTCAAGTCTGTGAGTTGAATGCACTCATCACACAGAAGTTTCTGAGAATGCTTCTGTCTAGTTTTTACGTGAAGATATTTCATTTCCCAGCATAGGCCTCAAAGCGCTCTAAATATCCTCTTGCAGATTCTACAAAAAGAGTGTTCCAAACAGCTCTTTCAAAAGGAAGGTTCAAGTCTGTGAGTTGAATGCACTCATCACAAAGAAGTTTCTGAGAATGCTTCTGTGTAGTTGTTATTTGAAGACATTTCCTTTTCCAGCATAGGCCTCAAAGCGCTCGAAATAAACACTTGCAGCTTCTGCAGAAGGAGTGTTTCAAAACTGTTCTATCAAAAGGAACGTTCAAGTCTGTGAGTTGAATGCATTCATCACACAGAAGTTTCTGAGAATGATTCTGTCTAGTTTTTAGGTGAAGATATTTCATTTCCCAGCATAGGCCTCAAAGCGCTCCAAATATCTACTTGCAGATTCTACAAAAAGAGTGTTTCAAAACTGCTCTTTCAAAAGGAAGGTTCAAGTCTGTGAGTTGAATGCACTCATCACAAAGAAGTTTCTGAGAATGCTTCTGTGTAGTTGTTATTTGAAGACATTTCCTTTTCCAGCATAGGCCTCAAAGCGCTCGAAATAAACACTTGCAGATTCTGCAGAAAGAGTGTTTCAAAACTGTTCTACCAAAAGGAGCGTTCAAGTCTGGGAGTTGAATGCACTTATCACACAGAAGTTTCTGAGAATGCTTCTGTCTAGTTTTTAGGTGAAGATATTTCATTTCCCAGCATAGGCCTCAAAGTGCTCCAAATATCCACTTGCAGGTTCTACAAAAAGTGTGTTTCAAAACTGCTCTTTCAAAAGGAAGGTTCAAGTCTGTGAGTTGAATGCACTCATCACAAAGAAGTTTCTGAGAATGCTTCTGTGTAGTTGTTATTTGAAGACATTTCCTTTTCCAGCGTAGGCCTCAATTCGCTCGAAATGAACAGTTGCAGATTCTGCAGAAAGAGTGTTTCAAAACTGTTCTATCAAAAGGAACGTTCAAGTCGGTGAGTTGAATGAACTCATCACACAGATGTTTCTGAGAATGCTTCTGTCTAGTTTTTAAGTGGAGACATTACATTTCCCAGCGTAGGCCTCTCAGCGCTCCAAATATACAATAGCAGATTCCACAAAAAGAGTGTTACAAAGCTGCTCTTTCAAAAGAATCGTTCAAGTCTGTGAGTTTATTGCACTCGTCACAAACAAGTTTCTCGGAATGCTTCTGTCTAGTCTCTATCTGAGGATGTTCCCTTTTCCAGCATTGGCCTACAACAGCTGCAAATATGCACTTGCAGATTCTACAAAAAGAGAGTTTGAAAACTCTTCTATCAAAAAGAAGGTTCAACTCTGTGCGTAGAATGCACTCATCACAAGGAAGTTTCTGAGAATGCTTCTGTCTAGTTTTTATTTGAAGATATTTCCTTTTCCAGCATAGGCCTCAGAGCGCTCCAAATAAACACTTGCAGATGTTACAAAAGGAGTGTTTCCAAACTGCTCTATCAAAAGGAATGTTCAAGTCTGTGAACTGAATGCACTCATCACACAGAAGTTTCTGAGAATGCTTCTGTCTAGTTTTTACGTGAAGATATTTCATTTCCCAGCATAGGCCTCAAAGCGCTCTAAATATCCTCCTGCAGATCCTACAAAAAGAGTGTTTCAAAACTGCTCTTTCAAAAGGAAGGTTCAAGTCTGTGAGTTGAATGCATTCATCACACAGAAGTTTCTGAGAATGCTTCTGTCTAGTTTTTAGGTGAAGATATTTCATTTCCCAGCATAGGCTTCAAAGCGCTCCAAATATCCACTTGCAGATTCTACAAAGAGAGTGTTTCAAAACCGCTCTATCAAAGGAAGGTTCAAGTCTGTGAGTTGAATGCACTCATCACAAAGAAGTTTCTGAGAATGCTTCTGAGTAGTTGTTATTTGAAGACATTTCCTTTTCCAGCATAGGCCTCCAAGCCCTCGAAATAAACACTTGCAGATTCTGCAGAAGGAGTGTTTCAAAACTGTTCTATCAAAAGGAACGTTCAAGTCTGTGAGTTGAATGCATTCATCACACAGAAGTTTCTCAGAATGCTTCTGTCTAGTTTTTAGGTGAAGATATTTCATTTCCCAGCATAGGCCTCAAAGCGCTCCAAATATCCACTTGCAGATTCTACAAAAAGTGTGTTTCAAAACTGCTCTTTCAAAAGGAAGCTTCAAGTCTGTGAGTTGAATGCCCTCATCACAAAGAAGTTTCTGAGAATGCTTCTGTCTAGTTGTTATTTGAAGACATTTCCTTTTCCAGCCTAGGCCTCAAAGCGCTCGAAATAAACACTAGCAGCTTCTGCAGAAGCAGTGTTTCAAAACTGTTCTATCAAAAGGAACGTTCAAGTCTGTGAGTTGAATGCATTCATCACAAAGAAGTTTCTGAGAATGCTTCTGTCTAGTTGTTATTTGAAGACATTTCCTTTTCCAGCCTAGGCCTCAAAGCGCTCGAAATAAACACTTGCAGATTCTGCAGAAGGAGGGTTTCAAAACTGTTCTATCAAAAGGAACGTTCAAGTCTGTGAGTTGAATGCATTCATCACACAGAAGTTTCTGAGAATGCTTCTGTCTAGTTTACAGGTGAAGATATTTCATTTCCCAGCAAAGGCCTCAAAGCGCTCAAATATCTACTTGCAGATTCTACAAAAAGAGTGTTTCAAAACTGCTCTATGAAAGGGAAGGTTCAAGCCTTTGAGTTGAATGCACTCATCACACAGAAGTTTCTGAGAATGCTTCTGTGTAGTTGTTATTTGAAGACATTCCCTTTTCCAGCATAGGCCTCAAAGCGCTCGAAATAAACACTTGCAGATACTGCAGAAAGAGTGTTTCAAAACTGTTCTATCAAAAGGAATGTTCAAGTCTGTGAGTTGAATGCACTCATCACACAGAAGTTTCTGAGAATGCTTCTGTCTAGTTTTTAAGTGGAGACATTTCTTTTCCCAGCATAGGCCTCTCAGCGCTCCAAATATACACTAGCAGATTCCACAAAAAGAGTGTTACAAAACTGCTCTTTCAAAAGAATCGTTCAACTCTGTGAGTTCAATGCACTCGTCACAAACAAGTTTCTCGGAATGCTTCTGTCTAGTCTCTATCTGAGAATGTTCCCTTTTCCAGCATTGGCCTACAACAGCTGCAAATATGCATTGCAGATTCTACAAAAAGAGAGTTTGAAAACTCTTCTATCAAAAAGAAGGTTCAACTCTGCGAGTAGAAGGCACTCATCACAAAGAAGTTTCTGAGAATGCTTCTGTCTAGTTTTTATTTGAAGATATTTCCTTTTCCAGCATAGGCCTCAGAGCGCTCCAAATAAACACTTGCAGATTTTACAAAAGGAGTGTTTCCAAACTGCTCTATCAAAAGGAACGTTCAAGTCTATGAGTTGAATGCACTCATCACACAGAAGTTTCTGAGAATGCTTCTGTCTAGTTTTTAGGTGAAGATATTTCATTTCCCAGCATAGGCCTGAAAGCCCTCTAAATATCCTCTTGCAGATTCTACAAAAAGAGTGTTCCAAACTGCTCTTTCAAAAGGAAAGTTCAAGCCTGTGAGTTGAATGCACTCATCACAAAGAAGTTTCTGAGAATGCTTCTGTGTAGTTGTTATTTGAAGACACTTCCTTTTCCAGCATGGGCCTCAAAGCGCTCGAAATAAACACTTGCAGATTCTGCAGAAAGAGTGTTTCAAAACTGTTCTATCAAAAGGAATGTTCAAGTCTGTGAGTTGAATGCACTCATCACACAGAAGTTTCTGAGAATGCTTCTGTCTAGTTTTTAGGTGAAGATATTTCATTTCCCAGCATAGGCCTCAAAGCGCTCCAAATATCCACTTGCAGATTCTACAAAAAGTGTGTTTCAAAACTGCTCTTTCAAAAGGAAGGTTGAAGTCTGTGAGTTGAATGCACTCATCACAAAGAAGTTTCTGAGAATGCTTCTGTGTAGTTGTTATTTGAAGACATTTCCTTTTCCAGCATAGGCCTCCAATCGCTCGAAATGAACACTTGCAGATGCTGCAGAAAGAGTGTTTCAAAACTGTTCTATCAAAAAGAACGTTCAAGTCTGTGAGTTGAATGCACTCATCACACAGAAGTTTCTGAGAATGCTTTTGTCTAGTTTTTATGTGGAGACATTACATTTCCCAGCATAGGCCTCACAGCGCTCCAAATATACACGAGAATATACCACCAAAAGAGTGTTCCAAAACTGCTCTTTCAAAAGAAATGTTCAAGTCTGTGAGTTGAATGCACTCGTCACAAACAAGTTTCTGGGAATGCTTCTCTCTAGTCTCTATCTGAGGATGTTTCCTTTCCCAGCATTGGCCTTCAACAGCTCCAAATATGCACTTGCAGATTCTACAAAAAGAGGGTTTGAAAACCCTTCTACCAAAAAGAAGGTTCAACTCTGCGAGTAGAATGCACTCATCACAAAGTAGTTTCTGAGAATGCTTCTGTCTAGTTTTTATTTGAAGATATTTCCTTTTCCAGCATAGGCCTCAGAGCGCTCCAAATAAACACTTGCAGATTTTACAAAAGGAGTGTTTCCAAACTGCGCTGTCAAAAGGAATGTTCAAGTCTGTGAGTTGAATGCACTCATCACACAGAAGTTTCTGAGAATGCTTCTGTCTAGTTTTTAGGTGAAGATATTTCATTTCCCAGCATAGGCCTGAAAGCGCTCCAAATATCCACTTGCAGATTCTACAAAAAGAGTGTTTCAAAACTGCTCTTTCAAAAGGAAGTTTCAAGTCCGTGAGTTGAATGCACTCATCACAAAGAAGTTTCTGAGAATGCTTCTGTGTAGTTGTTATTTGAAGACATTAACTTTTCCAGCATGGGCCTCAAAGCGTTTGAAATAAACACTTGAAATTCTGCAGAAAGAGTGTTTCAAAACTGTTCTATCAAAAGGAACGTTCAAGTCTGTGAGTTGAGTGCACTCATCACACAGAAGTTTCTGAGAATGCTTCTGTCTAGTTTATAAGTGGAGACATTTCATTTCCCAGCATAGGCCTCTCAGCGCTCCAAATATACACTAGCAGATTGTACAAAAAGAGTGTTCCAAAACTGGTCTTTCAAAAGAAACGTTCAAGTCTGTGAGTTGAATACACTCGTCACAAACAAGTGTCTGGAAATGCTTCTCTCTAGTCTCTATCTGAGGATGTTTCCTTTCCCAGCATTGGCCTCCAACAGCTCCAAATATGCACTTGCAGATTCTACAAAAAGAGAGTTTGAAAACTCTTCTACCAAAAAGAAGGTTCAACTCGGCGAGTAGAATGCACTCATCACAAAGAAGTTTCTGAGAATGCTTCTGTCTAGTTTTTATTTGAAGATATCTCCTTTTACAGCTTAGGCCTCAGAGCGCTCCTAATAAACGCTTGCAGATTTTACAAAAGGAGTGTTTCCAAACTGCTCTATCAAAAGGAATGTTCAAGTCTGTGAGTTGAATGCACTCATCACACAGAAGTTTCTGAGAATGCTTCTGTCTAGTTTTTACGTGAAGATATTTCATTTCCCAGCATAGGACTGAAAGCGCTCCAAATATCCACTTTCAGATTCTACAAAAAGTGTGTTTCAAAACTGCTATTTCAATAGGAAGGTTCAACTCTGTGAGTTGAATGCACTCATCACAAAGAAGTTTCTGAGAGTGCTTCTGTGTAGTTGTTATTTGAAGACAATTCCTTTTCCAGCATAGGCCTCAATGCGCTCGAAATAAACACTTGCAGATTCTGCAGAAAGAGTGTTTCACAACTGTTCTATCAAAAGGTGCGTTCAAGTCTGTGAGTTGAATGCACTCATCACACAGAAGTTTCTGAGAATGCTTCTGTCTAGTTTTTAGGTGAAGATATTTCATTTCCCAGCATAGGCCTCAAAGCGCTCGAAATAAACACTTGCAGATTCTGCAGAAGGAGTGTTTCAAAACTGTTCTATCAAAAGGAACGTTTAAGTCTGTGAGTTGAATGCATTCATCACACAGAAGTTTCTGAGAATGCTTCTGTCTAGTTTTTAGGTGAAGATATTTCATTTGCCAGCCTAGGCTTCAAAGCGCTCCAAATATCTACTTGCAGATTCCACAAAGAGAGTGTTTCAAAACTGCTCTATCAAAGGAAGGTTCAAGTATGTGAGTTGAATGCACTCATCACAAAGAAGTTTCTGAGAATGCTTCTGTGTAGTTGTTATTTGAAGACATTTCCTTTTCCAGCATAGGCCTCAAAGCCCTCGAAATATACACTTGCAGATTCTGCAGAAGGAGTGTTTCAAAACTGTTCTATCAAAAGGAACGTTGAAGTCTGTGAGTTGAATGCATTCATCACACAGAAGTTTCTGAGAATGCTTCTGTCTAGTTTTTAGGTGAAGATATTTCATTTCCCAGCATAGGCCTCAAAGCGCTCCAAATATCCACTTGCAGATTCTACAAAAAGTGTGTTTCAAAACTGCTCTTTCAAAAGGAAGGTTCAAGTCTGTGAGTTGAATGCACTCATCACAAAGAAGTTTCTGAGAATGCTTCTGTGTAGTTGTTATTTGAAGACATTTCCTTTTCCAGCATAGGCCTCAAATCGCTCGAAATGAACACTTGCAGATTCTGCAGAAAGAGTATTTCAAAACTGTTCTATCAAAAGGAACGTTCAAGTCTGTGAGTTGAATGCACTTATCACACAGAAGTTTCTGAGAATGCTTCTGTCTAGTTTTTAAGTGGAGACATTACATTTCCAAGCATAGGCCTCTCAGCGCTCCAAATATACACTAGCAGATTCCACAAAAAGAGTGTTACAAAACTGCTCTTTCAAAAGAATCGTTCAAGTCTGTGAGTTTAATGCACTCGTCACAAACAAGTTTTTCGGAATGCTTCTGTCTAGTCTCTATCTGAGGATGTTCCCTTTTCCAGCATTGGCCTACAACAGCTGCAAATATGCACTTGCAGATTCTACAAAAAGAGAGTTTGAAAACTCTTCTATCAAAAAGAAGGTTCAACTCTGCGAGCGGAATGCACTCATCACAAAGAAGTTTCTGAGAATGCTTCTGTCTAGTTTTTATTTGAAGATATTTCCTTTTCCAGCATAGGCCTCAGAGCGCTCCAAATAAACACTTGCAGATTTTACAAAAGGGGTGTTTCCAAACTGCTCTATCAAAAGGAATGTTCAAGTCTGTGAGTTGAATGCACTCATCACAAAGAATTTTCTGAGAATGCTTCTGTGAAGTTGTTATTAGAAGACATTTCCTTTTCCAGCATAGGCCTCAAAGCGCTCGAAATAAACACTTGCAGATTCTGCAGAAGGTGTGTTTCAAAACTGTTCTATCAAAAGGAACGTTCAAGTCTGTGAGTTGAATGCATTCATCACACAGAAGTTTCTGAGAATGCTTCTGTCTAGTTTTTAGGTGAAGATATTTCATTTCCCAGCATAGGCTTCAAAGCGCTCCAAATATCCCCTTGCGGATTCTACAAAGAGAGTGTTTCAGAACCGCTCTATCAAAGGAAGGTTCAAGTCTGTGAGTTGAATGCACTCATCACAAAGAAGTTTCTGAGAATGCTTCTGAGTAGTTGTTATTTGAAGACATTTCCTTTTCCAGCATAGGCCTCAAAGCCCTCGAAATAAACACTTGCAGATTCTGCAGAAGGAGTGTTTCAAAACTGTTCTATCAAAAGGAACGTTCAAGTCTGTGAGTTGAATGCATTCATCACACAGAAGTTTCTCAGAATGCTTCTGTCTAGTTTTTAGGTGAAGATATTTCATTTCCCAGCATAGGCCTCAAATCGCTCCAAATATCCACTTGCAGATTCTACAAAAAGTGTGTTTCAAAACTGCTCTTTCAAAAGGAAGCTTCAAGTCTGTGAGTTGAATGCACTCATCACAAAGAAGTTTCTGAGAATGCTTCTGTCTAGTTGTTATTTGAAGACATTTCCTTTTCCAGCCTAGGCCTCAAAGCGCTAGAAATAAACACTTGCAGCTTCTGCAGAAGCAGTGTTTCAAAACTGTTCTATCAAAAGGAACGTTCAAGTCTGTGAGTTGAATGCACTCGTCACAAAGAAGTTTCTGAGAATGCTTCTGTCTAGTTGTTATTTGAAGACATTTCCTTTTCCAGCCTAGGCCTCAAAGCGCCCGAAATAAACACTTGCAGATTCTGCAGAAGGAGGGTTTCAAAACTGTTCTATCAAAAGGAACGTTCAAGTCTGTGAGTTGAATGAACTCATCAGAAAGAAGTTTCTGAGAATGCTTCTGTCTAGTTGTTATTTGAAGACATTTCCTTTTCCAGCCTAGGCCTCAAAGCGCTCGAAATAAACACTTGCAGCTTCTGCAGAAGCAGTGTTTCAAAACTGTTCTATCAAAAGGAACGTTCAAGTCTGTGAGTTGAATGCACTCATCACAAAGAAGTTTCTGAGAATGCTTCTGTCTAGTTGTTATTTGAAGACATTTCCTTTTCCAGCCTAGGCCTCAAAGCGCTCGAAATAAACACTTGCAGATTCTGCAGAAGGAGGGTTTCAAAACTGTTCTATCAAAAGGAACGTTCAAGTCTGTGAGTTGAATGCATTCATCACACAGAAGTTTCTGAGAATGCTTCTGTCTAGTTTATAGGTGAAGATATTTCATTTCCCAGCATAGGACTCAAAGCGCTCCCAATATCTACTTGCAGATCCTACAAAAAGAGTGTTTCAAAACTGCTCTATGAAAGGGAAGGTTCAAGCCTTTGAGTTGAATGCACTCATCACACAGAAGTTTCTGAGAATGCTTCTGTGTAGTTGTTACTTGAAGACATTTCCTTTTCCAGCATAGGCCTCAAAGCGCTCGAAATAAACACTTGCAGATTATGCAGAAGGAGTGTTTCAAAACTGTTCTATCAAAAGGAGCGTTCAAGTCTGTGAGTTGAATGCACTCATCACACAGAAGTTTCTGAGAATGATTCTGTCTAGTTTGTAGGTGAAGATATTTCATTTCCCATCATAGGCCTCAAAGCGCTCCAAATATCCACTTGCAGATTCTACAAAAAGAGTGTTTCAAAACTGCTCTTTCAAAAGGAAGGTTCAAGTCTGTGAGTTGAATGCACTCATCACAAAGAAGTTTCTGAGAATGCTGCTGTGTAGTTGTTATTTAGAAGACATTTCCTTTTCCAGCATAGGCCTCAAAGCGCTCGAAATAAACACTTGCAGATTCTGCAGAAAGAGTGTTTCAAAACTGATCTATCAAAAGGAGCGTTCAAGTCTGTGAGTTGAATGCACTCATCACACAGAAGTTTCTGAGAATGCTTCTGTGTAGTTTTTAGGTGAAGATATTTCATTTCCCAGCATAGGCTTCAAAGCGCTCAAAATATCTACTTGCAGATTCTACAAAAAGAATGTTTCAAAACTGCTCTTTCAAAGGGATGGTTGAAGTCTGTGAGTTGAATGCCCACATCACAGAGAAGTTTCTGAGAATGCTTCTGTGTAGTTGTTATTTGAAGACATTTCCTTTCCCAGCTTGGGCCTCATAGCGCTCGAAATAAACACTTGTAGATGCTGCAGAAAGACTGTTTCAAAACTGTTCTATCAAAAGGAACGTTCAAGTCTGTGAGTTGAATGCACTCATCACACAGAAGTTTCTGAGAATGCTTCTGTCTAGTTTTTAGGTGAAGATATTTCATTTCCCAGCATAGGCCTCAAAGCGCTCCAAATATCTACTTGCAGATTCTACAAAAAGAGTGTTTCAAAACTGCTCTTTCAAAGGGATGGTTCAAGTCTGTGAGTTGAATGCACACAAAACAGAGAAGTTTCTGAGAATGCTTCTGTGTAGTTGTTATTTGGAGACATTTCCTTTTCCAGCTTGGGCCTCAAAGCGCTCGAAATAAACACTTGCAGATTCTGCAGAAAGAGTGTTTCAAAACTGTTCTATCAAAGGGAACGTTCAAGTCTGTGAGTTGAATGCACTCATCACACAGCAGTTTCTCAGAATGCTTCTATCTAGGTTTTAAGTGGAGACATTACCTTTCCCAGCATAGACCACACAGCGCTCCAAATATACACTAGCAGATTCTACAAAAAGAGTGTTCCAAAACTGCTCTTTCAAAAGAAACGTTCAAGTCTGTGAGTTGAATGCACTCGTCAGAAACAAGTTTCTGGGAATGCTTCTGTCTAGTCTCTATCTGAGGATGTTTCCTTTCCCAGCATTGGCCTCCAACAGCTCAAAATATGCACTTGCAGATTCTACAAAAAGAGAGTTTGAAAACTCTTCTACCAAAAAGAAGGTTCAACTCTGCGAGTAGAATGCACTCATCACAAAGAAGTTTCTGAGAATGCTTCTGTCTAGTTTTTATTTGAAGATATTTCCTTTTCCAGCGTAGGCCTCAGAGCGCTCCAAATAAACACATGCAGATTTTACAAAAGGAGTGTTTCCAAACTGCTCTATCAACAGGAATGTTCCAGTCTTTGAGTTGAATGCACTCATCACACAGAAGTTTCTGAGAATGCTTCTGTCTAGTTTTTAGGTGAAGATATTTCATTTCCCAGCATAGGCCTCAAAGCGCACAAAATATCCAATTGCAGATTCTAGAAAAAGAGTGTTTCAAAATTGCTCTTTCAAAGGGAAGGTTCGAGTCTGTGAGTTGAATGCACTCATCACAAAGAAGTTTCTGAGAATGCTTCTGTGTAGTTGTTATTTGAAGACATTTCCTTTTCCAGCGTAGGCCTCAATTCGCTCGAAATGAACACTTGCAGATTCTGCAGAAAGAGTGTTTCAAAACTGTTCTATCAAAAGGAACGTTCAAGTCTGTGAGTTGAATACACTCATCACACAGAAGTTTCTGAGAATGCTTCTGTCTAGTTTTTAAGTGGAGACGTTACATTTCCCAGCATAGGCCTCTCAGCGCTCCAAATATACACTAGCGGATTCCACAAAACGAGTGTTCCAAAACTGCTCTTTCAAAAGAATCGTTCAAGTCTGTGAGTTGAATGCACTCGTCACAAACAAGTTTCCGGGAATGCTTCTGTCTAGTCTCTATCTGAGGATGCTCCCTTTTCAAGCATTGGCCTCCAACAGCTCCAAATATGGACTTGCAGATTCTACAAAAAGAGAGTTTGAAAACTCTTCTACCAAAAAGAAGGTTCAACTCTGCGAGTGGAATGCACTCATCACAAAGAAGGTTCTGAGAATGCTTCTGTCTAGTTTTTATTTGAAGATATTTCCTTTTCCAGCATAGGCCTCAGAGCGCTCCAAATAAACACTTGCAGATTTTACAAAAGGAGTGTTTCCAAACTGCTCTATCAAAAGTAATGTTCAGGTCTGAGTTGAATGCACTCATCACACAGAAGTTTCTGAGAATGCTTCTGTCTAGTTTTTAGGTGAAGATATTTCATTTCCCAGCATAGGCCTCAAAGCGCTCCAAATATCCAATTGCAGATTCTAGAAAAAGAGTGTTTCAAAACTGCTCTTTCAAAAGGAAGGTTCAAGTCTGTGAGTTGAATGCACTCATCACAAAGAAGTTTCTGAGAATGCTTCTGTGTAGTTGTTATTTGAAGACATTTCCTTTTCCAGCATAGGCCTCAAATCGCTCGAAATGAACACTTGCAGATTCTGCAGAAAGAGTGTTTCAAAACTGTTCTATCAAAAGCAACGTTCAAGTCTGTGAGTTGAATGCACTCATCACACAGAAGTTTCTGAGAATGCTTCTGTATAGTTTTTAGGTGAAGATATCTCATTTCCCAGCATAGGCTTCAAAGCGCTCGAAATATCTACTTGCAGATTCTACAAAAAGAATGTTTCAAAACTGCTCTTTCAAAGGGATGGTTGAAGTCTGTGAGTTGAATGCCCACATCACAGAGAAGTTTCTGAGAATGCTTCTGTGTAGTTGTTATTTGAAGACATTTCCTTTTCCAGCATGGGCCTCAAAGCGCTCGAAATAAACACTTGCAGATTCTGCAGAAAGAGTGTTTCAAAACTGTTCTATCAAAAGGAACGTTCAAGTCTGTGAGTTGAATGCACTCATCACACAGAAGTTTCTGAGAATGCTTCTGTCTAGGTTTTAAGTGGAGACATTACCTTTCCCAGCATCGGCCTCAAAGCGCTCCAAATATCCAATTGCAGATCCTAGAAAAAGAGTGTTTCAAAACTGCTCTTTCAAAAGGAAGGTTCAAGTCTGTGAGTTGAATGCACTCATCACAAAGAAGTTTCTGAGAATGCTTCTGTGTAGTTGTTATTTGAAGACAGTTCCTTTTCAAGCATAGGCCTCAATTCGCTCGAAATGAACACTTGCAGATTCTGCAGAAAGAGTGTTTCAAATCCGTTCTATCAAAAGGAACGTTCAAGTCTGTGAGTTGAATGCACTCATCGCAAAGAAGTTTCTGAGAATGCTTCTGTGTAGTTTTTAAGTGGCGACATTACATTTCCCAGCATAGGCCTCACAGCGCTCCAAATATACACTAGCAGATTCCACAAAAAGAGTGTTCCAAAACTGCTCTTTCAAAAGAATCATTCAAGTCTGTGAGTTGAATGCACTCGTCACAAACAAGTTTCCGGGAATGCTTCTGTCTAGTCTCTCTGAGGATGCCCCCATTTCCAGCATTGGCCTCCAACAGCTCCAAATATGCACTTGCAGATTCTACAAAAAGAGAGTTTGAAAACTCTTCTACCAAAAAGAAGGTTCAACTCTGCGAGTAGAATGCACTCATCACAAAGAAGTTTCTGAGAATGCTTCTGTCTAGTTTTTATTTGAAGATATTTCCTTTTCCAGCATAGGTCTCAGAGCGCTCCAAATAAACACTTGCAGATTTTACAAAAGGAGTGTTTCCAAACTGCTCTATCAAAAGGAATGTTCAAGTCTGTGAGTTGAATGCACTCATCACACAGAAGTTTCTGAGAATGCTTCTGTCTAGTTTTTAGGTGAAGATATTTCATTTCCCAGCATTGGCCTCAAAGCGCTCCAAATATCCAACTGCAGATTCTAGAAAAAGAGTGTTTCAAAACTGCTCTTTCAAAAGGAAGGTTCAAGTCTGTGAGTTGAATGCACTCATCACAAAGAAGTTTCCGAGAATGCTTCTGTGTAGTTGTTATTTGAAGACATTTCCTTTTCCAGCATAGGCCTCAATTCGCTCGAAATGAACACTTGCAGATTCTGCAGAAAGAGTGTTTCAAAACTGTTCTACCAAAAGGAACGTTCAAGTCTGTGAGTTGAATGCACTCATCACACAGAACTTTCTGAGAATGCTTCTGTCTAGTTTTTAGGTGAAGATATTTCATTTCCCAGCATAGGCCTCAAAGCGCTCCAAATATCTACTTGCAGATTCTACAAAAAGAGTGTTTCAAAACTGCTCTTTCAAAGGGATGGTTCAAGTCTGTGAGTTGAATGCACACAAAACAGAGAAGTTTCTGAGAATGCTTCTGTGTAGTTGTTATTTGGAGACATTTCCTTTTCCAGCTTGGGCCTCAAAGCGCTCGAAATAAACACTTGCAGATTCTGCAGAAAGAGTGTTTCAAAACTGTTCTATCAAAAGTAACGTTCGAGTCTGTGAGTTGAATGCACTCATCACACAGCAGTTTCTGGGAATGCTTCTATCTAGGTTTTAAGTGGAGACGTTACATTTCCCAGCATAGGCCTCTCAGCGCTCCAAATATACACTAGCAGATTCCACAAAAAGAGTGTTCCAAAACTGCTCTTTCAAAAGAATCGTTCAAGTCTGTGAGTTGAATGCACTCGTCACAAACAAGTTTCCGGGAATGCTTCTGTCTAGTCTCTATCTGAGGATGCTCCCTTTTCAAGCATTGGCCTCCAACAGCTCCAAATATGGACTTGCAGATTCTACAAAAAGAGAGTTTGAAAACTCTTCTACCAAAAAGAAGGTTCAACTCTGCGAGTGGAATGCACTCATCACAAAGAAGGTTCTGAGAATGCTTCTGTCTAGTTTTTATTTGAAGATATTTCCTTTTCCAGCATAGGCCTCAGAGCGCTCCAAATAAACACTTGCAGATTTTACAAAAGGAGTGTTTCCAAACTGCTCTATCAAAAGTAATGTTCAAGTCTGTGAGTTGAATGCACTCATCACACAAAAGTTTCTGAGAATGCTTCTGTCTAGTTTTTATTTGAAGATATTTCCTTTTCCAGCATAGGCCTCAAATCGCTCGAAATGAACACTTGCAGATTCTGCAGAAAGAGTGTTTCAAAACTGTTCTGTCAAAAGGAACGTTCAAGTCTGTGAGTTGAATGCACTCATCACACAGAAGTTTCTGAGAATGCTTCTGCCTAGTTTTTAGGTGAAGATATTTCATTTCCCAGCATAGGACTGAAAGCGCTCCAAATATCCACTTGCAGATTCTACAAAAAGAGTGTTTCAAAACTGCTCTTTCAAAAGGAAGGTTCAAGTCTGTGAGTTGAATGCACTCATCACAAAGAAGTTTCTGAGAATGCTGCTGTGTATTTGTTATTTAGAAGACATTTCCTTTTCCAGCATAGGCCTCAAAGCGCTCGAAATAAACACTTGCAGATTCTGCAGAAAGAGTGTTTCAAAACTGATCTATCAAAAGGAGCGTTCAAGTCTGTGAGTTGAATGCACTCATCACACAGAAGTTTCTGAGAATGCTTCTGTCTAGGTTTTAAGTGGAGACATTACCTTTCCCAGCATAGGCCTCAAAGCGCCCCAAATATCCAATTGGAGATTCTAGAAAAAGAGTGTTTCAAAACTGCTCTTTCAAAAGGAAGGTTCAAGTCTGTGAGTTGAATGCACTCATCACAAAGAAGTTTCTGAGAATGCTTCTGTGTAGTTGTTATTTGAAGACAGTTCCTTTTCCAGCATAGGCCTCAATTCGCTCGAAATGAACACTTGCAGATTCTGCAGAAAGAGTGTTTCAAATCTGTTCTATCAAAAGGAACGTTCAAGTCTTTGAGTTGAATGCCCTCATCACAAAGAAGTTTCTGAGAATGCTTCTGTCTAGTTTTTAAGTGGAGACATTTCATTTCCCAGCATAGGCCTTTCAGCGCTCCAAATATACACTAGCAGATTCCACAAAAACAGTGTTCCAAAACTGCTCTTTCAAAAGAATCGTTCAAGTCTTTGAGTTGAATGCACTCGTCACAAACAAGTTTCCGGGAATGCTTCTGTCTAGTCTCTATCTGAGGATGCTCCCTTTTCCAGCATTGGCCTCCAACAGCTCCAAATATGCACTTGCAGATTCTACAAAAAGAGAGTTTGAAAACTCTTCTACCAAAAAGAAGGTTCAACTCTGTGAGTAGAATGCACTCATCACAAAGAAGTTTCTGAGAATGC
The DNA here is from genome assembly GCF_028885625.2 of Pongo pygmaeus. NCBI lineage: Eukaryota > Metazoa > Chordata > Mammalia > Primates > Hominidae > Pongo > Pongo pygmaeus. The sequence goes on along the minus strand of NC_072391.2, from coordinate 37,588,690 downwards.
TTCTGTCTAGTTTTTATTTGAAGATATTTCCTTTTCCAGCATAGGCCTCAGAGCGCTCCAAATAAACACTTGCAGATTTTACAAAAGGAGTGTTTCCAAACTGCTCTATCAAAAGGAATGTTCAAGTCTGTGAGTTGAATGCACTCATCACACAGAAGTTTCTGAGAATGCTTCTGTCTAGTTTTTAGGTGAAGATATTTCATTTCCCTGCATAGGCCTCAAAGCGCTCCAAATATCCAACTGCAGATTCTAGAAAAAGAGTGTTCCAAAACTGCTCTTTCAAAAGAAACGTTCAAGTCTGTGAGTTGAATGCACTCGTCACAAACAAGTTTCTGGGAATGCTTCTGTCTAGTCTCTATCTGAGGATGTTTCCTTTCCCAGCATTGGCCTCCAACAGCTCAAAATATGCACTTGCAGATTCTACAAAAAGAGAGTTTGAAAACTCTTCTACCAAAAAGAAGGTTCAACTCTGCGAGTAGAATGCACTCATCACAAAGAAGTTTCTGAGAATGCTTCTGTCTAGTTTTTATTTGAAGATATTTCCTTTTCCAGCGTAGGCCTCAGAGCGCTCCAAATAAACACATGCAGATTTTACAAAAGGAGTGTTTCCAAACTGCTCTATCAACAGGAATGTTCCAGTCTTTGAGTTGAATGCACTCATCACACAGAAGTTTCTGAGAATGCTTCTGTCTAGTTTTTAGGTGAAGATATTTCATTTCCCAGCATAGGCCTCAAAGCGCACAAAATATCCAATTGCAGATTCTAGAAAAAGAGTGTTTCAAAATTGCTCTTTCAAAAGGAAGGTTCGAGTCTGTGAGTTGAATGCACTCATCACAAAGAAGTTTCTGAGAATGCTTCTGTGTAGTTGTTATTTGAAGACATTTCCTTTTCCAGCGTAGGCCTCAATTCGCTCGAAATGAACACTTGCAGATTCTGCAGAAAGAGTGTTTCAAAACTGTTCTATCAAAAGGAACGTTCAAGTCTGTGAGTTGAATGCACTCATCACACAGAAGTTTCTGAGAATGCTTCTGTCTAGTTTTTAAGTGGAGACGTTACATTTCCCAGCATAGGCCTCTCAGCGCTCCAAATATACACTAGCGGATTCCACAAAACGAGTGTTCCAAAACTGCTCTTTCAAAAGAAACGTTCAAGTCTGTGAGTTGAATGCACTCGTCACAAACAAGTTTCCGGGAATGCTTCTGTCTAGTCGCTACCTGAGGATGCTCCCTTTTCAAGCATTGGCCTCCAACAGCTCCAAATATGGACTTGCAGATTCTACAAAAAGAGAATTTGAAAACTCTTCTACCAAAAAGAAGGTTCAACTCTGCGAGTGGAATGCACTCATCACAAAGAAGGTTCTGAGAATGCTTCTGTCTAGTTTTTATTTGAAGATATTTCCTTTTCCAGCATAGGCCTCAGAGCGCTCCAAATAAACACTTGCAGATTTTACAAAAGGAGTGTTTCCAAACTGCTCTATCAAAAGTAATGTTCAAGTCTGAGTTGAATGCACTCATCACACAGAAGTTTCTGAGAATGCTTCTGTCTAGTTTTTAGGTGAAGATATTTCATTTCCCAGCATAGGCCTCAAAGCGCTCCAAATATCCAATTGCAGATTCTAGAAAAAGAGTGTTTCAAAACTGCTCTTTCAAAAGGAAGGTTCAAGTCTGTGAGTTGAATGCACTCATCACAAAGAAGTTTCTGAGAATGCTTCTGTGTAGTTGTTATTTGAAGACATTTCCTTTTCCAGCATAGGCCTCAAATCGCTCGAAATGAACACTTGCAGATTCTGCAGAAAGAGTGTTTCAAAACTGTTCTATCAAAAGTAACGTTCAAGTCTGTGAGTTGAATGCACTCATCACACAGAAGTTTCTGAGAATGCTTCTGTATAGTTTTTAGGTGAAGATATTTCATTTCCCAGCATAGGCTTCATAGCGCTCGAAATATCTACTTGCAGATTCTACAAAAAGAATGTTTCAAAACTGCTCTTTCAAAGGGATGGTTGAAGTCTGTGAGTTGAATGCCCACATCACAGAGAAGTTTCTGAGAATGCTTCTGTGTAGTTGTTATTTGAAGACATTTCCTTTTCCAGCCTGGGCCTCAAAGAGCTCGAAATAAACACTTGCAGATTCTGCAGAAAGAGTGTTTGAAAACTGTTCTATCAAAAGGAACGTTCAAGTCTGTGAGTTGAATGCACTCATCACACAGAAGTTTCTGAGAATGCTTCTGTCTAGGTTTTAAGTGGAGACATTACCTTTCCCAGCATCGGCCTCAAAGCGCTCCAAATATCCAATTGCAGATCCTAGAAAAAGAGTGTTTCAAAACTGCTCTTTCAAAAGGAAGATTCAAGTCTGTGAGTTGAATGCACTCATCACAAAGAAGTTTCTGAGAATGCTTCTGTGTAGTTGTTATTTGAAGACAGTTCCTTTTCAAGCATAGGCCTCAATTCGCTCGAAATGAACACTTGCAGATTCTGCAGAAAGAGTGTTTCAAATCCGTTCTATCAAAAGGAACGTTCAAGTCTGTGAGTTGAATGCACTCATCACACAGAAGTTTCTGAGAATGCTTCTATCTAGGTTTTAAGTGGAGACATTACATTTCCCAGCATAGGCCTCTCAGCGCTCCAAATATACACTAGCAGATTCCACAAAAAGAGTGTTCCAAAACTGCTCTTTCAAAAGAATCGTTCAAGTCTGTGAGTTGAATGCACTCGTCACAAACAAGTTTCCGGGAATGCTTCTGTCTAGTCTCTATCTGAGGATGCTCCCTTTTCAAGCATTGGCCTCCAACAGCTCCAAATATGGACTTGCAGATTCTACAAAAAGAGAGTTTGAAAACTCTTCTACCAAAAAGAAGGTTCAACTCTGCGAGTGGAATGCACTCATCACAAAGAAGGTTCTGAGAATGCTTCTGTCTAGTTTTTATTTGAAGATATTTCCTTTTCCAGCATAGGCCTCAGAGCGCTCCAAATAAACACTTGCAGATTTTACAAAAGGAGTGTTTCCAAACTGCTTTATCAAAAGTAATGTTCAAGTCTGTGAGTTGAATGCACTCATCACACAGAAGTTTCTGAGAATGCTTCTGTCTAGTTTTTAGGTGAAGATATTTCATTTCCCAGCATAGGCCTCAAAGCGCTCCAAATATCCAATTGCAGATTCTAGAAAAAGAGTGTTTCAAAACTGCTCTTTCAAAAGGAAGTTTCAAGTCTGTGAGTTGAATGCACTCATCACAAAGAAGTTTGTGAGAATGCTTCTGTGTAGTTGTTATTTGAAGACATTTCCTTTTCCAGCATAGGCCTCAAATCGCTCGAAATGAACACTTGCAGATTCTGCAGAAAGAGTGTTTCAAAACTGTTCTGTCAAAAGGAACGTTCAAGTCTGTGAGTTGAATGCACTCATCACACAGAAGTTTCTGAGAATGCTTCTGCCTAGTTTTTAGGTGAAGATATTTCATTTCCCAGCATAGGACTGAAAGCGCTCCAAATATCCACTTGCAGATTCTAGAAAAAGAGTGTTTCAAAACTGCTCTTTCAAAAGGAAGGTTCAAGTCTGTGAGTTGAATGCACTCATCACAAAGAAGTTTCTGAGAATTCTGCTGTGTAGTTCTTATTTAGAAGACATTTCCTTTTCCAGCATAGGCCTCAAAGCGCTCGAAATAAACACTTGCAGATTCTGCAGAAAGAGTGTTTCAAAACTGATCTATCAAAAGGAGCGTTCAAGTATGTGAGTTGAATGCACTCATCACACAGAAGTTTCTGAGAATGCTTCTGTGTAGTTTTTAGGTGAAGATATTTCATTTCCCAGCATAGGCTTCAAAGCACTCGAAATATCTACTTGCAGATTCTACAAAAAGAATGTTTCAAAACTGCTCTTTCAAAGGGATGGTTGAAGTCTGTGAGTTGAATGCCCACATCACAGAGAAGTTTCTGAGAATGCTTCTGTGTAGTTGTTATTTGAAGACATTTCCTTTTCCAGCATGGGCCTCAAAGCGCTCGAAATAAACACTTGCAGATTCTGCAGAAAGAGTGTTTCAAAACTGTTCTATCAAAAGGAACGTTCAAGTCTGTGAGTTGAATGCACTCATCACACAGAAGTTTCTGAGAATGCTTCTGTCTAGTTTTTAGGTGAAGATATTTCATTTCCCTGCATAGGCCTCAAAGCGCTCCAAATATCCAACTGCAGATTCTAGAAAAAGAGTGTTTCAAAACTGCTCTTTCAAAAGGAAGGTTCAAGTCTGTGAGTTGAATGCACTCATCACAAAGAAGTTTCTGAGAATGCTTCTGTGTAGTTGTTATTTGAAGACATTTCCTTTTCCAGCATAGGCCTCAATTCGCTCGATATGAACACTTGCAGATACTGCAGAAAGAGTGTTTCAAAACTGTTCTATCAAAAGGAACGTTCAAGTCGGTGAGTTGAATGCTCTCATCACACAGAAGTTTCTGAGAATGCTTCTGTCTAGTTTTTAGGTGAAGATATTTCATTTCCCAGCATAGGCCTCAAAGCGCTCCAAATATCTACTTGCAGATTCTACAAAAAGAGTGTTTCAAAACTGCTCTTTCAAAGAGATGGTTCAAGTCTGTGAGTTGAATGCACACAAAACAGAGAAGTTTCTGAGAATGCTTCTGTGTAGTTGTTATTTGAAGACATTTCCTTTTCCAGCTTGGGCCTCAAAGCGCTCGAAATAAACACTTGCAGATTCTGCAGAAAGAGTGTTTCAAAACTGTTTTATCAAAAGGAACGTTCAAGTCTGTGAGTTGAATGCACTCATCACACAGCAGTTTCTGAGAATACTTCTGTCTAGGTTTTAAGTGGAGACATTACCTTTCCCAGCATAGGCCTCACAGCGCTCCAAATATACACTAGCAGATTCTACAAAAAGAGTGTTCCAAAACTGCTCTTTCAAAAGAAACGTTCAAGTCTTTGAGTTGAATGCACACGTCACAAACAAGTTTCTGGGAATGCTTCTGTCTAGTCTCTATCTGAGGATGTTTCCTTTCCCAGCATTGGCCTCCAACAGCTCCAAATATGCACTTGCAGATTCTACAAAAAGAGAGTTTGAAAACTCTTCTACCAAAAAGAAGGTTCAACTCTGTGAGTAGAATGCATTCATCACAAAGAAGTTTCTGAGAATGCTTCTGTCTAGTTTTTATTTGAAGATATTTCCTTTTCCAGCATAGGCCTCAGAGCGCTCCAAATAAACACTTGCAGATTTTACAAAAGGAGTGTTTCCAAACTGCTCTATCAACAAGAATGTTCCAGTCTGTGAGTTGAATGCACTCATCACACAGAAGTTTCTGAGAATGCTTCTGTCTAGTTTTTAGGTGAAGATATTTCGTTTCCCAGCATAGGCCTCAAAGCGCACAAAATATCCAATTGCAGATTCTAGAAAAAGAGTGTTTCAAAACTGCTCTTTCAAAAGGAAGGTTCGAGTCTGTGAGTTGAATGCAGTCATCACAAAGAAGTTTCTGAGAATTCTTCTGTGTAGTTGTTATTTGAAGACATTTCCTTTTCCAGCGTAGGCCTCAATTCGCTCGAAATGAACACTTGCAGATTCTGCAGGAAGAGTGTTTCAAAACTGTTCTATCAAAAGGAACGTTCAAGTCTGTGAGTTGAATGCACTCATCACACAGAAGTTTCTGAGAATGCTTCTGTCTAGGTTTTAAGTGGAGACATTACCTTTCCCAGGATAGGCCTCAAAGCGCTCCAAATATCCAATTGCAGATTCTAGAAAAAGAGTGTTTCAAAACTGCTCTTTCAAAAGGAAGGATCAAGTCTGTGAGTTGAATGCACTCATCACAAAGAAGATTCTGAGTATGCTTCTGTGTAGTTGTTATCTGAAGACAGTTCCTTTTCAAGCATAGGCCTCAATTCGCTCGAAATGAACACTTGCAAATTCTGCAGAAAGAGTGTTTCAAATCTGTTCTATCAAAAGGAACGCTCAAGTCTGTGAGTTGAATGCACTCATCACAAAGAAGTTTCTGAGAATGCTTCTGTCTAGTTTTTAAGTGGAGACATTACCTTTCCCAGCATAGGCCTCACAGCGTTCCAAATATACACTAGCAGATTCTACAAAAAGAGTGTTTCAAAACTGCTCTTTCAAAAGAAACGTTCAAGTCTGTGAGTTGAATGCACTCGTCACAAACAAGTTTCCGGGAATGCTTCTGTCTAGTCTCTATCTGAGGATGCTCCCTTTTCAAGCATTGGCCTCCAACAGCTCCAAATATGCACTTGCAGATTCTACAAAAAGAGAGTTTGAAAACTCTTCTACCAAAAAGAAGGTTCAACTCTGCGAGTAGAATGCACTCATCACAAAGAAGTTTCTGAGAATGCTTCTGTCTAGTTTTTATTTGAAGATATTTCCTTTTCCAGCATATGCCTCAGAGCGCTCCAAATAAACACTTGCAGATTTTACAAAAGGAGTGTTTCCAAACTGCTTTATCAAAAGTAATGTTCAAGTCTGTGAGTTGAATGCACTCATCACACAGAAGTTTCTGAGAATGCTTCTGTCTAGTTTTTAGGTGAAGATATTTCATTTCCCAGCATAGGCCTCAAAGCGCTCCAAATATCCAATTGCAGATTCTAGAAAAAGAGTGTTTCAAAACTGCTCTTTCAAAAGGAAGGTTCAAGTCTGTGAGTTGAATGCACTCATCACAAAGAAGTTTCTGAGAATGCTTCTGTGTAGTTGTTATTTGAAGACATTTCCTTTTCCAGCGTAGGCCTCAATTCGCTCGAAATGAACACTTGCAGATTCTGCAGAAAGAGTGTTTCAAAACTGTTCTATCAAAAGGAACGTTCAAGTCTGTGAGTTGAATGCACTCATCACACAGACGTTTCTGAGAATGCTTCTGTCTAGGTTTTAAGTGGAGACATTACCTTTCCCAGCATAGGCCTCAAAGCGCTCCAAATATCCAATTGCAGATTCTAGAAAAAGAGTGTTTCAAAACTGCTCTTTCAAAAGGAAGGTTCAAGTCTGTGAGTTGAATGCACTCATCCCAAAGAAGTTTCTGAGAATGCTTCTGTGTAGTTGTTATTTGAAGACATTTCCTTTTCCAGCGTAGGCCACAATTCGCTCGAAATGAACACTTCCAGATTCTGCAGAAAGAGTGTTTCAAAACTGTTCTATCAAAAGGAACGTTCAAGTCTGTGAGTTGAATGCACTCATCACACAGAAGTTTCTGAGAATGCTTCTGTCTAGTTTTTAAGTGGAGACATTACATTTCCCAGCATAGGCCTCTCAGCGCTCCAAATATACACTAGCAGATTCCACAAAAAGAGTGTTCCAAAACTGCTCTTTCAAAAGAATCGTTCAAGTCTGTGAGTTGAATGCACTCGTCACAAACAAGTTTCCGGGAATGCTTCTGTCTAGTCTCTATCTGAGGATGCTCCCTTTTCCAGCATTGGCCTCCAACAGCTCCAAATATGCACTTGCAGATTCTACAAAAAGAGAGTTTGAAATCTCTTCTACCAAAAAGAAGGTTCAACTCTGCGAGTAGAATGCACTCATCACAAAGAAGTTTCTGAGAATGCTTCTGTCTAGTTTTTATTTGAAGATATTTCCTTTTCCAGCATAGGCCTCAGAGCGCTCCAAATAAACACTTGCAGATTTTACAAAAGGAGTGTTTCCAAACTGCTCTATCAAAAGGAATGTTCAAGTCTGTGAGTTGAATGCACTCATCACACAGAAGTTTCTGAGAATGCTTCTGTCTAGTTTTTAGGTGAAGATATTTCATTTCCCAGCATAGGCCTCAAAGCGCTCCAAATATCCAACTGCAGATTCTAGAAAAAGAGTGTTTCAAAATGCTCTTTCAAAAGGAAGGTTCAAGTCTGTGAGTTGAATGCACTCATCACAAAGAAGTTTCCGAGAATGCTTCTGTGTAGTTCTTATTTGAAGACATTTCCTTTTCCAGCATAGGCCTCAATTCGCTCGAAATGAACACTTGCAGATTCTGCAGAAAGAGTGTTTCAAAACTGTTCTACCAAAAGGAACGTTCAAGTCTGTGAGTTGAATGCACTCATCACACAGAAGTTTCTGAGAATGCTTCTGTCTAGTTTTTAGGTGAAGATATTTCATTTCCCAGCATAGGCCTCAAAGCACTCCAAATATCTACTTGCAGATTCTACAAAAAGAGTGTTTCAAAACTGCTCTTTCAAAGGGATGGTTCAAGTCTGTGAGTTGAATGCACACAAAACAGAGAAGTTTCTGAGAATGCTTCTGTGTAGTTGTTATTTGGAGACATTTCCTTTTCCAGCTTGGGCCTCAAAGCGCTCGAAATAAACACTTGCAGATTCTGCAGAAAGAGTGTTTCAAAACTGTTCTATCAAAAGGAACGTTCAAGTCTGTGAGTTGAATGCACTCATCACACAGCAGTTTCTCAGAATGCTTCTATCTAGGTTTTAAGTGGAGACATTACCTTTCCCAGCATAGACCACACAGCGCTCCAAATATACACTAGCAGATTCTACAAAAAGAGTGTTCCAAAACTGCTCTTTCAAAAGAAACGTTCAAGTCTGTGAGTTGAATGCACTCGTCAGAAACAATTTTCTGGGAATGCTTCTATCTAGGCTCTATCTGAGGATGTTTCCTTTCCCAGCATTGGCCTCCAACAGCTCAAAATATGCACTTGCAGATTCTACAAAAAGAGAGATTGAAAACTCTTCTACCAAAAAGAAGGTTCAACTCTGCGAGTAGAATGCACTCATCACAAAGAAGTTTCTGAGAATGCTTCTGTCTAGTTTTTATTTGAAGATATTTCCTTTTCCAGCGTAGGCCTCAGAGCGCTCCAAATAAACACATGCAGATTTTACAAAAGGAGTGTTTCCAAACTGCTCTATCAACAGGAATGTTCCAGTCTTTGAGTTGAATGCACTCATCACACAGAAGTTTCTGAGAATGCTTCTGTCTAGTTTTTAGGTGAAGATATTTCATTTCCCAGCATAGGCCTCAAAGCGCACAAAATATCCAATTGCAGATTCTAGAAAAAGAGTGTTTCAAAACTGCTCTTTCAAAAGGAAGGTTCGAGTCTGTGAGTTGAATGCACTCATCACAAAGAAGTTTCTGAGAATGCTTCTGTGTAGTTGTTATTTGAAGACATTTCCTTTTCCAGCGTAGGCCTCAATTCGCTCGAAATGAACACTTGCAGATTCTGCAGAAAGAGTGTTTCAAAACTGTTCTATCAAAAGGAACGTTCAAGTCTGTGAGTTGAATGCACTCATCACACAGAAGTTTCTGAGAATGCTTCTGTCTAGTTTTTAAGTGGAGACGTTACATTTCCCAGCATAGGCGTCTCAGCGCTCCAAATATACACTAGCAGATTCCACAAAAAGAGTGTTCCAAAACTGCTCTTTCAAAAGAATCGTTCAAGTCTGTGAGTTGAATGCACTCGTCACAAACAAGTTTCCGGGAATGCTTCTGTCTAGTCTCTATCTGAGGATGCTCCCTTTTCAAGCATTGGCCTCCAACAGCTCCAAATATGGACTTGCAGATTCTACAAATGAGAGTTTGAAAACTCGTCTACCAAAAAGAAGGTTCAACTCTGCGAGTGGAATGCACTCATCACAAAGAAGGTTCTGAGAATGCTTCTGTCTAGTTTTTATTTGAAGATATTTCCTTTTCCAGCATAGGCCTCAGAGCGCTCCAAATAAACACTTGCAGATTTTACAAAAGGAGTGTTTCCAAACTGCTCTATCAAAAGTAATGTTCAAGTCTGTGAGTTGAATGCACTCATCACACAGAAGTTTCTGAGAATGCTTCTGTCTAGTTTTTAGGTGAAGATATTTCATTTCCCAGCATAGGCCTCAAAGCGCTCCAAATATCCAATTGCAGATTCTAGAAAAAGAGTGTTTCAAAACTGCTCTTTCAAAAGGAAGGTTCAAGTCTGTGAGTTGAATGCACTCATCACAAAGAAGTTTCTGAGAATGCTTCTGTGTAGTTGTTATTTGAAGACATTTCCTTTTCCAGCATAGGCCTCAAATCGCTCGAAATGAACACTTGCAGATTCTGCAGAAAGAGTGTTTCAAAACTGTTCTATCAAAAGTAACGTTCAAGTCTGTGAGTTGAATGCACTCATCACACAGAAGTTTCTGAGAATGCTTCTGTATAGTTTTTAGGTGAAGATATTTCATTTCCCAGCATAGGCTTCAAAGCGCTCGAAATATCTACTTGCAGATTCTACAAAAAGAATGTTTCAAAACTGCTCTTTCAAACGGATGGTTGAAGTCTGTGAGTTGAATGCCCACATCACAGAGAAGTTTCTGAGAATGCTTCTGTGTAGTTGTTATTTGAAGACATTTCCTTTTCCAGCATGGGCCTCAAAGCGCTCGAAATAAACACTTGCAGATTCTGCAGAAGGAGTGTTTCAAAACTGTTCTATCAAAAGGAACGTTCAAGTCTGTGAGTTGAGTGCACTCATCACACAGAAGTTTCTGAGAATGCTTCTGTCTAGGTTTTAAGTGGAGACATTACCTTTCCCAGCATCGGCCTCAAAGCGCTCCAAATATCCAATTGCAGACCCTAGAAAAAGAGTGTTTCAAAACTGCTCTTTCAAAACGAAGGTTCAAGTCTGTGAGTTGAATGCACTCATCACAAAGAAGTTTCTGAGAATGCTTCTGTGTAGTTGTTATTTGAAGACAGTTCCTTTTCAAGCATAGGCCTCAATTCGCTCGAAATGAACACTTGCAGATTCTGCACAAAGAGTGTTTCAAATCCGTTCTATCAAAAGGAACGTTCAAGTCTGTGAGTTGAATGCACTCATCACAAAGAAGTTTCTGAGAATGCTTCTGTGTAGTTTTTAAGTGGCGACATTACATTTCCCAGCATAGGCCTCACAGCGCTCCAAATATACACTAGCAGATTCCACAAAAAGAGTGTTCCAAAACTGCTCTTTCAAAAGAATCGTTCAAGTCTGTGAGTTGAATGCACTCGTCACAAACAAGTTTCCGGGAATGCTTCTGTCTAGTCTCTCTGAGGATGCTCCCATTTCCAGCATTGGCCTCCAACAGCTCCAAATATGCACTTGCAGATTCTACAAAAAGAGAGTTTGAAAACTCTTCTACCAAAAAGAAGGTTCAACTCTGCGAGTAGAATGCACTCATCACAAAGAAGTTTCTGAGAATGCTTCTGTCTAGTTTTTATTTGAAGATATTTCCTTTTCCAGCATAGGTCTCAGAGCGCTCCAAATAAACACTTGCAGATTTTACAAAAGGAGTGTTTCCAAACTGCTCTATCAAAAGGAATGTTCAAGTCTGTGAGTTGAATGCACTCATCATACAGAAGTTTCTGAGAATGCTTCTGTCTAGTTTTTAGGTGAAGATATTTCATTTCCCAGCATTGGCCTCAAAGCGCTCCAAATATCCAACTTCAGATTCTAGAAAAAGAGTGTTTCAAAACTGCTCTTTCAAAAGGAAGGTTCAAGTCTGTGAGTTGAATGCATTCATCACAAAGAAGTTTCTGAGAATGCTTCTGTGTAGTTGTTATTTGAAGACATTTCCTTTTCCAGCATAGGCCTCAATTCGCTCGAAATGAACACTTGCAGATTCTGCAGAAAGAGTGTTTCAAAACTGTTCTATCAAAAGGAACGTTCAAGTCTGTGAGTTGAATGCACTCATGACACAGAAGTTTCTGAGAATTCTTCTGTCTAGTTTTTAGGTGAAGATATTTCATTTCCCATCATAGGCCTCAAAGCGCTCCAAATATCTACTTGCAGATTCTACAAAAAGAGTGTTTCAAAACTGCTCTTTCAAAGGGATGGTTCAAGTCTGTGAGTTGAATGCACACAAAACAGAGAAGTTTCTGAGAATGCTTCTGTGTAGTTGTTATTTGGAGACATTTCCTTTTCCAGCTTGGGCCTCAAAGCGCTCGAAATAAACACTTGCAGATTCTGCAGAAAGAGTGTTTCAAAACTGTTCTATCAAAAGGAACGTTCAAGTCTGTGAGTTGAATGCACTCATCACACAGCAGTTTCTCAGAATGCTTCTATCTAGGTTTTAAGTGGAGACATTACCTTTCCCAGCATAGGCCTCACAGCGCTCCAAATATACACTAGCAGATTCTACAAAAAGAGTGTTCCAAAACTGCTCTTTCAAAAGAAACGTTCAAGTCTGTGAGTTGAATGCACTCGTCACAAACAAGTTTCTGGAAATGCTTCTGTCTAGTCTCTACCTGAGGATGTTCCCTTTTCCAGCATTGTCCTCCAACAGCTCCAATTATGCACTTGCAGATTCTACAAAAAGAGAGATTGAAAACCCTTCTATCAAAAAGAAGGTTCAACTCTGCGAGTAGAATGCACTCATCCCAAAGAAGTTTCTGAGAATGCTTCTGTCTAGTTTTAATTTGAAGATATTTTCTTTTCCAGCATAGGCCTCAGAGCGCTCCAAATAAACACTTGCAGATTTTACAACAGGAGTGTTTCCAAACTGCTCTATCAAAAGGAATGTTCAAGTCTGTGAGTTGAATGCACTCATCACACAGAAGTTTCTAAGAATGCTTCTCTCTAGTTTTTAGGTGAAGATATTTCATTTCCCGGCATAGGAATGAAATCGCTCCAAATATCCACTTGCAAATTCTACAAGAAGAGTGTTTCAAAACTGCTCTTTCAAAAGGAAGGTTCATGTCTGTGAGTTGAATGCACTCATCACAAAGAAGTTTCTGAGAATGCTTCTGTGTAGTTGTTATTTGAAGACATTTCCTTTTCTAGCATAGGCCTCAAATCGCTCGAAATGAACAATTGCAGATTCTGCAGAAAGAGTGTTTCAAAGCTGTTCTATCAAAAGGTGCGTTCAAGTCTGTGGGTTGAATGCACTCATCACACAGAAGTCTCTGAGAATGCTTCTGTGTAGTTTTTAGGCGAAGACATTTCATTTCCCAGCATAGGCCTCACAGCGCTCCAAATATCCACTTGTAGATTCTACAAAAAGAGTGTTTCAAAACTGCTCTTTCAAAAGGAAGGTTCAAGTCTGTGAGTTGAATGCACTCATCACAAAGAAGTTTCTGGGAATGTTTCTGTCTAGTCTCTATCTGAGGATGTTTCCTTTCTCAGCATTGGCCTTAAACAGCTCCAAATATGCACTTGCAGATTCTACAAAAAGAAAGATTGAAAACCCTTCTATCAAAAAGAAGGTTCAACTCTGCGAGTAGAATGCACTCATCACAAAGAAGTTTCTGAGAATGCTTCTGTCTAGTTTTTATTTGAAGATATTTCCTTTTCCAGCATAGGCCTCAGAGAGCTCCAAATAAACACTTGCAGATTTTACAACAGGAGTGTTTCCAAACTGCTCTATCAAAAGGAATGTTCAAGTCTGTGAGTTGAATGCACTCATCACACAGAAGTTTCTGAGACTGCTTCTGTCTAGTTTTTATTTGAAGATATTTCCTTTTCCAGCTTAGGCCTCAGAGCGCTCCAAATAAACACTTGCAGATTTTACAAAAGGAGTGTTTCCAAACTGCTCTATCAAAAGGAATGTTCAAGTCTGTGAGTTGAATGCACTCATCACACAGAAGTTTCTCAGAATGCTTCTGTCTGGTTTTTACGTGAAGATATTTCATTTCCCAGCATAGGCCTCAAAGCGCTCTAAATATCCTCTTGCAGATTCTACAAAAAGAGTGTTTCAAAACTGCTCTTTCAAAAGGAAGGTTCAAGTCTGTGAGTTGAATGCACTCATCACAAAGAAGTTTCTGAGAATGCTTCTGTGTAGTTGTTATTTGAAGACATTTCCTTTTCCAGCATAGGCCTCAAAGCGCTCGAAATAAACACTTGCAGCTTCTGCAGAAGGAGTATTTCAAAACTGTTCTATCAAAAGGAACGTTCAAGTCTGTGAGTTGAATGCATTCATCACACAGAAGTTTCTGAGAATGCTTCTGTCTAGTTTTTAGGTGAAGATATTTCATTTCCCAGCATAGGCCTCAAAGCGCTCCAAATATCTACTTGCAGATTCTACAAAAAGAGTGTTTCAAAACTGCTCTATCAAAGGGAATGTTCAAGTCTGTGAGTTGAATGCACTCATCACAAAGAAGTTTCTGAGAATGCTTCTGTGTAGTTGTTATTTCAAGACATTTCCTTTTCCAGCGTAGGCCTCAATTTGCTAGAAATGAACAGTTGCAGATTCTGCAGAAAGAGTGTTTCAAAACTGTTCTATCAAAAGGAACGTTCAAGTCTGTGAGTTGAACGCACTCATCACACAGAAGTTTCTGAGAATGCTTCTGTCTAGTTTTTAAGTGGAGACATTACATTTCCCAGCATAGGCCTCTCAGCGCTCCAAATATACACTAGCAGATTCCACAAAAAGAGTGTTCCAAAACTGCTCTTTCAAAAGTAACGTTCAAGTCTGTGAGTTGAATACACTCGTCACAAACAAGTTTCTGGGAATGCTTCTCTGTAGTCCCTATCTGAGGATGTTTCCTTTCCAAGCTTTGGCCCCCAACATCTCCAAATATGCACTTGCAGATTCTACAAAAAGAGAGTTTGAAAACTCTTCTACCAAAAAGAAGGTTCAACTCTGCGAGTAGAATGCACTCATCACAAAGTAGTTTCTGAGAATGCTTCCGTCTAGTTTTTATTTGAAGATATTTCCTTTTCCTGCATAGGCCTCAGAGCGCTTCAAACAAACACTTGCAGATTTTTCAATAGGAGTGTTTCCAAACTGCTCTATCAAAAGGAATGTTCAAGTCTGTGAGTTGAATGCACTCATCACAAAGTAGTTTCTGAGAATGCTTCTGTCTAGTTTTTAGGTGAAGATATTTCATTTCCCAGCATAGGCCTGAAAGCGCTCCAAATATCCACTTGCAGAATCTAAGAAAAGAGTGTTTCAAAACTGCTCTTTCAAAAGGAAGGTTCAAGTCTGTGAGGTGAATGCACTCATCACAAAGAAGTTTCTGAGAATGCTTCTGTGTAGTTGTTATTTGAAGACATTTGCTTTTCCAGCATAGGCCTCAAAGCGCTCGAAATAAACACTTGCAGATTCTGCAGAAAGAGGGTTTCAAAACTGTTCTATCAAAAGGAGCGTTCAAGTCTGTGAGTTGAATGCACTCATCAAACAGAAGTTTCTGAGAATGTTTCTGTCTAGTTTTTAATTGGAGACATTACATTTCCCAGCATAGGCCTCTAAGCGCTCCAAATATACACTAGCAGATTCCACAAAAAGAGTGTTACAAAGCTGCTCTTTCAAAAGAATCGTTCAAGTCTGTGAGTTGAATGCACTCGTCACAAACAAGTTTCTCGGAATGCTTCTGTCTAGTCTCTATCTGAGGATGTTCCCTTTTCCAGAATTGGCCTACAACAGCTGCAAATATGCACTTGCAGATTGTACAAAAAGAGAGTTTGAAAACTCTTCTATCAAAAAGAAGGTTCAACTCTGCGAGTAGAATGCACTCATCACAAAGAAGTTTCTGAGAATGCTTCTGTCTAGTTTTTATTTGAAGATATTTCCTTTTCCAGCATAGGCCTCAGAGCGCTCCAAATAAACACTTGCAGATTTTACAAAAGGAGTGTTTCCAAACTGCTCTATCAAAAGGAATGTTCAAGTCTGTGAGTTGAATGCACTCATCACACAGAAGTTTCTGAGAATGCTTCTGTCTAGTTTTTAGGTGAAGATATTTCATTTCCCAGTATAGGCCTCAAAGCGCTCCAAATATCCAATTGCAGATTCTAGAAAAAGAGTGTTTCAAAACTGCTCTTTCAAAAGGAAGGTTCAAGTCTGTGAGTTGAATGCACTCATCACAAAGAAGTTTCTGAGAATGCTTCTGTGTAGTTGTTATTTGAAGACATTTCCTTTTCCAGCATAGGCCTCAATTCGCTCGAAATGAACACTTGCAGATTCTGCAGAAAGAGTGTTTCAAAACTGTTCTATCAAAAGGAACGTTCAAGTCTGTGAGTTGAATGCACTCATCACACAGAAGTTTCTGAGAATGCTTCTGTATAGTTTTTAGGTGAAGATATTTCATTTCCCAGCATAGGCTTCAAAGCGCTCGAAATATCTACTTGCAGATTCTACAAAAAGAATGTTTCAAAACTGCTCTTTCAAAGGGATGGTTGAAGTCTGTGAGTTGAATGCCCACATCACAGAGAAGTTTCTGAGAATGCTTCTGTGTAGTTGTTATTTGAAGACATTTCCTTTTCCAGCATGGGCCTCAAAGCGCTCGAAATAAACACTTGCAGATTCTGCAGAAAGAGTGTTTCAAAACTGTTCTATCAAAAGGAACGTTCAAGTCTGTGAGTTGAATGCACTCATCACACAGAAGTTTCTGAGAATGCTTCTGTCTAGGTTTTAAGTGGAGACATTACCTTTCCCAGCATAGGCCTCAAAGCGCTCCAAATATCCAATTGCAGATTCTAGAAAAAGAGTGTTTCAAAACTGCTCTTTCAAAGGGATGGTTCAAGTCTGTGAGTTGAATTCACACATCACAGAGAAGTTTCTGAGAATGCTTCTCTGTAGTTGTTATTTGAAGACATTAACTTTTCCAGCCTGGGCCTCAAAGCCCTCGAAATAAACACTTGCAGATTCTGCAGAAAGAGTGTTTCAAAACTGTTCTATCAAAAGGAACGTTCAAGTCTGTGAGTTGAATGCATTCATCACACAGAAGTTTCTGAGAATGATTCTGTCTAGCTTTTAGGTGAAGATATTTCATTTTCCAGCATAGGCCTCAAAGAGCTCCAAATATCTACTTGCAGATTCCACAAAAAGTGTGTTTCAAAACTGCTCTTTCAAAAGGAAGGTTCAAGTCTGTGAGTTGAATGCACTCATCACAAAGAAGTTTCTGAGAATGCTTCTGTCTTGTTGTTATTTGAAGACATTTCCTTTTCTAGCACAGGCCTCAAATCGCTCGAAATGAACACTTGCAGATACTGCAGAAAGAGTGTTTCAAAGCTGTTCTATCAAAAGGAACGTTCAAGTCTGTGAGTTGAATGCACTCATCACACAGAAGTTTCTGAGAATGCTTCTGTGTAGTTTTTAGGCGAAGAAATTTCATTTCCCAGCATAGGCCTCACAGCGCTCCAAATATCCACTTGTAGATTCTACAAAAAGAGTGTTTCAAAACTGCTCTTTCAAAAGGAAGGTTCAAGTCTGTGAGTTGAATGCACTCATCACAAAGAAGTTTCTGAGAATGCTTCTGTGTAGTTGTTATTTGAAGACAGTTCCTTTTCAAGCATAGGCCTCAATTCGCTCGAAATGAACACTTGCAGATTCTGCAGAAAGAGTGTTTCAAATCTGTTCTATCAAAAGGAACGTTCAAGTCTGTGAGTTGAATGCACTCATCACAAAGAAGTTTCTGAGAATGCTTCTGTGTAGTTTTTAAGTGGAGACATTACATTTCCCAGCATAGGCCTCTCAGCGCTCCAAATATACACTAGCAGATTCCACAAAAAGAGTGTCCCAAAACTGTTCTTTCAAAAGAATCGTTCAAGTCTGTGAGTTGAATGCACTGGTCACAAACAAGTTTCCGGGAATGCTCCTGTGTAGTCTCTATCTGAGGATGCTCCCTTTTCGAGCATTGGCCTCCAACAGCTCCAAATATGCACTTGCAGATTCTACAAAAAGAGAGTTTGAAAACTCTTCTACCAAAAAGAAGGTTCAACTCTGCGAGTAGAATGCACTCATCACAAAGAAGTTTCTGAGAATGCTTCTGTCTAGTTTTTATTTGAAGATATTTCCTTTTCCAGCATAGGCCTCAGAGCGCACCAAATAAACACTTGCAGATTTTACAAAAGGAGTGTTTCCAAACTGCTCTATCAAAAGGAAAGTTCAAGTCTGTGAGTTGAATGCACTCATCACACAGAAGTTTCTGAGAATGCTTCTGTCTAGTTTTTACGTGAAGATATTTCATTTCCCAGCATAGGCCTCAAAGCGCTGCAAATATCCAACTGCAGATTCTAGAAAAAGAGTGTTTCAAAACTGCTTTTTCAAAAGGAAGGTTCAAGTCTGTGAGTTGAATGCACTCATCACAAAGAAGTTTCTGAGAATGCTTCTGTGTAGTTGTTATTTGAAGACATTTCCTTTTCCAGCCTAGGCCTCAATTCGCTCGAAATGAACACTTGCAGATTCTGCAGAAAGAGTGTTTCCAAACTGCTCTATCAAAAGGAACGTTCAAGTCTGTGAGTTGAATGCACTCATCACACAGATGTTTCTGAGAATGCTTCTGTCTAGTTTTTAGGTGAAGATATTTCATTTCCCAGCATAGGCCTGAAAGCGCTCCAAATATCCAATTGCAGATTCTAGAAAAAGAGTGTTTCAAAACTGCTCTTTCAAAAGGAAGGTTCAAGTCTGTGAGTTGAATACACTCATCACAAAGAAGTTTCTGAGAATGCTTCTGTGTAGTTGTTATTTGAAGACATTTCCTTTTCCAGCATAGGCCTCAATTCGATCGAAATGAACACTTGCAGATTCTGCAGAAAGAGTGTTTCAAAACTCTTCTATCAAAAGGAACGTTCAAGTCTGTGAGTTGAATGCACTCGTCACAAACAAGTTTCTGGAAATGCTTCTGTCTAGTCTCTATCTGAGGATGTTCCCTTTTCCAGCATTGTCCTCCATCAGCTCCAAATATGCACTTGCAGATTCTACAAAAAGAGAGATTGAAAACCCTTGTATCAAAAAGAAGGTTCAACTCTGCGAGTAGAATGCACTCATCACAAAGAAGTTTCTGAGAATGCTTCTGTCTAGTTTTTATTTGAAGATATTTCCTTTTCCAGCATAGGCCTCAGAGCGCTCCAAATAAACACTTGCAGATTTTACAACAGGAGTGTTTCCAAACTGCTCTATCAAAACGAATGTTCAAGTCTGTGAGCTGAATGCACTCATCACACAGAAGTTTCTGAGAATGCTTCTCTCTAGTTTTTAGGTGAAGATATTTCATTTCCCAGCATAGGCCTCAAAGTGCTCCATATATCCACTAGCAGATTCTACAAAAAGAGTGTTTCAAAACTGCCCTTTCAAAAGGAAGGTTCAAGTCTGTGAGTTGAATGCACTCATCAGAAAGAAGTTTCTGAGAATGCTTCTGTGTAGTTGTTATTTGAAGACATTTCCTTTTTCAGCATAGGCCTCAAAGCGCTCGAAATAAACACTTGCAGATTCTGCAGAAGGAGTGTTTCAAAACTGTTCTATCAAAGGGAACGTTCAAGTCTGTGAGTTGAATGCACTCATCACACAGAAGTTTCTGAGAATGCTTCTGTCTAGTTTGTAGGTGAAGATATTTCATTTCCCAGCATATCCCTCAAAGCGCTCCAAATATCCACTTGCAGATTCTATAAAAAGTGTGTTTCAAAACTGCTCTTTCAAAAGGAAGGTTCAAGTCTGTGAGTTGAATGCACTCATCACAAAGAAGTTTCTGAGAATGCTTCTGTGTAGTTGTTATTTGAAGACATTTTCTTTTCCAGCATAGGCATCAAATCGCTCGAAATGAACACTTGCAGATTCTGCAGAAAGAGTGTTTCAAAACTGTTCTATCAAAAGGAACGTTCAAGTCTGTGAGTTGAATTCACTCATCTCACAGAAGTTTCTGAGATTGCTTCTGTCTAGTTTTTAAGTGGAGACATTACATTTCCCAGCATAGGCCTCTCATCGCTCCAAATATACAGTAGCAGATTCCACAAAAAGAGTGTTTCAAAACTGCTCTTTCAAAGGGAAGGTTCAAGTCTGTGAGTTGAATGCACTCATCACAAAGGAGTTTCTGAGAATGTTTCTGTGTAGTTGTTATTTGAAGACATTTCCCTTTCCAGCATAGGCCTCAAAGCGCTTGAAATAAACACTTGCAAATTCTGCAGAAGGAGTGTTTCCAAACTGTTCTATCAAAAGGAACGTTCAAGTCTTTGAGTTGAATGCACTCATCACACAGAAGTTTCTGAGAATGTTTCTGTCTAGTTTTTAAGTGGAGACATTACATTTCCCAGCATAGGCCTCAAAGCGCTCCAAATATACACTAGCAGATTACACAAAAAGTGTGTTCCAAAACTGCTCTTTCAAAAGAAACGTTCAAGTCTGTGAGTTGAATCCACTCGTCACAAACAAGTTTCTGGGAATGCTTCTGTCTAGTCTCTATCTGAGGATGTTCCCTTTTCCAGCATTGGCCTCCAACAGCTCCAAATATGCACTTGCAGATTCTACAAAAAGAGAGTTTGAAAACTCTTCTATCAAAAAGAAGGTTCAACTCTGCGAGTAGAATTCACTCATCACAAAGAAGTTTCTGAGAATGCTTCTGTCTAGTTTTTTTTGAAGCTATTTCCTTTTCCAGCATAGGCCTCAGAGCGCTCCAAATAAACACTTGCAAATGTTACAAAAGGAGTGTTTCCAAACTGCTCTATCAAAAGGAATGTTCAAGTCTGTGAGTTGAATGCACTCATCACACAGAAGTTTCTGAGAATGCTTCTATCTAGTTTTTAGGTGAAGATATTTCATTTTCCAGCATAGGCCTCAAAGAGCTCGAAATATCTACTTGCAGAATCCACAAAAAGAGTTTCAAAACTGCTCTTTCAAAAGGAAGGTACAAGTCTGTGAGTTGAATGCGCTCATCACAAAGAAGTTTCTGAGAATTCTTCTATCTAGTTGTTATTTTAAGACATTTCCTTTTCCAGCATAGGCCTCAAAGCGCTCGAAATAAACACTTGCAGTTTCAGCAGAAGGAGTGTTTTAAAAATGTTCTATCAAAAGGAACGTTCAAGTCTGTGAGTTGAATGCACTCATCACACAGAAGTTTCTGAGAATGCTTCTGTCTAGTTTGTAGGTGAAGATATTTCATTTCCCAGCATAGGCCTCAAAGCGCTCCAAATATCTACTTGCAGATTCTACAAAAAGAGTGTTTCAAAACTGCTCTTTCAAAGCGATGGTTCAAGTCTGTGAGTTGAATGCACACATCACAGAGAAGTTTCTGAGAATGCTTCTCTGTAGTTGTTATTTGAAGACATTAACTTTTCCAGCATATGCCTCAGAGCGCTCCAAATAAACACTTGCAGATTTTACAAAAGGAGTGTTTCCAAACTGCTTTATCAAAAGTAATGTTAAAGTCTGTGAGTTGAATGCACTCATCACACAGAAGTTTCTGAGAATGCTTCTGTCTAGTTTTTAGGTGAAGATATTTCATTTCCCAGCATAGGCCTCAAAGCGCTCCAAATATCCACTTGCAGATTCTAGAAAAAGAGTGTTTCAAAACTGCTCTTTCAAAAGGAAGGTTCAAGTCTGTGAGTTGAATGCACTCATCACAAAGATGTTTCTGAGAATGCTTCTGTGTAGTTGTTATTTGAAGACATTTCCTTTTCCAGCTTGGGCCTCAAAGCGCTCGAAATAAACACTTGCAGATTCTGCAGAAAGAGTGTTTCAAAACTGTTCTATCAAAAGGAACGTTCAAGTCTGTGAGTTGAATGCACTCATCACACAGCAGTTTCTGAGAATGCTTCTGTCTAGGTTTTAAGTGGAGACATTACCTTTCCCAGCATAGGCCTCACAGCGCTCCAAATATACACTAGCAGATTCTACAAAAAGAGTGTTCCAAAACTGCTCTTTCAAAAGAAACGTTCAAGTCTGTGAGTTGAATGCATTCGTCACAAACAAGTTTCTGGGAATGCTTCTGTCTAGTCTCTATCTGAGGATGTTTCCTTTCCCAGCATTGGCCTCCAACAGCTCCAAATATGCACTTGCAGATTCTACAAAAAGAGAGTTTGAAAACTCTTCTACCAAAAAGAAGGTTCAACTCTGCGAGTAGAATGCACTCATCACAAAGAAGTTTCTGAGAATGCTTCTGTCTAGTTTTTATTTGAAGATATTTCCTTTTCCAGCATAGGCCTCAGAGCGCTCCAAATAAACACTTGCAGATTTTACAAAAGAAGAGTTTCCACACTGCTCTATCAACAGGAATGTTCCAGTCTGTGAGTTGAATGCACTCATCACACAGAAGTTTCTGAGAATGCTTCTGTCTAGTTTGTTGGTGAAGATATTTCATTTCCCAGCATAGGCCTCAAAGCGCACAAAATATCCAATTGCAGATTCTAGAAAAAGAGTGTTTCAAAACTGCTTTTTCAAAAGGAAGGTTCGAGTCTGTGAGTTGAATGTACTAATCACAAAGAAGATTCTGAGAATGCTTCTGTGTAGCTGTTATTTGAAGACATTTCCTTTTCCAGCATAGGCCTCAATTCGCTCGAAATGAACACTTGCAGATTCTGCAGAAAGAGTGTTTCAAAACTGTTCTATCAAAAGGAACGTTCAAGTCTGTGAGTTGAATGCACTCATCACACAGAAGTTTCTGAGAATGCTTCTGTCTAGTTTTTAAGTGGAGACGTTACATTTCCCAGCATAGGCCTCTCAGCGCTCCAAATATACACTAGCAGATTCCACAAAAAGAGTGTTCCAAAACTGCTCTTTCAAAAGAATCGTTCAAGTCTGTGAGTTGAATGCACTCGTCACAAACAAGTTTCCGGGAATGCTTCTGTATAGTCTCTATCTGAGGATGCTCCCTTTTCCAGCATTGGCCTCCAACAGCTCCAAATATGCACTTGCAGATTCTACAAAAAGAGAGTTTTAAAACTCTTCTACCAAAAAGAAGGTTCAACTCTGCGAGTAGAATGCACTCATCACACAGAAGTTTCTGAGAATGCTTCTGTCTAGTTTTTATTTGAAGATATTTCCTTTTCCAGCATAGGCCTCAGAGCGCTCCAAATACACACTTGCAGATCTTACAAAAGCAGTGTTTCCAAACTGCTTTATCAAAAGTAATGTTCAAGTCTGTGAGTTGAATGCACTCATCACACAGAAGTTTCTGAGAATGCTTCTGTCTAGTTTTTAGGTGAAGATATTTCATTTCCCAGCATAGGCCTCAAAGCGCTCCAAATATCCAAATGCAGATTCTAGAAAAAGAGTGTTTCAAAACTGCTCTTTCAAAAGGAAGGTTCAAGTCTGTGAGTTGAATGCACTCATCACAAAGAAGTTTCTGAGAATGCTTCTGTGTAGTTTTTATTTGAAGACATTTCCTTTTCCAGCGTAGGCCTCAATTCGCTCGAAATGAACACTTGCAGATTCTGCAGAAAGAGTGTTTCAAAACTGTTCTATCAAAAGGAACGTTCAAGTCTGTGAGTTGAATGCACTCATCACACAGAAGTTTCTGAGAATGCTTCTGTCTATGTTTTAAGTGGAGACATTACCTTTCCCAGCATAGGCCTAAAAGCGCTCCAATTATCCAATTGCAGATTCTAGAAAAAGAGTGTTTCAAAACTGCTCTTTCAAAAGGAAGGTTCAAGTCTGTGAGTTGAATGCACTCATCACAAAGAAGATTCTGAGAATGCTTCTGTGTAGTTGTTATTTGAAGACAGTTCCTTTTCAAGCATAGGCCTCAATTCGCTCGAAATGAACACTTGCAGATTCTGCAGAAAGAGTGTTTCAAAACTGTTCTATCAAAAGGAACGTTCAAGTCTGTGAGTTGAATGCACTCGTCACAAACAAGTTTCTGGAAATGCTTCTGTCTAGTCTCTATCTGAGGACGCTCCCTTTTCAAGCATTGTCCTCCAACAGCTCCAGATATGCACTTGCAGATTCTACAAAAAGAGAGATTGAAAACCCTTCTATCAAAAAGAAGGTTCAAGTCTGCGAGTAGAATGCACTCATCACAAAGAAGTTTCTGAGAATGCTTCTGTCTAGTTTTTATTTGAAGATATTTCCTTTTCCAGCATAGGCCTCAGAGCGCTCCAAATAAACACTTGCAGATTTTATAACAGGGGTGTTTCCATACTGCTCTATCAAAAGGAATGTTCAAGTCTGTGTGTTGAATGCACTCATCACACAGAAGTTTCTGAGAATGCTTCTCTCTAGTTTTTAGGTGAAGATATTTCATTTCCCAGCACAGGACTGAAATCGCTCCAAATATCCACTTTCAGATTCTAGAAAAAGAGTGTTTCAAAACTGCTCTTTCAAAAGGAAGGTTCAAGTCTGTGAGTTGAATGCACTCATCACAAAGAAGTTTCTGAGAATGCTTCTGTGTAGTTGTTATTTGAAGACATTTCCTTTTCCAGCATAGGCCTCAAATCGCTCGAAATGAACACTTGCAGATTCTGCAGAAAGAGTGTTTCAAAACTGTTCTATCAAAAGGAGCGTTCAAGTCTGTGAGTTGAATGCACTCATCACACAGAAGTTTCTGAGAATGCTTCTGTGTAGTTTTTAGGTGAAGATATTTCATTTCCCAGCATAGGCTTCAAAGCGCTCGATATATCTACTTGCAGATTCTACAAAAAGAGTGTTTCAAAACTGCTCTATGAAAGGGAAGTTTCAAGCCTTTGAGTTGAATGCACTCATCACACAGAAGTTTCTGAGAATGCTTCTGTGTAGTTGTTATTTGAAGACATTTCCTTTTCCAGCATAGGCCTCAAAGCGCTCGAAATAAACACTTGCAAATACTGCAGAAAGAGTGTTTCAAAACTGTTCTATCAAAAAGAACGTTCAAGTCCGTGAGTTGAATGCACTCATCACACAGAAGTTTCTGAGAATGCTTCTGTCTAGTTTTTAAGTGGAGACATTACATTTCCCAGCATAGGCTTCTCAGCGCTCCAAATATACAATAGCAGATTCCACAAAAAGAGTGTTACAAAGCTGCTCTTTCAAAAGAATCGTTCAAGTCTGTGAGTTTAATGCACTCTTCACAGACAAGTTTCTCGGAATGCTTCTGTCTAGTCTCTATCTGAGGATGTTCCCTTTTCCAGCATTGGCCTACAACAGCTGCAAATATGCACTTGCAGATTCTACAAAAAGAGAGTTTGAAAACTCTTCTATCAAAAAGAAGGTTCAACTCTGCGAGTAGAATGCACTCATCACAAAGAAGTTTCTGAGAATGCTTCTGTCTAGTTTTTATTTGAAGATACTTCCTTTTCCAGCATAGGCCTCAGAGCGCTCCAAATAAACACTTGCAGATTTTACAAAAGGAGTGTTTCCAAACTGCTCTATCAAAAGGAATGTTCAAGTCTGTGAGTTGAATGCACTCATCACACAGAAGTTTCTGAGAATGCTTCTGTCTAGTTTTTAGGTGAAGATATTTCATTTCCCAGCATAGGCCTGAAAGCGCTCTAAGTATCCTCTTGCAGATTCTACAAAAAGAGTGTTCCAAACTGCTCTTTCAAAAGGAAGGTTCAAGTCTGTGAGTTGAATGCACTCATCACAAAGAAGTTTCTCAGAATGCTTCTGTGTAGTTGTTATTTGAAGACATTTCCTTTTCCAGCCTAGGCCTCAAAGCGCTCGAAATAAACACTTGCAGATTCTGCAGAAGGAGGGTTTCAAAACTGTTCTATCAAAAGGAACGTTCAAGTCTGTGAGTTGAATGCATTCATCACACAGAAGTTTCTGAGAATGCTTCCGTCTAGTTTTTAGGTGAAGATATTTCATTTCCCAGGATAGGCTTGAAAGCGCTCCAAATATCTACTTGCAGATTCTACAAAAAGAGTGTTTCAAAACTGCTCTATGAAAGGGAAGGTTCAAGCCTTTGAGTTGAATGCACTCATCACAAAGAAGTTTCTGAGAATGCTTCTGTCTAGTTGTTATTTAAAGACATTTCCTTTTCCAGCCTAGGCCTCAAAGCGCTCGAAATAAACACTTGCAGCTTCTGCAGAAGCAGTGTTTCAAAACTGTTCTATCAAAAGGAACGTTCAAGTCTGTGAGTTGAATGCACTCATCACAAAGAAGTTTCTGAGAATGCTTCTGTCTAGTTGTTATTTGAAGACATTTCCTTTTGCAGCCTAGGCCTCAAAGCGCTCGAAATAAACACTTGCAGATTCTGCAGAAGGAGGGTTTCAAAACTGTTCTATCGAAAGGAACGTTCAAGTCTGTGAGTTGAATGCATTCATCACACAGAAGTTTCTGAGAATGCTTCTGTCTAGTTTTTAGGTGAAGATATTTCATTTCCCAGCATAGGCCTCAAATCGCTCCAAATATCTACTTGCAGATTCTACAAAAAGAGTGTTTCAAAACTGCTCTATGAAAGGGAAGTTTCAAGCCTTTGAGTTGAATGCACTCATCACACAGAAGTTTCTGAGAATGCTTCTGTGTAGTTGTTATTTGAAGACATTTCCTTTTCCAGCATAGGCCTCAAAGCGCTCGAAATAAACACTTGCAGATACTGCAGAAAGAGTGTTTCAAAACTGTTCTATCAAAAGGAATGTTCAAGTCTGTGAGTTGAATGCACTCATCACACAGAAGTTTCTGACAATGCTTCTGTCTAGTTTTTAAGTGGAGACCTTTCATTTCCCAGCATAGGCCTCTCAGCGCTCCAAATATACACTGGCAGATTCCACAAAAAGAGTGTTCCAAAACTGCTCTTTCAAAAGAATCGTTCAAGTCTGTGAGTTTAATGCACTCGTCACAAACAAGTTTCTCGGAATGCTTCTGTCTAGTCTCTATCTGAGAATGTTCCCTTTTCCAGCATTGGCCTTCAACAGCTGCAAATATGCACTTGCAGATTCTACAAAAAGAGAGTTTGAAAACTCTTCTATCAAAAAGAAGGTTCAACTCCGCGAGTCGAATGCACTCATCACAAAGAAGTTTCTGAGAATGCTTCTGTCTAGTTTTTATTTGAAGATATTTCCTTTTCCAGCATAGGCCTCAGAGCACTCCAAATAAATACTTGCAGATTTTACAAAAGGAGTGTTTCCAAACTGCTCTATCAAAAGGAATGTTCAAGTCTGTGAGTTGAATGCACTCATCACACAGAAGTTTCTGAGAATGCTTCTGTCTAGTTTTTAGGTGAAGATATTTCATTTCCCAGCATAGGCCTGAAAGCGCTCCAAATATCCACTTGCAGATTCTACAAAAAGAGTGTTTCCATACTGCTCTTTCAAAAGGAAGGTTCAAGTCTGTGAGTTGAATGCACTCATCACAAAGAAGTTTCTGAGAATGCTTCTGTGTAGTTGTTATTTGAAGACATTTCCTTTTCCAGCGTAGGCCTCAAATCGCTCGAAATGAACACTTGCAGATCCTGCAGAAAGAGTGTTTCAAAACTGTTCTATGAAAAAGAACGTTCAAGTCTGTGAGTTGAATGCACTCATCACACAGAAGTTTCTGAGAATGCTTCTGTCTAGTTTTTAAGTGGAGACATTACATTTCCCAGCATAGGCCTCTCAGCGCTCCAAATATACAATAGCAGATTCCACAAAAGAGTGTTACAAAGCTGCTCTTTCAAAAGAATCGTTCAAGTCTGTGAGTTTAATGCACTCGTCACAGACAAGTTTCTCGGAATGCTTCTGTCTAGTCTCTATCTGAGGATGTTCCCTTTTCCAGCATTGGCCTACAACAGCTGCAAATATGCACTTGCAGATTCTACAAAAAGAGAGTTTGAAAACTCTTCTATCAAAAAGAAGGTTCAACTCTGCGAGTAGAATGCACTCATCGCAAAGAAGTTTCTGAGAATGCTTCTGTCTAGTTTTTATTTGAAGATATTTCCTTTTCCAGCATAGGCCTCAGAGCGCTCCAAATAAACACTTGCAGATTTTACAAAAGGAGTGTTTCCAAACTGCTCTATCAAAAGGAATGTTCAAGTCTGTGAGTTGAATGCACTCATCACACAGAAGTTTCTGAGAATGCTTCTGTCTAGTTTTTAGGTGAAGATATTTCATTTCCCAGCATAGGCCTGAAAGCGCTCTAAGTATCCTCTTGCAGATTCTACAAAAAGAGTGTTCCAAACTGCTCTTTCAAAAGGAAGGTTCAAGTCTGTGAGTTGAATGCACTCATCACAAAGAAGTTTCTGAGAATGCTTCTGTGTAGTTGTTATTTGAAGACATTTCCTTTTCCAGCCTAGGCCTCAAAGCGCTCGAAATAAACACTTGCAGATTCTGCAGAAGGAGTGTTTCAAAACTGTTCTATCAAAAGGAACGTTCAAGTCTGTGAGTTGAATGCATTCATCACACAGAAGTTTCTGAGAATGCTTCCGTCTAGTTTTTAGGTGAAGATATTTCATTTCCCAGCATAGGCCTCAAAGCGCTCCAAATATCTACTTGCAGATTCTACAAAAAGAGTGTTTCAAAACTGCTCTATGAAAGGGAAGGTTCAAGCCTTTGAGTTGAATGCACTCATCACAAAGAAGTTTCTGAGAATGCTTCTGTCTAGTTGTTATTTGAAGACATTTCCTTTTCCAGCCTAGGCCTCAAAGCGCTCGAAATAAACACTTGCAGCTTCTGCAGAAGCAGTGTTTCAAAACTGTTCTATCAAAAGGAACGTTCAAGTCTGTGAGTTGAATGCACTCATCACAAAGAAGTTTCTGAGAATGCTTCTGTCTAGTTGTTATTTGAAGACATTTCCTTTTGCAGCCTAGGCCTCAAAGCGCTCGAAATAAACACTTGCAGATTCTGCAGAAGGAGGGTTTCAAAACTGTTCTATCGAAAGGAACGTTCAAGTCTGTGAGTTGAATAAATTCATCACACAGAAGTTTCTGAGAATGCTTCTGTCTAGTTTTTAGGTGAAGATATTTCATTTCCCAGCATAGGCCTCAAATCGCTCCAAATATCTACTTGCAGATTCTACAAAAAGAGTGTTTCAAAACTGCTCTATGAAAGGGAAGTTTCAAGCCTTTGAGTTGAATGCACTCATCACACAGAAGTTTCTGAGAATGCTTCTGTGTAGTTGTTATTTGAAGACATTTCCTTTTCCAGCATAGGCCTCAAAGCGCTCGAAATAAACACTTGCAGATACTGCAGAAAGAGTGTTTCAAAACTGTTCTATCAAAAGGAATGTTCAAGTCTGTGAGTTGAATGCACTCATCACACAGAAGTTTCTGAGAATGCTTCTGTCTAGTTTTTAAGTGGAGACATTTCATTTCCCAGCATAGGCCTCTCAGCGCTCCAAATATACACTGGCAGATTCCACAAAAAGAGTGTTACAAAACTGCTCTATCAAAAGAATCGTTCAAGTCTGTGAGTTTAATGCACTCGTCAAAAACAAGTTTCTCGGAATGCTTCTGTCTAGTCTCTATCTGAGAATGTTCCCTTTTCCAGCATTGGCCTTCAACAGCTGCAAATATGCACTTGCAGATTCTACAAAAAGAGAGTTTGAAAACTCTTCTATCAAAAAGAAGGTTCAACTCTGCGAGTAGAATGCACTCATCACAAAGAAGTTTCTGAGAATGCTTCTGTGTAGTTGTTATTTGAAGACATTTCCTTTTCCAGCGTAGGCCTCAATTCGCTCGAAATGAACACTTGCAGATCCTGCAGAAAGAGTGTTTCAAAACTGTTCTATCAAAAAGAACGTTCAAGTCTGTGAGTTGAATGCACTCATCACACAGAAGTTTCTGAGAATGCTTCTGTCTAGTTTTTAAGTGGAGACATTACATTTCCCAGCATAGGCCTCTCAGCGCTCCAAATATACAATAGCAGATTGCACAAAAAGAGTGTTACAAAGCTGCTCTTTCAAAAGAATCGTTCAAGTCTGTGAGTTTAATGCACTCATCACAGACAAGTTTCTCGGAATGCTTCTGTCTAGACTCTATCTGAGGATGTTCCCTTTTCCAGCATTGGCCTACAACAGCTGCAAATATGCACTTGCAGATTCTACAAAAAGAGAGTTTGAAAACTCTTCTATCAAAAAGAAGGTTCAACTCTGTGCGTAGAATGCACTCATCACAAGGAAGTTTCTGAGAATGCTTCTGTCTAGTTTTTATTTGAAGATATTTCCTTTTCCAATATAGGCCTCAGAGCGCTCCAAATAAACACTTGCAGATTTTACAAAAGGAGTGTTTCCAAACTGCTCTATCAAAAGGAATGTTCAAGTGTGTGAGTTGAATGCACTCATCACACAGAAGTTTCTGAGAATGCTTCTGTCTAGTTTTTACGTGAAGATATTTCATTTCCCAGCATAGGCCTCAAAGCGCTCTAAATATCCTCTTGCAGATTCTACAAAAAGAGTGTTCCAAACAGCTCTTTCAAAAGGAAGGTTCAAGTCTGTGAGTTGAATGCACTCATCACAAAGAAGTTTCTGAGAATGCTTCTGTGTAGTTGTTATTTGAAGACATTTCCTTTTCCAGCATAGGCCTCAAAGCGCTCGAAATAAACACTTGCAGCTTCTGCAGAAGGAGTGTTTCAAAACTGTTCTATCAAAAGGAACGTTCAAGTCTGTGAGTTGAGTGCATTCATCACACAGAAGTTTCTGAGAATGCTTCTGTCTAGTTTTTAGGTGAAGATATTTCATTTCCCAACATAGGCCTCAAAGCGCTCCAAATATCTACTTGCAGATTCTACAAAAAGAGTGTTTCAAAACTGCTCTATCAAAGGGATGGTTCAAGTCTGTGAGTTGAATGCACTCATCACAAAGAAGTTTCTGAGAATGCTTCTGTGTAGTTGTTATTTGAAGACATTTCCTTTTCCAGCATAGGCCTCAAAGCGCTCGAAATAAACACTTGCAGATTCTGCAGAAAGAGTGTTTCAAAACTGTTCTATCAAAAGGAGCGTTCAAGTCTGTGAGTTGAATGTACTCATCACACAGAAGTTTCTGAGAATGCTTCTGTCTAGTTTTTAGGTGAAGATATTTCATTTCCCAGCATAGGCCTCAAAGCGCTCCAAATATCCACTTGCAGAATCAACAAAAAGTGTGTTTCAAAACTGCTCTTTCAAAAGGAAGGTTCAAGTCTGTGAGTTGAATTCACTCATCACAAAGAAGTTTCTGAGAATGCTTCTGTGTAGTTGTTATTTGAAGACATTTCCTTTTCCAGCGTAGGCCTCAATTCGTTCGAAATGAACAGTTGCAGATTCTGCAGAAAGAGTGTTTCAAAACTGTTCTATCAAAAGGAACGTTCAAGTCTGTGAGTTGAATGCACTCATCACACAGAAGTTTCTGAGAATGCTTCTGTCTAGTTTTTAAGTGGAGACATTACATTTCCCAGCATAGGCCTCTCAGCGCTCCAAATATACACTAGCAGATTCCACAAAAAGAGTGTTACAAAACTGCTCTTTCAAAAGAATCGTTCAAGTCTGTGAGTTTAATGCACTCGTCACAAACAAGTTTCTCGGAATGCTTCTGTCTAGTCTCTATCTGAGGATGTTCCCTTTTCCAGCATTGGCCTACAACAGCTGCAAATATGCACTTGCAGATTCTACAAAAAGAGAGTTTGAAAACTCTTCTATCAAAAAGAAGGTTCAACTCTGCGAGTAGAATGCACTCATCACAAAGAAGTTTCTGAGAATGCTTCTGTCTAGTTTTTATTTGAAGATATTTCCTTTTCCAGCATAGGCCTCAGAGCGCTCCAAATAAACACTTGCAGATTTTACAAAAGGAGTGTTTCCAAACTGCTCTATCAAAAGGAATGTTCAAGTCTGTGAGTTGAATGCACTCATCACACAGAAGTTTCTGAGAATGCTTCTGTCTAGTTTTTAGGTGAAGATATTTCATTTCCCAGCATAGGCTTGAAAGCGCTCTAGGTATCCTCTTGCAGATTCTACAAAAAGAGTGTTCCAAACTGCTCTTTCAAAAGGAAGGTTCAAGTCTGTGAGTTGAATGCACTCATCACAAAGAAGTTTCTGAGAATGCTTCTGTGTAGTTGTTATTTGAAGACATTTCCTTTTCCAGCCTAGGCCTCAAAGCGCTCGAAATAAACACTTGCAGATTTTGCAGAAGGAGGGTTTCAAAACTGTTCTATCAAAAGGAACGTTCAAGTCTGTGAGTTGAATGCACTCATCACAAAGAAGTTTCTGAGAATGCTTCTGTCTAGTTGTTATTTGAAGACATTTCCTTTTGCAGCCTAGGCCTCAAAGCGCTCGAAATAAACACTTGCAGATTCTGCAGAAGGAGGGTTTCAAAACTGTTCTATCGAAAGGAACATTCAAGTCTGTGAGTTGAATGCATTCATCACACAGAAGTTTCTGAGAATGCTTCTGTCTAGTTTTTAGGTGAAGATATTTCATTTCCCAGCATAGGCCTCAAATCGCTCCAAATATCTACTTGCAGATTCTACAAAAAGAGTGTTTCAAAACTGCTCTATGAAAGGGAAGTTTCAAGCCTTTGAGTTGGATGCACTCATCACACAGAAGTTTCTGAGAATGCTTCTGTGTAGTTGTTATTTGAAGACATTTCCTTTTCCAGCATAGGCCTCAAAGCGCTCGAAATAAACACTTGCAGATACTGCAGAAAGAGTGTTTCAAAACTGTTCTATCAAAAGGAATGTTCAAGTCTGTGAGTTGAATGCACTCATCACACAGAAGTTTCTGAGAATGCTTCTGTCTAGTTTTTAAGTGGAGACATTTCATTTCCCAGCATAGGCCTCTCAGCGCTCCAAATATACACTGGCAGATTCCACAAAAAGAGTGTTACAAAACTGCTCTTTCAAAAGAATCGTTCAAGTCTGTGAGTTTAATGCACTCGTCACAAACAAGTTTCTCGGAATGCTTCTGTCTAGTCTCTATCTGAGAATGTTCCCTTTTCCAGCATTGGCCTTCAACAGCTGCAAATATGCACTTGCAGATTCTACAAAAAGAGAGTTTGAAAACTCTTCTATCAAAAAGAAGGTTCAACTCCGCGAGTAGAATGCACTCATCACAAAGAAGTTTCTGAGAATGCTTCTGTCTAGTTTTTATTTGAAGATATTTCCTTTTCCAGCATAGGCCTCAGAGCACTCCAAATAAATACTTGCAGATTTTACAACAGGAGTGTTTCCAAACTGCTCTATCAAAAGGAATGTTCAAGTCTGTGAGTTGAATGCACTCATCACACAGAAGTTTCTGAGAATGCTTCTGTCTAGTTTTTAGGTGAAGATATTTCATTTCCCAGCATAGGCCTGAAAGCGCTCCAAATATCCACTTGCAGATTCTACAAAAAGAGTGTTTCCATACTGCTCTTTCAAAAGGAAGGTTCAAGTCTGTGAGTTGAATGCACTCATCACAAAGAAGTTTCTGAGAATGCTTCTGTGTAGTTGTTATTTGAAGACATTTCCTTTTCCAGCGTAGGCCTCAAATCGCTCGAAATGAACACTTGCAGATCCTGCAGAAAGAGTGTTTCAAAACTGTTCTATCAAAAAGAACGTTCAAGTCTGTGAGTTGAATGCACTCATCACACAGAAGTTTCTGAGAATGCTTCTGTCTAGTTTTTAAGTGGAGACATTACATTTCCCAGCATAGGCCTCTCAGCGCTCCAAATATACAATAGCAGATTCCACAAAAAGAGTGTTACAAAGCTGCTCTTTCAAAAGAATCGTTCAAGTCTGTGAGTTTAATGCACTCGTCACAGACAAGTTTCTCGGAATGCTTCTGTCTAGTCTCTATCTGAGGATGTTCCCTTTTCCAGCATTGGCCTACAACAGCTGCAAATATGCACTTGCAGATTCTACAAAAAGAGAGTTTGAAAACTCTTCTATCAAAAAGAAGGTTCAACTCTGTGCGTAGAATGCACTCATCACAAGGAAGTTTCTGAGAATGCTTCTGTCTAGTTTTTATTTGAAGATATTTCCTTTTCCAATATAGGCCTCAGAGCGCTCCAAATAAACACTTGCAGATTTTACAAAAGGAGTGTTTCCAAACTGCTCTATCAAAAGGAATGTTCAAGTCTGTGAGTTGAATGCACTCATCACACAGAAGTTTCTGAGAATGCTTCTGTCTAGTTTTTACGTGAAGATATTTCATTTCCCAGCATAGGCCTCAAAGCGCTCTAAATATCCTCTTGCAGATTCTACAAAAAGAGTGTTCCAAACAGCTCTTTCAAAAGGAAGGTTCAAGTCTGTGAGTTGAATGCACTCATCACAAAGAAGTTTCTGAGAATGCTTCTGTGTAGTTGTTATTTGAAGACATTTCCTTTTCCAGCATAGGCCTCAAAGCGCTCGAAATAAACACTTGCAGCTTCTGCAGAAGGAGTGTTTCAAAACTGTTCTATCAAAAGGAACGTTCAAGTCTGTGAGTTGAATGCATTCATCACACAGAAGTTTCTGAGAATGATTCTGTCTAGTTTTTAGGTGAAGATATTTCATTTCCCAGCATAGGCCTCAAAGCGCTCCAAATATCTACTTGCAGATTCTACAAAAAGAGTGTTTCAAAACTGCTCTTTCAAAAGGAAGGTTCAAGTCTGTGAGTTGAATGCACTCATCACAAAGAAGTTTCTGAGAATGCTTCTGTGTAGTTGTTATTTGAAGACATTTCCTTTTCCAGCATAGGCCTCAAAGCGCTCGAAATAAACACTTGCAGATTCTGCAGAAAGAGTGTTTCAAAACTGTTCTACCAAAAGGAGCGTTCAAGTCTAGGAGTTGAATGCACTTATCACACAGAAGTTTCTGAGAATGCTTCTGTCTAGTTTTTAGGTGAAGATATTTCATTTCCCAGCATAGGCCTCAAAGTGCTCCAAATATCCACTTGCAGGTTCTACAAAAAGTGTGTTTCAAAACTGCTCTTTCAAAAGGAAGGTTCAAGTCTGTGAGTTGAATGCACTCATCACAAAGAAGTTTCTGAGAATGCTTCTGTGTAGTTGTTATTTGAAGACATTTCCTTTTCCAGCGTAGGCCTCAATTCGCTCGAAATGAACAGTTGCAGATTCTGCAGAAAGAGTGTTTCAAAACTGTTCTATCAAAAGGAACGTTCAAGTCGGTGAGTTGAATGAACTCATCACACAGATGTTTCTGAGAATGCTTCTGTCTAGTTTTTAAGTGGAGACATTACATTTCCCAGCGTAGGCCTCTCAGCGCTCCAAATATACAATAGCAGATTCCACAAAAAGAGTGTTACAAAGCTGCTCTTTCAAAAGAATCGTTCAAGTCTGTGAGTTTATTGCACTCGTCACAAACAAGTTTCTCGGAATGCTTCTGTCTAGTCTCTATCTGAGGATGTTCCCTTTTCCAGCATTGGCCTACAACAGCTGCAAATATGCACTTGCAGATTCTACAAAAAGAGAGTTTGAAAACTCTTCTATCAAAAAGAAGGTTCAACTCTGTGCGTAGAATGCACTCATCACAAGGAAGTTTCTGAGAATGCTTCTGTCTAGTTTTTATTTGAAGATATTTCCTTTTCCAGCATAGGCCTCAGAGCGCTCCAAATAAACACTTGCAGATGTTACAAAAGGAGTGTTTCCAAACTGCTCTATCAAAAGGAATGTTCAAGTCTGTGAACTGAATGCACTCATCACACAGAAGTTTCTGAGAATGCTTCTGTCTAGTTTTTACGTGAAGATATTTCATTTCCCAGCATAGGCCTCAAAGCGCTCTAAATATCCTCCTGCAGATCCTACAAAAAGAGTGTTTCAAAACTGCTCTTTCAAAAGGAAGGTTCAAGTCTGTGAGTTGAATGCATTCATCACACAGAAGTTTCTGAGAATGCTTCTGTCTAGTTTTTAGGTGAAGATATTTCATTTCCCAGCATAGGCTTCAAAGCGCTCCAAATATCCACTTGCAGATTCTACAAAGAGAGTGTTTCAAAACCGCTCTATCAAAGGAAGGTTCAAGTCTGTGAGTTGAATGCACTCATCACAAAGAAGTTTCTGAGAATGCTTCTGAGTAGTTGTTATTTGAAGACATTTCCTTTTCCAGCATAGGCCTCCAAGCCCTCGAAATAAACACTTGCAGATTCTGCAGAAGGAGTGTTTCAAAACTGTTCTATCAAAAGGAACGTTCAAGTCTGTGAGTTGAATGCATTCATCACACAGAAGTTTCTCAGAATGCTTCTGTCTAGTTTTTAGGTGAAGATATTTCATTTCCCAGCATAGGCCTCAAAGCGCTCCAAATATCCACTTGCAGATTCTACAAAAAGTGTGTTTCAAAACTGCTCTTTCAAAAGGAAGCTTCAAGTCTGTGAGTTGAATGCCCTCATCACAAAGAAGTTTCTGAGAATGCTTCTGTCTAGTTGTTATTTGAAGACATTTCCTTTTCCAGCCTAGGCCTCAAAGCGCTCGAAATAAACACTAGCAGCTTCTGCAGAAGCAGTGTTTCAAAACTGTTCTATCAAAAGGAACGTTCAAGTCTGTGAGTTGAATGCATTCATCACAAAGAAGTTTCTGAGAATGCTTCTGTCTAGTTGTTATTTGAAGACATTTCCTTTTCCAGCCTAGGCCTCAAAGCGCTCGAAATAAACACTTGCAGATTCTGCAGAAGGAGGGTTTCAAAACTGTTCTATCAAAAGGAACGTTCAAGTCTGTGAGTTGAATGCATTCATCACACAGAAGTTTCTGAGAATGCTTCTGTCTAGTTTACAGGTGAAGATATTTCATTTCCCAGCAAAGGCCTCAAAGCGCTCAAATATCTACTTGCAGATTCTACAAAAAGAGTGTTTCAAAACTGCTCTATGAAAGGGAAGGTTCAAGCCTTTGAGTTGAATGCACTCATCACACAGAAGTTTCTGAGAATGCTTCTGTGTAGTTGTTATTTGAAGACATTCCCTTTTCCAGCATAGGCCTCAAAGCGCTCGAAATAAACACTTGCAGATACTGCAGAAAGAGTGTTTCAAAACTGTTCTATCAAAAGGAATGTTCAAGTCTGTGAGTTGAATGCACTCATCACACAGAAGTTTCTGAGAATGCTTCTGTCTAGTTTTTAAGTGGAGACATTTCTTTTCCCAGCATAGGCCTCTCAGCGCTCCAAATATACACTAGCAGATTCCACAAAAAGAGTGTTACAAAACTGCTCTTTCAAAAGAATCGTTCAACTCTGTGAGTTCAATGCACTCGTCACAAACAAGTTTCTCGGAATGCTTCTGTCTAGTCTCTATCTGAGAATGTTCCCTTTTCCAGCATTGGCCTACAACAGCTGCAAATATGCATTGCAGATTCTACAAAAAGAGAGTTTGAAAACTCTTCTATCAAAAAGAAGGTTCAACTCTGCGAGTAGAAGGCACTTATCACAAAGAAGTTTCTGAGAATGCTTCTGTCTAGTTTTTATTTGAAGATATTTCCTTTTCCAGCATAGGCCTCAGAGCGCTCCAAATAAACACTTGCAGATTTTACAAAAGGAGTGTTTCCAAACTGCTCTATCAAAAGGAACGTTCAAGTCTATGAGTTGAATGCACTCATCACACAGAAGTTTCTGAGAATGCTTCTGTCTAGTTTTTAGGTGAAGATATTTCATTTCCCAGCATAGGCCTGAAAGCCCTCTAAATATCCTCTTGCAGATTCTACAAAAAGAGTGTTCCAAACTGCTCTTTCAAAAGGAAAGTTCAAGCCTGTGAGTTGAATGCACTCATCACAAAGAAGTTTCTGAGAATGCTTCTGTGTAGTTGTTATTTGAAGACATTTCCTTTTCCAGCGTAGGCCTCAATTCGCTCGAAATGAACACTTGCAGATTCTGCAGAAAGAGTGTTTCAAAACTGTTCTATCAAAAGGAACGTTCAAGTCTGTGAGTTGAATGCACTCATCACACAGAAGTTTCTGAGAATGCTTCTGTCTAGTTTTTAAGTGGAGACGTTACATTTCCCAGCATAGGCGTCTCAGCGCTCCAAATATACACTAGCAGATTCCACAAAAAGAGTGTTCCAAAACTGCTCTTTCAAAAGAATCGTTCAAGTCTGTGAGTTGAATGCACTCGTCACAAACAAGTTTCCGGGAATGCTTCTGTCTAGTCTCTATCTGAGGATGCTCCCTTTTCAAGCATTGGCCTCCAACAGCTCCAAATATGGACTTGCAGATTCTACAAATGAGAGTTTGAAAACTCGTCTACCAAAAAGAAGGTTCAACTCTGCGAGTGGAATGCACTCATCACAAAGAAGGTTCTGAGAATGCTTCTGTCTAGTTTTTATTTGAAGATATTTCCTTTTCCAGCATAGGCCTCAGAGCGCTCCAAATAAACACTTGCAGATTTTACAAAAGGAGTGTTTCCAAACTGCTCTATCAAAAGTAATGTTCAAGTCTGTGAGTTGAATGCACTCATCACACAGAAGTTTCTGAGAATGCTTCTGTCTAGTTTTTAGGTGAAGATATTTCATTTCCCAGCATAGGCCTCAAAGCGCTCCAAATATCCAATTGCAGATTCTAGAAAAAGAGTGTTTCAAAACTGCTCTTTCAAAAGGAAGGTTCAAGTCTGTGAGTTGAATGCACTCATCACAAAGAAGTTTCTGAGAATGCTTCTGTGTAGTTGTTATTTGAAGACATTTCCTTTTCCAGCATAGGCCTCAAATCGCTCGAAATGAACACTTGCAGATTCTGCAGAAAGAGTGTTTCAAAACTGTTCTATCAAAAGTAACGTTCAAGTCTGTGAGTTGAATGCACTCATCACACAGAAGTTTCTGAGAATGCTTCTGTATAGTTTTTAGGTGAAGATATTTCATTTCCCAGCATAGGCTTCAAAGCGCTCGAAATATCTACTTGCAGATTCTACAAAAAGAATGTTTCAAAACTGCTCTTTCAAACGGATGGTTGAAGTCTGTGAGTTGAATGCCCACATCACAGAGAAGTTTCTGAGAATGCTTCTGTGTAGTTGTTATTTGAAGACATTTCCTTTTCCAGCATGGGCCTCAAAGCGCTCGAAATAAACACTTGCAGATTCTGCAGAAGGAGTGTTTCAAAACTGTTCTATCAAAAGGAACGTTCAAGTCTGTGAGTTGAGTGCACTCATCACACAGAAGTTTCTGAGAATGCTTCTGTCTAGGTTTTAAGTGGAGACATTACCTTTCCCAGCATCGGCCTCAAAGCGCTCCAAATATCCAATTGCAGACCCTAGAAAAAGAGTGTTTCAAAACTGCTCTTTCAAAACGAAGGTTCAAGTCTGTGAGTTGAATGCACTCATCACAAAGAAGTTTCTGAGAATGCTTCTGTGTAGTTGTTATTTGAAGACAGTTCCTTTTCAAGCATAGGCCTCAATTCGCTCGAAATGAACACTTGCAGATTCTGCACAAAGAGTGTTTCAAATCCGTTCTATCAAAAGGAACGTTCAAGTCTGTGAGTTGAATGCACTCATCACAAAGAAGTTTCTGAGAATGCTTCTGTGTAGTTTTTAAGTGGCGACATTACATTTCCCAGCATAGGCCTCACAGCGCTCCAAATATACACTAGCAGATTCCACAAAAAGAGTGTTCCAAAACTGCTCTTTCAAAAGAATCGTTCAAGTCTGTGAGTTGAATGCACTCGTCACAAACAAGTTTCCGGGAATGCTTCTGTCTAGTCTCTCTGAGGATGCTCCCATTTCCAGCATTGGCCTCCAACAGCTCCAAATATGCACTTGCAGATTCTACAAAAAGAGAGTTTGAAAACTCTTCTACCAAAAAGAAGGTTCAACTCTGCGAGTAGAATGCACTCATCACAAAGAAGTTTCTGAGAATGCTTCTGTCTAGTTTTTATTTGAAGATATTTCCTTTTCCAGCATAGGTCTCAGAGCGCTCCAAATAAACACTTGCAGATTTTACAAAAGGAGTGTTTCCAAACTGCTCTATCAAAAGGAATGTTCAAGTCTGTGAGTTGAATGCACTCATCATACAGAAGTTTCTGAGAATGCTTCTGTCTAGTTTTTAGGTGAAGATATTTCATTTCCCAGCATTGGCCTCAAAGCGCTCCAAATATCCAACTTCAGATTCTAGAAAAAGAGTGTTTCAAAACTGCTCTTTCAAAAGGAAGGTTCAAGTCTGTGAGTTGAATGCATTCATCACAAAGAAGTTTCTGAGAATGCTTCTGTGTAGTTGTTATTTGAAGACATTTCCTTTTCCAGCATAGGCCTCAATTCGCTCGAAATGAACCCTTGCAGATTCTGCAGAAAGAGTGTTTCAAAACTGTTCTATCAAAAGGAACGTTCAAGTCTGTGAGTTGAATGCACTCATGACACAGAAGTTTCTGAGAATTCTTCTGTCTAGTTTTTAGGTGAAGATATTTCATTTCCCATCATAGGCCTCAAAGCGCTCCAAATATCTACTTGCAGATTCTACAAAAAGAGTGTTTCAAAACTGCTCTTTCAAAGGGATGGTTCAAGTCTGTGAGTTGAATGCACACAAAACAGAGAAGTTTCTGAGAATGCTTCTGTGTAGTTGTTATTTGGAGACATTTCCTTTTCCAGCTTGGGCCTCAAAGCGCTCGAAATAAACACTTGCAGATTCTGCAGAAAGAGTGTTTCAAAACTGTTCTATCAAAAGGAACGTTCAAGTCTGTGAGTTGAATGCACTCATCACACAGCAGTTTCTCAGAATGCTTCTATCTAGGTTTTAAGTGGAGACATTACCTTTCCCAGCATAGGCCTCACAGCGCTCCAAATATACACTAGCAGATTCTACAAAAAGAGTGTTCCAAAACTGCTCTTTCAAAAGAAACGTTCAAGTCTGTGAGTTGAATGCACTCGTCACAAACAAGTTTCTGGAAATGCTTCTGTCTAGTCTCTACCTGAGGATGTTCCCTTTTCCAGCATTGTCCTCCAACAGCTCCAATTATGCACTTGCAGATTCTACAAAAAGAGAGATTGAAAACCCTTCTATCAAAAAGAAGGTTCAACTCTGCGAGTAGAATGCACTCATCCCAAAGAAGTTTCTGAGAATGCTTCTGTCTAGTTTTAATTTGAAGATATTTTCTTTTCCAGCATAGGCCTCAGAGCGCTCCAAATAAACACTTGCAGATTTTACAACAGGAGTGTTTCCAAACTGCTCTATCAAAAGGAATGTTCAAGTCTGTGAGTTGAATGCACTCATCACACAGAAGTTTCTAAGAATGCTTCTCTCTAGTTTTTAGGTGAAGATATTTCATTTCCCGGCATAGGAATGAAATCGCTCCAAATATCCACTTGCAAATTCTACAAGAAGAGTGTTTCAAAACTGCTCTTTCAAAAGGAAGGTTCATGTCTGTGAGTTGAATGCACTCATCACAAAGAAGTTTCTGAGAATGCTTCTGTGTAGTTGTTATTTGAAGACATTTCCTTTTCTAGCATAGGCCTCAAATCGCTCGAAATGAACAATTGCAGATTCTGCAGAAAGAGTGTTTCAAAGCTGTTCTATCAAAAGGTGCGTTCAAGTCTGTGGGTTGAATGCACTCATCACACAGAAGTCTCTGAGAATGCTTCTGTGTAGTTTTTAGGCGAAGACATTTCATTTCCCAGCATAGGCCTCACAGCGCTCCAAATATCCACTTGTAGATTCTACAAAAAGAGTGTTTCAAAACTGCTCTTTCAAAAGGAAGGTTCAAGTCTGTGAGTTGAATGCACTCATCACAAAGAAGTTTCTGGGAATGTTTCTGTCTAGTCTCTATCTGAGGATGTTTCCTTTCTCAGCATTGGCCTTAAACAGCTCCAAATATGCACTTGCAGATTCTACAAAAAGAAAGATTGAAAACCCTTCTATCAAAAAGAAGGTTCAACTCTGCGAGTAGAATGCACTCATCACAAAGAAGTTTCTGAGAATGCTTCTGTCTAGTTTTTATTTGAAGATATTTCCTTTTCCAGCATAGGCCTCAGAGAGCTCCAAATAAACACTTGCAGATTTTACAACAGGAGTGTTTCCAAACTGCTCTATCAAAAGGAATGTTCAAGTCTGTGAGTTGAATGCACTCATCACACAGAAGTTTCTGAGACTGCTTCTGTCTAGTTTTTATTTGAAGATATTTCCTTTTCCAGCTTAGGCCTCAGAGCGCTCCAAATAAACACTTGCAGATTTTACAAAAGGAGTGTTTCCAAACTGCTCTATCAAAAGGAATGTTCAAGTCTGTGAGTTGAATGCACTCATCACACAGAAGTTTCTCAGAATGCTTCTGTCTGGTTTTTACGTGAAGATATTTCATTTCCCAGCATAGGCCTCAAAGCGCTCTAAATATCCTCTTGCAGATTCTACAAAAAGAGTGTTTCAAAACTGCTCTTTCAAAAGGAAGGTTCAAGTCTGTGAGTTGAATGCACTCATCACAAAGAAGTTTCTGAGAATGCTTCTGTGTAGTTGTTATTTGAAGACATTTCCTTTTCCAGCATAGGCCTCAAAGCGCTCGAAATAAACACTTGCAGCTTCTGCAGAAGGAGTATTTCAAAACTGTTCTATCAAAAGGAACGTTCAAGTCTGTGAGTTGAATGCATTCATCACACAGAAGTTTCTGAGAATGCTTCTGTCTAGTTTTTAGGTGAAGATATTTCATTTCCCAGCATAGGCCTCAAAGCGCTCCAAATATCTACTTGCAGATTCTACAAAAAGAGTGTTTCAAAACTGCTCTATCAAAGGGAATGTTCAAGTCTGTGAGTTGAATGCACTCATCACAAAGAAGTTTCTGAGAATGCTTCTGTGTAGTTGTTATTTCAAGACATTTCCTTTTCCAGCGTAGGCCTCAATTTGCTAGAAATGAACAGTTGCAGATTCTGCAGAAAGAGTGTTTCAAAACTGTTCTATCAAAAGGAACGTTCAAGTCTGTGAGTTGAACGCACTCATCACACAGAAGTTTCTGAGAATGCTTCTGTCTAGTTTTTAAGTGGAGACATTACATTTCCCAGCATAGGCCTCTCAGCGCTCCAAATATACACTAGCAGATTCCACAAAAAGAGTGTTCCAAAACTGCTCTTTCAAAAGTAACGTTCAAGTCTGTGAGTTGAATACACTCGTCACAAACAAGTTTCTGGGAATGCTTCTCTGTAGTCCCTATCTGAGGATGTTTCCTTTCCAAGCTTTGGCCCCCAACATCTCCAAATATGCACTTGCAGATTCTACAAAAAGAGAGTTTGAAAACTCTTCTACCAAAAAGAAGGTTCAACTCTGCGAGTAGAATGCACTCATCACAAAGTAGTTTCTGAGAATGCTTCCGTCTAGTTTTTATTTGAAGATATTTCCTTTTCCTGCATAGGCCTCAGAGCGCTTCAAACAAACACTTGCAGATTTTTCAATAGGAGTGTTTCCAAACTGCTCTATCAAAAGGAATGTTCAAGTCTGTGAGTTGAATGCACTCATCACAAAGTAGTTTCTGAGAATGCTTCTGTCTAGTTTTTAGGTGAAGATATTTCATTTCCCAGCATAGGCCTGAAAGCGCTCCAAATATCCACTTGCAGAATCTAAGAAAAGAGTGTTTCAAAACTGCTCTTTCAAAAGGAAGGTTCAAGTCTGTGAGGTGAATGCACTCATCACAAAGAAGTTTCTGAGAATGCTTCTGTGTAGTTGTTATTTGAAGACATTTGCTTTTCCAGCATAGGCCTCAAAGCGCTCGAAATAAACACTTGCAGATTCTGCAGAAAGAGGGTTTCAAAACTGTTCTATCAAAAGGAGCGTTCAAGTCTGTGAGTTGAATGCACTCATCAAACAGAAGTTTCTGAGAATGTTTCTGTCTAGTTTTTAATTGGAGACATTACATTTCCCAGCATAGGCCTCTAAGCGCTCCAAATATACACTAGCAGATTCCACAAAAAGAGTGTTACAAAGCTGCTCTTTCAAAAGAATCGTTCAAGTCTGTGAGTTGAATGCACTCGTCACAAACAAGTTTCTCGGAATGCTTCTGTCTAGTCTCTATCTGAGGATGTTCCCTTTTCCAGAATTGGCCTACAACAGCTGCAAATATGCACTTGCAGATTGTACAAAAAGAGAGTTTGAAAACTCTTCTATCAAAAAGAAGGTTCAACTCTGCGAGTAGAATGCACTCATCACAAAGAAGTTTCTGAGAATGCTTCTGTCTAGTTTTTATTTGAAGATATTTCCTTTTCCAGCATAGGCCTCAGAGCGCTCCAAATAAACACTTGCAGATTTTACAAAAGGAGTGTTTCCAAACTGCTCTATCAAAAGGAATGTTCAAGTCTGTGAGTTGAATGCACTCATCACACAGAAGTTTCTGAGAATGCTTCTGTCTAGTTTTTAGGTGAAGATATTTCATTTCCCAGTATAGGCCTCAAAGCGCTCCAAATATCCAATTGCAGATTCTAGAAAAAGAGTGTTTCAAAACTGCTCTTTCAAAAGGAAGGTTCAAGTCTGTGAGTTGAATGCACTCATCACAAAGAAGTTTCTGAGAATGCTTCTGTGTAGTTGTTATTTGAAGACATTTCCTTTTCCAGCATAGGCCTCAATTCGCTCGAAATGAACACTTGCAGATTCTGCAGAAAGAGTGTTTCAAAACTGTTCTATCAAAAGGAACGTTCAAGTCTGTGAGTTGAATGCACTCATCACACAGAAGTTTCTGAGAATGCTTCTGTATAGTTTTTAGGTGAAGATATTTCATTTCCCAGCATAGGCTTCAAAGCGCTCGAAATATCTACTTGCAGATTCTACAAAAAGAATGTTTCAAAACTGCTCTTTCAAAGGGATGGTTGAAGTCTGTGAGTTGAATGCCCACATCACAGAGAAGTTTCTGAGAATGCTTCTGTGTAGTTGTTATTTGAAGACATTTCCTTTTCCAGCATGGGCCTCAAAGCGCTCGAAATAAACACTTGCAGATTCTGCAGAAAGAGTGTTTCAAAACTGTTCTATCAAAAGGAACGTTCAAGTCTGTGAGTTGAATGCACTCATCACACAGAAGTTTCTGAGAATGCTTCTGTCTAGGTTTTAAGTGGAGACATTTCCTTTCCCAGCATAGGCCTCAAAGCGCTCCAAATAT
Source organism: Pongo pygmaeus (assembly GCF_028885625.2). Lineage (NCBI taxonomy): Eukaryota > Metazoa > Chordata > Mammalia > Primates > Hominidae > Pongo > Pongo pygmaeus. Next base: position 37,544,357 of record NC_072391.2, on the reverse strand, counting down.
CCAATTGCAGATTCTAGAAAAAGAGTGTTTCAAAACTGCTCTTTCAAAGGGATGGTTCAAGTCTGTGAGTTGAATTCACACATCACAGAGAAGTTTCTGAGAATGCTTCTCTGTAGTTGTTATTTGAAGACATTAACTTTTCCAGCCTGGGCCTCAAAGCCCTCGAAATAAACACTTGCAGATTCTGCAGAAAGAGTGTTTCAAAACTGTTCTATCAAAAGGAACGTTCAAGTCTGTGAGTTGAATGCATTCATCACACAGAAGTTTCTGAGAATGATTCTGTCTAGCTTTTAGGTGAAGATATTTCATTTTCCAGCATAGGCCTCAAAGAGCTCCAAATATCTACTTGCAGATTCCACAAAAAGTGTGTTTCAAAACTGCTCTTTCAAAAGGAAGGTTCAAGTCTGTGAGTTGAATGCACTCATCACAAAGAAGTTTCTGAGAATGCTTCTGTCTTGTTGTTATTTGAAGACATTTCCTTTTCTAGCACAGGCCTCAAATCGCTCGAAATGAACACTTGCAGATACTGCAGAAAGAGTGTTTCAAAGCTGTTCTATCAAAAGGAACGTTCAAGTCTGTGAGTTGAATGCACTCATCACACAGAAGTTTCTGAGAATGCTTCTGTGTAGTTTTTAGGCGAAGAAATTTCATTTCCCAGCATAGGCCTCACAGCGCTCCAAATATCCACTTGTAGATTCTACAAAAAGAGTGTTTCAAAACTGCTCTTTCAAAAGGAAGGTTCAAGTCTGTGAGTTGAATGCACTCATCACAAAGAAGTTTCTGAGAATGCTTCTGTGTAGTTGTTATTTGAAGACAGTTCCTTTTCAAGCATAGGCCTCAATTCGCTCGAAATGAACACTTGCAGATTCTGCAGAAAGAGTGTTTCAAATCTGTTCTATCAAAAGGAACGTTCAAGTCTGTGAGTTGAATGCACTCATCACAAAGAAGTTTCTGAGAATGCTTCTGTGTAGTTTTTAAGTGGAGACATTACATTTCCCAGCATAGGCCTCTCAGCGCTCCAAATATACACTAGCAGATTCCACAAAAAGAGTGTCCCAAAACTGTTCTTTCAAAAGAATCGTTCAAGTCTGTGAGTTGAATGCACTGGTCACAAACAAGTTTCCGGGAATGCTCCTGTGTAGTCTCTATCTGAGGATGCTCCCTTTTCGAGCATTGGCCTCCAACAGCTCCAAATATGCACTTGCAGATTCTACAAAAAGAGAGTTTGAAAACTCTTCTACCAAAAAGAAGGTTCAACTCTGCGAGTAGAATGCACTCATCACAAAGAAGTTTCTGAGAATGCTTCTGTCTAGTTTTTATTTGAAGATATTTCCTTTTCCAGCATAGGCCTCAGAGCGCACCAAATAAACACTTGCAGATTTTACAAAAGGAGTGTTTCCAAACTGCTCTATCAAAAGGAAAGTTCAAGTCTGTGAGTTGAATGCACTCATCACACAGAAGTTTCTGAGAATGCTTCTGTCTAGTTTTTACGTGAAGATATTTCATTTCCCAGCATAGGCCTCAAAGCGCTGCAAATATCCAACTGCAGATTCTAGAAAAAGAGTGTTTCAAAACTGCTCTTTCAAAAGGAAGGTTCAAGTCTGTGAGTTGAATGCACTCATCACAAAGAAGTTTCTGAGAATGCTTCTGTGTAGTTGTTATTTGAAGACATTTCCTTTTCCAGCCTAGGCCTCAATTCGCTCGAAATGAACACTTGCAGATTCTGCAGAAAGAGTGTTTCCAAACTGCTCTATCAAAAGGAACGTTCAAGTCTGTGAGTTGAATGCACTCATCACACAGATGTTTCTGAGAATGCTTCTGTCTAGTTTTTAGGTGAAGATATTTCATTTCCCAGCATAGGCCTGAAAGCGCTCCAAATATCCAATTGCAGATTCTAGAAAAAGAGTGTTTCAAAACTGCTCTTTCAAAAGGAAGGTTCAAGTCTGTGAGTTGAATACACTCATCACAAAGAAGTTTCTGAGAATGCTTCTGTGTAGTTGTTATTTGAAGACATTTCCTTTTCCAGCATAGGCCTCAATTCGATCGAAATGAACACTTGCAGATTCTGCAGAAAGAGTGTTTCAAAACTCTTCTATCAAAAGGAACGTTCAAGTCTGTGAGTTGAATGCACTCGTCACAAACAAGTTTCTGGAAATGCTTCTGTCTAGTCTCTATCTGAGGATGTTCCCTTTTCCAGCATTGTCCTCCATCAGCTCCAAATATGCACTTGCAGATTCTACAAAAAGAGAGATTGAAAACCCTTGTATCAAAAAGAAGGTTCAACTCTGCGAGTAGAATGCACTCATCACAAAGAAGTTTCTGAGAATGCTTCTGTCTAGTTTTTATTTGAAGATATTTCCTTTTCCAGCATAGGCCTCAGAGCGCTCCAAATAAACACTTGCAGATTTTACAACAGGAGTGTTTCCAAACTGCTCTATCAAAACGAATGTTCAAGTCTGTGAGCTGAATGCACTCATCACACAGAAGTTTCTGAGAATGCTTCTCTCTAGTTTTTAGGTGAAGATATTTCATTTCCCAGCATAGGCCTCAAAGTGCTCCATATATCCACTAGCAGATTCTACAAAAAGAGTGTTTCAAAACTGCCCTTTCAAAAGGAAGGTTCAAGTCTGTGAGTTGAATGCACTCATCAGAAAGAAGTTTCTGAGAATGCTTCTGTGTAGTTGTTATTTGAAGACATTTCCTTTTTCAGCATAGGCCTCAAAGCGCTCGAAATAAACACTTGCAGATTCTGCAGAAGGAGTGTTTCAAAACTGTTCTATCAAAGGGAACGTTCAAGTCTGTGAGTTGAATGCACTCATCACACAGAAGTTTCTGAGAATGCTTCTGTCTAGTTTGTAGGTGAAGATATTTCATTTCCCAGCATATCCCTCAAAGCGCTCCAAATATCCACTTGCAGATTCTATAAAAAGTGTGTTTCAAAACTGCTCTTTCAAAAGGAAGGTTCAAGTCTGTGAGTTGAATGCACTCATCACAAAGAAGTTTCTGAGAATGCTTCTGTGTAGTTGTTATTTGAAGACATTTTCTTTTCCAGCATAGGCATCAAATCGCTCGAAATGAACACTTGCAGATTCTGCAGAAAGAGTGTTTCAAAACTGTTCTATCAAAAGGAACGTTCAAGTCTGTGAGTTGAATTCACTCATCTCACAGAAGTTTCTGAGATTGCTTCTGTCTAGTTTTTAAGTGGAGACATTACATTTCCCAGCATAGGCCTCTCATCGCTCCAAATATACAGTAGCAGATTCCACAAAAAGAGTGTTTCAAAACTGCTCTTTCAAAGGGAAGGTTCAAGTCTGTGAGTTGAATGCACTCATCACAAAGGAGTTTCTGAGAATGTTTCTGTGTAGTTGTTATTTGAAGACATTTCCCTTTCCAGCATAGGCCTCAAAGCGCTTGAAATAAACACTTGCAAATTCTGCAGAAGGAGTGTTTCCAAACTGTTCTATCAAAAGGAACGTTCAAGTCTTTGAGTTGAATGCACTCATCACACAGAAGTTTCTGAGAATGTTTCTGTCTAGTTTTTAAGTGGAGACATTACATTTCCCAGCATAGGCCTCAAAGCGCTCCAAATATACACTAGCAGATTACACAAAAAGTGTGTTCCAAAACTGCTCTTTCAAAAGAAACGTTCAAGTCTGTGAGTTGAATCCACTCGTCACAAACAAGTTTCTGGGAATGCTTCTGTCTAGTCTCTATCTGAGGATGTTCCCTTTTCCAGCATTGGCCTCCAACAGCTCCAAATATGCACTTGCAGATTCTACAAAAAGAGAGTTTGAAAACTCTTCTATCAAAAAGAAGGTTCAACTCTGCGAGTAGAATTCACTCATCACAAAGAAGTTTCTGAGAATGCTTCTGTCTAGTTTTTTTTGAAGCTATTTCCTTTTCCAGCATAGGCCTCAGAGCGCTCCAAATAAACACTTGCAAATGTTACAAAAGGAGTGTTTCCAAACTGCTCTATCAAAAGGAATGTTCAAGTCTGTGAGTTGAATGCACTCATCACACAGAAGTTTCTGAGAATGCTTCTATCTAGTTTTTAGGTGAAGATATTTCATTTTCCAGCATAGGCCTCAAAGAGCTCGAAATATCTACTTGCAGAATCCACAAAAAGAGTTTCAAAACTGCTCTTTCAAAAGGAAGGTACAAGTCTGTGAGTTGAATGCGCTCATCACAAAGAAGTTTCTGAGAATTCTTCTATCTAGTTGTTATTTTAAGACATTTCCTTTTCCAGCATAGGCCTCAAAGCGCTCGAAATAAACACTTGCAGTTTCAGCAGAAGGAGTGTTTTAAAAATGTTCTATCAAAAGGAACGTTCAAGTCTGTGAGTTGAATGCACTCATCACACAGAAGTTTCTGAGAATGCTTCTGTCTAGTTTGTAGGTGAAGATATTTCATTTCCCAGCATAGGCCTCAAAGCGCTCCAAATATCTACTTGCAGATTCTACAAAAAGAGTGTTTCAAAACTGCTCTTTCAAAGCGATGGTTCAAGTCTGTGAGTTGAATGCACACATCACAGAGAAGTTTCTGAGAATGCTTCTCTGTAGTTGTTATTTGAAGACATTAACTTTTCCAGCATATGCCTCAGAGCGCTCCAAATAAACACTTGCAGATTTTACAAAAGGAGTGTTTCCAAACTGCTTTATCAAAAGTAATGTTAAAGTCTGTGAGTTGAATGCACTCATCACACAGAAGTTTCTGAGAATGCTTCTGTCTAGTTTTTAGGTGAAGATATTTCATTTCCCAGCATAGGCCTCAAAGCGCTCCAAATATCCACTTGCAGATTCTAGAAAAAGAGTGTTTCAAAACTGCTCTTTCAAAAGGAAGGTTCAAGTCTGTGAGTTGAATGCACTCATCACAAAGATGTTTCTGAGAATGCTTCTGTGTAGTTGTTATTTGAAGACATTTCCTTTTCCAGCTTGGGCCTCAAAGCGCTCGAAATAAACACTTGCAGATTCTGCAGAAAGAGTGTTTCAAAACTGTTCTATCAAAAGGAACGTTCAAGTCTGTGAGTTGAATGCACTCATCACACAGCAGTTTCTGAGAATGCTTCTGTCTAGGTTTTAAGTGGAGACATTACCTTTCCCAGCATAGGCCTCACAGCGCTCCAAATATACACTAGCAGATTCTACAAAAAGAGTGTTCCAAAACTGCTCTTTCAAAAGAAACGTTCAAGTCTGTGAGTTGAATGCACTCGTCACAAACAAGTTTCTGGGAATGCTTCTGTCTAGTCTCTATCTGAGGATGTTTCCTTTCCCAGCATTGGCCTCCAACAGCTCCAAATATGCACTTGCAGATTCTACAAAAAGAGAGTTTGAAAACTCTTCTACCAAAAAGAAGGTTCAACTCTGCGAGTAGAATGCACTCATCACAAAGAAGTTTCTGAGAATGCTTCTGTCTAGTTTTTATTTGAAGATATTTCCTTTTCCAGCATAGGCCTCAGAGCGCTCCAAATAAACACTTGCAGATTTTACAAAAGAAGAGTTTCCACACTGCTCTATCAACAGGAATGTTCCAGTCTGTGAGTTGAATGCACTCATCACACAGAAGTTTCTGAGAATGCTTCTGTCTAGTTTGTTGGTGAAGATATTTCATTTCCCAGCATAGGCCTCAAAGCGCACAAAATATCCAATTGCAGATTCTAGAAAAAGAGTGTTTCAAAACTGCTTTTTCAAAAGGAAGGTTCGAGTCTGTGAGTTGAATGTACTAATCACAAAGAAGATTCTGAGAATGCTTCTGTGTAGCTGTTATTTGAAGACATTTCCTTTTCCAGCATAGGCCTCAATTCGCTCGAAATGAACACTTGCAGATTCTGCAGAAAGAGTGTTTCAAAACTGTTCTATCAAAAGGAACGTTCAAGTCTGTGAGTTGAATGCACTCATCACACAGAAGTTTCTGAGAATGCTTCTGTCTAGTTTTTAAGTGGAGACGTTACATTTCCCAGCATAGGCCTCTCAGCGCTCCAAATATACACTAGCAGATTCCACAAAAAGAGTGTTCCAAAACTGCTCTTTCAAAAGAATCGTTCAAGTCTGTGAGTTGAATGCACTCGTCACAAACAAGTTTCCGGGAATGCTTCTGTCTAGTCTCTATCTGAGGATGCTCCCTTTTCCAGCATTGGCCTCCAACAGCTCCAAATATGCACTTGCAGATTCTACAAAAAGAGAGTTTTAAAACTCTTCTACCAAAAAGAAGGTTCAACTCTGCGAGTAGAATGCACTCATCACACAGAAGTTTCTGAGAATGCTTCTGTCTAGTTTTTATTTGAAGATATTTCCTTTTCCAGCATAGGCCTCAGAGCGCTCCAAATACACACTTGCAGATCTTACAAAAGCAGTGTTTCCAAACTGCTTTATCAAAAGTAATGTTCAAGTCTGTGAGTTGAATGCACTCATCACACAGAAGTTTCTGAGAATGCTTCTGTCTAGTTTTTAGGTGAAGATATTTCATTTCCCAGCATAGGCCTCAAAGCGCTCCAAATATCCAAATGCAGATTCTAGAAAAAGAGTGTTTCAAAACTGCTCTTTCAAAAGGAAGGTTCAAGTCTGTGAGTTGAATGCACTCATCACAAAGAAGTTTCTGAGAATGCTTCTGTGTAGTTTTTATTTGAAGACATTTCCTTTTCCAGCGTAGGCCTCAATTCGCTCGAAATGAACACTTGCAGATTCTGCAGAAAGAGTGTTTCAAAACTGTTCTATCAAAAGGAACGTTCAAGTCTGTGAGTTGAATGCACTCATCACACAGAAGTTTCTGAGAATGCTTCTGTCTATGTTTTAAGTGGAGACATTACCTTTCCCAGCATAGGCCTAAAAGCGCTCCAATTATCCAATTGCAGATTCTAGAAAAAGAGTGTTTCAAAACTGCTCTTTCAAAAGGAAGGTTCAAGTCTGTGAGTTGAATGCACTCATCACAAAGAAGATTCTGAGAATGCTTCTGTGTAGTTGTTATTTGAAGACAGTTCCTTTTCAAGCATAGGCCTCAATTCGCTCGAAATGAACACTTGCAGATTCTGCAGAAAGAGTGTTTCAAAACTGTTCTATCAAAAGGAACGTTCAAGTCTGTGAGTTGAATGCACTCGTCACAAACAAGTTTCTGGAAATGCTTCTGTCTAGTCTCTATCTGAGGACGCTCCCTTTTCAAGCATTGTCCTCCAACAGCTCCAGATATGCACTTGCAGATTCTACAAAAAGAGAGATTGAAAACCCTTCTATCAAAAAGAAGGTTCAAGTCTGCGAGTAGAATGCACTCATCACAAAGAAGTTTCTGAGAATGCTTCTGTCTAGTTTTTATTTGAAGATATTTCCTTTTCCAGCATAGGCCTCAGAGCGCTCCAAATAAACACTTGCAGATTTTATAACAGGGGTGTTTCCATACTGCTCTATCAAAAGGAATGTTCAAGTCTGTGTGTTGAATGCACTCATCACACAGAAGTTTCTGAGAATGCTTCTCTCTAGTTTTTAGGTGAAGATATTTCATTTCCCAGCACAGGACTGAAATCGCTCCAAATATCCACTTTCAGATTCTAGAAAAAGAGTGTTTCAAAACTGCTCTTTCAAAAGGAAGGTTCAAGTCTGTGAGTTGAATGCACTCATCACAAAGAAGTTTCTGAGAATGCTTCTGTGTAGTTGTTATTTGAAGACATTTCCTTTTCCAGCATAGGCCTCAAATCGCTCGAAATGAACACTTGCAGATTCTGCAGAAAGAGTGTTTCAAAACTGTTCTATCAAAAGGAGCGTTCAAGTCTGTGAGTTGAATGCACTCATCACACAGAAGTTTCTGAGAATGCTTCTGTGTAGTTTTTAGGTGAAGATATTTCATTTCCCAGCATAGGCTTCAAAGCGCTCGAAATATCTACTTGCAGATTCTACAAAAAGAGTGTTTCAAAACTGCTCTATGAAAGGGAAGTTTCAAGCCTTTGAGTTGAATGCACTCATCACACAGAAGTTTCTGAGAATGCTTCTGTGTAGTTGTTATTTGAAGACATTTCCTTTTCCAGCATAGGCCTCAAAGCGCTCGAAATAAACACTTGCAAATACTGCAGAAAGAGTGTTTCAAAACTGTTCTATCAAAAAGAACGTTCAAGTCCGTGAGTTGAATGCACTCATCACACAGAAGTTTCTGAGAATGCTTCTGTCTAGTTTTTAAGTGGAGACATTACATTTCCCAGCATAGGCTTCTCAGCGCTCCAAATATACAATAGCAGATTCCACAAAAAGAGTGTTACAAAGCTGCTCTTTCAAAAGAATCGTTCAAGTCTGTGAGTTTAATGCACTCTTCACAGACAAGTTTCTCGGAATGCTTCTGTCTAGTCTCTATCTGAGGATGTTCCCTTTTCCAGCATTGGCCTACAACAGCTGCAAATATGCACTTGCAGATTCTACAAAAAGAGAGTTTGAAAACTCTTCTATCAAAAAGAAGGTTCAACTCTGCGAGTAGAATGCACTCATCACAAAGAAGTTTCTGAGAATGCTTCTGTCTAGTTTTTATTTGAAGATACTTCCTTTTCCAGCATAGGCCTCAGAGCGCTCCAAATAAACACTTGCAGATTTTACAAAAGGAGTGTTTCCAAACTGCTCTATCAAAAGGAATGTTCAAGTCTGTGAGTTGAATGCACTCATCACACAGAAGTTTCTGAGAATGCTTCTGTCTAGTTTTTAGGTGAAGATATTTCATTTCCCAGCATAGGCCTGAAAGCGCTCTAAGTATCCTCTTGCAGATTCTACAAAAAGAGTGTTCCAAACTGCTCTTTCAAAAGGAAGGTTCAAGTCTGTGAGTTGAATGCACTCATCACAAAGAAGTTTCTCAGAATGCTTCTGTGTAGTTGTTATTTGAAGACATTTCCTTTTCCAGCCTAGGCCTCAAAGCGCTCGAAATAAACACTTGCAGATTCTGCAGAAGGAGGGTTTCAAAACTGTTCTATCAAAAGGAACGTTCAAGTCTGTGAGTTGAATGCATTCATCACACAGAAGTTTCTGAGAATGCTTCCGTCTAGTTTTTAGGTGAAGATATTTCATTTCCCAGGATAGGCTTGAAAGCGCTCCAAATATCTACTTGCAGATTCTACAAAAAGAGTGTTTCAAAACTGCTCTATGAAAGGGAAGGTTCAAGCCTTTGAGTTGAATGCACTCATCACAAAGAAGTTTCTGAGAATGCTTCTGTCTAGTTGTTATTTAAAGACATTTCCTTTTCCAGCCTAGGCCTCAAAGCGCTCGAAATAAACACTTGCAGCTTCTGCAGAAGCAGTGTTTCAAAACTGTTCTATCAAAAGGAACGTTCAAGTCTGTGAGTTGAATGCACTCATCACAAAGAAGTTTCTGAGAATGCTTCTGTCTAGTTGTTATTTGAAGACATTTCCTTTTGCAGCCTAGGCCTCAAAGCGCTCGAAATAAACACTTGCAGATTCTGCAGAAGGAGGGTTTCAAAACTGTTCTATCGAAAGGAACGTTCAAGTCTGTGAGTTGAATGCATTCATCACACAGAAGTTTCTGAGAATGCTTCTGTCTAGTTTTTAGGTGAAGATATTTCATTTCCCAGCATAGGCCTCAAATCGCTCCAAATATCTACTTGCAGATTCTACAAAAAGAGTGTTTCAAAACTGCTCTATGAAAGGGAAGTTTCAAGCCTTTGAGTTGAATGCACTCATCACACAGAAGTTTCTGAGAATGCTTCTGTGTAGTTGTTATTTGAAGACATTTCCTTTTCCAGCATAGGCCTCAAAGCGCTCGAAATAAACACTTGCAGATACTGCAGAAAGAGTGTTTCAAAACTGTTCTATCAAAAGGAATGTTCAAGTCTGTGAGTTGAATGCACTCATCACACAGAAGTTTCTGACAATGCTTCTGTCTAGTTTTTAAGTGGAGACCTTTCATTTCCCAGCATAGGCCTCTCAGCGCTCCAAATATACACTGGCAGATTCCACAAAAAGAGTGTTCCAAAACTGCTCTTTCAAAAGAATCGTTCAAGTCTGTGAGTTTAATGCACTCGTCACAAACAAGTTTCTCGGAATGCTTCTGTCTAGTCTCTATCTGAGAATGTTCCCTTTTCCAGCATTGGCCTTCAACAGCTGCAAATATGCACTTGCAGATTCTACAAAAAGAGAGTTTGAAAACTCTTCTATCAAAAAGAAGGTTCAACTCCGCGAGTCGAATGCACTCATCACAAAGAAGTTTCTGAGAATGCTTCTGTCTAGTTTTTATTTGAAGATATTTCCTTTTCCAGCATAGGCCTCAGAGCACTCCAAATAAATACTTGCAGATTTTACAAAAGGAGTGTTTCCAAACTGCTCTATCAAAAGGAATGTTCAAGTCTGTGAGTTGAATGCACTCATCACACAGAAGTTTCTGAGAATGCTTCTGTCTAGTTTTTAGGTGAAGATATTTCATTTCCCAGCATAGGCCTGAAAGCGCTCCAAATATCCACTTGCAGATTCTACAAAAAGAGTGTTTCCATACTGCTCTTTCAAAAGGAAGGTTCAAGTCTGTGAGTTGAATGCACTCATCACAAAGAAGTTTCTGAGAATGCTTCTGTGTAGTTGTTATTTGAAGACATTTCCTTTTCCAGCGTAGGCCTCAAATCGCTCGAAATGAACACTTGCAGATCCTGCAGAAAGAGTGTTTCAAAACTGTTCTATGAAAAAGAACGTTCAAGTCTGTGAGTTGAATGCACTCATCACACAGAAGTTTCTGAGAATGCTTCTGTCTAGTTTTTAAGTGGAGACATTACATTTCCCAGCATAGGCCTCTCAGCGCTCCAAATATACAATAGCAGATTCCACAAAAGAGTGTTACAAAGCTGCTCTTTCAAAAGAATCGTTCAAGTCTGTGAGTTTAATGCACTCGTCACAGACAAGTTTCTCGGAATGCTTCTGTCTAGTCTCTATCTGAGGATGTTCCCTTTTCCAGCATTGGCCTACAACAGCTGCAAATATGCACTTGCAGATTCTACAAAAAGAGAGTTTGAAAACTCTTCTATCAAAAAGAAGGTTCAACTCTGCGAGTAGAATGCACTCATCGCAAAGAAGTTTCTGAGAATGCTTCTGTCTAGTTTTTATTTGAAGATATTTCCTTTTCCAGCATAGGCCTCAGAGCGCTCCAAATAAACACTTGCAGATTTTACAAAAGGAGTGTTTCCAAACTGCTCTATCAAAAGGAATGTTCAAGTCTGTGAGTTGAATGCACTCATCACACAGAAGTTTCTGAGAATGCTTCTGTCTAGTTTTTAGGTGAAGATATTTCATTTCCCAGCATAGGCCTGAAAGCGCTCTAAGTATCCTCTTGCAGATTCTACAAAAAGAGTGTTCCAAACTGCTCTTTCAAAAGGAAGGTTCAAGTCTGTGAGTTGAATGCACTCATCACAAAGAAGTTTCTGAGAATGCTTCTGTGTAGTTGTTATTTGAAGACATTTCCTTTTCCAGCCTAGGCCTCAAAGCGCTCGAAATAAACACTTGCAGATCCTGCAGAAGGAGTGTTTCAAAACTGTTCTATCAAAAGGAACGTTCAAGTCTGTGAGTTGAATGCATTCATCACACAGAAGTTTCTGAGAATGCTTCCGTCTAGTTTTTAGGTGAAGATATTTCATTTCCCAGCATAGGCCTCAAAGCGCTCCAAATATCTACTTGCAGATTCTACAAAAAGAGTGTTTCAAAACTGCTCTATGAAAGGGAAGGTTCAAGCCTTTGAGTTGAATGCACTCATCACAAAGAAGTTTCTGAGAATGCTTCTGTCTAGTTGTTATTTGAAGACATTTCCTTTTCCAGCCTAGGCCTCAAAGCGCTCGAAATAAACACTTGCAGCTTCTGCAGAAGCAGTGTTTCAAAACTGTTCTATCAAAAGGAACGTTCAAGTCTGTGAGTTGAATGCACTCATCACAAAGAAGTTTCTGAGAATGCTTCTGTCTAGTTGTTATTTGAAGACATTTCCTTTTGCAGCCTAGGCCTCAAAGCGCTCGAAATAAACACTTGCAGATTCTGCAGAAGGAGGGTTTCAAAACTGTTCTATCGAAAGGAACGTTCAAGTCTGTGAGTTGAATAAATTCATCACACAGAAGTTTCTGACAATGCTTCTGTCTAGTTTTTAGGTGAAGATATTTCATTTCCCAGCATAGGCCTCAAATCGCTCCAAATATCTACTTGCAGATTCTACAAAAAGAGTGTTTCAAAACTGCTCTATGAAAGGGAAGTTTCAAGCCTTTGAGTTGAATGCACTCATCACACAGAAGTTTCTGAGAATGCTTCTGTGTAGTTGTTATTTGAAGACATTTCCTTTTCCAGCATAGGCCTCAAAGCGCTCGAAATAAACACTTGCAGATACTGCAGAAAGAGTGTTTCAAAACTGTTCTATCAAAAGGAATGTTCAAGTCTGTGAGTTGAATGCACTCATCACACAGAAGTTTCTGAGAATGCTTCTGTCTAGTTTTTAAGTGGAGACATTTCATTTCCCAGCATAGGCCTCTCAGCGCTCCAAATATACACTGGCAGATTCCACAAAAAGAGTGTTACAAAACTGCTCTATCAAAAGAATCGTTCAAGTCTGTGAGTTTAATGCACTCGTCAAAAACAAGTTTCTCGGAATGCTTCTGTCTAGTCTCTATCTGAGAATGTTCCCTTTTCCAGCATTGGCCTTCAACAGCTGCAAATATGCACTTGCAGATTCTACAAAAAGAGAGTTTGAAAACTCTTCTATCAAAAAGAAGGTTCAACTCTGCGAGTAGAATGCACTCATCACAAAGAAGTTTCTGAGAATGCTTCTGTGTAGTTGTTATTTGAAGACATTTCCTTTTCCAGCGTAGGCCTCAATTCGCTCGAAATGAACACTTGCAGATCCTGCAGAAAGAGTGTTTCAAAACTGTTCTATCAAAAAGAACGTTCAAGTCTGTGAGTTGAATGCACTCATCACACAGAAGTTTCTGAGAATGCTTCTGTCTAGTTTTTAAGTGGAGACATTACATTTCCCAGCATAGGCCTCTCAGCGCTCCAAATATACAATAGCAGATTGCACAAAAAGAGTGTTACAAAGCTGCTCTTTCAAAAGAATCGTTCAAGTCTGTGAGTTTAATGCACTCATCACAGACAAGTTTCTCGGAATGCTTCTGTCTAGACTCTATCTGAGGATGTTCCCTTTTCCAGCATTGGCCTACAACAGCTGCAAATATGCACTTGCAGATTCTACAAAAAGAGAGTTTGAAAACTCTTCTATCAAAAAGAAGGTTCAACTCTGTGCGTAGAATGCACTCATCACAAGGAAGTTTCTGAGAATGCTTCTGTCTAGTTTTTATTTGAAGATATTTCCTTTTCCAATATAGGCCTCAGAGCGCTCCAAATAAACACTTGCAGATTTTACAAAAGGAGTGTTTCCAAACTGCTCTATCAAAAGGAATGTTCAAGTGTGTGAGTTGAATGCACTCATCACACAGAAGTTTCTGAGAATGCTTCTGTCTAGTTTTTACGTGAAGATATTTCATTTCCCAGCATAGGCCTCAAAGCGCTCTAAATATCCTCTTGCAGATTCTACAAAAAGAGTGTTCCAAACAGCTCTTTCAAAAGGAAGGTTCAAGTCTGTGAGTTGAATGCACTCATCACAAAGAAGTTTCTGAGAATGCTTCTGTGTAGTTGTTATTTGAAGACAGTTCCTTTTCAAGCATAGGCCTCAATTCGCTCGAAATGAACACTTGCAGATTCTGCAGAAAGAGTGTTTCAAATCCGTTCTATCAAAAGGAACGTTCAAGTCTGTGAGTTGAATGCACTCATCACACAGAAGTTTCTGAGAATGCTTCTATCTAGGTTTTAAGTGGAGACATTACATTTCCCAGCATAGGCCTCTCAGCGCTCCAAATATACACTAGCAGATTCCACAAAAAGAGTGTTCCAAAACTGCTCTTTCAAAAGAATCGTTCAAGTCTGTGAGTTGAATGCACTCGTCACAAACAAGTTTCCGGGAATGCTTCTGTCTAGTCTCTATCTGAGGATGCTCCCTTTTCAAGCATTGGCCTCCAACAGCTCCAAATATGGACTTGCAGATTCTACAAAAAGAGAGTTTGAAAACTCTTCTACCAAAAAGAAGGTTCAACTCTGCGAGTGGAATGCACTCATCACAAAGAAGGTTCTGAGAATGCTTCTGTCTAGTTTTTATTTGAAGATATTTCCTTTTCCAGCATAGGCCTCAGAGCGCTCCAAATAAACACTTGCAGATTTTACAAAAGGAGTGTTTCCAAACTGCTTTATCAAAAGTAATGTTCAAGTCTGTGAGTTGAATGCACTCATCACACAGAAGTTTCTGAGAATGCTTCTGTCTAGTTTTTAGGTGAAGATATTTCATTTCCCAGCATAGGCCTCAAAGCGCTCCAAATATCCAATTGCAGATTCTAGAAAAAGAGTGTTTCAAAACTGCTCTTTCAAAAGGAAGTTTCAAGTCTGTGAGTTGAATGCACTCATCACAAAGAAGTTTGTGAGAATGCTTCTGTGTAGTTGTTATTTGAAGACATTTCCTTTTCCAGCATAGGCCTCAAATCGCTCGAAATGAACACTTGCAGATTCTGCAGAAAGAGTGTTTCAAAACTGTTCTGTCAAAAGGAACGTTCAAGTCTGTGAGTTGAATGCACTCATCACACAGAAGTTTCTGAGAATGCTTCTGCCTAGTTTTTAGGTGAAGATATTTCATTTCCCAGCATAGGACTGAAAGCGCTCCAAATATCCACTTGCAGATTCTACAAAAAGAGTGTTTCAAAACTGCTCTTTCAAAAGGAAGGTTCAAGTCTGTGAGTTGAATGCACTCATCACAAAGAAGTTTCTGAGAATGCTGCTGTGTAGTTGTTATTTAGAAGACATTTCCTTTTCCAGCATAGGCCTCAAAGCGCTCGAAATAAACACTTGCAGATTCTGCAGAAAGAGTGTTTCAAAACTGATCTATCAAAAGGAGCGTTCAAGTATGTGAGTTGAATGCACTCATCACACAGAAGTTTCTGAGAATGCTTCTGTGTAGTTTTTAGGTGAAGATATTTCATTTCCCAGCATAGGCTTCAAAGCACTCGAAATATCTACTTGCAGATTCTACAAAAAGAATGTTTCAAAACTGCTCTTTCAAAGGGATGGTTGAAGTCTGTGAGTTGAATGCCCACATCACAGAGAAGTTTCTGAGAATGCTTCTGTGTAGTTGTTATTTGAAGACATTTCCTTTTCCAGCATGGGCCTCAAAGCGCTCGAAATAAACACTTGCAGATTCTGCAGAAAGAGTGTTTCAAAACTGTTCTATCAAAAGGAACGTTCAAGTCTGTGAGTTGAATGCACTCATCACACAGAAGTTTCTGAGAATGCTTCTGTCTAGTTTTTAGGTGAAGATATTTCATTTCCCTGCATAGGCCTCAAAGCGCTCCAAATATCCAACTGCAGATTCTAGAAAAAGAGTGTTTCAAAACTGCTCTTTCAAAAGGAAGGTTCAAGTCTGTGAGTTGAATGCACTCATCACAAAGAAGTTTCTGAGAATGCTTCTGTGTAGTTGTTATTTGAAGACATTTCCTTTTCCAGCATAGGCCTCAATTCGCTCGATGTGAACACTTGCAGATACTGCAGAAAGAGTGTTTCAAAACTGTTCTATCAAAAGGAACGTTCAAGTCGGTGAGTTGAATGCTCTCATCACACAGAAGTTTCTGAGAATGCTTCTGTCTAGTTTTTAGGTGAAGATATTTCATTTCCCAGCATAGGCCTCAAAGCGCTCCAAATATCTACTTGCAGATTCTACAAAAAGAGTGTTTCAAAACTGCTCTTTCAAAGAGATGGTTCAAGTCTGTGAGTTGAATGCACACAAAACAGAGAAGTTTCTGAGAATGCTTCTGTGTAGTTGTTATTTGAAGACATTTCCTTTTCCAGCTTGGGCCTCAAAGCGCTCGAAATAAACACTTGCAGATTCTGCAGAAAGAGTGTTTCAAAACTGTTCTATCAAAAGGAACGTTCAAGTCTGTGAGTTGAATGCACTCATCACACAGCAGTTTCTGAGAATACTTCTGTCTAGGTTTTAAGTGGAGACATTACCTTTCCCAGCATAGGCCTCACAGCGCTCCAAATATACACTAGCAGATTCTACAAAAAGAGTGTTCCAAAACTGCTCTTTCAAAAGAAACGTTCAAGTCTTTGAGTTGAATGCACACGTCACAAACAAGTTTCTGGGAATGCTTCTGTCTAGTCTCTATCTGAGGATGTTTCCTTTCCCAGCATTGGCCTCCAACAGCTCCAAATATGCACTTGCAGATTCTACAAAAAGAGAGTTTGAAAACTCTTCTACCAAAAAGAAGGTTCAACTCTGTGAGTAGAATGCATTCATCACAAAGAAGTTTCTGAGAATGCTTCTGTCTAGTTTTTATTTGAAGATATTTCCTTTTCCAGCATAGGCCTCAGAGCGCTCCAAATAAACACTTGCAGATTTTACAAAAGGAGTGTTTCCAAACTGCTCTATCAACAAGAATGTTCCAGTCTGTGAGTTGAATGCACTCATCACACAGAAGTTTCTGAGAATGCTTCTGTCTAGTTTTTAGGTGAAGATATTTCGTTTCCCAGCATAGGCCTCAAAGCGCACAAAATATCCAATTGCAGATTCTAGAAAAAGAGTGTTTCAAAACTGCTCTTTCAAAAGGAAGGTTCGAGTCTGTGAGTTGAATGCAGTCATCACAAAGAAGTTTCTGAGAATTCTTCTGTGTAGTTGTTATTTGAAGACATTTCCTTTTCCAGCGTAGGCCTCAATTCGCTCGAAATGAACACTTGCAGATTCTGCAGAAAGAGTGTTTCAAAACTGTTCTATCAAAAGGAACGTTCAAGTCTGTGAGTTGAATGCACTCATCACACAGAAGTTTCTGAGAATGCTTCTGTCTAGTTTTTAAGTGGAGACGTTACATTTCCCAGCATAGGCCTCTCAGCGCTCCAAATATACAATAGCAGATTCCACAAAAAGAGTGTTCCAAAACTGCTCTTTCAAAAGAATCGTTCAAGTCTGTGAGTTGAATGCACTCGTCAAAAACAAGTTTCCGGGAATGCTTCTGTCTAGTCTCTATCTGAGGATGCTCCCTTTTCAAGCATTGGCCTCCAACAGCTCCAAATATGTACTTGCAGATTCTACAAAAAGAGAGTTTGAAAACTCTTCTACCAAAAAGAAGGTTCAACTCTACGAGTAGAATGCACTCATCACAAACAAGTTTCTGAGAATGCTTCTGTCTAGTTTTTACTTGAAGATATTTCCTTTTCCAGCATATGCCTCAGAGCGCTCCAAATAAACACTTGCAGATTTTACAAAAGGAGTGTTTCCAAACTGCTTTATCAAAAGTAATGTTCAAGTCTGTGAGCTGAAAGCACTCATCACACAGAAGTTTCTGAGAATGCTTCTGTCTAGTTTTTAGGTGAAGATATTTCATTTCCCAGCATAGGCCTCAAAGCGCTCCAAATATCCAATTGCAGATTCCAGAAAAAGAGTGTTTCAAAACTGCTCTTTCAAAAGGAAGTTTCAAGTCTGTGAGTTGGATGCACTCATCACAAAGAAGTTTCTGAGAATGCTTCTGTGTAGTTGTTATTTGAAGACATTTCCTTTTCCAGCGTAGGCCTCAATTCGCTCGAAATGAACACTTGCAGATTCTGCAGAAAGAGAGTTTCAAAACTGTTCTATCAAAAGGAACGTTCAAGTCTGTGAGTTGAATGCCCTCATCACACAGAAGTTTCTGAGAATGCTTCTGTCTAGGTTTTAAGTGGAGACATTACCTTTCCCAGCATAGGCCTCAAAGCACTCCAAATATCCAATTGCAGATTCTAGAAAAAGAGTGTTTCAAAACTGCTCTTTCAAAACGAAGGTTCAGGTCTGTGAGTTGAATGCACTCATCACAAAGAAGTTTCTGAGAATGCTTCTGTGTAGTTGTTATTTGAAGACATTTCATTTTCCAGCGTAGGCCACAATTCGCTCGAAATGAACACTTCCAGATTCTGCAGAAAGAGTGTTTCAAAACTGTTCTATCAAAAGGAACGTTCAAGTCTGTGAGTTGAATGCACTCATCACACAGAAGTTTCTGAGAATGCTTCTGTCTAGTTTTTAAGTGGAGACGTTACATTTCCCAGCATAGGCCTCTCAGCGCTCCAAATATACACAAGCAGATTCCACAAAAAGAGTGTTCCAAAACTGCTCTTTCAAAAGAATCATTCAAGTCTGTGAGTTGAATGCACTCGTCACAAACAAGTTTCCGGGAATGCTTCTGTCTAGTCTCTATCTGAGGATGCTCCCTTTTCAAGCTTTGGCCTCCAACAGCTCCAAATATGCACTTGCAGATTCTACAAAAAGAGAGTTTGAAAACTCTTCTACCAAAAAGAAGGTTCAACTCTGCGAGTGGAATGCACTCATCACGAAGAAGTTTCTGAGAATGCTTCTGTCTAGTTTTTATTTGAAGATATTTCCTTTTCCAGCATAGGCCTCAGAGCGCTCCAAATAAACACTTGCAGATTTTACAAAAGGAGTGTTTCCAAACTGCTCTATCAAAAGTAATGTTCAAGTCTGTGAGTTGAATGCACTCCTCACACAGAAGTTTCTGAGAATGCTTCTGTCTAGTTTTTAGGTGAAGATATTTCATTTCCCAGCATAGGCCTCAAAGCGCTCCAAATATCCAATTGCAGATTCTACAAAAAGAGTGTTTCAAAACTGCTCTTTCAAAAGGAAGTTTCAAGTCTGTGAGTTGAATGCCCACATCACAGAGAAGTTTCTGAGAATGCTTCTGTGTAGTTGTTATTTGAAAACATTTGCTTTTCCAGCATGGGCCTCAAAGCGCTCGAAATAAACACTTGGAGATTCTGCAGAAAGAGTGTTTCAAAACTGTTCTATCAAAAGGAACGTTCAAGTCTGTGAGTTGAATGCACTCATCACACAGAAGTTTCTGAGAATGCTTCTGTCTAGGTTTTAAGTGGAGACATTACCTTTCCCAGCAAAGGCCTCAAAGCGCTCCAAATATCCAATTGCAGATTCTAGAAAAAGAGTGTTTCAAAACTGCTCTTTCAAAAGGAAGGTTCAAGTCTGTGAGTTGAATGCACTCATCACAAAGAAGTTTCTGAGAATGCTTCTGTGTAGTTGTTATTTGAAGACAGTTCCTTTTCAAGCATAGGCCTCAATTCGCTCGAAATGAACACTTGCAGATTCTGCAGAAAGAGTGTTTCAAATCTGTTCTATCAAAAGGAACGTTCAAGTCTGTGAGTTGAATGCACTCATCACAAAGAAGTTTCTGAGAATGCTTCTGTGTAGTTTTTAAGTGGAGACATTACATTTCCCAGCATAGGCCTCTCAGCGCTCCAAATATACACTAGTAGATTCCACAAAAAGAGTGTTCCAAAACTGCTCTTTCAAAAGAATCGTTCAAGTCTGCGAGTTGAATGCACTCGTCACAAACAAGTTTCCGGGAATGCTTCTGTCTAGTCTCTATCTGAGGATGCTCCCTTTTCCAGCATTGGCCTCCAACAGCTCCAAATATGCACATGCAGATTCTACAAAAAGAGAGTTTGAAAACTCTTCTACCAAAAAGAAGGTTCAACTCTGCGAGTAGAATGCACTCATCACAAAGAAGTTTCTGAGAATGCTTCTGTCTAGTTTTTATTTGAAGATACTTCCTTTTCCAGCATAGGCCTCAGAGCGCTCCAAATAAACACTTGCAGATTTTACAAAAGGAGTGTTTCCAAACTGCTCTATCAAAAGGAATGCTCAAGTCTGTGAGTTGAATGCACTCATCACACAGAAGTTTCTGAGAATGCTTCTGTCTAGTTTTTAGGTGAAGATATTTCATTTCCCAGCATAGGCCTCAAAGCGCTCCAAATATCCAACCGCAGATTCTAGAAAAAGAGTGTTTCAAAACTGCTCTTTCAAAAGGAAGGTTCAAGTCTGTGAGTTGAATGCACTCATCACAAAGAAGTTTCTGAGAATGCTTCTGTGTAGTTGTTATTTGAAGACATTTCCTTTTCCAGCATAGGCCTCAATTCGCTCGAAATGAACACTTGCAGAATCTGCAGAAAGAGTCTTTCAAAACTGTTCTATCAAAAGGAACGTTCAAGTCTGTGAGTTGAATGCACTCATCATACAGAAGTTTCTGAGAATGCTTCTGTCTAGTTTTTGGGTGAAGATATTTCATTTCCCAGCATAGGCCTCAAAGCGCTCCAAATATCTACTTGCAGATTCTACAAAAAGCGTGTTTCAAAACTGCTCTTTCAAAGGGATGGTTCAAGTCTGTGAGTTGAATGCACACAAAACAGAGAAGTTTCTGAGAATGCTTCTGTGTAGTTGTTATTTGGAGACATTTCCTTTTCCAGCTTGGGCCTCAAAGCGCTCGAAATAAACACTTGCAGATTCTGCAGGAAGAGTGTTTCAAAACGGTTCTATCAAAAGGAACGTTCAAGTCTGTGAGTTGAATGCACTCATCACACAGAAGTTTCTGAGAATGCTTCTGTCTAGGTTTTAAGTGGAGACATTACCTTTCCCAGGATAGGCCTCAAAGCGCTCCAAATATCCAATTGCAGATTCTAGAAAAAGAGTGTTTCAAAACTGCTCTTTCAAAAGGAAGGATCAAGTCTGTGAGTTGAATGCACTCATCACAAAGAAGATTCTGAGTATGCTTCTGTGTAGTTGTTATCTGAAGACAGTTCCTTTTCAAGCATAGGCCTCAATTCGCTCGAAATGAACACTTGCAAATTCTGCAGAAAGAGTGTTTCAAATCTGTTCTATCAAAAGGAACGCTCAAGTCTGTGAGTTGAATGCACTCATCACAAAGAAGTTTCTGAGAATGCTTCTGTCTAGTTTTTAAGTGGAGACATTACCTTTCCCAGCATAGGCCTCACAGCGTTCCAAATATACACTAGCAGATTCTACAAAAAGAGTGTTTCAAAACTGCTCTTTCAAAAGAAACGTTCAAGTCTGTGAGTTGAATGCACTCGTCACAAACAAGTTTCCGGGAATGCTTCTGTCTAGTCTCTATCTGAGGATGCTCCCTTTTCAAGCATTGGCCTCCAACAGCTCCAAATATGCACTTGCAGATTCTACAAAAAGAGAGTTTGAAAACTCTTCTACCAAAAAGAAGGTTCAACTCTGCGAGTAGAATGCACTCATCACAAAGAAGTTTCTGAGAATGCTTCTGTCTAGTTTTTATTTGAAGATATTTCCTTTTCCAGCATATGCCTCAGAGCGCTCCAAATAAACACTTGCAGATTTTACAAAAGGAGTGTTTCCAAACTGCTTTATCAAAAGTAATGTTCAAGTCTGTGAGTTGAATGCACTCATCACACAGAAGTTTCTGAGAATGCTTCTGTCTAGTTTTTAGGTGAAGATATTTCATTTCCCAGCATAGGCCTCAAAGCGCTCCAAATATCCAATTGCAGATTCTAGAAAAAGAGTGTTTCAAAACTGCTCTTTCAAAAGGAAGGTTCAAGTCTGTGAGTTGAATGCACTCATCACAAAGAAGTTTCTGAGAATGCTTCTGTGTAGTTGTTATTTGAAGACATTTCCTTTTCCAGCGTAGGCCTCAATTCGCTCGAAATGAACACTTGCAGATTCTGCAGAAAGAGTGTTTCAAAACTGTTCTATCAAAAGGAACGTTCAAGTCTGTGAGTTGAATGCACTCATCACACAGACGTTTCTGAGAATGCTTCTGTCTAGGTTTTAAGTGGAGACATTACCTTTCCCAGCATAGGCCTCAAAGCGCTCCAAATATCCAATTGCAGATTCTAGAAAAAGAGTGTTTCAAAACTGCTCTTTCAAAAGGAAGGTTCAAGTCTGTGAGTTGAATGCACTCATCCCAAAGAAGTTTCTGAGAATGCTTCTGTGTAGTTGTTATTTGAAGACATTTCCTTTTCCAGCGTAGGCCACAATTCGCTCGAAATGAACACTTCCAGATTCTGCAGAAAGAGTGTTTCAAAACTGTTCTATCAAAAGGAACGTTCAAGTCTGTGAGTTGAATGCACTCATCACACAGAAGTTTCTGAGAATGCTTCTGTCTAGTTTTTAAGTGGAGACATTACATTTCCCAGCATAGGCCTCTCAGCGCTCCAAATATACACTAGCAGATTCCACAAAAAGAGTGTTCCAAAACTGCTCTTTCAAAAGAATCGTTCAAGTCTGTGAGTTGAATGCACTCGTCACAAACAAGTTTCCGGGAATGCTTCTGTCTAGTCTCTATCTGAGGATGCTCCCTTTTCCAGCATTGGCCTCCAACAGCTCCAAATATGCACTTGCAGATTCTACAAAAAGAGAGTTTGAAATCTCTTCTACCAAAAAGAAGGTTCAACTCTGCGAGTAGAATGCACTCATCACAAAGAAGTTTCTGAGAATGCTTCTGTCTAGTTTTTATTTGAAGATATTTCCTTTTCCAGCATAGGCCTCAGAGCGCTCCAAATAAACACTTGCAGATTTTACAAAAGGAGTGTTTCCAAACTGCTCTATCAAAAGGAATGTTCAAGTCTGTGAGTTGAATGCACTCATCACACAGAAGTTTCTGAGAATGCTTCTGTCTAGTTTTTAGGTGAAGATATTTCATTTCCCAGCATAGGCCTCAAAGCGCTCCAAATATCCAACTGCAGATTCTAGAAAAAGAGTGTTTCAAAATGCTCTTTCAAAAGGAAGGTTCAAGTCTGTGAGTTGAATGCACTCATCACAAAGAAGTTTCCGAGAATGCTTCTGTGTAGTTCTTATTTGAAGACATTTCCTTTTCCAGCATAGGCCTCAATTCGCTCGAAATGAACACTTGCAGATTCTGCAGAAAGAGTGTTTCAAAACTGTTCTACCAAAAGGAACGTTCAAGTCTGTGAGTTGAATGCACTCATCACACAGAAGTTTCTGAGAATGCTTCTGTCTAGTTTTTAGGTGATATTTCATTTCCCAGCATAGGCCTCAAAGCACTCCAAATATCTACTTGCAGATTCTACAAAAAGAGTGTTTCAAAACTGCTCTTTCAAAGGGATGGTTCAAGTCTGTGAGTTGAATGCACACAAAACAGAGAAGTTTCTGAGAATGCTTCTGTGTAGTTGTTATTTGGAGACATTTCCTTTTCCAGCTTGGGCCTCAAAGCGCTCGAAATAAACACTTGCAGATTCTGCAGAAAGAGTGTTTCAAAACTGTTCTATCAAAAGGAACGTTCAAGTCTGTGAGTTGAATGCACTCATCACACAGCAGTTTCTCAGAATGCTTCTATCTAGGTTTTAAGTGGAGACATTACCTTTCCCAGCATAGACCACACAGCGCTCCAAATATACACTAGCAGATTCTACAAAAAGAGTGTTCCAAAACTGCTCTTTCAAAAGAAACGTTCAAGTCTGTGAGTTGAATGCACTCGTCAGAAACAATTTTCTGGGAATGCTTCTATCTAGGCTCTATCTGAGGATGTTTCCTTTCCCAGCATTGGCCTCCAACAGCTCAAAATATGCACTTGCAGATTCTACAAAAAGAGAGATTGAAAACTCTTCTACCAAAAAGAAGGTTCAACTCTGCGAGTAGAATGCACTCATCACAAAGAAGTTTCTGAGAATGCTTCTGTCTAGTTTTTATTTGAAGATATTTCCTTTTCCAGCGTAGGCCTCAGAGCGCTCCAAATAAACACATGCAGATTTTACAAAAGGAGTGTTTCCAAACTGCTCTATCAACAGGAATGTTCCAGTCTTTGAGTTGAATGCACTCATCACACAGAAGTTTCTGAGAATGCTTCTGTCTAGTTTTTAGGTGAAGATATTTCATTTCCCAGCATAGGCCTCAAAGCGCACAAAATATCCAATTGCAGATTCTAGAAAAAGAGTGTTTCAAAACTGCTCTTTCAAAAGGAAGGTTCGAGTCTGTGAGTTGAATGCACTCATCACAAAGAAGTTTCTGAGAATGCTTCTGTGTAGTTGTTATTTGAAGACATTTCCTTTTCCAGCGTAGGCCTCAATTCGCTCGAAATGAACACTTGCAGATTCTGCAGAAAGAGTGTTTCAAAACTGTTCTATCAAAAGGAACGTTCAAGTCTGTGAGTTGAATGCACTCATCACACAGAAGTTTCTGAGAATGCTTCTGTCTAGTTTTTAAGTGGAGACGTTACATTTCCCAGCATAGGCGTCTCAGCGCTCCAAATATACACTAGCAGATTCCACAAAAAGAGTGTTCCAAAACTGCTCTTTCAAAAGAATCGTTCAAGTCTGTGAGTTGAATGCACTCGTCACAAACAAGTTTCCGGGAATGCTTCTGTCTAGTCTCTATCTGAGGATGCTCCCTTTTCAAGCATTGGCCTCCAACAGCTCCAAATATGGACTTGCAGATTCTACAAATGAGAGTTTGAAAACTCGTCTACCAAAAAGAAGGTTCAACTCTGCGAGTGGAATGCACTCATCACAAAGAAGGTTCTGAGAATGCTTCTGTCTAGTTTTTATTTGAAGATATTTCCTTTTCCAGCATAGGCCTCAGAGCGCTCCAAATAAACACTTGCAGATTTTACAAAAGGAGTGTTTCCAAACTGCTCTATCAAAAGTAATGTTCAAGTCTGTGAGTTGAATGCACTCATCACACAGAAGTTTCTGAGAATGCTTCTGTCTAGTTTTTAGGTGAAGATATTTCATTTCCCAGCATAGGCCTCAAAGCGCTCCAAATATCCAATTGCAGATTCTAGAAAAAGAGTGTTTCAAAACTGCTCTTTCAAAAGGAAGGTTCAAGTCTGTGAGTTGAATGCACTCATCACAAAGAAGTTTCTGAGAATGCTTCTGTGTAGTTGTTATTTGAAGACATTTCCTTTTCCAGCATAGGCCTCAAATCGCTCGAAATGAACACTTGCAGATTCTGCAGAAAGAGTGTTTCAAAACTGTTCTATCAAAAGTAACGTTCAAGTCTGTGAGTTGAATGCACTCATCACACAGAAGTTTCTGAGAATGCTTCTGTATAGTTTTTAGGTGAAGATATTTCATTTCCCAGCATAGGCTTCAAAGCGCTCGAAATATCTACTTGCAGATTCTACAAAAAGAATGTTTCAAAACTGCTCTTTCAAACGGATGGTTGAAGTCTGTGAGTTGAATGCCCACATCACAGAGAAGTTTCTGAGAATGCTTCTGTGTAGTTGTTATTTGAAGACATTTCCTTTTCCAGCATGGGCCTCAAAGCGCTCGAAATAAACACTTGCAGATTCTGCAGAAGGAGTGTTTCAAAACTGTTCTATCAAAAGGAACGTTCAAGTCTGTGAGTTGAGTGCACTCATCACACAGAAGTTTCTGAGAATGCTTCTGTCTAGGTTTTAAGTGGAGACATTACCTTTCCCAGCATCGGCCTCAAAGCGCTCCAAATATCCAATTGCAGACCCTAGAAAAAGAGTGTTTCAAAACTGCTCTTTCAAAACGAAGGTTCAAGTCTGTGAGTTGAATGCACTCATCACAAAGAAGTTTCTGAGAATGCTTCTGTGTAGTTGTTATTTGAAGACAGTTCCTTTTCAAGCATAGGCCTCAATTCGCTCGAAATGAACACTTGCAGATTCTGCACAAAGAGTGTTTCAAATCCGTTCTATCAAAAGGAACGTTCAAGTCTGTGAGTTGAATGCACTCATCACAAAGAAGTTTCTGAGAATGCTTCTGTGTAGTTTTTAAGTGGCGACATTACATTTCCCAGCATAGGCCTCACAGCGCTCCAAATATACACTAGCAGATTCCACAAAAAGAGTGTTCCAAAACTGCTCTTTCAAAAGAATCGTTCAAGTCTGTGAGTTGAATGCACTCGTCACAAACAAGTTTCCGGGAATGCTTCTGTCTAGTCTCTCTGAGGATGCTCCCATTTCCAGCATTGGCCTCCAACAGCTCCAAATATGCACTTGCAGATTCTACAAAAAGAGAGTTTGAAAACTCTTCTACCAAAAAGAAGGTTCAACTCTGCGAGTAGAATGCACTCATCACAAAGAAGTTTCTGAGAATGCTTCTGTCTAGTTTTTATTTGAAGATATTTCCTTTTCCAGCATAGGTCTCAGAGCGCTCCAAATAAACACTTGCAGATTTTACAAAAGGAGTGTTTCCAAACTGCTCTATCAAAAGGAATGTTCAAGTCTGTGAGTTGAATGCACTCATCATACAGAAGTTTCTGAGAATGCTTCTGTCTAGTTTTTAGGTGAAGATATTTCATTTCCCAGCATTGGCCTCAAAGCGCTCCAAATATCCAACTTCAGATTCTAGAAAAAGAGTGTTTCAAAACTGCTCTTTCAAAAGGAAGGTTCAAGTCTGTGAGTTGAATGCATTCATCACAAAGAAGTTTCTGAGAATGCTTCTGTGTAGTTGTTATTTGAAGACATTTCCTTTTCCAGCATAGGCCTCAATTCGCTCGAAATGAACACTTGCAGATTCTGCAGAAAGAGTGTTTCAAAACTGTTCTATCAAAAGGAACGTTCAAGTCTGTGAGTTGAATGCACTCATGACACAGAAGTTTCTGAGAATTCTTCTGTCTAGTTTTTAGGTGAAGATATTTCATTTCCCATCATAGGCCTCAAAGCGCTCCAAATATCTACTTGCAGATTCTACAAAAAGAGTGTTTCAAAACTGCTCTTTCAAAGGGATGGTTCAAGTCTGTGAGTTGAATGCACACAAAACAGAGAAGTTTCTGAGAATGCTTCTGTGTAGTTGTTATTTGGAGACATTTCCTTTTCCAGCTTGGGCCTCAAAGCGCTCGAAATAAACACTTGCAGATTCTGCAGAAAGAGTGTTTCAAAACTGTTCTATCAAAAGGAACGTTCAAGTCTGTGAGTTGAATGCACTCATCACACAGCAGTTTCTCAGAATGCTTCTATCTAGGTTTTAAGTGGAGACATTACCTTTCCCAGCATAGGCCTCACAGCGCTCCAAATATACACTAGCAGATTCTACAAAAAGAGTGTTCCAAAACTGCTCTTTCAAAAGAAACGTTCAAGTCTGTGAGTTGAATGCACTCGTCACAAACAAGTTTCTGGAAATGCTTCTGTCTAGTCTCTACCTGAGGATGTTCCCTTTTCCAGCATTGTCCTCCAACAGCTCCAATTATGCACTTGCAGATTCTACAAAAAGAGAGATTGAAAACCCTTCTATCAAAAAGAAGGTTCAACTCTGCGAGTAGAATGCACTCATCCCAAAGAAGTTTCTGAGAATGCTTCTGTCTAGTTTTAATTTGAAGATATTTTCTTTTCCAGCATAGGCCTCAGAGCGCTCCAAATAAACACTTGCAGATTTTACAACAGGAGTGTTTCCAAACTGCTCTATCAAAAGGAATGTTCAAGTCTGTGAGTTGAATGCACTCATCACACAGAAGTTTCTAAGAATGCTTCTCTCTAGTTTTTAGGTGAAGATATTTCATTTCCCGGCATAGGAATGAAATCGCTCCAAATATCCACTTGCAAATTCTACAAGAAGAGTGTTTCAAAACTGCTCTTTCAAAAGGAAGGTTCATGTCTGTGAGTTGAATGCACTCATCACAAAGAAGTTTCTGAGAATGCTTCTGTGTAGTTGTTATTTGAAGACATTTCCTTTTCTAGCATAGGCCTCAAATCGCTCGAAATGAACAATTGCAGATTCTGCAGAAAGAGTGTTTCAAAGCTGTTCTATCAAAAGGTGCGTTCAAGTCTGTGGGTTGAATGCACTCATCACACAGAAGTCTCTGAGAATGCTTCTGTGTAGTTTTTAGGCGAAGACATTTCATTTCCCAGCATAGGCCTCACAGCGCTCCAAATATCCACTTGTAGATTCTACAAAAAGAGTGTTTCAAAACTGCTCTTTCAAAAGGAAGGTTCAAGTCTGTGAGTTGAATGCACTCATCACAAAGAAGTTTCTGGGAATGTTTCTGTCTAGTCTCTATCTGAGGATGTTTCCTTTCTCAGCATTGGCCTTAAACAGCTCCAAATATGCACTTGCAGATTCTACAAAAAGAAAGATTGAAAACCCTTCTATCAAAAAGAAGGTTCAACTCTGCGAGTAGAATGCACTCATCACAAAGAAGTTTCTGAGAATGCTTCTGTCTAGTTTTTATTTGAAGATATTTCCTTTTCCAGCATAGGCCTCAGAGAGCTCCAAATAAACACTTGCAGATTTTACAACAGGAGTGTTTCCAAACTGCTCTATCAAAAGGAATGTTCAAGTCTGTGAGTTGAATGCACTCATCACACAGAAGTTTCTGAGACTGCTTCTGTCTAGTTTTTATTTGAAGATATTTCCTTTTCCAGCTTAGGCCTCAGAGCGCTCCAAATAAACACTTGCAGATTTTACAAAAGGAGTGTTTCCAAACTGCTCTATCAAAAGGAATGTTCAAGTCTGTGAGTTGAATGCACTCATCACACAGAAGTTTCTCAGAATGCTTCTGTCTGGTTTTTACGTGAAGATATTTCATTTCCCAGCATAGGCCTCAAAGCGCTCTAAATATCCTCTTGCAGATTCTACAAAAAGAGTGTTTCAAAACTGCTCTTTCAAAAGGAAGGTTCAAGTCTGTGAGTTGAATGCACTCATCACAAAGAAGTTTCTGAGAATGCTTCTGTGTAGTTGTTATTTGAAGACATTTCCTTTTCCAGCATAGGCCTCAAAGCGCTCGAAATAAACACTTGCAGCTTCTGCAGAAGGAGTATTTCAAAACTGTTCTATCAAAAGGAACGTTCAAGTCTGTGAGTTGAATGCATTCATCACACAGAAGTTTCTGAGAATGCTTCTGTCTAGTTTTTAGGTGAAGATATTTCATTTCCCAGCATAGGCCTCAAAGCGCTCCAAATATCTACTTGCAGATTCTACAAAAAGAGTGTTTCAAAACTGCTCTATCAAAGGGAATGTTCAAGTCTGTGAGTTGAATGCACTCATCACAAAGAAGTTTCTGAGAATGCTTCTGTGTAGTTGTTATTTCAAGACATTTCCTTTTCCAGCGTAGGCCTCAATTTGCTAGAAATGAACAGTTGCAGATTCTGCAGAAAGAGTGTTTCAAAACTGTTCTATCAAAAGGAACGTTCAAGTCTGTGAGTTGAACGCACTCATCACACAGAAGTTTCTGAGAATGCTTCTGTCTAGTTTTTAAGTGGAGACATTACATTTCCCAGCATAGGCCTCTCAGCGCTCCAAATATACACTAGCAGATTCCACAAAAAGAGTGTTCCAAAACTGCTCTTTCAAAAGTAACGTTCAAGTCTGTGAGTTGAATACACTCGTCACAAACAAGTTTCTGGGAATGCTTCTCTGTAGTCCCTATCTGAGGATGTTTCCTTTCCAAGCTTTGGCCCCCAACATCTCCAAATATGCACTTGCAGATTCTACAAAAAGAGAGTTTGAAAACTCTTCTACCAAAAAGAAGGTTCAACTCTGCGAGTAGAATGCACTCATCACAAAGTAGTTTCTGAGAATGCTTCCGTCTAGTTTTTATTTGAAGATATTTCCTTTTCCTGCATAGGCCTCAGAGCGCTTCAAACAAACACTTGCAGATTTTTCAATAGGAGTGTTTCCAAACTGCTCTATCAAAAGGAATGTTCAAGTCTGTGAGTTGAATGCACTCATCACAAAGTAGTTTCTGAGAATGCTTCTGTCTAGTTTTTAGGTGAAGATATTTCATTTCCCAGCATAGGCCTGAAAGCGCTCCAAATATCCACTTGCAGAATCTAAGAAAAGAGTGTTTCAAAACTGCTCTTTCAAAAGGAAGGTTCAAGTCTGTGAGGTGAATGCACTCATCACAAAGAAGTTTCTGAGAATGCTTCTGTGTAGTTGTTATTTGAAGACATTTGCTTTTCCAGCATAGGCCTCAAAGCGCTCGAAATAAACACTTGCAGATTCTGCAGAAAGAGGGTTTCAAAACTGTTCTATCAAAAGGAGCGTTCAAGTCTGTGAGTTGAATGCACTCATCAAACAGAAGTTTCTGAGAATGTTTCTGTCTAGTTTTTAATTGGAGACATTACATTTCCCAGCATAGGCCTCTAAGCGCTCCAAATATACACTAGCAGATTCCACAAAAAGAGTGTTACAAAGCTGCTCTTTCAAAAGAATCGTTCAAGTCTGTGAGTTGAATGCACTCGTCACAAACAAGTTTCTCGGAATGCTTCTGTCTAGTCTCTATCTGAGGATGTTCCCTTTTCCAGAATTGGCCTACAACAGCTGCAAATATGCACTTGCAGATTGTACAAAAAGAGAGTTTGAAAACTCTTCTATCAAAAAGAAGGTTCAACTCTGCGAGTAGAATGCACTCATCACAAAGAAGTTTCTGAGAATGCTTCTGTCTAGTTTTTATTTGAAGATATTTCCTTTTCCAGCATAGGCCTCAGAGCGCTCCAAATAAACACTTGCAGATTTTACAAAAGGAGTGTTTCCAAACTGCTCTATCAAAAGGAATGTTCAAGTCTGTGAGTTGAATGCACTCATCACACAGAAGTTTCTGAGAATGCTTCTGTCTAGTTTTTAGGTGAAGATATTTCATTTCCCAGTATAGGCCTCAAAGCGCTCCAAATATCCAATTGCAGATTCTAGAAAAAGAGTGTTTCAAAACTGCTCTTTCAAAAGGAAGGTTCAAGTCTGTGAGTTGAATGCACTCATCACAAAGAAGTTTCTGAGAATGCTTCTGTGTAGTTGTTATTTGAAGACATTTCCTTTTCCAGCATAGGCCTCAATTCGCTCGAAATGAACACTTGCAGATTCTGCAGAAAGAGTGTTTCAAAACTGTTCTATCAAAAGGAACGTTCAAGTCTGTGAGTTGAATGCACTCATCACACAGAAGTTTCTGAGAATGCTTCTGTATAGTTTTTAGGTGAAGATATTTCATTTCCCAGCATAGGCTTCAAAGCGCTCGAAATATCTACTTGCAGATTCTACAAAAAGAATGTTTCAAAACTGCTCTTTCAAAGGGATGGTTGAAGTCTGTGAGTTGAATGCCCACATCACAGAGAAGTTTCTGAGAATGCTTCTGTGTAGTTGTTATTTGAAGACATTTCCTTTTCCAGCATGGGCCTCAAAGCGCTCGAAATAAACACTTGCAGATTCTGCAGAAAGAGTGTTTCAAAACTGTTCTATCAAAAGGAACGTTCAAGTCTGTGAGTTGAATGCACTCATCACACAGAAGTTTCTGAGAATGCTTCTGTCTAGGTTTTAAGTGGAGACATTACCTTTCCCAGCATAGGCCTCAAAGCGCTCCAAATATCCAATTGCAGATTCTAGAAAAAGAGTGTTTCAAAACTGCTCTTTCAAAGGGATGGTTCAAGTCTGTGAGTTGAATTCACACATCACAGAGAAGTTTCTGAGAATGCTTCTCTGTAGTTGTTATTTGAAGACATTAACTTTTCCAGCCTGGGCCTCAAAGCCCTCGAAATAAACACTTGCAGATTCTGCAGAAAGAGTGTTTCAAAACTGTTCTATCAAAAGGAACGTTCAAGTCTGTGAGTTGAATGCATTCATCACACAGAAGTTTCTGAGAATGATTCTGTCTAGCTTTTAGGTGAAGATATTTCATTTTCCAGCATAGGCCTCAAAGAGCTCCAAATATCTACTTGCAGATTCCACAAAAAGTGTGTTTCAAAACTGCTCTTTCAAAAGGAAGGTTCAAGTCTGTGAGTTGAATGCACTCATCACAAAGAAGTTTCTGAGAATGCTTCTGTCTTGTTGTTATTTGAAGACATTTCCTTTTCTAGCACAGGCCTCAAATCGCTCGAAATGAACACTTGCAGATACTGCAGAAAGAGTGTTTCAAAGCTGTTCTATCAAAAGGAACGTTCAAGTCTGTGAGTTGAATGCACTCATCACACAGAAGTTTCTGAGAATGCTTCTGTGTAGTTTTTAGGCGAAGAAATTTCATTTCCCAGCATAGGCCTCACAGCGCTCCAAATATCCACTTGTAGATTCTACAAAAAGAGTGTTTCAAAACTGCTCTTTCAAAAGGAAGGTTCAAGTCTGTGAGTTGAATGCACTCATCACAAAGAAGTTTCTGAGAATGCTTCTGTGTAGTTGTTATTTGAAGACAGTTCCTTTTCAAGCATAGGCCTCAATTCGCTCGAAATGAACACTTGCAGATTCTGCAGAAAGAGTGTTTCAAATCTGTTCTATCAAAAGGAACGTTCAAGTCTGTGAGTTGAATGCACTCATCACAAAGAAGTTTCTGAGAATGCTTCTGTGTAGTTTTTAAGTGGAGACATTACATTTCCCAGCATAGGCCTCTCAGCGCTCCAAATATACACTAGCAGATTCCACAAAAAGAGTGTCCCAAAACTGTTCTTTCAAAAGAATCGTTCAAGTCTGTGAGTTGAATGCACTGGTCACAAACAAGTTTCCGGGAATGCTCCTGTGTAGTCTCTATCTGAGGATGCTCCCTTTTCGAGCATTGGCCTCCAACAGCTCCAAATATGCACTTGCAGATTCTACAAAAAGAGAGTTTGAAAACTCTTCTACCAAAAAGAAGGTTCAACTCTGCGAGTAGAATGCACTCATCACAAAGAAGTTTCTGAGAATGCTTCTGTCTAGTTTTTATTTGAAGATATTTCCTTTTCCAGCATAGGCCTCAGAGCGCACCAAATAAACACTTGCAGATTTTACAAAAGGAGTGTTTCCAAACTGCTCTATCAAAAGGAAAGTTCAAGTCTGTGAGTTGAATGCACTCATCACACAGAAGTTTCTGAGAATGCTTCTGTCTAGTTTTTACGTGAAGATATTTCATTTCCCAGCATAGGCCTCAAAGCGCTGCAAATATCCAACTGCAGATTCTAGAAAAAGAGTGTTTCAAAACTGCTCTTTCAAAAGGAAGGTTCAAGTCTGTGAGTTGAATGCACTCATCACAAAGAAGTTTCTGAGAATGCTTCTGTGTAGTTGTTATTTGAAGACATTTCCTTTTCCAGCCTAGGCCTCAATTCGCTCGAAATGAACACTTGCAGATTCTGCAGAAAGAGTGTTTCCAAACTGCTCTATCAAAAGGAACGTTCAAGTCTGTGAGTTGAATGCACTCATCACACAGATGTTTCTGAGAATGCTTCTGTCTAGTTTTTAGGTGAAGATATTTCATTTCCCAGCATAGGCCTGAAAGCGCTCCAAATATCCAATTGCAGATTCTAGAAAAAGAGTGTTTCAAAACTGCTCTTTCAAAAGGAAGGTTCAAGTCTGTGAGTTGAATACACTCATCACAAAGAAGTTTCTGAGAATGCTTCTGTGTAGTTGTTATTTGAAGACATTTCCTTTTCCAGCATAGGCCTCAATTCGATCGAAATGAACACTTGCAGATTCTGCAGAAAGAGTGTTTCAAAACTCTTCTATCAAAAGGAACGTTCAAGTCTGTGAGTTGAATGCACTCGTCACAAACAAGTTTCTGGAAATGCTTCTGTCTAGTCTCTATCTGAGGATGTTCCCTTTTCCAGCATTGTCCTCCATCAGCTCCAAATATGCACTTGCAGATTCTACAAAAAGAGAGATTGAAAACCCTTGTATCAAAAAGAAGGTTCAACTCTGCGAGTAGAATGCACTCATCACAAAGAAGTTTCTGAGAATGCTTCTGTCTAGTTTTTATTTGAAGATATTTCCTTTTCCAGCATAGGCCTCAGAGCGCTCCAAATAAACACTTGCAGATTTTACAACAGGAGTGTTTCCAAACTGCTCTATCAAAACGAATGTTCAAGTCTGTGAGCTGAATGCACTCATCACACAGAAGTTTCTGAGAATGCTTCTCTCTAGTTTTTAGGTGAAGATATTTCATTTCCCAGCATAGGCCTCAAAGTGCTCCATATATCCACTAGCAGATTCTACAAAAAGAGTGTTTCAAAACTGCCCTTTCAAAAAGAAGGTTCAAGTCTGTGAGTTGAATGCACTCATCAGAAAGAAGTTTCTGAGAATGCTTCTGTGTAGTTGTTATTTGAAGACATTTCCTTTTTCAGCATAGGCCTCAAAGCGCTCGAAATAAACACTTGCAGATTCTGCAGAAGGAGTGTTTCAAAACTGTTCTATCAAAGGGAACGTTCAAGTCTGTGAGTTGAATGCACTCATCACACAGAAGTTTCTGAGAATGCTTCTGTCTAGTTTGTAGGTGAAGATATTTCATTTCCCAGCATATCCCTCAAAGCGCTCCAAATATCCACTTGCAGATTCTATAAAAAGTGTGTTTCAAAACTGCTCTTTCAAAAGGAAGGTTCAAGTCTGTGAGTTGAATGCACTCATCACAAAGAAGTTTCTGAGAATGCTTCTGTGTAGTTGTTATTTGAAGACATTTTCTTTTCCAGCATAGGCATCAAATCGCTCGAAATGAACACTTGCAGATTCTGCAGAAAGAGTGTTTCAAAACTGTTCTATCAAAAGGAACGTTCAAGTCTGTGAGTTGAATTCACTCATCTCACAGAAGTTTCTGAGATTGCTTCTGTCTAGTTTTTAAGTGGAGACATTACATTTCCCAGCATAGGCCTCTCATCGCTCCAAATATACAGTAGCAGATTCCACAAAAAGAGTGTTTCAAAACTGCTCTTTCAAAGGGAAGGTTCAAGTCTGTGAGTTGAATGCACTCATCACAAAGGAGTTTCTGAGAATGTTTCTGTGTAGTTGTTATTTGAAGACATTTCCCTTTCCAGCATAGGCCTCAAAGCGCTTGAAATAAACACTTGCAAATTCTGCAGAAGGAGTGTTTCCAAACTGTTCTATCAAAAGGAACGTTCAAGTCTTTGAGTTGAATGCACTCATCACACAGAAGTTTCTGAGAATGTTTCTGTCTAGTTTTTAAGTGGAGACATTACATTTCCCAGCATAGGCCTCAAAGCGCTCCAAATATACACTAGCAGATTACACAAAAAGTGTGTTCCAAAACTGCTCTTTCAAAAGAAACGTTCAAGTCTGTGAGTTGAATCCACTCGTCACAAACAAGTTTCTGGGAATGCTTCTGTCTAGTCTCTATCTGAGGATGTTCCCTTTTCCAGCATTGGCCTCCAACAGCTCCAAATATGCACTTGCAGATTCTACAAAAAGAGAGTTTGAAAACTCTTCTATCAAAAAGAAGGTTCAACTCTGCGAGTAGAATTCACTCATCACAAAGAAGTTTCTGAGAATGCTTCTGTCTAGTTTTTTTTGAAGCTATTTCCTTTTCCAGCATAGGCCTCAGAGCGCTCCAAATAAACACTTGCAAATGTTACAAAAGGAGTGTTTCCAAACTGCTCTATCAAAAGGAATGTTCAAGTCTGTGAGTTGAATGCACTCATCACACAGAAGTTTCTGAGAATGCTTCTATCTAGTTTTTAGGTGAAGATATTTCATTTTCCAGCATAGGCCTCAAAGAGCTCGAAATATCTACTTGCAGAATCCACAAAAAGAGTTTCAAAACTGCTCTTTCAAAAGGAAGGTACAAGTCTGTGAGTTGAATGCGCTCATCACAAAGAAGTTTCTGAGAATTCTTCTATCTAGTTGTTATTTTAAGACATTTCCTTTTCCAGCATAGGCCTCAAAGCGCTCGAAATAAACACTTGCAGTTTCAGCAGAAGGAGTGTTTTAAAAATGTTCTATCAAAAGGAACGTTCAAGTCTGTGAGTTGAATGCACTCATCACACAGAAGTTTCTGAGAATGCTTCTGTCTAGTTTGTAGGTGAAGATATTTCATTTCCCAGCATAGGCCTCAAAGCGCTCCAAATATCTACTTGCAGATTCTACAAAAAGAGTGTTTCAAAACTGCTCTTTCAAAGCGATGGTTCAAGTCTGTGAGTTGAATGCACACATCACAGAGAAGTTTCTGAGAATGCTTCTCTGTAGTTGTTATTTGAAGACATTAACTTTTCCAGCATATGCCTCAGAGCGCTCCAAATAAACACTTGCAGATTTTACAAAAGGAGTGTTTCCAAACTGCTTTATCAAAAGTAATGTTAAAGTCTGTGAGTTGAATGCACTCATCACACAGAAGTTTCTGAGAATGCTTCTGTCTAGTTTTTAGGTGAAGATATTTCATTTCCCAGCATAGGCCTCAAAGCGCTCCAAATATCCACTTGCAGATTCTAGAAAAAGAGTGTTTCAAAACTGCTCTTTCAAAAGGAAGGTTCAAGTCTGTGAGTTGAATGCACTCATCACAAAGATGTTTCTGAGAATGCTTCTGTGTAGTTGTTATTTGAAGACATTTCCTTTTCCAGCTTGGGCCTCAAAGCGCTCGAAATAAACACTTGCAGATTCTGCAGAAAGAGTGTTTCAAAACTGTTCTATCAAAAGGAACGTTCAAGTCTGTGAGTTGAATGCACTCATCACACAGCAGTTTCTGAGAATGCTTCTGTCTAGGTTTTAAGTGGAGACATTACCTTTCCCAGCATAGGCCTCACAGCGCTCCAAATATACACTAGCAGATTCTACAAAAAGAGTGTTCCAAAACTGCTCTTTCAAAAGAAACGTTCAAGTCTGTGAGTTGAATGCACTCGTCACAAACAAGTTTCTGGGAATGCTTCTGTCTAGTCTCTATCTGAGGATGTTTCCTTTCCCAGCATTGGCCTCCAACAGCTCCAAATATGCACTTGCAGATTCTACAAAAAGAGAGTTTGAAAACTCTTCTACCAAAAAGAAGGTTCAACTCTGCGAGTAGAATGCACTCATCACAAAGAAGTTTCTGAGAATGCTTCTGTCTAGTTTTTATTTGAAGATATTTCCTTTTCCAGCATAGGCCTCAGAGCGCTCCAAATAAACACTTGCAGATTTTACAAAAGAAGAGTTTCCACACTGCTCTATCAACAGGAATGTTCCAGTCTGTGAGTTGAATGCACTCATCACACAGAAGTTTCTGAGAATGCTTCTGTCTAGTTTGTTGGTGAAGATATTTCATTTCCCAGCATAGGCCTCAAAGCGCACAAAATATCCAATTGCAGATTCTAGAAAAAGAGTGTTTCAAAACTGCTTTTTCAAAAGGAAGGTTCGAGTCTGTGAGTTGAATGTACTAATCACAAAGAAGATTCTGAGAATGCTTCTGTGTAGCTGTTATTTGAAGACATTTCCTTTTCCAGCATAGGCCTCAATTCGCTCGAAATGAACACTTGCAGATTCTGCAGAAAGAGTGTTTCAAAACTGTTCTATCAAAAGGAACGTTCAAGTCTGTGAGTTGAATGCACTCATCACACAGAAGTTTCTGAGAATGCTTCTGTCTAGTTTTTAAGTGGAGACGTTACATTTCCCAGCATAGGCCTCTCAGCGCTCCAAATATACACTAGCAGATTCCACAAAAAGAGTGTTCCAAAACTGCTCTTTC
The DNA here is from genome assembly GCF_028885625.2 of Pongo pygmaeus. Classification (NCBI taxonomy): domain Eukaryota; kingdom Metazoa; phylum Chordata; class Mammalia; order Primates; family Hominidae; genus Pongo; species Pongo pygmaeus. The sequence continues at coordinate 37,507,221 of NC_072391.2, read as the reverse complement.
AAAAGAATCGTTCAAGTCTGTGAGTTGAATGCACTCGTCACAAACAAGTTTCCGGGAATGCTTCTGTCTAGTCTCTATCTGAGGATGCTCCCTTTTCCAGCATTGGCCTCCAACAGCTCCAAATATGCACTTGCAGATTCTACAAAAAGAGAGTTTTAAAACTCTTCTACCAAAAAGAAGGTTCAACTCTGCGAGTAGAATGCACTCATCACACAGAAGTTTCTGAGAATGCTTCTGTCTAGTTTTTATTTGAAGATATTTCCTTTTCCAGCATAGGCCTCAGAGCGCTCCAAATACACACTTGCAGATCTTACAAAAGCAGTGTTTCCAAACTGCTTTATCAAAAGTAATGTTCAAGTCTGTGAGTTGAATGCACTCATCACACAGAAGTTTCTGAGAATGCTTCTGTCTAGTTTTTAGGTGAAGATATTTCATTTCCCAGCATAGGCCTCAAAGCGCTCCAAATATCCAAATGCAGATTCTAGAAAAAGAGTGTTTCAAAACTGCTCTTTCAAAAGGAAGGTTCAAGTCTGTGAGTTGAATGCACTCATCACAAAGAAGTTTCTGAGAATGCTTCTGTGTAGTTTTTATTTGAAGACATTTCCTTTTCCAGCGTAGGCCTCAATTCGCTCGAAATGAACACTTGCAGATTCTGCAGAAAGAGTGTTTCAAAACTGTTCTATCAAAAGGAACGTTCAAGTCTGTGAGTTGAATGCACTCATCACACAGAAGTTTCTGAGAATGCTTCTGTCTATGTTTTAAGTGGAGACATTACCTTTCCCAGCATAGGCCTAAAAGCGCTCCAATTATCCAATTGCAGATTCTAGAAAAAGAGTGTTTCAAAACTGCTCTTTCAAAAGGAAGGTTCAAGTCTGTGAGTTGAATGCACTCATCACAAAGAAGATTCTGAGAATGCTTCTGTGTAGTTGTTATTTGAAGACAGTTCCTTTTCAAGCATAGGCCTCAATTCGCTCGAAATGAACACTTGCAGATTCTGCAGAAAGAGTGTTTCAAAACTGTTCTATCAAAAGGAACGTTCAAGTCTGTGAGTTGAATGCACTCGTCACAAACAAGTTTCTGGAAATGCTTCTGTCTAGTCTCTATCTGAGGACGCTCCCTTTTCAAGCATTGTCCTCCAACAGCTCCAGATATGCACTTGCAGATTCTACAAAAAGAGAGATTGAAAACCCTTCTATCAAAAAGAAGGTTCAAGTCTGCGAGTAGAATGCACTCATCACAAAGAAGTTTCTGAGAATGCTTCTGTCTAGTTTTTATTTGAAGATATTTCCTTTTCCAGCATAGGCCTCAGAGCGCTCCAAATAAACACTTGCAGATTTTATAACAGGGGTGTTTCCATACTGCTCTATCAAAAGGAATGTTCAAGTCTGTGTGTTGAATGCACTCATCACACAGAAGTTTCTGAGAATGCTTCTCTCTAGTTTTTAGGTGAAGATATTTCATTTCCCAGCACAGGACTGAAATCGCTCCAAATATCCACTTTCAGATTCTAGAAAAAGAGTGTTTCAAAACTGCTCTTTCAAAAGGAAGGTTCAAGTCTGTGAGTTGAATGCACTCATCACAAAGAAGTTTCTGAGAATGCTTCTGTGTAGTTGTTATTTGAAGACATTTCCTTTTCCAGCATAGGCCTCAAATCGCTCGAAATGAACACTTGCAGATTCTGCAGAAAGAGTGTTTCAAAACTGTTCTATCAAAAGGAGCGTTCAAGTCTGTGAGTTGAATGCACTCATCACACAGAAGTTTCTGAGAATGCTTCTGTGTAGTTTTTAGGTGAAGATATTTCATTTCCCAGCATAGGCTTCAAAGCGCTCGAAATATCTACTTGCAGATTCTACAAAAAGAGTGTTTCAAAACTGCTCTATGAAAGGGAAGTTTCAAGCCTTTGAGTTGAATGCACTCATCACACAGAAGTTTCTGAGAATGCTTCTGTGTAGTTGTTATTTGAAGACATTTCCTTTTCCAGCATAGGCCTCAAAGCGCTCGAAATAAACACTTGCAAATACTGCAGAAAGAGTGTTTCAAAACTGTTCTATCAAAAAGAACGTTCAAGTCCGTGAGTTGAATGCACTCATCACACAGAAGTTTCTGAGAATGCTTCTGTCTAGTTTTTAAGTGGAGACATTACATTTCCCAGCATAGGCTTCTCAGCGCTCCAAATATACAATAGCAGATTCCACAAAAAGAGTGTTACAAAGCTGCTCTTTCAAAAGAATCGTTCAAGTCTGTGAGTTTAATGCACTCTTCACAGACAAGTTTCTCGGAATGCTTCTGTCTAGTCTCTATCTGAGGATGTTCCCTTTTCCAGCATTGGCCTACAACAGCTGCAAATATGCACTTGCAGATTCTACAAAAAGAGAGTTTGAAAACTCTTCTATCAAAAAGAAGGTTCAACTCTGCGAGTAGAATGCACTCATCACAAAGAAGTTTCTGAGAATGCTTCTGTCTAGTTTTTATTTGAAGATACTTCCTTTTCCAGCATAGGCCTCAGAGCGCTCCAAATAAACACTTGCAGATTTTACAAAAGGAGTGTTTCCAAACAGCTCTATCAAAAGGAATGTTCAAGTCTGTGAGTTGAATGCACTCATCACACAGAAGTTTCTGAGAATGCTTCTGTCTAGTTTTTAGGTGAAGATATTTCATTTCCCAGCATAGGCCTGAAAGCGCTCTAAGTATCCTCTTGCAGATTCTACAAAAAGAGTGTTCCAAACTGCTCTTTCAAAAGGAAGGTTCAAGTCTGTGAGTTGAATGCACTCATCACAAAGAAGTTTCTCAGAATGCTTCTGTGTAGTTGTTATTTGAAGACATTTCCTTTTCCAGCCTAGGCCTCAAAGCGCTCGAAATAAACACTTGCAGATTCTGCAGAAGGAGGGTTTCAAAACTGTTCTATCAAAAGGAACGTTCAAGTCTGTGAGTTGAATGCATTCATCACACAGAAGTTTCTGAGAATGCTTCCGTCTAGTTTTTAGGTGAAGATATTTCATTTCCCAGGATAGGCTTGAAAGCGCTCCAAATATCTACTTGCAGATTCTACAAAAAGAGTGTTTCAAAACTGCTCTATGAAAGGGAAGGTTCAAGCCTTTGAGTTGAATGCACTCATCACAAAGAAGTTTCTGAGAATGCTTCTGTCTAGTTGTTATTTAAAGACATTTCCTTTTCCAGCCTAGGCCTCAAAGCGCTCGAAATAAACACTTGCAGCTTCTGCAGAAGCAGTGTTTCAAAACTGTTCTATCAAAAGGAACGTTCAAGTCTGTGAGTTGAATGCACTCATCACAAAGAAGTTTCTGAGAATGCTTCTGTCTAGTTGTTATTTGAAGACATTTCCTTTTGCAGCCTAGGCCTCAAAGCGCTCGAAATAAACACTTGCAGATTCTGCAGAAGGAGGGTTTCAAAACTGTTCTATCGAAAGGAACGTTCAAGTCTGTGAGTTGAATGCATTCATCACACAGAAGTTTCTGAGAATGCTTCTGTCTAGTTTTTAGGTGAAGATATTTCATTTCCCAGCATAGGCCTCAAATCGCTCCAAATATCTACTTGCAGATTCTACAAAAAGAGTGTTTCAAAACTGCTCTATGAAAGGGAAGTTTCAAGCCTTTGAGTTGAATGCACTCATCACACAGAAGTTTCTGAGAATGCTTCTGTGTAGTTGTTATTTGAAGACATTTCCTTTTCCAGCATAGGCCTCAAAGCGCTCGAAATAAACACTTGCAGATACTGCAGAAAGAGTGTTTCAAAACTGTTCTATCAAAAGGAATGTTCAAGTCTGTGAGTTGAATGCACTCATCACACAGAAGTTTCTGACAATGCTTCTGTCTAGTTTTTAAGTGGAGACCTTTCATTTCCCAGCATAGGCCTCTCAGCGCTCCAAATATACACTGGCAGATTCCACAAAAAGAGTGTTCCAAAACTGCTCTTTCAAAAGAATCGTTCAAGTCTGTGAGTTTAATGCACTCGTCACAAACAAGTTTCTCGGAATGCTTCTGTCTAGTCTCTATCTGAGAATGTTCCCTTTTCCAGCATTGGCCTTCAACAGCTGCAAATATGCACTTGCAGATTCTACAAAAAGAGAGTTTGAAAACTCTTCTATCAAAAAGAAGGTTCAACTCCGCGAGTCGAATGCACTCATCACAAAGAAGTTTCTGAGAATGCTTCTGTCTAGTTTTTATTTGAAGATATTTCCTTTTCCAGCATAGGCCTCAGAGCACTCCAAATAAATACTTGCAGATTTTACAAAAGGAGTGTTTCCAAACTGCTCTATCAAAAGGAATGTTCAAGTCTGTGAGTTGAATGCACTCATCACACAGAAGTTTCTGAGAATGCTTCTGTCTAGTTTTTAGGTGAAGATATTTCATTTCCCAGCATAGGCCTGAAAGCGCTCCAAATATCCACTTGCAGATTCTACAAAAAGAGTGTTTCCATACTGCTCTTTCAAAAGGAAGGTTCAAGTCTGTGAGTTGAATGCACTCATCACAAAGAAGTTTCTGAGAATGCTTCTGTGTAGTTGTTATTTGAAGACATTTCCTTTTCCAGCGTAGGCCTCAAATCGCTCGAAATGAACACTTGCAGATCCTGCAGAAAGAGTGTTTCAAAACTGTTCTATGAAAAAGAACGTTCAAGTCTGTGAGTTGAATGCACTCATCACACAGAAGTTTCTGAGAATGCTTCTGTCTAGTTTTTAAGTGGAGACATTACATTTCCCAGCATAGGCCTCTCAGCGCTCCAAATATACAATAGCAGATTCCACAAAAGAGTGTTACAAAGCTGCTCTTTCAAAAGAATCGTTCAAGTCTGTGAGTTTAATGCACTCGTCACAGACAAGTTTCTCGGAATGCTTCTGTCTAGTCTCTATCTGAGGATGTTCCCTTTTCCAGCATTGGCCTACAACAGCTGCAAATATGCACTTGCAGATTCTACAAAAAGAGAGTTTGAAAACTCTTCTATCAAAAAGAAGGTTCAACTCTGCGAGTAGAATGCACTCATCGCAAAGAAGTTTCTGAGAATGCTTCTGTCTAGTTTTTATTTGAAGATATTTCCTTTTCCAGCATAGGCCTCAGAGCGCTCCAAATAAACACTTGCAGATTTTACAAAAGGAGTGTTTCCAAACTGCTCTATCAAAAGGAATGTTCAAGTCTGTGAGTTGAATGCACTCATCACACAGAAGTTTCTGAGAATGCTTCTGTCTAGTTTTTAGGTGAAGATATTTCATTTCCCAGCATAGGCCTGAAAGCGCTCTAAGTATCCTCTTGCAGATTCTACAAAAAGAGTGTTCCAAACTGCTCTTTCAAAAGGAAGGTTCAAGTCTGTGAGTTGAATGCACTCATCACAAAGAAGTTTCTGAGAATGCTTCTGTGTAGTTGTTATTTGAAGACATTTCCTTTTCCAGCCTAGGCCTCAAAGCTCTCGAAATAAACACTTGCAGATTCTGCAGAAGGAGTGTTTCAAAACTGTTCTATCAAAAGGAACGTTCAAGTCTGTGAGTTGAATGCATTCATCACACAGAAGTTTCTGAGAATGCTTCCGTCTAGTTTTTAGGTGAAGATATTTCATTTCCCAGCATAGGCCTCAAAGCGCTCCAAATATCTACTTGCAGATTCTACAAAAAGAGTGTTTCAAAACTGCTCTATGAAAGGGAAGGTTCAAGCCTTTGAGTTGAATGCACTCATCACAAAGAAGTTTCTGAGAATGCTTCTGTCTAGTTGTTATTTGAAGACATTTCCTTTTCCAGCCTAGGCCTCAAAGCGCTCGAAATAAACACTTGCAGCTTCTGCAGAAGCAGTGTTTCAAAACTGTTCTATCAAAAGGAACGTTCAAGTCTGTGAGTTGAATGCACTCATCACAAAGAAGTTTCTGAGAATGCTTCTGTCTAGTTGTTATTTGAAGACATTTCCTTTTGCAGCCTAGGCCTCAAAGCGCTCGAAATAAACACTTGCAGATTCTGCAGAAGGAGGGTTTCAAAACTGTTCTATCGAAAGGAACGTTCAAGTCTGTGAGTTGAATAAATTCATCACACAGAAGTTTCTGACAATGCTTCTGTCTAGTTTTTAGGTGAAGATATTTCATTTCCCAGCATAGGCCTCAAATCGCTCCAAATATCTACTTGCAGATTCTACAAAAAGAGTGTTTCAAAACTGCTCTATGAAAGGGAAGTTTCAAGCCTTTGAGTTGAATGCACTCATCACACAGAAGTTTCTGAGAATGCTTCTGTGTAGTTGTTATTTGAAGACATTTCCTTTTCCAGCATAGGCCTCAAAGCGCTCGAAATAAACACTTGCAGATACTGCAGAAAGAGTGTTTCAAAACTGTTCTATCAAAAGGAATGTTCAAGTCTGTGAGTTGAATGCACTCATCACACAGAAGTTTCTGAGAATGCTTCTGTCTAGTTTTTAAGTGGAGACATTTCATTTCCCAGCATAGGCCTCTCAGCGCTCCAAATATACACTGGCAGATTCCACAAAAAGAGTGTTACAAAACTGCTCTATCAAAAGAATCGTTCAAGTCTGTGAGTTTAATGCACTCGTCAAAAACAAGTTTCTCGGAATGCTTCTGTCTAGTCTCTATCTGAGAATGTTCCCTTTTCCAGCATTGGCCTTCAACAGCTGCAAATATGCACTTGCAGATTCTACAAAAAGAGAGTTTGAAAACTCTTCTATCAAAAAGAAGGTTCAACTCTGCGAGTAGAATGCACTCATCACAAAGAAGTTTCTGAGAATGCTTCTGTGTAGTTGTTATTTGAAGACATTTCCTTTTCCAGCGTAAGCCTCAATTCGCTCGAAATGAACACTTGCAGATCCTGCAGAAAGAGTGTTTCAAAACTGTTCTATCAAAAAGAACGTTCAAGTCTGTGAGTTGAATGCACTCATCACACAGAAGTTTCTGAGAATGCTTCTGTCTAGTTTTTAAGTGGAGACATTACATTTCCCAGCATAGGCCTCTCAGCGCTCCAAATATACAATAGCAGATTGCACAAAAAGAGTGTTACAAAGCTGCTCTTTCAAAAGAATCGTTCAAGTCTGTGAGTTTAATGCACTCATCACAGACAAGTTTCTCGGAATGCTTCTGTCTAGACTCTATCTGAGGATGTTCCCTTTTCCAGCATTGGCCTACAACAGCTGCAAATATGCACTTGCAGATTCTACAAAAAGAGAGTTTGAAAACTCTTCTATCAAAAAGAAGGTTCAACTCTGTGCGTAGAATGCACTCATCACAAGGAAGTTTCTGAGAATGCTTCTGTCTAGTTTTTATTTGAAGATATTTCCTTTTCCAATATAGGCCTCAGAGCGCTCCAAATAAACACTTGCAGATTTTACAAAAGGAGTGTTTCCAAACTGCTCTATCAAAAGGAATGTTCAAGTGTGTGAGTTGAATGCACTCATCACACAGAAGTTTCTGAGAATGCTTCTGTCTAGTTTTTACGTGAAGATATTTCATTTCCCAGCATAGGCCTCAAAGCGCTCTAAATATCCTCTTGCAGATTCTACAAAAAGAGTGTTCCAAACAGCTCTTTCAAAAGGAAGGTTCAAGTCTGTGAGTTGAATGCACTCATCACAAAGAAGTTTCTGAGAATGCTTCTGTGTAGTTGTTATTTGAAGACATTTCCTTTTCCAGCATAGGCCTCAAAGCGCTCGAAATAAACACTTGCAGCTTCTGCAGAAGGAGTGTTTCAAAACTGTTCTATCAAAAGGAACGTTCAAGTCTGTGAGTTGAGTGCATTCATCACACAGAAGTTTCTGAGAATGCTTCTGTCTAGTTTTTAGGTGAAGATATTTCATTTCCCAACATAGGCCTCAAAGCGCTCCAAATATCTACTTGCAGATTCTACAAAAAGAGTGTTTCAAAACTGCTCTATCAAAGGGATGGTTCAAGTCTGTGAGTTGAATGCACTCATCACAAAGAAGTTTCTGAGAATGCTTCTGTGTAGTTGTTATTTGAAGACATTTCCTTTTCCAGCATAGGCCTCAAAGCGCTCGAAATAAACACTTGCAGATTCTGCAGAAAGAGTGTTTCAAAACTGTTCTATCAAAAGGAGCGTTCAAGTCTGTGAGTTGAATGTACTCATCACACAGAAGTTTCTGAGAATGCTTCTGTCTAGTTTTTAGGTGAAGATATTTCATTTCCCAGCATAGGCCTCAAAGCGCTCCAAATATCCACTTGCAGAATCAACAAAAAGTGTGTTTCAAAACTGCTCTTTCAAAAGGAAGGTTCAAGTCTGTGAGTTGAATTCACTCATCACAAAGAAGTTTCTGAGAATGCTTCTGTGTAGTTGTTATTTGAAGACATTTCCTTTTCCAGCGTAGGCCTCAATTCGTTCGAAATGAACAGTTGCAGATTCTGCAGAAAGAGTGTTTCAAAACTGTTCTATCAAAAGGAACGTTCAAGTCTGTGAGTTGAATGCACTCATCACACAGAAGTTTCTGAGAATGCTTCTGTCTAGTTTTTAAGTGGAGACATTACATTTCCCAGCATAGGCCTCTCAGCGCTCCAAATATACACTAGCAGATTCCACAAAAAGAGTGTTACAAAACTGCTCTTTCAAAAGAATCGTTCAAGTCTGTGAGTTTAATGCACTCGTCACAAACAAGTTTCTCGGAATGCTTCTGTCTAGTCTCTATCTGAGGATGTTCCCTTTTCCAGCATTGGCCTACAACAGCTGCAAATATGCACTTGCAGATTCTACAAAAAGAGAGTTTGAAAACTCTTCTATCAAAAAGAAGGTTCAACTCTGCGAGTAGAATGCACTCATCACAAAGAAGTTTCTGAGAATGCTTCTGTCTAGTTTTTATTTGAAGATATTTCCTTTTCCAGCATAGGCCTCAGAGCGCTCCAAATAAACACTTGCAGATTTTACAAAAGGAGTGTTTCCAAACTGCTCTATCAAAAGGAATGTTCAAGTCTGTGAGTTGAATGCACTCATCACACAGAAGTTTCTGAGAATGCTTCTGTCTAGTTTTTAGGTGAAGATATTTCATTTCCCAGCATAGGCTTGAAAGCGCTCTAGGTATCCTCTTGCAGATTCTACAAAAAGAGTGTTCCAAACTGCTCTTTCAAAAGGAAGGTTCAAGTCTGTGAGTTGAATGCACTCATCACAAAGAAGTTTCTGAGAATGCTTCTGTGTAGTTGTTATTTGAAGACATTTCCTTTTCCAGCCTAGGCCTCAAAGCGCTCGAAATAAACACTTGCAGATTTTGCAGAAGGAGGGTTTCAAAACTGTTCTATCAAAAGGAACGTTCAAGTCTGTGAGTTGAATGCACTCATCACAAAGAAGTTTCTGAGAATGCTTCTGTCTAGTTGTTATTTGAAGACATTTCCTTTTGCAGCCTAGGCCTCAAAGCGCTCGAAATAAACACTTGCAGATTCTGCAGAAGGAGGGTTTCAAAACTGTTCTATCGAAAGGAACATTCAAGTCTGTGAGTTGAATGCATTCATCACACAGAAGTTTCTGAGAATGCTTCTGTCTAGTTTTTAGGTGAAGATATTTCATTTCCCAGCATAGGCCTCAAATCGCTCCAAATATCTACTTGCAGATTCTACAAAAAGAGTGTTTCAAAACTGCTCTATGAAAGGGAAGTTTCAAGCCTTTGAGTTGAATGCACTCATCACACAGAAGTTTCTGAGAATGCTTCTGTGTAGTTGTTATTTGAAGACATTTCCTTTTCCAGCATAGGCCTCAAAGCGCTCGAAATAAACACTTGCAGATACTGCAGAAAGAGTGTTTCAAAACTGTTCTATCAAAAGGAATGTTCAAGTCTGTGAGTTGAATGCACTCATCACACAGAAGTTTCTGAGAATGCTTCTGTCTAGTTTTTAAGTGGAGACATTTCATTTCCCAGCATAGGCCTCTCAGCGCTCCAAATATACACTGGCAGATTCCACAAAAAGAGTGTTACAAAACTGCTCTTTCAAAAGAATCGTTCAAGTCTGTGAGTTTAATGCACTCGTCACAAACAAGTTTCTCGGAATGCTTCTGTCTAGTCTCTATCTGAGAATGTTCCCTTTTCCAGCATTGGCCTTCAACAGCTGCAAATATGCACTTGCAGATTCTACAAAAAGAGAGTTTGAAAACTCTTCTATCAAAAAGAAGGTTCAACTCCGCGAGTAGAATGCACTCATCACAAAGAAGTTTCTGAGAATGCTTCTGTCTAGTTTTTATTTGAAGATATTTCCTTTTCCAGCATAGGCCTCAGAGCACTCCAAATAAATACTTGCAGATTTTACAACAGGAGTGTTTCCAAACTGCTCTATCAAAAGGAATGTTCAAGTCTGTGAGTTGAATGCACTCATCACACAGAAGTTTCTGAGAATGCTTCTGTCTAGTTTTTAGGTGAAGATATTTCATTTCCCAGCATAGGCCTGAAAGCGCTCCAAATATCCACTTGCAGATTCTACAAAAAGAGTGTTTCCATACTGCTCTTTCAAAAGGAAGGTTCAAGTCTGTGAGTTGAATGCACTCATCACAAAGAAGTTTCTGAGAATGCTTCTGTGTAGTTGTTATTTGAAGACATTTCCTTTTCCAGCGTAGGCCTCAAATCGCTCGAAATGAACACTTGCAGATCCTGCAGAAAGAGTGTTTCAAAACTGTTCTATCAAAAAGAACGTTCAAGTCTGTGAGTTGAATGCACTCATCACACAGAAGTTTCTGAGAATGCTTCTGTCTAGTTTTTAAGTGGAGACATTACATTTCCCAGCATAGGCCTCTCAGCGCTCCAAATATACAATAGCAGATTCCACAAAAAGAGTGTTACAAAGCTGCTCTTTCAAAAGAATCGTTCAAGTCTGTGAGTTTAATGCACTCGTCACAGACAAGTTTCTCGGAATGCTTCTGTCTAGTCTCTATCTGAGGATGTTCCCTTTTCCAGCATTGGCCTACAACAGCTGCAAATATGCACTTGCAGATTCTACAAAAAGAGAGTTTGAAAACTCTTCTATCAAAAAGAAGGTTCAACTCTGTGCGTAGAATGCACTCATCACAAGGAAGTTTCTGAGAATGCTTCTGTCTAGTTTTTATTTGAAGATATTTCCTTTTCCAATATAGGCCTCAGAGCGCTCCAAATAAACACTTGCAGATTTTACAAAAGGAGTGTTTCCAAACTGCTCTATCAAAAGGAATGTTCAAGTCTGTGAGTTGAATGCACTCATCACACAGAAGTTTCTGAGAATGCTTCTGTCTAGTTTTTACGTGAAGATATTTCATTTCCCAGCATAGGCCTCAAAGCGCTCTAAATATCCTCTTGCAGATTCTACAAAAAGAGTGTTCCAAACAGCTCTTTCAAAAGGAAGGTTCAAGTCTGTGAGTTGAATGCACTCATCACAAAGAAGTTTCTGAGAATGCTTCTGTGTAGTTGTTATTTGAAGACATTTCCTTTTCCAGCATAGGCCTCAAAGCGCTCGAAATAAACACTTGCAGCTTCTGCAGAAGGAGTGTTTCAAAACTGTTCTATCAAAAGGAACGTTCAAGTCTGTGAGTTGAATGCATTCATCACACAGAAGTTTCTGAGAATGATTCTGTCTAGTTTTTAGGTGAAGATATTTCATTTCCCAGCATAGGCCTCAAAGCGCTCCAAATATCTACTTGCAGATTCTACAAAAAGAGTGTTTCAAAACTGCTCTTTCAAAAGGAAGGTTCAAGTCTGTGAGTTGAATGCACTCATCACAAAGAAGTTTCTGAGAATGCTTCTGTGTAGTTGTTATTTGAAGACATTTCCTTTTCCAGCATAGGCCTCAAAGCGCTCGAAATAAACACTTGCAGATTCTGCAGAAAGAGTGTTTCAAAACTGTTCTACCAAAAGGAGCGTTCAAGTCTGGGAGTTGAATGCACTTATCACACAGAAGTTTCTGAGAATGCTTCTGTCTAGTTTTTAGGTGAAGATATTTCATTTCCCAGCATAGGCCTCAAAGTGCTCCAAATATCCACTTGCAGGTTCTACAAAAAGTGTGTTTCAAAACTGCTCTTTCAAAAGGAAGGTTCAAGTCTGTGAGTTGAATGCACTCATCACAAAGAAGTTTCTGAGAATGCTTCTGTGTAGTTGTTATTTGAAGACATTTCCTTTTCCAGCGTAGGCCTCAATTCGCTCGAAATGAACAGTTGCAGATTCTGCAGAAAGAGTGTTTCAAAACTGTTCTATCAAAAGGAACGTTCAAGTCGGTGAGTTGAATGAACTCATCACACAGATGTTTCTGAGAATGCTTCTGTCTAGTTTTTAAGTGGAGACATTACATTTCCCAGCGTAGGCCTCTCAGCGCTCCAAATATACAATAGCAGATTCCACAAAAAGAGTGTTACAAAGCTGCTCTTTCAAAAGAATCGTTCAAGTCTGTGAGTTTATTGCACTCGTCACAAACAAGTTTCTCGGAATGCTTCTGTCTAGTCTCTATCTGAGGATGTTCCCTTTTCCAGCATTGGCCTACAACAGCTGCAAATATGCACTTGCAGATTCTACAAAAAGAGAGTTTGAAAACTCTTCTATCAAAAAGAAGGTTCAACTCTGTGCGTAGAATGCACTCATCACAAGGAAGTTTCTGAGAATGCTTCTGTCTAGTTTTTATTTGAAGATATTTCCTTTTCCAGCATAGGCCTCAGAGCGCTCCAAATAAACACTTGCAGATGTTACAAAAGGAGTGTTTCCAAACTGCTCTATCAAAAGGAATGTTCAAGTCTGTGAACTGAATGCACTCATCACACAGAAGTTTCTGAGAATGCTTCTGTCTAGTTTTTACGTGAAGATATTTCATTTCCCAGCATAGGCCTCAAAGCGCTCTAAATATCCTCCTGCAGATCCTACAAAAAGAGTGTTTCAAAACTGCTCTTTCAAAAGGAAGGTTCAAGTCTGTGAGTTGAATGCATTCATCACACAGAAGTTTCTGAGAATGCTTCTGTCTAGTTTTTAGGTGAAGATATTTCATTTCCCAGCATAGGCTTCAAAGCGCTCCAAATATCCACTTGCAGATTCTACAAAGAGAGTGTTTCAAAACCGCTCTATCAAAGGAAGGTTCAAGTCTGTGAGTTGAATGCACTCATCACAAAGAAGTTTCTGAGAATGCTTCTGAGTAGTTGTTATTTGAAGACATTTCCTTTTCCAGCATAGGCCTCCAAGCCCTCGAAATAAACACTTGCAGATTCTGCAGAAGGAGTGTTTCAAAACTGTTCTATCAAAAGGAACGTTCAAGTCTGTGAGTTGAATGCATTCATCACACAGAAGTTTCTCAGAATGCTTCTGTCTAGTTTTTAGGTGAAGATATTTCATTTCCCAGCATAGGCCTCAAAGCGCTCCAAATATCCACTTGCAGATTCTACAAAAAGTGTGTTTCAAAACTGCTCTTTCAAAAGGAAGCTTCAAGTCTGTGAGTTGAATGCCCTCATCACAAAGAAGTTTCTGAGAATGCTTCTGTCTAGTTGTTATTTGAAGACATTTCCTTTTCCAGCCTAGGCCTCAAAGCGCTCGAAATAAACACTAGCAGCTTCTGCAGAAGCAGTGTTTCAAAACTGTTCTATCAAAAGGAACGTTCAAGTCTGTGAGTTGAATGCATTCATCACAAAGAAGTTTCTGAGAATGCTTCTGTCTAGTTGTTATTTGAAGACATTTCCTTTTCCAGCCTAGGCCTCAAAGCGCTCGAAATAAACACTTGCAGATTCTGCAGAAGGAGGGTTTCAAAACTGTTCTATCAAAAGGAACGTTCAAGTCTGTGAGTTGAATGCATTCATCACACAGAAGTTTCTGAGAATGCTTCTGTCTAGTTTACAGGTGAAGATATTTCATTTCCCAGCAAAGGCCTCAAAGCGCTCAAATATCTACTTGCAGATTCTACAAAAAGAGTGTTTCAAAACTGCTCTATGAAAGGGAAGGTTCAAGCCTTTGAGTTGAATGCACTCATCACACAGAAGTTTCTGAGAATGCTTCTGTGTAGTTGTTATTTGAAGACATTCCCTTTTCCAGCATAGGCCTCAAAGCGCTCGAAATAAACACTTGCAGATACTGCAGAAAGAGTGTTTCAAAACTGTTCTATCAAAAGGAATGTTCAAGTCTGTGAGTTGAATGCACTCATCACACAGAAGTTTCTGAGAATGCTTCTGTCTAGTTTTTAAGTGGAGACATTTCTTTTCCCAGCATAGGCCTCTCAGCGCTCCAAATATACACTAGCAGATTCCACAAAAAGAGTGTTACAAAACTGCTCTTTCAAAAGAATCGTTCAACTCTGTGAGTTCAATGCACTCGTCACAAACAAGTTTCTCGGAATGCTTCTGTCTAGTCTCTATCTGAGAATGTTCCCTTTTCCAGCATTGGCCTACAACAGCTGCAAATATGCATTGCAGATTCTACAAAAAGAGAGTTTGAAAACTCTTCTATCAAAAAGAAGGTTCAACTCTGCGAGTAGAAGGCACTCATCACAAAGAAGTTTCTGAGAATGCTTCTGTCTAGTTTTTATTTGAAGATATTTCCTTTTCCAGCATAGGCCTCAGAGCGCTCCAAATAAACACTTGCAGATTTTACAAAAGGAGTGTTTCCAAACTGCTCTATCAAAAGGAACGTTCAAGTCTATGAGTTGAATGCACTCATCACACAGAAGTTTCTGAGAATGCTTCTGTCTAGTTTTTAGGTGAAGATATTTCATTTCCCAGCATAGGCCTGAAAGCCCTCTAAATATCCTCTTGCAGATTCTACAAAAAGAGTGTTCCAAACTGCTCTTTCAAAAGGAAAGTTCAAGCCTGTGAGTTGAATGCACTCATCACAAAGAAGTTTCTGAGAATGCTTCTGTGTAGTTGTTATTTGAAGACATTTCCTTTTCCAGCGTAGGCCTCAATTCGCTCGAAATGAACACTTGCAGATTCTGCAGAAAGAGTGTTTCAAAACTGTTCTATCAAAAGGAACGTTCAAGTCTGTGAGTTGAATGCACTCATCACACAGAAGTTTCTGAGAATGCTTCTGTCTAGTTTTTAAGTGGAGACGTTACATTTCCCAGCATAGGCGTCTCAGCGCTCCAAATATACACTAGCAGATTCCACAAAAAGAGTGTTCCAAAACTGCTCTTTCAAAAGAATCGTTCAAGTCTGTGAGTTGAATGCACTCGTCACAAACAAGTTTCCGGGAATGCTTCTGTCTAGTCTCTATCTGAGGATGCTCCCTTTTCAAGCATTGGCCTCCAACAGCTCCAAATATGGACTTGCAGATTCTACAAATGAGAGTTTGAAAACTCGTCTACCAAAAAGAAGGTTCAACTCTGCGAGTGGAATGCACTCATCACAAAGAAGGTTCTGAGAATGCTTCTGTCTAGTTTTTATTTGAAGATATTTCCTTTTCCAGCATAGGCCTCAGAGCGCTCCAAATAAACACTTGCAGATTTTACAAAAGGAGTGTTTCCAAACTGCTCTATCAAAAGTAATGTTCAAGTCTGTGAGTTGAATGCACTCATCACACAGAAGTTTCTGAGAATGCTTCTGTCTAGTTTTTAGGTGAAGATATTTCATTTCCCAGCATAGGCCTCAAAGCGCTCCAAATATCCAATTGCAGATTCTAGAAAAAGAGTGTTTCAAAACTGCTCTTTCAAAAGGAAGGTTCAAGTCTGTGAGTTGAATGCACTCATCACAAAGAAGTTTCTGAGAATGCTTCTGTGTAGTTGTTATTTGAAGACATTTCCTTTTCCAGCATAGGCCTCAAATCGCTCGAAATGAACACTTGCAGATTCTGCAGAAAGAGTGTTTCAAAACTGTTCTATCAAAAGTAACGTTCAAGTCTGTGAGTTGAATGCACTCATCACACAGAAGTTTCTGAGAATGCTTCTGTATAGTTTTTAGGTGAAGATATTTCATTTCCCAGCATAGGCTTCAAAGCGCTCGAAATATCTACTTGCAGATTCTACAAAAAGAATGTTTCAAAACTGCTCTTTCAAACGGATGGTTGAAGTCTGTGAGTTGAATGCCCACATCACAGAGAAGTTTCTGAGAATGCTTCTGTGTAGTTGTTATTTGAAGACATTTCCTTTTCCAGCATGGGCCTCAAAGCGCTCGAAATAAACACTTGCAGATTCTGCAGAAGGAGTGTTTCAAAACTGTTCTATCAAAAGGAACGTTCAAGTCTGTGAGTTGAGTGCACTCATCACACAGAAGTTTCTGAGAATGCTTCTGTCTAGGTTTTAAGTGGAGACATTACCTTTCCCAGCATCGGCCTCAAAGCGCTCCAAATATCCAATTGCAGACCCTAGAAAAAGAGTGTTTCAAAACTGCTCTTTCAAAACGAAGGTTCAAGTCTGTGAGTTGAATGCACTCATCACAAAGAAGTTTCTGAGAATGCTTCTGTGTAGTTGTTATTTGAAGACAGTTCCTTTTCAAGCATAGGCCTCAATTCGCTCGAAATGAACACTTGCAGATTCTGCACAAAGAGTGTTTCAAATCCGTTCTATCAAAAGGAACGTTCAAGTCTGTGAGTTGAATGCACTCATCACAAAGAAGTTTCTGAGAATGCTTCTGTGTAGTTTTTAAGTGGCGACATTACATTTCCCAGCATAGGCCTCACAGCGCTCCAAATATACACTAGCAGATTCCACAAAAAGAGTGTTCCAAAACTGCTCTTTCAAAAGAATCGTTCAAGTCTGTGAGTTGAATGCACTCGTCACAAACAAGTTTCCGGGAATGCTTCTGTCTAGTCTCTCTGAGGATGCTCCCATTTCCAGCATTGGCCTCCAACAGCTCCAAATATGCACTTGCAGATTCTACAAAAAGAGAGTTTGAAAACTCTTCTACCAAAAAGAAGGTTCAACTCTGCGAGTAGAATGCACTCATCACAAAGAAGTTTCTGAGAATGCTTCTGTCTAGTTTTTATTTGAAGATATTTCCTTTTCCAGCATAGGTCTCAGAGCGCTCCAAATAAACACTTGCAGATTTTACAAAAGGAGTGTTTCCAAACTGCTCTATCAAAAGGAATGTTCAAGTCTGTGAGTTGAATGCACTCATCATACAGAAGTTTCTGAGAATGCTTCTGTCTAGTTTTTAGGTGAAGATATTTCATTTCCCAGCATTGGCCTCAAAGCGCTCCAAATATCCAACTTCAGATTCTAGAAAAAGAGTGTTTCAAAACTGCTCTTTCAAAAGGAAGGTTCAAGTCTGTGAGTTGAATGCATTCATCACAAAGAAGTTTCTGAGAATGCTTCTGTGTAGTTGTTATTTGAAGACATTTCCTTTTCCAGCATAGGCCTCAATTCGCTCGAAATGAACACTTGCAGATTCTGCAGAAAGAGTGTTTCAAAACTGTTCTATCAAAAGGAACGTTCAAGTCTGTGAGTTGAATGCACTCATGACACAGAAGTTTCTGAGAATTCTTCTGTCTAGTTTTTAGGTGAAGATATTTCATTTCCCATCATAGGCCTCAAAGCGCTCCAAATATCTACTTGCAGATTCTACAAAAAGAGTGTTTCAAAACTGCTCTTTCAAAGGGATGGTTCAAGTCTGTGAGTTGAATGCACACAAAACAGAGAAGTTTCTGAGAATGCTTCTGTGTAGTTGTTATTTGGAGACATTTCCTTTTCCAGCTTGGGCCTCAAAGCGCTCGAAATAAACACTTGCAGATTCTGCAGAAAGAGTGTTTCAAAACTGTTCTATCAAAAGGAACGTTCAAGTCTGTGAGTTGAATGCACTCATCACACAGCAGTTTCTCAGAATGCTTCTATCTAGGTTTTAAGTGGAGACATTACCTTTCCCAGCATAGGCCTCACAGCGCTCCAAATATACACTAGCAGATTCTACAAAAAGAGTGTTCCAAAACTGCTCTTTCAAAAGAAACGTTCAAGTCTGTGAGTTGAATGCACTCGTCACAAACAAGTTTCTGGAAATGCTTCTGTCTAGTCTCTACCTGAGGATGTTCCCTTTTCCAGCATTGTCCTCCAACAGCTCCAATTATGCACTTGCAGATTCTACAAAAAGAGAGATTGAAAACCCTTCTATCAAAAAGAAGGTTCAACTCTGCGAGTAGAATGCACTCATCCCAAAGAAGTTTCTGAGAATGCTTCTGTCTAGTTTTAATTTGAAGATATTTTCTTTTCCAGCATAGGCCTCAGAGCGCTCCAAATAAACACTTGCAGATTTTACAACAGGAGTGTTTCCAAACTGCTCTATCAAAAGGAATGTTCAAGTCTGTGAGTTGAATGCACTCATCACACAGAAGTTTCTAAGAATGCTTCTCTCTAGTTTTTAGGTGAAGATATTTCATTTCCCGGCATAGGAATGAAATCGCTCCAAATATCCACTTGCAAATTCTACAAGAAGAGTGTTTCAAAACTGCTCTTTCAAAAGGAAGGTTCATGTCTGTGAGTTGAATGCACTCATCACAAAGAAGTTTCTGAGAATGCTTCTGTGTAGTTGTTATTTGAAGACATTTCCTTTTCTAGCATAGGCCTCAAATCGCTCGAAATGAACAATTGCAGATTCTGCAGAAAGAGTGTTTCAAAGCTGTTCTATCAAAAGGTGCGTTCAAGTCTGTGGGTTGAATGCACTCATCACACAGAAGTCTCTGAGAATGCTTCTGTGTAGTTTTTAGGCGAAGACATTTCATTTCCCAGCATAGGCCTCACAGCGCTCCAAATATCCACTTGTAGATTCTACAAAAAGAGTGTTTCAAAACTGCTCTTTCAAAAGGAAGGTTCAAGTCTGTGAGTTGAATGCACTCATCACAAAGAAGTTTCTGGGAATGTTTCTGTCTAGTCTCTATCTGAGGATGTTTCCTTTCTCAGCATTGGCCTTAAACAGCTCCAAATATGCACTTGCAGATTCTACAAAAAGAAAGATTGAAAACCCTTCTATCAAAAAGAAGGTTCAACTCTGCGAGTAGAATGCACTCATCACAAAGAAGTTTCTGAGAATGCTTCTGTCTAGTTTTTATTTGAAGATATTTCCTTTTCCAGCATAGGCCTCAGAGAGCTCCAAATAAACACTTGCAGATTTTACAACAGGAGTGTTTCCAAACTGCTCTATCAAAAGGAATGTTCAAGTCTGTGAGTTGAATGCACTCATCACACAGAAGTTTCTGAGACTGCTTCTGTCTAGTTTTTATTTGAAGATATTTCCTTTTCCAGCTTAGGCCTCAGAGCGCTCCAAATAAACACTTGCAGATTTTACAAAAGGAGTGTTTCCAAACTGCTCTATCAAAAGGAATGTTCAAGTCTGTGAGTTGAATGCACTCATCACACAGAAGTTTCTCAGAATGCTTCTGTCTGGTTTTTACGTGAAGATATTTCATTTCCCAGCATAGGCCTCAAAGCGCTCTAAATATCCTCTTGCAGATTCTACAAAAAGAGTGTTTCAAAACTGCTCTTTCAAAAGGAAGGTTCAAGTCTGTGAGTTGAATGCACTCATCACAAAGAAGTTTCTGAGAATGCTTCTGTGTAGTTGTTATTTGAAGACATTTCCTTTTCCAGCATAGGCCTCAAAGCGCTCGAAATAAACACTTGCAGCTTCTGCAGAAGGAGTATTTCAAAACTGTTCTATCAAAAGGAACGTTCAAGTCTGTGAGTTGAATGCATTCATCACACAGAAGTTTCTGAGAATGCTTCTGTCTAGTTTTTAGGTGAAGATATTTCATTTCCCAGCATAGGCCTCAAAGCGCTCCAAATATCTACTTGCAGATTCTACAAAAAGAGTGTTTCAAAACTGCTCTATCAAAGGGAATGTTCAAGTCTGTGAGTTGAATGCACTCATCACAAAGAAGTTTCTGAGAATGCTTCTGTGTAGTTGTTATTTCAAGACATTTCCTTTTCCAGCGTAGGCCTCAATTTGCTAGAAATGAACAGTTGCAGATTCTGCAGAAAGAGTGTTTCAAAACTGTTCTATCAAAAGGAACGTTCAAGTCTGTGAGTTGAACGCACTCATCACACAGAAGTTTCTGAGAATGCTTCTGTCTAGTTTTTAAGTGGAGACATTACATTTCCCAGCATAGGCCTCTCAGCGCTCCAAATATACACTAGCAGATTCCACAAAAAGAGTGTTCCAAAACTGCTCTTTCAAAAGTAACGTTCAAGTCTGTGAGTTGAATACACTCGTCACAAACAAGTTTCTGGGAATGCTTCTCTGTAGTCCCTATCTGAGGATGTTTCCTTTCCAAGCTTTGGCCCCCAACATCTCCAAATATGCACTTGCAGATTCTACAAAAAGAGAGTTTGAAAACTCTTCTACCAAAAAGAAGGTTCAACTCTGCGAGTAGAATGCACTCATCACAAAGTAGTTTCTGAGAATGCTTCCGTCTAGTTTTTATTTGAAGATATTTCCTTTTCCTGCATAGGCCTCAGAGCGCTTCAAACAAACACTTGCAGATTTTTCAATAGGAGTGTTTCCAAACTGCTCTATCAAAAGGAATGTTCAAGTCTGTGAGTTGAATGCACTCATCACAAAGTAGTTTCTGAGAATGCTTCTGTCTAGTTTTTAGGTGAAGATATTTCATTTCCCAGCATAGGCCTGAAAGCACTCCAAATATCCACTTGCAGAATCTAAGAAAAGAGTGTTTCAAAACTGCTCTTTCAAAAGGAAGGTTCAAGTCTGTGAGGTGAATGCACTCATCACAAAGAAGTTTCTGAGAATGCTTCTGTGTAGTTGTTATTTGAAGACATTTGCTTTTCCAGCATAGGCCTCAAAGCGCTCGAAATAAACACTTGCAGATTCTGCAGAAAGAGGGTTTCAAAACTGTTCTATCAAAAGGAGCGTTCAAGTCTGTGAGTTGAATGCACTCATCAAACAGAAGTTTCTGAGAATGTTTCTGTCTAGTTTTTAATTGGAGACATTACATTTCCCAGCATAGGCCTCTAAGCGCTCCAAATATACACTAGCAGATTCCACAAAAAGAGTGTTACAAAGCTGCTCTTTCAAAAGAATCGTTCAAGTCTGTGAGTTGAATGCACTCGTCACAAACAAGTTTCTCGGAATGCTTCTGTCTAGTCTCTATCTGAGGATGTTCCCTTTTCCAGAATTGGCCTACAACAGCTGCAAATATGCACTTGCAGATTGTACAAAAAGAGAGTTTGAAAACTCTTCTATCAAAAAGAAGGTTCAACTCTGCGAGTAGAATGCACTCATCACAAAGAAGTTTCTGAGAATGCTTCTGTCTAGTTTTTATTTGAAGATATTTCCTTTTCCAGCATAGGCCTCAGAGCGCTCCAAATAAACACTTGCAGATTTTACAAAAGGAGTGTTTCCAAACTGCTCTATCAAAAGGAATGTTCAAGTCTGTGAGTTGAATGCACTCATCACACAGAAGTTTCTGAGAATGCTTCTGTCTAG
The DNA here is from genome assembly GCF_028885625.2 of Pongo pygmaeus. Taxonomy (NCBI): domain Eukaryota; kingdom Metazoa; phylum Chordata; class Mammalia; order Primates; family Hominidae; genus Pongo; species Pongo pygmaeus. The sequence continues at coordinate 37,485,959 of NC_072391.2, read as the reverse complement.
TTTTTAGGTGAAGATATTTCATTTCCCAGTATAGGCCTCAAAGCGCTCCAAATATCCAATTGCAGATTCTAGAAAAAGAGTGTTTCAAAACTGCTCTTTCAAAAGGAAGGTTCAAGTCTGTGAGTTGAATGCACTCATCACAAAGAAGTTTCTGAGAATGCTTCTGTGTAGTTGTTATTTGAAGACATTTCCTTTTCCAGCATAGGCCTCAATTCGCTCGAAATGAACACTTGCAGATTCTGCAGAAAGAGTGTTTCAAAACTGTTCTATCAAAAGGAACGTTCAAGTCTGTGAGTTGAATGCACTCATCACACAGAAGTTTCTGAGAATGCTTCTGTATAGTTTTTAGGTGAAGATATTTCATTTCCCAGCATAGGCTTCAAAGCGCTCGAAATATCTACTTGCAGATTCTACAAAAAGAATGTTTCAAAACTGCTCTTTCAAAGGGATGGTTGAAGTCTGTGAGTTGAATGCCCACATCACAGAGAAGTTTCTGAGAATGCTTCTGTGTAGTTGTTATTTGAAGACATTTCCTTTTCCAGCATGGGCCTCAAAGCGCTCGAAATAAACACTTGCAGATTCTGCAGAAAGAGTGTTTCAAAACTGTTCTATCAAAAGGAACGTTCAAGTCTGTGAGTTGAATGCACTCATCACACAGAAGTTTCTGAGAATGCTTCTGTCTAGGTTTTAAGTGGAGACATTACCTTTCCCAGCATAGGCCTCAAAGCGCTCCAAATATCCAATTGCAGATTCTAGAAAAAGAGTGTTTCAAAACTGCTCTTTCAAAGGGATGGTTCAAGTCTGTGAGTTGAATTCACACATCACAGAGAAGTTTCTGAGAATGCTTCTCTGTAGTTGTTATTTGAAGACATTAACTTTTCCAGCCTGGGCCTCAAAGCCCTCGAAATAAACACTTGCAGATTCTGCAGAAAGAGTGTTTCAAAACTGTTCTATCAAAAGGAACGTTCAAGTCTGTGAGTTGAATGCATTCATCACACAGAAGTTTCTGAGAATGATTCTGTCTAGCTTTTAGGTGAAGATATTTCATTTTCCTGCATAGGCCTCAAAGAGCTCCAAATATCTACTTGCAGATTCCACAAAAAGTGTGTTTCAAAACTGCTCTTTCAAAAGGAAGGTTCAAGTCTGTGAGTTGAATGCACTCATCACAAAGAAGTTTCTGAGAATGCTTCTGTCTTGTTGTTATTTGAAGACATTTCCTTTTCTAGCACAGGCCTCAAATCGCTCGAAATGAACACTTGCAGATACTGCAGAAAGAGTGTTTCAAAGCTGTTCTATCAAAAGGAACGTTCAAGTCTGTGAGTTGAATGCACTCATCACACAGAAGTTTCTGAGAATGCTTCTGTGTAGTTTTTAGGCGAAGAAATTTCATTTCCCAGCATAGGCCTCACAGCGCTCCAAATATCCACTTGTAGATTCTACAAAAAGAGTGTTTCAAAACTGCTCTTTCAAAAGGAAGGTTCAAGTCTGTGAGTTGAATGCACTCATCACAAAGAAGTTTCTGAGAATGCTTCTGTGTAGTTGTTATTTGAAGACAGTTCCTTTTCAAGCATAGGCCTCAATTCGCTCGAAATGAACACTTGCAGATTCTGCAGAAAGAGTGTTTCAAATCTGTTCTATCAAAAGGAACGTTCAAGTCTGTGAGTTGAATGCACTCATCACAAAGAAGTTTCTGAGAATGCTTCTGTGTAGTTTTTAAGTGGAGACATTACATTTCCCAGCATAGGCCTCTCAGCGCTCCAAATATACACTAGCAGATTCCACAAAAAGAGTGTCCCAAAACTGTTCTTTCAAAAGAATCGTTCAAGTCTGTGAGTTGAATGCACTGGTCACAAACAAGTTTCCGGGAATGCTCCTGTGTAGTCTCTATCTGAGGATGCTCCCTTTTCGAGCATTGGCCTCCAACAGCTCCAAATATGCACTTGCAGATTCTACAAAAAGAGAGTTTGAAAACTCTTCTACCAAAAAGAAGGTTCAACTCTGCGAGTAGAATGCACTCATCACAAAGAAGTTTCTGAGAATGCTTCTGTCTAGTTTTTATTTGAAGATATTTCCTTTTCCAGCATAGGCCTCAGAGCGCACCAAATAAACACTTGCAGATTTTACAAAAGGAGTGTTTCCAAACTGCTCTATCAAAAGGAAAGTTCAAGTCTGTGAGTTGAATGCACTCATCACACAGAAGTTTCTGAGAATGCTTCTGTCTAGTTTTTACGTGAAGATATTTCATTTCCCAGCATAGGCCTCAAAGCGCTGCAAATATCCAACTGCAGATTCTAGAAAAAGAGTGTTTCAAAACTGCTCTTTCAAAAGGAAGGTTCAAGTCTGTGAGTTGAATGCACTCATCACAAAGAAGTTTCTGAGAATGCTTCTGTGTAGTTGTTATTTGAAGACATTTCCTTTTCCAGCCTAGGCCTCAATTCGCTCGAAATGAACACTTGCAGATTCTGCAGAAAGAGTGTTTCCAAACTGCTCTATCAAAAGGAACGTTCAAGTCTGTGAGTTGAATGCACTCATCACACAGATGTTTCTGAGAATGCTTCTGTCTAGTTTTTAGGTGAAGATATTTCATTTCCCAGCATAGGCCTGAAAGCGCTCCAAATATCCAATTGCAGATTCTAGAAAAAGAGTGTTTCAAAACTGCTCTTTCAAAAGGAAGGTTCAAGTCTGTGAGTTGAATACACTCATCACAAAGAAGTTTCTGAGAATGCTTCTGTGTAGTTGTTATTTGAAGACATTTCCTTTTCCAGCATAGGCCTCAATTCGATCGAAATGAACACTTGCAGATTCTGCAGAAAGAGTGTTTCAAAACTCTTCTATCAAAAGGAACGTTCAAGTCTGTGAGTTGAATGCACTCGTCACAAACAAGTTTCTGGAAATGCTTCTGTCTAGTCTCTATCTGAGGATGTTCCCTTTTCCAGCATTGTCCTCCATCAGCTCCAAATATGCACTTGCAGATTCTACAAAAAGAGAGATTGAAAACCCTTGTATCAAAAAGAAGGTTCAACTCTGCGAGTAGAATGCACTCATCACAAAGAAGTTTCTGAGAATGCTTCTGTCTAGTTTTTATTTGAAGATATTTCCTTTTCCAGCATAGGCCTCAGAGCGCTCCAAATAAACACTTGCAGATTTTACAACAGGAGTGTTTCCAAACTGCTCTATCAAAACGAATGTTCAAGTCTGTGAGCTGAATGCACTCATCACACAGAAGTTTCTGAGAATGCTTCTCTCTAGTTTTTAGGTGAAGATATTTCATTTCCCAGCATAGGCCTCAAAGTGCTCCATATATCCACTAGCAGATTCTACAAAAAGAGTGTTTCAAAACTGCCCTTTCAAAAGGAAGGTTCAAGTCTGTGAGTTGAATGCACTCATCAGAAAGAAGTTTCTGAGAATGCTTCTGTGTAGTTGTTATTTGAAGACATTTCCTTTTTCAGCATAGGCCTCAAAGCGCTCGAAATAAACACTTGCAGATTCTGCAGAAGGAGTGTTTCAAAACTGTTCTATCAAAGGGAACGTTCAAGTCTGTGAGTTGAATGCACTCATCACACAGAAGTTTCTGAGAATGCTTCTGTCTAGTTTGTAGGTGAAGATATTTCATTTCCCAGCATATCCCTCAAAGCGCTCCAAATATCCACTTGCAGATTCTATAAAAAGTGTGTTTCAAAACTGCTCTTTCAAAAGGAAGGTTCAAGTCTGTGAGTTGAATGCACTCATCACAAAGAAGTTTCTGAGAATGCTTCTGTGTAGTTGTTATTTGAAGACATTTTCTTTTCCAGCATAGGCATCAAATCGCTCGAAATGAACACTTGCAGATTCTGCAGAAAGAGTGTTTCAAAACTGTTCTATCAAAAGGAACGTTCAAGTCTGTGAGTTGAATTCACTCATCTCACAGAAGTTTCTGAGATTGCTTCTGTCTAGTTTTTAAGTGGAGACATTACATTTCCCAGCATAGGCCTCTCATCGCTCCAAATATACAGTAGCAGATTCCACAAAAAGAGTGTTTCAAAACTGCTCTTTCAAAGGGAAGGTTCAAGTCTGTGAGTTGAATGCACTCATCACAAAGGAGTTTCTGAGAATGTTTCTGTGTAGTTGTTATTTGAAGACATTTCCCTTTCCAGCATAGGCCTCAAAGCGCTTGAAATAAACACTTGCAAATTCTGCAGAAGGAGTGTTTCCAAACTGTTCTATCAAAAGGAACGTTCAAGTCTTTGAGTTGAATGCACTCATCACACAGAAGTTTCTGAGAATGTTTCTGTCTAGTTTTTAAGTGGAGACATTACATTTCCCAGCATAGGCCTCAAAGCGCTCCAAATATACACTAGCAGATTACACAAAAAGTGTGTTCCAAAACTGCTCTTTCAAAAGAAACGTTCAAGTCTGTGAGTTGAATCCACTCGTCACAAACAAGTTTCTGGGAATGCTTCTGTCTAGTCTCTATCTGAGGATGTTCCCTTTTCCAGCATTGGCCTCCAACAGCTCCAAATATGCACTTGCAGATTCTACAAAAAGAGAGTTTGAAAACTCTTCTATCAAAAAGAAGGTTCAACTCTGCGAGTAGAATTCACTCATCACAAAGAAGTTTCTGAGAATGCTTCTGTCTAGTTTTTTTTGAAGCTATTTCCTTTTCCAGCATAGGCCTCAGAGCGCTCCAAATAAACACTTGCAAATGTTACAAAAGGAGTGTTTCCAAACTGCTCTATCAAAAGGAATGTTCAAGTCTGTGAGTTGAATGCACTCATCACACAGAAGTTTCTGAGAATGCTTCTATCTAGTTTTTAGGTGAAGATATTTCATTTTCCAGCATAGGCCTCAAAGAGCTCGAAATATCTACTTGCAGAATCCACAAAAAGAGTTTCAAAACTGCTCTTTCAAAAGGAAGGTACAAGTCTGTGAGTTGAATGCGCTCATCACAAAGAAGTTTCTGAGAATTCTTCTATCTAGTTGTTATTTTAAGACATTTCCTTTTCCAGCATAGGCCTCAAAGCGCTCGAAATAAACACTTGCAGTTTCAGCAGAAGGAGTGTTTTAAAAATGTTCTATCAAAAGGAACGTTCAAGTCTGTGAGTTGAATGCACTCATCACACAGAAGTTTCTGAGAATGCTTCTGTCTAGTTTGTAGGTGAAGATATTTCATTTCCCAGCATAGGCCTCAAAGCGCTCCAAATATCTACTTGCAGATTCTACAAAAAGAGTGTTTCAAAACTGCTCTTTCAAAGCGATGGTTCAAGTCTGTGAGTTGAATGCACACATCACAGAGAAGTTTCTGAGAATGCTTCTCTGTAGTTGTTATTTGAAGACATTAACTTTTCCAGCATATGCCTCAGAGCGCTCCAAATAAACACTTGCAGATTTTACAAAAGGAGTGTTTCCAAACTGCTTTATCAAAAGTAATGTTAAAGTCTGTGAGTTGAATGCACTCATCACACAGAAGTTTCTGAGAATGCTTCTGTCTAGTTTTTAGGTGAAGATATTTCATTTCCCAGCATAGGCCTCAAAGCGCTCCAAATATCCACTTGCAGATTCTAGAAAAAGAGTGTTTCAAAACTGCTCTTTCAAAAGGAAGGTTCAAGTCTGTGAGTTGAATGCACTCATCACAAAGATGTTTCTGAGAATGCTTCTGTGTAGTTGTTATTTGAAGACATTTCCTTTTCCAGCTTGGGCCTCAAAGCGCTCGAAATAAACACTTGCAGATTCTGCAGAAAGAGTGTTTCAAAACTGTTCTATCAAAAGGAACGTTCAAGTCTGTGAGTTGAATGCACTCATCACACAGCAGTTTCTGAGAATGCTTCTGTCTAGGTTTTAAGTGGAGACATTACCTTTCCCAGCATAGGCCTCACAGCGCTCCAAATATACACTAGCAGATTCTACAAAAAGAGTGTTCCAAAACTGCTCTTTCAAAAGAAACGTTCAAGTCTGTGAGTTGAATGCACTCGTCACAAACAAGTTTCTGGGAATGCTTCTGTCTAGTCTCTATCTGAGGATGTTTCCTTTCCCAGCATTGGCCTCCAACAGCTCCAAATATGCACTTGCAGATTCTACAAAAAGAGAGTTTGAAAACTCTTCTACCAAAAAGAAGGTTCAACTCTGCGAGTAGAATGCACTCATCACAAAGAAGTTTCTGAGAATGCTTCTGTCTAGTTTTTATTTGAAGATATTTCCTTTTCCAGCATAGGCCTCAGAGCGCTCCAAATAAACACTTGCAGATTTTACAAAAGAAGAGTTTCCACACTGCTCTATCAACAGGAATGTTCCAGTCTGTGAGTTGAATGCACTCATCACACAGAAGTTTCTGAGAATGCTTCTGTCTAGTTTGTTGGTGAAGATATTTCATTTCCCAGCATAGGCCTCAAAGCGCACAAAATATCCAATTGCAGATTCTAGAAAAAGAGTGTTTCAAAACTGCTTTTTCAAAAGGAAGGTTCGAGTCTGTGAGTTGAATGTACTAATCACAAAGAAGATTCTGAGAATGCTTCTGTGTAGCTGTTATTTGAAGACATTTCCTTTTCCAGCATAGGCCTCAATTCGCTCGAAATGAACACTTGCAGATTCTGCAGAAAGAGTGTTTCAAAACTGTTCTATCAAAAGGAACGTTCAAGTCTGTGAGTTGAATGCACTCATCACACAGAAGTTTCTGAGAATGCTTCTGTCTAGTTTTTAAGTGGAGACGTTACATTTCCCAGCATAGGCCTCTCAGCGCTCCAAATATACACTAGCAGATTCCACAAAAAGAGTGTTCCAAAACTGCTCTTTCAAAAGAATCGTTCAAGTCTGTGAGTTGAATGCACTCGTCACAAACAAGTTTCCGGGAATGCTTCTGTCTAGTCTCTATCTGAGGATGCTCCCTTTTCCAGCATTGGCCTCCAACAGCTCCAAATATGCACTTGCAGATTCTACAAAAAGAGAGTTTTAAAACTCTTCTACCAAAAAGAAGGTTCAACTCTGCGAGTAGAATGCACTCATCACACAGAAGTTTCTGAGAATGCTTCTGTCTAGTTTTTATTTGAAGATATTTCCTTTTCCAGCATAGGCCTCAGAGCGCTCCAAATACACACTTGCAGATCTTACAAAAGCAGTGTTTCCAAACTGCTTTATCAAAAGTAATGTTCAAGTCTGTGAGTTGAATGCACTCATCACACAGAAGTTTCTGAGAATGCTTCTGTCTAGTTTTTAGGTGAAGATATTTCATTTCCCAGCATAGGCCTCAAAGCGCTCCAAATATCCAAATGCAGATTCTAGAAAAAGAGTGTTTCAAAACTGCTCTTTCAAAAGGAAGGTTCAAGTCTGTGAGTTGAATGCACTCATCACAAAGAAGTTTCTGAGAATGCTTCTGTGTAGTTTTTATTTGAAGACATTTCCTTTTCCAGCGTAGGCCTCAATTCGCTCGAAATGAACACTTGCAGATTCTGCAGAAAGAGTGTTTCAAAACTGTTCTATCAAAAGGAACGTTCAAGTCTGTGAGTTGAATGCACTCATCACACAGAAGTTTCTGAGAATGCTTCTGTCTATGTTTTAAGTGGAGACATTACCTTTCCCAGCATAGGCCTAAAAGCGCTCCAATTATCCAATTGCAGATTCTAGAAAAAGAGTGTTTCAAAACTGCTCTTTCAAAAGGAAGGTTCAAGTCTGTGAGTTGAATGCACTCATCACAAAGAAGATTCTGAGAATGCTTCTGTGTAGTTGTTATTTGAAGACAGTTCCTTTTCAAGCATAGGCCTCAATTCGCTCGAAATGAACACTTGCAGATTCTGCAGAAAGAGTGTTTCAAAACTGTTCTATCAAAAGGAACGTTCAAGTCTGTGAGTTGAATGCACTCGTCACAAACAAGTTTCTGGAAATGCTTCTGTCTAGTCTCTATCTGAGGACGCTCCCTTTTCAAGCATTGTCCTCCAACAGCTCCAGATATGCACTTGCAGATTCTACAAAAAGAGAGATTGAAAACCCTTCTATCAAAAAGAAGGTTCAAGTCTGCGAGTAGAATGCACTCATCACAAAGAAGTTTCTGAGAATGCTTCTGTCTAGTTTTTATTTGAAGATATTTCCTTTTCCAGCATAGGCCTCAGAGCGCTCCAAATAAACACTTGCAGATTTTATAACAGGGGTGTTTCCATACTGCTCTATCAAAAGGAATGTTCAAGTCTGTGTGTTGAATGCACTCATCACACAGAAGTTTCTGAGAATGCTTCTCTCTAGTTTTTAGGTGAAGATATTTCATTTCCCAGCACAGGACTGAAATCGCTCCAAATATCCACTTTCAGATTCTAGAAAAAGAGTGTTTCAAAACTGCTCTTTCAAAAGGAAGGTTCAAGTCTGTGAGTTGAATGCACTCATCACAAAGAAGTTTCTGAGAATGCTTCTGTGTAGTTGTTATTTGAAGACATTTCCTTTTCCAGCATAGGCCTCAAATCGCTCGAAATGAACACTTGCAGATTCTGCAGAAAGAGTGTTTCAAAACTGTTCTATCAAAAGGAGCGTTCAAGTCTGTGAGTTGAATGCACTCATCACACAGAAGTTTCTGAGAATGCTTCTGTGTAGTTTTTAGGTGAAGATATTTCATTTCCCAGCATAGGCTTCAAAGCGCTCGAAATATCTACTTGCAGATTCTACAAAAAGAGTGTTTCAAAACTGCTCTATGAAAGGGAAGTTTCAAGCCTTTGAGTTGAATGCACTCATCACACAGAAGTTTCTGAGAATGCTTCTGTGTAGTTGTTATTTGAAGACATTTCCTTTTCCAGCATAGGCCTCAAAGCGCTCGAAATAAACACTTGCAAATACTGCAGAAAGAGTGTTTCAAAACTGTTCTATCAAAAAGAACGTTCAAGTCCGTGAGTTGAATGCACTCATCACACAGAAGTTTCTGAGAATGCTTCTGTCTAGTTTTTAAGTGGAGACATTACATTTCCCAGCATAGGCTTCTCAGCGCTCCAAATATACAATAGCAGATTCCACAAAAAGAGTGTTACAAAGCTGCTCTTTCAAAAGAATCGTTCAAGTCTGTGAGTTTAATGCACTCTTCACAGACAAGTTTCTCGGAATGCTTCTGTCTAGTCTCTATCTGAGGATGTTCCCTTTTCCAGCATTGGCCTACAACAGCTGCAAATATGCACTTGCAGATTCTACAAAAAGAGAGTTTGAAAACTCTTCTATCAAAAAGAAGGTTCAACTCTGCGAGTAGAATGCACTCATCACAAAGAAGTTTCTGAGAATGCTTCTGTCTAGTTTTTATTTGAAGATACTTCCTTTTCCAGCATAGGCCTCAGAGCGCTCCAAATAAACACTTGCAGATTTTACAAAAGGAGTGTTTCCAAACTGCTCTATCAAAAGGAATGTTCAAGTCTGTGAGTTGAATGCACTCATCACACAGAAGTTTCTGAGAATGCTTCTGTCTAGTTTTTAGGTGAAGATATTTCATTTCCCAGCATAGGCCTGAAAGCGCTCTAAGTATCCTCTTGCAGATTCTACAAAAAGAGTGTTCCAAACTGCTCTTTCAAAAGGAAGGTTCAAGTCTGTGAGTTGAATGCACTCATCACAAAGAAGTTTCTCAGAATGCTTCTGTGTAGTTGTTATTTGAAGACATTTCCTTTTCCAGCCTAGGCCTCAAAGCGCTCGAAATAAACACTTGCAGATTCTGCAGAAGGAGGGTTTCAAAACTGTTCTATCAAAAGGAACGTTCAAGTCTGTGAGTTGAATGCATTCATCACACAGAAGTTTCTGAGAATGCTTCCGTCTAGTTTTTAGGTGAAGATATTTCATTTCCCAGGATAGGCTTGAAAGCGCTCCAAATATCTACTTGCAGATTCTACAAAAAGAGTGTTTCAAAACTGCTCTATGAAAGGGAAGGTTCAAGCCTTTGAGTTGAATGCACTCATCACAAAGAAGTTTCTGAGAATGCTTCTGTCTAGTTGTTATTTAAAGACATTTCCTTTTCCAGCCTAGGCCTCAAAGCGCTCGAAATAAACACTTGCAGCTTCTGCAGAAGCAGTGTTTCAAAACTGTTCTATCAAAAGGAACGTTCAAGTCTGTGAGTTGAATGCACTCATCACAAAGAAGTTTCTGAGAATGCTTCTGTCTAGTTGTTATTTGAAGACATTTCCTTTTGCAGCCTAGGCCTCAAAGCGCTCGAAATAAACACTTGCAGATTCTGCAGAAGGAGGGTTTCAAAACTGTTCTATCGAAAGGAACGTTCAAGTCTGTGAGTTGAATGCATTCATCACACAGAAGTTTCTGAGAATGCTTCTGTCTAGTTTTTAGGTGAAGATATTTCATTTCCCAGCATAGGCCTCAAATCGCTCCAAATATCTACTTGCAGATTCTACAAAAAGAGTGTTTCAAAACTGCTCTATGAAAGGGAAGTTTCAAGCCTTTGAGTTGAATGCACTCATCACACAGAAGTTTCTGAGAATGCTTCTGTGTAGTTGTTATTTGAAGACATTTCCTTTTCCAGCATAGGCCTCAAAGCGCTCGAAATAAACACTTGCAGATACTGCAGAAAGAGTGTTTCAAAACTGTTCTATCAAAAGGAATGTTCAAGTCTGTGAGTTGAATGCACTCATCACACAGAAGTTTCTGACAATGCTTCTGTCTAGTTTTTAAGTGGAGACCTTTCATTTCCCAGCATAGGCCTCTCAGCGCTCCAAATATACACTGGCAGATTCCACAAAAAGAGTGTTCCAAAACTGCTCTTTCAAAAGAATCGTTCAAGTCTGTGAGTTTAATGCACTCGTCACAAACAAGTTTCTCGGAATGCTTCTGTCTAGTCTCTATCTGAGAATGTTCCCTTTTCCAGCATTGGCCTTCAACAGCTGCAAATATGCACTTGCAGATTCTACAAAAAGAGAGTTTGAAAACTCTTCTATCAAAAAGAAGGTTCAACTCCGCGAGTCGAATGCACTCATCACAAAGAAGTTTCTGAGAATGCTTCTGTCTAGTTTTTATTTGAAGATATTTCCTTTTCCAGCATAGGCCTCAGAGCACTCCAAATAAATACTTGCAGATTTTACAAAAGGAGTGTTTCCAAACTGCTCTATCAAAAGGAATGTTCAAGTCTGTGAGTTGAATGCACTCATCACACAGAAGTTTCTGAGAATGCTTCTGTCTAGTTTTTAGGTGAAGATATTTCATTTCCCAGCATAGGCCTGAAAGCGCTCCAAATATCCACTTGCAGATTCTACAAAAAGAGTGTTTCCATACTGCTCTTTCAAAAGGAAGGTTCAAGTCTGTGAGTTGAATGCACTCATCACAAAGAAGTTTCTGAGAATGCTTCTGTGTAGTTGTTATTTGAAGACATTTCCTTTTCCAGCGTAGGCCTCAAATCGCTCGAAATGAACACTTGCAGATCCTGCAGAAAGAGTGTTTCAAAACTGTTCTATGAAAAAGAACGTTCAAGTCTGTGAGTTGAATGCACTCATCACACAGAAGTTTCTGAGAATGCTTCTGTCTAGTTTTTAAGTGGAGACATTACATTTCCCAGCATAGGCCTCTCAGCGCTCCAAATATACAATAGCAGATTCCACAAAAGAGTGTTACAAAGCTGCTCTTTCAAAAGAATCGTTCAAGTCTGTGAGTTTAATGCACTCGTCACAGACAAGTTTCTCGGAATGCTTCTGTCTAGTCTCTATCTGAGGATGTTCCCTTTTCCAGCATTGGCCTACAACAGCTGCAAATATGCACTTGCAGATTCTACAAAAAGAGAGTTTGAAAACTCTTCTATCAAAAAGAAGGTTCAACTCTGCGAGTAGAATGCACTCATCGCAAAGAAGTTTCTGAGAATGCTTCTGTCTAGTTTTTATTTGAAGATATTTCCTTTTCCAGCATAGGCCTCAGAGCGCTCCAAATAAACACTTGCAGATTTTACAAAAGGAGTGTTTCCAAACTGCTCTATCAAAAGGAATGTTCAAGTCTGTGAGTTGAATGCACTCATCACACAGAAGTTTCTGAGAATGCTTCTGTCTAGTTTTTAGGTGAAGATATTTCATTTCCCAGCATAGGCCTGAAAGCGCTCTAAGTATCCTCTTGCAGATTCTACAAAAAGAGTGTTCCAAACTGCTCTTTCAAAAGGAAGGTTCAAGTCTGTGAGTTGAATGCACTCATCACAAAGAAGTTTCTGAGAATGCTTCTGTGTAGTTGTTATTTGAAGACATTTCCTTTTCCAGCCTAGGCCTCAAAGCGCTCGAAATAAACACTTGCAGATTCTGCAGAAGGAGTGTTTCAAAACTGTTCTATCAAAAGGAACGTTCAAGTCTGTGAGTTGAATGCATTCATCACACAGAAGTTTCTGAGAATGCTTCCGTCTAGTTTTTAGGTGAAGATATTTCATTTCCCAGCATAGGCCTCAAAGCGCTCCAAATATCTACTTGCAGATTCTACAAAAAGAGTGTTTCAAAACTGCTCTATGAAAGGGAAGGTTCAAGCCTTTGAGTTGAATGCACTCATCACAAAGAAGTTTCTGAGAATGCTTCTGTCTAGTTGTTATTTGAAGACATTTCCTTTTCCAGCCTAGGCCTCAAAGCGCTCGAAATACACACTTGCAGCTTCTGCAGAAGCAGTGTTTCAAAACTGTTCTATCAAAAGGAACGTTCAAGTCTGTGAGTTGAATGCACTCATCACAAAGAAGTTTCTGAGAATGCTTCTGTCTAGTTGTTATTTGAAGACATTTCCTTTTGCAGCCTAGGCCTCAAAGCGCTCGAAATAAACACTTGCAGATTCTGCAGAAGGAGGGTTTCAAAACTGTTCTATCGAAAGGAACGTTCAAGTCTGTGAGTTGAATAAATTCATCACACAGAAGTTTCTGACAATGCTTCTGTCTAGTTTTTAGGTGAAGATATTTCATTTCCCAGCATAGGCCTCAAATCGCTCCAAATATCTACTTGCAGATTCTACAAAAAGAGTGTTTCAAAACTGCTCTATGAAAGGGAAGTTTCAAGCCTTTGAGTTGAATGCACTCATCACACAGAAGTTTCTGAGAATGCTTCTGTGTAGTTGTTATTTGAAGACATTTCCTTTTCCAGCATAGGCCTCAAAGCGCTCGAAATAAACACTTGCAGATACTGCAGAAAGAGTGTTTCAAAACTGTTCTATCAAAAGGAATGTTCAAGTCTGTGAGTTGAATGCACTCATCACACAGAAGTTTCTGAGAATGCTTCTGTCTAGTTTTTAAGTGGAGACATTTCATTTCCCAGCATAGGCCTCTCAGCGCTCCAAATATACACTGGCAGATTCCACAAAAAGAGTGTTACAAAACTGCTCTATCAAAAGAATCGTTCAAGTCTGTGAGTTTAATGCACTCGTCAAAAACAAGTTTCTCGGAATGCTTCTGTCTAGTCTCTATCTGAGAATGTTCCCTTTTCCAGCATTGGCCTTCAACAGCTGCAAATATGCACTTGCAGATTCTACAAAAAGAGAGTTTGAAAACTCTTCTATCAAAAAGAAGGTTCAACTCTGCGAGTAGAATGCACTCATCACAAAGAAGTTTCTGAGAATGCTTCTGTGTAGTTGTTATTTGAAGACATTTCCTTTTCCAGCGTAGGCCTCAATTCGCTCGAAATGAACACTTGCAGATCCTGCAGAAAGAGTGTTTCAAAACTGTTCTATCAAAAAGAACGTTCAAGTCTGTGAGTTGAATGCACTCATCACACAGAAGTTTCTGAGAATGCTTCTGTCTAGTTTTTAAGTGGAGACATTACATTTCCCAGCATAGGCCTCTCAGCGCTCCAAATATACAATAGCAGATTGCACAAAAAGAGTGTTACAAAGCTGCTCTTTCAAAAGAATCGTTCAAGTCTGTGAGTTTAATGCACTCATCACAGACAAGTTTCTCGGAATGCTTCTGTCTAGACTCTATCTGAGGATGTTCCCTTTTCCAGCATTGGCCTACAACAGCTGCAAATATGCACTTGCAGATTCTACAAAAAGAGAGTTTGAAAACTCTTCTATCAAAAAGAAGGTTCAACTCTGTGCGTAGAATGCACTCATCACAAGGAAGTTTCTGAGAATGCTTCTGTCTAGTTTTTATTTGAAGATATTTCCTTTTCCAATATAGGCCTCAGAGCGCTCCAAATAAACACTTGCAGATTTTACAAAAGGAGTGTTTCCAAACTGCTCTATCAAAAGGAATGTTCAAGTGTGTGAGTTGAATGCACTCATCACACAGAAGTTTCTGAGAATGCTTCTGTCTAGTTTTTACGTGAAGATATTTCATTTCCCAGCATAGGCCTCAAAGCGCTCTAAATATCCTCTTGCAGATTCTACAAAAAGAGTGTTCCAAACAGCTCTTTCAAAAGGAAGGTTCAAGTCTGTGAGTTGAATGCACTCATCACAAAGAAGTTTCTGAGAATGCTTCTGTGTAGTTGTTATTTGAAGACATTTCCTTTTCCAGCATAGGCCTCAAAGCGCTCGAAATAAACACTTGCAGCTTCTGCAGAAGGAGTGTTTCAAAACTGTTCTATCAAAAGGAACGTTCAAGTCTGTGAGTTGAGTGCATTCATCACACAGAAGTTTCTGAGAATGCTTCTGTCTAGTTTTTAGGTGAAGATATTTCATTTCCCAACATAGGCCTCAAAGCGCTCCAAATATCTACTTGCAGATTCTACAAAAAGAGTGTTTCAAAACTGCTCTATCAAAGGGATGGTTCAAGTCTGTGAGTTGAATGCACTCATCACAAAGAAGTTTCTGAGAATGCTTCTGTGTAGTTGTTATTTGAAGACATTTCCTTTTCCAGCATAGGCCTCAAAGCGCTCGAAATAAACACTTGCAGATTCTGCAGAAAGAGTGTTTCAAAACTGTTCTATCAAAAGGAGCGTTCAAGTCTGTGAGTTGAATGTACTCATCACACAGAAGTTTCTGAGAATGCTTCTGTCTAGTTTTTAGGTGAAGATATTTCATTTCCCAGCATAGGCCTCAAAGCGCTCCAAATATCCACTTGCAGAATCAACAAAAAGTGTGTTTCAAAACTGCTCTTTCAAAAGGAAGGTTCAAGTCTGTGAGTTGAATTCACTCATCACAAAGAAGTTTCTGAGAATGCTTCTGTGTAGTTGTTATTTGAAGACATTTCCTTTTCCAGCATAGGCCTCAAAGCGCTCGAAATAAACACTTGCAGATACTGCAGAAAGAGTGTTTCAAAACTGTTCTATCAAAAGGAATGTTCAAGTCTGTGAGTTGAATGCACTCATCACACAGAAGTTTCTGAGAATGCTTCTGTCTAGTTTTTAAGTGGAGACATTTCATTTCCCAGCATAGGCCTCTCAGCGCTCCAAATATACACTGGCAGATTCCACAAAAAGAGTGTTACAAAACTGCTCTTTCAAAAGAATCGTTCAAGTCTGTGAGTTTAATGCACTCGTCACAAACAAGTTTCTCGGAATGCTTCTGTCTAGTCTCTATCTGAGAATGTTCCCTTTTCCAGCATTGGCCTTCAACAGCTGCAAATATGCACTTGCAGATTCTACAAAAAGAGAGTTTGAAAACTCTTCTATCAAAAAGAAGGTTCAACTCCGCGAGTAGAATGCACTCATCACAAAGAAGTTTCTGAGAATGCTTCTGTCTAGTTTTTATTTGAAGATATTTCCTTTTCCAGCATAGGCCTCAGAGCACTCCAAATAAATACTTGCAGATTTTACAACAGGAGTGTTTCCAAACTGCTCTATCAAAAGGAATGTTCAAGTCTGTGAGTTGAATGCACTCATCACACAGAAGTTTCTGAGAATGCTTCTGTCTAGTTTTTAGGTGAAGATATTTCATTTCCCAGCATAGGCCTGAAAGCGCTCCAAATATCCACTTGCAGATTCTACAAAAAGAGTGTTTCCATACTGCTCTTTCAAAAGGAAGGTTCAAGTCTGTGAGTTGAATGCACTCATCACAAAGAAGTTTCTGAGAATGCTTCTGTGTAGTTGTTATTTGAAGACATTTCCTTTTCCAGCGTAGGCCTCAAATCGCTCGAAATGAACACTTGCAGATCCTGCAGAAAGAGTGTTTCAAAACTGTTCTATCAAAAAGAACGTTCAAGTCTGTGAGTTGAATGCACTCATCACACAGAAGTTTCTGAGAATGCTTCTGTCTAGTTTTTAAGTGGAGACATTACATTTCCCAGCATAGGCCTCTCAGCGCTCCAAATATACAATAGCAGATTCCACAAAAAGAGTGTTACAAAGCTGCTCTTTCAAAAGAATCGTTCAAGTCTGTGAGTTTAATGCACTCGTCACAGACAAGTTTCTCGGAATGCTTCTGTCTAGTCTCTATCTGAGGATGTTCCCTTTTCCAGCATTGGCCTACAACAGCTGCAAATATGCACTTGCAGATTCTACAAAAAGAGAGTTTGAAAACTCTTCTATCAAAAAGAAGGTTCAACTCTGTGCGTAGAATGCACTCATCACAAGGAAGTTTCTGAGAATGCTTCTGTCTAGTTTTTATTTGAAGATATTTCCTTTTCCAATATAGGCCTCAGAGCGCTCCAAATAAACACTTGCAGATTTTACAAAAGGAGTGTTTCCAAACTGCTCTATCAAAAGGAATGTTCAAGTCTGTGAGTTGAATGCACTCATCACACAGAAGTTTCTGAGAATGCTTCTGTCTAGTTTTTACGTGAAGATATTTCATTTCCCAGCATAGGCCTCAAAGCGCTCTAAATATCCTCTTGCAGATTCTACAAAAAGAGTGTTCCAAACAGCTCTTTCAAAAGGAAGGTTCAAGTCTGTGAGTTGAATGCACTCATCACAAAGAAGTTTCTGAGAATGCTTCTGTGTAGTTGTTATTTGAAGACATTTCCTTTTCCAGCATAGGCCTCAAAGCGCTCGAAATAAACACTTGCAGCTTCTGCAGAAGGAGTGTTTCAAAACTGTTCTATCAAAAGGAACGTTCAAGTCTGTGAGTTGAATGCATTCATCACACAGAAGTTTCTGAGAATGATTCTGTCTAGTTTTTAGGTGAAGATATTTCATTTCCCAGCATAGGCCTCAAAGCGCTCCAAATATCTACTTGCAGATTCTACAAAAAGAGTGTTTCAAAACTGCTCTTTCAAAAGGAAGGTTCAAGTCTGTGAGTTGAATGCACTCATCACAAAGAAGTTTCTGAGAATGCTTCTGTGTAGTTGTTATTTGAAGACATTTCCTTTTCCAGCATAGGCCTCAAAGCGCTCGAAATAAACACTTGCAGATTCTGCAGAAAGAGTGTTTCAAAACTGTTCTACCAAAAGGAGCGTTCAAGTCTGGGAGTTGAATGCACTTATCACACAGAAGTTTCTGAGAATGCTTCTGTCTAGTTTTTAGGTGAAGATATTTCATTTCCCAGCATAGGCCTCAAAGTGCTCCAAATATCCACTTGCAGGTTCTACAAAAAGTGTGTTTCAAAACTGCTCTTTCAAAAGGAAGGTTCAAGTCTGTGAGTTGAATGCACTCATCACAAAGAAGTTTCTGAGAATGCTTCTGTGTAGTTGTTATTTGAAGACATTTCCTTTTCCAGCGTAGGCCTCAATTCGCTCGAAATGAACAGTTGCAGATTCTGCAGAAAGAGTGTTTCAAAACTGTTCTATCAAAAGGAACGTTCAAGTCGGTGAGTTGAATGAACTCATCACACAGATGTTTCTGAGAATGCTTCTGTCTAGTTTTTAAGTGGAGACATTACATTTCCCAGCGTAGGCCTCTCAGCGCTCCAAATATACAATAGCAGATTCCACAAAAAGAGTGTTACAAAGCTGCTCTTTCAAAAGAATCGTTCAAGTCTGTGAGTTTATTGCACTCGTCACAAACAAGTTTCTCGGAATGCTTCTGTCTAGTCTCTATCTGAGGATGTTCCCTTTTCCAGCATTGGCCTACAACAGCTGCAAATATGCACTTGCAGATTCTACAAAAAGAGAGTTTGAAAACTCTTCTATCAAAAAGAAGGTTCAACTCTGTGCGTAGAATGCACTCATCACAAGGAAGTTTCTGAGAATGCTTCTGTCTAGTTTTTATTTGAAGATATTTCCTTTTCCAGCATAGGCCTCAGAGCGCTCCAAATAAACACTTGCAGATGTTACAAAAGGAGTGTTTCCAAACTGCTCTATCAAAAGGAATGTTCAAGTCTGTGAACTGAATGCACTCATCACACAGAAGTTTCTGAGAATGCTTCTGTCTAGTTTTTACGTGAAGATATTTCATTTCCCAGCATAGGCCTCAAAGCGCTCTAAATATCCTCCTGCAGATCCTACAAAAAGAGTGTTTCAAAACTGCTCTTTCAAAAGGAAGGTTCAAGTCTGTGAGTTGAATGCATTCATCACACAGAAGTTTCTGAGAATGCTTCTGTCTAGTTTTTAGGTGAAGATATTTCATTTCCCAGCATAGGCTTCAAAGCGCTCCAAATATCCACTTGCAGATTCTACAAAGAGAGTGTTTCAAAACCGCTCTATCAAAGGAAGGTTCAAGTCTGTGAGTTGAATGCACTCATCACAAAGAAGTTTCTGAGAATGCTTCTGAGTAGTTGTTATTTGAAGACATTTCCTTTTCCAGCATAGGCCTCCAAGCCCTCGAAATAAACACTTGCAGATTCTGCAGAAGGAGTGTTTCAAAACTGTTCTATCAAAAGGAACGTTCAAGTCTGTGAGTTGAATGCATTCATCACACAGAAGTTTCTCAGAATGCTTCTGTCTAGTTTTTAGGTGAAGATATTTCATTTCCCAGCATAGGCCTCAAAGCGCTCCAAATATCCACTTGCAGATTCTACAAAAAGTGTGTTTCAAAACTGCTCTTTCAAAAGGAAGCTTCAAGTCTGTGAGTTGAATGCCCTCATCACAAAGAAGTTTCTGAGAATGCTTCTGTCTAGTTGTTATTTGAAGACATTTCCTTTTCCAGCCTAGGCCTCAAAGCGCTCGAAATAAACACTAGCAGCTTCTGCAGAAGCAGTGTTTCAAAACTGTTCTATCAAAAGGAACGTTCAAGTCTGTGAGTTGAATGCATTCATCACAAAGAAGTTTCTGAGAATGCTTCTGTCTAGTTGTTATTTGAAGACATTTCCTTTTCCAGCCTAGGCCTCAAAGCGCTCGAAATAAACACTTGCAGATTCTGCAGAAGGAGGGTTTCAAAACTGTTCTATCAAAAGGAACGTTCAAGTCTGTGAGTTGAATGCATTCATCACACAGAAGTTTCTGAGAATGCTTCTGTCTAGTTTACAGGTGAAGATATTTCATTTCCCAGCAAAGGCCTCAAAGCGCTCAAATATCTACTTGCAGATTCTACAAAAAGAGTGTTTCAAAACTGCTCTATGAAAGGGAAGGTTCAAGCCTTTGAGTTGAATGCACTCATCACACAGAAGTTTCTGAGAATGCTTCTGTGTAGTTGTTATTTGAAGACATTCCCTTTTCCAGCATAGGCCTCAAAGCGCTCGAAATAAACACTTGCAGATACTGCAGAAAGAGTGTTTCAAAACTGTTCTATCAAAAGGAATGTTCAAGTCTGTGAGTTGAATGCACTCATCACACAGAAGTTTCTGAGAATGCTTCTGTCTAGTTTTTAAGTGGAGACATTTCTTTTCCCAGCATAGGCCTCTCAGCGCTCCAAATATACACTAGCAGATTCCACAAAAAGAGTGTTACAAAACTGCTCTTTCAAAAGAATCGTTCAACTCTGTGAGTTCAATGCACTCGTCACAAACAAGTTTCTCGGAATGCTTCTGTCTAGTCTCTATCTGAGAATGTTCCCTTTTCCAGCATTGGCCTACAACAGCTGCAAATATGCATTGCAGATTCTACAAAAAGAGAGTTTGAAAACTCTTCTATCAAAAAGAAGGTTCAACTCTGCGAGTAGAAGGCACTCATCACAAAGAAGTTTCTGAGAATGCTTCTGTCTAGTTTTTATTTGAAGATATTTCCTTTTCCAGCATAGGCCTCAGAGCGCTCCAAATAAACACTTGCAGATTTTACAAAAGGAGTGTTTCCAAACTGCTCTATCAAAAGGAACGTTCAAGTCTATGAGTTGAATGCACTCATCACACAGAAGTTTCTGAGAATGCTTCTGTCTAGTTTTTAGGTGAAGATATTTCATTTCCCAGCATAGGCCTGAAAGCCCTCTAAATATCCTCTTGCAGATTCTACAAAAAGAGTGTTCCAAACTGCTCTTTCAAAAGGAAAGTTCAAGCCTGTGAGTTGAATGCACTCATCACAAAGAAGTTTCTGAGAATGCTTCTGTGTAGTTGTTATTTGAAGACACTTCCTTTTCCAGCATGGGCCTCAAAGCGCTCGAAATAAACACTTGCAGATTCTGCAGAAAGAGTGTTTCAAAACTGTTCTATCAAAAGGAATGTTCAAGTCTGTGAGTTGAATGCACTCATCACACAGAAGTTTCTGAGAATGCTTCTGTCTAGTTTTTAGGTGAAGATATTTCATTTCCCAGCATAGGCCTCAAAGCGCTCCAAATATCTACTTGCAGATTCTACAAAAAGTGTGTTTCAAAACTGCTCTTTCAAAAGGAAGGTTCAAGTCTGTGAGTTGAATGCACTCATCACAAAGAAGTTTCTGAGAATGCTTCTGTGTAGTTGTTATTTGAAGACATTTCCTTTTCCAGCATAGGCCTCCAATCGCTCGAAATGAACACTTGCAGATGCTGCAGAAAGAGTGTTTCAAAACTGTTCTATCAAAAAGAACGTTCAAGTCTGTGAGTTGAATGCACTCATCACACAGAAGTTTCTGAGAATGCTTTTGTCTAGTTTTTATGTGGAGACATTACATTTCCCAGCATAGGCCTCACAGCGCTCCAAATATACACGAGAATATACCACCAAAAGAGTGTTCCAAAACTGCTCTTTCAAAAGAAATGTTCAAGTCTGTGAGTTGAATGCACTCGTCACAAACAAGTTTCTGGGAATGCTTCTCTCTAGTCTCTATCTGAGGATGTTTCCTTTCCCAGCATTGGCCTTCAACAGCTCCAAATATGCACTTGCAGATTCTACAAAAAGAGAGTTTGAAAACCCTTCTACCAAAAAGAAGGTTCAACTCTGCGAGTAGAATGCACTCATCACAAAGTAGTTTCTGAGAATGCTTCTGTCTAGTTTTTATTTGAAGATATTTCCTTTTCCAGCATAGGCCTCAGAGCGCTCCAAATAAACACTTGCAGATTTTACAAAAGGAGTGTTTCCAAACTGCGCTGTCAAAAGGAATGTTCAAGTCTGTGAGTTGAATGCACTCATCACACAGAAGTTTCTGAGAATGCTTCTGTCTAGTTTTTAGGTGAAGATATTTCATTTCCCAGCATAGGCCTGAAAGCGCTCCAAATATCCACTTGCAGATTCTACAAAAAGAGTGTTTCAAAACTGCTCTTTCAAAAGGAAGTTTCAAGTCCGTGAGTTGAATGCACTCATCACAAAGAAGTTTCTGAGAATGCTTCTGTGTAGTTGTTATTTGAAGACATTAACTTTTCCAGCATGGGCCTCAAAGCGTTTGAAATAAACACTTGAAATTCTGCAGAAAGAGTGTTTCAAAACTGTTCTATCAAAAGGAACGTTCAAGTCTGTGAGTTGAGTGCACTCATCACACAGAAGTTTCTGAGAATGCTTCTGTCTAGTTTATAAGTGGAGACATTTCATTTCCCAGCATAGGCCTCTCAGCGCTCCAAATATACACTAGCAGATTGTACAAAAAGAGTGTTCCAAAACTGGTCTTTCAAAAGAAACGTTCAAGTCTGTGAGTTGAATACACTCGTCACAAACAAGTGTCTGGAAATGCTTCTCTCTAGTCTCTATCTGAGGATGTTTCCTTTCCCAGCATTGGCCTCCAACAGCTCCAAATATGCACTTGCAGATTCTACAAAAAGAGAGTTTGAAAACTCTTCTACCAAAAAGAAGGTTCAACTCGGCGAGTAGAATGCACTCATCACAAAGAAGTTTCTGAGAATGCTTCTGTCTAGTTTTTATTTGAAGATATCTCCTTTTACAGCTTAGGCCTCAGAGCGCTCCTAATAAACGCTTGCAGATTTTACAAAAGGAGTGTTTCCAAACTGCTCTATCAAAAGGAATGTTCAAGTCTGTGAGTTGAATGCACTCATCACACAGAAGTTTCTGAGAATGCTTCTGTCTAGTTTTTACGTGAAGATATTTCATTTCCCAGCATAGGACTGAAAGCGCTCCAAATATCCACTTTCAGATTCTACAAAAAGTGTGTTTCAAAACTGCTATTTCAATAGGAAGGTTCAACTCTGTGAGTTGAATGCACTCATCACAAAGAAGTTTCTGAGAGTGCTTCTGTGTAGTTGTTATTTGAAGACAATTCCTTTTCCAGCATAGGCCTCAAAGCGCTCGAAATAAACACTTGCAGATTCTGCAGAAAGAGTGTTTCACAACTGTTCTATCAAAAGGTGCGTTCAAGTCTGTGAGTTGAATGCACTCATCACACAGAAGTTTCTGAGAATGCTTCTGTCTAGTTTTTAGGTGAAGATATTTCATTTCCCAGCATAGGCCTCAAAGCGCTCGAAATAAACACTTGCAGATTCTGCAGAAGGAGTGTTTCAAAACTGTTCTATCAAAAGGAACGTTTAAGTCTGTGAGTTGAATGCATTCATCACACAGAAGTTTCTGAGAATGCTTCTGTCTAGTTTTTAGGTGAAGATATTTCATTTGCCAGCCTAGGCTTCAAAGCGCTCCAAATATCTACTTGCAGATTCCACAAAGAGAGTGTTTCAAAACTGCTCTATCAAAGGAAGGTTCAAGTATGTGAGTTGAATGCACTCATCACAAAGAAGTTTCTGAGAATGCTTCTGTGTAGTTGTTATTTGAAGACATTTCCTTTTCCAGCATAGGCCTCAAAGCCCTCGAAATATACACTTGCAGATTCTGCAGAAGGAGTGTTTCAAAACTGTTCTATCAAAAGGAACGTTGAAGTCTGTGAGTTGAATGCATTCATCACACAGAAGTTTCTGAGAATGCTTCTGTCTAGTTTTTAGGTGAAGATATTTCATTTCCCAGCATAGGCCTCAAAGCGCTCCAAATATCCACTTGCAGATTCTACAAAAAGTGTGTTTCAAAACTGCTCTTTCAAAAGGAAGGTTCAAGTCTGTGAGTTGAATGCACTCATCACAAAGAAGTTTCTGAGAATGCTTCTGTGTAGTTGTTATTTGAAGACATTTCCTTTTCCAGCATAGGCCTCAAATCGCTCGAAATGAACACTTGCAGATTCTGCAGAAAGAGTATTTCAAAACTGTTCTATCAAAAGGAACGTTCAAGTCTGTGAGTTGAATGCACTTATCACACAGAAGTTTCTGAGAATGCTTCTGTCTAGTTTTTAAGTGGAGACATTACATTTCCAAGCATAGGCCTCTCAGCGCTCCAAATATACACTAGCAGATTCCACAAAAAGAGTGTTACAAAACTGCTCTTTCAAAAGAATCGTTCAAGTCTGTGAGTTTAATGCACTCGTCACAAACAAGTTTCTCGGAATGCTTCTGTCTAGTCTCTATCTGAGGATGTTCCCTTTTCCAGCATTGGCCTACAACAGCTGCAAATATGCACTTGCAGATTCTACAAAAAGAGAGTTTGAAAACTCTTCTATCAAAAAGAAGGTTCAACTCTGCGAGCGGAATGCACTCATCACAAAGAAGTTTCTGAGAATGCTTCTGTCTAGTTTTTATTTGAAGATATTTCCTTTTCCAGCATAGGCCTCAGAGCGCTCCAAATAAACACTTGCAGATTTTACAAAAGGGGTGTTTCCAAACTGCTCTATCAAAAGGAATGTTCAAGTTTGTGAGTTGAATGCACTCATCACAAAGAATTTTCTGAGAATGCTTCTGTGAAGTTGTTATTAGAAGACATTTCCTTTTCCAGCATAGGCCTCAAAGCGCTCGAAATAAACACTTGCAGATTCTGCAGAAGGTGTGTTTCAAAACTGTTCTATCAAAAGGAACGTTCAAGTCTGTGAGTTGAATGCATTCATCACACAGAAGTTTCTGAGAATGCTTCTGTCTAGTTTTTAGGTGAAGATATTTCATTTCCCAGCATAGGCTTCAAAGCGCTCCAAATATCCCCTTGCGGATTCTACAAAGAGAGTGTTTCAGAACCGCTCTATCAAAGGAAGGTTCAAGTCTGTGAGTTGAATTCACTCATCACAAAGAAGTTTCTGAGAATGCTTCTGAGTAGTTGTTATTTGAAGACATTTCCTTTTCCAGCATAGGCCTCAAAGCCCTCGAAATAAACACTTGCAGATTCTGCAGAAGGAGTGTTTCAAAACTGTTCTATCAAAAGGAACGTTCAAGTCTGTGAGTTGAATGCATTCATCACACAGAAGTTTCTCAGAATGCTTCTGTCTAGTTTTTAGGTGAAGATATTTCATTTCCCAGCATAGGCCTCAAATCGCTCCAAATATCCACTTGCAGATTCTACAAAAAGTGTGTTTCAAAACTGCTCTTTCAAAAGGAAGCTTCAAGTCTGTGAGTTGAATGCACTCATCACAAAGAAGTTTCTGAGAATGCTTCTGTCTAGTTGTTATTTGAAGACATTTCCTTTTCCAGCCTAGGCCTCAAAGCGCTAGAAATAAACACTTGCAGCTTCTGCAGAAGCAGTGTTTCAAAACTGTTCTATCAAAAGGAACGTTCAAGTCTGTGAGTTGAATGCACTCGTCACAAAGAAGTTTCTGAGAATGCTTCTGTCTAGTTGTTATTTGAAGACATTTCCTTTTCCAGCCTAGGCCTCAAAGCGCCCGAAATAAACACTTGCAGATTCTGCAGAAGGAGGGTTTCAAAACTGTTCTATCAAAAGGAACGTTCAAGTCTGTGAGTTGAATGAACTCATCAGAAAGAAGTTTCTGAGAATGCTTCTGTCTAGTTGTTATTTGAAGACATTTCCTTTTCCAGCCTAGGCCTCAAAGCGCTCGAAATAAACACTTGCAGCTTCTGCAGAAGCAGTGTTTCAAAACTGTTCTATCAAAAGGAACGTTCAAGTCTGTGAGTTGAATGCACTCATCACAAAGAAGTTTCTGAGAATGCTTCTGTCTAGTTGTTATTTGAAGACATTTCCTTTTCCAGCCTAGGCCTCAAAGCGCTCGAAATAAACACTTGCAGATTCTGCAGAAGGAGGGTTTCAAAACTGTTCTATCAAAAGGAACGTTCAAGTCTGTGAGTTGAATGCATTCATCACACAGAAGTTTCTGAGAATGCTTCTGTCTAGTTTATAGGTGAAGATATTTCATTTCCCAGCATAGGACTCAAAGCGCTCCCAATATCTACTTGCAGATCCTACAAAAAGAGTGTTTCAAAACTGCTCTATGAAAGGGAAGGTTCAAGCCTTTGAGTTGAATGCACGCATCACACAGAAGTTTCTGAGAATGCTTCTGTGTAGTTGTTACTTGAAGACATTTCCTTTTCCAGCATAGGCCTCAAAGCGCTCGAAATAAACACTTGCAGATTATGCAGAAGGAGTGTTTCAAAACTGTTCTATCAAAAGGAGCGTTCAAGTCTGTGAGTTGAATGCACTCATCACACAGAAGTTTCTGAGAATGATTCTGTCTAGTTTGTAGGTGAAGATATTTCATTTCCCATCATAGGCCTCAAAGCGCTCCAAATATCCACTTGCAGATTCTACAAAAAGAGTGTTTCAAAACTGCTCTTTCAAAAGGAAGGTTCAAGTCTGAGAGTTGAATGCACTCATCACAAAAAAGTTTCTGAGAATGCTTCTGTGTAGTTGTTATTTGAAGACATTAACTTTTCCAGCATGGGCCTCAAAGCGCTTGAAGTAAACACTTGAAATTCTGCAGAAAGAGTGTTTCAAAACTGTTCTATCAAAAGGAACGTTCAAGTCTGTGAGTTGAGTGCACTCACCACACAGAAGTTTCTGAGAATGCTTCTGTCTAGTTTATAAGTGGAGACATTTCATTTCCCAGCATAGGCCTCTCAGCGCTCCAAATATACACTAGCAGATTCTACAAAAAGAGTGTTCCAAAACTGGTCTTTCAAAAGAAACGTTCAAGTCTGTGAGTTGAATACACTCGTCACAAACAAGTGTCTGGAAATGCTTCTCTCTAGTCTCTATCTGAGGATGTTTCCTTTCCCAGCATTGGCCTCCAACAGCTCCAAATATGCACTTGCAGATTCTACAAAAAGAGAGTTTGAAAACTCTTCTACCAAAAAGAAGGTTCAACTCGGCGAGTAGAATGCACTCATCACAAAGAAGTTTCTGAGAATGCTTCTGTCTAGTTTTTATTTGAAGATATTTCCTTTTACAGCTTAGGCCTCAGAGCGCTCCTAATAAACACTTGTAGATTTTACAAAAGGAGTGTTTCCAAACTGCTCTATCAAAAGGAATGTTCAAGTCTGTGAGTTGAATGCACTCATCACACAGAAGTTTCTGAGAATGCTTCTGTCTAGTTTTTACGTGAAGATATTTCATTTCCCAGCATAGGACTGAAAGCGCTCCAAATATCCACTTTCAGATTCTACAAAAAGAGTGTTTCAAAACTGCTATTTCAAAAGGAAGGTTCAAGTCTGTGAGTTGAATGCACTCATCACAAAGTAGTTTCTGAGAGTGCTTCTGTGTAGTTGTTATTTGAAGACAATTCCTTTTCCAGCATAGGCCTCAAAGCGCTCGAAATAAACACTTGCAGATTCTGCAGAAAGAGTGTTTCACAACTGTTCTATCAAAAGGTGCGTTCAAGTCTGTGAGTTGAATGCACTCATCACACAGAAGTTTCTGAGAATGCTTCTGTCTAGTTTTTAGGTGAAGATATTTCATTTCCCAGCATAGGCCTCAAAGCGCTCTAAATATCCTCTTGCAGATCCTACAAAAAGAGTGTTTCAAAACTGCTCTTTCAAAAGGAAGGTTCAAGTCTGTGAGTTGAATGCACTCATCACAAAGAAGTTTCTGAGAATGCTTCTGTGTAGTTGTTATTTGAAGACATTTCCTTTTCCAGCATAGGCCTCAAAGCGCTCGAAATAAACACTTGCAGCTTCTGCAGAAGGAGTGTTTCAAAACTGTTCTGTCAAAAGGAACGTTCAAGTCTGTGAGTTGAATGCATTCATCACACAGAAGTTTCTGAGAATGCTTCTGTCTAGTTTTTAGGTGAAGATATTTCATTTCCCAGCATAGGCCTCAAAGCGCTCCAAATATCTACTTGCAGTTACTACAAAAAGAGTGTTTCAAAAGTGCTCTATCAAGGGAAGGTTCAAGTCTGTGAGTTGAATGCACTCATCACACAGAAGTTTCTGAGAATGCTTCTGTGTAGTTGTTATTTGAAGACATTTCCTTTTCCAGCATAGGCCTCAAAGCGCTCGAAATAAACACTTGCAGATTCTGCAGAAAGAGTGTTTCAAAACTGTTCTATCAAAAGGAGCGTTCAAGTCTGTGAGTTGAATGTACTCATCACACAGAAGTTTCTGAGAATGCTTCTGTCTAGTTTTTAGGTGAAGATATTACATTTCCCAGCATAGGCCTCAAAGCGCTCCAAATATCCACTTGCAGAATCTACAAAAAGTGTGTTTCAAAACTGCTCTTTCAAAAGGAAGGTTCAAGTCTGTGAGTTGAATGCACTCATCACAAAGAAGTTTCTGAGAATGCTTCTGTGTAGTTGTTATTTGAAGACATTTCCTTTTCCAGCGTAGGCCTCAATTCGCTCGAAATGAACAGTTGCAGATTCTGCAGAAGGAGTGTTTCAAAACTGTTCTATCAAAAGGAAAGTTCAAGTCTGTGAGTTGAATGCACTCATCACACAGAAGTTTCTGATAATGCTTCTGTCTAGTTTTTAAGTGGAGACATTACATTTCCCAGCATAGGCCTCTCAGCGCTCCAAATATACACTAGCAGATTCCACAAAAAGAGTGTTACAAAGCTGCTCTTTCAAAAGAATCGTTCAAGTCTGTGAGTTTAATCAACTCGTCACAAACAAGTTTCTCGGAATGCTTCTGTCTAGTCTCTATCTGAGGATGATCCCTTTTCCAGCATTGGCCTACAACAGCTGGAAATATGCACTTGCAGATTCTACAAAAAGAGAGTTTGAAAACTCTTCTATCAAAAAGAAGGTTCAACTCTGCGAGTAGAATGCACTCATCACAAAGAAGTTTCTGAGAATGCTTCTGTGTAGTTGTTATTTGAAGACATTTCCTTTTCCAGCATAGGCCTCAAAGCGCTCGAAATAAACACTTGCAGATTCTGCAGAAAGAGTGTTTCAAAACTGTTCTATCAAAAGGAATGTTCAAGTCTGTGAACTGAATGCACTCATCACACAGAAGTTTCTGAGAATGCTTCTGTCTAGTTTTTACGTGAAGATATTTCATTTCCCAGCATAGGCCTCAAAGCGCTCTAAATATCCTCTTGCAGATTCTACAAAAAGAGTGTTTCAA
Organism: Pongo pygmaeus; assembly: GCF_028885625.2. Taxonomy (NCBI): domain Eukaryota; kingdom Metazoa; phylum Chordata; class Mammalia; order Primates; family Hominidae; genus Pongo; species Pongo pygmaeus. The sequence continues at coordinate 37,457,673 of NC_072391.2, read as the reverse complement.
AACTGCTCTTTCAAAATGAAGGTTCAAGTCTGTGAGTTGAATGCACTCATCACAAAGAAGTTTCTGAGAATGCTTCTGTGTAGTTGTTATTTGAAGACATTTCCTTTTCCAGCATAGGCCTCAAAGCGCTCGAAATAAACACTTGCAGATTCTGCAGAAGGAGTGTTTCAAAACTGTTCTATCAAAAGGAACGTTTAAGTCTGTGAGTTGAATGCATTCATCACACAGAAGTTTCTGAGAATGCTTCTGTCTAGTTTTTAGGTGAAGATATTTCATTTCCCAGCATAGGCCTCAAAGCGCTCCAAATATCCACTTGCAGAATCTACAAAAAGTGTGTTTCAAAACTGCTCTTTCAAAAGGAAGGTTCAAGTCTGTGAGTTGAATGCACTCATCACAAAGAAGTTTCTGAGAATGCTTCTGTGTAGTTGTTATTTGAAGACATTTCCTTTTCCAGCGTAGGCCTCAATTCGCTCGAAATGAACAGTTGCAGATTCTGCAGAAAGAGTGTTTCAAAACTGTTCTATCAAAAGGAACGTTCAAGTCTGTGAGTTGAATGCACTCATCACACAGAAGTTTCTGATAATGCTTCTGTCTAGTTTTTAAGTGGAGACATTACCTTTCCCAGCATAGGCCTCTCAGCGCTCCAAATATACACTAGCAGATTCCACAAAAAGAGTGTTACAAAGCTGCTCTTTCAAAAGAATCGTTCAAGTCTGTGAGTTTAATGAACTCGTCAGAAACAAGTTTCTCGGAATGCTTCTGTCTAGTCTCTATCTGAGGATGATCCCTTTTCCAGCATTGGCCTACAACAGCTGGAAATATGCACTTGCAGATTCTACAAAAAGAGAGTTTGAAAACTCTTCTATCAAAAAGAAGGTTCAACTCTGTGAGTAGAATGCACTCATCACAAAGAAGTTTCTGAGAATGCTTCTGTGTAGTTGTTATTTGAAGACTTTTACTTTTCCAGCATAGGCCTCAAAGCGCTCGAAATAAACACTTGCAGATTCTGCAGAAAGAGTGTTTCAAAACTGTTCTATCAAAAGGAATGTTCAAGTCTGTGAACTGAATGCACTCATCACACAGAAGTTTCTGAGAATGCTTCTGTCTAGTTTTTACGTGAAGATATTTCATTTCCCAGCATAGGCCTCAAAGCGCTCTAAATATCCTCTTGCAGATTCTACAAAAAGAGTGTTTCAAAACTGCTCTTTCAAAATGAAGGTTCAAGTCTGTGAGTTGAATGCACTCATCACAAAGAAGTTTCTGAGAATGCTTCTGTGTAGTTGTTATTTGAAGACATTTCCTTTTCCAGCATAGGCCTCAAAGCGCTCGAAATAAACACTTGCAGATTCTGCAGAAGGAGTGTTTCAAAACTGTTCTATCAAAAGGAACGTTTAAGTCTGTGAGTTGAATGCATTCATCACACAGAAGTTTCTGAGAATGCTTCTGTCTAGTTTTTAGGTGAAGATATTTCATTTCCCAGCCTAGGCTTCAAAGCGCTCCAAATATCTACTTGCAGATTCCACAAAGAGAGTGTTTCAAAACTGCTCTATCAAAGGAAGGTTCAAGTATGTGAGTTGAATGCACTCATCACAAAGAAGTTTCTGAGAATGCTTCTGTGTAGTTGTTATTTGAAGACATTTCCTTTTCCATCATAGGCCTCAAAGCCCTCGAAATAAACACTTGCAGATTCTGCAGAAGGAGTGTTTCAAAGCTGTTCTATCAAAAGGAACGTTCAAGTCTGTGAGTTGAATGCATTGATCACACAGAAGTTTCTGAGAATGTTTCTGTCTAGTTTTTAGGTGAAGATATTTCATTTCCCAGCATAGGCCTCAAAGCGCTCCAAATATCCACTTGCAGAATCAACAAAAAGTGTGTTTCAAAACTGCTCTTTCAAAAGGAAGGTTCAAGTCTGTAGGTTGAATGCACTCATCACAAAGAAGTTTCTGAGAATGCTTCTGTGTAGTTGTTATTTGAAGACATTTCCTTTTCCAGCATAGGCCTTTAATCGCTCGAAATGAACACTTGCAGATTCTGCAGAAAGAGTGTTTCAAAACTGTTCTGTCAAAAGGAACGTTCAACTCTGTGAGTTGAATGCACTCATCACACAGAAGTTTCTGAGAATGCTTCTGTCTAGTTTTTAAGTGGAGACATTACATTTCCCAGCATAGGCCTCTCAGCGCTCCAAATATACACTAGCAGATTCCACAAAAAGAGTGTTACAAAACTGCTCTTTCAAAAGAATCGTTCAAGTCTGTGAGTTTAATGCACTCGTCACAAACAAGTTTCTCGGAATGCTTCTGTCTAGTCTCTATCTGAGGATGTTCCCTTTTCCAGCATTGGCCAACAACAGCTGCAAATATGCACTTGCAGATTCTACAAAAAGAGAGTTTGAAAACTCTTCTATCAAAAAGAAGGTTCAACTCTGCGAGTAGAATGCACTCATCACAAAGAAGTTTCTGAGAATGCTTCTGTCTAGTTTTTATTTGAAGATATTTCCTTTTCCAGCATAGGCCTCAGAGCGCTCCAAATAAACACTTACAAATTTTACAAAAGGAGTGTTTCCAAACTGCTCTGTCAAAAGGAATGTTCAAGTCTGTGAGTTGAATGCACTCATCACACAGAAGTTTCTGAGAATGCTTCTGTCTAGTTTTTAGGTGAAGATATTTCATTTCCCAGCATAGGCCTGAAAGCGCTCCAAATATCCACTTGCAGATTCTACAAAAAGAGTGTTTCAAAACTGCTCTTTCAAAAGGAAGGTTCAAGTCTGTGGGTTGAATGCACTCATCACAAAGAAGTTTCTGAGAATGCTTCTGTGTAGTTGTTATTTGAAGACATTTCCATTTCCAGCATAGGCCTCAAATCGCTCGAAATAGACACTTGCAGATTCTGCAGAAAGAGTGTTTCAAAACTCTTCTATCAAAAGGAACGTTCAAGTCTGTGAGTTGAACGGACTCATCACACAGAAGTTTCTGAGAATGCTTCTGTCTAGTTTTTAGGTGAAGATATTTCATTTCCCAGCATAGGCCTCAAAGCGCTCTAAATATCCTCTTGCAGATCCTACAAAAAGAGTGTTTCAAAACTGCTCTTTCAAAAGGAAGGTTCAAGTCTGTGAGTTGAATGCACTCATCACAAAGAAGTTTCTGAGAATGCTTCTGTGTAGTTGTTATTTGAAGACATTTCCTTTTCCAGCATAGGCCTCAAAGCGCTCGAAATAAACACTTGCAGCTTCTGCAGAAGGAGTGTTTCAAAACTCTTCTATCAAAAGGAACGTTCAAGTCTGTGAGTTGAATGCATTCATCACACAGAAGTTTCTGAGAATGCTTCTGTCTTTTTTTAGGTGAAGATATTTCATTTCCCAGCATAGGCCTCAAAGCGCTCCAAATATCTACTTGCAGTTACTACAAAAAGAGTGTTTCAAAAGTGCTCTATCAAAGGGAAGGTTCAAGTCTGTGAGTTGAATGCACTCATCACACAGAAGTTTCTGAGAATGCTTCTGTGTAGTTGTTATTTGAAGACATTTCCTTTTCCAGCATAGGCCGCTAAGCGCTCGAAATAAACACTTGCAGATTCTGCAGAAAGAGTGTTTCAAAACTGTTCTATCAAAAGGAGCGTTCAAGTCTGTGAGTTGAATGTACTCATCACACCGAAGTTTCTGAGAATGCTTCTGTCTAGTTTTTAGGTGAAGATATTTCATTTCCCAGCATAGGCCTCAAAGCGCTCGAAATATCCACTTGCAGAATCTACAAAAAGTGTGTTTCAAAACTGCTCTTTCAAAAGGAAGGTTCAAGTCTGTGAGTTGAATGCACTCATCACAAAGAAGTTTCTGAGAATGCTTCTGTGTAGTTGTTATTTGAAGACATTTCCTTTTCCAGCGTAGGCCTCAATTCGCTCGAAATGAACAGTTGCAGATTCTGCAGAAAGAGTGTTTCAAAACTGTTCTATCAAAAGGAACGTTCAAGTCTGTGAGTTGAATGCACTCATCACACAGAAGTTTCTGATAATGCTTCTGTCTAGTTTTTAAGTGGAGACATTACATTTCCCAGCATAGGCCTCTCAGCGCTCCAAATATACACTAGCAGATTCCACAAAAAGAGTGTTACAAAGCTGCTCTTTCAAAAGAATCGTTCAAGTCTGTGAGTTTAATGAACTCGTCACAAACAAGTTTCTCGGAATGCTTCTGTCTAGTCTCTATCTGAGGATGATCCCTTTTCCAGCATTGGCCTACAACAGCTGGAAATATGCACTTGCAGATTCTACAAAAAGAGAGTTTGAAAACTCTTCTATCAAAAAGAAGGTTCAACTCTGCGAGTAGAATGCACTCATCACAAAGAAGTTTCTGAGAATGCTTCTGTGTAGTTGTTATTTGAAGACATTTCCTTTTCCAGCATAGGCCTCAAAGCGCTCGAAATAAACACTTGCAGATTCTGCAGAAAGAGTGTTTCAAAACTGTTCTATCAAAAGGAATGTTCAAGTCTGTGAGTTGAATGCACTCATCACACAGAAGTTTCTGAGAATGCTTCTGTCTAGTTTTTACGTGAAGATATTTCATTTCCCAGCATAGGCCTCAAAGCGCTCTAAATATCCTCTTGCAGATTCTACAAAAAGAGTGTTTCAAAACTGCTCTTTCAAAAGGAAGGTTCAAGTCTGTGAGTTGAATGCACTCATCACAAAGAAGTTTCTGAGAATGCTTCTGTGTAGTTGTTATTTGAAGACATTTCCTTTTCCAGCATAGGCCTCAAAGCGCTCGAAATAAACACTTGCAGCTTCTGCAGAAGGAGTGTTTCAAAACTGTTGTATCAAAAGGAACGTTCAAGTCTGTGAGTTGAATGCACTCATCACAAAGAAGTTTCTGAGAATGCTTCTGTCTAGTTGTTATTTGAAGACATTTCCATTTCCAGCCTAGGCCTCAAAGCGCTCGAAATAAACACTTGCAGCTTCTGCAGAAGCAGTGTTTCAAAACTGTTCTATCAAAAGGAACGTTCAAGTCTGTGAGTTGAATGCACTCATCACAAAGAAGTTTCTGAGAATGCTTCTGTCTAGTTGTTATTTGAAGACATTTCCTTTTCCAGCCTAGGCCTCAAAGCGCTCGAAATAAACACTTGCAGATTCTGCAGAAGGAGGGTTTCAAAACTGTTCTATCAAAAGGAACGTTCAAGTCTGTGAGTTGAATGCATTCATCACACAGAAGTTTCTGAGAATGCTTCTGTCTAGTTTTTAGGTGAAGATATTTCATTTCCCAGCATAGGCCTCAAAGCGCTCCAAATATCTACTTGCAGATTCTACAAAAAGAGTGTTTCAAAACTGCTCTATGAAAGGGAAGGTTCAAGCCTTTGAGTTGAATGCACTCATCACACAGAAGTTTCTGAGAATGCTTCTGTCTAGTTTTTAAGTGGAGACATTTCATTTCCCAGCATAGGCCTCTCAGCGCTCCAAATATACACTGGCAGATTCCACAAAAAGAGTGTTACAAAACTGCTCTTTCAAAAGAATCGTTCAAGTCTGTGAGTTTAATGCACTCGTCACAAACAAGTTTCTCGGAATGCTTCTGTCTAGTCTCTATCTGAGAATGTTCCCTTTTCCAGCATTGGCCTTCAACAGCTGCAAATATGCACTTGCAGATTCTACAAAAAGAGAGTTTGAAAACTCTTCTATCAAAAAGAAGGTTCAACTCTGCGAGTAGAATGCACTCATCACAAAGAAGTTTCTGAGAATGCTTCTGTCTAGTTTTTATTTGAAGATATTTCCTTTTCCAGCATAGGCCTCAGAGCGCTCCAAATAAATACTTGCAGATTTTACAAAAGGAGTGTTTCCAAACTGCTCTATCAAAAGGAATGTTCAAGTCTGTGAGTTGAATGCACTCATCACACAGAAGTTTCTGAGAATGCTTCTGTCTAGTTTTTAGGTGAAGATATTTCATTTCCCAGCATAGGCCTGAAAGCGCTCCAAATATCCACTTGCAGATTCTACAAAAAGAGTGTTTCCATACTGCTCTTTCAAAAGGAAGGTTCAAGTCTGTGAGTTGAATGCACTCATCACAAAGAAGTTTCTGAGAATGCTTCTGTGTAGTTGTTATTTGAAGACATTTCCTTTTCCAGCATAGGCCTCAAAGCGCTCGAAATAAACACTTGCAGATTCTGCAGAAAGAGTGTTTCAAAACTGTTCTATCAAAAGGAGCGTTCAAGTCTGTGAGTTGAATGCACTCATCACACAGAAGTTTCTGAGAATGCTTCTGTCTAGTTTTCAGGTGAAGTTATTTCATTTCCCAGCATAGGCCTCAAAGCGCTCCAAATATCCACTTGCAGGTTCTACAAAAAGAGTGTTTCAAAACTGCTCTTTCAAAAGGAAGGTTCAAGTCTGTGAGTTGAATGCACTCATCACAAAGAAGTTTCTGAGAATGCTTCTGTGTAGTTGTTATTTGAAGACATTTCCTTTTCCAGCGTAGGCCTCAATTCGCTCGAAATGAACAGTTGCAGATTCTTCAGAAAGAGTGTTTCAAAACTGTTCTATCAAAAGGAACGTTCAAGTCTGTGAGTTGAATGCACTCATCACACAGAAGTTTCTGATAATGCTTCTGTCTAGTTTTTAAGTGGAGACATTACATTTCCCAGCATAGGCCTCTCAGCGCTCCAAATATACACTAGCAGATTCCACAAAAAGAGTGTTTCAAAGCTGCTCCTTCAAAAGAATCGTTCAAGTCTGTGAGTTTAATGCACTCGTCACAAACAAGTTTCTCGGAATGCTTCTGTCTAGTCTCTATCTGAGGATGATCCCTTTTCCAGCATTGGCCTACAACAGCTGGAAATATGCACTTGCAGATTCTACAAAAAGAGAGTTTGAAAACTCTTCTATCAAAAAGAAGGTTCAACTCTGCGAGTAGGATGCACTCATCACAAAGAAGTTTCTGAGAATGCTTCTGTCTAGTTTTTATTTGAAGATATTTCCTTTTCCAGCATAGGCCTCAGAGCTCTCCAAATAAACACTTGCAGATTTTACAAAAGGAGTGTTTCCAAACTGCTCTATCAAAAGGAATGTTCAAGTCTGCGAGTTGAATGCTCTCATCACAAAGAAGTTTCTGAGAATGCTTCTGTGTTGTTGTTATTAGAAGACATTTTCTTTTCCAGCATAGGCCTCAAAGCGCTCAAAATAAACACTTGCAGATTCTGCAGAAGGAGTGTTTCAAAACTGTTCTATCAAAAGGAACGTTCAAGTCTGTGAGTTGAATGCATTCATCACACAGAAGTTTCTGAGAATGCTTCTGTCTAGTTTTTAGGTGAAGATATTTCATTTCCCAGCATAGGCCTCAAAGCGCTCCAAATATCTACTTGCAGATTCTACAAAAAGAGTGTTTCAAAACTGCTCTATCAAAGGGAATGTTCAAGTCTGTGAGTTGAATGCACTCATCACACAGAAGTTTCTGAGAATGCTTCTGTGTAGTTGTTATTTGAAGACATTTCCTTTTCCAGCATAGGCCTCAAAGCGCTCGAAATAAACACTTGCAGATTCTGCAGAAAGAGTGTTTCAAAACTGTTCTATCAAAAGGAGCGTTCAAGTCTGTGAGTTGAATGTACTCATCACACAGAAGTTTCTGAGAATGCTTCTGTCTAGTTTTTAGGTGAAGATATTTCATTTCCCAGCATAGGCCTCAAAGCGCTCCAAATATCCACTTGCAGAATCAACAAAAAGTGTGTTTCAAAACTGCTCTTTCAAAAGGAAGGTTCAAGTCTGTGAGTTGAATGCACTCGTCACAAAGAAGTTTCTGAGAATGCTTCTGTGTAGTTGTTATTTGAAGACATTTCCTTTTCCAGCGTAGGCCTCAATTCGCTCGAAATGAACACTTGCAGATTCTGCAGAAAGAGTGTTTCAAAACTGTTCTATCAAAAGGAACGTTCAAGTCTGTGAGTTGAATGCACTCATCACACAGAAGTTTCTGAGAATGCTTCTGTCTAGTTTTTAAGTGGAGACATTACATTTCCCAGCATAGGCCTCTCAGCGCTCCAAATATACACTAGCAGATTCCACAAAAAGAGTGTTACAAAACTGCTCTTTCAAAAGAATCGTTCAAGTCTGTGAGTTTAATGCACTCGTCACAAACAAGTTTCTCGGAATGCTTCTGTCTAGTCTCTATCTGAGGATGTTCCCTTTTCCAGCATTGGCCTACAACAGCTGCAAATATGCACTTGCAGATTCTACAAAAAGAGAGTTTGAATACTCTTCTATCAAAAAGAAGGTTCAACTCTGCGAGTAGAATGCACTCATCACAAAGAAGTTTCTGAGAATGCTTCTGTCTAGTTTTTATTTGAAGATATTTCCTTTTCCAGCATAGGCCTCAGAGCGCTCCAAATAAACACTTGCAGATTTTACAAAAGGAGTGTTTCCAAACTGCTCTATCAAAAGGAATGTTCAAGTCTGTGAGTTGAATGCACTCATCACACAGAAGTTTTTGAGAATGCTTCTGTCTAGTTTTTAGGTGAAGATATTTCATTTCCCAGCATAGGCCTGAAAGCGCTCTAAGTATCCTCTTGCAGATTCTACAAAAAGAGTGTTCCAAACTGCTCTTTCAAAAGGAAGGTTCAAGTCTGTGAGTTGAATGCACTCATCACAAAGAAGTTTCTGAGAATGCTTCTGTGTAGTTGTTATTTGAAGACATTTCCTTTTCCAGCCTAGGCCTCAAAGCGCTCGAAATAAACACTTGCAGATTCTGCAGAAGGAGGGTTTCAAAACTGTTCTATCAAAAGGAACGTTCAAGTCTGTGAGTTGAATGCATTCATCACACAGAAGTTTCTGAGAATGCTTCCGTCTAGTTTTTAGGTGAAGATATTTCATTTCCCAGCATAGGCCTCAAAGCGCTCCAAATATCTACTTGCAGATTCTACAAAAAGAGTGTTTCAAAACTGCTCTATGAAAGGGAAAGTTCAAGCCTTTGAGTTGAATGCACTCATCACACAGAAGTTTCTGAGAATGCTTCTGTGTAGTTGTTATTTGAAGACATTTCCTTTTCCAGCATAGGCCTCAAAGCGCTCGAAATAAACACTTGCAGATTCTGCAGAAACAGTGTTTCAAAACTGTTTTATCAAAAGGAATGTTCAAGTCTGTGAGTTGAATGCACTCATCAAACAGAAGTTTCTGAGAATGCTTCTGTCTAGTTTTTAGGTGAAGATATTTCATTTCCCAGCATAGGCCTTAAAGCGCTCCAAATATCCACCTGCAGATTCTACAAAAAGTGTGTTTCAGAACTGCTCTTTCAAAAGGAAGGTTCAAGTCTGTGAGTTGAATGCACTCATCACGAAGAAGTTTCTGAGAATGCTTCTGTGTAGTTGTTATTTGAAGACATTTCCTTTTCCAGCATAGGCCTCAAATCGCTCGAAATGAACACTTGCAGATTCTGCAGAAAGAGTGTTTCAAAACTGTTCTATCAAAAGGAACGTTCAAGTCTGTGAGTTGAATGCACTCATCACACAGAAGTTTCTGAGAATGCTTCTGTCTAGTTTTCAGGTGGAGACATTTCATTTCCCGGCATAGGCCTCACAGCGCTCCAAATATACACGAGCAGATACCACAAAAAGAGTGTTCCAAAACTGCTCTTTCAAAAGAAACGTTCAAGTCTGTGAGTTGAATGCACTCGTCACACACAAGTTTCTGGGAATGCTTCCCTCTAGTCTCTATCTGAGGATGTTTCCTTTCCCAGCATTGGCCTCCAACAGCTCCAAATATGCACTTGCAGATTCTACAAAAAGAGAGTTTGAAAACTCTTCTACCAAAAAGAAGGTTCAACTCTGCGAGTAGAATGCACTCATCACAAAGTAGTTTCTGAGAATGCTTCTGTCTAGTTTTTATTTGAAAATATTTCCTTTTCCAGCATAGGCCTCAGAGCGCTCCAAATAAACACTTGCAGATTTTACAAAAGCAGTGTTTCCAAACTGCTCCATCAAAAGGAATGTTCAAGTCTGTGAGTTGAATGCACTCATCACACAGAAGTTTCTGAAAATGCTTCTGTCTAGTTTTTACGTGAAGATATTTCATTTCCCAGCATAGGCCTCAAAGCGCTCTAAATATCCTCTTGCAGATTCTTCAAAAAGAGTGTTTCAAAACTGCTCTTTCAAAAGGAAGGTTCAAGTCTGTGAGTTGAATGCACTCATCACAAAGAAGTTTCTGAGAATGCTTCTGTGTAGTTGTTATTTGAAGACATTTCCTTTTCCAGCATAGGCCTCAAAGCGCTCGAAATAAACACTTGCAGCTTCTGCAGAAGGAGTGTTTCAAAACTGTTCTATCAAAAGGAACGTTCAAGTCTGTGAGTTGAATGCATTCATCACACAGAAGTTTCTGAGAATGCTTCTGTCTAGTTTTTAGGTGAAGATATTTCATTTCCCAGCATAGGCCTCAAAGCGCTCCAAAAATCTACTTGCAGATACTACAAAAAGAGTGTTTCAAAACTGCTCTATCAAAGGGAAGGTTCAAGTCTGTGAGTTGAATGCACTCATCACACAGAAGTTTCTGAGAATGCTTCTGTGTAGCTGTTATTTGAAGACATTTCCTTTTCCAGCATAGGCCTCAAAGCGCTCGAAATAAACACTTGCAGATTCTGCAGAAAGAGTGTTTCAAAACTGTTCTATCAAAAGGAGCGTTCAAGTCTGTGAGTTGAATGTACTCATCACACAGAAGTTTCTGAGAATGCTTCTGTCTAGTTTTTAGGTGAAGATATTTCATTTCCCAGCATAGGCCTCAAAGCGCTCCAAATATCCACTTGCAGAATCAACAAAAAGTGTGTTTCAAAACTGCTCTTTCAAAAGGAAGGTTCAAGTCTGTGAGTTGAATGCACTCATCACAAAGAAGTTTCTGAGAATGCTTCTGTGTAGTTGTTATTTGAAGACATTTCCTTTTCCAGCGTAGGCCTCAATTCGCTAGAAATGAACAGTTGCAGATTCTGCAGAAAGAGTGTTTCAAAACTGTTCTATCAAAAGGAACGTTCAAGTCTGTGAGTTGAATGCACTCATCACACAGAAGTTTCTGAGAATGCTTCTGTCTAGTTTTTAAGTGGAGACATTACATTTCCCAGCATAGGCCTCTCAGCGCTCCAAATATACACTAGCAGATTCCACAAAAAGAGTGTTACAAAACTGCTCTTTCAAAAGAATCGTTCAAGTCTGTGAGTTTAATGCACTCGTCACAAACAAGTTTCTCGGAATGCTTCTGTCTAGTCTCTATCTGAGGATGTTCCCTTTTCCAGCATTGGCCTACAACAGCTGCAAATATGCACTTGCAGATTCTACAAAAAGAGAGTTTGAAAACTCTTCTATCAAAAAGAAGGTTCAACTCTGCGAGTAGAATGCACTCATCACAAAGAAGTTTCTGAGAATGCTTGTGTCTAGTTTTTATTTGAAGATATTTCCTTTTCCAGCATAGGCCTCAGAGCGCTCCAAATAAACACTTGCAGATTTTACAAAAGCAGTGTTTCCAAACTGCTCTATCAAAAGGAATGCTCAAGTCTGTGAGTTGAATGCACTCATCTCACAGAAGTTTCTGAGAATGCTTCTGTCTAGTTTTTAGGTGAAGATATTTCATTTCCCAGCATAGGCCTGAAAGCGCTCTAAGTATCCTATTACAGATTCTACAAAAAGAGTGGTCCAAACTGCTCTTTCAAAAGGAAGGTTCAAGTCTGTGAGTTGAATGCACTCATCACAAAGAAGTTTCTGAGAATGCTTCTGTCTAGTTTTTACGTGAAGATATTTCATTTCCCAGCATAGGTCTCAAAGCGCTCTAAATATCCTCTTGCAGATTCTACAAAAAGAGTGTTTCAAAACTGCTCTTTCAAAAGGAAGGTTCAAGTCTGTGAGTTGAATGCCCTCATCACAAAGAAGTTTCTGAGAATGCTTCTGTGTAGTTGTTATTTGAAGACATTTCCTTTTCCAGCATAGGCCTCAAAGCGCTCGAAATAAACACTTGCAGCTTCTGCAGAAGGAGTGTTTCAAAACTGTTCTATCAAAAGGAACGTTCAAGTCTGTGAGTTGAATGCATTCATCACACAGAAGTTTCTGAGAATGCTTCTGTCTAGTTTTTAGGTGAAGATATTTCATTTCCCAGCATAGGCCTCAAAGCGCTCCAAATATCTACTTGCAGATTCTACAAAAAGAGTGTTTCTAAACTGCTCTATCAAAGGGAAGGTTCAAGTCTGTGAGTTGAATGCACTCATCACACAGAAGTTTCTGAGAATGCTTCTGTGTAGTTGTTATTTGAAGACATTTCCTTTTCCAGCATAGGCCTCAAAGCGCTCGAAATAAACACTTGCAGATTCTGCAGAAAGAGTGTTTCAAAACTGTTCTATCAAAAGGAGCATTCAAGTCTGTGAGTTGAATGTACTCATCACACAGAAGTTTCTGAGAATGCTTCTGTCTAGTTTTTAGGTGAAGATATTTCATTTCCCAGCATAGGCCTCAAAGCGCTCCAAATATCCACTTGCAGAATCAACAAAAAGTGTGTTTCAAAACTGCTCTTTCAAAAGGAAGGTTCAAGTCTGTGAGTTGAATGCACTCATCACAAAGAAGTTTCTGAGAATGCTTCTGTGTAGTTGTTATTTGAAGACATTTCCTTTTCCAGCGTAGGCCTCAATTCGCTCGAAATGAACAGTTGCAGATTCTGCAGAAAGAGTGTTTCAAAACTGTTCTATCAAAAGGAACGTTCAAGTCTGTGAGTTGAATGCACTCATCACACAGAAGTTTCTGAGAATGCTTCTGTCTAGTTTTCAGGTGGAGACATTACATTTCCCAGCATAGGTCTCACAGCGCTCCAAATATACACGAGCAGATACCACAAAAAGAGTGTTCCAAAACTGCTCTTTCAAAAGAAACGTTCAAGTCTGTGAGTTGAATGCACTCGTCACAAACAAGTTTCTGGGAATGCTTCTCTCTAGTCTCTATCTGAGGATGTTTCCTTTCCCAGCATTGGCCTCCAACAGCTCCAAATATGCACTTGCAGATTCTACAAAAAGAGAGTTTGAAAACTCTTCTACCAAAAAGAAGGTTCAACTCTGCGAGTAGAATGCACTCATCACAAAGTAGTTTCTGAGAATGCTTCTGTCTAGTTTTTATTTGAAAATATTTCCTTTTCCAGCATAGGCCTCAGAGCGCTCCAAATAAACACTTGCAGATTTTACAAAAGCAGTGTTTCCAAACTGCTCCATCAAAAGGAATCTTCAAGTCTGTGAGTTGAATGCACTCATCACACAGAAGTTTCTGAAAATACTTCTGTCTAGTTTTTACGTGAAGATATTTCATTTCCCAGCATAGGCCTCAAAGCGCTCTAAATATCCTCTTGCAGATTCTACAAAAAGAGTGTTTCAAAACTGCTCTTTCAAAAGGAAGGTTCAAGTCTGTGAGTTGAATGCACTCATCACAAAGAAGTTTCTGAGAATGCTTCTGTGTAGTTGTTATTTGAAGACATTTCCTTTTCCAGCATAGGCCTCAAAGCGCTCGAAATAAACACTTGCAGCTTCTGCAGAAGGAGTGTTTCAAAACTGTTCTATCAAAAGGAACGTTCAAGTCTGTGAGTTGAATGCATTCATCACACAGAAGTTTCTGAGAATGCTTCTGTCTAGTTTTTAGGTGAAGATATTTCATTTCCCAGCATAGGCCTCAAAGCGCTCCAAATATCTACTTGCAGATACTACAAAAAGAGTGTTTCAAAACTGCTCTATCAAAGGGAAGGTTCAAGTCTGTGAGTTGAATGCACTCATCACACAGAAGTTTCTGAGAATGCTTCTGTGTAGTTGTTATTTGAAGACATTTCCTTTTCCAGCATAGGCCTCAAAGCGCTCGAAATAAACACTTGCAGATTCTGCAGAAAGAGTGTTTCAAAACTGTTCTATCAAAAGGAGCGTCCAAGTCTGTGAGTTGAATGTACTCATCACACAGAAGTTTCTGAGAATGCTTCTGTCTAGTTTTTAGGTGAAGATATTTCATTTCCCAGCATAGGCCTCAAAGCGCTCCAAATATCCACTTGCAGAATCAACAAAAAGTGTGTTTCAAAACTGCTCTTTCAAAAGGAAGGTTCAAGTCTGTGAGTTGAATGCACTCATCACAAAGAAGTTTCTGAGAATGCTTCTGTGTAGTTGTTATTTGAAGACATTTCCTTTTCCAGCGTAGGCCTCAATTCGCTCGAAATGAACAGTTGCAGATTCTGCAGAAAGAGTGTTTCAAAACTGTTCTATCAAAAGGAACGTTCAAGTCTGTGAGTTGAATGCACTCATCACACAGAAGTTTCTGAGAATGCTTCTGTCTAGTTTTTAAGTGGAGACATTACATTTCCCAGCATAGGCCTCTCAGCGCTCCAAATATACACTAGCAGATTCCACAAAAAGAGTGTTACAAAACTGCTCTTTCAAAAGAATCGTTCAAGTCTGTGAGTTTAATGCACTCGTCACAAACAAGTTTCTCGGAATGCTTCTGTCTAGTCTCTATCTGAGGATGTTCCCTTTTCCAGCATTGGCCTACAACAGCTGCAAATATGCACTTGCAGATTCTACAAAAAGAGAGTTTGAAAACTCTTCTATCAAAAAGAAGGTTCAACTCTGCGAGTAGAATGCACTCATCACAAAGAAGTTTCTGAGAATGCTTCTGTCTAGTTTTTATTTGAAGATATTTCCTTTTCCAGCATAGGCCTCAGAGCGCTCCAAATAAACACTTGCAGATTTTACAAAAGGAGTGTTTCCAAACTGCTCTATCAAAAGGAATGCTCAAGTCTGTGAGTTGAATGCACTCATCACACAGAAGTTTCTGAGAATGCTTCTGTCTAGTTTTTAGGTGAAGATATTTCATTTCCCAGCATAGGCCTGAAAGCGCTCTAAGTATCCTCTTACAGATTCTACAAAAAGAGTGTTCCAAACTGCTCTTTCAAAAGGAAGGTTCAAGTCTGTGAGATGAATGCACTCATCACAAAGAAGTTTCTGAGAATGCTTCTGTCTAGTTGTTATTTGAAGACATTTCCTTTTCCAGCCTAGGCCTCAAAGCGCTCGAAATAAACACTTGCAGCTTCTGCAGAAGCAGTGTTTCAAAACTGTTCTATCAAAAGGAACGTTCAAGTCTGTGAGTTGAATGCACTCATCACAAAGAAGTTTCTGAGAATGCTTCTGTCTAGCTGTTATTTGAAGACATTTCCTTTTCCAGCCTAGGCCTCAAAGCGCTCGAAATAAACACTTGCAGATTCTGCAGAAGGAGGGTTTCCAAACTGTTCTATCAAAAGGAACGTTCAAGTCTGTGAGTTGAATGCATTCATCACACAGAAGTTTCTGAGAATGCTTCTGTCTAGTTTTTAGGTGAAGATATTTCATTTCCCAGCATAGGCCTCAAAGCGCTCCAAATATCTACTTGCAGATTCTACAAAAAGAGTGTTTCAAAACTGCTCTATGAAAGGGAAGGTTCAAGCCTTTGTGTTGAATGCACTCATCACACAGAAGTTTCTGAGAATGCTTCTGTGTAGTTGTTATTTGAAGACATTTCCTTTTCCAGCATAGGCCTCAAAGCGCTCGAAATAAACACTTGCAGATACTGCAGAAAGAGTGTTTCAAAACTGTTCTATCAAAAGGAATGTTCAAGTCTGTGAGTTGAATGCACTCATCACACAGAAGTTTCTGAGAATGCTTCTGTCTAGTTTTTAAGTGGAGACATTTCATTTCCCAGCATAGGCCTCTCAGCGCTCCAAATATACACTGGCAGATTCCACAAAAAGAGTGTTACAAAACTGCTCTTTCAAAAGAATCGTTCAAGTCTGTGAGTTTAATGCACTCGTCACAAACAAGTTTCTCGGAATGCTTCTGTCTAGTCTCTATCTGAGAATGTTCCCTTTTCCAGCATTGGCCTTCAACAGCTGCAAATATGCACTTGCAGATTCTACAAAAAGAGAGTTTGAAAACTCTTCTATCAAAAAGAAGGTTCAACTCTGCGAGTAGAATGCACTCATCACAAAGAAGTTTCTGAGAATGCTTCTGTCTAATTTTTATTTGAAGATATTTCCTTTTCCAGCATAGGCCTCAGAGCGCTCCAAATAAATACTTGCAGATTTTACAAAAGGAGTGTTTCCAAACTGCTCTATCAAAAGGAATGTTCAAGTCTGTGAGTTGAATGCACTCATCACACAGAAGTTTCTGAGAATGCTTCTGTCTAGTTTTTAGGTGAAGATATTTCATTTCCCAGCATAGGCCTGAAAGCGCTCCAAATATCCACTTGCAGATTCTACAAAAAGAGTGTTTCCATACTGCTCTTTCAAAAGGAAGGTTCAAGTCTGTGAGTTGAATGCACTCATCACAAAGAAGTTTCTGAGAATGCTTCTGTGTAGTTGTTATTTGAAGACATTTCCTTTTCCAGCATAGGCCTCAAAGCGCTCGAAATAAACACTTGCAGATTCTGCAGAAAGAGTGTTTCAAAACTCTTCTATCAAAAGGAGCGTTCAAGTCTGTGAGTTGAATGCACTCATCACACAGAAGTTTCTGAGAATGCTTCTGTCTAGTTTTCAGGTGAAGATATTTCATTTCCCAGCATAGGCCTCAAAGCGCTCCAAATATCCACTTGCAGGTTCTACAAAAAGAGTGTTTCAAAACTGCTCTTTCAAAAGAAAGGTTCAAGTCTGTGAGTTGAATGCACTCATCACAAAGAAGTTTCTGAGAATGCTTCTGTGTAGTTGTTATTTGAAGACATTTCCTTTTCCAGCGTAGGCCTCAATTCGCTCGAAATGAACAGTTGCAGATTCTGCAGAAAGAGTGTTTCAAAACTGTTCTATCAAAAGGAACGTTCAAGTCTGTGAGTTGAATGCACTCATCACACAGAAGTTTCTGATAATGCTTCTGTCTAGTTTTTAAGTGGAGACATTACATTTCCCAGGATAGGCCTCTCAGCGCTCCAAATATACACTAGCAGATTCCACAAAAAGAGTGTTTCAAAGCTGCTCTTTCAAAAGAATCGTTCAAGTCTGTGAGTTTAATGCAATCGTCACAAACAAGTTTCTCGGAATGCTTCTGTCTAGTCTCTATCTGAGGATGATCCCTTTTCCAGCATTGGCCTACAACAGCTGGAAATATGCACTTGCAGATTCTACAAAAAGAGAGTTTGAAAACTCTTCTATCAAAAAGAAGGTTCAACTCTGCGAGTAGGATGCACTCATCACAAAGAAGTTTCTGAGAATGCTTCTGTCTAGTTTTTATTTGAAGTTATTTCCTTTTCCAGCATAGGACTCAGAGCGCTCCAAATAAACACTTGCAGATTTTACAAAAGGAGTGTTTCCAAACTGCTCTGTCAAAAGGAATGTTCAAGTCTGTGAGTTGAATGCACTCATCACAAAGAAGTTTCTGAGAATGCTTCTGTGTTGTTGTTATTAGAAGACATTTTCTTTTCCAGCATATGCCTCAAAGCGCTCGAAATAAACACTTGCAGATTCTGCAGAAGGAGTGTTTCAAAACTGTTCTATCAAAAGGAACGTTCAAGTCTGTGAGTTGAATGCATTCATCACACAGAAGTTTCTGAGATTGCTTCTGTCTAGTTTTTAGGTGAAGATATTTCATTTCCCAGCATAGGCTTCAAAGCGCTCCAAATATCCACTTGCAGATTCTACAAAGAGAGTGTTTCAAAACTGCTCTATCAAAGGAAGATTCAAGTCTGTGAGTTGAATGCACTCATCACAAAGAAGTTTCTGAGAATGCTTCTGAGTAGTTGTTATTTGAAGACATTTCCTTTTCCAGCATAGGCCTCAAAGCCCTCGAAATAAACACTTGCAGATTCTGCAGAAGGAGTGTTTCAAAACTGTTCTATCAAAAGGAACGTTCAAGTCTGTGAGTTGAATGCATTCATCACACAGAAGTTTCTGAGAATGCTTCTGTCTAGTTTTTAGGTGAAGATATTTCATTTCCCAGCATAGGCCTCAAAGCGCTCCAAATATCCACTTGCAGATTCTACCAAAAGTGTGTTTCAAAACTGCTCTTTCAAAAGGAATGTTCAAGTCTGTGAGTTGAATGCACTCATCACACAGAAGTTTCTGAGAATGCTTCTGTCTAGTTTTTAGGTGAAGATATTTCATTTCCCAGCATAGGCCTGAAAGCGCTCCAAATATCCACTTGCAGATTCTACAAAAAGAGTGTTTCAAAACTTCTCTTTCAAAAGGAAGGTTCAAGTCTGTGAGTTGAATGCACTCATCACAAAGAAGTTTCTGAGAATGCTTCTGTGTAGTTGTTATTTGAAGACATTTCCTTTTCCAGCGTAGGCCTCAATTCGCTCGAAATGAACACTTGCAGATTCTGCAGAAAGAGTGTTTCAAAACTGTTCTATCAAAAGGAACGTTCAAGTCTGTGAGTTGAATGCACTCATCACAGAGAAGTTTCTGAGAATGCTTCTGTCTAGTTTTTATGTGGAGACATTACATTTCCCAGCATAGGCCTCACAGCGCTCCAAATATACACTAGCAGATTCCACAAATAGAGTGTCCCAAAACTGCTCTTTCAAAAGAAACGTTCAAGTCTGTGAGTTGAATGCACTCGTCACAAACAAGTTTCTCGGAATGCTTCTCTCTAGTCTCTATCTGAGGATGTTTCCTTTCCCAGCATTGGCCTCCAACAGCTCCAAATATGCACTTGCAGATTCTACAAAAAGAGAGTTTGAAAACTCTTCTACCAAAAAGAAGGTTCAACTCTGCGAGTAGAATGCACTCATCACAAAGTAGTTTCTGAGAATGCTTCCGTCTTGTTTTTATTTGAAGATATTTCCTTTTCCAGCATAGGCCTCAGAGCGCTCCAAATAAACACTTGCAGATTTTACAAAAGGAGTGTTTCCAAACTGCTCTATGAAAAGGAATGTCCAAGTCTGTGAGTTGAATGCACTCATCACACAGAAGTTTCTGAGAATGCTTCTGTCTAGTTTTTAGGTGAAGATATTTCATTTCCCAGCATAGGCCTGAAAGCGCTCCAAATATCCACTTGCAGATTCTACAAAAAGAGTGTTTCAAAACTGCTCTTTCAAAAGGAAGGTTGAAATCTGTGAGTTGAATGCACTCATCACAAAGAAGTTTCTGAGAATGCTTCTGTGTAGTTGTTATTTGAGGACATTTCCTTTTCCAGCATAGGCCTCAAATCGCTCGAAATAAACACTTGCAGATTCTGCAGAAAGAGTGTTTCAAAACTGTTCTATCAAAAGGAACGTTCAAGTCTGTGAGTTGAACGCACTCATCACACAGAAGTTTCTGAGAATGCTTCTGTCTAGTTTTTAAGTGGAGACATTACATTTCCCAGCGTAGGCCTCACAGCTCTCCAAATATACACTAGCAGATTCCACAAAAAGAGTGTTCCAAAACTGCTCTTTCAAAAGTAACGTTCAAGTCTGTGAGTTGAATACACTCGTCACAAACAAGTTTCTGGGAATGCTTCTCTCTAGTCTCTATCTGAGGATGTTTCCTTTCCAGGCATTGGCCCCCAACAGCTCCAAATATGCACTTGCAGATTCTACAAAAAGAGAGTTTGAAAACTCTTCTACCAAAAAGAAGGTTCAACTCTGCGAGTAGAATGCACTCATCACAAAGTAGTTTCTGAGAATGCTTCCGTCTAGTTTTTATTTGAAGATATTTCCTTTTCCTCCATAGGCCTCAGAGCGCTCCAAGCAAACACTTGCAGATTTTTCAAAAGGAGTGTTTCCAAACTGCTCTATCAAAAGGAATGTTCAAGTCTGTGAGTTGAATGTACTCATCACACAGAAGTTTCTGAGAATGCTTCTGTCTAGTTTTTAGGTGAAGATATTTCATTTCCCAGCATAGGCCTCAAAGTGCTCCAAATATCCACTTGCAGGTTCTACAAAAAGTGTGTTTCAAAACTGCTCTTTCAAAAGGAAGGTTCAAGTCTGTGAGTTGAATGCACTCATCACACAGAAGTTTCTGAGAATGCTTCTGTCTAGTTTTTAAGTGGAGACATTACAATTCCCAGCATAGGCCTCTCAGCGCTCCAAATATACAATAGCAGATTCCACAAAAAGAGTGTTACAAAGCTGCTCTTTCAAAAGAATCGTTCAAGTCTGTGAGTTTAATGCACTCGTCACAAACAAGTTTCTCGGAATGCTTCTGTCTAGTCTCTATCTGAGGATGTTCCCTTTTCCAGCATTGGCCTACAAAAGCTGCAAATATGCACTTGCAGATTCTACAAAAAGAGGGTTTGAAAACTCTTCTATCAAAAAGAAGGTTCAACTCTGTGCGTAGAATGCACTCATCACAAGGAAGTTTCTGAGAATGCTTCTGTCTAGTTTTTATTTGAAGATATTTCCTTTTCCAGCATAGGCCTCAGAGCGCTCCAAATAAACACTTGCAGATTTTACAAAAGGAGTGTCTCCAAACTGCTCTATCAAAAGGAATGTTCAAGTCTGTGAGTTGAATGCACTCATCACACAGAAGTTTCTGAGAATGCTTCTGTCTAGTTTTTACGTGAAGATATTTCATTTCCCAGCATAGGCCTCAAAGCGCTCTAAATATCCTCTTGCAGATTCTACAAAAAGAGTGTTTCAAAACTGCTCTTTCAAAAGGAAGGTTCAAGTCTGTGAGTTGAATGCACTCATCACAAAGAAGTTTCTGAGAATGCTTCTGTGTAGTTGTTATTTGAAGACATTTCCTTTTCCAGCATAGGCCTCAAAGCGCTCGAAATAAACACTTGCAGCTTCTGCAGAAGGAGTGTTTCAAAACTGTTGTATCAAAAGGAACGTTCAAGTCTGTGAGTTGAATGCACTCATCACAAAGAAGTTTCTGAGAATGCTTCTGTCTAGTTGTTATTTGAAGACATTTCCTTTTCCAGCCTAGGCCTCAAAGCGCTCGAAATAAACACTTGCAGCTTCTGCAGAAGCAGTGTTTCAAAACTGTTCTATCAAAAGGAACGTTCAAGTCTGTGAGTTGAATGCACTCATCACAAAGAAGTTTCTGAGAATGCTTCTGTCTAGTTGTTATTTGAAGACATTTCCTTTTCCAGCCTAGGCCTCAAAGCGCTCGAAATAAACACTTGCAGATTCTGCAGAAGGAGGGTTTCAAAACTGTTCTATCAAAAGGAACGTTCAAGTCTGTGAGTTGAATGCATTCATCACACAGAAGTTTCTGAGAATGCTTCTGTCTAGTTTTTAGGTGAAGATATTTCATTTCCCAGCATAGGCCTCAAAGCGCTCCAAATATCTACTTGCAGATTCTACAAAAAGAGTGTTTCAAAACTGCTCTATGAAAGGGAAGGTTCAAGCCTTTGAGTTGAATGCACTCATCACACAGAAGTTTCTGAGAATGCTTCTGTCTAGTTTTTAAGAGGAGACATTTCATTTCCCAGCATAGGCCTCTCAGCGCTCCAAATATACACTGGCAGATTCCACAAAAAGAGTGTTACAAAACTGCTCTTTCAAAAGAATCGTTCAAGTCTGTGAGTTTAATGCACTCGTCACAAACAAGTTTCTCGGAATGCTTCTGTCTAGTCTCTATCTGAGAATGTTCCCTTTTCCAGCATTGGCCTTCAACAGCTGCAAATATGCACTTGCAGATTCTACAAAAAGAGAGTTTGAAAACTCTTCTATCAAAAAGAAGGTTCAACTCTGCGAGTAGAATGCACTCATCACAAAGAAGTTTCTGAGAATGCTTCTGTCTAGTTTTTATTTGAAGATATTTCCTTTTCCAGCATAGGCCTCAGAGCGCTCCAAATAAATACTTGCAGATTTTACAAAAGGAGTGTTTCCAAACTGCTCTATCAAAAGGAATGTTCAAGTCTGTGAGTTGAATGCACTCATCACACAGAAGTTTCTGAGAATGCTTCTGTCTAGTTTTTAGGTGAAGATATTTCATTTCCCAGCATAGGCCTGAAAGCGCTCCAAATATCCACTTGCAGATTCTACAAAAAGAGTGTTTCCATACTGCTCTTTCAAAAGGAAGGTTCAAGTCTGTGAGTTGAATGCACTCATCACAAAGAAGTTTCTGAGAATGCTTCTGTGTAGTTGTTATTTGAAGACATTTCCTTTTCCAGCATAGGCCTCAAAGCGCTCGAAATAAACACTTGCAGATTCTGCAGAAAGAGTGTTTCAAAACTGTTCTATCAAAAGGAGCGTTGAAGTCTGTGAGTTGAATGCACTCATCACACAGAAGTTTCTGAGAATGCTTCTGTCTAGTTTTTAAGTGGAGACATTACATTTCCCAGCATAGGCCTCTCAGCGCTCCAAATATACACTAGCAGATTCCACAAAAAGAGTGTTTCAAAGCTGCTCTTTCAAAAGAATCGTTCAAGTCTGTGAGTTCAATGCACTCCTCACAAACAAGTTTCTCGGAATGCTTCTGTCTAGTCTCTATCTGAGGATGATCCCTTTTCCAGCATTGGCCTACAACAGCTGGAAATATGCACTTGCAGATTCTACAAAAAGAGAGTTTGAAAACTCTTCTATCAAAAAGAAGGTTCAACTCTGCGGGTAGGATGCACTCATCACAAAGAAGTTTCTGAGAATGCTTCTGTCTAGTTTTTATTTGAAGATATTTCCTTTTCCAGCATAGGCCTCAGAGCGCTCCAAATAAACACTTGCAGATTTTACAAAAGGAGTGTTTCCAAACTGCTCTATCAAAAGGAATGTTCAAGTCTGCGAGTTGAATGCACTCATCACAAAGAAGTTTCTGAGAATGCTTCTGTGTTGTTGTTATTAGAAGACATTTTCTTTTCCAGCATAGGCCTCAAAGCGCTCAAAATAAACACTTGCAGATTCTGCAGAAAGAGTGTTTCAAAACTGTTCTATCAAAAGGAACGTTCAAGTCTGTGAGTTGAATGCATTCATCACACAGAAGTTTCTGAGAATGCTTCTGTCTAGTTTTTAGGTGAAGATATTTCATTTCCCAGCATAGGCCTCAAAGCGCTCCAAATATCTACTTGCAGATTCTACAAAAAGAGTGTTTCTAAACTGCTCTATCAAAGGGAATGTTCAAGTCTGTGAGTTGAATGCACTCATCACACAGAAGTTTCTGAGAATGCTTCTGTGTAGTTGTTATTTGAAGACATTTCCTTTTCCAGCATAGGCCTCAAAGCGCTCGAAATAAACACTTGCAGATTCTGCAGAAAGAGTGTTTCAAAACTGTTCTATCAAAAGGAGCGTTCAAGTCTGTGAGTTGAATGTACTCATCACACAGAAGTTTCTGAGAATGCTTCTGTCTAGTTTTTAGGTGAAGATATTTCATTTCCCAGCATAGGCCTCAAAGCGCTCCAAATATCCACTTGCAGAATCAACAAAAAGTGTGTTTCAAAACTGCTCTTTCAAAAGGAAGGTTCAAGTCTGTGAGTTGAATGCACTCGTCACAAAGAAGTTTCTGAGAATGCTTCTGTGTAGTTGTTATTTGAAGACATTTCCTTTTCCAGCGTAGGCCTCAATTCGCTCGAAATGAACACTTGCAGATTCTGCAGAAAGAGTGTTTCAAAACTGTTCTATCAAAAGGAACGTTCAAGTCTGTGAGTTGAATGCACTCATCACACAGAAGTTTCTGAGAATGCTTCTGTCTAGTTTTTAAGTGGAGACATTACATTTCCCAGCATAGGCCTCTCAGCGCTCCAAATATACACTAGCAGATTCCACAAAAAGAGTGTTACAAAACTGCTCTTTCAAAAGAATCGTTCAAGTCTGTGAGTTTAATGCACTCGTCACAAACAAGTTTCTCGGAATGCTTCTGTCTAGTCTCTATCTGAGGATGTTCCCTTTTCCAGCATTGGCCTACAACAGCTGCAAATATGCACTTGCAGATTCTACAAAAAGAGAGTTTGAATACTCTTCTATCAAAAAGAAGGTTCAACTCTGCGAGTAGAATGCACTCATCACAAAGAAGTTTCTGAGAATGCTTCTGTCTAGTTTTTATTTGAAGATATTTCCTTTTCCAGCATAGGCCTCAGAGCGCTCCAAATAAACACTTGCAGATTTTACAAAAGGAGTGTTTCCAAACTGCTCTATCAAAAGGAATGTTCAAGTCTGTGAGTTGAATGCACTCATCACACAGAAGTTTCTGAGAATGCTTCTGTGTAGTTTTTAGGTGAAGATATTTCATTTCCCAGCATAGGCCTGAAAGCGCTCTAAGTATCCTCTTGCAGATTCTACAAAAAGAGTGTTCCAAACTGCTCTTTCAAAAGGAAGGTTCAAGTCTGTGAGTTGAATGCACTCATCACAAAGAAGTTTCTGAGAATGCTTCTGTGTAGTTGTTATTTGAAGACATTTCCTTTTCCAGCCTAGGCATCAAAGCGCTCGAAATAAACACTTGCAGATTCTGCAGAAGGAGGGTTTCAAAACTGTTCTATCAAAAGGAACGTTCAAGTCTGTGAGTTGAATGCATTCATCACACAGAAGTTTCTGAGAATGCTTCCGTCTAGTTTTTAGGTGAAGATATTTCATTTCCCAGCATAGGCCTCAAAGCGCTCCAAATATCTACTTGCAGATTCTACAAAAAGAGTGTTTCAAAACTGCTCTATGAAAGGGAAAGTTCAAGCCTTTGAGTTGAATGCACTCATCACACAGAAGTTTCTGAGAATGCTTCTGTGTAGTTGTTATTTGAAGACATTTCCTTTTCCAGCATAGGCCACAAAGCGCTCGAAATAAACACTTGCAGATTCTGCAGAAAGAGTGTTTCAAAACTGTTTTATCAAAAGGAATGTTCAAGTCTGTGAGTTGAATGCACTCATCAAACAGAAGTTTCTGAGAATGCTTCTGTCTAGTTTTTAGGTGAAGATATTTCATTTCCCAGCATAGGCCTTAAAGCGCTCCAAATATCCACCTGCAGATTCTACAAAAAGTGTGTTTCAAAACTGCTCTTTCAAAAGGAAGGTTCAAGTCTGTGAGTTGAATGCACTCATCACGAAGAAGTTTCTGAGAATGCTTCTGTGTAGTTGTTATTTGAAGACATTTCCTTTTCCAGCATAGGCCTCAAATCGCTCGAAATGAACACTTGCAGATTCTGCAGAAAGAGTGTTTCAAAACTGTTCTATCAAAAGGAACGTTCAAGTCTGTGAGTTGAATGCACTCATCACACAGAAGTTTCTGAGAATGCTTCTGTCTTGTTTTCAGGTGGAGACATTTCATTTCCCAGCATAGGCCTCACAGCGCTCCAAATATACACGAGCAGATACCACAAAAAGAGTGTTCCAAAACTGCTCTTTCATAAGAAACGTTCAAGTCTGTGAGTTGAATGCACTCGTCACACACAAGTTTCTGGGAATGCTTCCCTCTAGTCTCTATCTGAGGATGTTTCCTTTCCCAGCATTGGCCTCCAACAGCTCCAAATATGCACTTGCAGATTCTACAAAAAGAGAGTTTGAAAACTCTTCTACCAAAAAGAAGGTTCAACTCTGCGAGTAGAATGCACTCATCACAAAGTAGTTTCTGAGAATGCTTCTGTCTAGTTTTTATTTGAAAATATTTCCTTTTCCAGCATAGGCCTCAGAGCGCTCCAAATAAACACTTGCAGATTTTACAAAAGCAGTGTTTCCAAACTGCTCCATCAAAAGGAATGTTCAAGTCTGTGAGTTGAATGCACTCATCACACAGAAGTTTCTGAAAATGCTTCTGTCTAGTTTTTACGTGAAGATATTTCATTTCCCAGCATAGGCCTCAAAGCGCTCTAAATATTCTCTTGCAGATTCTTCAAAAAGAGTGTTTCAAAACTGCTCTTTCAAAAGGAAGGTTCAAGTCTGTGAGTTGAATGCACTCATCACAAAGAAGTTTCTGAGAATGCTTCTGTGTAGTTGTTATTTGAAGACATTTCCTTTTCCAGCATAGGCCTCAAAGCGCTCGAAATAAACACTTGCAGCTTCTGCAGAAGGAGTGTTTCAAAACTGTTCTATCAAAAGGAACGTTCAAGTCTGTGAGTTGAATGCATTCATCACACAGAAGTTTCTGAGAATGCTTCTGTCTAGTTTTTAGGTGAAGATATTTCATTTCCCAGCATAGGCCTCAAAGCGCTCCAAATATCTACTTGCAGACACTACAAAAAGAGTGTTTCAAAACTGCTCTATCAAAGGGAAGGTTCAAGTCTGTGAGTTGAATGCACTCATCACACAGAAGTTTCTGAGAATGCTTCTGTGTAGTTGTTATTTGAAGACATTTCCTTTTCCAGCATAGGCCTCAAAGCGCTCGAAATAAACACTTGCAGATTCTGCAGAAAGAGTGTTTCAAAACTGTTCTATCAAAAGGAGCGTTCAAGTCTGTGAGTTGAATGTACTCATCACACAGAAGTTTCTGAGAATGCTTCTGTCTAGTTTTTAGGTGAAGATATTTCGTTTCCCAGCATAGGCCTCAAAGCGCTCCAAATATCCACTTGCAGAATCAACAAAAAGTGTGTTTCAAAACTGCTCTTTCAAAAGGAAGGTTCAAGTCTGTGAGTTGAATGCACTCATCACAAAGAAGTTTCTGAGAATGCTTCTGTGTAGTTGTTATTTGAAGACATTTCCTTTTCCAGCGTAGGCCTCAATTCGCTAGAAATGAACAGTTGCAGATTCTGCAGAAAGAGTGTTTCAAAACTGTTCTATCAAAAGGAACGTTCAAGTCTGTGAGTTGAATGCACTCATCACACAGAAGTTTCTGAGAATGCTTCTGTCTAGTTTTTAAGTGGAGACATTACATTTCCCAGCATAGGCCTCTCAGCGCTCCAAATATACACTAGCAGATTCCACAAAAAGAGTGTTACAAAACTGCTCTTTCAAAAGAATCGTTCAAGTCTGTGAGTTTAATGCACTCGTCACAAACAAGTTTCTCGGAATGCTTCTGTCTAGTCTCTATCTGAGGATGTTCCCTTTTCCAGCATTGGCCTACAACAGCTGCAAATATGCACTTGCAGATTCTACAAAAAGAGAGTTTGAAAACTCTTCTATCAAAAAGAAGGTTCAACTCTGCGAGTAGAATGCACTCATCACAAAGAAGTTTCTGAGAATGCTTGTGTCTAGTTTTTATTTGAAGATATTTCCTTTTCCAGCATAGGCCTCAGAGCGCTCCAAATAAACACTTGCAGATTTTACAAAAGCAGTGTTTCCAAACTGCTCTATCAAAAGGAATGCTCAAGTCTGTGAGTTGAATGCACTCATCTCACAGAAGTTTCTGAGAATGCTTCTGTCTAGTTTTTAGGTGAAGATATTTCATTTCCCAGCATAGGCCTGAAAGCGCTCTAAGTATCCTATTACAGATTCTACAAAAAGAGTGGTCCAAACTGCTCTTTCAAAAGGAAGGTTCAAGTCTGTGAGTTGAATGCATTCATCACACAGAAGTTTCTGAGAATGCTTCTGTCTAGTTTTTAGGTGAAGATATTTCATTTCCCAGCATAGGCCTCAAAGCGCTCCAAATATCTACTTGCAGATTCTACAAAAAGAGTGTTTCTAAACTGCTCTATCAAAGGGAAGGTTCAAGTCTGTGAGTTGAATGCACTCATCACACAGAAGTTTCTGAGAATGCTTCTGTGTAGTTGTTATTTGAAGACATTTCCTTTTCCAGCATAGGCCTCAAAGCGCTCGAAATAAACACTTGCAGATTTTACAAAAGCAGTGTTTCCAAACTGCTCCATCAAAAGGAATCTTCAAGTCTGTGAGTTGAATGCACTCATCACACAGAAGTTTCTGAAAATGCTTCTGTCTAGTTTTTACGTGAAGATATTTCATTTCCCAGCATAGGCCTCAAAGCGCTCTAAATATCCTCTTGCAGATTCTACAAAAAGAGTGTTTCAAAACTGCTCTTTCAAAAGGAAGGTTCAAGTCTGTGAGTTGAATGCACTCATCACAAAGAAGTTTCTGAGAATGCTTCTGTGTAGTTGTTATTTGAAGACATTTCCTTTTCCAGTATAGGCCTCAAAGCGCTCGAAATAAACACTTGCAGCTTCTGCAGAAGGAGTGTTTCAAAACTGTTCTATCAAAAGGAACGTTCAAGTCTGTGAGTTGAATGCATTCATCACACAGAAGTTTCTGAGAATGCTTCTGTCTAGTTTTTAGGTGAAGATATTTCATTTCCCAGCATAGGCCTCAAAGCGCTCCAAATATCTACTTGCAGATACTACAAAAAGAGTGTTTCAAAACTGCTCTATCAAAGGGAAGGTTCAAGTCTGTGAGTTGAATGCACTCATCACACAGAAGTTTCTGAGAATGCTTCTGTGTAGTTGTTATTTGAAGACATTTCCTTTTCCAGCATAGGCCTCAAAGCGCTCGAAATAAACACTTGCAGATTCTGCAGAAAGAGTGTTTCAAAACTGTTCTATCAAAAGGAGCGTTCAAGTCTGTGAGTTGAATGTACTCATCACACAGAAGTTTCTGAGAATGCTTCTGTCTAGTTTTTAGGTGAAGATATTTCATTTCCCAGCATAGGCCTCAAAGCGCTCCAAATATCCACTTGCAGAATCAACAAAAAGTGTGTTTCAAAACTGCTCTTTCAAAAGGAAGGTTCAAGTCTGTGAGTTGAATGCACTCATCACAAAGAAGTTTCTGAGAATGCTTCTGTGTAGTTGTTATTTGAAGACATTTCCTTTTCCAGCGTAGGCCTCAATTCGCTCGAAATGAACAGTTGCAGATTCTGCAGAAAGAGTGTTTCAAAACTGTTCTATCAAAAGGAACGTTCAAGTCTGTGAGTTGAATGCACTCATCACACAGAAGTTTCTGAGAATGCTTTTGTCTAGTTTTTAAGTAGAGACATTACATTTCCCAGCATAGGCCTCTCAGCGCTCCAAATATACACTAACAGATTCCACAAAAAGAGTGTTACAAAACTGCTCTTTCAAAAGAATCGTTCAAGTCTGTGAGTTGAATGCACTCGTCACAAACAAGTTTCTCGGAATGCTTCTGTCTAGTCTCTATCTGAGGATGTTCCCTTTTCCAGCATTGGCCTACAACAGCTGCAAATATGCACTTGCAGATTCTACAAAAAGAGAGTTTGAAAACTCTTCTATCAAAAAGAAGGTTCAACTCTGCGAGTAGAATGCACTCATCACAAAGAAGTTTCTGAGAATGCTTCTGTCTAGTTTTTATTTGAAGATATTTCCTTTTCCAGCATAGGCCTCAGAGCGCTCCAAATAAACACTTGCAGATTTTACAAAAGGAGTGTTTCCAAATTGCTCTATCAAAAGGAATGATCAAGTCTGTGAGTTGAATGCACTCATCACACAGAAGTTTCTGAGAATGCTTCTGTCTAGTTTTTAGGTGAAGATATTTCATTTCCCAGCATAGGCCTGAAAGCGCTCTAAGTATCCTCTTACAGATTCTACAAAAAGAGTGTTCCAAACTGCTCTTTCAAAAGGAAGGTTCAAGTCTGTGAGTTGAATGCACTCATCACAAAGAAGTTTCTGAGAATGCTTCTGTGTAGTTGTTATTTGAAGACATTTCCTTTTCCAGCATAGGCCTCAAAGCGCTCGAAATAAACACTTGCAGCTTCTGCAGAAGGAGTGTTTCAAAACTGTTGTATCAAAAGGAACGTTCAAGTCTGTGAGTTGAATGCACTCATCACAAAGAAGTTTCTGAGAATGCTTCTGTCTAGTTGTTATTTGAAGACATTTCCTTTTCCAGCCTAGGCCTCAAAGCGCTCGAAATAAACACTTGCAGCTTCTGCAGAAGCAGTGTTTCAAAACTGTTCTATCAAAAGGAACGTTCAAGTCTGTGAGTTGAATGCACTCATCACAAAGAAGTTTCTGAGAATGCTTCTGTCTAGTTGTTATTTGAAGACATTTCCTTTTCCAGCCTAGGCCTCAAAGCGCTCGAAATAAACACTTGCAGATTCTGCAGAAGGAGGGTTTCAAAACTGTTCTATCAAAAGGAACGTTCAAGTCTGTGAGTTGAATGCATTCATCACACAGAAGTTTCTGAGAATGCTTCTGTCTAGTTTTTAGGTGAAGATATTTCATTTCCCAGCATAGGCCTCAAAGCGCTCCAAATATCTACTTGCAGATTCTACAAAAAGAGTGTTTCAAAACTGCTCTATGAAAGGGAAGGTTCAAGCCTTTGAGTTGAATGCACTCATCACACAGAAGTTTCTGAGAATGCCTCTGTGTAGTTGTTATTTGAAGACATTTCCTTTTCCAGCATAGGCCTCAAAGCGCTCGAAATAAACACTTGCAGATACTGCAGAAAGAGTGTTTCAAAACTGTTCTATCAAAAGGAATGTTCAAGTCTGTGAGTTGAATGCACTCATCACACAGAAGTTTCTGAGAATGCTTCTGTCTAGTTTTTAAGTGGAGACAGTTCATTTCCCAGCATAGGCCTCTCAGCGCTCCAAATATACACTGGCAGATTCCACAAAAAGAGTGTTACAAAACTGCTCTTTCAAAAGAATCGTTCAAGTCTGTGAGTTTAATGCACTCGTCACAAACAAGTTTCTCGGAATGCTTCTGTCTAGTCTCTATCTGAGAATGTTCCCTTTTCCAGCATTGGCCTTCAACAGCTGCAAATATGCACTTGCAGATTCTACAAAAAGAGAGTTTGAAAACTCTTCTATCAAAAAGAAGGTTCAACTCTGCGAGTAGAATGCACTCATCACAAAGATGTTTCTGAGAATGCTTCTGTCTAGTTTTTATTTGAAGATATTTCCTTTTCCAGCATAGGCCTCAGAGCGCTCCAAATAAATACTTGCAGATTTTACAAAAGGAGTGTTTCCAAACTGCTCTATCAAAAGGAATGTTCAAGTCTGTGAGTTGAATGCACTCATCACACAGAAGTTTCTGAGAATGCTTCTGTCTAGTTTTTAGGTGAAGATATTTCATTTCCCAGCATAGGCCTGAAAGCGCTCCAAATATCCACTTGCAGATTCTACAAAAAGAGTGTTTCCATACTGCTCTTTCAAAAGGAAGGTTCAAGTCTGTGAGTTGAATGCACTCATCACAAAGAAGTTTCTGAGAATGCTTCTGTGTAGTTGTTATTTGAAGACATTTCCTTTTCCAGCATAGGCCTCAAAGCGCTCGAAATAAACACTTGCAGATTCTGCAGAAAGAGTGTTTCAAAACTGTTCTATCAAAAGGAGCGTTGAAGTCTGTGAGTTGAATGCACTCATCACACAGAAGTTTCTGAGAATGCTTCTGTCTAGTTTTCAGGTGAAGATATTTCATTTCCCAGCATAGGCCTCAAAGCGCTCCAAATATCCACTTGCAGGTTCTACAAAAAGAGTGTTTCAAAACTGCTCTTTCAAAAGGAAGGTTCAAGTCTGTGAGTTGAATGCACTCATCACAAAGAAGTTTCTGAGAATGCTTCTGTGTAGTTGTTATTTGAAGACATTTCCTTTTCCAGCGTAGGCCTCAATTCGCTCGAAATGAACAGTTGCAGATTCTGCAGAAAGAGTGTTTCAAAACTGTTCTATCAAAAGGAACGTTCAAGTCTGTGAGTTGAATGCACTCATCACACAGAAGTTTCTGATAATGCTTCTGTCTAGTTTTTAAGTGGAGACATTACATTTCCCAGGATAGGCCTCTCAGCGCTCCAAATATACACTAGCAGATTCCACAAAAAGAGTGTTTCAAAGCTGCTCTTTCAAAAGAATCGTTCAAGTCTGTGAGTTTAATGCAATCGTCACAAACAAGTTTCTCGGAATGCTTCTGTCTAGTCTCTATCTGAGGATGATCCCTTTTCCAGCATTGGCCTACAACAGCTGGAAATATGCACTTGCAGATTCTACAAAAAGAGAGTTTGAAAACTCTTCTATCAAAAAGAAGGTTCAACTCTGCGAGTACGATGCACTCATCACAAAGAAGTTTCTGAGAATGCTTCTGTCTAGTTTTTATTTGAAGTTATTTCCTTTTCCAGCATAGGACTCAGAGCGCTCCAAATAAACACTTGCAGATTTTACAAAAGGAGTGTTTCCAAACTGCTCTATCAAAAGCAATGTTCAAGTCTGTGAGTTGAATGCACTCATCACAAAGAAGTTTCTGAGAATGCTTCTGTGTTGTTGTTATTAGAAGACATTTTCTTTTCCAGCATAGGCCTCAAAGCGCACGAAATAAACACTTGCAGATTCTGCAGAAGGAGTGTTTCAACACTGTTCTATCAAAAGGAACGTTCAAGTCTGTGAGTTGAATGCATTCATCACACAGAAGTTTCTGAGATTGCTTCTGTCTAGTTTTTAGGTGAAGATATTTCATTTCCCAGCATAGGCTTCAAAGCGCTCCAAATATCCACTTGCAGATTCTACAAAGAGAGTGTTTCAAAACTGCTCTATCAAAGGAAGATTCAAGTCTGTGAGTTGAATGCACTCATCACAAAGAAGTTTCTGAGAATGCTTCTGAGTAGTTGTTATTTGAAGACATTTCCTTTTCCAGCATAGGCCTCAAAGCCCTCGAAATAAACACTTGCAGATTCTGCAGAAGGAGTGTTTTAAAACTGTTCTATCAAAAGGAACGTTCAAGTCTGTGAGTTGAATGCACTCGTCACAAACAAGTTTCTCGGAATGCTTCTCTCTAGTCTCTATCTGAGGATGTTTCCTTTCCCAGCATTGGCCTCCAACAGCTCCAAATATGCACTTGCAGATTCTACAAAAAGAGAGTTTGAAAACTCTTCTACCAAAAAGAAGGTTCAACTCTGCGAGTAGAATGCACTCATCACAAAGTAGTTTCTGAGAATGCTTCCGTCTTGTTTTTATTTGAAGATATTTCCTTTTCCAGCATAGGCCTCAGAGCGCTCCAAATAAACACTTGCAGATTTTACAAAAGGAGTGTTTCCAAACTGCTCTATGAAAAGGAATGTCCAAGTCTGTGAGTTGAATGCACTCATCACACAGAAGTTTCTGAGAATGCTTCTGTCTAGTTTTTAGGTGAAGATATTTCATTTCCCAGCATAGGCCTGAAAGCGCTCCAAATATCCAACTGCAGATTCTACAAAAAGAGTGTTTCAAAACTGCTCTTTCAAAAGGAAGGTTGAAATCTGTGAGTTGAATGCACTCATCACAAAGAAGTTTCTGAGAATGCTTCTGTGTAGTTGTTATTTGAGGACATTTCCTTTTCCAGCATAGGCCTCAAATCGCTCGAAATAAACACTTGCAGATTCTGCAGAAAGAGTGTTTCAAAACTGTTCTATCAAAAGGAACGTTCAAGTCTGTGAGTTGAACGCACTCATCACACAGAAGTTTCTGAGAATGCTTCTGTCTAGTTTTTAAGTGGAGACATTACATTTCCCAGCGTAGGCCTCACAGCTCTCCAAATATACACTAGCAGATTCCACAAAAAGAGTGTTCCAAAACTGCTCTTTCAAAAGTAACGTTCAAGTCTGTGAGTTGAATACACTCGTCACAAACAAGTTTCTGGGAATGCTTCTCTCTAGTCTCTATCTGAGGATGTTTCCTTCCCAAGCATTGGCCCCCAACAGCTCCAAATATGCACTTGCCGATTCTACAAAAAGAGAGTTTGAAAACTCTTCTACCACAAAGAAGGTTCAACTCTGCGAGTAGAATGCACTCAGCACAAAGTAGTTTCTGAGAATGCTTCCGTCTAGTTTTTATTTGAAGATATTTCCTTTTCCTCCATAGGCCTCAGAGCGCTCCAAGCAAACACTTGCAGATTTTTCAAAAGGAGTGTTTCCAAACTGCTCTATCAAAAGGAATGTTCAAGTCTGTGAGTTGAATGTACTCATCACACAGAAGTTTCTGAGAATGCTTCTGTCTAGTTTTTAGGTGAAGATATTTCATTTCCCAGCATAGGCCTCAAAGTGCTCCAAATATCCACTTGCAGGTTCTACAAAAAGTGTGTTTCAAAACTGCTCTTTCAAAAGGAAGGTTCAAGTCTGTGAGTTGAATGCACTCATCACACAGAAGTTTCTGAGAATGCTTCTGTCTAGTTTTTAAGTGGAGACATTACAATTCCCAGCATAGGCCTCTCAGCGCTCCAAATATACAATAGCAGATTCCACAAAAAGAGTGTTACAAAGCTGCTCTTTCAAAAGAATCGTTCAAGTCTGTGAGTTTAATGCACTCGTCACAAACAAGTTTCTCGGAATGCTTCTGTCTAGTCTCTATCTGAGGATGTTCCCTTTTCCAGCATTGGCCTACAAAAGCTGCAAATATGCACTTGCAGATTCTACAAAAAGAGGGTTTGAAAACTCTTCTATCAAAAAGAAGGTTCAACTCTGTGCGTAGAATGCACTCATCACAAGGAAGTTTCTGAGAATGCTTCTGTCTAGTTTTTATTTGAAGATATTTCCTTTTCCAGCATAGGCCTCAGAGCGCTCCAAATAAACACTTGCAGATTTTACAAAAGGAGTGTCTCCAAACTGCTCTATCAAAAGGAATGTTCAAGTCTGTGAGTTGAATGCACTCATCACACAGAAGTTTCTGAGAATGCTTCTGTCTAGTTTTTACGTGAAGATATTTCATTTCCCAGCGTAGGCCTCAAAGCGCTCTAAATATCCTGTTGCAGATTCTACAAAAAGAGTGTTTCAAAACTGCTCTTTCAAAAGGAAGGTTCAAGTCTGTGAGTTGAATGCACTCATCACAAAGAAGTTTCTGAGAATGCTTCTGTGTAGTTGTTATTTGAAGACATTTCTTTTTCCAGCATAGGCCTCAAAGCGCTCGAAATAAACACTTGCAGCTTCTGCAGAAGGAGTGTTTCAAAACTGTTCTATCAAAAGGAACGTTCAAGTCTGTGAGTTGAATGCATTCATCACACAGAAGTTTCTGAGAATGCTTCTGTCTAGTTTTTAGGTGAAGATATTTCATTTCCCAGCATAGGCCTCAAAGCGCTCCAAATATCTACTTGCAGATTCTACAAAAAGAGTGTTTCAAAACTGCTCTATCAAAGGGAAGGTTCAAGTCTGTGAGTTGAATGCACTCATCACACAGAAGTTTCTGAGAATGCTTCTGTGTAGTTGTTATTTGAAGACATATCCTTTTCCAGCATAGGCCTCAAAGCGCTCGAAATGAACACTTGCAGATTCTGCAGAAAGAGTGTTTCAAAACTGTTCTATCAAAAGGAGCGTTCAAGTCTGTGAGTTGAATGTACTCATCACACAGAAGTTTCTGAGAATGCTTCTGTCTAGTTTTTAGGTGAAGATATTTCATTTCCCAGCAGAGGCCTCAAAGCGCTCCAAATATCCACTTGCAGAATCAACAAAAAGTGTGTTTCAAAACTGCTCTTTCAAAAGGAAGGTTCAAGTCTGTAAGTTGAATGCACTCATCACAAAGAAGTTTCTGAGAATGCTTCTGTGTAGTTGTTATTTGAAGACATTTCCTTTTCCAGCGTAGGCCTCAATTCGCTAGAAATGAACAGTTGCAGATTCTGCAGAAAGAGTGTTTCAAAACTGTTCTATCAAAAGGAACGTTCAAGTCTGTGAGTTGAATGCACTCATCACACAGAAGTTTCTGAGAATGCTTCTGTCTAGTTTTTAAGTGGAGACATTACATTTCCCAGCATAGGCCTCTCAGCGCTCCAAATATACACTAGCAGATTCCACAAAAAGAGTGTTACAAAACTGCTCTTTCAAAAGAATCGTTCAAGTCTGTGAGTTTAATGCACTCGTCACAAACAAGTTTCTCGGAATGCTTCTGTCTAGTCTCTATCTGAGGATGTTCCCTTTTCCAGCATTGGCCTACAACAGCTGCAAATATGCACTTGCAGATTCTACAAAAAGAGAGTTTGAAAACTCTTCTATCAAAAAGAAGGTTCAACTCTGCGAGTAGAATGCACTCATCACAAAGAAGTTTCTGAGAATGCTTGTGTCTAGTTTTTATTTGAAGATATTTCCTTTTCCAGCATAGGCCTCAGAGCGCTCCAAATAAACACTTGCAGATTTTACAAAAGCAGTGTTTCCAAACTGCTCTATCAAAAGGAATGCTCAAGTCTGTGAGTTGAATGCACTCATCTCACAGAAGTTTCTGAGAATGCTTCTGTCTAGTTTTTAGGTGAAGATATTTCATTTCCCAGCATAGGCCTGAAAGCGCTCTAAGTATCCTATTACAGATTCTACAAAAAGAGTGGTCCAAACTGCTCTTTCAAAAGGAAGGTTCAAGTCTGTGAGTTGAATGCACTCATCACAAAGAAGTTTCTGAGAATGCTTCTGTCTAGTTTTTACGTGAAGATATTTCATTTCCCAGCATAGGTCTCAAAGCGCTCTAAATATCCTCTTGCAGATTCTACAAAAAGAGTGTTTCAAAACTGCTCTTTCAAAAGGAAGGTTCAAGTCTGTGAGTTGAATGCCCTCATCACAAAGAAGTTTCTGAGAATGCTTCTGTGTAGTTGTTATTTGAAGACATTTCCTTTTCCAGCATAGGCCTCAAAGCGCTCGAAATAAACACTTGCAGCTTCTGCAGAAGGAGTGTTTCAAAACTGTTCTATCAAAAGGAACGTTCAAGTCTGTGAGTTGAATGCATTCATCACACAGAAGTTTCTGAGAATGCTTCTGTCTAGTTTTTAGGTGAAGATATTTCATTTCCCAGCATAGGCCTCAAAGCGCTCCAAATATCTACTTGCAGATTCTACAAAAAGAGTGTTTCTAAACTGCTCTATCAAAGGGAAGGTTCAAGTCTGTGAGTTGAATGCACTCATCACACAGAAGTTTCTGAGAATGCTTCTGTGTAGTTGTTATTTGAAGACATTTCCTTTTCCAGCATAGGCCTCAAAGCGCTCGAAATAAACACTTGCAGATTTTACAAAAGCAGTGTTTCCAAACTGCTCCATCAAAAGGAATCTTCAAGTCTGTGAGTTGAATGCACTCATCACACAGAAGTTTCTGAAAATGCTTCTGTCTAGTTTTTACGTGAAGATATTTCATTTCCCAGCATAGGCCTCAAAGCGCTCTAAATATCCTCTTGCAGATTCTACAAAAAGAGTGTTTCAAAACTGCTCTTTCAAAAGGAAGGTTCAAGTCTGTGAGTTGAATGCACTCATCACAAAGAAGTTTCTGAGAATGCTTCTGTGTAGTTGTTATTTGAAGACATTTCCTTTTCCAGTATAGGCCTCAAAGCGCTCGAAATAAACACTTGCAGCTTCTGCAGAAGGAGTGTTTCAAAACTGTTCTATCAAAAGGAACGTTCAAGTCTGTGAGTTGAATGCATTCATCACACAGAAGTTTCTGAGAATGCTTCTGTCTAGTTTTTAGGTGAAGATATTTCATTTCCCAGCATAGGCCTCAAAGCGCTCCAAATATCTACTTGCAGATACTACAAAAAGAGTGTTTCAAAACTGCTCTATCAAAGGGAAGGTTCAAGTCTGTGAGTTGAATGCACTCATCACACAGAAGTTTCTGAGAATGCTTCTGTGTAGTTGTTATTTGAAGACATTTCCTTTTCCAGCATAGGCCTCAAAGCGCTCGAAATAAACACTTGCAGATTCTGCAGAAAGAGTGTTTCAAAACTGTTCTATCAAAAGGAGCGTTCAAGTCTGTGAGTTGAATGTACTCATCACACAGAAGTTTCTGAGAATGCTTCTGTCTAGTTTTTAGGTGAAGATATTTCATTTCCCAGCATAGGCCTCAAAGCGCTCCAAATATCCACTTGCAGAATCAACAAAAAGTGTGTTTCAAAACTGCTCTTTCAAAAGGAAGGTTCAAGTCTGTGAGTTGAATGCACTCATCACAAAGAAGTTTCTGAGAATGCTTCTGTGTAGTTGTTATTTGAAGACATTTCCTTTTCCAGCGTAGGCCTCAATTCGCTCGAAATGAACAGTTGCAGATTCTGCAGAAAGAGTGTTTCAAAACTGTTCTATCAAAAGGAACGTTCAAGTCTGTGAGTTGAATGCACTCATCACACAGAAGTTTCTGAGAATGCTTTTGTCTGGTTTTTAAGTAGAGACATTACATTTCCCAGCATAGGCCTCTCAGCGCTCCAAATATACACTAGCAGATTCCACAAAAAGAGTGTTACAAAACTGCTCTTTCAAAAGAATCGTTCAAGTCTGTGAGTTGAATGCACTCGTCACAAACAAGTTTCTCGGAATGCTTCTGTCTAGTCTCTATCTGAGGATGTTCCCTTTTCCAGCATTGGCCTACAACAGCTGCAAATATGCACTTGCAGATTCTACAAAAAGAGAGTTTGAAAACTCTTCTATCAAAAAGAAGGTTCAACTCTGCGAGTAGAATGCACTCATCACAAAGAAGTTTCTGAGAATGCTTCTGTCTAGTTTTTATTTGAAGATATTTCCTTTTCCAGCATAGGACTCAGAGCGCTCCAAATAAACACTTGCAGATTTTACAAAAGGAGTGTTTCCAAATTGCTCTATCAAAAGGAATGCTCAAGTCTGTGAGTTGAATGCACTCATCACACAGAAGTTTCTGAGAATGCTTCTGTCTAGTTTTTAGGTGAAGATATTTCATTTCCCAGCATAGGCCTGAAAGCGCTCTAAGTATCCTCTTACAGATTCTACAAAAAGAGTGTTCCAAACAGCTCTTTCAAAAGGAAGGTTCAAGTCTGTGAGTTGAATGCACTCATCACAAAGAAGTTTCTGAGAATGCTTCTGTGTAGTTGTTATTTGAAGACATTTCCTTTTCCAGCATAGGCCTCAAAGCGCTCGAAATAAACACTTGCAGCTTCTGCAGAAGGAGTGTTTCAAAACTGTTGTATCAAAAGGAACGTTCAAGTCTGTGAGTTGAATGCACTCATCACAAAGAAGTTTCTGAGAATGCTTCTGTCTAGTTGTTATTTGAAGACATTTCCTTTTCCAGCCTAGGCCTCAAAGCGCTCGAAATAAACACTTGCAGCTTCTGCAGAAGCAGTGTTTCAAAACTGTTCTATCAAAAGGAACGTTCAAGTCTGTGAGTTGAATGCACTCATCACAAAGAAGTTTCTGAGAATGCTTCTGTCTAGTTGTTATTTGAAGACATTTCCTTTTCCAGCCTAGGCCTCAAAGCGCTCGAAATAAACACTTGCAGATTCTGCAGAAGGAGGGTTTCAAAACTGTTCTATCAAAAGGAACGTTCAAGTCTGTGAGTTGAATGCATTCATCACACAGAAGTTTCTGAGAATGCTTCTGTCTAGTTTTTAGGTGAAGATATTTCATTTCCCAGCATAGGCCTCAAAGCGCTCCAAATATCTACTTGCAGATTCTACAAAAAGAGTGTTTCAAAACTGCTCTATGAAAGGGAAGGTTCAAGCCTTTGAGTTGAATGCACTCATCACACAGAAGTTTCTGAGAATGCCTCTGTGTAGTTGTTATTTGAAGACATTTCCTTTTCCAGCATAGGCCTCAAAGCGCTCGAAATAAACACTTGCAGATACTGCAGAAAGAGTGTTTCAAAACTGTTCTATCAAAAGGAATGTTCAAGTCTGTGAGTTGAATGCACTCATCACACAGAAGTTTCTGAGAATGCTTCTGTCTAGTTTTTAAGTGGAGACATTTCATTTCCCAGCATAGGCCTCTCAGCGCTCCAAATATACACTGGCAGATTCCACAAAAAGAGTGTTACAAAACTGCTCTTTCAAAAGAATCGTTCAAGTCTGTGAGTTTAATGCACTCGTCACAAACAAGTTTCTCGGAATGCTTCTGTCTAGTCTCTATCTGAGAATGTTCCCTTTTCCAGCATTGGCCTTCAACAGCTGCAAATATGCACTTGCAGATTCTACAAAAAGAGAGTTTGAAAACTCTTCTATCAAAAAGAAGGTTCAACTCTGCGAGTAGAATGCACTCATCACAAAGATGTTTCTGAGAATGCTTCTGTCTAGTTTTTATTTGAAGATATTTCCTTTTCCAGCATAGGCCTCAGAGCGCTCCAAATAAATACTTGCAGATTTTACAAAAGGAGTGTTTCCAAACTGCTGTATCAAAAGGAATGTTCAAGTCTGTGAGTTGAATGCACTCATCACACAGAAGTTTCTGAGAATGCTTCTGTCTAGTTTTTAGGTGAAGATATTTCATTTCCCAGCATAGGCCTGAAAGCGCTCCAAATATCCACTTGCAGATTCTACAAAAAGAGTGTTTCCATACTGCTCTTTCAAAAGGAAGGTTCAAGTCTGTGAGTTGAATGCACTCATCACAAAGAAGTTTCTGAGAATGCTTCTGTGTAGTTGTTATTTGAAGACATTTCCTTTTCCAGCATAGGCCTCAAAGCG
The DNA here is from genome assembly GCF_028885625.2 of Pongo pygmaeus. NCBI lineage: Eukaryota > Metazoa > Chordata > Mammalia > Primates > Hominidae > Pongo > Pongo pygmaeus. The sequence goes on along the minus strand of NC_072391.2, from coordinate 37,417,714 downwards.
CTCGAAATAAACACTTGCAGATTCTGCAGAAAGAGTGTTTCAAAACTGTTCTATCAAAAGGAGCGTTGAAGTCTGTGAGTTGAATGCACTCATCACACAGAAGTTTCTGAGAATGCTTCTGTCTAGTTTTCAGGTGAAGATATTTCATTTCCCAGCATAGGCCTCAAAGCGCTCCAAATATCCACTTGCAGGTTCTACAAAAAGAGTGTTTCAAAACTGCTCTTTCAAAAGGAAGGTTCAAGTCTGTGAGTTGAATGCACTCATCACAAAGAAGTTTCTGAGAATGCTTCTGTGTAGTTGTTATTTGAAGACATTTCCTTTTCCAGCGTAGGCCTCAATTCGCTCGAAATGAACAGTTGCAGATTCTGCAGAAAGAGTGTTTCAAAACTGTTCTATCAAAAGGAACGTTCAAGTCTGTGAGTTGAATGCACTCATCACACAGAAGTTTCTGATAATGCTTCTGTCTAGTTTTTAAGTGGAGACATTACATTTCCCAGGATAGGCCTCTCAGCGCTCCAAATATACACTAGCAGATTCCACAAAAAGAGTGTTTCAAAGCTGCTCTTTCAAAAGAATCGTTCAAGTCTGTGAGTTTAATGCAATCGTCACAAACAAGTTTCTCGGAATGCTTCTGTCTAGTCTCTATCTGAGGATGATCCCTTTTCCAGCATTGGCCTACAACAGCTGGAAATATGAACTTGCAGATTCTACAAAAAGAGAGTTTGAAAACTCTTCTATCAAAAAGAAGGTTCAACTCTGCGAGTAGGATGCACTCATCACAAAGAAGTTTCTGAGAATGCTTCTGTCTAGTTTTTATTTGAAGATATTTCCTTTTCCAGCATAGGACTCAGAGCGCTCCAAATAAACACTTGCAGATTTTACAAAAGGAGTGTTTCCAAACTGCTCTATCAAAAGGAATGTTCAAGTCTGTGAGTTGAATGCACTCATCACAAAGAAGTTTCTGAGAATGCTTCTGTGTTGTTGTTATTAGAAGACATTTTCTTTTCCAGCATAGGCCTCAAAGCGCTCGAAATAAACACTTGCAGATTCTGCAGAAGGAGTGTTTCAAAACTGTTCTATCAAAAGGAACGTTCAAGTCTGTGAGTTGAATGCATTCATCACACAGAAGTTTCTGAGAATGCTTCTGTCTAGTTTTTAGGTGAAGATATTTCATTTCCCAGCATAGGCTTCAAAGCGCTCCAAATATCCACTTGCAGATTCTACAAAGAGAGTGTTTCAAAACTGCTCTATCAAAGGAAGATTCAAGTCTGTGAGTTGAATGCACTCATCACAAAGAAGTTTCTGAGAATGCTTCTGAGTAGTTGTTATTTGAAGACATTTCCTTTTCCAGCATAGGCCTCAAAGCCCTCGAAATAAACACTTGCAGATTCTGCAGAAGGAGTGTTTCAAAACTGTTCTATCAAAAGGAACGTTCAAGTCTGTGAGTTGAATGCATTCATCACACAGAAGTTTCTGAGAATGCTTCTGTCTAGTTTTTAGGTGAAGATATTTCATTTCCCAGCATAGGCCTCAAAGCGCTCCAAATATCCACTTGCAGATTCTACCAAAAGTGTGTTTCAAAACTGCTCTTTCAAAAGGAAGCTTCAAGTCTGTGAGTTGAATGCCCTCATCACAAAGAAGTTTCTGAGAATGCCTCTGTGTAGTTGTTATTTGAAGACATTTCCTTTTCCAGCATAGGCCTCAAATCGCTCGAAATGAACACTTGCAGATTCTGCAGAAAGAGTGTTTCAAAACTGTTCTATCAAAAAGAACGTTCAAGTCTGTGAGTTGAATGCACTCATCAGACAGAAGTTTCTGAGAATGCTTCTGTCTAGTTTTTATGTGGAGACATTACATTTCCCAGCATAGGCCTCACAGCGCTCCAAATATACACTAGCAGATACCACAAAAAGAATGTTCCAAAACTGCTCTTTCAAAAGAAACGTTCAAGTCTGTGAGTTGAACGCACTCGTCACAAACAAGTTTCTGGGAATGCTTCTCTCTAGTCTCTATCTGAGGATGTTTCCTTTCCCAGCATTGGCCTCCAACAGCTCCAAATATGCACTTGCAGATTCTACAAAAAGAGAGTTTGAAAACTCTTCTACCAAAAAGAAGGTTCAACTCTGTGAGTAGAATGCACTCATCACAAAGAAGTTTCTGAGAATGCTTCTGTCGAGTTTTTATTTGAAGATATTTCCTTTTCCAGCATAGGCCTCAGAGCGCTCCAAATAAACACTTGCAGATTTTACAAAAGGAGTGTTCCCAAATTGCTCTGTCAAAAGGAATGTTCAAGTCTGTGAGTTGAATGCACTCATCACACAGAAGTTTCTGAGAATGCTTCTGTCTAGTTTTTAGGTGAAGATATTTCATTTCCCAGCATAGGCCTGAAAGCGCTCCAAATATCCACTTGCAGATTCTACAAAAAGAGTGTTTCAAAACTTCTCTTTCAAAAGGAAGGTTCAAGTCTGTGAGTTGAATGCACTCATCCAAAGAAGTTTCTGAGAATGCTTCTGTGTAGTTGTTATTTGAAGACATTTCCTTTTCCAGCGTAGGCCTCAATTCGCTCGAAATGAACACTTGCAGATTCTGCAGAAAGAGTGTTTCAAAACTGTTCTATCAAAAGGAACGTTCAAGTCTGTGAGTTGAATGCACTCATCACAGAGAAGTTTCTGAGAATGCTTCTGTCTAGTTTTTATGTGGAGACATTACATTTCCCAGCATAGGCCTCACAGCGCTCCAAATATACACTAGCAGATTCCACAAATAGAGTGTTCCAAAACTGCTCTTTCAAAAGAAACGTTCAAGTCTGTGAGTTGAATGCACTCGTCACAAACAAGTTTCTCGGAATGCTTCTCTCTAGTCTCTATCTGAGGATGTTTCCTTTCCCAGCATTGGCCTCCAACAGCTCCAAATATGCACTTGCAGATTCTACAAAAAGAGAGTTTGAAAACTCTTCTACCAAAAAGAAGGTTCAACTCTGCGAGTAGAATGCACTCATCACAAAGTAGTTTCTGAGAATGCTTCCGTCTTGTTTTTATTTGAAGATATTTCCTTTTCCAGCATAGGCCTCAGAGCGCTCCAAATAAACACTTGCAGATTTTACAAAAGGAGTGTTTCCAAACTGCTCTATGAAAAGGAATGTCCAAGTCTGTGAGTTGAATGCACTCATCACACAGAAGTTTCTGAGAATGCTTCTGTCTAGTTTTTAGGTGAAGATATTTCATTTCCCAGCATAGGCCTGAAAGCGCTCCAAATATCCACTTGCAGATTCTACAAAAAGAGTGTTTCAAAACTGCTCTTTCAAAAGGAAGGTTGAAATCTGTGAGTTGAATGCACTCATCACAAAGAAGTTTCTGAGAATGCTTCTGTGTAGTTGTTATTTGAGGACATTTCCTTTTCCAGCATAGGCCTCAAATCGCTCGAAATAAACACTTGCAGATTCTGCAGAAAGAGTGTTTCAAAACTGTTCTATCAAAAGGAACGTTCAAGTCTGTGAGTTGAACGCACTCATCACACAGAAGTTTCTGAGAATGCTTCTGTCTAGTTTTTAAGTGGAGACATTACATTTCCCAGCGTAGGCCTCACAGCGCTCCAAATATACACTAGCAGATTCCACAAAAAGAGTGTTCCAAAACTGCTCTTTCAAAAGTAACGTTCAAGTCTGTGAGTTTAATGCACTCGTCACAAACAAGTTTCTGGGAATGCTTCTCTCTAGTCTCTATCTGAGGATGTATCCTTTCCAAGCATTGGCCCCCAACAGCTCCAAATATGCACTTGCAGATTCTACAAAAAGAGAGTTTGAAAACTCTTCTACCAAAAAGAAGGTTCAACTCTGCGAGTAGAATGCACTCATCACAAAGTAGTTTCTGAGAATGCTTCCGTCTAGTTTTTATTTGAAGATATTTCCTTTTCCTCCATAGGCCTCAGAGCGCTCCAAGCAAACACTTGCAGATTTTTCAAAAGGAGTGTTTCCAAACTGCTCTATCAAAAGGAATGTTCAAGTCTGTGAGTTGAATGTACTCATCACACAGAAGTTTCTGAGAATGCTTCTGTCTAGTTTTTAGGTGAAGATATTTCATTTCCCAGCATAGGCCTAAAAGTGCTCCAAATATCCACTTGCAGGTTCTACAAAAAGTGTGTTTCAAAACTGCTCTTTCAAAAGGAAGGTTCAAGTCTGTGAGTTGAATGCACTCATCACACAGAAGTTTCTGAGAATGCTTCTGTCTAGTTTTTATGTGGAGACATTACAATTCCCAGCATAGGCCTCTCAGCGCTCCAAATATACAATAGCAGATTCCACAAAAAGAGTGTTACAAAGCTGCTCTTTCAAAAGAATCGTTCAAGTCTGTGAGTTTAATGCACTCGTCACAAACAAGTTTCTCGGAATGCTTCTGTCTAGTCTCTATCTGAGGATGTTCCCTTTTCCAGCATTGGCCTACAAAAGCTGCAAATATGCACTTGCAGATTCTACAAAAAGAGGGTTTGAAAACTCTTCTATCAAAAAGAAGGTTCAACTCTGTGCGTAGAATGCACTCATCACAAGGAAGTTTCTGAGAATGCTTCTGTCTAGTTTTTATTTGAAGATATTTCCTTTTCCAGCATAGGCCTCAGAGCGCTCCAAATAAACACTTGCAGATTTTACAAAAGGAGTGTCTCCAAACTGCTCTATCAAAAGGAATGTTCAAGTCTGTGAGTTGAATGCACTCATCACACAGAAGTTTCTGAGAATGCTTCTGTCTAGTTTTTACATGAAGATATTTCATTTCCCAGCGTAGGCCTCAAAGCGCTCTAAATATCCTGTTGCAGATTCTACAAAAAGAGTGTTTCAAAACTCCTCTATCAAAGGGAAGGTTCAAGTCTGTGAGTTGAATGCACTCATCAGACAGAAGTTTCTGAGAATGCTTCTGTGTAGTTGTTATTTGAAGACATTTCCTTTTCCAGCATAGGCCTCAAAGCGCTCGAAATAAACACTTGCAGATTCTGCAGAAAGGGTGTTTCAAAACTGTTCTATCAAAAGGAGCGTTCAAGTCTGTGAGTTGAATGTACTCATCACACAGAAGTTTCTGAGAATGCTTCTGTCTAGTTTTTAGGTGAAGATATTTCATTTCCCAGCAGAGGCCTCAAAGCGCTCCAAATATCCACTTGCAGAATCAACAAAAAGTGTGTTTCAAAACTGCTCTTTCAAAAGGAAGGTTGAAGTCTGTGAGTTGAATGCACTCATCACAAAGAAGTTTCTGAGAATGCTTCTGTGTAGTTGTTATTTGAAGACATTTCCTTTTCCAGCGTAGGCCTCAATTCGCACGAAATGAACAGTTGCAGATTCTGCAGAAAGAGTGTTTCAAAACTGTTGTATCAAAAGGAACGTTCAAGTCTGTGAGTTGAATGCACTCATCACACAGAAGTTTCTGAGAATGCTTCTGTCTACTTTTTAAGTGGAGACATTACATTTCCCAGCATAGGCCTCTCAGCGCTCCAAATATACACTAGCAGATTCCACAAAAAGAGTGTTACAAAACTGCTCTTTCTAAAGAATTGTTCAAGTCTGTGAGTTTAATGCACTCGTCACAAACAAGTTTCTCGGAATGCTTCTGTCTAGTCTCTATCTGAGGATGTTCCCTTTTCCAGCATTGGCCTACAACAGCTGCAAATATGCACTTGCAGATTCTACAAAAAGAGAGTTTGAAAACTCTTCTATCAAAAAGAAGGTTCAACTCTGCGAGTAGAATGCACTCATCACAAAGAAGTTTCTGAGAATGCTTCTGTCTAGTTTTTATTTGAAGATATTTCATTTCCCAGCATAGGCCTCAAAGCGCTCCAAATATCCACTTGCAGATTCTACAAAAAGTGTGTTTCAAAACTGCTCTTTCAAAAGGAAGGTTCAAGTCTGTGAGTTGAATGCACTCATCACAAAGAAGTTTCTGAGAATGCTTCTGTGTAGTTGTTATTTGAAGACATTTCCTTTTCCAGCGTAGGCCTCAATTCGCTCGAAATGAACAGTTGCAGATTCTGCAGAAAGAGTGTTTCAAAACTGTTCTATCAAAAGGAACGTTCAAGTCTGTGAGTTGAATGCACTCATCACACAGAAGTTTCTGAGAATGCTTCTGTCTTGTTTTCAGGTGGAGACATTACATTTCCCAGCATAGGTCTCACAGCGCTCCAAATATACACGAGCAGATACCACAAAAAGAGTGTTCCAAAACTGCTCTTTCAAAAGAAACGTTCAAGTCTGTGAGTTGAATGCACTCGTCACAAACAAGTTTCTGGGAATGCTTCTCTCTAGTCTCTATCTGAGGATGTTTCCTTTCCCAGCATTGGCCTCCAACAGCTCCAAATATGCACTTGCAGATTCTACAAAAAGAGAGTTTGAAAACTCTTCTACGAAAAAGAAGGTTCAACTCTGCGAGTAGAATGCACTCATCACAAAGTAGTTTCTGAGAATGCTTCTGTCTAGTTTTTATTTGAAAATATTTCCTTTTCCAGCATAGGCCTCAGAGCGCTCCAAATAAACACTTGCAGATTTTACAAAAGCAGTGTTTCCAAACTGCTCCATCAAAAGGAATGTTCAAGTCTGTGAGTTGAATGCACTCATCACACAGAAGTTTCTGAAAATGCTTCTGTCTAGTTTTTACGTGAAGATATTTCATTTCCCATCATAGGCCTCAAAGCGCTCTAAATATCCTCTTGCAGATTCTACAAAAAGAGTGTTTCAAAACTGCTCTTTCAAAAGTAAGGTTCAAGTCTGTGAGTTGAATGCACTCATCACAAAGAAGTTTCTGAGAATGCTTCTGTGTAGTTGTTATTTGAAGACATTTCCTTTTCCAGCATAGGCCTCAAAGCGCTCGAAATAAACACTTGCAGCTTCTGCAGAAGGAGTGTTTCAAAACTGTTGTATCAAAAGGAACGTTCAAGACTGTGAGTTGAATGCACTCATCACAAAGAAGTTTCTGAGAATGCTTCTGTCTAGTTGTTATTTGAAGACATTTCCTTTTCCAGCCTAGGCCTCAAAGCGCTCGAAATAAACACTTGCAGCTTCTGCAGAAGCAGTGTTTCAAAACTGTTCTATCAAAAGGAACGTTCAAGTCTGTGAGTTGAATGCACTCATCACAAAGAAGTTTCTGAGAATGCTTCTGTCTAGTTGTTATTTGAAGACATTTCCTTTTCCAGCCTAGGCCTCAAAGCGCTCGAAATAAACACTTGCAGATTCTGCAGAAGGAGGGTTTCAAAACTGTTCTATCAAAAGGAACGTTCAAGTCTGTGAGTTGAATGCATTCATCACACAGAAGTTTCTGAGAATGCTTCTGTCTAGTTTTTAGGTGAAGATATTTCATTTCCCAGCATAGGCCTCAAAGCGCTCCAAATATCTACTTGCAGATTCTACAAAAAGAGTGTTTCAAAACTGCTCTATGAAAGGGAAGGTTCAAGCCTTTGAGTTGAATGCACTCATCACACAGAAGTTTCTGAGAATGCTTCTGTGTAGTTGTTATTTGAAGACATTTCCTTTTCCAGCATAGGCCTCAAAGCGCTCGAAATAAACACTTGCAGATACTGCAGAAAGAATGTTTCAAAACTGTTCTATCAAAAGGAATGTTCAAGTCTGTGAGTTGAATGCACTCATCACACAGAAGTTTCTGAGAATGCTTCTGTCTAGTTTTTAAGTGGAGACATTTCATTTCCCAGCATAGGCCTCTCAGCGCTCCAAATATACACTGGCAGATTCCACAAAAAGAGTGTTACAAAACTGCTCTTTCAAAAGAATCGTTCAAGTCTGTGAGTTTAATGCACTCGTCACAAACAAGTTTCTCGGAATGCTTCTGTCTAGTCTCTATCTGAGAATGTTCCCTTTTCCAGCATTGGCCTTCAACAGCTGCAAATATGCACTTGCAGATTCTACAAAAAGAGAGTTTGAAAACTCTTCTATCAAAAAGAAGGTTCAACTCTGCGAGTAGAATGCACTCATCACAAAGAAGTTTCTGAGAATGCTTCTGTCTAGTTTTTATTTGAAGATATTTCCTTTTCCAGCATAGGCCTCAGAGCGCTCCAAATAAATACTTGCAGATTTTACAAAAGGAGTGTTTCCAAACTGCTCTATCAAAAGGAATGTTCAAGTCTGTGAGTTGAATGCACTCATCACACAGAAGTTTCTGAGAATGCTTCTGTCTAGTTTTTAGGTGAAGATATTTCATTTCCCAGCATAGGCCTGAAAGCGCTCCAAATATCCACTTGCAGATTCTACAAAAAGAGTGTTTCCATACTGCTCTTTCAAAAGGAAGGTTCAAGTCTGTGAGTTGAATGCACTCATCACAAAGAAGTTTCTGAGAATGCTTCTGTGTAGTTGTTATTTGAAGACATTTCCTTTTCCAGCATAGGCCTCAAAGCGCTCGAAATAAACACTTGCAGATTCTGCAGAAAGAGTGTTTCAAAACTGTTCTATCAAAAGGAGCGTTCAAGTCTGTGAGTTGAATGCACTCATCACACAGAAGTTTCTGAGAATGCTTCTGTCTAGTTTTCAGGTGAAGATATTTCATTTCCCAGCATAGGCCTCAAAGCGCTCCAAATATCCACTTGCAGGTTCTACAAAAAGAGTGTTTCAAAACTGCTCTTTCAAAAGGAAGGTTCAAGTCTGTGAGTTGAATGCACTCATCACAAAGAAGTTTCTGAGAATGCTTCTGTGTAGTTGTTATTTGAAGACATTTCCTTTTCCAGCGTAGGCCTCAATTCGCTCGAAATGAACAGTTGCAGATTCTGCAGAAAGAGTGTTTCAAAACTGTTCTATCAAAAGGAACGTTCAAGTCTGTGAGTTGAATGCACTTATCACACAGAAGTTTCTGATAATGCTTCTGTCTAGTTTTTAAGTGGAGACATTACATTTCCCAGGATAGGCCTCTCAGCGCTCCAAATATACACTAGCAGATTCCACAAAAAGAGTGTTTCAAAGCTGCTCTTTCAAAAGAATCGTTCAAGTCTGTGAGTTTAATGCAATCGTCACAAACAAGTTTCTCAGAATGCTTCTGTCTAGTCTCTATCTGAGGATGATCCCTTTTCCAGCATTGGCCTACAACAGCTGGAAATATGCACTTGCAGATTCTACAAAAAGAGAGTTTGAAAACTCTTCTATCAAAAAGAAGGTTCAACTCTGCGAGTAGGATGCACTCATCACAAAGAAGTTTCTGAGAATGCTTCTGTCTAGTTTTTATTTGAAGATATTTCCTTTTCCAGCATAGGACTCAGAGCGCTCCAAATAAACACTTGCAGATTTTACAAAAGGAGTGTTTCCAAACTGCTCTATCAAAAGGAATGTTCAAGTCTGTGAGTTGAATGCACTCATCACAAAGAAGTTTCTGAGAATGCTTCTGTGTTGTTGTTATTAGAAGACATTTTCTTTTCCAGCATAGGCCTCAAAGCGCTCGAAATAAACACTTGCAGATTCTGCAGAAGGAGTGTTTCAAAACTGTTCTATCAAAAGGAACGTTCAAGTCTGTGAGTTGAATGCATTCATCACACAGAAGTTTCTGAGAATGTTTCTGTCTAGTTTTTAGGTGAAGATATTTCATTTCCCAGCATAGGCTTCAAAGCGCTCCAAATATCCACTTGCAGATTCTACAAAGAGAGTGTTTCAAAACTGCTCTATCAAAGGAAGATTCAAGTCTGTGAGTTGAATGCACTCATCACAAAGAAGTTTCTGAGAATGCTTCTGAGTAGTTGTTATTTGAAGACATTTCCTTTTCCAGCATAGGCCTCAAAGCCCTCGAAATAAACACTTGCAGATTCTGCAGAAGGAGTGTTTCAAAACTGTTCTATCAAAAGGAACGTTCAAGTCTGTGAGTTGAATGCATTCATCACACAGAAGTTTCTGAGAATGCTTCTGTCTAGTTTTTAGGTGAAGATATTTCATTTCCCAGCATAGGCCTCAAAGCGCTCCAAATATCCACTTGCAGATTCTACCAAAAGTGTGTTTCAAAACTGCTCTTTCAAAAGGAAGCTTCAAGTCTGTGAGTTGAATGCCCTCATCACAAAGAAGTTTCTGAGAATGCCTCTGTGTAGTTGTTATTTGAAGACATTTCCTTTTCCAGCATAGGCCTCAAATCGCTCGAAATGAACACTTGCAGATTCTGCAGAAAGAGTGTTTCAAAACTGTTCTATCAAAAAGAACGTTCAAGTCTGTGAGTTGAATGCACTCATCAGACAGAAGTTTCTGAGAATGCTTCTGTCTAGTTTTTATGTGGAGACATTACATTTCCCAGCATAGGCCTCACAGCGCTCCAAATATACACTAGCAGATACCACAAAAAGAATGTTCCAAAACTGCTCTTTCAAAAGAAACGTTCAAGTCTGTGAGTTGAACGCACTCGTCACAAACAAGTTTCTGGGAATGCTTCTCTCTAGTCTCTATCTGAGGATGTTTCCTTTCCCAGCATTGGCCTCCAACAGCTCCAAATATGCACTTGCAGATTCTACAAAAAGAGAGTTTGAAAACTCTTCTACCAAAAAGAAGGTTCAACTCTGTGAGTAGAATGCACTCATCACAAAGAAGTTTCTGAGAATGCTTCTGTCTAGTTTTTATTTGAAGATATTTCCTTTTCCAGCATAGGCCTCAGAGCGCTCCAAATAAACACTTGCAGATTTTACAAAAGGAGTGTTCCCAAATTGCTCTGTCAAAAGGAATGTTCAAGTCTGTGAGTTGAATGCACTCATCACACAGAAGTTTCTGAGAATGCTTCTGTCTAGTTTTTAGGTGAAGATATTTCATTTCCCAGCATAGGCCTGAAAGCGCTCCAAATATCCACTTGCAGATTCTACAAAAAGAGTGTTTCAAAACTTCTCTTTCAAAAGGAAGGTTCAAGTCTGTGAGTTGAATGCACTCATCCAAAGAAGTTTCTGAGAATGCTTCTGTGTAGTTGTTATTTGAAGACATTTCCTTTTCCAGCGTAGGCCTCAATTCGCTCGAAATGAACACTTGCAGATTCTGCAGAAAGAGTGTTTCAAAACTGTTCTATCAAAAGGAACGTTCAAGTCTGTGAGTTGAATGCACTCATCACAGAGAAGTTTCTGAGAATGCTTCTGTCTAGTTTTTATGTGGAGACATTACATTTCCCAGCATAGGCCTCACAGCGCTCCAAATATACACTAGCAGATTCCACAAATAGAGTGTTCCAAAACTGCTCTTTCAAAAGAAACGTTCAAGTCTGTGAGTTGAATGCACTCGTCACAAACAAGTTTCTCGGAATGCTTCTCTCTAGTCTCTATCTGAGGATGTTTCCTTTCCCAGCATTGGCCTCCAACAGCTCCAAATATGCACTTGCAGATTCTACAAAAAGAGAGTTTGAAAACTCTTCTACCAAAAAGAAGGTTCAACTCTGCGAGTAGAATGCACTCATCACAAAGTAGTTTCTGAGAATGCTTCCGTCTTGTTTTTATTTGAAGATATTTCCTTTTCCAGCATAGGCCTCAGAGCGCTCCAAATAAACACTTGCAGATTTTACAAAAGGAGTGTTTCCAAACTGCTCTATGAAAAGGAATGTGCAAGTCTGTGAGTTGAATGCACTCATCACACAGAAGTTTCTGAGAATGCTTCTGTCTAGTTTTTAGGTGAAGATATTTCATTTCCCAGCATAGGCCTGAAAGCGCTCCAAATATCCACTTGCAGATTCTACAAAAAGAGTGTTTCAAAACTGCTCTTTCAAAAGGAAGGTTCAAGTCTGTGAGTTGAATGCACTCATCACAAAGAAGTTTCTGAGAATGCTTCTGTGTAGTTGTTATTTGAAGACATTTCCTTTTCCAGCATAGGCCTCAAAGCGCTCGAAATAAACACTTGCAGCTTCTGCAGAAGGAGTGTTTCAAAACTGTTCTATCAAAAGGAACGTTCAAGTCTGTGAGTTGAATGCATTCATCACACAGAAGTTTCTGAGAATGCTTCTGTCTAGTTTTTAGGTGAAGATATTTCATTTCCCAGCATAGGCCTCAAAGCGCTCCAAATATCTACTTGCAGATTCTACAAAAAGAGTGTTTCAAAACTCCTCTATCAAAGGGAAGGTTCAAGTCTGTGAGTTGAATGCACTCATCACACAGAAGTTTCTGAGAATGCTTCTGTGTAGTTGTTATTTGAAGACATTTCCTTTTCCAGCCTAGGCCTCAATTCGCTCGAAATGAACAGTTGCAGATTCTGCAGAAAGAGTGTTTCAAAACTGTTCTATCAAAAGGAACGTTCAAGTCTGTGAGTTGAATGCACTCATCACACAGAAGTTTCTGAGAATGCTTCTGTCTTGTTTTCAGGTGGAGACATTACATTTCCCAGCATAGGTCTCACAGCGCTCCAAATATACACGAGCAGATACCACAAAAAGAGTGTTCCAAAACTGCTCTTTCAAAAGAAACGTTCAAGTCTGTGAGTTGAATGCACTCGTCACAAACAAGTTTCTGGGAATGCTTCTCTCTAGTCTCTATCTGAGGATGTTTCCTTTCCCAGCATTGGCCTCCAACAGCTCCAAATATGCACTTGCAGATTCTACAAAAAGAGAGTTTGAAAACTCTTCTACCAAAAAGAAGGTTCAACTCTGCGAGTAGAATGCACTCATCACAAAGTAGTTTCTGAGAATGCTTCTGTCTAGTTTTTATTTGAAAATATTTCCTTTTCCAGCATAGGCCTCAGAGCGCTCCAAATAAACACTTGCAGATTTTACAAAAGCAGTGTTTCCAAACTGCTCCATCAATAGGAATCTTCAAGTCTGTGAGTTGAATGCACTCATCACACAGAAGTTTCTGAAAATGCTTCTGTCTAGTTTTTACGTGAAGATATTTCATTTCCCAGCATAGGCCTCAAAGCGCTCTAAATATCCTCTTGCAGATTCTACAAAAAGAGTGTTTCAAAACTGCTCTTTCAAAAGGAAGGTTCAAGTCTGCGAGTTGAATGCACTCATCACAAAGAAGTTTCTGAGAATGCTTCTGTGTAGTTGTTATTTGAAGACATTTCCTTTTCCAGCATAGGCCTCAAAGCGCTCGAAATAAACACTTGCAGCTTCTGCAGAAGGAGTGTTTCAAAACTGTTGTATCAAAAGGAACGTTCAAGACTGTGAGTTGAATGCACTCATCACAAAGAAGTTTCTGAGAATGCTTCTGTCTAGTTGTTATTTGAAGACATTTCCTTTTCCAGCCTAGGCCTCAAAGCGCTCGAAATAAACACTTGCAGCTTCTGCAGAAGCAGTGTTTCAAAACTGTTCTATCAAAAGGAACGTTCAAGTCTGTGAGTTGAATGCACTCATCACAAAGAAGTTTCTGAGAATGCTTCTGTCTAGTTGTTATTTGAAGACATTTCCTTTTCCAGCCTAGGCCTCAAAGCGCTCGAAATAAACACTTGCAGATTCTGCAGAAGGAGGGTTTCAAAACTGTTCTATCAAAAGGAACGTTCAAGTCTGTGAGTTGAATGCATTCATCACACAGAAGTTTCTGAGAATGCTTCTGTCTAGTTTTTAGGTGAAGATATTTCATTTCCCAGCATAGGCCTCAAAGCGCTCCAAATATCTACTTGCAGATTCTACAAAAAGAGTGTTTCAAAACTGCTCTATGAAAGGGAAGGTTCAAGCCTTTGAGTTGAATGCACTCATCACACAGAAGTTTCTGAGAATGCTTCTGTGTAGTTGTTATTTGAAGACATTTCCTTTTCCAGCATAGGCCTCAAAGCGCTCGAAATAAACACTTGCAGATACTGCAGAAAGAGTGTTTCAAAACTGTTCTATCAAAAGGAATGTTCAAGACTGTGAGTTGAATGCACTCATCACACAGAAGTTTCTGAGAATGCTTCTGTCTAGTTTTTAAGTGGAGACATTTCATTTCCCAGCATAGGCCTCTCAGCGCTCCAAATATACACTGGCAGATTCCACAAAAAGAGTGTTACAAAACTGCTCTTTCAAAAGAATCGTTCAAGTCTGTGAGTTTAATGCACTCGTCACAAACAAGTTTCTCGGAATGCTTCTGTCTAGTCTCTATCTGAGAATGTTCCCTTTTCCAGCATTGGCCTTCAACAGCTGCAAATATGCACTTGCAGATTCTACAAAAAGAGAGTTTGAAAACTCTTCTATCAAAAAGAAGGTTCAGCTCTGCGAGTAGAATGCACTCATCACAAAGAAGTTTCTGAGAATGCTTCTGTCTAGTTTTTATTTGAAGATATTTCCTTTTCCAGCATAGGCCTCAGAGCGCTCCAAATAAATACTTGCAGATTTTACAAAAGGAGTGTTTCCAAACTGCTCTATCAAAAGGAATGTTCAAGTCTGTGAGTTGAATGCACTCATCACACAGAAGTTTCTGAGAATGCTTCTGTCTAGTTTTTAGGTGAAGATATTTCATTTCCCAGCATAGGCCTGAAAGCGCTCCAAATATCCACTTGCAGATTCTACAAAAAGAGTGTTTCCATACTGCTCTTTCAAAAGGAAGGTTCAAGTCTGTGAGTTGAATGCACTCATCACAAAGAAGTTTCTGAGAATGCTTCTGTGTAGTTGTTATTTGAAGACATTTCCTTTTCCAGCATAGGCCTCAAAGCGCTCGAAATAAACACTTGCAGATTCTGCAGAAAGAGTGTTTCAAAACTGTTCTATCAAAAGGAGCGTTCAAGTCTGTGAGTTGAATGCACTCATCACACAGAAGTTTCTGAGAATGCTTCTGTCTAGTTTTCAGGTGAAGATATTTCATTTCCCAGCATAGGCCTCAAAGCGCTCCAAATATCCACTTGCAGGTTCTACAAAAAGAGTGTTTCAAAACTGCTCTTTCAAAAGGAAGGTTCAAGTCTGTGAGTTGAATGCACTCATCACAAAGAAGTTTCTGAGAATGCTTCTGTGTAGTTGTTATTTGAAGACATTTCCTTTTCCAGCGTAGGCCTCAATTCGCTCGAAATGAACAGTTGCAGATTCTGCAGAAAGAGTGTTTCAAAACTGTTCTATCAAAAGGAACGTTCAAGTCTGTGAGTTGAATGCACTCATCACACAGAAGTTTCTGATAATGCTTCTGTCTAGTTTTTAAGTGGAGACATTACATTTCCCAGGATAGGCCTCTCAGCGCTCCAAATATACACTAGCAGATTCCACAAAAAGAGTGTTTCAAAGCTGCTCTTTCAAAAGAATCGTTCAAGTCTGTGAGTTTAATGCAATCGTCACAAACAAGTTTCTCGGAATGCTTCTGTCTAGTCTCTATCTGAGGATGATCCCTTTTCCAGCATTGGCCTACAACAGCTGGAAATATGCACTTGCAGATTCTACAAAAAGAGAGTTTGAAAACTCTTCTATCAAAAAGAAGGTTCAACTCTGCGAGTAGGATGCACTCATCACAAAGAAGTTTCTGAGAATGCTTCTGTCTAGTTTTTATTTGAAGATATTTCCTTTTCCAGCATAGGACTCAGAGCGCTCCAAATAAACACTTGCAGATTTTACAAAAGGAGTGTTTCCAAACTGCTCTATCAAAAGGAATGTTCAAGTCTGTGAGTTGAATGCACTCATCACAAAGAAGTTTCTGAGAATGCTTCTGTGTTGTTGTTATTAGAAGACATTTTCTTTTCCAGCATAGGCCTCAAAGCGCTCGAAATAAACACTTGCAGATTCTGCAGAAGGAGTGTTTCAAAACTGTTCTATCAAAAGGAACGTTCAAGTCTGTGAGTTGAATGCATTCATCACACAGAAGTTTCTGAGAATGCTTCTGTCTAGTTTTTAGGTGAAGATATTTCATTTCCCAGCATAGGCTTCAAAGCGCTCCAAATATCCACTTGCAGATTCTACAAAGAGAGTGTTTCAAAACTGCTCTATCAAAGGAAGATTCAAGTCTGTGAGTTGAATGCACTCATCACAAAGAAGTTTCTGAGAATGCTTCTGAGTAGTTGTTATTTGAAGACATTTCCTTTTCCAGCATAGGCCTCAAAGCCCTCGAAATAAACACTTGCAGATTCTGCAGAAGGAGTGTTTCAAAACTGTTCTATCAAAAGGAACGTTCAAGTCTGTGAGTTGAATGCATTCATCACACAGAAGTTTCTGAGAATGCTTCTGTCTAGTTTTTAGGTGAAGATATTTCATTTCCCAGCATAGGCCTCAAAGCGCTCCAAATATCCACTTGCAGATTCTACCAAAAGTGTGTTTCAAAACTGCTCTTTCAAAAGGAAGCTTCAAGTCTGTGAGTTGAATGCCCTCATCACAAAGAAGTTTCTGAGAATGCCTCTGTGTAGTTGTTATTTGAAGACATTTCCTTTTCCAGCATAGGCCTCAAATCGCTCGAAATGAACACTTGCAGATTCTGCAGAAAGAGTGTTTCAAAACTGTTCTATCAAAAAGAACGTTCAAGTCTGTGAGTTGAATGCACTCATCAGACAGAAGTTTCTGAGAATGCTTCTGTCTAGTTTTTATGTGGAGACATTACATTTCCCAGCATAGGCCTCACAGCGCTCCAAATATACACTAGCAGATACCACAAAAAGAATGTTCCAAAACTGCTCTTTCAAAAGAAACGTTCAAGTCTGTGAGTTGAACGCACTCGTCACAAACAAGTTTCTGGGAATGCTTCTCTCTAGTCTCTATCTGAGGATGTTTCCTTTCCCAGCATTGGCCTCCAACAGCTCCAAATATGCACTTGCAGATTCTACAAAAAGAGAGTTTGAAAACTCTTCCACCAAAAAGAAGGTTCAACTCTGTGAGTAGAATGCACTCATCACAAAGAAGTTTCTGAGAATGCTTCTGTCTAGTTTTTATTTGAAGATATTTCCTTTTCCAGCATAGGCCTCAGAGCGCTCCAAATAAACACTTGCAGATTTTACAAAAGGAGTGTTCCCAAATTGCTCTATGAAAAGGAATGTCCAAGTCTGTGAGTTGAATGCACTCATCACACAGAAGTTTCTGAGAATGCTTCTGTCTAGTTTTTAGGTGAAGATATTTCATTTCCCAGCATAGGCCTGAAAGCGCTCCAAATATCCACTTGCAGATTCTACAAAAAGAGTGTTTCAAAACTGCTCTTTCAAAAGGAAGGTTGAAATCTGTGAGTTGAATGCACTCATCACAAAGAAGTTTCTGAGAATGCTTCTGTGTAGTTGTTATTTGAGGACATTTCCTTTTCCAGCATAGGCCTCAAATCGCTCGAAATAAACACTTGCAGATTCTGCAGAAAGAGTGTTTCAAAACTGTTCTATCAAAAGGAACGTTCAAGTCTGTGAGTTGAACGCACTCATCACACAGAAGTTTCTGAGAATGCTTCTCTCTAGTTTTTAAGTGGAGACATTACATTTCCCAGCGTAGGCCTCACAGCGCTCCAAATATACACTAGCAGATTCCACAAAAAGAGTGTTCCAAAACTGCTCTTTCAAAAGTAACGTTCAAGTCTGTGAGTTGAATACACTCGTCACAAACAAGTTTCTGGGAATGCTTGTCTCTAGTCTCTATCTGAGGATGTTTCCTTTCCAAGCATTGGCCCCCAACAGCTCCAAATATGCACTTGCAGATTCTACAAAAAGAGAGTTTGAAAACTCTTCTACCAAAAAGAAGGTTCAACTCTGCGAGTAGAATGCACTCATCACAAAGTAGTTTCTGAGAATGCTTCCGTCTAGTTTTTATTTGAAGATATTTCCTTTTCCTCCATAGGCCTCAGAGCGCTCCAAGCAAACACTTGCAGATTTTTCAAAAGGAGTGTTTCCAAACTGCTCTATCAAAAGGAATGTTCAAGTCTGTGAGTTGAATGTACTCATCACACAGAAGTTTCTGAGAATGCTTCTGTCTAGTTTTTAGGTGAAGATATTTCATTTCCCAGCATAGGCCTCAAAGTGCTCCAAATATCCACTTGCAGGTTCTACAAAAAGTGTGTTTCAAAACTGCTCTTTCAAAAGGAAGGTTCAAGTCTGTGAGTTGAATGCACTCATCACACAGAAGTTTCTGAGAATGCTTCTGTCTAGTTTTTAAGTGGAGACATTACAATTCCCAGCATAGGCCTCTCAGCGCTCCAAATATACAATAGCAGATTCCACAAAAAGAGTGTTACAAAGCTGCTCTTTCAAAAGAATCGTTCAAGTCTGTGAGTTTAATGCACTCGTCGCAAACAAGTTTCTCGGAATGCTTCTGTCTAGTCTCTATCTGAGGATGTTCCCTTTTCCAGCATTGGCCTACAAAAGCTGCAAATATGCACTTGCAGATTCTACAAAAAGAGGGTTTGAAAACTCTTCTATCAAAAAGAAGGTTCAACTCTGTGCGTAGAATGCACTCATCACAAGGAAGTTTCTGAGAATGCTTCTGTCTAGTTTTTATTTGAAGATATTTCCTTTTCCAGCATAGGCCTCAGAGCGCTCCAAATAAACACTTGCAGATTTTACAAAAGGAGTGTCTCCAAACTGCTCTATCAAAAGGAATGTTCAAGTCTGTGAGTTGAATGCACTCATCACACAGAAGTTTCTGAGAATGCTTCTGTCTAGTTTTTACGTGAAGATATTTCATTTCCCAGCATAGGCCTCAAAGCGCTCTAAATATCCTGTTGCAGATTCTACAAAAAGAGTGTTTCAAAACTGCTCTTTCAAAAGGAAGGTTCAAGTCTGTGAGTTGAATGCACTCATCACAAAGAAGTTTCTGAGAATGCTTCTGTGTAGTTGTTATTTGAAGACATTTCCTTTTCCAGCATAGGCCTCAAAGCGCTCGAAATAAACACTTGCAGCTTCTGCAGAAGGAGTGTTTCAAAACTGTTCTATCAAAAGGAACGTTCAAGTCTGTGAGTTGAATGCATTCATCACACAGAAGTTTCTGAGAATGCTTCTGTCTAGTTTTTAGGTGAAGATATTTCATTTCCCAGCATAGGCCTCAAAGCGCTCCAAATATCTACTTGCAGATTCTACAAAAAGAGTGTTTCAAAACTCCTCTATCAAAGGGAAGGTTCAAGTCTGTGAGTTGAATGCACTCATCACACAGAAGTTTCTGAGAATGCTTCTGTGTAGTTGTTATTTGAAGACATTTCCTTTTCCAGCATAGGCCTCAAAGCGCTCGAAATAAACACTTGCAGATTCTGCAGAAAGAGTGTTTCAAAACTGTTCTATCAAAAGGAGCGTTCAAGTCTGTGAGTTGAATGCATTCATCACACAGAAGTTTCTGAGAATGCTTCTGTCTAGTTTTTAGGTGAAGATATTTCATTTCCCAGCATAGGCCTCAAAGCGCTCCAAATATCTACTTGCAGATTCTACAAAAAGAGTGTTTCAAAACTGCTCTATCAAAGGGTAGGTTCAAGTCTGTGAGTTGAATGCACTCATCACACAGAAGTTTCTGAGAATGCTTCTGTGTAGTTGTTATTTGAAGACATTTCCTTTTCCAGCATAGACCTCAAAGCGCTCGAAATAAACACTTGCAGATTCTGCAGAAAGAGTGTTTCAAAACTGTTCTATCAAATGGAGCGTTCAAGTCTGTGAGTTGAATGTACTCATCACACAGAAGTTTCTGAGAATGCTTCTGTCTAGTTTTTAGGTGAAGATATTTCATTTCCCAGCATAGGCCTCAAAGCGCTCCAAATATCCACTTGCAGAATCAACAAAAAGTGTGTTTCAAAACTGCTCTTTCAAAAGGAAGGTTCAAGTCTGTGAGTTGAATGCACTCATCACAAAGAAGTTTCTGAGAATGCTTCTGTGTAGTTGTTATTTGAAGACATTTCCTTTTCCAGCGTAGGCCTCAATTCGCTCGAAATGAACAGTTGCAGATTCTGCAGAAAGAGTGTTTCAAAACTGTTCTATCAAAAGGAACGTTCAAGTCTGTGAGTTGAATGCACTCATCACACAGAAGTTTCTGAGAATGCTTCTGTCTAGTTTTTAAGTGGAGACAATACATTTCCCAGCATAGGCCTCTCAGCGCTCCAAATATACACTAGCAGATTCCACAAAAAGAGTGTTACAAAACTGCTCTTTCAAAAGAATCGTTCAAGTCTGTGAGTTTAATGCACTCGTCACAAACAAGTTTCTCGGAATGCTTCTCTCTAGTCTCTATCTGAGGATGTTCCCTTTTCCAGCATTGGCCTACAACAGCTGCAAATATGCACTTGCAGATTCTACAAAAAGAGAGTTTGAATACTCTTCTATCAAAAAGAAGGTTCAACTCTGCGAGTAGAATGCACTCATCACAAAGAAGTTTCTGAGAATGCTTCTGTCTAGTTTTTATTTGAAGATATTTCCTTTTCCAGCATAGGCCTCAGAGCGCTCCAAATAAACACTTGCAGATTTTACAAAAGGAGTGTTTCCAAACTGCTCTATCAAAAGGAATGTTCAAGTCTGTGAGTTGAATGCACTCATCACACAGAAGTTTCTGAGAATGCTTCTGTCTAGTTTTTAGGTGAAGATATTTCATTTCCCAGCATAGGCCTGAAAGCGCTCTAAGTATCCTCTTGCAGATTCTACAAAAAGAGTGTTCCAAACTGCTCTTTCAAAAGGAAGGTTCAAGTCTGTGAGTTGAATGCACTCATCACAAAGAAGTTTCTGAGAATGCTTCTGTGTAGTTGTTATTTGAAGACATTTCCATTTCCAGCCTAGGCCTCAAAGCGCTCGAAATAAACACTTGCAGATTCTGCAGAAGGAGGGTTTCAAAACTGTTCTATCAAAAGGAACGTTCAAGTCTGTGAGTTGAATGCATTCATCACACAGAAGTTTCTGAGAATGCTTCCGTCTAGTTTTTAGGTGAAGATATTTCATTTCCCAGCATAGGCCTCAAAGCGCTCCAAATATCTACTTGCAGATTCTACAAAAAGAGTGTTTCAAAACTGCTCTATGTAAGGGAAAGTTCAAGCCTTTGAGTTGAATGCACTCATCACACAGAAGTTTCTGAGAATGCTTCTGTGTAGTTGTTATTTGAAGACATTTCCTTTTCCAGCATAGGCCTCAAAGCGCTCCAAATAAACACTTGCAGATTCTGCAGAAAGAGTGTTTCAAAACTGTTTTATCAAAAGGAATGTTCAAGTCTGTGAGTTGAATGCACTCATCAAACAGAAGTTTCTGAGAATGCTTCTGTCTAGTTTTTAGGTGAAGATATTTCATTTCCCAGCATAGGCCTTAAAGCGCTCCAAATATCCACTTGCAGATTCTACAAAAAGTGTGTTTCAAAACTGCTCTTTCAAAAGGAAGGTTCAAGTCTGTGAGTTGAATGCCCTCATCACAAAGAAGTTTCTGAGAATGCCTCTGTGTAGTTGTTATTTGAAGACATTTCCTTTTCCAGCATAGGCCTCAAATCGCTCGAAATGAACACTTGCAGATTCTGCAGAAAGAGTGTTTCAAAACTGTTCTATCAAAAAGAACGTTCAAGTCTGTGAGTTGAATGCACTCATCAGACAGAAGTTTCTGAGAATGCTTCTGTCTAGTTTTTATGTGGAGACATTACATTTCCCAGCATAGGCCTCACAGCGCTCCAAATATACACTAGCAGATACCACAAAAAGAATGTTCCAAAACTGCTCTTTCAAAAGAAACGTTCAAGTCTGTGAGTTGAACGCACTCGTCACAAACAAGTTTCTGGGAATGCTTCTCTCTAGTCTCTATCTGAGGATGTTTCCTTTCCCAGCATTGGCCTCCAACAGCTCCAAATATGCACTTGCAGATTCTACAAAAAGAGAGTTTGAAAACTCTTCTACCAAAAAGAAGGTTCAACTCTGTGAGTAGAATGCACTCATCACAAAGAAGTTTCTGAGAATGCTTCTGTCTAGTTTTTATTTGAAGATATTTCCTTTTCCAGCATAGGCCTCAGAGCGCTCCAAATAAACACTTGCAGATTTTACAAAAGGAGTGTTCCCAAATTGCTCTGTCAAAAGGAATGTTCAAGTCTGTGAGTTGAATGCACTCATCACACAGAAGTTTCTGAGAATGCTTCTGTCTAGTTTTTAGGTGAAGATATTTCATTTCCCAGCATAGGCCTGAAAGCGCTCCAAATATCCACTTGCAGATTCTACAAAAAGAGTGTTTCAAAACTTCTCTTTCAAAAGGAAGGTTCAAGTCTGTGAGTTGAATGCACTCATCCAAAGAAGTTTCTGAGAATGCTTCTGTGTAGTTGTTATTTGAAGACATTTCCTTTTCCAGCGTAGGCCTCAATTCGCTCGAAATGAACACTTGCAGATTCTGCAGAAAGAGTGTTTCAAAACTGTTCTATCAAAAGGAACGTTCAAGTCTGTGAGTTGAATGCACTCATCACAGAGAAGTTTCTGAGAATGCTTCTGTCTAGTTTTTATGTGGAGACATTACATTTCCCAGCATAGGCCTCACAGCGCTCCAAATATACACTAGCAGATTCCACAAATAGAGTGTTCCAAAACTGCTCTTTCAAAAGAAACGTTCAAGTCTGTGAGTTGAATGCACTCGTCACAAACAAGTTTCTCGGAATGCTTCTCTCTAGTCTCTATCTGAGGATGTTTCCTTTCCCAGCATTGGCCTCCAACAGCTCCAAATATGCACTTGCAGATTCTACAAAAAGAGGGTTTGAAAACTCTTCTACCAAAAAGAAGGTTCAACTCTGCGAGTAGAATGCACTCATCACAAAGTAGTTTCTGAGAATGCTTCCGTCTTGTTTTTATTTGAAGATATTTCCTTTTCCAGCATAGGCCTCAGAGCGCTCCAAATAAACACTTGCAGATTTTACAAAAGGAGTGTTTCCAAACTGCTCTATGAAAAGGAATGTCCAAGTCTGTGAGTTGAATGCACTCATCACACAGAAGTTTCTGAGAATGCTTCTGTCTAGTTTTTAGGTGAAGATATTTCATTTCCCAGCATAGGCCTGAAAGCGCTCCAAATATCCACTTGCAGATTCTACAAAAAGAGTGTTTCAAAACTGCTCTTTCAAAAGGAAGGTTGAAATCTGTGAGTTGAATGCACTCATCACAAAGAAGTTTCTGAGAATGCTTCTGTGTAGTTGTTATTTGAGGACATTTCCTTTTCCAGCATAGGCCTCAAATCGCTCGAAATAAACACTTGCAGATTCTGCAGAAAGAGTGTTTCAAAACTGTTCTATCAAAAGGAACGTTCAAGTCTGTGAGTTGGACGCACTCATCACACAGAAGTTTCTGAGAATGCTTCTGTCTAGTTTTTAAGTGGAGACATTACATTTCCCAGCGTAGGCCTCACAGCGCTCCAAATATACACTAGCAGATTCCACAAAAAGAGTGTTCCAAAACTGCTCTTTCAAAAGTAACGTTCAAGTCTGTGAGTTGAATACACTCGTCACAAACAAGTTTCTGGGAATGCTTCTCTCTAGTCTCTATCTGAGGATGTTTCCTTTCCAAGCATTGGCCCCCAACAGCTCCAAATATGCACTTGCAGATTGTACAAAAAGAGAGTTTGAAAACTCTTCTACCAAAAAGAAGGTTCAACTCTGCGAGTAGAATGCACTCATCACAAAGAAGTTTCTGAGAATGCTTCTGTCTAGTTTTTATTTGAAGATATTTCCTTTTCCAGCATAGGCCTCAGAGCGCTCCAAATAAACACTTGCAGATTTTACAAAAGGAGTGTTTCCAAACTGCTCTATCAAAAGGAATGTTCAAGTCTGTGAGTTGAATGCACTCATCACACAGAAGTTTCTGAGAATGCTTCTGTCTAGTTTTTAGGTGAAGATATTTCATTTCCCAGCATAGGCCTGAAAGCGCTCTAAGTATCCTCTTGCAGATTCTACAAAAAGAGTGTTCCAAACTGCTCTTTCAAAAGGAAGGTTCAAGTCTGTGAGTTGAATGCACTCATCACAAAGAAGTTTCTGAGAATGCTTCTGTGTAGTTGTTATTTGAAGACATTTCCATTTCCAGCCTAGGCCTCAAAGCGCTCGAAATAAACACTTGCAGATTCTGCAGAAGGAGGGTTTCAAAACTGTTCTATCAAAAGGAACGTTCAAGTCTGTGAGTTGAATGCATTCATCACACAGAAGTTTCTGAGAATGCTTCCGTCTAGTTTTTAGGTGAAGATATTTCATTTCCCAGCATAGGCCTCAAAGCGCTCCAAATATCTACTTGCAGATTCTACAAAAAGAGTGTTTCAAAACTGCTCTATGTAAGGGAAAGTTCAAGCCTTTGAGTTGAATGCACTCATCACACAGAAGTTTCTGAGAATGCTTCTGTGTAGTTGTTATTTGAAGACATTTCCTTTTCCAGCATAGGCCTCAAAGCGCTCCAAATAAACACTTGCAGATTCTGCAGAAAGAGTGTTTCAAAACTGTTTTATCAAAAGGAATGTTCAAGTCTGTGAGTTGAATGCACTCATCAAACAGAAGTTTCTGAGAATGCTTCTGTCTAGTTTTTAGGTGAAGATATTTCATTTCCCAGCATAGGCCTTAAAGCGCTCCAAATATCCACTTGCAGATTCTACAAAAAGTGTGTTTCAAAACTGCTCTTTCAAAAGGAAGGTTCAAGTCTGTGAGTTGAATGCCCTCATCACAAAGAAGTTTCTGAGAATGCCTCTGTGTAGTTGTTATTTGAAGACATTTCCTTTTCCAGCATAGGCCTCAAATCGCTCGAAATGAACACTTGCAGATTCTGCAGAAAGAGTGTTTCAAAACTGTTCTATCAAAAAGAACGTTCAAGTCTGTGAGTTGAATGCACTCATCAGACAGAAGTTTCTGAGAATGCTTCTGTCTAGTTTTTATGTGGAGACATTACATTTCCCAGCATAGGCCTCACAGCGCTCCAAATATACACTAGCAGATACCACAAAAAGAATGTTCCAAAACTGCTCTTTCAAAAGAAACGTTCAAGTCTGTGAGTTGAACGCACTCGTCACAAACAAGTTTCTGGGAATGCTTCTCTCTAGTCTCTATCTGAGGATGTTTCCTTTCCCAGCATTGGCCTCCAACAGCTCCAAATATGCACTTGCAGATTCTACAAAAAGAGAGTTTGAAAACTCTTCTACCAAAAAGAAGGTTCAACTCTGTGAGTAGAATGCACTCATCACAAAGAAGTTTCTGAGAATGCTTCTGTCTAGTTTTTATTTGAAGATATTTCCTTTTCCAGCATAGGCCTCAGAGCGCTCCAAATAAACACTTGCAGATTTTACAAAAGGAGTGTTCCCAAATTGCTCTGTCAAAAGGAATGTTCAAGTCTGTGAGTTGAATGCACTCATCACACAGAAGTTTCTGAGAATGCTTCTGTCTAGTTTTTAGGTGAAGATATTTCATTTCCCAGCATAGGCCTGAAAGCGCTCCAAATATCCACTTGCAGATTCTACAAAAAGAGTGTTTCAAAACTTCTCTTTCAAAAGGAAGGTTCAAGTCTGTGAGTTGAATGCACTCATCCAAAGAAGTTTCTGAGAATGCTTCTGTGTAGTTGTTATTTGAAGACATTTCCTTTTCCAGCGTAGGCCTCAATTCGCTCGAAATGAACACTTGCAGATTCTGCAGAAAGAGTGTTTCAAAACTGTTCTATCAAAAGGAACGTTCAAGTCTGTGAGTTGAATGCACTCATCACAGAGAAGTTTCTGAGAATGCTTCTGTCTAGTTTTTATGTGGAGACATTACATTTCCCAGCATAGGCCTCACAGCGCTCCAAATATACACTAGCAGATTCCACAAATAGAGTGTTCCAAAACTGCTCTTTCAAAAGAAACGTTCAAGTCTGTGAGTTGAATGCACTCGTCACAAACAAGTTTCTCGGAATGCTTCTCTCTAGTCTCTATCTGAGGATGTTTCCTTTCCCAGCATTGGCCTCCAACAGCTCCAAATATGCACTTGCAGATTCTACAAAAAGAGGGTTTGAAAACTCTTCTACCAAAAAGAAGGTTCAACTCTGCGAGTAGAATGCACTCATCACAAAGTAGTTTCTGAGAATGCTTCCGTCTTGTTTTTATTTGAAGATATTTCCTTTTCCAGCATAGGCCTCAGAGCGCTCCAAATAAACACTTGCAGATTTTACAAAAGGAGTGTTTCCAAACTGCTCTATGAAAAGGAATGTCCAAGTCTGTGAGTTGAATGCACTCATCACACAGAAGTTTCTGAGAATGCTTCTGTCTAGTTTTTAGGTGAAGATATTTCATTTCCCAGCATAGGCCTGAAAGCGCTCCAAATATCCACTTGCAGATTCTACAAAAAGAGTGTTTCAAAACTGCTCTTTCAAAAGGAAGGTTGAAATCTGTGAGTTGAATGCACTCATCACAAAGAAGTTTCGGAGAATGCTTCTGTGTAGTTGTTATTTGAGGACATTTCCTTTTCCAGCATAGGCCTCAAATCGCTCGAAATAAACACTTGCAGATTCTGCAGAAAGAGTGTTTCAAAACTGTTCTATCAAAAGGAACGTTCAAGTCTGTGAGTTGGACGCACTCATCACACAGAAGTTTCTGAGAATGCTTCTGTCTAGTTTTTAAGTGGAGACATTACATTTCCCAGCGTAGGCCTCACAGCGCTCCAAATATACACTAGCAGATTCCACAAAAAGAGTGTTCCAAAACTGCTCTTTCAAAAGTAACGTTCAAGTCTGTGAGTTGAATACACTCGTCACAAACAAGTTTCTGGGAATGCTTCTCTCTAGTCTCTATCTGAGGATGTTTCCTTTCCAAGCATTGGCCCCCAACAGCTCCAAATATGCACTTGCAGATTGTACAAAAAGAGAGTTTGAAAACTCTTCTACCAAAAAGAAGGTTCAACTCTGCGAGTAGAATGCACTCATCACAAAGTAGTTTCTGAGAATGCTTCCGTCTAGTTTTTATTTGAAGATATTTCCTTTTCCTCCATAGGCCTCAGAGCGCTCCAAGCAAACACTTGCAGATTTTTCAAAAGGAGTGTTTCCAAACTGCTCTATCAAAAGGAATGTTCAAGTCTGTGAGTTGAATGTACTCATCACACAGAAGTTTCTGAGAATGCTTCTGTCTAGTTTTTAGGTGAAGATATTTCATTTCCCAGCATAGGCCTCAAAGTGCTCCAAATATCCACTTGCAGGTTCTACAAAAAGTGTGTTTCAAAACTGCTCTTTCAAAAGGAAGGTTCAAGTCTGTGAGTTGAATGCACTCATCACACAGAAGTTTCTGAGAATGCTTCTGTCTAGTTTTTAAGTGGAGACATTACAATTCCCAGCATAGGCCTCTCAGCGCTCCAAATATACAATAGCAGATTCCACAAAAAGAGTGTTACAAAGCTGCTCTTTCAAAAGAATCGTTCAAGTCTGTGAGTTTAATGCACTCGTCGCAAACAAGTTTCTCGGAATGCTTCTGTCTAGTCTCTATCTGAGGATGTTCCCTTTTCCAGCATTGGCCTACAAAAGCTGCAAATATGCACTTGCAGATTCTACAAAAAGAGGGTTTGAAAACTCTTGTATCAAAAAGAAGGTTCAACTCTGTGCGTAGAATGCACTCATCACAAGGAAGTTTCTGAGAATGCTTCTGTCTAGTTTTTATTTGAAGATATTTCCTTTTCCAGCATAGGCCTCAGAGCGCTCCAAATAAACACTTGCAGATTTTACAAAAGGAGTGTCTCCAAACTGCTCTATCAAAAGGAATGTTCAAGTCTGTGAGTTGAATGCACTCATCACACAGAAGTTTCTGAGAATGCTTCTGTCTAGTTTTTACGTGAAGATATTTCATTTCCCAGCGTAGGCCTCAAAGCGCTCTAAATATCCTGTTGCAGATTCTACAAAAAGAGTGTTTCAAAACTGCTCTTTCAAAAGGAAGGTTCAAGTCTGTGAGTTGAATGCACTCATCACAAAGAAGTTTCTGAGAATGCTTCTGTGTAGTTGTTATTTGAAGACATTTCCTTTTCCAGCATAGGCCTCAAAGCGCTCGAAATAAACACTTGCAGCTTCTGCAGAAGGAGTGTTTCAAAACTGTTCTATCAAAAGGAACGTTCAAGTCTGTGAGTTGAATGCATTCATCACACAGAAGTTTCTGAGAATGCTTCTGTCTAGTTTTTAGGTGAAGATATTTCATTTCCCAGCATAGGCCTCAAAGCGCTCCAAATATCTACTTGCAAATTCTACAAAAAGAGTGTTTCAAAACTGCTCTATCAAAGGGAAGGTTCAAGTCTGTGAGTTGAATGCACTCATCACACAGAAGTTTCTGAGAATGCTTCTGTGTAGTTGTTATTTGAAGACATTTCCTTTTCCAGCATAGGCCTCAAAGCGCTCGAAATAAACACTTGCAGATTCTGCAGAAAGAGTGTTTCAAAACTGTTCTATCAAAAGGAGCGTTCAAGTCTGTGAGTTGAATGTACTCATCACACAGAAGTTTCTGAGAATGCTTCTGTCTAGTTTTTAGGTGAAGATATTTCATTTCCCAGCAGAGGCCTCAAAGCGCTCCAAATATCCACTTGCAGAATCAACAAAAAGTGTGTTTCAAAACTGCTCTTTCAAAAGGAAGGTTCAAGTCTGTGAGTTGAATGCACTCATCACAAAGAAGTTTCTGAGAATGCTTCTGTGTAGTTGTTATTTGAAGACATTTCCTTTTCCAGCGTAGGCCTCAATTCGCACGAAATGAACAGTTGCAGATTCTGCAGAAAGAGTGTTTCAAAACTGTTGTATCAAAAGGAACGTTCAAGTCTGTGAGTTGAATGCACTCATCACACAGAAGTTTCTGAGAATGCTTCTGTCTACTTTTTAAGTGGAGACATTACATTTCCCAGCATAGGCCTCTCAGCGCTCCAAATATACACTAGCAGATTCCACAAAAAGAGTGTTACAAAACTGCTCTTTCAAAAGAATTGTTCAAGTCTGTGAGTTTAATGCACTCGTCACAAACAAGTTTCTCGGAATGCTTCTGTCTAGTCTCTATCTGAGGATGTTCCCTTTTCCAGCATTGGCCTACAACAGCTGCAAATATGCACTTGCAGATTCTACAAAAAGAGAGTTTGAAAACTCTTCTATGAAAAAGAAGGTTCAACTCTGCGAGTAGAATGCACTCATCACAAAGAAGTTTCTGAGAATGCTTCTGTCTAGTTTTTAGGTGAAGATATTTCATTTCCCAGCATAGGCCTCAAAGCGCTCCAAATATCCACTTGCAGATTCTACAAAAAGTGTGTTTCAAAACTGCTCTTTCAAAAGGAAGGTTCAAGTCTGTGAGTTGAATGCACTCATCACAAAGAAGTTTCTGAGAATGCTTCTGTGTAGTTGTTATTTGAAGACATTTCCTTTTCCAGCATAGGCCTCAAATCGCTCGAAATGAACACTTGCAGATTCTGCAGAAAGAGTGTTTCAAAACTGTTCTATCAAAAGGAACGTTCAAGTCTGTGAGTTGAATGCACTCATCACACAGAAGTTTCTGAGAATGCTTCTGTCTAGTTTTCAGGTGGAGACATTTCATTTCCCAGCATAGGCCTCACAGCGCTCCAAATATACACGAGCAGATACCACAAAAAGAGTGTTCCAAAACTGCTCTTTCAAAAGAAACGTTCAAGTCTGTGAGTTGAATGCACTCGTCACAAACAAGTTTCTGGGAATGCTTCTCTCTAGTCTCTATCTGAGGATGTTTCCTTTCCCAGCATTGGCCTCCAACAGCTCCAAATATGCACTTGCAGATTCTACAAAAAGAGAGCTTGAAAACTCTTCTACCAAAAAGAAGGTTCAACTCTGCGAGTAGAATGCACTCATCACAAAGTAGTTTCTGAGAATGCTTCTGTCTAGTTTTTATTTGAAAATATTTCCTTTTCCAGCATAGGCCTCAGAGCGCTCCAAATAAACACTTGCAGATTTTACAAAAGCAGTGTTTCCAAACTGCTCCATCAAAAGGAATGTTCAAGTCTGTGAGTTGAATGCACTCATCACACAGAAGTTTCTGAAAATGCTTCTGTCTAGTTTTTACGTGAAGATATTTCATTTCCCAGCATAGGCCTCAAAGCGCTCTAAATATCCTCTTGCATATTCTACAAAAAGAGTGTTTCAAAACTGCTCTTTCAAAAGGAAGGTTCAAGTCTGTGAGTTGAATGCACTCATCACAAAGAAGTTTCTGAGAATGCTTCTGTGTAGTTGTTATTTGAAGACATTTCCTTTTCCAGCATAGGCCTCAAAGCGCTCGAAATAAACACTTGCAGCTTCTGCAGAAGGAGTGTTTCAAAACTGTTCTATCAAAAGGAACGTTCAAGTCTGTGAGTTGAATGCACTCATCACAAAGAAGTTTCTGAGAATGCTTCTGTCTAGTTGTTATTTGAAGACATTTCCTTTTCCAGCCTAGGCCTCAAAGCGCTCGAAATAAACACTTGCAGCTTCTGCAGAAGGAGTGTTTCAAAACTGTTCTATCAAAAGGAACGTTCAAGTCTGTGAGTTGAATGCATTCATCACACAGAAGTTTCTGAGAATGCTTCTGTCTAGTTTTTAGGTGAAGATATTTCATTTCCCAGCATAGGCCTCAAAGCGCTCCAAATATCTACTTGCAGATTCTACAAAAAGAGTGTTTCAAAACTGCTCTATCAAAGGGAAGGTTCAAGTCTGTGAGTTGAATGCACTCATCACACAGAAGTTTCTGAGAATGCTTCTGTGTAGTTGTTATTTGAAGACATTTCCTTTTCCAGCATAGGCCTCAAAGCGCTCGAAATAAACACTTGCAGATTCTGCAGAAAGAGTGTTTCAAAACTGTTCTATCAAATGGAGCGTTCAAGTCTGTGAGTTGAATGTACTCATCACACAGAAGTTTCTGAGAATGCTTCTGTCTAGTTTTTAGGTGAAGATATTTCATTTCCCAGCATAGGCCTCAAAGCGCTCCAAATATCCACTTGCAGAATCAACAAAAAGTGTGTTTCAAAACTGCTCTTTCAAAAGGAAGGTTCAAGTCTGTGAGTTGAATGCACTCATCACAAAGAAGTTTCTGAGAATGCTTCTGTGTAGTTGTTATTTGAAGACATTTCCTTTTCCAGCGTAGGCCTCAATTCGCTCGAAATGAACAGTTGCAGATTCTGCAGAAAGAGTGTTTCAAAACTGTTCTATCAAAAGGAACGTTCAAGTCTGTGAGTTGAATGCACTCATCACACAGAAGTTTCTGAGAATGCTTCTGTCTAGTTTTTAAGTGGAGACATTACATTTCCCAGCATAGGCCTCTCAGCGCTCCAAATATACACTAGCAGATTCCACAAAAAGAGTGTTACAAAACTGCTCTTTCAAAAGAATCGTTCAAGTCTGTGAGTTTAATGCACTCGTCACAAACAAGTTTCTCGGAATGCTTCTGTCTAGTCTCTATCTGAGGATGTTCCCTTTTCCAGCATTGGCCTACAACAGCTGCAAATATGCACTTGCAGATTCTACAAAAAGAGAGTTTGAATACTCTTCTATCAAAAAGAAGGTTCAACTCTGCGAGTAGAATGCACTCATCACAAAGAAGTTTCTGAGAATGCTTCTGTCTAGTTTTTATTTGAAGATATTTCCTTTTCCAGCATAGGCCTCAGAGCGCTCCAAATAAACACTTGCAGATTTTACAAAAGGAGTGTTTCCAAACTGCTCTATCAAAAGGAATGTTCAAGTCTGTGAGTTGAATGCACTCATCACACAGAAGTTTTTGAGAATGCTTCTGTCTAGTTTTTAGGTGAAGATATTTCATTTCCCAGCATAGGCCTGAAAGCGCTCTAAGTATCCTCTTGCAGATTCTACAAAAAGAGTGTTCCAAACTGCTCTTTCAAAAGGAAGGTTCAAGTCTGTGAGTTGAATGCACTCATCACAAAGAAGTTTCTGAGAATGCTTCTGTGTAGTTGTTATTTGAAGACATTTCCATTTCCAGCCTAGGCCTCAAAGCGCTCGAAATAAACACTTGCAGATTCTGCAGAAGGAGGGTTTCAAAACTGTTCTATCAAAAGGAACGTTCAAGTCTGTGAGTTGAATGCATTCATCACACAGAAGTTTCTGAGAATGCTTCCGTCTAGTTTTTAGGTGAAGATATTTCATTTCCCAGCATAGGCCTCAAAGCGCTCCAAATATCTACTTGCAGATTCTACAAAAAGAGTGTTTCAAAACTGCTCTATGTAAGGGAAAGTTCAAGCCTTTGAGTTGAATGCACTCATCACACAGAAGTTTCTGAGAATGCTTCTGTGTAGTTGTTATTTGAAGACATTTCCTTTTCCAGCATAGGCCTCAAAGCGCTCGAAATAAACACTTGCAGATTCTGCAGAAAGAGTGTTTCCAAACTGCTCTATCAAAAGGAATGTTCAAGTCTGTGAGTTGAATGCACTCATCACACAGAAGTTTCTGAAAATGCTTCTGTCTAGTTTTTACGTGAAGATATTTCATTTCCCAGCATAGGCCTCAAAGCGCTCTAAATATCCTCTTGCAGATTCTACAAAAAGAGTGTTTCAAAACTGCTCTTTCAAAAGGAAGGTTCAAGTCTGTGAGTTGAATGCACTCATCACAAAGAAGTTTCTGAGAATGCTTCTGTGTAGTTGTTATTTGAAGACATTTCCTTTTCCAGCATAGGCCTCAAAGCGCTCGAAATAAACACTTGCAGCTTCTGCAGAAGGAGTGTTTCAAAACTGTTCTATCAAAAGGAACGTTCAAGTCTGTGAGTTGAATGCACTCATCACAAAGAAGTTTCTGAGAATGCTTCTGTCTAGTTGTTATTTGAAGACATTTCCTTTTCCAGCCTAGGCCTCAAAGCGCTCGAAATAAACACTTGCAGCTTCGGCAGAAGCAGTGTTTCAAAACTGTTCTATCAAAAGGAACGTTCAAGTCTGTGAGTTGAATGCACTCATCACAAAGAAGTTTCTGAGAATGCTTCTGTCTAGTTGTTATTTGAAGACATTTCCTTTTCCAGCATAGGCCTCAAAGCGCTCGAAATAAACACTTGCAGATTCTGCAGAAGGAGGGTTTCCAAACTGTTCTATCAAAAGGAACGTTCAAGTCTGTGAGTTGAATGCATTCATCACACAGAAGTTTCTGAGAATGCTTCTGTCTAGTTTATAGGTGAAGATATTTCATTTCCCAGCATAGGCCTCAAAGCGCTCCAAATATCTACTTGCAGATTCTACAAAAAGAGTGTTTCAAAACTGCTCTATGAAAGGGAAGGTTCAAGCCTTTGAGTTGAATGCACTCATCACACAGAGGTTTCTGAGAATGCTTCTGTGTAGTTGTTATTTGAAGACATTTCCTTTTCCAGCACAGGCCTCAAAGCGCTCGAAATAAACACTTGCAGATTCTGCAGAAAGAGTGTTTCAAAACTGTTCTATCAAAAGGAATGTTCAAGTCTGTGAGTTGAATGCACTCATCACACAGAAGTTTCTGAGAATGCTTCTGTCTAGTTTTTAGGTGAAGATATTTCATTTCCCAGCATAGGCCTGAAAGCGCTCCAAATATCCACTTGCAGATTCTACAAAAAGTGTGTTTCAAAACTGCTCTTTCAAAAGGAAGGTTCAAGTCTGTGAGTTGAATGCACTCATCACAAAGAAGTTTCTGAGAATGCTTCTGTGTAGTTGTTATTTGAAGACATTTCCTTTTCCAGCATAGGCCTCAAATCGCTCGAAATGAACACTTGCAGATTCTGCAGAAAGAGTGTTTCAAAACTGTTCTATCAAAAAGAACGTTCAAGTCTGTGAGTTGAATGCACTCATCACACAGAAGTTTCTGAGAATGCTTCTGTCTAGTTTTTATGTGGAGACATTACATTTCCCAGCATAGGCCTCACAGCGCTCCAAATATACACGAGCTGATACCACAAAAAGGGTGTTCCAAAACTGCTCTTTCAAAAGAAACGTTCAAGTCTGTGAGTTGAATGCACTCATCACAAAGAAGTTTCTGAGAATGCTTCTGTCTAGTTGTTATTTGAAGACATTTCCTTTTCCAGCCTAGGCCTCAAAGCGCTCGAAATAAACACTTGCAGCTTCGGCAGAAGCAGTGTTTCAAAACTGTTCTATCAAAAGGAACGTTCAAGTCTGTGAGTTGAATGCACTCATCACAAAGAAGTTTCTGAGAATGCTTCTGTCTAGTTGTTATTTGAAGACATTTCCTTTTCCAGCATAGGCCTCAAAGCGCTCGAAATAAACACTTGCAGATTCTGCAGAAGGAGGGTTTCAAAACTGTTCTATCAAAAGGAACGTTCAAGTCTGTGAGTTGAATGCATTCATCACACAGAAGTTTCTGAGAATGCTTCTGTCTAGTTTATAGGTGAAGATATTTCATTTCCCAGCATAGGCCTCAAAGCGCTCCAAATATCTACTTGCAGATTCTACAAAAAGAGTGTTTCAAAACTGCTCTATGAAAGGGAAGGTTCAAGCCTTTGAGTTGAATGCACTCATCACACAGAGGTTTCTGAGAATGCTTCTGTGTAGTTGTTATTTGAAGACATTTCCTTTTCCAGCACAGGCCTCAAAGCGCTCGAAATAAACACTTGCAGATTCTGCAGAAAGAGTGTTTCAAAACTGTTCTATCAAAAGGAATGTTCAAGTCTGTGAGTTGAATGCACTCATCACACAGAAGTTTCTGAGAATGCTTCTGTCTAGTTTTTAGGTGAAGATATTTCATTTCCCAGCATAGGCCTGAAAGCGCTCCAAATATCCACTTGCAGATTCTACAAAAAGTGTGTTTCAAAACTGCTCTTTCAAAAGGAAGGTTCAAGTCTGTGAGTTGAATGCACTCATCACAAAGAAGTTTCTGAGAATGCTTCTGTGTAGTTGTTATTTGAAGAC
The DNA here is from genome assembly GCF_028885625.2 of Pongo pygmaeus. Classification (NCBI taxonomy): domain Eukaryota; kingdom Metazoa; phylum Chordata; class Mammalia; order Primates; family Hominidae; genus Pongo; species Pongo pygmaeus. The sequence goes on along the minus strand of NC_072391.2, from coordinate 37,383,212 downwards.
ATTTCCTTTTCCAGCATAGGCCTCAAATCGCTCGAAATGAACACTTGCAGATTCTGCAGAAAGAGTGTTTCAAAACTGTTCTATCAAAAAGAACGTTCAAGTCTGTGAGTTGAATGCACTCATCACACAGAAGTTTCTGAGAATGCTTCTGTCTAGTTTTTATGTGGAGACATTACATTTCCCAGCATAGGCCTCACAGCGCTCCAAATATACACGAGCTGATACCACAAAAAGAGTGTTCCAAAACTGCTCTTTCAAAAGAAACGTTCAAGTCTGTGAGTTGAATGCACTCGTCACAAACAAGTTTCTGGGAATGCTTCTCTCTAGTCTCTATCTGAGGATGTTTCCTTTCCCAGCATTGGCCTACAACAGCTGCAAGTATGCACTTGCAGATTCTACAAAAAGAGAGTTTGAAAACTCTTCTACCAAAAAGAAGGTTCAACTCTGCGAGTAGAATGCACTCATCACAAAGCAGTTTCTGAGAATGCTTCTGTCTAGTTTTTATTTGAAGATATTTCCTTTTCCAGCATAGGCCTCAGAGCGCTCCAAATAAACACTTGCAGATTTTACAAAAGGAGTGTTTCCAAACTGCGCTGTCAAAAGGAATGTTCAAGTCTGTGAGTTGAATGCACTCATCACACAGAAGTTTCTGAGAATGCTTCTGTCTAGTTTTTAGGTGAAGATATTTCATTTCCCAGCATAGGCCTGAAAGCGCCCCAAATATACAATTGGAGATTCTAGAAAAAGAGTGTTTCAAAACTGCTCTTTCAAAAGGAAGTTTCAAGTCTGTGAGTTGAATGCACTCATCACAAAGAAGTTTCTGAGAATGCTTCTGTGTAGTTGTTATTTGAAGACATTTCCTTTTCCAGCCTAGGCCTCAAAGCGCTCGAAATAAACACTTGCAGCTTCTGCAGAAGGAGTGTTTCAAAACTGTTCTATCAAAAGGAACGTTCAAGTCTGTGAGTTGAATGCATTCATCACACAGAAGGTTCTGAGAATGCTTCTGTCTAGTTTTTAGGTGAAGATATTTCATTTCCCAGCATAGGCCTCAAAGCGCTCCAAATATCTACTTGCAGATTCTACAAAAAGAGTGTTTCAAAACTGCTCTATCAAAGGGAAGGTTCAAGTCTGTGAGTTGAATGCACTCATCACACAGAAGTTTCTGAGAATGCTTCTGTGTAGTTGTTATTTGAAGACATTTCCTTATCCAGCATAGGCCTCAAAGCGCTCGAAATAAACACTTGCAGATTCTGCAGAAAGAGTGTTTCAAAACTGTTCTATCAAAAGGAGCGTTCAAGTCTGTGAGTTGAATGCACTCATCACACAGAAGTTTCTGAGAATGCTTCTGTCTAGTTTTTAGGTGAAGATATTTCATTTCCCAGCATAGGCCTGAAAGCGCTCCAAATATCCACTTGCAGATTCTACAAAAAGAGTGTTTCCATACTGCTCTTTCAAAAGGAAGGTTCAAGTCTGTGAGTTGAATGCACTCATCACAAAGAAGTTTCTGAGAATGCTTCTGTGTAGTTGTTATTTGAAGACATTTCCTTTTCCAGCATAGGCCTCAAAGCGCTCGAAATAAACACTTGCAGATTCTGCAGAAAGAGTGTTTCAAAACTGTTCTATCAAAAGGAGCGTTCAAGTCTGTGAGTTGAATGCACTCATCACACAGAAGTTTCTGAGAATGCTTCTGTCTAGTTTTCAGGTGAAGATATTTCATTTCCCAGCATAGGCCTCAAAGCGCTCCAAATATCCACTTGCAGGTTCTACAAAAAGAGTGTTTCAAAACTGCTCTTTCAAAAGGAAGGTTCAAGTCTGTGAGTTGAATGCACTCATCACAAAGAAGTTTCTGAGAATGCTTCTGTGTAGTTGTTATTTGAAGACATTTCCTTTTCCAGCGTAGGCCTCAATTCGCTCGAAATGAACAGTTGCAGATTCTGCAGAAAGAGTGTTTCAAAACTGTTCTATCAAAAGGAACGTTCAAGTCTGTGAGTTGAATGCACTTATCACACAGAAGTTTCTGATAATGCTTCTGTCTAGTTTTTAAGTGGAGACATTACATTTCCCAGGATAGGCCTCTCAGCGCTCCAAATATACACTAGCAGATTCCACAAAAAGAGTGTTTCAAAGCTGCTCTTTCAAAAGAATCGTTCAAGTCTGTGAGTTTAATGCAATCGTCACAAACAAGTTTCTCAGAATGCTTCTGTCTAGTCTCTATCTGAGGATGATCCCTTTTCCAGCATTGGCCTACAACAGCTGGAAATATGCACTTGCAGATTCTACAAAAAGAGAGTTTGAAAACTCTTCTATCAAAAAGAAGGTTCAACTCTGCGAGTAGGATGCACTCATCACAAAGAAGTTTCTGAGAATGCTTCTGTCTAGTTTTTATTTGAAGATATTTCCTTTTCCAGCATAGGACTCAGAGCGCTCCAAATAAACACTTGCAGATTTTACAAAAGGAGTGTTTCCAAACTGCTCTATCAAAAGGAATGTTCAAGTCTGTGAGTTGAATGCACTCATCACAAAGAAGTTTCTGAGAATGCTTCTGTGTTGTTGTTATTAGAAGACATTTTCTTTTCCAGCATAGGCCTCAAAGCGCTCGAAATAAACACTTGCAGATTCTGCAGAAGGAGTGTTTCAAAACTGTTCTATCAAAAGGAACGTTCAAGTCTGTGAGTTGAATGCATTCATCACACAGAAGTTTCTGAGAATGTTTCTGTCTAGTTTTTAGGTGAAGATATTTCATTTCCCAGCATAGGCTTCAAAGCGCTCCAAATATCCACTTGCAGATTCTACAAAGAGAGTGTTTCAAAACTGCTCTATCAAAGGAAGATTCAAGTCTGTGAGTTGAATGCACTCATCACAAAGAAGTTTCTGAGAATGCTTCTGAGTAGTTGTTATTTGAAGACATTTCCTTTTCCAGCATAGGCCTCAAAGCCCTCGAAATAAACACTTGCAGATTCTGCAGAAGGAGTGTTTCAAAACTGTTCTATCAAAAGGAACGTTCAAGTCTGTGAGTTGAATGCATTCATCACACAGAAGTTTCTGAGAATGCTTCTGTCTAGTTTTTAGGTGAAGATATTTCATTTCCCAGCATAGGCCTCAAAGCGCTCCAAATATCCACTTGCAGATTCTACCAAAAGTGTGTTTCAAAACTGCTCTTTCAAAAGGAAGCTTCAAGTCTGTGAGTTGAATGCCCTCATCACAAAGAAGTTTCTGAGAATGCCTCTGTGTAGTTGTTATTTGAAGACATTTCCTTTTCCAGCATAGGCCTCAAATCGCTCGAAATGAACACTTGCAGATTCTGCAGAAAGAGTGTTTCAAAACTGTTCTATCAAAAAGAACGTTCAAGTCTGTGAGTTGAATGCACTCATCAGACAGAAGTTTCTGAGAATGCTTCTGTCTAGTTTTTATGTGGAGACATTACATTTCCCAGCATAGGCCTCACAGCGCTCCAAATATACACTAGCAGATACCACAAAAAGAATGTTCCAAAACTGCTCTTTCAAAAGAAACGTTCAAGTCTGTGAGTTGAACGCACTCGTCACAAACAAGTTTCTGGGAATGCTTCTCTCTAGTCTCTATCTGAGGATGTTTCCTTTCCCAGCATTGGCCTCCAACAGCTCCAAATATGCACTTGCAGATTCTACAAAAAGAGAGTTTGAAAACTCTTCTACCAAAAAGAAGGTTCAACTCTGTGAGTAGAATGCACTCATCACAAAGAAGTTTCTGAGAATGCTTCTGTCTAGTTTTTATTTGAAGATATTTCCTTTTCCAGCATAGGCCTCAGAGCGCTCCAAATAAACACTTGCAGATTTTACAAAAGGAGTGTTCCCAAATTGCTCTGTCAAAAGGAATGTTCAAGTCTGTGAGTTGAATGCACTCATCACACAGAAGTTTCTGAGAATGCTTCTGTCTAGTTTTTAGGTGAAGATATTTCATTTCCCAGCACAGGCCTGAAAGCGCTCCAAATATCCACTTGCAGATTCTACAAAAAGAGTGTTTCAAAACTTCTCTTTCAAAAGGAAGGTTCAAGTCTGTGAGTTGAATGCACTCATCCAAAGAAGTTTCTGAGAATGCTTCTGTGTAGTTGTTATTTGAAGACATTTCCTTTTCCAGCGTAGGCCTCAATTCGCTCGAAATGAACACTTGCAGATTCTGCAGAAAGAGTGTTTCAAAACTGTTCTATCAAAAGGAACGTTCAAGTCTGTGAGTTGAATGCACTCATCACAGAGAAGTTTCTGAGAATGCTTCTGTCTAGTTTTTATGTGGAGACATTACATTTCCCAGCATAGGCCTCACAGCGCTCCAAATATACACTAGCAGATTCCACAAATAGAGTGTTCCAAAACTGCTCTTTCAAAAGAAACGTTCAAGTCTGTGAGTTGAATGCACTCGTCACAAACAAGTTTCTCGGAATGCTTCTCTCTAGTCTCTATCTGAGGATGTTTCCTTTCCCAGCATTGGCCTCCAACAGCTCCAAATATGCACTTGCAGATTCTACAAAAAGAGAGTTTGAAAACTCTTCTACCAAAAAGAAGGTTCAACTCTGCGAGTAGAATGCACTCATCACAAAGTAGTTTCTGAGAATGCTTCCGTCTTGTTTTTATTTGAAGATATTTCCTTTTCCAGCATAGGCCTCAGAGCGCTCCAAATAAACACTTGCAGATTTTACAAAAGGAGTGTTTCCAAACTGCTCTATGAAAAGGAATGTGCAAGTCTGTGAGTTGAATGCACTCATCACACAGAAGTTTCTGAGAATGCTTCTGTCTAGTTTTTAGGTGAAGATATTTCATTTCCCAGCATAGGCCTGAAAGCGCTCCAAATATCCACTTGCAGATTCTACAAAAAGAGTGTTTCAAAACTGCTCTTTCAAAAGGAAGGTTCAAGTCTGTGAGTTGAATGCACTCATCACAAAGAAGTTTCTGAGAATGCTTCTGTGTAGTTGTTATTTGAAGACATTTCCTTTTCCAGCATAGGCCTCAAAGCGCTCGAAATAAACACTTGCAGCTTCTGCAGAAGGAGTGTTTCAAAACTGTTCTATCAAAAGGAACGTTCAAGTCTGTGAGTTGAATGCATTCATCACACAGAAGTTTCTGAGAATGCTTCTGTCTAGTTTTTAGGTGAAGATATTTCATTTCCCAGCATAGGCCTCAAAGCGCTCCAAATATCTACTTGCAGATTCTACAAAAAGAGTGTTTCAAAACTCCTCTATCAAAGGGAAGGTTCAAGTCTGTGAGTTGAATGCACTCATCACACAGAAGTTTCTGAGAATGCTTCTGTGTAGTTGTTATTTGAAGACATTTCCTTTTCCAGCCTAGGCCTCAATTCGCTCGAAATGAACAGTTGCAGATTCTGCAGAAAGAGTGTTTCAAAACTGTTCTATCAAAAGGAACGTTCAAGTCTGTGAGTTGAATGCACTCATCACACAGAAGTTTCTGAGAATGCTTCTGTCTTGTTTTCAGGTGGAGACATTACATTTCCCAGCATAGGTCTCACAGCGCTCCAAATATACACGAGCAGATACCACAAAAAGAGTGTTCCAAAACTGCTCTTTCAAAAGAAACGTTCAAGTCTGTGAGTTGAATGCACTCGTCACAAACAAGTTTCTGGGAATGCTTCTCTCTAGTCTCTATCTGAGGATGTTTCCTTTCCCAGCATTGGCCTCCAACAGCTCCAAATATGCACTTGCAGATTCTACAAAAAGAGAGTTTGAAAACTCTTCTACCAAAAAGAAGGTTCAACTCTGCGAGTAGAATGCACTCATCACAAAGTAGTTTCTGAGAATGCTTCTGTCTAGTTTTTATTTGAAAATATTTCCTTTTCCAGCATAGGCCTCAGAGCGCTCCAAATAAACACTTGCAGATTTTACAAAAGCAGTGTTTCCAAACTGCTCCATCAATAGGAATCTTCAAGTCTGTGAGTTGAATGCACTCATCACACAGAAGTTTCTGAAAATGCTTCTGTCTAGTTTTTACGTGAAGATATTTCATTTCCCAGCATAGGCCTCAAAGCGCTCTAAATATCCTCTTGCAGATTCTACAAAAAGAGTGTTTCAAAACTGCTCTTTCAAAAGGAAGGTTCAAGTCTGTGAGTTGAATGCACTCATCACAAAGAAGTTTCTGAGAATGCTTCTGTGTAGTTGTTATTTGAAGACATTTCCTTTTCCAGCATAGGCCTCAAAGCGCTCGAAATAAACACTTGCAGCTTCTGCAGAAGGAGTGTTTCAAAACTGTTGTATCAAAAGGAACGTTCAAGACTGTGAGTTGAATGCACTCATCACAAAGAAGTTTCTGAGAATGCTTCTGTCTAGTTGTTATTTGAAGACATTTCCTTTTCCAGCCTAGGCCTCAAAGCGCTCGAAATAAACACTTGCAGCTTCTGCAGAAGCAGTGTTTCAAAACTGTTCTATCAAAAGGAACGTTCAAGTCTGTGAGTTGAATGCACTCATCACAAAGAAGTTTCTGAGAATGCTTCTGTCTAGTTGTTATTTGAAGACATTTCCTTTTCCAGCCTAGGCCTCAAAGCGCTCGAAATAAACACTTGCAGATTCTGCAGAAGGAGGGTTTCAAAACTGTTCTATCAAAAGGAACGTTCAAGTCTGTGAGTTGAATGCATTCATCACACAGAAGTTTCTGAGAATGCTTCTGTCTAGTTTTTAGGTGAAGATATTTCATTTCCCAGCATAGGCCTCAAAGCGTTCCAAATATCTACTTGCAGATTCTACAAAAAGAGTGTTTCAAAACTGCTCTATGAAAGGGAAGGTTCAAGCCTTTGAGTTGAATGCACTCATCACACAGAAGTTTCTGAGAATGCTTCTGTGTAGTTGTTATTTGAAGACATTTCCTTTTCCAGCATAGGCCTCAAAGCGCTCGAAATAAACACTTGCAGATACTGCAGAAAGAGTGTTTCAAAACTGTTCTATCAAAAGGAATGTTCAAGACTGTGAGTTGAATGCACTCATCACACAGAAGTTTCTGAGAATGCTTCTGTCTAGTTTTTAAGTGGAGACATTTCATTTCCCAGCATAGGCCTCTCAGCGCTCCAAATATACACTGGCAGATTCCACAAAAAGAGTGTTACAAAACTGCTCTTTCAAAAGAATCGTTCAAGTCTGTGAGTTTAATGCACTCGTCACAAACAAGTTTCTCGGAATGCTTCTGTCTAGTCTCTATCTGAGAATGTTCCCTTTTCCAGCATTGGCCTTCAACAGCTGCAAATATGCACTTGCAGATTCTACAAAAAGAGAGTTTGAAAACTCTTCTATCAAAAAGAAGGTTCAGCTCTGCGAGTAGAATGCACTCATCACAAAGAAGTTTCTGAGAATGCTTCTGTCTAGTTTTTATTTGAAGATATTTCCTTTTCCAGCATAGGCCTCAGAGCGCTCCAAATAAATACTTGCAGATTTTACAAAAGGAGTGTTTCCAAACTGCTCTATCAAAAGGAATGTTCAAGTCTGTGAGTTGAATGCACTCATCACACAGAAGTTTCTGAGAATGCTTCTGTCTAGTTTTTAGGTGAAGATATTTCATTTCCCAGCATAGGCCTGAAAGCGCTCCAAATATCCACTTGCAGATTCTACAAAAAGAGTGTTTCCATACTGCTCTTTCAAAAGGAAGGTTCAAGTCTGTGAGTTGAATGCACTCATCACAAAGAAGTTTCTGAGAATGCTTCTGTGTAGTTGTTATTTGAAGACATTTCCTTTTCCAGCATAGGCCTCAAAGCGCTCGAAATAAACACTTGCAGATTCTGCAGAAAGAGTGTTTCAAAACTGTTCTATCAAAAGGAGCGTTGAAGTCTGTGAGTTGAATGCACTCATCACACAGAAGTTTCTGAGAATGCTTCTGTCTAGTTTTCAGGTGAAGATATTTCATTTCCCAGCATAGGCCTCAAAGCGCTCCAAATATCCACTTGCAGGTTCTACAAAAAGAGTGTTTCAAAACTGCTCTTTCAAAAGGAAGGTTCAAGTCTGTGAGTTGAATGCACTCATCACAAAGAAGTTTCTGAGAATGCTTCTGTGTAGTTGTTATTTGAAGACATTTCCTTTTCCAGCGTAGGCCTCAATTCGCTCGAAATGAACAGTTGCAGATTCTGCAGAAAGAGTGTTTCAAAACTGTTCTATCAAAAGGAACGTTCAAGTCTGTGAGTTGAATGCACTCATCACACAGAAGTTTCTGATAATGCTTCTGTCTAGTTTTTAAGTGGAGACATTACATTTCCCAGGATAGGCCTCTCAGCGCTCCAAATATACACTAGCAGATTCCACAAAAAGAGTGTTTCAAAGCTGCTCTTTCAAAAGAATCGTTCAAGTCTGTGAGTTTAATGCAATCGTCACAAACAAGTTTCTCGGAATGCTTCTGTCTAGTCTCTATCTGAGGATGATCCCTTTTCCAGCATTGGCCTACAACAGCTGAAAATATGCACTTGCAGATTCTACAAAAAGAGAGTTTGAAAACTCTTCTATCAAAAAGAAGGTTCAACTCTGCGAGTAGGATGCACTCATCACAAAGAAGTTTCTGAGAATGCTTCTGTCTAGTTTTTATTTGAAGATATTTCCTTTTCCAGCATAGGACTCAGAGCGCTCCAAATAAACACTTGCAGATTTTACAAAAGGAGTGTTTCCAAACTGCTCTATCAAAAGGAATGTTCAAGTCTGTGAGTTGAATGCACTCATCACAAAGAAGTTTCTGAGAATGCTTCTGTGTTGTTGTTATTAGAAGACATTTTCTTTTCCAGCATAGGCCTCAAAGCGCTCGAAATAAACACTTGCAGATTCTGCAGAAGGAGTGTTTCAAAACTGTTCTATCAAAAGGAACGTTCAAGTCTGTGAGTTGAATGCATTCATCACACAGAAGTTTCTGAGAATGCTTCTGTCTAGTTTTTAGGTGAAGATATTTCATTTCCCAGCATAGGCTTCAAAGCGCTCCAAGTATCCACTTGCAGATTCTACAAAGAGAGTGTTTCAAAACTGCTCTATCAAAGGAAGATTCAAGTCTGTGAGTTGAATGCACTCATCACAAAGAAGTTTCTGAGAATGCTTCTGAGTAGTTGTTATTTGAAGACATTTCCTTTTCCAGCATAGGCCTCAAAGCCCTCGAAATAAACACTTGCAGATTCTGCAGAAGGAGTGTTTCAAAACTGTTCTATCAAAAGGAACGTTCAAGTCTGTGAGTTGAATGCATTCATCACACAGAAGTTTCTGAGAATGCTTCTGTCTAGTTTTTAGGTGAAGATATTTCATTTCCCAGCATAGGCCTCAAAGCGCTCCAAATATCCACTTGCAGATTCTACCAAAAGTGTGTTTCAAAACTGCTCTTTCAAAAGGAAGCTTCAAGTCTGTGAGTTGAATGCCCTCATCACAAAGAAGTTTCTGAGAATGCCTCTGTGTAGTTGTTATTTGAAGACATTTCCTTTTCCAGCATAGGCCTCAAATCGCTCGAAATGAACACTTGCAGATTCTGCAGAAAGAGTGTTTCAAAACTGTTCTATCAAAAAGAACGTTCAAGTCTGTGAGTTGAATGCACTCATCAGACAGAAGTTTCTGAGAATGCTTCTGTCTAGTTTTTATGTGGAGACATTACATTTCCCAGCATAGGCCTCACAGCGCTCCAAATATACACTAGCAGATACCACAAAAAGAATGTTCCAAAACTGCTCTTTCAAAAGAAACGTTCAAGTCTGTGAGTTGAACGCACTCGTCACAAACAAGTTTCTGGGAATGCTTCTCTCTAGTCTCTATCTGAGGATGTTTCCTTTCCCAGCATTGGCCTCCAACAGCTCCAAATATGCACTTGCAGATTCTACAAAAAGAGAGTTTGAAAACTCTTCTACCAAAAAGAAGGTTCAACTCTGTGAGTAGAATGCACTCATCACAAAGAAGTTTCTGAGAATGCTTCTGTCTAGTTTTTATTTGAAGATATTTCCTTTTCCAGCATAGGCCTCAGAGCGCTCCAAATAAACACTTGCAGATTTTACAAAAGGAGTGTTCCCAAATTGCTCTATGAAAAGGAATGTCCAAGTCTGTGAGTTGAATGCACTCATCACACAGAAGTTTCTGAGAATGCTTCTGTCTAGTTTTTAGGTGAAGATATTTCATTTCCCAGCATAGGCCTGAAAGCGCTCCAAATATCCACTTGCAGATTCTACAAAAAGAGTGTTTCAAAACTGCTCTTTCAAAAGGAAGGTTGAAATCTGTGAGTTGAATGCACTCATCACAAAGAAGTTTCTGAGAATGCTTCTGTGTAGTTGTTATTTGAGGACATTTCCTTTTCCAGCATAGGCCTCAAATCGCTCGAAATAAACACTTGCAGATTCTGCAGAAAGAGTGTTTCAAAACTGTTCTATCAAAAGGAACGTTCAAGTCTGTGAGTTGAACGCACTCATCACACAGAAGTTTCTGAGAATGCTTCTGTCTAGTTTTTAAGTGGAGACATTACATTTCCCAGCGTAGGCCTCACAGCGCTCCAAATATACACTAGCAGATTCCACAAAAAGAGTGTTCCAAAACTGCTCTTTCAAAAGTAACGTTCAAGTCTGTGAGTTGAATACACTCGTCACAAACAAGTTTCTGGGAATGCTTGTCTCTAGTCTCTATCTGAGGATGTTTCCTTTCCAAGCATTGGCCCCCAACAGCTCCAAATATGCACTTGCAGATTCTACAAAAAGAGAGTTTGAAAACTCTTCTACCAAAAAGAAGGTTCAACTCTGCGAGTAGAATGCACTCATCACAAAGTAGTTTCTGAGAATGCTTCCGTCTAGTTTTTATTTGAAGATATTTCCTTTTCCTCCATAGGCCTCAGAGCGCTCCAAGCAAACACTTGCAGATTTTTCAAAAGGAGTGTTTCCAAACTGCTCTATCAAAAGGAATGTTCAAGTCTGTGAGTTGAATGTACTCATCACACAGAAGTTTCTGAGAATGCTTCTGTCTAGTTTTTAGGTGAAGATATTTCATTTCCCAGCATAGGCCTCAAAGTGCTCCAAATATCCACTTGCAGGTTCTACAAAAAGTGTGTTTCAAAACTGCTCTTTCAAAAGGAAGGTTCAAGTCTGTGAGTTGAATGCACTCATCACACAGAAGTTTCTGAGAATGCTTCTGTCTAGTTTTTAAGTGGAGACATTACAATTCCCAGCATAGGCCTCTCAGCGCTCCAAATATACAATAGCAGATTCCACAAAAAGAGTGTTACAAAGCTGCTCTTTCAAAAGAATCGTTCAAGTCTGTGAGTTTAATGCACTCGTCGCAAACAAGTTTCTCGGAATGCTTCTGTCTAGTCTCTATCTGAGGATGTTCCCTTTTCCAGCATTGGCCTACAAAAGCTGCAAATATGCACTTGCAGATTCTACAAAAAGAGGGTTTGAAAACTCTTCTATCAAAAAGAAGGTTCAACTCTGTGCGTAGAATGCACTCATCACAAGGAAGTTTCTGAGAATGCTTCTGTCTAGTTTTTATTTGAAGATATTTCCTTTTCCAGCATAGGCCTCAGAGCGCTCCAAATAAACACTTGCAGATTTTACAAAAGGAGTGTCTCCAAACTGCTCTATCAAAAGGAATGTTCAAGTCTGTGAGTTGAATGCACTCATCACACAGAAGTTTCTGAGAATGCTTCTGTCTAGTTTTTACGTGAAGATATTTCATTTCCCAGCATAGGCCTCAAAGCGCTCTAAATATCCTGTTGCAGATTCTACAAAAAGAGTGTTTCAAAACTGCTCTTTCAAAAGGAAGGTTCAAGTCTGTGAGTTGAATGCACTCATCACAAAGAAGTTTCTGAGAATGCTTCTGTGTAGTTGTTATTTGAAGACATTTCCTTTTCCAGCATAGGCCTCAAAGCGCTCGAAATAAACACTTGCAGCTTCTGCAGAAGGAGTGTTTCAAAACTGTTCTATCAAAAGGAACGTTCAAGTCTGTGAGTTGAATGCATTCATCACACAGAAGTTTCTGAGAATGCTTCTGTCTAGTTTTTAGGTGAAGATATTTCATTTCCCAGCATAGGCCTCAAAGCGCTCCAAATATCTACTTGCAGATTCTACAAAAAGAGTGTTTCAAAACTCCTCTATCAAAGGGAAGGTTCAAGTCTGTGAGTTGAATGCACTCATCACACAGAAGTTTCTGAGAATGCTTCTGTGTAGTTGTTATTTGAAGACATTTCCTTTTCCAGCATAGGCCTCAAAGCGCTCGAAATAAACACTTGCAGATTCTGCAGAAAGAGTGTTTCAAAACTGTTCTATCAAAAGGAGCGTTCAAGTCTGTGAGTTGAATGCATTCATCACACAGAAGTTTCTGAGAATGCTTCTGTCTAGTTTTTAGGTGAAGATATTTCATTTCCCAGCATAGGCCTCAAAGCGCTCCAAATATCTACTTGCAGATTCTACAAAAAGAGTGTTTCAAAACTGCTCTATCAAAGGGAAGGTTCAAGTCTGTGAGTTGAATGCACTCATCACACAGAAGTTTCTGAGAATGCTTCTGTGTAGTTGTTATTTGAAGACATTTCCTTTTCCAGCATAGACCTCAAAGCGCTCGAAATAAACACTTGCAGATTCTGCAGAAAGAGTGTTTCAAAACTGTTCTATCAAATGGAGCGTTCAAGTCTGTGAGTTGAATGTACTCATCACACAGAAGTTTCTGAGAATGCTTCTGTCTAGTTTTTAGGTGAAGATATTTCATTTCCCAGCATAGGCCTCAAAGCGCTCCAAATATCCACTTGCAGAATCAACAAAAAGTGTGTTTCAAAACTGCTCTTTCAAAAGGAAGGTTCAAGTCTGTGAGTTGAATGCACTCATCACAAAGAAGTTTCTGAGAATGCTTCTGTGTAGTTGTTATTTGAAGACATTTCCTTTTCCAGCGTAGGCCTCAATTCGCTCGAAATGAACAGTTGCAGATTCTGCAGAAAGAGTGTTTCAAAACTGTTCTATCAAAAGGAACGTTCAAGTCTGTGAGTTGAATGCACTCATCACACAGAAGTTTCTGAGAATGCTTCTGTCTAGTTTTTAAGTGGAGACAATACATTTCCCAGCATAGGCCTCTCAGCGCTCCAAATATACACTAGCAGATTCCACAAAAAGAGTGTTACAAAACTGCTCTTTCAAAAGAATCGTTCAAGTCTGTGAGTTTAATGCACTCGTCACAAACAAGTTTCTCGGAATGCTTCTCTCTAGTCTCTATCTGAGGATGTTCCCTTTTCCAGCATTGGCCTACAACAGCTGCAAATATGCACTTGCAGATTCTACAAAAAGAGAGTTTGAATACTCTTCTATCAAAAAGAAGGTTCAACTCTGCGAGTAGAATGCACTCATCACAAAGAAGTTTCTGAGAATGCTTCTGTCTAGTTTTTATTTGAAGATATTTCCTTTTCCAGCATAGGCCTCAGAGCGCTCCAAATAAACACTTGCAGATTTTACAAAAGGAGTGTTTCCAAACTGCTCTATCAAAAGGAATGTTCAAGTCTGTGAGTTGAATGCACTCATCACACAGAAGTTTCTGAGAATGCTTCTGTCTAGTTTTTAGGTGAAGATATTTCATTTCCCAGCATAGGCCTGAAAGCGCTCTAAGTATCCTCTTGCAGATTCTACAAAAAGAGTGTTCCAAACTGCTCTTTCAAAAGGAAGGTTCAAGTCTGTGAGTTGAATGCACTCATCACAAAGAAGTTTCTGAGAATGCTTCTGTGTAGTTGTTATTTGAAGACATTTCCATTTCCAGCCTAGGCCTCAAAGCGCTCGAAATAAACACTTGCAGATTCTGCAGAAGGAGGGTTTCAAAACTGTTCTATCAAAAGGAACGTTCAAGTCTGTGAGTTGAATGCATTCATCACACAGAAGTTTCTGAGAATGCTTCCGTCTAGTTTTTAGGTGAAGATATTTCATTTCCCAGCATAGGCCTCAAAGCGCTCCAAATATCTACTTGCAGATTCTACAAAAAGAGTGTTTCAAAACTGCTCTATGTAAGGGAAAGTTCAAGCCTTTGAGTTGAATGCACTCATCACACAGAAGTTTCTGAGAATGCTTCTGTGTAGTTGTTATTTGAAGACATTTCCTTTTCCAGCATAGGCCTCAAAGCGCTCCAAATAAACACTTGCAGATTCTGCAGAAAGAGTGTTTCAAAACTGTTTTATCAAAAGGAATGTTCAAGTCTGTGAGTTGAATGCACTCATCAAACAGAAGTTTCTGAGAATGCTTCTGTCTAGTTTTTAGGTGAAGATATTTCATTTCCCAGCATAGGCCTTAAAGCGCTCCAAATATCCACTTGCAGATTCTACAAAAAGTGTGTTTCAAAACTGCTCTTTCAAAAGGAAGGTTCAAGTCTGTGAGTTGAATGCCCTCATCACAAAGAAGTTTCTGAGAATGCCTCTGTGTAGTTGTTATTTGAAGACATTTCCTTTTCCAGCATAGGCCTCAAATCGCTCGAAATGAACACTTGCAGATTCTGCAGAAAGAGTGTTTCAAAACTGTTCTATCAAAAAGAACGTTCAAGTCTGTGAGTTGAATGCACTCATCAGACAGAAGTTTCTGAGAATGCTTCTGTCTAGTTTTTATGTGGAGACATTACATTTCCCAGCATAGGCCTCACAGCGCTCCAAATATACACTAGCAGATACCACAAAAAGAATGTTCCAAAACTGCTCTTTCAAAAGAAACGTTCAAGTCTGTGAGTTGAACGCACTCGTCACAAACAAGTTTCTGGGAATGCTTCTCTCTAGTCTCTATCTGAGGATGTTTCCTTTCCCAGCATTGGCCTCCAACAGCTCCAAATATGCACTTGCAGATTCTACAAAAAGAGAGTTTGAAAACTCTTCTACCAAAAAGAAGGTTCAACTCTGTGAGTAGAATGCACTCATCACAAAGAAGTTTCTGAGAATGCTTCTGTCTAGTTTTTATTTGAAGATATTTCCTTTTCCAGCATAGGCCTCAGAGCGCTCCAAATAAACACTTGCAGATTTTACAAAAGGAGTGTTCCCAAATTGCTCTGTCAAAAGGAATGTTCAAGTCTGTGAGTTGAATGCACTCATCACACAGAAGTTTCTGAGAATGCTTCTGTCTAGTTTTTAGGTGAAGATATTTCATTTCCCAGCATAGGCCTGAAAGCGCTCCAAATATCCACTTGCAGATTCTACAAAAAGAGTGTTTCAAAACTTCTCTTTCAAAAGGAAGGTTCAAGTCTGTGAGGTGAATGCACTCATCCAAAGAAGTTTCTGAGAATGCTTCTGTGTAGTTGTTATTTGAAGACATTTCCTTTTCCAGCGTAGGCCTCAATTCGCTCGAAATGAACACTTGCAGATTCTGCAGAAAGAGTGTTTCAAAACTGTTCTATCAAAAGGAACGTTCAAGTCTGTGAGTTGAATGCACTCATCACAGAGAAGTTTCTGAGAATGCTTCTGTCTAGTTTTTATGTGGAGACATTACATTTCCCAGCATAGGCCTCACAGCGCTCCAAATATACACTAGCAGATTCCACAAATAGAGTGTTCCAAAACTGCTCTTTCAAAAGAAACGTTCAAGTCTGTGAGTTGAATGCACTCGTCACAAACAAGTTTCTCGGAATGCTTCTCTCTAGTCTCTATCTGAGGATGTTTCCTTTCCCAGCATTGGCCTCCAACAGCTCCAAATATGCACTTGCAGATTCTACAAAAAGAGGGTTTGAAAACTCTTCTACCAAAAAGAAGGTTCAACTCTGCGAGTAGAATGCACTCATCACAAAGTAGTTTCTGAGAATGCTTCCGTCTTGTTTTTATTTGAAGATATTTCCTTTTCCAGCATAGGCCTCAGAGCGCTCCAAATAAACACTTGCAGATTTTACAAAAGGAGTGTTTCCAAACTGCTCTATGAAAAGGAATGTCCAAGTCTGTGAGTTGAATGCACTCATCACACAGAAGTTTCTGAGAATGCTTCTGTCTAGTTTTTAGGTGAAGATATTTCATTTCCCAGCATAGGCCTGAAAGCGCTCCAAATATCCACTTGCAGATTCTACAAAAAGAGTGTTTCAAAACTGCTCTTTCAAAAGGAAGGTTGAAATCTGTGAGTTGAATGCACTCATCACAAAGAAGTTTCTGAGAATGCTTCTGTGTAGTTGTTATTTGAGGACATTTCCTTTTCCAGCATAGGCCTCAAATCGCTCGAAATAAACACTTGCAGATTCTGCAGAAAGAGTGTTTCAAAACTGTTCTATCAAAAGGAACGTTCAAGTCTGTGAGTTGGACGCACTCATCACACAGAAGTTTCTGAGAATGCTTCTGTCTAGTTTTTAAGTGGAGACATTACATTTCCCAGCGTAGGCCTCACAGCGCTCCAAATATACACTAGCAGATTCCACAAAAAGAGTGTTCCAAAACTGCTCTTTCAAAAGTAACGTTCAAGTCTGTGAGTTGAATACACTCGTCACAAACAAGTTTCTGGGAATGCTTCTCTCTAGTCTCTATCTGAGGATGTTTCCTTTCCAAGCATTGGCCCCCAACAGCTCCAAATATGCACTTGCAGATTGTACAAAAAGAGAGTTTGAAAACTCTTCTACCAAAAAGAAGGTTCAACTCTGCGAGTAGAATGCACTCATCACAAAGTAGTTTCTGAGAATGCTTCCGTCTAGTTTTTATTTGAAGATATTTCCTTTTCCTCCATAGGCCTCAGAGCGCTCCAAGCAAACACTTGCAGATTTTTCAAAAGGAGTGTTTCCAAACTGCTCTATCAAAAGGAATGTTCAAGTCTGTGAGTTGAATGTACTCATCACACAGAAGTTTCTGAGAATGCTTCTGTCTAGTTTTTAGGTGAAGATATTTCATTTCCCAGCATAGGCCTCAAAGTGCTCCAAATATCCACTTGCAGGTTCTACAAAAAGTGTGTTTCAAAACTGCTCTTTCAAAAGGAAGGTTCAAGTCTGTGAGTTGAATGCACTCATCACACAGAAGTTTCTGAGAATGCTTCTGTCTAGTTTTTAAGTGGAGACATTACAATTCCCAGCATAGGCCTCTCAGCGCTCCAAATATACAATAGCAGATTCCACAAAAAGAGTGTTACAAAGCTGCTCTTTCAAAAGAATCGTTCAAGTCTGTGAGTTTAATGCACTCGTCGCAAACAAGTTTCTCGGAATGCTTCTGTCTAGTCTCTATCTGAGGATGTTCCCTTTTCCAGCATTGGCCTACAAAAGCTGCAAATATGCACTTGCAGATTCTACAAAAAGAGGGTTTGAAAACTCTTGTATCAAAAAGAAGGTTCAACTCTGTGCGTAGAATGCACTCATCACAAGGAAGTTTCTGAGAATGCTTCTGTCTAGTTTTTATTTGAAGATATTTCCTTTTCCAGCATAGGCCTCAGAGCGCTCCAAATAAACACTTGCAGATTTTACAAAAGGAGTGTCTCCAAACTGCTCTATCAAAAGGAATGTTCAAGTCTGTGAGTTGAATGCACTCATCACACAGAAGTTTCTGAGAATGCTTCTGTCTAGTTTTTACGTGAAGATATTTCATTTCCCAGCGTAGGCCTCAAAGCGCTCTAAATATCCTGTTGCAGATTCTACAAAAAGAGTGTTTCAAAACTGCTCTTTCAAAAGGAAGGTTCAAGTCTGTGAGTTGAATGCACTCATCACAAAGAAGTTTCTGAGAATGCTTCTGTGTAGTTGTTATTTGAAGACATTTCCTTTTCCAGCATAGGCCTCAAAGCGCTCGAAATAAACACTTGCAGATTCTGCAGAAAGAGTGTTTCAAAACTGTTCTATCAAAAGGAGCGTTCAAGTCTGTGAGTTGAATGTACTCATCACACAGAAGTTTCTGAGAATGCTTCTGTCTAGTTTTTAGGTGAAGATATTTCATTTCCCAGCAGAGGCCTCAAAGCGCTCCAAATATCCACTTGCAGAATCAACAAAAAGTGTGTTTCAAAACTGCTCTTTCAAAAGGAAGGTTCAAGTCTGTGAGTTGAATGCACTCATCACAAAGAAGTTTCTGAGAATGCTTCTGTGTAGTTGTTATTTGAAGACATTTCCTTTTCCAGCGTAGGCCTCAATTCGCACGAAATGAACAGTTGCAGATTCTGCAGAAAGAGTGTTTCAAAACTGTTGTATCAAAAGGAACGTTCAAGTCTGTGAGTTGAATGCACTCATCACACAGAAGTTTCTGAGAATGCTTCTGTCTACTTTTTAAGTGGAGACATTACATTTCCCAGCATAGGCCTCTCAGCGCTCCAAATATACACTAGCAGATTCCACAAAAAGAGTGTTACAAAACTGCTCTTTCAAAAGAATTGTTCAAGTCTGTGAGTTTAATGCACTCGTCACAAACAAGTTTCTCGGAATGCTTCTGTCTAGTCTCTATCTGAGGATGTTCCCTTTTCCAGCATTGGCCTACAACAGCTGCAAATATGCACTTGCAGATTCTACAAAAAGAGAGTTTGAAAACTCTTCTATCAAAAAGAAGGTTCAACTCTGCGAGTAGAATGCACTCATCACAAAGAAGTTTCTGAGAATGCTTCTGTCTAGTTTTTAGGTGAAGATATTTCATTTCCCAGCATAGGCCTCAAAGCGCTCCAAATATCCACTTGCAGATTCTACAAAAAGTGTGTTTCAAAACTGCTCTTTCAAAAGGAAGGTTCAAGTCTGTGAGTTGAATGCACTCATCACAAAGAAGTTTCTGAGAATGCTTCTGTGTAGTTGTTATTTGAAGACATTTCCTTTTCCAGCATAGGCCTCAAATCGCTCGAAATGAACACTTGCAGATTCTGCAGAAAGAGTGTTTCAAAACTGTTCTATCAAAAGGAACGTTCAAGTCTGTGAGTTGAATGCACTCATCACACAGAAGTTTCTGAGAATGCTTCTGTCTAGTTTTCAGGTGGAGACATTTCATTTCCCAGCATAGGCCTCACAGCGCTCCAAATATACACGAGCAGATACCACAAAAAGAGTGTTCCAAAACTGCTCTTTCAAAAGAAACGTTCAAGTCTGTGAGTTGAATGCACTCGTCACAAACAAGTTTCTGGGAATGCTTCTCTCTAGTCTCTATCTGAGGATGTTTCCTTTCCCAGCATTGGCCTCCAACAGCTCCAAATATGCACTTGCAGATTCTACAAAAAGAGAGCTTGAAAACTCTTCTACCAAAAAGAAGGTTCAACTCTGCGAGTAGAATGCACTCATCACAAAGTAGTTTCTGAGAATGCTTCTGTCTAGTTTTTATTTGAAAATATTTCCTTTTCCAGCATAGGCCTCAGAGCGCTCCAAATAAACACTTGCAGATTTTACAAAAGCAGTGTTTCCAAACTGCTCCATCAAAAGGAATGTTCAAGTCTGTGAGTTGAATGCACTCATCACACAGAAGTTTCTGAAAATGCTTCTGTCTAGTTTTTACGTGAAGATATTTCATTTCCCAGCATAGGCCTCAAAGCGCTCTAAATATCCTCTTGCATATTCTACAAAAAGAGTGTTTCAAAACTGCTCTTTCAAAAGGAAGGTTCAAGTCTGTGAGTTGAATGCACTCATCACAAAGAAGTTTCTGAGAATGCTTCTGTGTAGTTGTTATTTGAAGACATTTCCTTTTCCAGCATAGGCCTCAAAGCGCTCGAAATAAACACTTGCAGCTTCTGCAGAAGGAGTGTTTCAAAACTGTTCTATCAAAAGGAACGTTCAAGTCTGTGAGTTGAATGCACTCATCACAAAGAAGTTTCTGAGAATGCTTCTGTCTAGTTGTTATTTGAAGACATTTCCTTTTCCAGCCTAGGCCTCAAAGCGCTCGAAATAAACACTTGCAGCTTCTGCAGAAGGAGTGTTTCAAAACTGTTCTATCAAAAGGAACGTTCAAGTCTGTGAGTTGAATGCATTCATCACACAGAAGTTTCTGAGAATGCTTCTGTCTAGTTTTTAGGTGAAGATATTTCATTTCCCAGCATAGGCCTCAAAGCGCTCCAAATATCTACTTGCAGATTCTACAAAAAGAGTGTTTCAAAACTGCTCTATCAAAGGGAAGGTTCAAGTCTGTGAGTTGAATGCACTCATCACACAGAAGTTTCTGAGAATGCTTCTGTGTAGTTGTTATTTGAAGACATTTCCTTTTCCAGCATAGGCCTCAAAGCGCTCGAAATAAACACTTGCAGATTCTGCAGAAAGAGTGTTTCAAAACTGTTCTATCAAATGGAGCGTTCAAGTCTGTGAGTTGAATGTACTCATCACACAGAAGTTTCTGAGAATGCTTCTGTCTAGTTTTTAGGTGAAGATATTTCATTTCCCAGCATAGGCCTCAAAGCGCTCCAAATATCCACTTGCAGAATCAACAAAAAGTGTGTTTCAAAACTGCTCTTTCAAAAGGAAGGTTCAAGTCTGTGAGTTGAATGCACTCATCACAAAGAAGTTTCTGAGAATGCTTCTGTGTAGTTGTTATTTGAAGACATTTCCTTTTCCAGCGTAGGCCTCAATTCGCTCGAAATGAACAGTTGCAGATTCTGCAGAAAGAGTGTTTCAAAACTGTTCTATCAAAAGGAACGTTCAAGTCTGTGAGTTGAATGCACTCATCACACAGAAGTTTCTGAGAATGCTTCTGTCTAGTTTTTAAGTGGAGACATTACATTTCCCAGCATAGGCCTCTCAGCGCTCCAAATATACACTAGCAGATTCCACAAAAAGAGTGTTACAAAACTGCTCTTTCAAAAGAATCGTTCAAGTCTGTGAGTTTAATGCACTCGTCACAAACAAGTTTCTCGGAATGCTTCTCTCTAGTCTCTATCTGAGGATGTTCCCTTTTCCAGCATTGGCCTACAACAGCTGCAAATATGCACTTGCAGATTCTACAAAAAGAGAGTTTGAATACTCTTCTATCAAAAAGAAGGTTCAACTCTGCGAGTAGAATGCACTCATCAAAAAGAAGTTTCTGAGAATGCTTCTGTCTAGTTTTTATTTGAAGATATTTCCTTTTCCAGCATAGGCCTCAGAGCGCTCCAAATAAACACTTGCAGATTTTACAAAAGGAGTGTTTCCAAACTGCTCTATCAAAAGGAATGTTCAAGTCTGTGAGTTGAATGCACTCATCACACAGAAGTTTTTGAGAATGCTTCTGTCTAGTTTTTAGGTGAAGATATTTCATTTCCCAGCATAGGCCTGAAAGCGCTCTAAGTATCCTCTTGCAGATTCTACAAAAAGAGTGTTCCAAACTGCTCTTTCAAAAGGAAGGTTCAAGTCTGTGAGTTGAATGCACTCATCACAAAGAAGTTTCTGAGAATGCTTCTGTGTAGTTGTTATTTGAAGACATTTCCATTTCCAGCCTAGGCCTCAAAGCGCTCGAAATAAACACTTGCAGATTCTGCAGAAGGAGGGTTTCAAAACTGTTCTATCAAAAGGAACGTTCAAGTCTGTGAGTTGAATGCATTCATCACACAGAAGTTTCTGAGAATGCTTCCGTCTAGTTTTTAGGTGAAGATATTTCATTTCCCAGCATAGGCCTCAAAGCGCTCCAAATATCTACTTGCAGATTCTACAAAAAGAGTGTTTCAAAACTGCTCTATGTAAGGGAAAGTTCAAGCCTTTGAGTTGAATGCACTCATCACACAGAAGTTTCTGAGAATGCTTCTGTGTAGTTGTTATTTGAAGACATTTCCTTTTCCAGCATAGGCCTCAAAGCGCTCGAAATAAACACTTGCAGATTCTGCAGAAAGAGTGTTTCCAAACTGCTCTATCAAAAGGAATGTTCAAGTCTGTGAGTTGAATGCACTCATCACACAGAAGTTTCTGAAAATGCTTCTGTCTAGTTTTTACGTGAAGATATTTCATTTCCCAGCATAGGCCTCAAAGCGCTCTAAATATCCTCTTGCAGATTCTACAAAAAGAGTGTTTCAAAACTGCTCTTTCAAAAGGAAGGTTCAAGTCTGTGAGTTGAATGCACTCATCACAAAGAAGTTTCTGAGAATGCTTCTGTGTAGTTGTTATTTGAAGACATTTCCTTTTCCAGCATAGGCCTCAAAGCGCTCGAAATAAACACTTGCAGCTTCTGCAGAAGGAGTGTTTCAAAACTGTTCTATCAAAAGGAACGTTCAAGTCTGTGAGTTGAATGCACTCATCACAAAGAAGTTTCTGAGAATGCTTCTGTCTAGTTGTTATTTGAAGACATTTCCTTTTCCAGCCTAGGCCTCAAAGCGCTCGAAATAAACACTTGCAGCTTCGGCAGAAGCAGTGTTTCAAAACTGTTCTATCAAAAGGAACGTTCAAGTCTGTGAGTTGAATGCACTCATCACAAAGAAGTTTCTGAGAATGCTTCTGTCTAGTTGTTATTTGAAGACATTTCCTTTTCCAGCATAGGCCTCAAAGCGCTCGAAATAAACACTTGCAGATTCTGCAGAAGGAGGGTTTCCAAACTGTTCTATCAAAAGGAACGTTCAAGTCTGTGAGTTGAATGCATTCATCACACAGAAGTTTCTGAGAATGCTTCTGTCTAGTTTATAGGTGAAGATATTTCATTTCCCAGCATAGGCCTCAAAGCGCTCCAAATATCTACTTGCAGATTCTACAAAAAGAGTGTTTCAAAACTGCTCTATGAAAGGGAAGGTTCAAGCCTTTGAGTTGAATGCACTCATCACACAGAGGTTTCTGAGAATGCTTCTGTGTAGTTGTTATTTGAAGACATTTCCTTTTCCAGCACAGGCCTCAAAGCGCTCGAAATAAACACTTGCAGATTCTGCAGAAAGAGTGTTTCAAAACTGTTCTATCAAAAGGAATGTTCAAGTCTGTGAGTTGAATGCACTCATCACACAGAAGTTTCTGAGAATGCTTCTGTCTAGTTTTTAGGTGAAGATATTTCATTTCCCAGCATAGGCCTGAAAGCGCTCCAAATATCCACTTGCAGATTCTACAAAAAGTGTGTTTCAAAACTGCTCTTTCAAAAGGAAGGTTCAAGTCTGTGAGTTGAATGCACTCATCACAAAGAAGTTTCTGAGAATGCTTCTGTGTAGTTGTTATTTGAAGACATTTCCTTTTCCAGCATAGGCCTCAAATCGCTCGAAATGAACACTTGCAGATTCTGCAGAAAGAGTGTTTCAAAACTGTTCTATCAAAAAGAACGTTCAAGTCTGTGAGTTGAATGCACTCATCACACAGAAGTTTCTGAGAATGCTTCTGTCTAGTTTTTATGTGGAGACATTACATTTCCCGGCATAGGCCTCACAGCGCTCCAAATATACACGAGCAGATACCACAAAAAGAGTGTTCCAAAACTGCTCTTTCAAAAGAAACGTTCAAGTCTGTGAGTTGAATGCACTCGTCACAAACAAGTTTCTGGGAATGCTTCTCTCTAGTCTCTATCTGAGGATGTTTCCTTTCCCAGCATTGGCCTCCAACAGCTCCAAATATGCACTTGCAGATTCTACAAAAAGAGAGTTTGAAAACTCTTCTACCAAAAAGAAGGTTCAACTCTGCGAGTAGAATGCACTCATCACAAAGTAGTTTCTGAGAATGCTTCTGTCTAGTTTTTATTTGAAGATATTTCCTTTTCCAGCATAGGCCTCAGAGCGCTCCAAATAAACACTTGCAGAATTTACAAAAGGAGTGTTTCCAAACTGCGCTGTCAAAAGGAATGTTCAAGTCTGTGAGTTGAATGCACTCATCACACAGAAGTTTCTGAGAATGCTTCTGTCTAGTTTTTAGGTGAAGATATTTCATTTCCCAGCATAGGCCTGAAAGCGCCCCAAATATCCAATTGGAGATTCTAGAAAAAGAGTGTTTCAAAACTGCTCTTTCAAAAGGAAGTTTCAAGTCTGTGAGTTGAATGCACTCATCACAAAGAAGTTTCTGAGAATGCTTCTGTGTAGTTGTTATTTGAAGACATTTCCTTTTCTAGCATAGGCCTCAAAGCGCTCGAAATAAGCACCTGCAGATTCTGCAGAAAGAGTGTTTCAAAACTGTTCTATCAAAAGGAGCGTTCAAGTCTGTGAGTTGAATGCACTCATCACACAGAAGTTTCTGAGAATGCTTCTGTCTAGTTTTTAGGTGAAGATATTTCATTTCCCAGCATAGGCCTGAAAGCGCTCCAAATATCCACTTGCAGATTCTACAAAAAGAGTGTTTCAAAACTGCTCTTTCAAAAGGAAGGTTCAAGTCTGTGAGTTGAATGCACTCATCTCAAAGAAGTTTCTGAGAATGCTTCTGTGTAGTTGTTATTTGAAGACATTTCCTTTTCCAGCATAGGCCTCAAATCGCTCGAAATAAACACTTGCAGATTCTGCAGAAAGAGTGTTTCAAAACTGTTCTATCAAAAGGAACGTTCAAGTCTGTGAGTTGAACGCACTCATCATACAGAAGTTTCTGAGAATGCTTCTGTCTAGTTTTTAAGTGGAGACATTACATTTCCCAGCGTAGGCCTCACAGCGCTCCAAATATACACTAGCAGATTCCACAAAAAGAGTGTTCCAAAACTGCTCTTTCAAAAGTAACGTTCAAGTCTGTGAGTTGAATGCACTCGTCACAAACAAGTTTCTGGGAATGCTTCTCTCTAGTCTCTATCTGAGGATGTTTCCTTTCCCAGCATTGGCCTACAACAGCTGCAAATATGCACTTGCAGATTCTACAAAAAGAGAGTTTGAAAACTCTTCTACCAAAAAGAAGGTTCAACTCTGCGAGTAGAATGCACTCATCACAAAGCAGTTTCTGAGAATGCTTCTGTCTAGTTTTTATTTGAAGATATTTCCTTTTCCAGCATAGGCCTCAGAGCGCTCCAAATAAACACTTGCAGATTTTACAAAAGGAGTGTTTCCAAACTGCGCTGTCAAAAGGAATGTTCAAGTCTGTGAGTTGAATGCACTCATCACACAGAAGTTTCTGAGAATGCTTCTGTCTAGTTTTTAGGTGAAGATATTTCATTTCCCAGCATAGGCCTGAAAGCGCCCCAAATATACAATTGGAGATTCTAGAAAAAGAGTGTTTCAAAACTGCTCTTTCAAAAGGAAGTTTCAAGTCTGTGAGTTGAATGCACTCATCCCAAAGAAGTTTCTGAGAATGCTTCTGTGTAGTTGTTATTTGAAGACATTTCCTTTTCCAGCATAGGCCTCAAAGCGCTCGAAATAAACACTTGCAGCTTCTGCAGAAGGAGTGTTTCAAAACTGTTCTATCAAAAGGAACGTTCAAGTCTGTGAGTTGAATGCATTCATCACACAGAAGTTTCTGAGAATGCTTCTGTCTAGTTTTTAGGTGAAGATATTTCATTTCCCAGCATAGGCCTCAAAGCGCTCCAAATATCTACTTGCAGATTCTACAAAAAGAGTGTTTCAAAACTGCTCTATCAAAGGGAAGGTTCAAGTCTGTGAGTTGAATGCACTCATCACAAAGAAGTTTCCGAGAATGCTTCTGTGTAGTTGTTATTTGAAGACATTTCCTTTTCCAGCATAGGCCTCAATTCGCTCGAAATGAACACTTGCAGATTCTGCAGAAAGAGTGTTTCAAAACTGTTCTATCAAAAGGAACGTTCAAGTCTGTGAGTTGAATGCACTCATCCCACAGAAGTTTCTGAGAATGCTTCTGTCTAGTTTTTAGGTGAAGATATTTCATTTCCCAGCATAGGCCTCAAAGCGCTCCAAATATCTACTTGCAGATTCTACAAAAAGAGTGTTTCAAAACTGCTGTTTCAAAGGGATGGTTCAAGTCTGTGAGTTGAATGCACACAAAAGAGAGAAGTTTCTGAGAATGCTTCTGTGTAGTTGTTATTTGAAGACATTTCCTTTTCCAGCTTGGGCCTCATAGCGCTCGAAATAAACACTTGTAGATGCTGCAGAAAGACTGTTTCAAAACTGTTCTATCAAAAGGAACGTTCAAGTCTGTGAGTTGAATGCACTCATCACACAGAAGTTTCTGAGAATGCTTCTGTCTGGTTTTTCGGTGAAGATATTTCATTTCCCAGCATAGGCCTCAAAGCGCTCCAAATATCTACTTGCAGATTCTACAAAAAGAGTGTTTCAACACTGCTCTTTCAAAGGGATGGTTCAAGTCTGTGAGTTGAATGCACACAAAACAGAGAAGTTTCTGAGAATGCTTCTGTGTAGTTGTTATTTGGAGACATTTCCTTTTCCAGCTTGGGCCTCAAAGCGCTCGAAATAAACACTTGCAGATTCTGCAGAAAGAGTGTTTCAAAACTGTTCTATCAAAAGGAACGTTCAAGTCTGTGAGTTGAATGCACTCATCACACAGCAGTTTCTCAGAATGCTTCTATCTAGGTTTTAAGTGGAGACATTACCTTTCCCAGCATAGACCACACAGCGCTCCAAATATCCAATTGCAGATTCTACAAAAAGAGTGTTCCAAAACTGCTCTTTCAAAAGAAACGTTCAAGTCTGTGAGTTGAATGCACTCGTCAGAAACAAGTTTCTGGGAATGCTTCTGTCTAGTCTCTATCTGAGGATGTTTCCTTTCCCAGCATTGGCCTCCAACAGCTCCAAATATGCACTTGCAGATTCTACAAAAAGAGAGTTTGAAAACTCTTCTACCAAAAAGAAGGTTCAACTCTGTGAGTAGAATGCACTCATCACAAAGAAGTTTCTGAGAATGCTTCTGTCTAGTTTTCATTTGAAGATATTTCCTTTTCCAGCATAGGCCTCAGAGCGCTCCAAATAAACACATGCAGATTTTACAAAAGGAGTGTTTCCAAACTGCTCTATCAACAGGAATGTTCCAGTCTTTGAGTTGAATGCACTCATCACACAGAAGTTTCTGAGAATGCTTCTGTCTAGTTTTTAGGTGAAGATATTTCATTTCCCAGCATAGGCCTCAAAGCGCACAAAATATCCAATTGCAGATTCTAGAAAAAGAGTGTTTCAAAACTGCTCTTTCAAAAGGAAGGTTCGAGTCTGTGAGTTGAATGCACTCATCACAAAGAAGTTTCTGAGAATGCTTCTGTGTAGTTGTTATTTGAAGACATTTCCTTTTCCAGCGTAGGCCTCAATTAGCTCGAAATGAACACTTGCAGATTCTGCAGAAAGAGTGTTTCAAAACTGTTCTATCAAAAGGAACGTTCAAGTCTGTGAGTTGAATGCACTCATCACATAGAAGTTTCTGAGAATGCTTCTGTCTAGTTTTTAAGTGGAGACGTTACATTTCCCAGCATAGGCCTCTCAGCGCTCCAAATATACACTAGCAGATTCCACAAAAAGAGTGTTCCAAAACTGCTCTTTCAAAAGAATCGTTCAAGTCTGTGAGTTGAATGCACTCGTCACAAACAAGTTTCCGGGAATGCTTCTGTCTAGTCTCTATCTGAGGATGCTCCCTTTTCAAGCACTGGCCTCCAACAGCTCCAAATATGGACTTGCAGATTCTACAAAAAGAGAGTTTGAAAACTCTTCTACCAAAAAGAAGGTTCAACTCTGCAAGTGGAATGCACTCATCACAAAGAAGGTTCTGAGAATGCTTCTGTCTAGTTTTTATTTGAAGATATTTCCTTTTCCAGCATAGGCCTCAGAGCGCTCCAAATAAACACTTGCAGATTTTACAAAAGGAGTGTTTCCAAACTGCTCTATCAAAAGTAATGTTCAAGTCTGTGAGTTGAATGCACTCATCACACAGAAGTTTCTGAGAATGCTTCTGTCTAGTTTTTAGGTGAAGATATTTCATTTCCCAGCATAGGCCTCAAAGCGCTCCAAATATCCAATTGCAGATTCTAGAAAAAGAGTGTTTCAAAACTGCTCTTTCAAAAGGAAGGTTCAAGTCTGTGAGTTGAATGCACTCATCACAAAGAAGTTTCTGAGAATGCTTCTGTGTAGTTGTTATTTGAAGACATTTCCTTTTCCAGCGTAGGCCTCAATTCGCTCGAAATGAACACTTGCAGATTCTGCAGAAAGAGTGTTTCAAAACTGTTCTATCAAAAGGAACGTTCAAGTCTGTGAGTTGAATGCACTCATCACACAGAAGTTTCTGAGAATGCTTCTGTCTAGGTTTTAAGTGGAGACATTACCTTTCCCAGCATAGGCCTCAAAGCGCTCCAAATATCCAATTGCAGATTCTAGAAAAAGAGTGTTTCAAAACTGCTCTTTCAAAAGGAAGGTTCAAGTCTGTGAGTTGAATGCACTCATCCCAAAGAAGTTTCTGAGAATGCTTCTGTGTAGTTGTTATTTGAAGACATTTCCTTTTCCAGCGTAGGCCACAATTCGCTCGAAATGAACACTTCCGGATTCTGCAGAAAGAGTGTTTCAAAACTGTTCTATCAAAAGGAACGTTCAAGTCTGTGAGTTGAATGCACTCATCACACAGAAGTTTCTGAGAATGCTTCTGTCTAGTTTTTAAGTGGAGACATTACATTTCCCAGCATAGGCCTCTCAGCGCTCCAAATATACACTAGCAGATTCCACAAAAAGAGTGTTCCAAAACTGCTCTTTCAAAAGAATCGTTCAAGTCTGTGAGTTGAATGCACTCGTCACAAACAAGTTTCCGGGAATGCTTCTGTCTAGTCTCTATCTGAGGATGCTCCCTTTTCCAGCATTGGCCTCCAACAGCTCCAAATATGCACTTGCAGATTCTACAAAAAGAGAGTTTGAAATCTTTTCTACCAAAAAGAAGGTTCAACTCTGCGAGTAGAATGCACTCATCACAAAGAAGTTTCTGAGAATGCTTCTGTCTAGTTTTTATTTGAAGATATTTCCTTTTCCAGCATAGGCCTCAGAGCGCTCCAAATAAACACTTGCAGATTTTACAAAAGGAGTGTTTCCAAACTGCTCTATCAAAAGGAATGTTGAAGTCTGTGAGTTGAATGCACTCATCTCACAGAAGTTTCTGAGAATGCTTCTGTCTAGTTTTTAGGTGAAGATATTTCATTTCCCAGCATAGGCCTCAAAGCGCTCCAAATATCCAACTGCAGATTCTAGAAAAAGAGTGTTTCAAAACTGCTCTTTCAAAAGGAAGGTTCAAGTCTGTGAGTTGAATGCACTCATCACAAAGAAGTTTCCGAGAATGCTTCTGTGTAGTTGTTATTTGAAGACATTTACTTTTCCAGCATAGGCCTCAATTCGCTCGAAATGAACACTTGCAGATTCTGCAGAAAGAGTGTTTCAAAACTGTTCTATCAAAAGGAACGTTCAAGTCTGTGAGTTGAATGCACTCATCCCACAGAAGTTTCTGAGAATGCTTCTGTCTAGTTTTTAGGTGAAGATATTTCATTTCCCAGCATAGGCCTCAAAGCGCTCCAAATATCTACTTGCAGATTCTACAAAAAGAGTGTTTCAAAACTGCTCTTTCAAAGGGATGGTTCAAGTCTGTGAGTTGAATGCACACAAAAGAGAGAAGTTTCTGAGAATGCTTCTGTGTAGTTGTTATTTGAAGACATTTCCTTTTCCAGCTTGGGCCTCATAGCGCTCGAAATAAACACTTGTAGATGCTGCAGAAAGACTGTTTCAAAACTGTTCTATCAAAAGGAACGTTCAAGTCTGTGAGTTGAATGCACTCATCACACAGAAGTTTCTGAGAATGCTTCTGTCTAGATTTTAGGTGAAGATATTTCATTTCCCAGCATAGGCCTCAAAGCGCTCCAAATATCTACTTGCAGATTCTACAAAAAGAGTGTTTCAAAACTGCTCTTTCAAAGGGATGGTTCAAGTCTGTGAGTTGAATGCACACAAAACAGAGAAGTTTCTGAGAATGCTTCTGTGTAGTTGTTATTTGGAGACATTTCCTTTTCCAGCTTGGGCCTCAAAGCGCTCGAAATAAACACTTGCAGATTCTGTAGAAAGAGTGTTTCAAAACTGTTCTATCAAAAGGAACGTTCAAGTCTGTGAGTTGAATGCACTCATCACACAGCAGTTTCTCAGAATGCTTCTATCTAGGTTTTAAGTGGAGACATTACCTTTCCCAGCATAGACCACACAGCGCTCCAAATATACACTAGCAGATTCTACAAAAAGAGTGTTCAAAAACTGCTCTTTCAAAAGAAACGTTCAAGTCTGTGAGTTGAATGCACTCGTCAGAAACAAGTTTCTGGGAATGCTTCTGTCTAGTCTCTATCTGAGGATGTTTCCTTTCCCAGCATTGGCCTCCAACAGCTCCAAATATGCACTTGCAGATTCTACAAAAAGAGAGTTTGAAAACTCCTCTACCAAAAAGAAGGTTCAACTCTGCGAGTAGAATGCACTCATCACAAAGAAGTTTCTGAGAATGCTTCTGTCTAGTTTTTATTTGAAGATATTTCCTTTTCCAGCATAGGCCTCAGAGTGCTCCAAATAAACACATGCAGATTTTACAAAAGGAGTGTTTCCAAACTGCTCTATCAACAGGAATGTTCCAGTCTTTGAGTTGAATGCACTCATCACACAGAAGTTTCTGAGAATGCTTCTGTCTAGTTTTTAGGTGAAGATATTTCATTTCCCAGCATAGGCCTCAAAGCGCACAAAATATCCAATTGCAGATTCTAGAAAAAGAGTGTTTCAAAACTGCTCTTTCCAAAGGAAGGTTCGAGTCTGTGAGTTGAATGCACTCATCACAAAGAAGTTTCTGAGAATGCTTCTGTGTAGTTGTTATTTGAAGACATTTCCTTTTCCAGCGTAGGCCTCAATTTGCTCGAGATGAACACTTGCAGATTCTGCAGAAAGAGTGTTTCAAAACTGTTCTATCAAAAGGAACGTTCAAGTCTGTGAGTTGAATGCACTCATCACACAGAAGTTTCTGAGAATTCTTCTGTCTAGTTTTTAAGTGGAGACGTTACATTTCCCAGCATAGGCCTCTCAGCGCTCCAAATATACACTAGCAGATTCCACAAAAAGAGTGTTCCAAAACTGCTCTTTCAAAAGAATCGTTCAAGTCTGTGAGTTGAATGCACTCGTCACAAACAAGTTTCCGGGAATGCTTCTGTCTAGTCTCTATCTGAGGATGTTCCCTTTTCAAGCATTGGCCTCCAACAGCTCCAAATATGGACTTGCAGATTCTACAAAAAGAGAGTTTGAAAACTCTTCTACCAAAAAGAAGGTTCAACTCTGCGAGTGGAATGCACTCATCACAAAGAAGGTTCTGAGAATGCTTCTGTCTAGTTTTAATTTGAAGATATTTCCTTTTCCAGCATAGGCCTCAGAGCGCTCCAAATAAACACTTGCAGATTTTACAAAAGGAGTGTTTCCAAACTGCTCTATCAAAAGTAATGTTCAAGTCTGTGAGTTGAATGCACTCATCACACAGAAGTTTCTGAGAATGCCTCTGTCTAGTTTTTAGGTGAAGATATTACATTTCCCAGCATAGGCCTCAAAGCGCTCCAAATATCCAATTGCAGATTCTAGAAAAAGAGTGTTTCAAAACTGCTCTTTCAAAAGGAAGGTTCAAGTCTGTGAGTTGAATGCACTCATCACAAAGAAGTTTCTGAGAATGCTTCTGTGTAGTTGTTATTTGAAGACATTTCCTTTTCCAGCATAGGCCTCAAATCGCTCGAAATGAACACTTGCAGATTCTGCAGAAAGAGTGTTTCAAAACTGTTCTATCAAAAGGAACGTTCAAGTCTGTGAGTTGAATGCACTCATCACACAGAAGTTTCTGAGAATGCTTCTGTATAGTTTTTAGGTGAATATATTTCATTTCCCAGCATAGGCTTCAAAGCGCTCGAAATATCTACTTGCAGATTCTACAAAAAGAATGTTTCAAAACTGCTCTTTCAAAGGGATGGTTGAAGTCTGTGAGTTGAATGCCCACATCACAGAGAAGTTTCTGAGAATGCTTCTGTGTAGTTGTTATTTGAAGACATTTCCTTTTCCAGCATGGGCCTCAAAGCGCTCGAAATAAACACTTGCAGATTCTGCAGAAAGAGTGTTTCAAATCTGTTCTATCAAAAGGAACGTTCAAGTCTGTGAGTTGAATGCACTCATCACACAGAAGTTTCTGAGAATGCTTCTGTCTAGGTTTTAAGTGGAGACATTAACTTTCCCAGCATAGGCCTCAAAGCGCTCCAAATATCCAATTGCAGATTCTAGAAAAAGAGTGTTTCAAAACTGCTCTTTCAAAAGGAAGGTTCAAGTCTGTGAGTTGAATGCACTCATCCCAAAGAAGTTTCTGAGAATGCTTCTGTGTAGTTGTTATTTGAAGACATTTCCTTTTCCAGCGTAGGCCACAATTCGCTCGAAAGGAACACTTCCAGATTCTGCAGAAAGAGTGTTTCAAAACTGTTCTATCAAAAGGAACGTTCAGGTCTGTGAGTTGAATGCACTCATCACACAGAAGTTTCTGAGAATGCTTCTGTCTAGTTTTTAAGTGCAGACATTACATTTCCCAGCATAGGCCTCTCAGCGCTCCAAATATACACTAGCAGATTCCACAAAAAGAGGGTTCCAAAACTGCTCTTTCAAAAGAATCGTTCAAGTCTGTGAGTTGAATGCACTCGTCACAAACAAGTTTCCGGGAATGCTTCTGTCTAGTCTCTATCTGAGGATGCTCCCTTTTCCAGCATTGGCCTCCAACAGCTCCAAATATGCACTTGCAGATTCTACAAAAAGAGAGTTTGAAAACTCTTCTACCAAAAAGAAGGTTCAACTCTGCGAGTAGAATGCACTCATCACAAAGAAGTTTCTGAGAATGCTTCTGTCTAGTTTTTATTTGAAGATATTTCCTTTTCCAGCATAGGCCTCAGAGCGCTCCAAATAAACACTTGCAGATTATACAAAAGGAGTGTTTCCAAACTGCTCTATCAAAAGGAATGTTCAAGTCTGTGAGTTGAATGCACTCATCACACAGAAGTTTCTGAGAATGCTTCTGTCTAGTTTTTAGGTGAAGATATTTCATTTCCCAGCATAGGCCTCAAAGCGCTCCAAATATCCAACTGCAGATTCTAGAAAAAGAGTGTTTCAAAACTGCTCTTTCAAAAGAAAGGTTCAAGTCTGTGAGTTGAATGCACTCATCACAAAGAAGTTTCTGAGAATGCTTCTGTGTAGTTGTTATTTGAAGACATTTCCTTTTCCAGCATAGGCCTCAATTCGCTCGAAATGAACACTTGCAGATTCTGCAGAAAGAGTGTTTCAAAACTGTTCTATCAAAAGGAACGTTCAAGTCTGTGAGTTGAATGCACTCATCCCACAGAAGTTTCTGATAATGCTTCTGTCTAGTTTTTAGGTGAAGATATTTCCTTTCCCAGCATAGGCCTCAAAGCGCTCGAAATATCTACTTGCAGATTCTACAAAAAGTGTGTTTCAAAACTGCTCTTTCAAAGGGATGGTTCAAGTCTGTGAGTTGAATGCACACAAAAGAGAGAAGTTTCTGAGAATGCTTCTGTGTAGTTGTTATTTGAAGACATTTCCTTTTTCCAGCTTGGGCCTCATATCGCTCGAAATAAACACTTGTAGATTCTGCAGAAAGAGTGTTTCAAAACTGTTCTATCAAAGGGAACGTTCAAGTCTGTGAGTTGAATGCACTCATCTCACAGCAGTTTCTGAGAATGCTTCTGTCTAGGTTTTAATTGGAGACATTACCTTTCCCAGCATAGGCCTCACAGCGCTCCAAATATACACTAGCAGATTCTACAAAAAGAGTGTTCCAAAACTGCTCTTTCAAAAGAAACGTTCAAGTCTGTGAGTTGAATGCACTCGTCACAAACAAGTTTCTGGGAAAGCTTCTGTCTAGTCTCTATCTGAGGATGTTTCCTTTCCCAGCATTGGCCTCCAACAGCTCCAAATATGCACTTGCAGATTCTACAAAAAGAGAGATTGAAAACCCTTCTATCAAAAAGAAGGTTCAACTCTGCGAGTAGAATGCACTCATCACAAAGAAGTTTCTGAGAATGCTTCTGTCTAGTTTTTATTTGAAGATATTTCCTTTTCCAGCATAGGCCTCAGAGCGCTCCAAATAAACACTTGCAGATTTTACAACAGGAGTGTTTCCAAACTGCTCTATCAAAAGGAATGTTCAAGTCTGTGTGTTGAATGCACTCATCACACAGAAGTTTCTGAGAATGCTTCTCTCTAGTTTTTAGGTGAAGAGATTTCATTTCCCAGCATAGGACTGAAATCTCTCCAAATATCCACTTGCAGATTCTACAAAAAGAGTGTTTCAAAACTGCTCTTTCAAAAGGAAGGTTCAAGTCTGTGAGTTGAATGCACTCATCACAAAGAAGTTTCTGAGAATGCTTCTGTGTAGTTGTAATTTGAAGGCATTTCCTTTTCCAGAATAGGCCTCAAATCGCTCGAAATGAACACTTGCAGATTCTGCAGAAAGAGTGTTTCAAAACTGTTCTATCAAAAGGAACGTTGAAGTCTGTGAGTTGAATGCACTCATCACACAGAAGTTTCTGAGAATGCTTCTGTGTAGTTTTTAAGCGAAGACATTTCATTTCCCAGCATAGGCCTCACAGCGCTCCAAATATCCACTTGTAGATTCTACAAAAAGAGTGTTTCAAAACTGCTCTTTCAAAAGGAAGGTTCAGGTCTGTGAGTTGAATGCACTCATCATACAGAAGTTTCTGAGAATGCTTCTGTCTAGTTTTTATGTGAAGACATTACATTTCCCAGCGTAGGCCTCACAGCGCTCCAAATATACACTAGCAGATTCCACAAAAAGAGTGTTCCAAAACTGCTCTTTTAAAAGAAACGTTCAAGTCTGTGAGTTGAATGCACTCGTCACAAACAAGTTTCTGGGAATGTTTCTGTCTAGTCTCTATCTGAGGATGTTCCATTTTCCAGTATTGGCCTACAACAGCTCCAAATATGCACTTGCAGGTTCTACAAAAAGAGAGTTTGAAAACTCTTCTATCAAAAAGAAGGTTCAACTCTGCGAGTAGAATGCACTCATCACAAAGTAGTTTCTGAGAATGCTTCCGTCTAGTTTTTATTTGAAGACATTTCCTTTTCCAGCATAGGCCTCAAAGCGCTCGAAATAAACACTTGCAAATTTTACAAAAGGAGTGTTTCCAAACTGCTCTATCAAAAGGAATGTTCAAGTCTGTGAGTTGAATGCACTCATCACACAGAAGTTTCTGAGAATGCTTCTGTCTAGTTTTTAGGTGAAGATATTTCATTTCCCAGCATAGGCCTGAAACCGCTCCAAATATCCACTTGCAGATTCTACAAAAAGAGTGTTTCAAAACTGCTCTTTCAAAAGGAAGGTTCAAGTCTGTGAGTTGAATGCACTCATCACAAAGAAGTTTCTGAGAATGCTTCTGTGTAGTTGTTATTTGAGGACATTTCCTTTTCCAACATAGGCCTCAAATCGCTCGAAATAAACACTTGCAGATTCTGCAGAAAGAGTGTTTCAAAACTGGTCTATCAAAAGGAACGTTCAAGTCTGTGAGTTGAACGCACTCATCACACAGAAGTTTCTGAGAATGCTTCTGTCTAGTTTTTATGTGGAGACAATACATTTCCCAGCATAGGCCTCACAGCTCTCCAAATATACACTAGCAGATTCCACAAAAAGAGTGTTCCAAAACTGCTCATTCAAAAGAAACATTCAAGTTTGTGAGTTGAATACACTCGTCACAAGCAAGTTTCTGGGAATGCTTCTCTCTTGTCTCTATCTGAGGATGTTTCCTTTCCAAGCATTTTCCTCCAACAGCTACAAATATGCACTTGCAGATTCTACAAAAAGAGAGTTTGAAAACTCTTCTACCAAAAAGAAGGTTCAACTCTGCGAGTAGAATGCACTCATCACAAAGAAGTTTCTGAGAATGCTTCCGTCTAGTTTTTATTTGAAGATATTTCCTTTTCCAGCATAGTCCTCAGAGCGCTCCAAATAAACACTTGCAGATTTTACAAAAGGAGTGTTTCCAAACCGCTCTATCAAAAGGAATGTTCAAGTCTGTGAGTTGAATGCACTCATCACACAGAAGTTTCTGAGAATGCTTCTGTCTAGTTTTTAGGTGAAGATATTTCATTTCCCAGCATTGGCCTGAAAGCGCTCCAAATATCCACTAGCAGATTCCACAAAAAGAGTGTTACAAAGCTGCTCTTTCAAAAGAATCGTTCAAGTCTGTGAGTTGAATGCACTCGTCACAAACAAGTTTCCGGGAATGCTTCTGTCTAGTCTCTATCTGAGGATGCTCCCTTTTCAAGCATTGGCCTCCAACAGCTCCAAATATGTACTTGCAGATTCTACAAAAAGAGAGTTTGAAAACTCTTCTACCAAAAAGAAGGTTCAACTCTACAAGTAGAATGCACTCATCACAAAGAAGTTTCTGAGAATGCTTCTGTCTAGTTTTTACTTGAAGATATTTCCTTTTCTAGCATATGCCTCAGAGCGCTCCAAATAAACACTTGCAGATTTTACAAAAGGAGTGTTTCCAAACTGCTTTATCAAAAGTAATGTTCAAGTCTGTGAGCTGAAAGCGCTCATCACACAGAAGTTTCTGAGAATGCTTCTGTCTAGTTTTTAGGTGAAGATATTTCATTTCCCAGCATAGGCCTCAAAGCGCTCCAAATATCCAATTGCAGATTCCAGAAAAAGAGTGTTTCAAAACTGCTCTTTCAAAAGGAAGGTTCAGGTCTGTGAGTTGTATGCACTCATCCCAAAGAAGTTTCTGAGAATGCTTCTGTGTAGTTGTTATTTGAAGACATTTCATTTTCCAGCGTAGGCCACAATTCGCTCGAAATGAACACTTCCAGATTCTGCAGAAAGAGTGTTTCAAACTGTTCTATCAAAAGGAACGTTGAAGTCTGTGAGTTGAATGCAATCATCACACAGAAGTTTCTGAGAATGCTTCTGTCTAGTTTTTAGGTGAAGATATTTCATTTCCCAGCATTGGCCTCAAAGCGCTCCAAATATCTACTTGCAGATTCTACAAAAAGAGTGTTTCAAAACTGCTCTTTCAAAGGGATGGTTCAAGTCTGTGAGTTGAATGCACACAAAACAGAGAAGTTTCTGAGAATGCTTCTGTGTAGTTGTTATTTGGAGACATTTCCTTTTCCAGCTTGGGCCTCAAAGCGCTCGAAATAAACACTTGCAGATTCTGCAGGAAGAGTGTTTCAAAACGGTTCTATCAAAAGGAACGTTCAAGTCTGTGAGTTGAATGCACTCATCACACAGAAGTTTCTGAGAATGCTTCTGTCTAGGTTTTAAGTGGAGACATTACCTTTCCCAGGATAGGCCTCAAAGCGCTCCAAATATCCAATTGCAGATTCTAGAAAAAGAGTGTTACAAAACTGCTCTTTCAAAAGGAAGGATCAAGTCTGTGAGTTGAATGCACTCATCACAAAGAAGATTCTGAGTATGCTTCTGTGTAGTTGTCATCTGAAGACAGTTCCTTTTCAAGCATAGGCCTCAATTCGCTCGAAATGAACACTTCACATTCTGCAGAAAGAGTGTTTCAAATCTGTTCTATCAAAAGGAACGTTCAAGTCTGTGAGTTGAATGCACTCATCACACAGAAGTTTCTGAGAATGCTTCTGTCTAGTTTTTAGGTGAAGATATTTCATTTCCCAGCGTAGGCCTCAAAGCGCTCCAAATATCCAATTGCAGATTCTAGAAAAAGAGTGTTTCAAAACTGCTCTTTCAAAAGGAAGGTTCAAGTCTGTGAGTTGAATGCACTCATCACAAAGAAGTTTCTGAGAATGCTTCTGTGTAGTTGTTATTTGAAGACATTTCCTTTTCCAGCGTAGGCCTCAATTGGCTCGAAATGAACACTTGCAGATTCTGCAGAAAGAGTGTTTCAAAACTGTTCTATCAAAAGGAACGTTCAAGTCTGTGAGTTGAATGCACTCATCACACAGAAGTTTCTGAGAATGCTTCTGTCTAGGTTTTAAGTGGAGACATTACCTTTCCCAGCATAGGCCTCAAAGCGCTCCAAATATCCAATTGCAGATTCTAGAAAAAGAGTGTTTCAAAACTGCTCTTTCAAAAGGAAGGTTCAAGTCTGTGAGTTGAATGCACTCATCCCAAAGAAGTTTCTGAGAATGCTTCTGTGTAGTTGTTATTTGAAGACATTTCCTTTTCCAGCGTAGGCCACAATTCGCTCGAAATGAACACTTCCAGATTCTGCAGAAAGAGTGTTTCAAAACTGTTCTATCAAAAGGAACGTTCAAGTCTGTGAGTTGAATGCACTCATCACACAGAAGTTTCTGAGAATGCTTCTGTCTAGTTTTTAAGTGGAGACATTACATTTCCCAGCATAGGCCTCTCAGCGCTCCAAATATACACTAGCAGATTCCACAAAAAGAGTGTTCCAAAACTGCTCTTTCAAAAGAATCGTTCAAGTCTGTGAGTTTAATGCACTCGTCACAAACAAGTTTCCGGGAATGCTTCTGTCTAGTCTCTATCTGAGGATGTTCCCTTTTCCAGCATTGGCCTCCAACAGCTCCAAATATGCACTTGCAGATTCTACAAAAAGAGAGTTTGAAATCTCTTCTACCAAAAAGAAGGTTCAACTCTGCGAGTAGAATGCACTCATCACAAAGAAGTTTCTGAGAATGCTTCTGTCTAGTTTTTATTTGAAGATATTTCCTTTTCCAGCATAGGCCTCAGAGCGCTCCAAATAAACACTTGCAGATTTTACAAAAGGAGTGTTTCCAAACTGCTCTATCAAAAGGAATGTTCAAGTCTGTGAGTTGAATGCACTCATCACACAGAAGTTTCTGAGAATGCTTCTGTCTAGTTTTTAGGTGAAGATATTTCATTTCCCAGCATAGGCCTCAAAGCGCTCCAAATATCCAACTGCAGATTCTAGAAAAAGAGTGTTTCAAAACTGCTCTTTCAAAAGGAAGGTTCAAGTCTGTGAGTTGAATGCACTCATCACAAAGAAGTTTCCGAGAATGCTTCTGTGTAGTTGTTATTTGAAGACATTTCCTTTTCCAGCATAGGCCTCAATTCGCTCGAAATGAACACTTGCAGATTCTGCAGAAAGAGTGTTTCAAAACTGTTCTATCAAAAGGAACGTTCAAGTCTGTGAGTTGAATGCACTCATCCCACAGAAGTTTCTGAGAATGCTTCTGTCTAGTTTTTAGGTGAAGATATTTCATTTCCCAGCATAGGCCTCAAAGTGCTCCAAATATCTACTTGCAGATTCTACAAAAAGAGTGTTTCAAAACTGCTCTTTCAAAGGGATGGTTCAAGTCTGTGAGTTGAATGCACACAAAAGAGAGAAGTTTCTGAGAATGCTTCTGTGTAGTTGTTATTTGAAGACATTTCCTTTTCCAGCTTGGGCCTCATAGCGCTCGAAATAAACACTTGTAGATGCTGCAGAAAGACTGTTTCAAAACTGTTCTATCAAAAGGAACGTTCAAGTCTGTGAGTTGAATGCACTCATCACACAGAAGTTTCTGAGAATGCTTCTGTCTAGTTTTTAGGTGAAGATATTTCATTTCCCAGCATAGGCCTCAAAGCGCTCCAAATATCTACTTGCAGATTCTACAAAAAGAGTGTTTCAAAACTGCTCTTTCAAAGGGATGGTTCAAGTCTGTGAGTTGAATGCACACAAAACAGAGAAGTTTCTGAGAATGTTTCTGTGTAGTTGTTATTTGGAGACATTTCCTTTTCCAGCTTGGGCCTCAAAGCGCTCGAAATGAACACTTGCAGATTCTGCAGAAAGAGTGTTTCAAAACTGTTCTATCAAAAGGAACGTTCAAGTCTGTGAGTTGAATGCACTCATCACACAGAAGTTTCTGAGAATGCTTCTGTCTAGGTTTTAAGTGGAGACATTACCTTTCCTAGCATAGGCCTCAAAGCGCTCCAAATATCCAATTGCAGATTCTAGAAAAAGAGTGTTTCAAAACTGCTCTTTCAAAAGGAAGGTTCAAGTCTGTGAGTTGAATGCACTCATCCCAAAGAAGTTTCTGAGAATGCTTCTGTGTAGTTGTTATTTGAAGACATTTCCTTTTCCAGCGTAGGCCACAATTCGCTCGAAATGAACACTTCCAGATTCTGCAGAAAGAGTGTTTCAAAACTGTTCTATCAAAAGGAACGTTCAAGTCTGTGAGTTGAATGCACTCATCACACAGAAGTTTCTGAGAATGATTCTGTCTAGTTTTTAAGTGGAGACATTACATTTCCCAGCATAGGTCTCTCAGCGCTCCAAATATACACTAGCAGATTCCACAAAAAGAGTGTTCCAAAACTGCTCTTTCAAAAGAATCGTTCAAGTCTGTGAGTTGAATGCACTCGTCACAAACAAGTTTCCGGGAATGCTTCTGTCTAGTCTCTATCTGAGGATGCTCCCTTTTCAAGCATTGGCCTCCAACAGCTCCAAATATGCACTTGCAGATTCTACAAAAAGAGAGTTTGAAATCTCTTCTACCAAAAAGAAGGTTCAACTCTGTGAGTAGAATGCACTCATCACAAAGAAGTTTCTGAGAATGCTTCTGTCTAGTTTTTATTTGAAGATATTTCCTTTTCCAGCATAGGCCTCAGAGCGCTCCAAATAAACACTTGCAGATTTTACAAAAGGAGTGTTTCCAAACTGCTCTATCAAAAGGAATGTTCAAGTCTGTGAGTTGAATGCACTCATCACACAGAAGTTTCTGAGAATGCTTCTGTCTAGTTTTTAGGTGAAGATATTTCATTTCCCAGCATAGGCCTCAAAGCGCTCCAAATATCTACTTGCAGATCCTACAAAAAGAGTGTTTCAAAACTGCTCTATGAAAGGGAAGGTTCAAGCCTTTGTGTTGAATGCACTCATCACACAGAAGTGTCTGAGAATGCTTCTGTGTAGTTGTTATTTGAAGACATTTCCTTTTCCAGCATAGGCCTCAAAGCGCTCGAAATAAACACTTGCAGATACTGCAGAAAGAGTGTTTCAAAACTGTTCTATCAAAAGGAATGTTCAAGTCTGTGAGTTGAATGCACTCATCACACAGAAGTTTCTGAGAATGCTTCTGTCTAGTTTTTAAGTGGAGACATTTCATTTCCCAGCATAGGCCTCTCAGCGCTCCAAATATACACTGGCAGATTCCACAAAAAGAGTGTTACAAAACTGCTCTTTCAAAAGAATCGTTCAAGTCTGTGAGTTTAATGCACTCGTCACAAACAAGTTTCTCGGAATGCTTCTGTCTAGTCTCTATCTGAGAATGTTCCCTTTTCCAGCATTGGCCTACAACAGCTGCAAATATGCACTTGCAGATTCTACAAAAAGAGAGTTTGAAAACTCTTGTATCAAAAAGAAGGTTCAACTCTGCGAGTAGAATGCACTCATCACAAAGAAGTTTCTGAGAATGCTTCTGTCTAGTTTTTATTTGAAGATATTTCCTTTTCCAGCATAGGCCTCAGAGCGCTCCAAATAAACAC
This sequence comes from Pongo pygmaeus, assembly GCF_028885625.2. Lineage (NCBI taxonomy): Eukaryota > Metazoa > Chordata > Mammalia > Primates > Hominidae > Pongo > Pongo pygmaeus. The sequence continues at coordinate 37,342,135 of NC_072391.2, read as the reverse complement.
TTGCAGATTTTACAAAAGGAGTGTTTCCAAACTGCTCTATCAAAAGGAATGTTCAAGTCTGTGAGTTGAATGCACTCATCACACAGAAGTTTCTGAGAATGCTTCTGTCTAGTTTTTACGTGAAGATATTTCATTTCCCAGCATAGGCCTGAAAGCGCTCTAAGTATCCTCTTGCAGATTCTACAAAAAGAGTGTTCCAAACTGCTCGTTCAAAAGGAAGGTTCAAGTCTGTGAGTTGAATGCACTCATCAGAAAGAAGTTTCTGAGAATGCTTCTGTGTAGTTGTTATTTGAAGACATTTCCTTTTCCAGCGTAGGCCTCAATTCGCTCGAAATGAACACTTGCAGATTCTGCAGAAAGAGTGTTTCGAAACTGTTCTATCAAAAGGAACGTTCAAGTCTGTGAGTTGAATGCACTCATCATACAGAAGTTTCTGAGAATGCTTCTGTCTAGTTTTTATGTGGAGACATTACATTTCCCAGCATAGGCCTCACAGCGCTCCAAATATACACTAGCAGATTCCACAAAAAGAGTGTTCCAAAACTGCTCTTTCAAAAGAAACGTTCAAGTCTGTGAGTTGAATGCACTCGTCACAAACAAGTTTCTCGGAATGCTTCTCTCTAGTCTCTATCTGAGGATGTTTCCTTTCCCAGCATTGGCCTCCAACAGCTCCAAATATGCACTTGCAGATTCTACAAAAAGAGAGTTTGAAAACTCTTCTACCAAAAAGAAGGTTCAACTCTGCGAGTAGAATGCACTCATCACAAAGTAGTTTCTGAGATTGCTTCCGTCTTGTTTTTATTTGAAGATATTTCCTTTTCCAGCATAGGCCTCAGAGCGCTCCAAATAAACACTTGCAGATTTTACAAAAGGAGTGTTTCCAAACTGCTCTATCAAAAGGAATGTCCAAGTCTGTGAGTTGAATGCACTCATCACACAGAAGTTTCTGAGAATGCTTCTGTCTAGTTTTTAGGTGAAGATATTTCATTTCCCAGCATAGGCCTGAAATCGCTCCAAATATCCACTTGCAGATTCTACAAAAAGAGTGTTTCAAAACTGCTCTTTCAAAAGGAAGGTTGAAATCTGTGAGTTGAATGCACTCATCACAAAGAAGTTTCTGAGAATGCTTCTGTGTAGTTGTTATTTGAGGACATTTCCTTTTCCAGCATAGGCCTCAAATCGCTCGAAATAAACACTTGCAGATTCTGCAGAAAGAGTGTTTCAAAACTGTTCCATCAAAAGGAACGTTCAAGTCTGTGAGTTGAACGCACTCAACACACAGAAGTTTCTGAGAATGCTTCTGTCTAGTTTTTAGGTGAAGATATTTCATTTCCCAGCATAGGCCTCAAAGTGCTCCAAATATCCACCTGCAGGTTCTACAAAAAGTGTGTTTCAAAACTGCTCTTTCAAAAGGAAGGTTCAAGTCTGTGAGTTGAATGCACTCATCACAAAGAAGTTTCTGAGAATGCTTCTGTGTAGTTGTTATTTGAAGACATTTCCTTTTCCAGCGTAGGCCTCAATTCGCTCGAAGTGAACAGTTGCAGATTCTGCAGAAAGAGTGTTTCAAAACTGTTCTATCAAAAGGAACGTTCAAGTCTGTGAGTTGAATGCACTCATCACACAGAAGTTTCTGAGAATGCTTCTGTCTAGTTTTTAAGTGGAGACATTACATTTCCCAGCATAGGCCTCTCAGCGCTCCAAATATACAATAGCAGATTCCACAAAAAGAGTGTTACAACGCTGCTCTTTCAAAAGAATCGTTGAAGTCTGTGAGTTTAATGCACTCGTCACATACAAGTTTCTCGGAATACTTCTGTCTAGTCTCTATCTGAGGATGTTCCCTTTTCCAGCATTGGCCTACAACAGCTGCAAATATGCACTTGCAGATTCTACAAAAAGAGAGTTTGAAAACTCTTCTATCAAAAAGAAGGTTCAACTCTGTGCGTAGAATGCACTCATCACAAGGAAGTTTCTGAGAATGCTTCTGTCTAGTTTTTATTTGAAGATATTTCCTTTTCCAGCATAGGCCTCAGAGCGCTCCAAATAAACACTTGCAGATTTTACAAAAGGAGTGTTTCCAAACTGCTCTATCAAAAGGAATGTTCAAGTCTGTGAGTTGAATGCACTCATCACACAGAAGTTTCTGAAAATGCTTCTGTCTAGTTTTTACGTGATGATATTTCATTTCCCAGCATAGGCCTCAAAGCGCTCTAAATATCCTCTTGCAGATTCTACAAAAAGAGTGTTTCAAAACTGCTCTTTCAAAAGGAAGGTTCAAGTCTGTGAGTTGAATGCACTCATCACAAAGAAGTTTCTGAGAATGCTTCTGTGTAGTTGTTATTTGAAGACATTTCCTTTTCCAGCATAGGCCTCAAAGCGCTCGAAATAAACACTTGCAGCTTCTGCAGAAGGAGTGTTTCAAAACTGTTCTATCAAAAGGAACGTTCAAGTCTGTGAGTTGAATGCACTCATCACAAAGAAGTTTCTGAGAATGCTTCTGTCTAGTTGTTATTTGAAGACATTTCCTTTTCCAGCCTAGGCCTCAAAGCGCTCGAAATAAACACTTGCAGCTTCGGCAGAAGCAGTGTTTCAAAACTGTTCTATCAAAAGGAACGTTCAAGTCTGTGAGTTGAATGCACTCATCACAAAGAAGTTTCTGAGAATGCTTCTGTCTAGTTGTTATTTGAAGACATTTCCTTTTCCAGCATAGGCCTCAAAGCGCTCGAAATAAACACTTGCAGATTCTGCAGAAGGAGGGTTTCAAAACTGTTCTATCAAAAGGAACGTTCAAGTCTGTGAGTTGAATGCATTCATCACACAGAAGTTTCTGAGAATGCTTCTGTCTAGTTTATAGGTGAAGATATTTCATTTCCCAGCATAGGCCTCAAAGCGCTCCAAATATCTACTTGCAGATTCTACAAAAAGAGTGTTTCAAAACTGCTCTATGAAAGGGAAGGTTCAAGCCTTTGAGTTGAATGCACTCATCACACAGAGGTTTCTGAGAATGCTTCTGGGTAGTTGTTATTTGAAGACATTTCCTTTTCCAGCACAGGCCTCAAAGCGCTCGAAATAAACACTTGCAGATTCTGCAGAAAGAGTGTTTCAAAACTGTTCTATCAAAAGGAATGTTCAAGTCTGTGAGTTGAATGCACTCATCACACAGAAGTTTCTGAGAATGCTTCTGTCTAGTTTTTAGGTGAAGATATTTCATTTCCCAGCATAGGCCTGAAAGCGCTCCAAATATCCACTTGCAGATTCTACAAAAAGTGTGTTTCAAAACTGCTCTTTCAAAAGGAAGGTTCAAGTCTGTGAGTTGAATGCACTCATCACAAAGAAGTTTCTGAGAATGCTTCTGTGTAGTTGTTATTTGAAGACATTTCCTTTTCCAGCATAGGCCTCAAATCGCTCGAAATGAAAACTTGCAGATTCTGCAGAAAGAGTGTTTCAAAACTGTTCTATCAAAAAGAACGTTCAAGTCTGTGAGTTGAATGCACTCATCACACAGAAGTTTCTGAGAATGCTTCTGTCTAGTTTTTATGTGGAGACATTACATTTCCCAGCATAGGCCTCACAGCGCTCCAAATATACACGAGCTGATACCCCAAAAAGAGTGTTCCAAAACTGCTCTTTCAAAAGAAACGTTCAAGTCTGTGAGTTGAATGCACTCATCACAAAGAAGTTTCTGAGAATGCTTCTGTCTAGTTGTTATTTGAAGACATTTCCTTTTCCAGCCTAGGCCTCAAAGCGCTCGAAATAAACACTTGCAGCTTCGGCAGAAGCAGTGTTTCAAAACTGTTCTATCAAAAGGAACGTTCAAGTCTGTGAGTTGAATGCACTCATCACAAAGAAGTTTCTGAGAATGCTTCTGTCTAGTTGTTATTTGAAGACATTTCCTTTTCCAGCATAGGCCTCAAAGCGCTCGAAATAAACACTTGCAGATTCTGCAGAAGGAGGGTTTCAAAACTGTTCTATCAAAAGGAACGTTCAAGTCTGTGAGTTGAATGCATTCATCACACAGAAGTTTCTGAGAATGCTTCTGTCTAGTTTATAGGTGAAGATATTTCATTTCCCAGCATAGGCCTCAAAGCGCTCCAAATATCTACTTGCAGATTCTACAAAAAGAGTGTTTCAAAACTGCTCTATGAAAGGGAAGGTTCAAGCCTTTGAGTTGAATGCACTCATCACACAGAGGTTTCTGAGAATGCTTCTGTGTAGTTGTTATTTGAAGACATTTCCTTTTCCAGCACAGGCCTCAAAGCGCTCGAAATAAACACTTGCAGATTCTGCAGAAAGAGTGTTTCAAAACTGTTCTATCAAAAGGAATGTTCAAGTCTGTGAGTTGAATGCACTCATCACACAGAAGTTTCTGAGAATGCTTCTGTCTAGTTTTTAGGTGAAGATATTTCATTTCCCAGCATAGGCCTGAAAGCGCTCCAAATATCCACTTGCAGATTCTACAAAAAGTGTGTTTCAAAACTGCTCTTTCAAAAGGAAGGTTCAAGTCTGTGAGTTGAATGCACTCATCACAAAGAAGTTTCTGAGAATGCTTCTGTGTAGTTGTTATTTGAAGACATTTCCTTTTCCAGCATAGGCCTCAAATCGCTCGAAATGAACACTTGCAGATTCTGCAGAAAGAGTGTTTCAAAACTGTTCTATCAAAAAGAACGTTCAAGTCTGTGAGTTGAATGCACTCATCACACAGAAGTTTCTGAGAATGCTTCTGTCTAGTTTTTATGTGGAGACATTACATTTCCCAGCATAGGCCTCACAGCGCTCCAAATATACACGAGCTGATACCACAAAAAGAGTGTTCCAAAACTGCTCTTTAAAAAGAAACGTTCAAGTCTGTGAGTTGAATGCACTCGTCCAAACAAGTTTCTGGGAATGCTTCTCTCTAGTCTCTATCTGAGGATGTTTCCTTTCCCAGCATTGGCCTACAACAGCTGCAAATATGCACTTGCAGATTCTACAAAAAGAGAGTTTGAAAACTCTTCTACCAAAAAGAAGGTTCAACTCTGCGAGTAGAATGCACTCATCACAAAGCAGTTTCTGAGAATGCTTCTGTCTAGTTTTTATTTGAAGATATTTCCTTTTCCAGCATAGGCCTCAGAGCGCTCCAAATAAACACTTGCAGATTTTACAAAAGGAGTGTTTCCAAACTGCGCTGTCAAAAGGAATGTTCAAGTCTGTGAGTTGAATGCACTCATCACACAGAAGTTTCTGAGAATGCTTCTGTCTAGTTTTTAGGTGAAGATATTTCATTTCCCAGCATAGGCCTCAAAGCGCTCCAAATATCTACTTGCAGATTCTACAAAAAGAGTGTTTCAAAACTGCTCTATCAAAGGGAAGGTTCAAGTCTGTGAGTTGAATGCACTCATCACACAGAAGTTTCTGAGAATTCTTCTGTGTAGTTGTTATTTGAAGACATTTCCTTTTCCAGCATAGGCCTCAAAGCGCTCGAAATAAACACTTGCAGATTCTGCAGAAAGAGTGTTTCAAAACTGTTCTATCAAAAGGAGCGTTCAAGTCTGTGAGTTGAATGCACTCATCACACAGAAGTTTCTGAGAATGCTTCTGTCTAGTTTTTAGGTGAAGATATTTCATTTCCCAGCATAGGCCTGAAAGCGCTCCAAATATCCACTTGCAGATTCTACAAAAAGTGTGTTTCAAAACTGCTCTTTCAAAAGGAAGGTTCAAGTCTGTGAGTTGAATGCACTCATCACAATGAAGTTTCTGAGAATGCTTCTGTGTAGTTGTTATTTGAAGACATTTCCTTTTCCAGCATAGGCCTCAAATCGCTCGAAATGAACACTTGCAGATTCTGCAGAAAGAGTGTTTCAAAACTGTTCTATCAAAAAGAACGTTCAAGTCTGTGAGTTGAATGCACTCATCACACAGAAGTTTCTGAGAATGCTTCTGTCTAGTTTTTATGTGGAGACATTACATTTCCCAGCATAGGCCTCACAGCGCTCCAAATATACACGAGCAGATACCACAAAAAGAGTGTTCCAAAACTGCTCTTTCAAAAGAAACGTTCAAGTCTGTGAGTTGAATGCACTCGTCACAAACAAGTTTCTGGGAATGCTTCTCTCTAGTCTCTATCTGAGGATGTTTCCTTTCCCAGCATTGGCCTCCAACAGCTCCAAATATGCACTTGCAGATTCTACAAAAAGAGAGTTTGAAAACTCTTCTACCAAAAAGAAGGTTCAACTCTGCGAGTAGAATGCACTCATCACAAAGCAGTTTCTGAGAATGCTTCTGTCTAGTTTTTATTTGAAGATATTTCCTTTTCCAGCATAGGCCTCAGAGCGCTCCAAATAAACACTTGCAGATTTTACAAAAGGAGTGTTTCCAAACTGCGCTGTCAAAAGGAATGTTCAAGTCTGTGAGTTGAACGCACTCATCACACAGAAGTTTCTGAGAATGCTTCTGTCTAGTTTTTAAGTGGAGACATTACATTTCCCAGCGTAGGCCTCACAGCGCTCCAAATATACACTAGCAGATTCCACAAAAAGAGTGTTCCAAAACTGCTCTTTCAAAAGTAACGTTCAAGTCTGTGAGTTGAATACACTCGTCACAAACAAGTTTCTGGGAATGCTTCTCTCTAGTCTCTATCTGAGGATGTTTCCTTTCCAAGCATTTTCCCCCAACAGCTCCAAATATGCACTTGCAGATTCTACAAAAAGAGAGTTTGAAAACTCTTCTACCAAAAAGAAGGTTCAACTCTGCGAGTAGAATGCACTCATCACAAAGTAGTTTCTGAGAATGCCTCCGTCTAGTTTTTATTTGAAGATATTTCCTTTTCCTGCATAGGCCTCAGAGCGCTCCAAACAAACACTTGCAGATTTTTCAAATGGAGTGTTTCCAAACTGCTCTATCAAAAGGAATGTTCAAGTCTGTGAGTTGAATGCACTCATCACACAGAAGTTTCTGAGAATGCTTCTGTCTAGTTTTTAGGTGAAGATATTTCATTTCCCAGCATTGGCCTGAAAGCGCTCCAAATATCCACTAGCAGATTCCACAAAAAGAGTGTTACAAAGCTGCTCTTTCAAAAGAATCGTTCAAGTCTGTGAGTTGAATGCACTCGTCACAAACAAGGTTCCGGGAATGCTTCTGTCTAGTCTCTATCTGAGGATGCTCCCTTTTCAAGCATTGGCCTCCAACAGCTCCAAATATGTACTTGCAGATTCTACAAAAAGAGAGTTTGAAAACTCTTCTACCAAAAAGAAGGTTCAACTCTACGAGTAGAATGCACTCATCACAAAGAAGTTTCTGAGAATGCTTCTGTCTAGTTTTTACTTGAAGATATTTCCTTTTCTAGCATATGCCTCAGAGCGCTCCAAATAAACACTTGCAGATTTTACAAAAGGAGTGTTTCCAAACTGCTTTATCAAAAGTAATGTTCAAGTCTGTGAGCTGAAAGCGCTCATCACACAGAAGTTTCTGAGAATGCTTCTGTCTAGTTTTTAGGTGAAGATATTTCATTTCCCAGCATAGGCCTCAAAGCGCTCCAAATATCCAATTGCAGATTCCAGAAAAAGAGTGTTTCAAAACTGCTCTTTCAAAAGGAAGGTTCAGGTCTGTGAGTTGTATGCACTCATCCCAAAGAAGTTTCTGAGAATGCTTCTGTGTAGTTGTTATTTGAAGACATTTCATTTTCCAGCGTAGGCCACAATTCGCTCGAAATGAACACTTCCAGATTCTGCAGAAAGAGTGTTTCAAACTGTTCTATCAAAAGGAACGTTGAAGTCTGTGAGTTGAATGCAATCGTCACACAGAAGTTTCTGAGAATGCTTCTGTCTAGTTTTTAGGTGAAGATATTTCATTTCCCAGCATTGGCCTCAAAGCGCTCCAAATATCTACTTGCAGATTCTACAAAAAGAGTGTTTCAAAACTGCTCTTTCAAAGGGATGGTTCAAGTCTGTGAGTTGAATGCACACAAAACAGAGAAGTTTCTGAGAATGCTTCTGTGTAGTTGTTATTTGGAGACATTTCCTTTTCCAGCTTGGGCCTCAAAGCGCTCGAAATAAACACTTGCAGATTCTGCAGGAAGAGTGTTTCAAAACGGTTCTATCAAAAGGAACGTTCAAGTCTGTGAGTTGAATGCACTCATCACACAGAAGTTTCTGAGAATGCTTCTGTCTAGGTTTTAAGTGGAGACATTACCTTTCCCAGGATAGGCCTCAAAGCGCTCCAAATATCCAATTGCAGATTCTAGAAAAAGAGTGTTTCAAAACTGCTCTTTCAAAAGGAAGGATCAAGTCTGTGAGTTGAATGCACTCATCACAAAGAAGATTCTGAGTATGCTTCTGTGTAGTTGTCATCTGAAGACAGTTCCTTTTCAAGCATAGGCCTCAATTCGCTCGAAATGAACACTTCACATTCTGCAGAAAGAGTGTTTCAAATCTGTTCTATCAAAAGGAACGTTCAAGTCTGTGAGTTGAATGCACTCATCACACAGAAGTTTCTGAGAATGCTTCTGTCTAGTTTTTAGGTGAAGATATTTCATTTCCCAGCGTAGGCCTCAAAGCGCTCCAAATATCCAATTGCAGATTCTAGAAAAAGAGTGTTTCAAAACTGCTCTTTCAAAAGGAAGGTTCAAGTCTGTGAGTTGAATGCACTCATCACAAAGAAGTTTCTGAGAATGCTTCTGTGTAGTTGTTATTTGAAGACATTTCCTTTTCCAGCGTAGGCCTCAATTGGCTCGAAATGAACACTTGCAGATTCTGCAGAAAGAGTGTTTCAAAACTGTTCTATCAAAAGGAACGTTCAAGTCTGTGAGTTGAATGCACTCATCACACAGAAGTTTCTGAGAATGCTTCTGTCTAGGTTTTAAGTGGAGACATTACCTTTCCCAGCATAGGCCTCAAAGCGCTCCAAATATCCAATTGCAGATTCTAGAAAAAGAGTGTTTCAAAACTGCTCTTTCAAAAGGAAGGTTCAAGTCTGTGAGTTGAATGCACTCATCCCAAAGAAGTTTCTGAGAATGCTTCTGTGTAGTTGTTATTTGAAGACATTTCCTTTTCCAGCGTAGGCCACAATTCGCTCGAAATGAACACTTCCAGATTCTGCAGAAAGAGTGTTTCAAAACTGTTCTATCAAAAGGAACGTTCAAGTCTGTGAGTTGAATGCACTCATCACACAGAAGTTTCTGAGAATGCTTCTGTCTAGTTTTTAAGTGGAGACATTACATTTCCCAGCATAGGCCTCTCAGCGCTCCAAATATACACTAGCAGATTCCACAAAAAGAGTGTTCCAAAACTGCTCTTTCAAAAGAATCGTTCAAGTCTGTGAGTTTAATGCACTCGTCACAAACAAGTTTCCGGGAATGCTTCTGTCTAGTCTCTATCTAAGGATGTTCCATTTTCCAGCATTGACCTCCAACAGCTCCAAATATGCACTTGCAGATTCTACAAAAAGAGAGTTTGAAATCTCTTCTACCAAAAAGAAGGTTCAACTCTGCGAGTAGAATGCACTCATCACAAAGAAGTTTCTGAGAATGCTTCTGTCTAGTTTTTATTTGAAGATATTTCCTTTTCCAGCATAGGCCTCAGAGCGCTCCAAATAAACACTTGCAGATTTTACAAAAGGAGTGTTTCCAAACTGCTCTATCAAAAGGAATGTTCAAGTCTGTGAGTTGAATGCACTCATCACACAGAAGTTTCTGAGAATGCTTCTGTCTAGTTTTTAGGTGAAGATATTTCATTTCCCAGCATAGGCCTCAAAGCGCTCCAAATATCCAACTGCAGATTCTAGAAAAAGAGTGTTTCAAAACTGCTCTTTCAAAAGGAAGGTTCAAGTCTGTGAGTTGAATGCACTCATCACAAAGAAGTTTCCGAGAATGCTTCTGTGTAGTTGTTATTTGAAGACATTTCCTTTTCCAGCATAGGCCTCAATTCGCTCGAAATGAACACTTGCAGATTCTGCAGAAAGAGTGTTTCAAAACTGTTCTATCAAAAGGAACGTTCAAGTCTGTGAGTTGAATGCACTCATCCCACAGAAGTTTCTGAGAATGCTTCTGTCTAGTTTTTAGGTGAAGATATTTCATTTCCCAGCATAGGCCTCAAAGTGCTCCAAATATCTACTTGCAGATTCTACAAAAAGAGTGTTTCAAAACTGCTCTTTCAAAGGGATGGTTCAAGTCTGTGAGTTGAATGCACACAAAAGAGAGAAGTTTCTGAGAATGCTTCTGTGTAGTTGTTATTTGAAGACATTTCCTTTTCCAGCTTGGGCCTCATAGCGCTCGAAATAAACACTTGTAGATGCTGCAGAAAGACTGTTTCAAAACTGTTCTATCAAAAGGAACGTTCAAGTCTGTGAGTTGAACGCACTCATCACACAGAAGTTTCTGAGAATGCTTCTGTCTAGTTTTTAAGTGGAGACATTACATTTCCCAGCGTAGGCCTCACAGCGCTCCAAATATACACTAGCAGATTCCACAAAAAGAGTGTTCCAAAACTGCTCTTTCAAAAGTAACGTTCAAGTCTGTGAGTTGAATACACTCGTCACAAACAAGTTTCTGGGAATGCTTCTCTCTAGTCTCTATCTGAGGATGTTTCCTTTCCAAGCATTTTCCCCCAACAGCTCCAAATATGCACTTGCAGATTCTACAAAAAGAGAGTTTGAAAACTCTTCTACCAAAAAGAAGGTTCAACTCTGCGAGTAGAATGCACTCATCACAAAGTAGTTTCTGAGAATGCCTCCGTCTAGTTTTTATTTGAAGATATTTCCTTTTCCTGCATAGGCCTCAGAGCGCTCCAAACAAACACTTGCAGATTTTTCAAAAGGAGTGTTTCCAAACTGCTCTATCAAAAGGAATGTTCAAGTCTGTGAGTTGAATGCACTCATCACACAGAAGTTTCTGAGAATGCTTCTGTCTAGTTTTTAGGTGAAGATATTTCATTTCCCAGCATTGGCCTGAAAGCGCTCCAAATATCCACTAGCAGATTCCACAAAAAGAGTGTTACAAAGCTGCTCTTTCAAAAGAATCGTTCAAGTCTGTGAGTTGAATGCACTCGTCACAAACAAGGTTCCGGGAATGCTTCTGTCTAGTCTCTATCTGAGGATGCTCCCTTTTCAAGCATTGGCCTCCAACAGCTCCAAATATGTACTTGCAGATTCTACAAAAAGAGAGTTTGAAAACTCTTCTACCAAAAAGAAGGTTCAACTCTACGAGTAGAATGCACTCATCACAAAGAAGTTTCTGAGAATGCTTCTGTCTAGTTTTTACTTGAAGATATTTCCTTTTCTAGCATATGCCTCAGAGCGCTCCAAATAAACACTTGCAGATTTTACAAAAGGAGTGTTTCCAAACTGCTTTATCAAAAGTAATGTTCAAGTCTGTGAGCTGAAAGCGCTCATCACACAGAAGTTTCTGAGAATGCTTCTGTCTAGTTTTTAGGTGAAGATATTTCATTTCCCAGCATAGGCCTCAAAGCGCTCCAAATATCCAATTGCAGATTCCAGAAAAAGAGTGTTTCAAAACTGCTCTTTCAAAAGGAAGGTTCAGGTCTGTGAGTTGTATGCACTCATCCCAAAGAAGTTTCTGAGAATGCTTCTGTGTAGTTGTTATTTGAAGACATTTCATTTTCCAGCGTAGGCCACAATTCGCTCGAAATGAACACTTCCAGATTCTGCAGAAAGAGTGTTTCAAACTGTTCTATCAAAAGGAACGTTGAAGTCTGTGAGTTGAATGCAATCGTCACACAGAAGTTTCTGAGAATGCTTCTGTCTAGTTTTTAGGTGAAGATATTTCATTTCCCAGCATTGGCCTCAAAGCGCTCCAAATATCTACTTGCAGATTCTACAAAAAGAGTGTTTCAAAACTGCTCTTTCAAAGGGATGGTTCAAGTCTGTGAGTTGAATGCACACAAAACAGAGAAGTTTCTGAGAATGCTTCTGTGTAGTTGTTATTTGGAGACATTTCCTTTTCCAGCTTGGGCCTCAAAGCGCTCGAAATAAACACTTGCAGATTCTGCAGGAAGAGTGTTTCAAAACGGTTCTATCAAAAGGAACGTTCAAGTCTGTGAGTTGAATGCACTCATCACACAGAAGTTTCTGAGAATGCTTCTGTCTAGGTTTTAAGTGGAGACATTACCTTTCCCAGGATAGGCCTCAAAGCGCTCCAAATATCCAATTGCAGATTCTAGAAAAAGAGTGTTTCAAAACTGCTCTTTCAAAAGGAAGGATCAAGTCTGTGAGTTGAATGCACTCATCACAAAGAAGATTCTGAGTATGCTTCTGTGTAGTTGTCATCTGAAGACAGTTCCTTTTCAAGCATAGGCCTCAATTCGCTCGAAATGAACACTTCACATTCTGCAGAAAGAGTGTTTCAAATCTGTTCTATCAAAAGGAACGTTCAAGTCTGTGAGTTGAATGCACTCATCACACAGAAGTTTCTGAGAATGCTTCTGTCTAGTTTTTAGGTGAAGATATTTCATTTCCCAGCGTAGGCCTCAAAGCGCTCCAAATATCCAATTGCAGATTCTAGAAAAAGAGTGTTTCAAAACTGCTCTTTCAAAAGGAAGGTTCAAGTCTGTGAGTTGAATGCACTCATCCCAAAGAAGTTTCTGAGAATGCTTCTGTGTAGTTGTTATTTGAAGACATTTCCTTTTCCAGCGTAGGCCACAATTCGCTCGAAATGAACACTTCCAGATTCTGCAGAAAGAGTGTTTCAAAACTGTTCTATCAAAAGGAACGTTCAAGTCTGTGAGTTGAATGCACTCATCACACAGAAGTTTCTGAGAATGCTTCTGTCTAGTTTTTAAGTGGAGACATTACATTTCCCAGCATAGGCCTCTCAGCGCTCCAAATATACACTAGCAGATTCCACAAAAAGAGTGTTCCAAAACTGCTCTTTCAAAAGAATCGTTCAAGTCTGTGAGTTTAATGCACTCGTCACAAACAAGTTTCCGGGAATGCTTCTGTCTAGTCTCTATCTAAGGATGTTCCATTTTCCAGCATTGACCTCCAACAGCTCCAAATATGCACTTGCAGATTCTACAAAAAGAGAGTTTGAAATCTCTTCTACCAAAAAGAAGGTTCAACTCTGCGAGTAGAATGCACTCATCACAAAGAAGTTTCTGAGAATGCTTCTGTCTAGTTTTTATTTGAAGATATTTCCTTTTCCAGCATAGGCCTCAGAGCGCTCCAAATAAACACTTGCAGATTTTACAAAAGGAGTGTTTCCAAACTGCTCTATCAAAAGGAATGTTCAAGTCTGTGAGTTGAATGCACTCATCACACAGAAGTTTCTGAGAATGCTTCTGTCTAGTTTTTAGGTGAAGATATTTCATTTCCCAGCATAGGCCTCAAAGCGCTCCAAATATCCAACTGCAGATTCTAGAAAAAGAGTGTTTCAAAACTGCTCTTTCAAAAGGAAGGTTCAAGTCTGTGAGTTGAATGCACTCATCACAAAGAAGTTTCCGAGAATGCTTCTGTGTAGTTGTTATTTGAAGACATTTCCTTTTCCAGCATAGGCCTCAATTCGCTCGAAATGAACACTTGCAGATTCTGCAGAAAGAGTGTTTCAAAACTGTTCTATCAAAAGGAACGTTCAAGTCTGTGAGTTGAATGCACTCATCCCACAGAAGTTTCTGAGAATGCTTCTGTCTAGTTTTTAGGTGAAGATATTTCATTTCCCAGCATAGGCCTCAAAGTGCTCCAAATATCTACTTGCAGATTCTACAAAAAGAGTGTTTCAAAACTGCTCTTTCAAAGGGATGGTTCAAGTCTGTGAGTTGAATGCACACAAAAGAGAGAAGTTTCTGAGAATGCTTCTGTGTAGTTGTTATTTGAAGACATTTCCTTTTCCAGCTTGGGCCTCATAGCGCTCGAAATAAACACTTGTAGATGCTGCAGAAAGACTGTTTCAAAACTGTTCTATCAAAAGGAACGTTCAAGTCTGTGAGTTGAACGCACTCATCACACAGAAGTTTCTGAGAATGCTTCTGTCTAGTTTTTAAGTGGAGACATTACATTTCCCAGCGTAGGCCTCACAGCGCTCCAAATATACACTAGCAGATTCCACAAAAAGAGTGTTCCAAAACTGCTCTTTCAAAAGTAACGTTCAAGTCTGTGAGTTGAATACACTCGTCACAAACAAGTTTCTGGGAATGCTTCTCTCTAGTCTCTATCTGAGGATGTTTCCTTTCCAAGCATTTTCCCCCAACAGCTCCAAATATGCACTTGCAGATTCTACAAAAAGAGAGTTTGAAAACTCTTCTACCAAAAAGAAGGTTCAACTCTGCGAGTAGAATGCACTCATCACAAAGTAGTTTCTGAGAATGCCTCCGTCTAGTTTTTATTTGAAGATATTTCCTTTTCCTGCATAGGCCTCAGAGCGCTCCAAACAAACACTTGCAGATTTTTCAAAAGGAGTGTTTCCAAACTGCTCTATCAAAAGGAATGTTCAAGTCTGTGAGTTGAATGCACTCATCACACAGAAGTTTCTGAGAATGCTTCTGTCTAGTTTTTAGGTGAAGATATTTCATTTCCCAGCATTGGCCTGAAAGCGCTCCAAATATCCACTAGCAGATTCCACAAAAAGAGTGTTACAAAGCTGCTCTTTCAAAAGAATCGTTCAAGTCTGTGAGTTGAATGCACTCGTCACAAACAAGGTTCCGGGAATGCTTCTGTCTAGTCTCTATCTGAGGATGCTCCCTTTTCAAGCATTGGCCTCCAACAGCTCCAAATATGTACTTGCAGATTCTACAAAAAGAGAGTTTGAAAACTCTTCTACCAAAAAGAAGGTTCAACTCTACGAGTAGAATGCACTCATCACAAAGAAGTTTCTGAGAATGCTTCTGTCTAGTTTTTACTTGAAGATATTTCCTTTTCTAGCATATGCCTCAGAGCGCTCCAAATAAACACTTGCAGATTTTACAAAAGGAGTGTTTCCAAACTGCTTTATCAAAAGTAATGTTCAAGTCTGTGAGCTGAAAGCGCTCATCACACAGAAGTTTCTGAGAATGCTTCTGTCTAGTTTTTAGGTGAAGATATTTCATTTCCCAGCATAGGCCTCAAAGCGCTCCAAATATCCAATTGCAGATTCCAGAAAAAGAGTGTTTCAAAACTGCTCTTTCAAAAGGAAGGTTCAGGTCTGTGAGTTGTATGCACTCATCCCAAAGAAGTTTCTGAGAATGCTTCTGTGTAGTTGTTATTTGAAGACATTTCATTTTCCAGCGTAGGCCACAATTCGCTCGAAATGAACACTTCCAGATTCTGCAGAAAGAGTGTTTCAAACTGTTCTATCAAAAGGAACGTTGAAGTCTGTGAGTTGAATGCAATCGTCACACAGAAGTTTCTGAGAATGCTTCTGTCTAGTTTTTAGGTGAAGATATTTCATTTCCCAGCATTGGCCTCAAAGCGCTCCAAATATCTACTTGCAGATTCTACAAAAAGAGTGTTTCAAAACTGCTCTTTCAAAGGGATGGTTCAAGTCTGTGAGTTGAATGCACACAAAACAGAGAAGTTTCTGAGAATGCTTCTGTGTAGTTGTTATTTGGAGACATTTCCTTTTCCAGCTTGGGCCTCAAAGCGCTCGAAATAAACACTTGCAGATTCTGCAGGAAGAGTGTTTCAAAACGGTTCTATCAAAAGGAACGTTCAAGTCTGTGAGTTGAATGCACTCATCACACAGAAGTTTCTGAGAATGCTTCTGTCTAGGTTTTAAGTGGAGACATTACCTTTCCCAGGATAGGCCTCAAAGCGCTCCAAATATCCAATTGCAGATTCTAGAAAAAGAGTGTTTCAAAACTGCTCTTTCAAAAGGAAGGATCAAGTCTGTGAGTTGAATGCACTCATCACAAAGAAGATTCTGAGTATGCTTCTGTGTAGTTGTCATCTGAAGACAGTTCCTTTTCAAGCATAGGCCTCAATTCGCTCGAAATGAACACTTCACATTCTGCAGAAAGAGTGTTTCAAATCTGTTCTATCAAAAGGAACGTTCAAGTCTGTGAGTTGAATGCACTCATCACACAGAAGTTTCTGAGAATGCTTCTGTCTAGTTTTTAGGTGAAGATATTTCATTTCCCAGCGTAGGCCTCAAAGCGCTCCAAATATCCAATTGCAGATTCTAGAAAAAGAGTGTTTCAAAACTGCTCTTTCAAAAGGAAGGTTCAAGTCTGTGAGTTGAATGCACTCATCACAAAGAAGTTTCTGAGAATGCTTCTGTGTAGTTGTTATTTGAAGACATTTCCTTTTCCAGCGTAGGCCTCAATTGGCTCGAAATGAACACTTGCAGATTCTGCAGAAAGAGTGTTTCAAAACTGTTCTATCAAAAGGAACGTTCAAGTCTGTGAGTTGAATGCACTCATCACACAGAAGTTTCTGAGAATGCTTCTGTCTAGGTTTTAAGTGGAGACATTACCTTTCCCAGCATAGGCCTCAAAGCGCTCCAAATATCCAATTGCAGATTCTAGAAAAAGAGTGTTTCAAAACTGCTCTTTCAAAAGGAAGGTTCAAGTCTGTGAGTTGAATGCACTCATCCCAAAGAAGTTTCTGAGAATGCTTCTGTGTAGTTGTTATTTGAAGACATTTCCTTTTCCAGCGTAGGCCACAATTCGCTCGAAATGAACACTTCCAGATTCTGCAGAAAGAGTGTTTCAAAACTGTTCTATCAAAAGGAACGTTCAAGTCTGTGAGTTGAATGCACTCATCACACAGAAGTTTCTGAGAATGCTTCTGTCTAGTTTTTAAGTGGAGACATTACATTTCCCAGCATAGGCCTCTCAGCGCTCCAAATATACACTAGCAGATTCCACAAAAAGAGTGTTCCAAAACTGCTCTTTCAAAAGAATCGTTCAAGTCTGTGAGTTTAATGCACTCGTCACAAACAAGTTTCCGGGAATGCTTCTGTCTAGTCTCTATCTAAGGATGTTCCCTTTTCCAGCATTGGCCTCCAACAGCTCCAAATATGCACTTGCAGATTCTACAAAAAGAGAGTTTGAAATCTCTTCTACCAAAAAGAAGGTTCAACTCTGCGAGTAGAATGCACTCATCACAAAGAAGTTTCTGAGAATGCTTCTGTCTAGTTTTTATTTGAAGATATTTCCTTTTCCAGCATAGGCCTCAGAGCGCTCCAAATAAACACTTGCAGATTTTACAAAAGGAGTGTTTCCAAACTGCTCTATCAAAAGGAATGTTCAAGTCTGTGAGTTGAATGCACTCATCACACAGAAGTTTCTGAGAATGCTTCTGTCTAGTTTTTAGGTGAAGATATTTCATTTCCCAGCATAGGCCTCAAAGCGCTCCAAATATCCAACTGCAGATTCTAGAAAAAGAGTGTTTCAAAACTGCTCTTTCAAAAGGAAGGTTCAAGTCTGTGAGTTGAATGCACTCATCACAAAGAAGTTTCCGAGAATGCTTCTGTGTAGTTGTTATTTGAAGACATTTCCTTTTCCAGCATAGGCCTCAATTCGCTCGAAATGAACACTTGCAGATTCTGCAGAAAGAGTGTTTCAAAACTGTTCTATCAAAAGGAACGTTCAAGTCTGTGAGTTGAATGCACTCATCCCACAGAAGTTTCTGAGAATGCTTCTGTCTAGTTTTTAGGTGAAGATATTTCATTTCCCAGCATAGGCCTCAAAGTGCTCCAAATATCTACTTGCAGATTCTACAAAAAGAGTGTTTCAAAACTGCTCTTTCAAAGGGATGGTTCAAGTCTGTGAGTTGAATGCACACAAAAGAGAGAAGTTTCTGAGAATGCTTCTGTGTAGTTGTTATTTGAAGACATTTCCTTTTCCAGCTTGGGCCTCATAGCGCTCGAAATAAACACTTGTAGATGCTGCAGAAAGACTGTTTCAAAACTGTTCTATCAAAAGGAACGTTCAAGTCTGTGAGTTGAATGCACTCATCACACAGAAGTTTCTGAGAATGCTTCTGTCTAGTTTTTAGGTGAAGATATTTCATTTCCCAGCATAGGCCTCAAAGCGCTCCAAATATCTACTTGCAGATTCTACAAAAAGAGTGTTTCAAAACTGCTCTTTCAAAGGGATGGTTCAAGTCTGTGAGTTGAATGCACACAAAACAGAGAAGTTTCTGAGAATGTTTCTGTGTAGTTGTTATTTGGAGACATTTCCTTTTCCAGCTTGGGCCTCAAAGCGCTCGAAATGAACACTTGCAGATTCTGCAGAAAGAGTGTTTCAAAACTGTTCTATCAAAAGGAACGTTCAAGTCTGTGAGTTGAATGCACTCATCACACAGAAGTTTCTGAGAATGCTTCTGTCTAGGTTTTAAGTGGAGGCATTACCTTTCCTAGCATAGGCCTCAAAGCGCTCCAAATATCCAATTGCAGATTCTAGAAAAAGAGTGTTTCAAAACTGCTCTTTCAAAAGGAAGGTTCAAGTCTGTGAGTTGAATGCACTCATCCCAAAGAAGTTTCTGAGAATGCTTCTGTGTAGTTGTTATTTGAAGACATTTCCTTTTCCAGCGTAGGCCACAATTCGCTCGAAATGAACACTTCCAGATTCTGCAGAAAGAGTGTTTCAAAACTGTTCTATCAAAAGGAACGTTCAAGTCTGTGAGTTGAATGCACTCATCACACAGAAGTTTCTGAGAATGATTCTGTCTAGTTTTTAAGTGGAGACATTACATTTCCCAGCACAGGCCTCTCAGCGCTCCAAATATACACTAGCAGATTCCACAAAAAGAGTGTTCCAAAACTGCTCTTTCAAAAGAATCGTTCAAGTCTGTGAGTTGAATGCACTCGTCACAAACAAGTTTCCGGGAATGCTTCTGTCTAGTCTCTATCTGAGGATGCTCCCTTTTCAAGCATTGGCCTCCAACAGCTCCAAATATGCACTTGCAGATTCTACAAAAAGAGAGTTTGAAATCTCTTCTACCAAAAAGAAGGTTCAACTCTGTGAGTAGAATGCACTCATCACAAAGAAGTTTCTGAGAATGCTTCTGTCTAGTTTTTATTTGAAGATATTTCCTTTTCCAGCATAGGCCTCAGAGCGCTCCAAATAAACACTTGCAGATTTTACAAAAGGAGTGTTTCCAAACTGCTCTATCAAAAGGAATGTTCAAGTCTGTGAGTTGAATGCACTCATCACACAGAAGTTTCTGAGAATGCTTCTGTCTAGTTTTTAGGTGAAGATATTTCATTTCCCAGCATAGGCCTCAAAGCGCTCCAAATATCCAACTGCAGATTCTAGAAAAAGAGTGTTTCAAAACTGCTCTTTCAAAAGGAAGGTTCAAGTCTGTGAGTTGAATGCACTCATCACAAAGAAGTTTCCGAGAATGCTTCTGTGTAGTTGTTATTTGAAGACATTTCCTTTTCCAGCATAGGCCTCAATTCGCTCGAAATGAACACTTGCAGATTCTGCAGAAAGAGTGTTTCAAAACTGTTCTATCAAAAGGAACGTTCAAGTCTGTGAGTTGAATGCACTCATCCCACAGAAGTTTCTGAGAATGCTTCTGTCTAGTTTTTAGGTGAAGATATTTCATTTCCCAGCATAGGCCTCAAAGCGCTCCAAATATCTACTTGCAGATTCTACAAAAAGAGTGTTTCAAAACTGCTCTTTCAAAGGGATGGTTCAAGTCTGTGAGTTGAATGCACACAAAAGAGAGAAGTTTCTGAGAATGCTTCTGTGTAGTTGTTATTTGAAGACATTTCCTTTTCCAGCTTGGGCCTCATAGCGCTCGAAATAAACACTTGTAGATGCTGCAGAAAGACTGTTTCAAAACTGTTCTATCAAAAGGAACGTTCAAGTCTGTGAGTTGAATGCACTCATCACACAGAAGTTTCTGAGAATGCTTCTGTCTGGTTTTTCGGTGAAGATATTTCATTTCCCAGCATAGGCCTCAAAGCGCTCCAAATATCTACTTGCAGATTCTACAAAAAGAGTGTTTCAACACTGCTCTTTCAAAGGGATGGTTCAAGTCTGTGAGTTGAATGCACACAAAACAGAGAAGTTTCTGAGAATGCTTCTGTGTAGTTGTTATTTGGAGACATTTCCTTTTCCAGCATAGGCCTCAAAGCGCTCGAAATAAACACTTGCAGATTCTGCAGAAAGAGTGTTTCAAAACTGTTCTATCAAAAGGAACGTTCAAGTCTGTGAGTTGAATGCACTCATCACACAGCAGTTTCTCAGAATGCTTCTATCTAGGTTTTAAGTGGAGACATTACCTTTCCCAGCATAGACCACACAGCGCTCCAAATATACACTAGCAGATTCTACAAAAAGAGTGTTCCAAAACTGCTCTTTCAAAAGAAACGTTCAAGTCTGTGAGTTGAATGCACTCGTCAGAAACAAGTTTCTGGGAATGCTTCTGTCTAGTCTCTATCTGAGGATGTTTCCTTTCCCAGCATTGGCCTCCAACAGCTCCAAATATGCACTTGCAGATTCTACAAAAAGAGAGTTTGAAAACTCTTCTACCAAAAAGAAGGTTCAACTCTGTGAGTAGAATGCACTCATCACAAAGAAGTTTCTGAGAATGCTTCTGTCTAGTTTTTATTTGAAGATATTTCCTTTTCCAGCATAGGCCTCAGAGCGCTCCAAATAAACACATGCAGATTTTACAAAAGGAGTGATTCCAAACTGCTCTATCAACAGGAATGTTCCAGTCTTTGAGTTGAATGCACTCATCACACAGAAGTTTCTGAGAATGCTTCTGTCTAGTTTTTAGGTGAAGATATTTCATTTCCCAGCATAGGCCTCAAAGCGCACAAAATATCCAATTGCAGATTCTAGAAAAAGAGTGTTTCAAAACTGCTCTTTCAAAAGGAAGGTTCGAGTCTGTGAGTTGAATGCACTCATCACAAAGAAGTTTCTGAGAATGCTTCTGTGTAGTTGTTATTTGAAGACATTTCCTTTTCCAGCGTAGGCCTCAATTCGCTCGAAATGAACACTTGCAGATTCTGCAGAAAGAGTGTTTCAAAACTGTTCTATCAAAAGGAACGTTCAAGTCTGTGAGTTGAATGCACTCATCACATAGAAGTTTCTGAGAATGCTTCTGTCTAGTTTTTAAGTGGAGACGTTACATTTCCCAGCATAGGCCTCTCAGCGCTCCAAATATACACTAGCAGATTCCACAAAAAGAGTGTTCCAAAACTGCTCTTTCAAAAGAATCGTTCAAGTCTGTGAGTTGAATGCACTCGTCACAAACAAGTTTCCGGGAATGCTTCTGTCTAGTCTCTATCTGAGGATGCTCCCTTTTCAAGCACTGGCCTCCAACAGCTCCAAATATGGACTTGCAGATTCTACAAAAAGAGAGTTTGAAAACTCTTCTACCAAAAAGAAGGTTCAACTCTGCAAGTGGAATGCACTCATCACAAAGAAGGTTCTGAGAATGCTTCTGTCTAGTTTTTATTTGAAGATATTTCCTTTTCCAGCATAGGCCTCAGAGCGCTCCAAATAAACACTTGCAGATTTTACAAAAGGAGTGTTTCCAAACTGCTCTATCAAAAGTAATGTTCAAGTCTGTGAGTTGAATGCACTCATCACACAGAAGTTTCTGAGAATGCTTCTGTCTAGTTTTTAGGTGAAGATATTTCATTTCCCAGCATAGGCCTCAAAGCGCTCCAAATATCCAATTGCAGATTCTAGAAAAAGAGTGTTTCAAAACTGCTCTTTCAAAAGGAAGGTTCAAGTCTGTGAGTTGAATGCACTCATCACAAAGAAGTTTCTGAGAATGCTTCTGTGTAGTTGTTATTTGAAGACATTTCCTTTTCCAGCGTAGGCCTCAATTCGCTCGAAATGAACACTTGCAGATTCTGCAGAAAGAGTGTTTCAAAACTGTTCTATCAAAAGGAACGTTCAAGTCTGTGAGTTGAATGCACTCATCACACAGAAGTTTCTGAGAATGCTTCTGTCTAGGTTTTAAGTGGAGACATTACCTTTCCCAGCATAGGCCTCAAAGCGCTCCAAATATCCAATTGCAGATTCTAGAAAAAGAGTGTTTCAAAACTGCTCTTTCAAAAGGAAGGTTCAAGTCTGTGAGTTGAATGCACTCATCCCAAAGAAGTTTCTGAGAATGCTTCTGTGTAGTTGTTATTTGAAGACATTTCCTTTTCCAGCGTAGGCCACAATTCGCTCGAAATGAACACTTCCGGATTCTGCAGAAAGAGTGTTTCAAAACTGTTCTATCAAAAGGAACGTTCAAGTCTGTGAGTTGAATGCACTCATCACACAGAAGTTTCTGAGAATGCTTCTGTCTAGTTTTTAAGTGGAGACATTACATTTCCCAGCATAGGCCTCTCAGCGCTCCAAATATACACTAGCAGATTCCACAAAAAGAGTGTTCCAAAACTGCTCTTTCAAAAGAATCGTTCAAGTCTGTGAGTTGAATGCACTCGTCACAAACAAGTTTCCGGGAATGCTTCTGTCTAGTCTCTATCTGAGGATGCTCCCTTTTCCAGCATTGGCCTCCAACAGCTCCAAATATGCACTTGCAGATTCTACAAAAAGAGAGTTTGAAATCTTTTCTACCAAAAAGAAGGTTCAACTCTGCGAGTAGAATGCACTCATCACAAAGAAGTTTCTGAGAATGCTTCTGTCTAGTTTTTATTTGAAGATATTTCCTTTTCCAGCATAGGCCTCAGAGCGCTCCAAATAAACACTTGCAGATTTTACAAAAGGAGTGTTTCCAAACTGCTCTATCAAAAGGAATGTTGAAGTCTGTGAGTTGAATGCACTCATCTCACAGAAGTTTCTGAGAATGCTTCTGTCTAGTTTTTAGGTGAAGATATTTCATTTCCCAGCATAGGCCTCAAAGCGCTCCAAATATCCAACTGCAGATTCTAGAAAAAGAGTGTTTCAAAACTGCTCTTTCAAAAGGAAGGTTCAAGTCTGTGAGTTGAATGCACTCATCACAAAGAGGTTTCCGAGAATGCTTCTGTGTAGTTGTTATTTGAAGACATTTCCTTTTCCAGCATAGGCCTCAATTCGCTCGAAATGAACACTTGCAGATTCTGCAGAAAGAGTGTTTCAAAACTGTTCTATCAAAAGGAACGTTCAAGTCTGTGAGTTGAATGCACTCATCCCACAGAAGTTTCTGAGAATGCTTCTGTCTAGTTTTTAGGTGAAGATATTTCATTTCCCAGCATAGGCCTCAAAGCGCTCCAAATATCTACTTGCAGATTCTACAAAAAGAGTGTTTCAAAACTGCTCTTTCAAAGGGATGGTTCAAGTCTGTGAGTTGAATGCACACAAAAGAGAGAAGTTTCTGAGAATGCTTCTGTGTAGTTGTTATTTGAAGACATTTCCTTTTCCAGCTTGGGCCTCATAGCGCTCGAAATAAACACTTGTAGATGCTGCAGAAAGACTGTTTCAAAACTGTTCTATCAAAAGGAACGTTCAAGTCTGTGAGTTGAATGCACTCATCACACAGAAGTTTCTGAGAATGCTTCTGTCTAGATTTTAGGTGAAGATATTTCATTTCCCAGCATAGGCCTCAAAGCGCTCCAAATATCTACTTGCAGATTCTACAAAAAGAGTGTTTCAAAACTGCTCTTTCAAAGGGATGGTTCAAGTCTGTGAGTTGAATGCACACAAAACAGAGAAGTTTCTGAGAATGCTTCTGTGTAGTTGTTATTTGGAGACATTTCCTTTTCCAGCTTGGGCCTCAAAGCGCTCGAAATAAACACTTGCAGATTCTGTAGAAAGAGTGTTTCAAAACTGTTCTATCAAAAGGAACGTTCAAGTCTGTGAGTTGAATGCACTCATCACACAGCAGTTTCTCAGAATGCTTCTATCTAGGTTTTAAGTGGAGACATTACCTTTCCCAGCATAGACCACACAGCGCTCCAAATATACACTAGCAGATTCTACAAAAAGAGTGTTCAAAAACTGCTCTTTCAAAAGAAACGTTCAAGTCTGTGAGTTGAATGCACTCGTCAGAAACAAGTTTCTGGGAATGCTTCTGTCTAGTCTCTATCTGAGGATGTTTCCTTTCCCAGCATTGGCCTCCAACAGCTCCAAATATGCACTTGCAGATTCTACAAAAAGAGAGTTTGAAAACTCCTCTACCAAAAAGAAGGTTCAACTCTGCGAGTAGAATGCACTCATCACAAAGAAGTTTCTGAGAATGCTTCTGTCTAGTTTTTATTTGAAGATATTTCCTTTTCCAGCATAGGCCTCAGAGTGCTCCAAATAAACACATGCAGATTTTACAAAAGGAGTGTTTCCAAACTGCTCTATCAACAGGAATGTTCCAGTCTTTGAGTTGAATGCACTCATCACACAGAAGTTTCTGAGAATGCTTCTGTCTAGTTTTTAGGTGAAGATATTTCATTTCCCAGCATAGGCCTCAAAGCGCACAAAATATCCAATTGCAGATTCTAGAAAAAGAGTGTTTCAAAACTGCTCTTTCCAAAGGAAGGTTCGAGTCTGTGAGTTGAATGCACTCATCACAAAGAAGTTTCTGAGAATGCTTCTGTGTAGTTGTTATTTGAAGACATTTCCTTTTCCAGCGTAGGCCTCAATTTGCTCGAGATGAACACTTGCAGATTCTGCAGAAAGAGTGTTTCAAAACTGTTCTATCAAAAGGAACGTTCAAGTCTGTGAGTTGAATGCACTCATCACACAGAAGTTTCTGAGAATTCTTCTGTCTAGTTTTTAAGTGGAGACGTTACATTTCCCAGCATAGGCCTCTCAGCGCTCCAAATATACACTAGCAGATTCCACAAAAAGAGTGTTCCAAAACTGCTCTTTCAAAAGAATCGTTCAAGTCTGTGAGTTGAATGCACTCGTCACAAACAAGTTTCCGGGAATGCTTCTGTCTAGTCTCTATCTGAGGATGTTCCCTTTTCAAGCATTGGCCTCCAACAGCTCCAAATATGGACTTGCAGATTCTACAAAAAGAGAGTTTGAAAACTCTTCTACCAAAAAGAAGGTTCAACTCTGCGAGTGGAATGCACTCATCACAAAGAAGGTTCTGAGAATGCTTCTGTCTAGTTTTTATTTGAAGATATTTCCTTTTCCAGCATAGGCCTCAGAGCGCTCCAAATAAACACTTGCAGATTTTACAAAAGGAGTGTTTCCAAACTGCTCTATCAAAAGTAATGTTCAAGTCTGTGAGTTGAATGCACTCATCACACAGAAGTTTCTGAGAATGCCTCTGTCTAGTTTTTAGGTGAAGATATTACATTTCCCAGCATAGGCCTCAAAGCGCTCCAAATATCCAATTGCAGATTCTAGAAAAAGAGTGTTTCAAAACTGCTCTTTCAAAAGGAAGGTTCAAGTCTGTGAGTTGAATGCACTCATCACAAAGAAGTTTCTGAGAATGCTTCTGTGTAGTTGTTATTTGAAGACATTTCCTTTTCCAGCATAGGCCTCAAATCGCTCGAAATGAACACTTGCAGATTCTGCAGAAAGAGTGTTTCAAAACTGTTCTATCAAAAGGAACGTTCAAGTCTGTGAGTTGAATGCACTCATCACACAGAAGTTTCTGAGAATGCTTCTGTATAGTTTTTAGGTGAAGATATTTCATTTCCCAGCATAGGCTTCAAAGCGCTCGAAATATCTACTTGCAGATTCTACAAAAAGAATGTTTCAAAACTGCTCTTTCAAAGGGATGGTTGAAGTCTGCGAGTTGAATGCCCACATCACAGAGAAGTTTCTGAGAATGCTTCTGTGTAGTTGTTATTTGAAGACATTTCCTTTTCCAGCATGGGCCTCAAAGCGCTCGAAATAAACACTTGCAGATTCTGCAGAAAGAGTGTTTCAAATCTGTTCTATCAAAAGGAACGTTCAAGTCTGTGAGTTGAATGCACTCATCACACAGAAGTTTCTGAGAATGCTTCTGTCTAGGTTTTAAGTGGAGACATTAACTTTCCCAGCATAGGCCTCAAAGCGCTCCAAATATCCAATTGCAGATTCTAGAAAAAGAGTGTTTCAAAACTGCTCTTTCAAAAGGAAGGTTCAAGTCTGTGAGTTGAATGCACTCATCCCAAAGAAGTTTCTGAGAATGCTTCTGTGTAGTTGTTATTTGAAGACATTTCCTTTTCCAGCGTAGGCCACAATTCGCTCGAAAGGAACACTTCCAGATTCTGCAGAAAGAGTGTTTCAAAACTGTTCTATCAAAAGGAACGTTCAAGTCTGTGAGTTGAATGCACTCATCACACAGAAGTTTCTGAGAATGCTTCTGTCTAGTTTTTAAGTGGAGACATTACATTTCCCAGCATAGGCCTCTCAGCGCTCCAAATATACACTAGCAGATTCCACAAAAAGAGGGTTCCAAAACTGCTCTTTCAAAAGAATCGTTCAAGTCTGTGAGTTGAATGCACTCGTCACAAACAAGTTTCCGGGAATGCTTCTGTCTAGTCTCTATCTGAGGATGCTCCCTTTTCCAGCATTGGCCTCCAACAGCTCCAAATATGCACTTGCAGATTCTACAAAAAGAGAGTTTGAAAACTCTTCTACCAAAAAGAAGGTTCAACTCTGCGAGTAGAATGCACTCATCACAAAGAAGTTTCTGAGAATGCTTCTGTCTAGTTTTTATTTGAAGATATTTCCTTTTCCAGCATAGGCCTCAGAGCGCTCCAAATAAACACTTGCAGATTTTACAAAAGGAGTGTTTCCAAACTGCTCTATCAAAAGGAATGTTCAAGTCTGTGAGTTGAATGCACTCATCACACAGAAGTTTCTGAGAATGCTTCTGTCTAGTTTTTAGGTGAAGATATTTCATTTCCCAGCATAGGCCTCAAAGCGCTCCAAATATCCAACTGCAGATTCTAGAAAAAGAGTGTTTCAAAACTGCTCTTTCAAAAGAAAGGTTCAAGTCTGTGAGTTGAATGCACTCATCACAAAGAAGTTTCTGAGAATGCTTCTGTGTAGTTGTTATTTGAAGACATTTCCTTTTCCAGCATAGGCCTCAATTCGCTCGAAATGAACACTTGCAGATTCTGCAGAAAGAGTGTTTCAAAACTGTTCTATCAAAAGGAACGTTCAAGTCTGTGAGTTGAATGCACTCATCCCACAGAAGTTTCTGATAATGCTTCTGTCTAGTTTTTAGGTGAAGATATTTCATTTCCCAGCATAGGCCTCAAAGCGCTCGAAATATCTACTTGCAGATTCTACAAAAAGTGTGTTTAAAACTGCTCTTTCAAAGGGATGGTTCAAGTCTGTGAGTTGAATGCACACAAAAGAGAGAAGTTTCTGAGAATGCTTCTGTGTAGTTGTTATTTGAAGACATTTCCTTTTTCCAGCTTGGGCCTCATATCGCTCGAAATAAACACTTGTAGATTCTGCAGAAAGAGTGTTTCAAAACTGTTCTATCAAAGGGAACGTTCAAGTCTGTGAGTTGAATGCACTCATCACACAGCAGTTTCTGAGAATGCTTCTGTCTAGGTTTTAATTGGAGACATTACCTTTCCCAGCATAGGCCTCACAGCGCTCCAAATATACACTAGCAGATTCTACAAAAAGAGTGTTCCAAAACTGCTCTTTCAAAAGAAACGTTCAAGTCTGTGAGTTGAATGCACTCGTCACAAACAAGTTTCTGGGAAAGCTTCTGTCTAGTCTCTATCTGAGGATGTTTCCTTTCCCAGCATTGGCCTCCAACAGCTCCAAATATGCACTTGCAGATTCTACAAAAAGAGAGATTGAAAACCCTTCTATCAAAAAGAAGGTTCAACTCTGCGAGTAGAATGCGCTCATCACAAAGAAGTTTCTGAGAATGCTTCTGTCTAGTTTTTATTTGAAGATATTTCCTTTTCCAGCATAGGCCTCAGAGCGCTCCAAATAAACACTTGCAGATTTTACAACAGGAGTGTTTCCAAACTGCTCTATCAAAAGGAATGTTCAAGTCTGTGTGTTGAATGCACTCATCACACAGAAGTTTCTGAGAATGCTTCTCTCTAGTTTTTAGGTGAAGATATTTCATTTCCCAGCATAGGACTGAAATCTCTCCAAATATCCACTTGCAGATTCTACAAAAAGAGTGTTTCAAAACTGCTCTTTCAAAAGGAAGGTTCAGGTCTGTGAGTTGAATGCACTCATCATACAGAAGTTTCTGAGAATGCTTCTGTCTAGTTTTTATGTGAAGACATTACATTTCCCAGCGTAGGCCTCACAGCGCTCCAAATATACACTAGCAGATTCCACAAAAAGAGTGTTCCAAAACTGCTCTTTTAAAAGAAACGTTCAAGTCTGTGAGTTGAATGCACTCGTCACAAACAAGTTTCTGGGAATGTTTCTGTCTAGTCTCTATCTGAGGATGTTCCATTTTCCAGTATTGGCCTACAACAGCTCCAAATATGCACTTGCAGGTTCTACAAAAAGAGAGTTTGAAAACTCTTCTATCAAAAAGAAGGTTCAACTCTGCGAGTAGAATGCACTCATCACAAAGTAGTTTCTGAGAATGCTTCCGTCTAGTTTTTATTTGAAGACATTTCCTTTTCCAGCATAGGCCTCAAAGCGCTCGAAATAAACACTTGCAAATTTTACAAAAGGAGTGTTTCCAAACTGCTCTATCAAAAGGAATGTTCAAGTCTGTGAGTTGAATGCACTCATCACACAGAAGTTTCTGAGAATGCTTCTGTCTAGTTTTTAGGTGAAGATATTTCATTTCCCAGCATAGGCCTGAAACCGCTCCAAATATCCACTTGCAGATTCTACAAAAAGAGTGTTTCAAAACTGCTCTTTCAAAAGGAAGGTTCAAGTCTGTGAGTTGAATGCACTCATCACAAAGAAGTTTCTGAGAATGCTTCTGTGTAGTTGTTATTTGAGGACATTTCCTTTTCCAACATAGGCCTCAAATCGCTCGAAATAAACACTTGCAGATTCTGCAGAAAGAGTGTTTCAAAACTGGTCTATCAAAAGGAACGTTCAAGTCTGTGAGTTGAACGCACTCATCACACAGAAGTTTCTGAGAATGCTTCTGTCTAGTTTTTATGTGGAGACAATACATTTCCCAGCATAGGCCTCACAGCTCTCCAAATATACACTAGCAGATTCCACAAAAAGAGTGTTCCAAAACTGCTCATTCAAAAGAAACATTCAAGTTTGTGAGTTGAATACACTCGTCACAAGCAAGTTTCTGGGAATGCTTCTCTCTTGTCTCTATCTGAGGATGTTTCCTTTCCAAGCATTTTCCTCCAACAGCTACAAATATGCACTTGCAGATTCTACAAAAAGAGAGTTTGAAAACTCTTCTACCAAAAAGAAGGTTCAACTCTGCGAGTAGAATGCACTCATCACAAAGAAGTTTCTGAGAATGCTTCCGTCTAGTTTTTATTTGAAGATATTTCCTTTTCCAGCATAGTCCTCAGAGCGCTCCAAATAAACACTTGCAGATTTTACAAAAGGAGTGTTTCCAAACCGCTCTATCAAAAGGAATGTTCAAGTCTGTGAGTTGAATGCACTCATCACACAGAAGTTTCTGAGAATGCTTCTGTCTAGTTTTTAGGTGAAGATATTTCATTTCCCAGCATTGGCCTGAAAGCGCTCCAAATATCCACTAGCAGATTCCACAAAAAGAGTGTTACAAAGCTGCTCTTTCAAAAGAATCGTTCAAGTCTGTGAGTTGAATGCACTCGTCACAAACAAGTTTCCGGGAATGCTTCTGTCTAGTCTCTATCTGAGGATGCTCCCTTTTCAAGCATTGGCCTCCAACAGCTCCAAATATGTACTTGCAGATTCTACAAAAAGAGAGTTTGAAAACTCTTCTACCAAAAAGAAGGTTCAACTCTACAAGTAGAATGCACTCATCACAAAGAAGTTTCTGAGAATGCTTCTGTCTAGTTTTTACTTGAAGATATTTCCTTTTCTAGCATATGCCTCAGAGCGCTCCAAATAAACACTTGCAGATTTTACAAAAGGAGTGTTTCCAAACTGCTTTATCAAAAGTAATGTTCAAGTCTGTGAGCTGAAAGCGCTCATCACACAGAAGTTTCTGAGAATGCTTCTGTCTAGTTTTTAGGTGAAGATATTTCATTTCCCAGCATAGGCCTCAAAGCGCTCCAAATATCCAATTGCAGATTCCAGAAAAAGAGTGTTTCAAAACTGCTCTTTCAAAAGGAAGGTTCAGGTCTGTGAGTTGTATGCACTCATCCCAAAGAAGTTTCTGAGAATGCTTCTGTGTAGTTGTTATTTGAAGACATTTCATTTTCCAGCGTAGGCCACAATTCGCTCGAAATGAACACTTCCAGATTCTGCAGAAAGAGTGTTTCAAACTGTTCTATCAAAAGGAACGTTGAAGTCTGTGAGTTGAATGCAATCATCACACAGAAGTTTCTGAGAATGCTTCTGTCTAGTTTTTAGGTGAAGATATTTCATTTCCCAGCATTGGCCTCAAAGCGCTCCAAATATCTACTTGCAGATTCTACAAAAAGAGTGTTTCAAAACTGCTCTTTCAAAGGGATGGTTCAAGTCTGTGAGTTGAATGCACACAAAACAGAGAAGTTTCTGAGAATGCTTCTGTGTAGTTGTTATTTGGAGATATTTCCTTTTCCAGCTTGGGCCTCAAAGCGCTCGAAATAAACACTTGCAGATTCTGCAGGAAGAGTGTTTCAAAACGGTTCTATCAAAAGGAACGTTCAAGTCTGTGAGTTGAATGCACTCATCACACAGAAGTTTCTGAGAATGCTTCTGTCTAGGTTTTAAATGGAGACATTACCTTTCCCAGGATAGGCCTCAAAGCGCTCCAAATATCCAATTGCAGATTCTAGAAAAAGAGTGTTTCAAAACTGCTCTTTCAAAAGGAAGGATCAAGTCTGTGAGTTGAATGCACTCATCACAAAGAAGATTCTGAGTATGCATCTGTGTAGTTGTCATCTGAAGACAGTTCCTTTTCAAGCATAGGCCTCAATTCGCTCGAAATGAACACTTCACATTCTGCAGAAAGAGTGTTTCAAATCTGTTCTATCAAAAGGAACGTTCAAGTCTGTGAGTTGAATGCACTCATCACACAGAAGTTTCTGAGAATGCTTCTGTCTAGTTTTTAGGTGAAGATATTTCATTTCCCAGCGTAGGCCTCAAAGCGCTCCAAATATCCAATTGCAGATTCTAGAAAAAGAGTGTTTCAAAACTGCTCTTTCAAAAGGAAGGTTCAAGTCTGTGAGTTGAATGCACTCATCACAAAGAAGTTTCTGAGAATGCTTCTGTGTAGTTGTTATTTGAAGACATTTCCTTTTCCAGCGTAGGCCTCAATTGGCTCGAAATGAACACTTGCAGATTCTGCAGAAAGAGTGTTTCAAAACTGTTCTATCAAAAGGAACGTTCAAGTCTGTGAGTTGAATGCACTCATCACACAGAAGTTTCTGAGAATGCTTCTGTCTAGGTTTTAAGTGGAGACATTACCTTTCCCAGCATAGGCCTCAAAGCGCTCCAAATATCCAATTGCAGATTCTAGAAAAAGAGTGTTTCAAAACTGCTCTTTCAAAAGGAAGGTTCAAGTCTGTGAGTTGAATGCACTCATCCCAAAGAAGTTTCTGAGAATGCTTCTGTGTAGTTGTTATTTGAAGACATTTCCTTTTCCAGCGTAGGCCACAATTCGCTCGAAATGAACACTTCCAGATTCTGCAGAAAGAGTGTTTCAAAACTGTTCTATCAAAAGGAACGTTCAAGTCTGTGAGTTGAATGCACTCATCACACAGAAGTTTCTGAGAATGCTTCTGTCTAGTTTTTAAGTGGAGACATTACATTTCCCAGCATAGGCCTCTCAGCGCTCCAAATATACACTAGCAGATTCCACAAAAAGAGTGTTCCAAAACTGCTCTTTCAAAAGAATCGTTCAAGTCTGTGAGTTGAATGCACTCGTCACAAACAAGTTTCCGGGAATGCTTCTGTCTAGTCTCTATCTGAGGATGTTCCCTTTTCCAGCATTGGCCTCCAACAGCTCCAAATATGCACTTGCAGATTCTACAAAAAGAGAGTTTGAAATCTCTTCTACCAAAAAGAAGGTTCAACTCTGCGAGTAGAATGCACTCATCACAAAGAAGTTTCTGAGAATGCTTCTGTCTAGTTTTTATTTGAAGATATTTCCTTTTCCAGCATAGGCCTCAGAGCGCTCCAAATAAACACTTGCAGATTTTACAAAAGGAGTGTTTCCAAACTGCTCTATCAAAAGGAATGTTCAAGTCTGTGAGTTGAATGCACTCATCACACAGAAGTTTCTGAGAATGCTTCTGTCTAGTTTTTAGGTGAAGATATTTCATTTCCCAGCATAGGCCTCAAAGCGCTCCAAATATCCAACTGCAGATTCTAGAAAAAGAGTGTTTCAAAACTGCTCTTTCAAAAGGAAGGTTCAAGTCTGTGAGTTGAATGCACTCATCACAAAGAAGTTTCCGAGAATGCTTCTGTGTAGTTGTTATTTGAAGACATTTCCTTTTCCAGCATAGGCCTCAATTCGCTCGAAATGAACACTTGCAGATTCTGCAGAAAGAGTGTTTCAAAACTGTTCTATCAAAAGGAACGTTCAAGTCTGTGAGTTGAATGCACTCATCCCACAGAAGTTTCTGAGAATGCTTCTGTCTAGTTTTTAGGTGAAGATATTTCATTTCCCAGCATAGGCCTCAAAGTGCTCCAAATATCTACTTGCAGATTCTACAAAAAGAGTGTTTCAAAACTGCTCTTTCAAAGGGATGGTTCAAGTCTGTGAGTTGAATGCACACAAAAGAGAGAAGTTTCTGAGAATGCTTCTGTGTAGTTGTTATTTGAAGACATTTCCTTTTCCAGCTTGGGCCTCATAGCGCTCGAAATAAACACTTGTAGATGCTGCAGAAAGACTGTTTCAAAACTGTTCTATCAAAAGGAACGTTCAAGTCTGTGAGTTGAATGCACTCATCACACAGAAGTTTCTGAGAATGCTTCTGTCTAGTTTTTAGGTGAAGATATTTCATTTCCCAGCATAGGCCTCAAAGCGCTCCAAATATCTACTTGCAGATTCTACAAAAAGAGTGTTTCAAAACTGCTCTTTCAAAGGGATGGTTCAAGTCTGTGAGTTGAATGCACACAAAACAGAGAAGTTTCTGAGAATGTTTCTGTGTAGTTGTTATTTGGAGACATTTCCTTTTCCAGCTTGGGCCTCAAAGCGCTCGAAATGAACACTTGCAGATTCTGCAGAAAGAGTGTTTCAAAACTGTTCTATCAAAAGGAACGTTCAAGTCTGTGAGTTGAATGCACTCATCACACAGAAGTTTCTGAGAATGCTTCTGTCTAGGTTTTAAGTGGAGACATTACCTTTCCCAGCATAGGCCTCAAAGCGCTCCAAATATCCAATTGCAGATTCTAGAAAAAGAGTGTTTCAAAACTGCTCTTTCAAAAGGAAGGTTTAAGTCTGTGAGTTGAATGCACTCATCCCAAAGAAGTTTCTGAGAATGCTTCTGTGTAGTTGTTATTTGAAGACATTTCCTTTTCCAGCGTAGGCCACAATTCGCTCGAAATGAACACTTCCAGATTCTGCAGAAAGAGTGTTTCAAAACTGTTCTATCAAAAGGAACGTTCAAGTCTGTGAGTTGAATGCACTCATCACACAGAAGTTTCTGAGAATGCTTCTGTCTAGTTTTTAAGTGGAGACATTACATTTCCCAGCATAGGCCTCTCAGCGCTCCAAATATACACTAGCAGATTCCACAAAAAGAGTGTTCCAAAACTGCTCTTTCAAAAGAATCGTTCAAGTCTGTGAGTTTAATGCACTCGTCACAAACAAGTTTCCGGGAATGCTTCTGTCTAGTCTCTATCTGAGGATATTCCCTTTTCCAGCATTGGCCTCCAACAGCTCCAAATATGCACTTGCAGATTCTACAAAAAGAGAGTTTGAAATCTCTTCTACCAAAAAGAAGGTTCAACTCTGCGAGTAGAATGCACTCATCACAAAGAAGTTTCTGAGAATGCTTCTGTCTAGTTTTTATTTGAAGATATTTCCTTTTCCAGCATAGGCCTCAGAGCGCTCCAAATAAACACTTGCAGATTTTACAAAAGGAGTGTTTCCAAACTGCTCTATCAAAAGGAATGTTCAAGTCTGTGAGTTGAATGCACTCATCACACAGAAGTTTCTGAGAATGCTTCTGTCTAGTTTTTAGGTGAAGATATTTCATTTCCCAGCATAGGCCTCAAAGCGCTCCAAATATCCAACTGCAGATTCTAGAAAAAGAGTGTTTCAAAACTGCTCTTTCAAAAGGAAGGTTCAAGTCTGTGAGTTGAATGCACTCATCACAAAGAAGTTTCCGAGAATGCTTCTGTGTAGTTGTTATTTGAAGACATTTCCTTTTCCAGCATAGGCCTCAATTCGCTCGAAATGAACACTTGCAGATTCTGCAGAAAGAGTGTTTCAAAACTGTTCTATCAAAAGGAACGTTCAAGTCTGTGAGTTGAATGCACTCATCCCACAGAAGTTTCTGAGAATGCTTCTGTCTAGTTTTTAGGTGAAGATATTTCATTTCCCAGCATAGGCCTCAAAGTGCTCCAAATATCTACTTGCAGATTCTACAAAAAGAGTGTTTCAAAACTGCTCTTTCAAAGGGATGGTTCAAGTCTGTGAGTTGAATGCACACAAAAGAGAGAAGTTTCTGAGAATGCTTCTGTGTAGTTGTTATTTGAAGACATTTCCTTTTCCAGCTTGGGCCTCATAGCGCTCGAAATAAACACTTGTAGATGCTGCAGAAAGACTGTTTCAAAACTGTTCTATCAAAAGGAACGTTCAAGTCTGTGAGTTGAATGCACTCATCACACAGAAGTTTCTGAGAATGCTTCTGTCTAGTTTTTAGGTGAAGATATTTCATTTCCCAGCATAGGCCTCAAAGCGCTCCAAATATCTACTTGCAGATTCTACAAAAAGAGTGTTTCAAAACTGCTCTTTCAAAGGGATGGTTCAAGTCTGTGAGTTGAATGCACACAAAACAGAGAAGTTTCTGAGAATGTTTCTGTGTAGTTGTTATTTGGAGACATTTCCTTTTCCAGCTTGGGCCTCAAAGCGCTCGAAATGAACACTTGCAGATTCTGCAGAAAGAGTGTTTCAAAACTGTTCTATCAAAAGGAACGTTCAAGTCTGTGAGTTGAATGCACTCATCACACAGAAGTTTCTGAGAATGCTTCTGTCTAGGTTTTAAGTGGAGACATTACCTTTCCCAGCATAGGCCTCAAAGCGCTCCAAATATCCAATTGCAGATTCTAGAAAAAGAGTGTTCCAAAACTGCTCTTTCAAAAGGAAGGTTCAAGTCTGTGAGTTGAATGCACTCATCCCAAAGAAGTTTCTGAGAATGATTCTGTGTAGTTGTTATTTGAAGACATTTCCTTTTCCAGCGTAGGCCACAATTCGCTCGAAATGAACACTTCCAGATTCTGCAGAAAGAGTGTTTCAAAACTGTTCTATCAAAAGGAACGTTCAAGTCTGTGAGTTGAATGCACTCATCACACAGAAGTTTCTGAGAATGCTTCTGTCTAGTTTTTAAGTGGAGACATTACATTTCCCAGCATAGGCCTCTCAGCGCTCCAAATATACACTAGCAGATTCCACAAAAAGAGTGTTCCAAAACTGCTCTTTCAAAAGAATCGTTCAAGTCTGTGAGTTGAATGCACTCGTCACAAACAAGTTTCCGGGAATGCTTCTGTCTAGTCTCTATCTGAGGATGTTCCCTTTTCCAGCATTGGCCTCCAACAGCTCCAAATATGCACTTGCAGATTCTACAAAAAGAGAGTTTGAAATCTCTTCTACCAAAAAGAAGGTTCAACTCTGCGAGTAGAATGCACTCATCACAAAGAAGTTTCTGAGAATGCTTCTGTCTAGTTTTTATTTGAAGATATTTCCTTTTCCAGCATAGGCCTCAGAGCGCTCCAAATAAACACTTGCAGATTTTACAAAAGGAGTGTTTCCAAACTGCTCTATCAAAAGGAATGTTCAAGTCTGTGAGTTGAATGCACTCATCACACAGAAGTTTCTGAGAATGCTTCTGTCTAGTTTTTAGGTGAAGATATTTCATTTCCCAGCATAGGCCTCAAAGCGCTCCAAATATCCAACTGCAGATTCTAGAAAAAGAGTGTTTCAAAACTGCTCTTTCAAAAGGAAGGTTCAAGTCTGTGAGTTGAATGCACTCATCACAAAGAAGTTTCCGAGAATGCTTCTGTGTAGTTGTTATTTGAAGACATTTCCTTTTCCAGCATAGGCCTCAATTCGCTCGAAATGAACACTTGCAGATTCTGCAGAAAGAGTGTTTCAAAACTGTTCTATCAAAAGGAACGTTCAAGTCTGTGAGTTGAATGCACTCATCCCACAGAAGTTTCTGAGAATGCTTCTGTCTAGTTTTTAGGTGAAGATATTTCATTTCCCAGCATAGGCCTCAAAGTGCTCCAAATATCTACTTGCAGATTCTACAAAAAGAGTGTTTCAAAACTGCTCTTTCAAAGGGATGGTTCAAGTCTGTGAGTTGAATGCACACAAAAGAGAGAAGTTTCTGAGAATGCTTCTGTGTAGTTGTTATTTGAAGACATTTCCTTTTCCAGCTTGGGCCTCATAGCGCTCGAAATAAACACTTGTAGATGCTGCAGAAAGACTGTTTCAAAACTGTTCTATCAAAAGGAACGTTCAAGTCTGTGAGTTGAATGCACTCATCACACAGAAGTTTCTGAGAATGCTTCTGTCTAGTTTTTAGGTGAAGATATTTCATTTCCCAGCATAGGCCTCAAAGCGCTCCAAATATCTACTTGCAGATTCTACAAAAAGAGTGTTTCAAAACTGCTCTTTCAAAGGGATGGTTCAAGTCTGTGAGTTGAATGCACACAAAACAGAGAAGTTTCTGAGAATGTTTCTGTGTAGTTGTTATTTGGAGACATTTCCTTTTCCAGCTTGGGCCTCAAAGCGCTCGAAATGAACACTTGCAGATTCTGCAGAAAGAGTGTTTCAAAACTGTTCTATCAAAAGGAACGTTCAAGTCTGTGAGTTGAATGCACTCATCACACAGAAGTTTCTGAGAATGCTTCTGTCTAGGTTTTAAGTGGAGACATTACCTTTCCTAGCATAGGCCTCAAAGCGCTCCAAATATCCAATTGCAGATTCTAGAAAAAGAGTGTTTCAAAACTGCTCTTTCAAAAGGAAGGTTCAAGTCTGTGAGTTGAATGCACTCATCCCAAAGAAGTTTCTGAGAATGCTTCTGTGTAGTTGTTATTTGAAGACATTTCCTTTTCCAGCGTAGGCCACAATTCGCTCGAAATGAACACTTCCAGATTCTGCAGAAAGAGTGTTTCAAAACTGTTCTATCAAAAGGAACGTTCAAGTCTGTGAGTTGAATGCACTCATCACACAGAAGTTTCTGAGAATGATTCTGTCTAGTTTTTAAGTGGAGACATTACATTTCCCAGCATAGGCCTCTCAGCGCTCCAAATATACACTAGCAGATTCCACAAAAAGAGTGTTCCAAAACTGCTCTTTCAAAAGAATCGTTCAAGTCTGTGAGTTGAATGCACTCGTCACAAACAAGTTTCCGGGAATGCTTCTGTCTAGTCTCTATCTGAGGATGCTCCCTTTTCAAGCATTGGCCTCCAACAGCTCCAAATATGCACTTGCAGATTCTACAAAAAGAGAGTTTGAAATCTCTTCTACCAAAAAGAAGGTTCAACTCTGTGAGTAGAATGCACTCATCACAAAGAAGTTTCTGAGAATGCTTCTGTCTAGTTTTTATTTGAAGATATTTCCTTTTCCAGCATAGGCCTCAGAGCGCTCCAAATAAACACTTGCAGATTTTACAAAAGGAGTGTTTCCAAACTGCTCTATCAAAAGGAATGTTCAAGTCTGTGAGTTGAATGCACTCATCACACAGAAGTTTCTGAGAATGCTTCTGTCTAGTTTTTAGGTGAAGATATTTCATTTCCCAGCATAGGCCTCAAAGCGCTCCAAATATCCAACTGCAGATTCTAGAAAAAGAGTGTTTCAAAACTGCTCTTTCAAAAGGAAGGTTCAAGTCTGTGAGTTGAATGCACTCATCACAAAGAAGTTTCCGAGAATGCTTCTGTGTAGTTGTTATTTGAAGACATTTCCTTTTCCAGCATAGGCCTCAATTCGCTCGAAATGAACACTTGCAGATTCTGTAGAAAGAGTGTTTCAAAACTGTTCTATCAAAAGGAACGTTCAAGTCTGTGAGTTGAATGCACTCATCCCACAGAAGTTTCTGAGAATGCTTCTGTCTAGTTTTTAGGTGAAGATATTTCATTTCCCAGCATAGGCCTCAAAGCGCTCCAAATATCTACTTGCAGATTCTACAAAAAGAGTGTTTCAAAACTGCTCTTTCAAAGGGATGGTTCAAGTCTGTGAGTTGAATGCACACAAAAGAGAGAAGTTTCTGAGAATGCTTCTGTGTAGTTGTTATTTGAAGACATTTCCTTTTCCAGCTTGGGCCTCATAGCGCTCGAAATAAACACTTGTAGATGCTGCAGAAAGACTGTTTCAAAACTGTTCTATCAAAAGGAACGTTCAAGTCTGTGAGTTGAATGCACTCATCACACAGAAGTTTCTGAGAATGCTTCTGTCTGGTTTTTCGGTGAAGATATTTCATTTCCCAGCATAGGCCTCAAAGCGCTCCAAATATCTACTTGCAGATTCTACAAAAAGAGTGTTTCAACACTGCTCTTTCAAAGGGATGGTTCAAGTCTGTGAGTTGAATGCACACAAAACAGAGAAGTTTCTGAGAATGCTTCTGTGTAGTTGTTATTTGGAGACATTTCCTTTTCCAGCTTGGGCCTCAAAGCGCTCGAAATAAACACTTGCAGATTCTGCAGAAAGAGTGTTTCAAAACTGTTCTATCAAAAGGAACGTTCAAGTCTGTGAGTTGAATGCACTCATCACACAGCAGTTTCTCAGAATGCTTCTATCTAGGTTTTAAGTGGAGACATTACCTTTCCCAGCAGAGACCACACAGCGCTCCAAATATACACTAGCAGATTCTACAAAAAGAGTGTTCCAAAACTGCTCTTTCAAAAGAAACGTTCAAGTCTGTGAGTTGAATGCACTCGTCAGAAACAAGTTTCTGGGAATGCTTCTGTCTAGTCTCTATCTGAGGATGTTTCCTTTCCCAGCATTGGCCTCCAACAGCTCCAAATATGCACTTGCAGATTCTACAAAAAGAGAGTTTGAAAACTCTTCTACCAAAAAGAAGGTTCAACTCTGTGAGTAGAATGCACTCATCACAAAGAAGTTTCTGAGAATGCTTCTGTCTAGTTTTTATTTGAAGATATTTCCTTTTCCAGCATAGGCCTCAGAGCGCTCCAAATAAACACATGCAGATTTTACAAAAGGAGTGTTTCCAAACTGCTCTATCAACAGGAATGTTCCAGTCTTTGAGTTGAATGCACTCATCACACAGAAGTTTCTGAGAATGCTTCTGTCTAGTTTTTAGGTGAAGATATTTCATTTCCCAGCATAGGCCTCAAAGCGCACAAAATATCCAATTGCAGATTCTAGAAAAAGAGTGTTTCAAAACTGCTCTTTCAAAAGGAAGGTTCGAGTCTGTGAGTTGAATGCACTCATCACAAAGAAGTTTCTGAGAATGCTTCTGTGTAGTTGTTATTTGAAGACATTTCCTTTTCCAGCGTAGGCCTCAATTCGCTCGAAATGAACACTTGCAGATTCTGCAGAAAGAGTGTTTCAAAACTGTTCTATCAAAAGGAACGTTCAAGTCTGTGAGTTGAATGCACTCATCACATAGAAGTTTCTGAGAATGCTTCTGTCTAGTTTTTAAGTGGAGACGTTACATTTCCCAGCATAGGCCTCTCAGCGCTCCAAATATACACTAGCAGATTCCACAAAAAGAGTGTTCCAAAACTGCTCTTTCAAAAGAATCGTTCAAGTCTGTGAGTTGAATGCACTCGTCACAAACAAGTTTCCGGGAATGCTTCTGTCTAGTCTCTATCTGAGGATGCTCCCTTTTCAAGCACTGGCCTCCAACAGCTCCAAATATGGACTTGCAGATTCTACAAAAAGAGACTTTGAAAACTCTTCTACCAAAAAGAAGGTTCAACTCTGCAAGTGGAATGCACTCATCACAAAGAAGGTTCTGAGAATGCTTCTGTCTAGTTTTTATTTGAAGATATTTCCTTTTCCAGCATAGGCCTCAGAGCGCTCCAAATAAACACTTGCAGATTTTACAAAAGGAGTGTTTCCAAACTGCTCTATCAAAAGTAATGTTCAAGTCTGTGAGTTGAATGCACTCATCACACAGAAGTTTCTGAGAATGCTTCTGTCTAGTTTTTAGGTGAAGATATTTCATTTCCCAGCATAGGCCTCAAAGCGCTCCAAATATCCAATTGCAGATTCTAGAAAAAGAGTGTTTCAAAACTGCTCTTTCAAAAGGAAGGTTCAAGTCTGTGAGTTGAATGCACGCATCACAAAGAAGTTTCGGAGAATGCTTCTGTGTAGTTGTTATTTGAAGACATTTCCTTTTCCAGCGTAGGCCTCAATTCGCTCGAAATGAACACTTGCAGATTCTGCAGAAAGAGTGTTTCAAAACTGTTCTATCAAAAGGAACGTTCAAGTCTGTGAGTTGAATGCACTCATCACACAGAAGTTTCTGAGAATGCTTCTGTCTAGGTTTTAAGTGGAGACATTACCTTTCCCAGCATAGGCCTCAAAGCGCTCCAAATATCCAATTGCAGATTCTAGAAAAAGAGTGTTTCAAAACTGCTCTTTCAAAAGGAAGGTTCAAGCCTGTGAGTTGAATGCACTCATCCCAAAGAAGTTTCTGAGAATGCTTCTGTGTAGTTGTTATTTGAAGACATTTCCTTTTCCAGCGTAGGCCACAATTCGCTCGAAATGAACACTTCCAGATTCTGCAGAAAGAGTGTTTCAAAACTGTTCTATCAAAAGGAACGTTCAAGTCTGTGAGTTGAATGCACTCATCACACAGAAGTTTCTGAGAATGCTTCTGTCTAGTTTTTAAGTGGAGACATTACATTTCCCAGCATAGGCCTCTCAGCGCTCCAAATATACACTAGCAGATTCCACAAAAAGAGGGTTCCAAAACTGCTCTTTCAAAAGAATCGTTCAAGTCTGTGAGTTGAATGCACTCGTCACAAACAAGTTTCCGGGAATGCTTCTGTCTAGTCTCTATCTGAGGATGCTCCCTTTTCCAGCATTGGCCTCCAACAGCTCCAAATATGCACTTGCAGATTCTACAAAAAGAGAGTTTGAAATCTCTTCTACCAAAAAGAAGGTTCAACTCTGCGAGTAGAATGCACTCATCACAAAGAAGTTTCTGAGAATGCTTCTGTCTAGTTTTTATTTGAAGATATTTCCTTTTCCAGCATAGGCCTCAGAGCGCTCCAAATAAACACTTGCAGATTTTACAAAAGGAGTGTTTCCAAACTGCTCTATCAAAAGGAATGTTGAAGTCTGTGAGTTGAATGCACTCATCACACAGAAGTTTCTGAGAATGCTTCTGTCTAGTTTTTAGGTGAAGATATTTCATTTCCCAGCATAGGCCTCAAAGCGCTCCAAATATCCAACTGCAGATTCTAGAAAAAGAGTGTTTCAAAACTGCTCTTTCAAAAGGAAGGTTCAAGTCTGTGAGTTGAATGCACTCATCACAAAGAAGTTTCCGAGAATGCTTCTGTGTAGTTGTTATTTGAAGACATTTCCTTTTCCAGCATAGGCCTCAATTCGCTCGAAATGAACACTTGCAGATTCTGCAGAAAGAGTGTTTCAAAACTGTTCTATCAAAAGGAACGTTCAAGTCTGTGAGTTGAATGCACTCATCCCACAGAAGTTTCTGAGAATGCTTCTGTCTAGTTTTTAGGTGAAGATATTTCATTTCCCAGCATAGGCCTCAAAGCGCTCCAAATATCTACTTGCAGATTCTACAAAAAGAGTGTTTCAAAACTGCTCTTTCAAAGGGATGTTTCAAGTCTGTGAGTTGAATGCACACAAAAGAGAGAAGTTTCTGAGAATGCTTCTGTGTAGTTGTTATTTGAAGACATTTCCTTTTCCAGCTTGGGCCTCATAGCGCTCGAAATAAACACTTGTAGATGCTGCAGAAAGACTGTTTCAAAACTGTTCTATCAAAAGGAACGTTCAAGTCTGTGAGTTGAATGCACTCATCACACAGAAGTTTCTGAGAATGCTTCTGTCTAGATTTTAGGTGAAGATATTTCATTTCCCAGCATAGGCCTCAAAGCGCTCCAAATATCTACTTGCAGATTCTACAAAAAGAGTGCTTCAAAACTGCTCTTTCAAAGGGATGGTTCAAGTCTGTGAGTTGAATGCACACAAAACAGAGAAGTTTCTGAGAATGCTTCTGTGTAGTTGTTATTTGGAGACATTTCCTTTTCCAGCTTGGGCCTCAAAGCGCTCGAAATAAACACTTGCAGATTCTGCAGAAAGAGTGTTTCAAAACTGTTCTATCAAAAGGAACGTTCAAGTCTGTGAGTTGAATGCACTCATCACACAGCAGTTTCTCAGAATGCTTCTATCTAGGTTTTAAGTGGAGACATTACCTTTCCCAGCATAGACCACACAGCGCTCCAAATATACACTAGCAGATTCTACAAAAAGAGTGTTCAAAAACTGCTCTTTCAAAAGAAACGTTCAAGTCTGTGAGTTGAATGCACTCGTCAGAAACAAGTTTCTGGGAATGCTTCTGTCTAGTCTCTATCTGAGGATGTTTCCTTTCCCAGCATTGGCCTCCAACAGCTCCAAATATGCACTTGCAGATTCTACAAAAAGAGAGTTTGAAAACTCCTCTACCAAAAAGAAGGTTCAACTCTGCGAGTAGAATGCACTCATCACAAAGAAGTTTCTGAGAATGCTTCTGTCTAGTTTTTATTTGAAGATATTTCCTTTTCCAGCATAGGCCTCAGAGTGCTCCAAATAAACACATGCAGATTTTACAAAAGGAGTGTTTCCAAACTGCTCTATCAACAGGAATGTTCCAGTCTTTGAGTTGAATGCACTCATCACACAGAAGTTTCTGAGAATGCTTCTGTCTAGTTTTTAGGTGAAGATATTTCATTTCCCAGCATAGGCCTCAAAGCGCACAAAATATCCAATTGCAGATTCTAGAAAAAGAGTGTTTCAAAACTGCTCTTTCCAAAGGAAGGTTCGAGTCTGTGAGTTGAATGCACTCATCACAAAGAAGTTTCTGAGAATGCTTCTGTGTAGTTGTTATTTGAAGACATTTCCTTTTCCAGCGTAGGCCTCAATTCGCTCGAGATGAACACTTGCAGATTCTGCAGAAAGAGTGTTTCAAAACTGTTCTATCAAAAGGAACGTTCAAGTCTGTGAGTTGAATGCACTCATCACACAGAAGTTTCTGAGAATTCTTCTGTCTAGTTTTTAAGTGGAGACGTTACATTTCCCAGCATAGGCCTCTCAGCGCTCCAAATATACACTAGCAGATTCCACAAAAAGAGTGTTCCAAAACTGCTCTTTCAAAAGAATCGTTCAAGTCTGTGAGTTGAATGCACTCGTCACAAACAAGTTTCCGGGAATGCTTCTGTCTAGTCTCTATCTGAGGATGTTCCCTTTTCAAGCATTGGCCTCCAACAGCTCCAAATATGGACTTGCAGATTCTACAAAAAGAGAGTTTGAAAACTCTTCTACCAAAAAGAAGGTTCAACTCTGCGAGTGGAATGCACTC
Source organism: Pongo pygmaeus (assembly GCF_028885625.2). NCBI lineage: Eukaryota > Metazoa > Chordata > Mammalia > Primates > Hominidae > Pongo > Pongo pygmaeus. The sequence continues at coordinate 37,298,634 of NC_072391.2, read as the reverse complement.
ATCACAAAGAAGGTTCTGAGAATGCTTCTGTCTAGTTTTTATTTGAAGATATTTCCTTTTCCAGCATAGGCCTCAGAGCGCTCCAAATAAACACTTGCAGATTTTACAAAAGGAGTGTTTCCAAAATGCTCTATCAAAAGGAATGTTCAAGTCTGTGAGTTGAATGCACTCATCACACAGAAGTTTCTGAGAATGCCTCTGTCTAGTTTTTAGGTGAAGATATTTCATTTCCCAGCATAGGCCTCAAAGCGCTCCAAATATCCAATTGCAGATTCTAGAAAAAGAGTGTTTCAAAACTGCTCTTTCAAAAGGAAGGTTCAAGTCTGTGAGTTGAATGCACTCATCACAAAGAAGTTTCTGAGAATGCTTCTGTGTAGTTGTTATTTGAAGACATTTCCTTTTCCAGCATAGGCCTCAAATCGCTCGAAATGAACACTTGCAGATTCTGCAGAAAGAATGTTTCAAAACTGTTCTATCAAAAGGAACGTTCAAGTCTGTGAGTTGAATGCACTCATCACAAAGAAGTTTCTGAGAATGCTTCTGTATAGTTTTTAGGTGAAGATATTTCATTTCCCAGCATAGGCTTCAAAGCGCTCCAAATATCTACTTGCAGATTCTACAAAAAGAATGTTTCAAAACTGCTCTTTCAAAGGGATGGTTGAAGTCTGTGAGTTGAATGCCCACATCACAGAGAAGTTTCTGAGAATGCTTCTGTGTAGTTGTTATTTGAAGACATTTCCTTTTCCAGCATGGGCCTCAAAGCGCTCGAAATAAACACTTGCAGATTCTGCAGAAAGAGTGTTTCAAATCTGTTCTATCAAAAGGAACGTTCAAGTCTGTGAGTTGAATGCACTCATCACACAGAAGTTTCTGAGAATGCTTCTGTCTAGGTTTTAAGTGGAGACATTACCTTTCCCAGCATAGGCCTCAAAGCGCTCCAAATATCCAATTGCAGATTCTAGAAAAAGAGTGTTTCAAAACTGCTATTTCAAAAGGAAGGTTCAAGTCTGTGAGTTGAATGCACTCATCACAAAGAAGTTTCTGAGAATGCTTCTGTGTAGTTGTTATTTGAAGACAGTTCCTTTTCAAGCATAGGCCTCAATTCGCTCGAAATGAACACTTGCAGATTCTGCAGAAAGAGTGTTTCAAATCTGTTCTATCAAAAGGAACGTTCAAGTCTGTGAGTTGAATGCACTCATCACAAAGAAGTTTCTGAGAATGCTTCTGTGTAGTTTTTAAGTGGCGACATTACGTTTCCCAGCATAGGCCTCTCAGCGCTCCAAATATACACTAGCAGATTCCACAAAAAGAGTGTTCCAAAACTGCTCTTTCAAAAGAATCGTTCAAGTCTGTGAGTTGAATGCACTCGTCACAAACAAGTTTCCGGGAATGCTTCTGTCTAGTCTCTATCTGAGGATGCTCCCTTTTCCAGCATTGGCCTCCAACAGCTCCAAATATGCACTTGCAGATTCTACAAAAAGAGAGTTTGAAAACTCTTCTATCAAAAAGAAGGTTCAACTCTGCGAGTAGAATGCACTCATCACAAAGAAGTTTCTGAGAATGCTTCTGTCTAGTTTTTATTTGAAGATATTTCCTTTTCCAGCATAGGCCTCAGAGCGCTCCAAATAAATACTTGCAGATTTTACAAAAGGAGTGTTTCCAAACTGCTCTATCAAAAGGAATGTTCAAGTCTGTGAGTTGAATGCACTCATCACACAGAAGTTTCTGAGAATGCTTCTGTCTAGTTTTTAGGTGAAGATATTTCATTTCCCAGCATAGGCCTCAAAGCGCTCCAAATATCCAACTGCAGATTCTAGAAAAAGAGTGTTTCAAAACTGCTCTTTCAAAAGAAAGGTTCAAGTCTGTGAGTTGAATGCACTCATCACAAAGAAGTTTCTGAGAATGCTTCTGTGTAGTTGTTATTTGAAGACATTTCCTTTTCCAGCATAGGCCTCAATTCGCTCGAAATGAACACTTGCAGATTCTGCAGAAAGAGTGTTTCAAAACTGTTCTATCAAAAGGAACGTTCAAGTCTGTGAGTTGAATGCACTCATCCCACAGAAGTTTCTGAGAATGCTTCTGTCTAGTTTTTAGGTGAAGATATTTCATTTCCCAGCATAGGCCTCAAAGCGCTCGAAATATCTACTTGCAGATTCTACAAAAAGTGTGTTTCAAAACTGCTCTTTCAAAAGGGATGGTTCAAGTCTGTGAGTTGAATGCACACAAAAGAGAGAAGTTTCTGAGAATGCTTCTGTGTAGTTGTTATTTGAAGACATTTCCTTTTTCCAGCTTGGGCCTCATATCGCTCGAAATAAACACTTGTAGATTCTGCAGAAAGAGTGTTTCAAAACTGTTCTATCAAAGGAACGTTCAAGTCTGTGAGTTGAATGCACTCATCACACAGCAGTTTCTGAGAATGCTTCTGTCTAGGTTTTAAGTGGAGACATTACCTTTCCCAGCATAGGCCTCACAGCGCTCCAAATATACACTAGCAGATTCTACAAAAAGAGTGTTCCAAAACTGCTCTTTCAAAAGAAACGTTCAAGTCTGTGAGTTGAATGCACTCGTCACAAACAAGTTTCTGGGAAAGCTTCTGTCTAGTCTCTATCTGAGGATGTTTCCTTTCCCAGCATTGGCCTCCAACAGCTCCAAATATGCACTTGCAGATTCTACAAAAAGAGAGATTGAAAACCCTTCTATCAAAAAGAAGGTTCAACTCTGCGAGTAGAATGCACTCATCACAAAGAAGTTTCTGAGAATGCTTCTGTCTAGTTTTTATTTGAAGATATTTCCTTTTCCAGCATAGGCCTCAGAGCGCTCCAAATAAACACTTGCAGATTTTACAACAGGAGTGTTTCCAAACTGCTCTATCAAAAGGAATGTTCAAGTCTGTGTGTTGAATGCACTCATCACACAGAAGTTTCTGAGAATGCTTCTCTCTAGTTTTTAGGTGAAGATATTTCATTTCCCAGCATAGGACTGAAATCTCTAAAAATATCCACTTGCAGATTCTACAAAAAGAGTGTTTCAAAACTGCTCTTTCAAAAGGAAGGTTCAAGTCTGTGAGTTGAATGCACTCATCACAAAGAAGTTTCTGAGAATGCTTCTGTGTAGTTGTAATTTGAAGGCATTTCCTTTTCCAGAATAGGCCTCAAATCGCTCGAAATGAACACTTGCAGATTCTGCAGAAAGAGTGTTTCAAAACTGTTCTATCAAAAGGAACGTTGAAGTCCGTGAGTTGAATGCACTCATCACGCAGAAGTTTCTGAGAATGCTTCTGTGTAGTTTTTAAGCGAAGACATTTCATTTCCCAGCATAGGCCTCACAGCGCTCCAAATATCCACTTGTAGATTCTACAAAAAGAGTGTTTCAAAACTGCTCTTTCAAAAGGAAGGTTCAGGTCTGTGAGTTGAATGCACTCATCATACAGAAGTTTCTGAGAATGCTTCTGTCTAGTTTTTATGTGAAGACATTACATTTCCCAGCGTAGGCCTCACAGCGCTCCAAATATACACTAGCAGATTCCACAAAAAGAGTGTTCCAAAACTGCTCTTTTAAAAGAAACGTTCAAGTCTGTGAGTTGAATGCACTCGTCACAAACAAGTTTCTGGGAATGTTTCTGTCTAGTCTCTATCTGAGGATGTTCCATTTTCCAGTATTGGCCTACAACAGCTCCAAATATGCACTTGCAGTTTCTACAAAAAGAGAGTTTGAAAACTCTTCTATCAAAAAGAAGGTTCAACTCTGCGAGTAGAATGCACTCATCACAAAGTAGTTTCTGAGAATGCTTCCGTCTAGTTTTTATTTGAAGACATTTCCTTTTCCAGCATAGGCCTCAAAGCGCTCGAAATAAACACTTGCAAATTTTACAAAAGGAGTGTTTCCAAACTGCTCTATCAAAAGGAATGTTCAAGTCTGTGAGTTGAATGCACTCATCGCACAGAAGTTTCTGAGAATGCTTCTGTCTAGTTTTTAGGTGAAGATATTTCATTTCCCAGCATAGGCCTGAAAGCGCTCTAAATATCCTCTTGCAGATTCTACAAAAAGAGTGTTCCAAACTGCTCTTTCAAAAGGAAGGTTCAAGTCTGTGAGTTGAATGCACTCATCACAAAGAAGTTTCTGAGAATGCTTCTGTGTAGTTGTTATTTGAAGACATTTCCTTTTCCAGCCTAGGCCTCAAAGCGCTCGAAATAAACACTTGCAGATTCTGCAGAAGGAGGGTTTCAAAACTGTTCTATCAAAAGGAACGTTCAAGTCTGTGAGTTGAATGCATTCATCACACAGAAGTTTCTGAGAATGCTTCTGTGTAGTTTTTAGGTGAAGATATTTCATTTCCCAGCATAGGCCTCAAAGCGTTCCAAATATCCACTTGCAGATTCCACAAAAAGTGTGTTTCAAAACTGCTCTTTCAAAAGGAAGGTTCAAGTCTGTGAGTTGAATGCACTCATCACAAAGAAGTTTCTGAGAATGCTTCTGTGTAGTTGTTATTTGAAGACACTTCCTTTTCCAGCATAGGCTTCAAATCGCTCGAAATGAACACTAGCAGATTCTGCAGAAAGAGTGTTTCAACACTGTTCTATCAAAAAGAACGTTCAAGTCTGTGAGTTGAATGCACTCATCACACAGAAGTTTCTGAGAATGCTTCTGTCTAGTTTTTATGTGGAGACATTACATTTCCCAGCATAGGCCTCACAGCGCTCCAAATATACACGAGCAGATACCACAAAAAGACTGTTCCAAAACTGCTCTTTCAAAAGAAACGTTCAAGTCTGTGAGTTGAATGCACTCGTCACAAACAAGTTTCTGGGGATGCTTCTCTCTAGTCTCTATCTGAGGATGTTTCCTTTCCCAGCATTGGCCTCCAACAGCTCCAAATATGCACTTGCAGATTCTACAAAAAGAGAGTTTGAAAACTCTTCTACCAAAAAGAAGGTTCAACTCTGCGAGTAGAATGCACTCATCAGAAAGAAGTTTCTGAGAATGCTTCCGTCTAGTTTTTATTTGAAGATATTTCCTTTTCCAGCATAGTCCTCAGAGCGCTCCAAATAAACACTTGCAGATTTTACAAAAGGAGTGTTTCCAAACCGCTCTATCAAAAGGAATGTTCAAGTCTGTGAGTTGAATGCACTCATCACACAGAAGTTTCTGAGAATGCTTCTGTCTAGTTTTTAGGTGAAGATATTTCATTTCCCAGCATAGGCCTGAAAGCGCTCCAAATATCCACTTGCAGATTCTACAAAAAGAGTGTTTCAAAACTGCTCTTCCAAAAGGAAGGTTCAAGTCTGTGAGTTGAATGCACACATCACAAAGAAGTTTCTGGGAATGCTTCTGTGTAGTTGTTATTTGAAGACATTTCCTTTTCCAGCATAGGCCTCAAAGCGCTCGAAATAAACACTTGCAGATTCTGCAGAAAGAGTGTTTCAAAACTGTTGTATCAAAAGGAGCGTTCAAGTCTGTGAGCTAAATGCACTCATCATACAGAAGTTTCTGAGAATGCTTCTGTCTAGTTTTTAGGTGAAGATATTTCATTTCCCAGCATAGGCCTCAAAGCGCTCCAAATATCCACTTGCAGATTCTACAAAAAGTGTGTTTCAAAACTGCTCTTTCAAAAGGAAGGTTCAAGTCTGTGAGTTGAATGCACTCATCACAAAGAAGTTTCTGAGAATGCTTCTGTGTAGTTGTTATTTGAAGAGATTTCCTTTTCCAGCGTAGGCCTCAATTCGCTCGAAATGAACAGTTGCAGATTCTGCAGAAAGAGTGTTTCAAAACTGTTCTATCAAAAGGAACGTTCAAGTCTGTGAGTTGAATGCACTCATCACACAGAAGTTTCTGAGAATGCTTCTGTCTAGTTTTTAAGTGGAGACATTACATTTCCCAGCATAGGCCTCTCAGCGCTCCAAATATACACTAGCAGATTCCACAAAAAGAGGGTTCCAAAACTGCTCTTTCAAAAGAATCGTTCAAGTCTGTGAGTTGAATGCACTCGTCACAAACAAGTTTCTGGGAATGTTTCTGTCTAGTCTCTATCTGAGGATATTCCCTTTTCCAGCATTGGCCTCCAACAGCTCCAAATATGCACTTGCAGATTCTACAAAAAGAGAGTTTGAAAACTCTTCTATCAAAAAGAAGGTTCAACTCTGCGAGTAGAATGCACTCATCACAAAGAAGTTTCTGAGAATGCTTCTGTCTAGTTTTTATTTGAAGATATTTCCTTTTCCAGCATAGGCCTCAGAGCGCTCCAAATAAACACTTGCAGATTTTACAAAAGGAGTGTTTCCAAACTGCTCTATCAAAAGGAATGTTCAAGTCTGTGAGTTGAATGCACTCATCACACAGAAGTTTCTGAGAATGCTTCTGTCTAGTTTTTAGGTGAAGATATTTCATTTCCCTGCATAGGCCTGAAAGCGCTCCAAATATCCACTTGCAGATTCTACAAAAAGAGTGTTTCAAAACTGCTCTTTCAAAAGGAAGGTTCAAGTCTGTGAGCTGAATGCACTCATCACAAAGAAGTTTCTGAGAATGCTTCTGTGTAGTTGTTATTTGAAGACATTTCCTTTTCCAGCATAGGCCTCAAATCGCTCGAAATAAACACTTGCAGATTCTGCAGAAAGAGTGTTTCAAAACTGTTCTATCAAAAGGAACGTTCAAGTCTGTGAGTTGAATGCACTCATCACACAGAAGTTTCTGAGAATGCTTCTGTCTAGTTTTTATGTGGAGACATTTCATTTCCCAGCATAGGCCTCACAGCGCTCCAAATATACACTAGCAGATTCCACAAAAAGAGTGTTCCAAAACTGCTCTTTCAAAAGAAACGTTCAAGTCTGTGAGTTGAATGCACTCGTTCCAAACAAGTTTCTGGGAATGCTTCTCTCTAGTCTCTATCTGATGATGTTTCCTTTCCCAGCATTGGCCTCCAATAGCTCCAAATATGCACTTGCAGATTCTACAAAAAGAGAGTTTGAAAACTCTTCTACCAAAAAGAAGGTTCAACTCTGCGAGTAGAATGCACTCATCGCAAAGTAGTTTCTGAGAATGCTTCTGTCTAGTTTTTATTTGAAGGTATTTCCTTTTCCAGCATAGGCCTCAGAGCGCTCCAAATAAACACTTGCAGATTTTACAAAAGGAGTGTTTCCAAACTGCTCTATCAAAAGGAATGTTCAAGTCTGTGAGTTGAATGCACTCATCACACAGAAGTTTCTCAGAATGCTTCTGTCTAGTTTTTAGCTGAAGATATTTCATTTCCCAGCATAGGCCTGAAAGCGCTCCAAATATCCACTTGCAGATTCTACAAAAAGAGTGTTTCAAAACTGCTCTTTCAAAAGGAAGGTTCAAGTCTGTGAGTTGAATGCACTCATCACAAAGAAGTTTCTGAGAATGCTTCTGTGTAGTTGTTATTTGAACACATTTCCTTTTCCAGCATAGGCCTCAAATCGCTCGAAATAAACACTTGCAGATACTGCAGAAAGAGTGTTTCAAAACTGTTCTATCAAAAGGAACGTTCAAGTCTGTGAGTTGAATGCACTCATCACACAGAAGTTTCTGAGAATGCTTCTGACTAGTTTTTAAGTGGAGACATTACATTTCCCAGCATAGGCCTCTCAGCGCTCCAAATATACACTAGCAGATTGTACAAAAAGAGTGGTCCAAAACTGCTCTTTCAAAAGAAACGTTCAAGTCTGTGAGTTGAATGCACTCGTCACAAACAAGTTTCTGGAAATGCTTCTCTCTTGTCTCTATCTGAGGGTGTTTCCTTTCCCAGCATTGGCCTCCAACAGCTCCAAATATGCCCTTGCGATTCTACAAAAAGAGAGTTTGAAAACTCTTCTATGAAAAAGAAGGTTCAACTCTGCGAGTAGAATGCACTCATCACAAAGAAGTTTCTGAGAATGCTTCTGTCTAGTTTTTATTTGAAGATATTTCCTTTTCCAGCTTAGGCCTCAGAGCGCTCCAAATAAACACTTGCAGATTTTACAAAAGGAGTGTTTCCAAACTGCTCTATCAAAAGGAATGTTCAATTCTGTGAGTTGAATGCACTCATCACACAGAAGTTTCTGAGAATGCTTCTGTCTAGTTTTTAGGTGAAGATATTTCATTTCCCAGCATAGGACTGAAAGCGCTCCAAATATCCACTTGCAGACTCTACAAAAAGAGAGTTTCAAAACTGCTCTTTCAAAGGGAAGTTTCAAGTCTGTGAGTTGAATGCGCTCATCACAAAGAAGTTTCTGAGAATGCTTCTGTGTAGTTGTTATTTGAAGACATTTCCTTTTCCAGCATAGGCCTCAAAGCCCTCGAAATAAACACTTGCAGATTCTGCAGAAAGAGTGTTTCAAAACTGTTCTATTAAAAGGAACGTTCAAGTCTGTGAGTTGAATGCACTCATCACACAGAAGTTTCTGAGAATGCTTCTGTCTAGTTTTTAGGTGAAGATATTTCATTTCCCAGCATAGGCCTCAAAGCGCTCCAAATATCCACTTGCAGATTCTACAAAAAGAGTGTTTCAAAACTGCTCTTTCAAAAGGAAGGTTCAAGTCTGTGAGTTGAATGCACTCATCACAAAGAAGTTTCTGAGAATGCTTCTGTGTAGTTGTTATTTGAAGACATTTCCTTTTCCAGCATAGGCCTCAAATCGCTCGAAATGAACACTTGCAGATTCTCCAGAAAGAGTGTTTCACAACTGTTCTATCAAAAGGGACGTTCAAGTCTGTGAGTTGAATGCACTCATCACACAGAAGTTTCTGAGAATTCTTCTGTCTAGTTTTTATGTGGAGACATTACATTTCCCAGCATTGGCCTCACAGCGCTCCAAATATACACTAGCAGATTCCACAAAAAGAGTGTTCCAAAACTGCTCTTTCAAAAGAAACATTCAAGTTTGTGAGTTGAATACACTCGTCACAAGCAAGTTTCTGGGAATGCTTCTCTCTAGTCTCTATCTGAGGATTTTTCCTTTCCAAACATTGGCCCCCAACAGCTCCAAATATGCACTTGCAGATTCTACAAAAAGAGAGTTTGAAAACTCTTCTACCAAAAAGAAGGTTCAACTCTGCGAGTAGAATGCACTCATCACAAAGTAGTTTCTGAGAATGCTTCCGTCTAGTTTGTATTTGAAGATATTTCCTTTTCCAGCATAGGCCTCAGAGCGCTCCAAATAAACACTTGCAGATTTTACAAAAGGATTCTTTCCAAACTGCTCTATCAAAAGGAATGTTCAAGTCTGTGAGTTGAATGCACTCATCACACAGAAGTTTCTGAGAATGCTTCTGTCTAGTTTTTAGGTGAATATAGTTCATTTCCCAGCATAGACCTCAAAGCTCTCCAAATATCCACTTGCAGATTCTACAAAAAGAGTGTTTCAAAACTGCTCTTTCAAGAGGAAGGTTCAAGTCTGTGAGTTGAATGCACTCATCACACAGAAGTTTCTGAGAATGCTTCTGTCTAGTTTTTAGATGAAGATATTTCATTTCCCAGCATAGGCCTGAAAGCGCTCCAAATATCTACTTGCAGATTCTACAAAAAGAGAGTTTCAAAACTGCTCTTTCAAAGGGAAGGTTCAAGTCTGTGAGTTGAATGCACTCATCACAAAGAAGTTTCTGAGAATGCTTCTGTGTAGTTGTTATTTGAAGACATTTCCTTTTCCAGCATAGGCCTCAAAGCGCTCGAAATAAACACTTGCAGATTCTGCAGAAAGAGTGTTTCAAAACTGCTCTATCAAAAGGAACGTTCAAGTCTGTGTGTTGAATGCATTCATCAAACAGAAGTTTCTGAGAATGCTTCTGTCTAGTTTTTAGGTGAAGATATTTCATTTCCCAGCATAGGCCTGAAAGCGCTCCAAATATCTACTTGCAGATTCTACAAAAAGAGTGTTTCAAAACTGCTCTTTCAAAGGGAAGGTTCAAGTCTGTGAGTTGAATGCACTCATCAGGAAGAAGTTTCTGAGAATGCTTCTGTGTAGTTGTTATTTGAAGACATTTCCTTTTCCAGCATAGGCCTCAAAGCGCTCGAAATAAACACTTGCAGATTCTGCAGAAAGAGTGTTTCAAAAGTGTTGTATCAAAAGGAACGTTCAAGTCTGCGAGTTGAATGCACTCATCACACAGAAGTTTCTGAGAATGCTTCTGTCTAGTTTTTATGTGGAGACATTACATTTCCCAGCATAGGCCTCTCAGCGCTCCAAATATACACTAGCAGATTCCACAAAAAGAGTTTTCCAAAACTGCTCTTTCAAAAGAAACGTTCAAGTCTGTGAGTTGAATGCACTCGTCACAAACAAGTTTCTGGGAATGCTTCTCTCTTGTCTCTATCTGAGGATGTTTCCTTTCCCAGCATTGGCCTCCAACAGCTCCAAATATGCACTTGCAGATTCTACAAAAAGAGAGTTTGAAAACTCTTCTACCAAAAAGAAGGTTCAGCTCTGCGAGTAGAATGCACTCATCACAAAGTAGTTTCTGAGAATGCTTCTGTCTAGTATTTATTTGAAGATATTTCCTTTTCCAGCATAGGCCTCAGAGCGCTCCAAATAAACACTTGCAGATTTTACAAAAGGAGTGTTTCCAAACTGCTCTATCAAAAGGAATGTTCAAGTCTGTGAGTTGAATGCACTCATCACACAGAAGTTTCTGAGAATGCTTCTGTCTAGTTTTTAGGTGAAGATATTTCATTTCCCAGCATAGGCCTGAAAGCGCTCCAAATATCCACTTGCAGATTCTACAAAAAGAGTGTTTCAAAACTGCTCTTTCAAAAGGAAGGTTCAAGTCTGTGAGTTGAATGCACTCATCACATAGAAGTTTCTGAGTATGCTTCTGTGTAGTTGTTATTTGAGGACATTTCCTTTTCCAGCATAGGCCTCAAAGCGCTCGAAATAAACACTTGGAGATACTGCAGGAAGAGTGTTTCAAAACTGTTCTATCAAAAGGAACGTTCAAGTCTGTGAGTTGAATGCCCTCATCACACAGAAGTTTCTGAGAATTCTTCTGTCTAGTTTTTATTTGGAGACATTACATTTCCCAGCATAGGCCTCACAGCGCTCCAAATATACAGTAGCAGATTCCACAAAAAGAGTGTTCCAAAACTGCTCTTTCAAAAGAAACATTCAAGTTTGTGAGTTGAATACACTCGTCACAAGCAAGTTTCTGGGAATGCTTCTCTCTAGTCTCTATCTGAGGATGTTTCCTTTCCAAACATTGGCCCCCAACAGCTCCAAATATGCACTTGCAGATTCTACAAAAAGAGAGTTTGAAAACTCTTCTACCAAAAAGAAGGTTCAACTCTGCGAGTAGAATGCACTCATCACAAAGTAGTTTCTGAGAATGCTTCCGTCTAGTTTGTATTTGAAGATATTTCCTTTTCCAGCATAGGCCTCAGAGCGCTCCAAATAAACACTTGCAGATTTTACAAAAGGATTCTTTCCAAACTGCTGTATCAAAAGGAATGTTCAAGTCTGTGAGTTGAATGCACTCATCACACAGAAGTTTCTGAGAATGCTTCTGTCTAGTTTTTAGGTGAAGATATTTCATTTCCCAGCATAGGCCTGAAAGCGCTCCAAATATCCACTTGCAGATTCTACAAAAAGAGTGTTTGAAAACTGCTCTTTCAAAAGGAAGGTTCAAGTGTGTGAGTTGAATGCACTCATCACAAAGAAGTTTCTGAGAATGCTTCTGTGTAGTTGCTATTTGAAGACATTTCCTTTTCCAACATAGGCCTCAAAGCGCTCGAAATAAACACTTGCAGATTCTGCAGAAAGAGTGTTTCAAAACTGTTCTATCAAAAGGAGCGTTCAAGTCTGTGAGTTGAATGCACTCATCACAAAGAAGTTTCTGAGAATGCTTCTGTGTAGTTGTTATTTGAAGACATTTCCTTTTCCAGCATAGGCCCCAAAGCGCTCGAAATAAACACTTGCAGATTCTGCAGAAGGAGTGTTTCAAAACTGTTCTATCAAAAAGAACGTTCAAGTCTGTGAGTTGAATGCATTCATCACACAGAAGTTTCTGAGAATGCTTCTGTCTAGTTTTTAGGTGAATATATTTCATTTCCCAGCATAGACCTCAAAGCTCTCCAAATATCCTCTTTGCAGATTCTACAAAAGAGTGTTTCAAAACTGCTCTTTCAAAGGGAAGGTTCAAGTCTGTGAGTTGAATGCACTCATCACAAAGAAGTTTCTGAGAATGCTTCTGTGTAGTTGTTATTTGAAGACATTTCCTTTTCCAGCATAGGCCTCAAAGCGCTCGAAATAAACACTTGCAGATTCTGCAGAAAGAGTGTTTCAAAAGTGTTCTATCAAAAGGAACGTTCAAGTCTGTGAGTTGAATGCAGTCATCACACAGAAGTTTCTGAGAATGCTTCTGTCTAGTTTTTAAGTGGAGACATTACATTTCCCAGCTTAGGCCTCACAGCGCTCCAAATATACACTAGCAGAATCCACAAAAAGAGTGTTCCAAAACTGCTCTTTCAAAAGAAACATTCAAGTTTGTGAGTTGAATACACTCGTCACAAGTAAGTTTCTGGGAATGCTTCTCTCTAGTCTATATCTGAGGATGTTTCCTTTCCAAGCATTGGCACCCAACAGCTCCAAATATGCACTTGCAGATTCTACAAAAAGAGAGTTTGAAAACTCTTCTACCAAAAAGAAGGTTCAACTCTGCGAGTAGAATGCACTCATCACAAAGTAGTTTCTGAGAATAGTTCCGTCTAGTTTTTATTTGAAGATATTTCCTTTTCCAGCATAGGACTCAGAGCGCTCCAAATAAACACTTGCAGATTTTACAAAAGGAGTGTTTCCAAACTGCTCTATCAAAAGGAATGTTCAAGTCTGCGAGTTGAATGCACTCATCACACAGAAGTTTCTGAGAATGCTTCTGTCTAGTTTTTAGGTGAAGATATTTCATTTCCAAGCATAGGCCTGAAAGCGCTCCAAATATCCACTTGCAGATTCTACAAAAAGAGTGTATCAAAACTGCTCTTTCAAAAGGAAGGTTCAAGTCTGTGAGTTGAATGCACTCATCACCAAGAAGTTTCTGAGAATGCTTCTGTGTAGTTGTTATTTGAAGACATTTCCTTTTCCAGCATAGGCCTCGAAGCGCTCGAAATAAACACATGCAGATTCTGCAGAAAGAGTGTTTCAAAACTGTTCTATCAAAAGGAACGTTCAAGTCTGTGAGTTGAATGCACTCATCACAAAGAAGTTTCTGAGAATGCTTCTGTGTAGTTGTTATTTGAAGACATTTCCTTTTCCAGCATAGGCTTCAAAGCGCTCGAAATAAACACTTGCAGATTCTGCAGAAGGAGTGTTTCAAAAGTGTTCTATCAAAAGGAACGTTCAAGTCTGTGAGTTGAATGCATTCATCACACAGAAGTTTCTGAGAATACTTCTGTCTAGTTTTTAGGTGAAGATATTTCATTTCCCAGCATAGGCCTGAAAGCGCTCCAAATATCTACTTGCAGATTCTACAAAAAGAGTGTTTCAAAACTGCTCTTTCAAAGCGAAGGTTCAAGTCTGTGAGTTGAATGCACTCATCACAAAGAAGTTTCTGAGAATGCTTCTGTGTAGTTGTTATTTGAAGACATTTCCTTTTCCAGCATAGGCCTCAAAGCGCTCGAAATAAACACTAGCAGATTCTGCAGAAAGAGTGTTTCAAAACTGCTCTATCAAAAGGAGCGTTCAAGTCTGTGAGTTGAATGCACTCATCACACAGAAGTTTCTGAGAATGCTTCTGTCTAGTTTTTAGGTGAATATATTTCATTTCCCAGCATAGACCTCAAAGCGCTCCAAATATCCACTTGCAGATTCTACAAAAAGAGTGTTTCAAAACTGCTCTTTCAAGAGGAAGGTTCAACTCTGTGAGTTGAATGCACTCATCACACAGAAGTTTCTGAGAATGCTTCTGTCTAGTTTTTAGGTGAAGATATTTCATTTCCCAGCATAGGTCTCAAAGCGCCCCAAATATCCACTTGCAGATTCTACAAAAAGAGTGTTTCAAAACTGCTCTTTCAAGAGGAATGTTCAAGTCTGTGAGTTGAATGCACTCATCACAAAGAAGTTTCTGAGAATGCTTCTGTGTAGTTGTTATTTGAAGACATTTCCTTTTCCAGCATAGGCCTCAAAGCGCTCGAAATAAACACTTGCAGATTCTGCAGAAGGAGTGTTTGAAAACTGCTCTATCAAAAGGAACGTTCAAGTCTGTGTGTTGAATGCATTCATCAAACAGAAGTTTCTGAGAATGCTTCTGTCTAGTTTTTAGGTGAAGATATTTCATTTCCCAGCATAGGCCTGAAAGCGCTCCAAATATCTACTTGCAGATTCTACAAAAAGAGTGTTTCAAAACTGCTCTTTCAAAGGGAAGGTTCAAGTCTGTGAGTTGAATGCACTCATCAGGAAGAAGTTTCTGAGAATGCTTCTGTGTAGTTGTTATTTGAAGACATTTCCTTTTCCAGCATAGGCCTCAAAGCGCTCGAAATAAACACTGGCAGATTCTGCAGAAAGAGTGTTTCAAAAGTGTTGTATCAAAAGGAACGTTCAAGTCTGCGAGTTGAATGCACTCATCACAAAGAAGTTTCTGAGAATGCTTCTGTCTAGTTTTTATGTGGAGACATTACATTTCCCAGCATAGGCCTCACAGCGCTCCAAATATACACTAGCAGATTCCACAAAAAGAGTTTTCCAAAACTGCTCTTTCAAAAGAAACGTTCAAGTCTGTGAGTTGAATGCACTCTTCACGAACAAGTTTCTGGGAATGCTTCTCTCTAGTCTCTATCTGAGGATGTTTCTTTTCCCAGCATTGGCCTCCAACAGCTCCAAATATGCACTTGCAGATTCTACAAAAAGAGAGTTTGAAAACTCTTCTACCAAAAAGAAGGTTCAGCTCTGCGAGTAGAATGCACTCATCACAAAGTAGTTTCTGAGAATGCTTCTGTCTAGTATTTATTTGAAGATATTTCCTTTTCCAGCATAGGCCTCAGAGCGCTCCAAATAAACACTTGCAGATTTTACAAAAGGAGTGTTTCCAAACTGCTCTATCAAAAGGAATGTTCAAGTCTGTGAGTTGAATGCACTCATCACACAGAAGTTTCTGAGAATGCTTCTGTCTAGTTTTTAGGTGAAGATATTTCATTTCCCAGCATAGGCCTGAAAGCGCTCCAAATATCCACTTGCAGATTCTACAAAAAGAGTGTTTCAAAACTGCTCTTTCAAAAGGAAGGTTCAAGTCTGTGAGTTGAATGCACTCATCACAAAGAAGTTTCTGAGAATGCTTCTGTGTAGTTGTTATTTGAAGACATTTCCTTTTCCATCATAGGCCTCAAATCGCTTGAAATAAACACTTGCAGATTCTGCAGAAAGAGTGTTTCAAAACTGTTCTATCAAAAGGAACGTTCAAGTGTTTGAGTTGAATGCACTCATCACACAGAGGTTTCTGAGAATGCTTCTGTCTAGTTTTTATGTGGAGACATTACATTTCACAGCATAGGCCTCGCAGCGCTCCAAATATACACTAGCAGATTCCACAAAAAGAGTTTTCCAAAACTGCTCTTTCAAAAGAAACGTTCAAGTCTGTGAGTTGAATGCACTCGTTCCAAACAAGTTTCTGGGAATGCTTCTCTCTAGTCTCTATCTGAGGATGTTTCCTTTCCCAGCATTGGCCTCCAACAGCTCCAATATGCACTTGCAGATTCTACAAAAAGAGAGTTTGAAAACTCTTCTACCAAAAAGAAGGTTCAACTCTGCGAGTAGAATGCACTCATCACAAAGTAGTTTCTGAGAATGCTTCCGTCTAGTTTTTATTTGAAGATATTTCCTTTTCCAGCATAGACCTCAAAGCGCTCGAAATAAACACTTGCAGATTCTGCAGAAAGAGTGTTTCAAAACTGTTCTATCAAAAGGAGCGTTCAAGTCTGTGAGTTGAATGTACTCATCACACAGAAGTTTCTGAGAATGCTTCTGTGTAGTTTTTAGGTGAAGATATTTCATTTCCCAGCATAGGCCTCAAAGCGCTCCAAATATTCACTTGCAGATTCTACAAAAAGTGTGTTTCAAAACTGCTCTTTCAAAAGGAAGGTTCAAGTCTGTGAGTTGAATGCACTCATCACAAAGAAGTTTCTGAGAATGCTTCTGTGTAGTTGTTATTTGAAGACATTTCATTTTTCAGCGTAGGCCTCAATTCGCTCGAAATGAACAGTGGCAGATTCTGCAGAAAGAGTGTTTCAAAACTGTTCTATCAAAAGGAACGTTCAAGTCTGTGAGTTGAATGCACTCATCACACAGAAGTTTCTGAGAATGCTTCTGTCTAGTTTTTAAGTGGAGACATTACATTTCCCAGCATAGACCTCTCAGCGCTCCAAATATACACTAGCAGATTCCACAAAAAGAGTGTTCCAAAACTGCTCTTTCAAAAGAATCGTTCAAGTCTGTGAGTTGAATGCACTCGTCACAAACAAGTTTCCGGGAATGCTTCTGTCTAGTCTCTATCTGAGGATGTTCCCTTTTCCAGCATTGGCCTACAACAGCTGAAAATATGCACTTGCAGATTCTACAAAAAGAGAGTTTGAAAACTCTTCTATCAAAAAGAAGGTTCAACTCTGCGAGTAGAATGCACTCATCACAAAGAAGTTTCTGAGAATGCTTCTGTCTAGTTTTTATTTGAAGATATTTCCTTTTCCAGCATAGGCCTCAGAGTGCTCCAAATAAACACTTGCAGATTTTACAAAAGGAGTGTTTCCAAACTGCTCTATCAAAAGGAATGTTCAAGTCTGTGAGTTGAATGCACTCATCACACAGAAGTTTCTGAGAATGCTTCTGTCTAGTTTTTAGGTGAAGATATTTCATTTCCCAGCATAGGCCTGAATGCGCTCCAAATATCCACTTGCAGATTCTACAAAAAGAGTGTTTCAAAACTGCTCTTTGAAACGGAAGGTTCAAGTCTGTGAGTTGAATGCACTCATCACAAAGAAGTTTCTGAGAATGCTTCTGTGTAGTTGTTATTTGAAGACATTTCCTTTTCCAGCATAGGCCTCAAAGCGCTCGAAATAAACACTTGCAGATTCTGCAGAAAGAGTGCTTCAAAACTGTTCTATCAAAAGGAGCGTTCAAGTCTGTGAGTTGAATGCACTCATCACACAGAAGTTTCTGAGAATGCTTCTGTGTAGTTGTTATTTGAAGACATTTCCTTTTCCAGCATAGGCCTCAAAGCGCTCGAAATAAACACTTGCAGATTCTGCAGAAGGAGTGTTTCAAAACTGTTCTATCAAAAAGAACGTTCAAGTCTGTGAGTTGAATGCATTCATCACACAGAAGTTTCTGAGAATGCTTCTGTCTAGTTTTTAGGTGAAGATATTTCATTTCCCAGCATAGGCCTGAAGGCGCTCCAAATATCTACTTGCAGATTCTACAAAAAGAGAGTTTCAAAACTGCTCTTTCAAAGGGAAGGTTCAAGTCTGTGAGTTTAATGCACTCATCACAAAGAAGTTTCTGAGAATGCTTCTGTGTAGTTGTTATTTGAAGACATTTCCTTTTCCAGCATAGGCCTCAAAGCGCTCGAAATAAACACTTGAAGATTTTGCAGAAAGAGTGTTTCAAAACTGTTCCATCAAAAGGAACGTTCAGGTCTGTGAGTTGAATGCACTCATCACACAGTAGTTTCTGAGAATGCTTCTGTCTAGTTTTTAAGTGGAGACATTACATTTCCCAGCATAGGCCTCTCAGTGCTCCAAATATACACTAGCAGATTCCACAAAAAGAGTGTTCCAAAACTGCTCTTTCAAAAGAATCGTTCAAGTCTGTGAGTTGAATGCACTCATCATGAAGAAGTTTCTGAGAATGCTTCTGTGTAGTTGTTATTTGAAGACACTTCCTTTTCTAGCATAGGCTTCACATCGCTCGAAATGAACACTTGCAGATTCTGCAGAAAGAGTGTTTCAAAACTGTTCTATCAAAAGGAACGTTCAAGTCTGTGAGTTGAATGCACTCATCACACAGAAGTTTCTGAGAATGCTTCTGTCTAGTTTTTAAGTGGAGACATTACATTTCCCAGCATAGGCCTCTCAGCGCTCCAAATATACACTAGCAGATTGTACAAAAAGAGTGTTCCAAAACTGCTCTTTCAAAAGAAACGTTCAAGTCTGTGAGTTGAATGCACTCGTCACAAACAAGTTTCTGGAAATGCTTCTCTCTTGTCTCTATCTGAGGGTGTTTCCTTTCCCAGCATTGGCCTCCAACAGCTCCAAATATGCACTTGCAGATTCTACAAAAAGAGAGTTTGAAAACTCTTCTACGAAAAAGAAGGTTCATCTCTGCGAGTAGAATGCACTCATCACAAAGAAGTTTCTGAGAATGCTTCTGTGTAGTTGTTATTTGAAGACATTTCCTTTTCCAGCATAGGCCTCAAAGCGCTCGAAATAAACACTTGCAGATTCTGCAGAAAGAGTGTTTCAAAACTGTTCTATCAAAAGGAATGTTCAAGTCTGTGAGTTGAATGCACTCATCACAAAGAAGTTTCTGAGAATGCTTCTGTGTAGTTGTTATTTGAAGACATTTCCTTTTCCAGCATAGGCCTCAAAGCGCTCGAAATAAACACTTGCAGATTCTGCAGAAGGAGTGTTTCAAAACTGTTCTATCAAAAAGAACGTTCAAGTCTGTGAGTTGAATGCATTCATCACACAGAAGTTTCTGAGAATGCTTCTGTCTAGTTTTTATGTGAAGATATTTCATTTCCCAGCATAGGCCTGAAAGCGCTCCAAATATCTACTTGCAGATTCTACAAAAAGAGAGTTTCAAAACTGCTCTTACAAAGGGAAGGTTCAAGTCTGTGAGTTGAATGCACTCATCACAAAGAAGTTTCTGAGAATGCTTCTGTGTAGTTGTTATTTGAAGACATTTCCTTTTCCAGCATAGGCCTCAAAGCGCTCGAAATAAACACTTGCAGATTCTGCAGAAAGAGTGTTTCAAAACTGTTCTATCAAAAGGAACGTTCAAGTCTGTGAGTTGAATGCACTCATCACAAAGAAGTTTCTGTGAATGCTTCTGTCTAGTTTTTATGTGGAGACATTACATTTCCCAGCATAGGCCTCACAGCGCTCCAAATATACACCAGCAGATTCCACAAAAAGAGTGTTCCAAAACTGCTCTTTCAAAAGAAACGTTCAAGTCTGTGAGTTGAATGCACTGGTTCCAAACAAGTTTCTGGGAATGCTTCTCTCTAGTCTCTATCTGAGGATGTTTCCTTTCCCAGCATTGGCCTCCAACAGCTCCAAATATGCACTTGCAGATTCTACAAAAAGAGAGTTTGAAAACTCTTCTACCAAAAAGAAGGTTCACCTCTGCGAGTAGAATGCACTCATCACAAAGTAGTTTCTGAGAATGCTTCTGTCTAGTTTTTATTTGAAGATATTTCCTTTTCCAGCATAGGCCTCAGAGCGCTCCAAATAAACACTTGCAGATTTTACAAAAGGAGTGTTTCCAAACTGCTCTATCAAAAGGAATGTTCAAGTCTGTGAGTTGAATGCACTCATCACACAGAAGTTTCTGAGAATGCTTCTGTCTAGTTTTTAGCTGAAGATATTTCATTTCCCAGCATAGGCCTGAAACGCTCCAAATATCCACTTGCAGATTCTACAAAAAGAGTGTTTCAAAACTGCTCTTTCAAAAGGAAGGTTCAAGTCTGTGAGTTGAATGCACTCATCACAAAGAAGTTTCTGAGAATGCTTCTGTGTAGTTGTTATTTGAAGACATTTCTTTTTCCAGCATAGGCCTCAAAGCGCTCGAAATAAACACTTGGAGATACTGCAGAAAGAGTGTTTCAAAACTGTTCTATCAAAAGGAGCGTTCAAGTCTGTGAGTTGAATGCACTCATCACAAAGAAGTTTCTGAGAATGCTTCTGTGTAGTTGTTATTTGAAGTCATTTCCTTTTCCAGCATAGGCCTCAAAGCGCTCGAAATGAACACATGCAGGTTCTGCAGAAAGAGTGTTTCAAAACTGTTCTATCAAAAGGAACGTTCAAGTCTGTGAGTTGAATGCACTCATCACACAGAAGTTTCTGAGAATGCTTCTGTCTAGTTTTTAGGTGAAGATATTTCATTTCCCAGCATAGGCCGGAAAGCGCTCCAAATATCCACTTGCAGATTCTACAAAAAGAGTGTTTCAAAACTGCTCTTTCAAAAGGAAGGTTCAAGTGTGTGAGTTGAATGCACTCATCACAAAGAAGTTTCTGAGAATGCTTCTGTGTAGTTGTTATTTGAAGACATTTCCTTTTCCAGCATAGGCCTCAAATCGCTCGAAATAAACACTTGCAGATTCTGCAGAAAGAGTGTTTCAAAACTGTTCTATCAAAAGGAACGTTCAAGTCTTTGAGTTGAATGCACTCATCACACAGAGGTTTCTGAGAATGCTTCTGCCTAGTTTTTATGTGGAGACATTACATTTCCCAGCATAGGCCTCACAGCGCTCCAAATATACACTAGCAGATTCCACAAAAAGAGTTTTCCAAAACTGCTCTTTCAAAAGAAACGTTCAAGTCTGTGAGTTGAATGCACTGGTTCCAAACAAGTTTCTGGGAATGCTTCTCTCTAGTCTCTATCTGAGGATGTTTCTTTTCCCAGCATTGGCCTCCAACAGCTCCAAATATGCACTTGCAGATTCTACAAAAAGAGAGTTTGAAAACTCTTCTACGAAAAAGAAGGTTCAACTCTGCGAGTAGAATGCACTCATCACAAAGTAGTTTCTGAGAATGCTTCTGTCTAGTTTTTATTTGAAGATATTTCCTTTTCCAGCATAGGCCTCAGAGCGCTCCAAATAAACACTTGCAGATTTTACAAAAGGAGTGTTTCCAAACTGCTCTATCAAAAGGAATGTTCAAGTCTGTGAGTTGAATGCACTCATCACACAGAAGTTTCTGAGAATGATTCTGTCTAGTTTTTAGCTGAAGATATTTCATTTCCCAGCATAGGCCTGAAAGCGCTCCAAATATCCACTTGCAGATTCTACAAAAAGAGTGTTTCAAAACTGCTCTTTCAAAAGGAAGGTTCAAGTCTGTGAGTTGAATGCACTCATCACAAAGAAGTTTCTGAGAATGCTTCTGTGTAGTTGTTATTTGAAGACCTTTCTTTTTCCAGCATAGGCCTCAAAGCGCTCGAAATAAACACTTGCAGATTCTGCAGGAAGAGTGTTTCAAAACTGTTCTATCAAAAGGAGCGTTCAAGTCTGTGAGTTGAATGCACTCATCACAAAGAAGTTTCTGAGAATGCTTCTGTGTAGTTGTTATTTGAAGTCATTTCCTTTTCCAGCATAGGCCTCAAAGCGCTCGAAATGAACACATGCAGGTTCTGCAGAAAGAGTGTTTCTAACTGTTCTATCAAAAGGAACGTTCAAGTCTGTGAGTTGAATGCACTCATCACACAGAAGTTTCTGAGAATGCTTCTGTCTAGTTTTTAGGTGAAGATATTTCATTTCCCAGCATAGGCCGGAAAGCGCTCCAAATATCCACTTGCAGATTCTACAAAAAGAGTGTTTCAAAACTGCTCTTTCAAAAGGAAGGTTCAAGTCTGTGAGTTGAATGCACTCATCACAAAGAAGTTTCTGAGAATGCTTCTGTGTAGTTGTTATTTGAAGACATTTCCTTTTCCAGCATAGGCCTCAAATCGCTCGAAATAAACACTTGCAGATTCTGCAGAAAGAGTGTTTCAAAACTGTTCTATCAAAAGGAACGTTCAAGTCTGTGAGTTGAATGCACTCATCACACAGAAGTTTCTGAGAATGCTTCTCTCTAGTTTATATGTGAAGACATTACATTTCCCAGCATAGGCCTCACAGCGCTCCAAATATACACCAGCAGATTCCACAAAAAGAGTGTTCCAAAACTGCTCTTTCAAAAGAAACGTTCAAGTCTGTGAGTTGAATGCACTGGTTCCAAACAAGTTTCTGGGAATGCTTCTCTCTAGTCTCTATCTGAGGATGTTTCCTTTCCCAGCATTGGCCTCCAACAGCTCCAAATATGCACTTGCAGATTCTACAAAAAGAGAGTTTGAAAACTCTTCTACCAAAAAGAAGGTTCACCTCTGCGAGTAGAATGCACTCATCACAAAGTAGTTTCTGAGAATGCTTCTGTCTAGTTTTTATTTGAAGATATTTCCTTTTCCAGCATAGGCCTCAGAGCGCTCCAAATAAACACTTGCAGATTTTACAAAAGGAGTGTTTCCAAACTGCTCTATCAAAAGGAATGTTCAAGTCTGTGAGTTGAATGCACTCATCACACAGAAGTTTCTGAGAATGCTTCTGTCTAGTTTTTAGCTGAAGATATTTCATTTCCCAGCATAGGCCTGAAACGCTCCAAATATCCACTTGCAGATTCTACAAAAAGAGTGTTTCAAAACTGCTCTTTCAAAAGGAAGGTTCAAGTCTGTGAGTTGAATGCACTCATCACAAAGAAGTTTCTGAGAATGCTTCTGTGTAGTTGTTATTTGAAGACATTTCTTTTTCCAGCATAGGCCTCAAAGCGCTCGAAATAAACACTTGGAGATACTGCAGAAAGAGTGTTTCAAAACTGTTCTATCAAAAGGAGCGTTCAAGTCTGTGAGTTGAATGCACTCATCACAAAGAAGTTTCTGAGAATGCTTCTGTGTAGTTGTTATTTGAAGTCATTTCCTTTTCCAGCATAGGCCTCAAAGCGCTCGAAATGAACACATGCAGGTTCTGCAGAAAGAGTGTTTCAAAACTGTTCTATCAAAAGGAACGTTCAAGTCTGTGAGTTGAATGCACTCATCACACAGAAGTTTCTGAGAATGCTTCTGTCTAGTTTTTAGGTGAAGATATTTCATTTCCCAGCATAGGCCGGAAAGCGCTCCAAATATCCACTTGCAGATTCTACAAAAAGAGTGTTTCAAAACTGCTCTTTCAAAAGGAAGGTTCAAGTGTGTGAGTTGAATGCACTCATCACAAAGAAGTTTCTGAGAATGCTTCTGTGTAGTTGTTATTTGAAGACATTTCCTTTTCCAGCATAGGCCTCAAATCGCTCGAAATAAACACTTGCAGATTCTGCAGAAAGAGTGTTTCAAAACTGTTCTATCAAAAGGAACGTTCAAGTCTTTGAGTTGAATGCACTCATCACACAGAGGTTTCTGAGAATGCTTCTGCCTAGTTTTTATGTGGAGACATTACATTTCCCAGCATAGGCCTCACAGCGCTCCAAATATACACTAGCAGATTCCACAAAAAGAGTTTTCCAAAACTGCTCTTTCAAAAGAAACGTTCAAGTCTGTGAGTTGAATGCACTGGTTCCAAACAAGTTTCTGGGAATGCTTCTCTCTAGTCTCTATCTGAGGATGTTTCTTTTCCCAGCATTGGCCTCCAACAGCTCCAAATATGCACTTGCAGATTCTACAAAAAGAGAGTTTGAAAACTCTTCTACGAAAAAGAAGGTTCAACTCTGCGAGTAGAATGCACTCATCACAAAGTAGTTTCTGAGAATGCTTCTGTCTAGTTTTTATTTGAAGATATTTCCTTTTCCAGCATAGGCCTCAGAGCGCTCCAAATAAACACTTGCAGATTTTACAAAAGGAGTGTTTCCAAACTGCTCTATCAAAAGGAATGTTCAAGTCTGTGAGTTGAATGCACTCATCACACAGAAGTTTCTGAGAATGATTCTGTCTAGTTTTTAGCTGAAGATATTTCATTTCCCAGCATAGGCCTGAAAGCGCTCCAAATATCCACTTGCAGATTCTACAAAAAGAGTGTTTCAAAACTGCTCTTTCAAAAGGAAGGTTCAAGTCTGTGAGTTGAATGCACTCATCACAAAGAAGTTTCTGAGAATGCTTCTGTGTAGTTGTTATTTGAAGACCTTTCTTTTTCCAGCATAGGCCTCAAAGCGCTCGAAATAAACACTTGCAGATTCTGCAGGAAGAGTGTTTCAAAACTGTTCTATCAAAAGGAGCGTTCAAGTCTGTGAGTTGAATGCACTCATCACAAAGAAGTTTCTGAGAATGCTTCTGTGTAGTTGTTATTTGAAGTCATTTCCTTTTCCAGCATAGGCCTCAAAGCGCTCGAAATGAACACATGCAGGTTCTGCAGAAAGAGTGTTTCTAACTGTTCTATCAAAAGGAACGTTCAAGTCTGTGAGTTGAATGCACTCATCACACAGAAGTTTCTGAGAATGCTTCTGTCTAGTTTTTAGGTGAAGATATTTCATTTCCCAGCATAGGCCGGAAAGCGCTCCAAATATCCACTTGCAGATTCTACAAAAAGAGTGTTTCAAAACTGCTCTTTCAAAAGGAAGGTTCAAGTCTGTGAGTTGAATGCACTCATCACAAAGAAGTTTCTGAGAATGCTTCTGTGTAGTTGTTATTTGAAGACATTTCCTTTTCCAGCATAGGCCTCAAATCGCTCGAAATAAACACTTGCAGATTCTGCAGAAAGAGTGTTTCAAAACTGTTCTATCAAAAGGAACGTTCAAGTCTGTGAGTTGAATGCACTCATCACACAGAAGTTTCTGAGAATGCTTCTCTCTAGTTTATATGTGAAGACATTACATTTCCCAGCATAGGCCTCACAGCGCTCCAAATATACACTAGCAGATTCCACAAAAAGAGTGTTCCAAAACTGCTCTTTCAAAAGAAACGTTCAAGTCTGTGAGTTGAATGCACTCGTCACAAACAAGTTTCTGGGAATGTTTCTGTCTAGTCTCTATCTGAGGATGTTCCCTTTTCCAGCATTGGCCTCCAACAGCTCCAAATATGCCCTTGCAGATTCTACAAAAAGAGAGTTTGAAAACTCTTGTATCAAAAAGAAGGTTCAACTCTGTGACTAGAATGCACTCATCACAAAGAAGTTTCTGAGAATGCTTCTGTGTAGTTATTATTTGAGGACATTTCCTTTTCCAGCATAGGCCTCAAAACGCTCGAAATAAACACTTGGAGATTCTGCAGAAAGAGTGTTTCAAAACTGTTCTATCAAAAGGAACGTTCAAGTCTGTGAGTTGAACGCACTCATCACACAGAAGTTTCTGAGAATGCTTCTGTCTAGTTTTTATGTGGAGACATTACATTTCCGAGCATAGGCCTCACAGTGCTCCAAATATACACTAGCAGATTCCACAAAAAGAGTGTTCCAAAACTGCTCTTTCAAAAGAAACATTCAAGTTTGTGAGTTGAATACACTCGTCACAAGCAAGTTTGTGGGAATGCTTCTCTCTAGTCTCTATCTGAGGATATTTCATTTCCAAGCATTTGCCCCCAACAGCTCCAAATATGCACTTGCAGATTCTACAAAAAGAGAGTTTGAAAACTCTTCTACCAAAAAGAAGGTTCAACTCTGCGAGTAGAATGCACTCATCACAAAGTAGTTTCTGAGAATGCTTCCGTCTAGTTTTTATTTGAAGATATTTCCTTTTCCAGCATAGGCCTCAGAGCGCTCCAAATGAACACTTGCAGATTTTACAAAAGGAGTCTTTCCAAAATGCTCTATCAAAAGGAGCGTTCAAGTCTGTGAGTTGAATGCACTCATCACACAGAAGTTTCTGAGAATGCTTCTGTCTAGTTTTTAGGTGAAGATATTTCATTTCCCAGCATAGACCTCAAAGCGCTCCAAATATCCACTTGCAGATTCTACAAAAAGAGTGTTTCAAAACTGCTCTTTCAAGAGGAAGGTTCAAGTCTGTGAGTTGAATGCACTCATCACACAGAAGTTTCTGAGAATGCTTCTGTCTAGTTTTTAGGTGAAGATATTTCATTTCCCAGCATAGGCCTCAAAGCGCTCCAAATATCCACTTGCAGATTCCACAAAAAGAGTGTTCCAAAACTGCTCTTTTAAAAGAACCGTTCAAGTCTGTGAGTTGAAAGCACTCGTCACAAACAAGTTTCTGGGAATGTTTCTGTCTAGTCTCTATCTGAGGATGTTCCATTTTCCAGCATTGGCCTACAACAGCTCCAAATATGCACTTGCAGATTCTACAAAAAGAGAGTTTGAAAACTCTTCTCTGAAAAAGAAGGTTCAACTCTGCGGGTAGAATGCACTCATCACAAAGTAGTTTCTGAGAATGCTTCCGTCTAGTTTTTATTTGAAGATATTTCCTTTTCCAGCATAGGCCTCAGATCGCTCCAAATAAACACTTGCAGATTTTACAAAAGGAGTCTTTCCAAACTGCTCTATGAAAAGGAATGTTCAAGTCTGTGAGTTGAATGCACTCGTCACACAGAAGTTTCTGAGAATGCTTCTGTCTAGTTTTTAGGTGAAGATATTTCATTTCCCAGCATAGGCCTGAAAGCGCTCCAAATATCCACTTGCAGATTCTACAAAAAGATTGTTTCAAAACTGCTCTTTCAAAAGGAAGGTTCAAGTCTGTGAGTTGAATGCACTCATCACAAAGAAGTTTCAGAGAATGCTTCTGTGTAGTTGTTATTTGAAGACATTTCCTTTTCCAGCATAGGCCTCAAAGCGCTCGAAATAAACACTTGCAGATTCTGCAGAAGGAGTGTTTCAAAACTGTTCTATCAAAAGGAACGTTCAAGTCTGTGTGTTGAATGCATTCATCAAACAGAAGTTTCTGAGAATGCTTCTGTCTAGTTCTTAGGTGAAGATATGTCATTTCCCAGCATAGGCCTGAAAGCGCTCCAAATATCTACTTGCAGATTCTACAAAAAGAGTGTTTCAAAACTGCTCTTTCAAAGGGAAGGTTCAAGTCTGTGAGTTGAATGCACTCATCAGGAAGAAGTTTCTGAGAATGCTTCTGTGTAGTTGTTATTTGAAGACATTTCCTTTTCCAGCATAGGCCTCAAAGCGCTCGATATAAACACTTGCAGATTCTGCAGAAAGATTGTTTCAAAACTGTTCTATCAAAAGGAACGTTCAAGTCTGTGAATTGAATGCACTCATCACAAAGAAGTTTCTGAGAATGCTTCTGTCTAGTTTTTATGTGGAGACATTACTTTTCCCAGCATAGGCCTCACAGCGCTCCAAATATACACCAGCAGATTCCACAAAAAGAGTGTTCCAAAACTGCTCTTTCAAAAGAAACGTTCAAGTCTGTGAGTTGAATGCACTCGTCACAAACAAGTTTCTGGGAATGCTTCTCTCTAGTCTCTATCTGAGGATGTTTCCTTTCCCAGCATTGGCCTCCAACAGCTACAAATATGCACTTGCAGATTCTACAAAAAGAGAGTTTGAAAACTCTTCTACCAAAAAGAAGGTTCAACTCTGCGAGTAGAATGCACTCATCACAAAGTAGTTTCTGAGAATGCTTCTGTCTAGTTTTTATTTGAAGATATTTCCTTTTCCAGCATAGGCCTCAGAGCGCTCCAAATAAACACTTGCAGATTTTAGAAAAGGAGTGTTTCCAAACTGCTCTATCAAAAGGAATGTTCAAGTCTGTGAGATGAATGCACTCGTCACACAGTAGTTTCTGAGAATGCTTCTGTCTAGGTTTTAGGTGAAGATATTTCATTTCCCAGCATAGGCCTGAAAGCGCTCCAAATATCCACTTGCAGATTCTACAAAAAGAGTGTTTCAAAACTGCTCTTTCAAAAGGAAGGTTCAAGTCTGTGAGTTGAATGCACTCATCGCAAAGAAGTTTCGGAAAATGCTTCTGTGTAGTTGTTATTTGAAGACATTTCCTTTTCCATCATAGGCCTCAAATCGCTCGAAATAAACACTTGCAGATTCTGCAGAAAGAGTGTTTCAAAACTGTTCTATCAAAAGGAACGTTCAAGTCTTTGAGTTGAATGCACTCATCACACAGAGGTTTCTGAGAATGCTTCTGTCTAGTTTTTATGTGGAGACATTACATTTCCCAGCATAGGCCTCACAGCGCTCCAAATATACACTAGCAGATTCCACAAAAAGAGTTTTCCAAAACTGCTCTTTCAAAAGAAACGTTCAAGTCTGTGAGTTGAATGCACTGGTTCCAAACAAGTTTCTGGGAATGCTTCTCTCTAGTCTCTATCTGAGGATGTTTCCTTTCCCAGCATTGGCCTCCAACAGCTCCAAATATGCACTTGCAGATTCTACAAAAAGAGAGTTTGAAAACTCTTCTACCAAAAAGAAGGTTCAACTCTGCGAGTAGAATGCACTCATCACAAAGTAGTTTCTGAGAATGCTTCTGTCTAGTTTTTATTTGAAGCTATTTCCTTTTCCAGCATAGGCCTCAGAGCGCTCCAAATAAACACTTGCAGATTTTACAAAAGGAGTGTTTCCAAACTGCTCTATCAAAAGGAATGTTCAAGTCTGTGAGTTGAATGCACTCATCACACAGAAGTTTCTGAGAATGCTTCTGTCTAGTTTTTAGCTGAAGATATTTCATTTCCCAGCATAGGCCTGAAAGCGCTCCAAATATCCACTTGCAGATTCTACAAAAAGAGTGTTTCAAAACTGCTCTTTCAAAAGGAAGGTTCAAGTCTGTGAGTTGAATGCACTCATCACAAAGAAGTTTCTGAGAATGCTTCTGTGTAGTTGTTATTTGAAGACATTTCTTTTTCCAGCATAGGCCTCAAAGCGCTCGAAATAAACACTTGCAGATTCTGCAGGAAGAGTGTTTCAAAACTGTTCTATCAAAAGGAGCGTTCAAGTCTGTGAGTTGAATGCACTCATCACAAAGAAGTTTCTGAGAATGCTTCTGTCTAGTTTTTAAGTGGAGACATTACATTTCCCAGCATAGGCCTCTCAGCGCTCCAAATATACACTAGCAGATTCCACAAAAAGAGTGTTCCAAAACTGCTCTTTCAAAAGAAACGTTCAAGTCTGTGAGGTGAATGCACTCGTCACAAACAAGTTTCTGGGAATGTTTCTGTCTAGTCTCTATCTGAGGATGTTCCCTTTTCCAGCATTGGCCTCCAACAGCTCCAAATATGCACTTGCAGATTCTACAAAAAGAGAGTTTGAAAACTCTTCTATCAAAAAGAATTTTCAACTCTGCGACTAGAATGCACTCATCACAAAAAGTTTCTGAGAATGCTTCTGTGTAGTTATTATTTGAGGACATTTCCTTTTCCAGCATAGGCCTCAAATCACTCGAAATAAACACATGGAGATTCTGCAGAAAGAGTGTTTCAAAACTGTTCTATCAAAAGGAACGTTCAAGTCTGTGAGTTGAACGCACTCATCACACAGAAGTTTCTGAGAATGCTTCTGTCTAGTTTTTATATGGAGACATTACATTCCCAGCATAGGCCTCGCAGCGCTCCAAATATACACTAGCAGATACCACAAAAAGAGTGTTCCAAAACTGCTCTTTCAAAAGAAACTTTCAAGTCTGTGAGTTGAATGCACTCGTCACAAACAAGTTTCTGGGAATGCTTCTCTCTAGTCTCTATCTGAGGATGTTTCCTTTCCCAGCATTGGCCTCCAACAGCTCCAAATATGCACTTGCAGATTCTACAAAAAGAGAGTTTGAAAACTCTTCTACCAAAAAGAAGGTTCAACTCTGCGAATAGAATGCACTCATCACAAAGTAGTTTCTGAGAATGCTTCCGTCTAGTTTTTATTTGAAGATATTTCCTTTTCCAGCATAGGCCTCAAAGCGCTCGAAATAAACACTTGCAGATTCTGCAGAAAGAGTGTTTCAAAACTGTTCTATCAAAAGGAGCGTTCAAGTCTGTGAGTTGAATATACTCATCACACAGAAGTTTCTGAGAATGCTTCTGTGTAGTTTTTAGGTGAAGATATTTCATTTCCCAGCATAGGCCTCAAAGCGCTCCAAATATTCACTTGCAGATTCTACAAAAAGTGTGTTTCAAAACTGCTCTTTCAAAAGGAAGGTTCAAGTCTGTGAGTTGAATGCACTCATCACAAAGAAGTTTCTGAGAATGCTTCTGTGTAGTTGTTATTTGAAGACATTTCCTTTTTCAGCGTAGGCCTCAATTCGCTCGAAATGAACAGTTGCAGATTCTGCAGAAAGAGTGTTTCAAAACTGTTTTATCAAAAGGAACGTTCAAGTCTGTGAGTTGAATGCACTCATCACACAGAAGTTTCTGAGAATGCTTCTGTCTAGTTTTTAAGTGGAGACATTACATTTCCCAGCATAGGCCTCTCAGCGCTCCAAATATACACTAGCAGATTCCACAAAAAGAGTGTTACAAAACTGCTCTTTCAAAAGAATCGTTCAAGTCTGTGAGTTTAATGCACTCGTCACAAACAAGTCTCTCGGAATGCTTCTGTCTAGTCTCTATCTGAGGATGTTCCCTTTTCCAGCATTGGCCTATAACAGCTGAAAATATGCACTTGCAGATTCTACAAA
Source organism: Pongo pygmaeus (assembly GCF_028885625.2). Taxonomy (NCBI): domain Eukaryota; kingdom Metazoa; phylum Chordata; class Mammalia; order Primates; family Hominidae; genus Pongo; species Pongo pygmaeus. Next base: position 37,268,436 of record NC_072391.2, on the reverse strand, counting down.
AAGAGAGTTTGAAAACTCTTCTATCAAAAAGAAGGTTCAACTCTGCGAGTAGAATGCACTCATCACAAAGAAGTTTCTGAGAATGCTTCTGTCTAGTTTTTATTTGAAGATATTTCCTTTTCCAGCATAGGCCTCAGAGTGCTCCAAATAAACACTTGCAGATTTTACAAAAGGAGTGTTTCCAAACTGCTCTATCAAAAGGAATGTTCAAGTCTGTGAGTTGAATGCACTCATCACACAGAAGTTTCTGAGAATGCTTCTGTCTAGTTTTTAGGTGAAGATATTTCATTTCCCAGCATAGGCCTGAATGCTCTCCAAATATCCACTTGCAGATTCTACAAAAAGAGTGTTTCAAAACTGCTCTTTGAAACGGAAGGTTCAAGTCTGTGAGTTGAATGCACTCATCACAAAGAAGTTTCTGAGAATGCTTCTGTGTAGTTGTTATTTGAAGACATTTCCTTTTCCAGCATAGGCCTCAAAGCGCTCGAAATAAACACTTGCAGATTCTGCAGAAAGAGTGCTTCAAAACTGTTCTATCAAAAGGAGCGTTCAAGTCTGTGAGTTGAATGCACTCATCACACAGAAGTTTCTGAGAATGCTTCTGTGTAGTTGTTATTTGAAGACATTTCCTTTTCCAGCATAGGCCTCAAAGCGCTCGAAATAAACACTTGCAGATTCTGCAGAAGGAGTGTTTCAAAACTGTTCTATCAAAAAGAACGTTCAAGTCTGTGAGTTGAATGCATTCATCACACAGAAGTTTCTGAGAATGCTTCTGTCTAGTTTTTAGGTGAAGATATTTCATTTCCCAGCATAGGCCTGAAAGCGCTCCAAATATCTACTTGCAGATTCTACAAAAAGAGAGTTTCAAAACTGCTCTTTCAAAGGGAAGGTTCAAGTCTGTGAGTTTAATGCACTCATCACAAAGAAGTTTCTGAGAATGCTTCTGTGTAGTTGTTATTTGAAGACATTTCCTTTTCCAGCATAGGCCTCAAAGCGCTCGAAATAAACACTTGCAGATTCTGCAGAAAGAGTGTTTCAAAACTGTTGTATCAAAAGGAATGTTCAAGTCTGTGAGTTGAATGCACTCATCACAAATAAGTTTCTGAGAATGCTTCTGTGTAGTTGTTATTTGAAGACATTTCCTTTTCCAGCATAGGCCTCAAAGCGCTCGAAATAAACACTTGCAGATTCTGCAGAAGGAGTGTTTCAAAACTGTTCTATCAAAAAGAACGTTCAAGTCTGTGAGTTGAATGCATTCATCACACAGAAGTTTCTGAGAATGCTTCTGTCTAGTTTTTAGGTGAAGATATTTCATTTCCCAGCATAGGCCTGAAAGCGCTCCAAATATCTACTTGCAGATTCTACAAAAAGAGAGTTTCAAAACTGCTCTTTCAAAGGGAAGGTTCAAGTCTGTGAGTTGAATGCACTCATCACAAAGAAGTTTCTGAGAATGCTTCTGTGTAGTTGTTATTTGAAGACATTTCCTTTTCCAGCATAGGCCTCAAAGCGCTCGAAATAAACACTTGCAGATTCTGCAGAAAGAGTGTTTCAAAACTGTTCTATCAAAAGGAACGTTCAAGTCTGTGAGTTGAATGCACTCATCACACAGTAGTTTCTGAGAATGCTTCTGTCTAGTTTTTAAGTGGAGACATTACATTTGCCAGCATAGGAATCTCAGTGCTCCAAATATACACTAGCAGATTCCACAAAAAGAGTGTTCCAAAACTGCTCTTTCAAAAGAATCGTTCAAGTCTGTGAGTTGAATGCACTCATCACGAAGAAGTTTCTGAGAATGCTTCTGTGTAGTTGTTATTTGAAGACATTTCCTTTTCCAGCATAGGCCTCAAAGCGCTCGAAATAAACACTTGCAGATTCTGCAGAAAGAGTGTTTCAAAACTGTTCTATCAAAAGGAACGTTCAAGTCTGTGAGTTGAATGCACTCATCACAAAGAAGTTTCTGAGAATGCTTCTGTCTAGTTTTTATGTGGAGACATTACATTTCCCAGCATAGGCCTCACAGCGCTCCAAATATACACCAGCAGATTCCACAAAAAGAGTGTTCCAAAACTGCTCTTTCAAAAGAAACGTTCAAGTCTGTGAGTTGAATGCACTCGTCACAAACAAGTTTCTGGGAATGCTTCTCTCTAGTCTCTATCTGAGGATGTTTCCTTTCCCAGCATTGGCCTCCAACAGCTCCAAATATGCACTTGCAGATTCTACAAAAAGAGAGTTTGAAAACTCTTCTACCAAAAAGAAGGTTCAACTCTGCGAGTAGAATGCACTCATCACAAAGTAGTTTCTGAGAATGCTTCTGTCTAGTATTTATTTGAAGATATTTCCTTTTCCAGCATAGACCTCAGAGCGCTCCAAATAAACCCTTGCAGATTTTAGAAAAGGAGTGTTTCCAAACTGCTCTATCAAAAGGAATGTTCAAGTCTGTGAGTTGAATGCACTCGTCACACAGTAGTTTCTGAGAATGCTTCTGTCTAGGTTTTAGGTGAAGATATTTCATTTCCCAGCATAGGCCTGAAAGCGCTCCAAATATCCACTTGCAGATTCTACAAAAAGAGTGTTTCAAAACTGCTCTTTCAAAAGGAAGGTTCAAGTCTGTGAGTTGAATGCACTCATCGCAAAGAAGTTTCTGAGAATGCTTCTGTGTAGTTGTTATTTGAAGACATTTCCTTTTCCATCATAGGCCTCAAATCGCTCGAAATAAACACTTGCAGATTCTGCAGAAAGGGTGTTTCAAAACTGTTCTATCAAAAGGAACGTTCAAGTCTTTGAGTTGAATGCACTCATCACACAGAGGTTTCTGAGAATGCTTCTGCCTAGTTTTTATGTGGAGACATTACATTTCCCAGCATAGGCCTCACAGCGCTCCAAATATACACTAGCAGATTCCACAAAAAGAGTTTTCCAAAACTGCTCTTTCAAAAGAAACGTTCAAGTCTGTGAGTTGAATGCACTGGTTCCAAACAAGTTTCTGGGAATGCTTCTCTCTAGTCTCTATCTGAGGATGTTTCCTTTCCCAGCATTGGCCTCCAACAGCTCCAAATATGCACTTGCAGATTCTACAAAAAGAGAGTTTGAAAACTCTTCTACCAAAAAGAAGGTTCACCTCTGCGAGTAGAATGCACTCATCACAAAGTAGTTTCTGAGAATGCTTCTGTCTAGTTTTTATTTGAAGAAATTTCCTTTTCCAGCATAGGCCTCAGAGCGCTCCAAATAAACACTTGCAGATTTTACAAAAGGAGTGTTTCCAAACTGCTCTATCAAAAGGAATGTTCAAGTCTGTGAGTTGAATGCACTCATCACACAGAAGTTTCTGAGAATGCTTCTGTCTAGTTTTTAGCTGAAGATATTTCATTTCCCAGCATAGGCCTGAAACGCTCCAAATATCCACTTGCAGATTCTACAAAAAGAGTGTTTCAAAACTGCTCTTTCAAAAGGAAGGTTCAAGTCTGTGAGTTGAATGCACTCATCACAAAGAAGTTTCTGAGAATGCTTCTTTGTAGTTGTTATTTGAAGACATTTCTTTTTCCAGCATAGGCCTCAAAGCGCTCGAAATAAACACTTGGAGATACTGCAGAAAGAGTGTTTCAAAACTGTTCTATCAAAAGGAGCGTTCAAGTCTGTGAGTTGAATGCACTCATCACAAAGAAGTTTCTGAGAATGCTTCTGTGTAGTTGTTATTTGAAGTCATTTCCTTTTCCAGCATAGGCCTCAAAGCGCTCGAAATGAACACATGCAGGTTCTGCAGAAAGAGTGTTTCAAAACTGTTCTATCAAAAGGAACGTTCAAGTCTGTGAGTTGAATGCACTCATCACACAGAAGTTTCTGAGAATGCTTCTGTCTAGTTTTTAGGTGAAGATATTTCATTTCCCAGCATAGGCCGGAAAGCGCTCCAAATATCCACTTGCAGATTCTACAAAAAGAGTGTTTCAAAACTGCTCTTTCAAAAGGAAGGTTCAAGTGTGTGAGTTGAATGCACTCATCACAAAGAAGTTTCTGAGAATGCTTCTGTGTAGTTGTTATTTGAAGACATTTCCTTTTCCAGCATAGGCCTCAAATCGCTCGAAATAAACACTTGCAGATTCTGCAGAAAGAGTGTTTCAAAACTGTTCTATCAAAAGGAACGTTCAAGTCTTTGAGTTGAATGCACTCATCACACAGAAGTTTCTGAGAATGCTTCTCTCTAGTTTATATGTGAAGACATTACATTTCCCAGCATAGGCCTCACAGCGCTCCAAATATACACTAGCAGATTCCACAAAAAGAGTGTTCCAAAACTGCTCTTTCAAAAGAAACGTTCAAGTCTGTGAGTTGAATGCACTCGTCACAAACAAGTTTCTGGGAATGTTTCTGTCTAGTCTCTATCTGAGGATGTTCCCTTTTCCAGCATTGGCCTCCAACAGCTCCAAATATGCCCTTGCAGATTCTACAAAAAGAGAGTTTGAAAACTCTTCTATCAAAAAGAAGGTTCAACTCTGTGACTAGAATGCACTCATCACAAAGAAGTTTCTGAGAATGCTTCTGTGTAGTTATTATTTGAGGACATTTCCTTTTCCAGCATAGGCCTCAAAACGCTCGAAATAAACACTTGGAGATTCTGCAGAAAGAGTGTTTCAAAACTGTTCTATCAAAAGGAACGTTCAAGTCTGTGAGTTGAACGCACTCATCACACAGAAGTTTCTGAGAATGCTTCTGTCTAGTTTTTATGTGGAGACATTACATTTCCGAGCATAGGCCTCACAGTGCTCCAAATATACACTAGCAGATTCCACAAAAAGAGTGTTCCAAAACTGCTCTTTCAAAAGAAACATTCAAGTTTGTGAGTTGAATACACTCGTCACAAGCAAGTTTGTGGGAATGCTTCTCTCTAGTCTCTATCTGAGGATATTTCATTTCCAAGCATTTGCCCCCAACAGCTCCAAATATGCACTTGCAGATTCTACAAAAAGAGAGTTTGAAAACTCTTCTACCAAAAAGAAGGTTCAACTCTGCGAGTAGAATGCACTCATCACAAAGTAGTTTCTGAGAATGCTTCCGTCTAGTTTTTATTTGAAGATATTTCCTTTTCCAGCATAGGCCTCAGAGCGCTCCAAATGAACACTTGCAGATTTTACAAAAGGAGTCTTTCCAAAATGCTCTATCAAAAGGAGCGTTCAAGTCTGTGAGTTGAATGCACTCATCACACAGAAGTTTCTGAGAATGCTTCTGTCTAGTTTTTAGGTGAAGATATTTCATTTCCCAGCATAGACCTCAAAGCGCTCCAAATATCCACTTGCAGATTCTACAAAAAGAGTGTTTCAAAACTGCTCTTTCAAGAGGAAGGTTCAAGTCTGTGAGTTGAATGCACTCATCACACAGAAGTTTCTGAGAATGCTTCTGTCTAGTTTTTAGGTGAAGATATTTCATTTCCCAGCATAGGCCTCAAAGCGCTCCAAATATCCACTTGCAGATTCCACAAAAAGAGTGTTCCAAAACTGCTCTTTTAAAAGAACCGTTCAAGTCTGTGAGTTGAAAGCACTCGTCACAAACAAGTTTCTGGGAATGTTTCTGTCTAGTCTCTATCTGAGGATGTTCCATTTTCCAGCATTGGCCTACAACAGCTCCAAATATGCACTTGCAGATTCTACAAAAAGAGAGTTTGAAAACTCTTCTCTGAAAAAGAAGGTTCAACTCTGCGGGTAGAATGCACTCATCACAAAGTAGTTTCTGAGAATGCTTCCGTCTAGTTTTTATTTGAAGATATTTCCTTTTCCAGCATAGGCCTCAGATCGCTCCAAATAAACACTTGCAGATTTTACAAAAGGAGTCTTTCCAAACTGCTCTATGAAAAGGAATGTTCAAGTCTGTGAGTTGAATGCACTCGTCACACAGAAGTTTCTGAGAATGCTTCTGTCTAGTTTTTAGGTGAAGATATTTCATTTCCCAGCATAGGCCTGAAAGCGCTCCAAATATCCACTTGCAGATTCTACAAAAAGATTGTTTCAAAACTGCTCTTTCAAAAGGAAGGTTCAAGTCTGTGAGTTGAATGCACTCATCACAAAGAAGTTTCAGAGAATGCTTCTGTGTAGTTGTTATTTGAAGACATTTCCTTTTCCAGCATAGGCCTCAAAGCGCTCGAAATAAACACTTGCAGATTCTGCAGAAGGAGTGTTTCAAAACTGTTCTATCAAAAGGAACGTTCAAGTCTGTGTGTTGAATGCATTCATCAAACAGAAGTTTCTGAGAATGCTTCTGTCTAGTTCTTAGGTGAAGATATGTCATTTCCCAGCATAGGCCTGAAAGCGCTCCAAATATCTACTTGCAGATTCTACAAAAAGAGTGTTTCAAAACTGCTCTTTCAAAGGGAAGGTTCAAGTCTGTGAGTTGAATGCACTCATCAGGAAGAAGTTTCTGAGAATGCTTCTGTGTAGTTGTTATTTGAAGACATTTCCTTTTCCAGCATAGGCCTCAAAGCGCTCGATATAAACACTTGCAGATTCTGCAGAAAGAGTGTTTCAAAACTGTTCTATCAAAAGGAACGTTCAAGTCTGTGAATTGAATGCACTCATCACAAAGAAGTTTCTGAGAATGCTTCTGTCTAGTTTTTATGTGGAGACATTACTTTTCCCAGCATAGGCCTCACAGCGCTCCAAATATACACCAGCAGATTCCACAAAAAGAGTGTTCCAAAACTGCTCTTTCAAAAGAAACGTTCAAGTCTGTGAGTTGAATGCACTCGTCACAAACAAGTTTCTGGGAATGCTTCTCTCTAGTCTCTATCTGAGGATGTTTCCTTTCCCAGCATTGGCCTCCAACAGCTACAAATATGCACTTGCAGATTCTACAAAAAGAGAGTTTGAAAACTCTTCTACCAAAAAGAAGGTTCAACTCTGCGAGTAGAATGCACTCATCACAAAGTAGTTTCTGAGAATGCTTCTGTCTAGTTTTTATTTGAAGATATTTCCTTTTCCAGCATAGGCCTCAGAGCGCTCCAAATAAACACTTGCAGATTTTAGAAAAGGAGTGTTTCCAAACTGCTCTATCAAAAGGAATGTTCAAGTCTGTGAGTTGAATGCACTCGTCACACAGTAGTTTCTGAGAATGCTTCTGTCTAGGTTTTAGGTGAAGATATTTCATTTCCCAGCATAGGCCTGAAAGCGCTCCAAATATCCACTTGCAGATTCTACAAAAAGAGTGTTTCAAAACTGCTCTTTCAAAAGGAAGGTTCAAGTCTGTGAGTTGAATGCACTCATCGCAAAGAAGTTTCTGAGAATGCTTCTGTGTAGTTGTTATTTGAAGACATTTCCTTTTCCATCATAGGCCTCAAATCGCTCGAAATAAACACTTGCAGATTCTGCAGAAAGAGTGTTTCAAAACTGTTCTATCAAAAGGAACGTTCAAGTCTTTAAGTTGAATGCACTCATCACACAGAGGTTTCTGAGAATGCTTCTGTCTAGTTTTTATGTGGAGACATTACATTTCCCAGCATAGGCCTCACAGCGCTCCAAATATACACTAGCAGATTCCACAAAAAGAGTTTTCCAAAACTGCTCTTTCAAAAGAAACGTTCAAGTCTGTGAGTTGAATGCACTGGTTCCAAACAAGTTTCTGGGAATGCTTCTCTCTAGTCTCTATCTGAGGATGTTTCCTTTCCCAGCATTGGCCTCCAACAGCTCCAAATATGCACTTGCAGATTCTACAAAAAGAGAGTTTGAAAACTCTTCTACCAAAAAGAAGGTTCAACTCTGCGAGTAGAATGCACTCATCACAAAGTAGTTTCTGAGAATGCTTCTGTCTAGTTTTTATTTGAAGCTATTTCCTTTTCCAGCATAGGCCTCAGAGCGCTCCAAATAAACACTTGCAGATTTTACAAAAGGAGTGTTTCCAAACTGCTCTATCAAAAGGAATGTTCAAGTCTGTGAGTTGAATGCACTCATCACACAGAAGTTTCTGAGAATGCTTCTGTCTAGTTTTTAGTTGAAGATATTTCATTTCCCAGCATAGGCCTGAAAGCGCTCCAAATATCCACTTGCAGATTCTACAAAAAGAGTGTTTCAAAACTGCTCTTTCAAAAGGAAGGTTCAAGTCTGTGAGTTGAATGCACTCATCACAAAGAAGTTTCTGAGAATGCTTCTGTGTAGTTGTTATTTGAAGACATTTCTTTTTCCAGCATAGGCCTCAAAGCGCTCGAAATAAACACTTGCAGATTCTGCAGGAAGAGTGTTTCAAAACTGTTCTATCAAAAGGAGCGTTCAAGTCTGTGAGTTGAATGCACTCATCACAAAGAAGTTTCTGAGAATGCTTCTGTGTAGTTGTTATTTGAAGTCATTTCCTTTTCCAGCATAGGCCTCAAAGCGCTCGAAATGAACACATGCAGGTTCTGCAGAAAGAGTGTTTCAAAACTGTTCTATCAAAAGGAACGTTCAAGTCTGTGAGTTGAATGCACTCATCACACAGAAGTTTCTGAGAATGCTTCTGTCTAGTTTTTAAGTGGAGACATTACATTTCCCAGCATAGGCCTCTCAGCGCTCCAAATATACACTAGCAGATTCCACAAAAAGAGTGTTCCAAAACTGCTCTTTCAAAAGAAACGTTCAAGTCTGTGAGGTGAATGCACTCGTCACAAACAAGTTTCTGGGAATGTTTCTGTCTAGTCTCTATCTGAGGATGTTCCCTTTTCCAGCATTGGCCTCCAACAGCTCCAAATATGCACTTGCAGATTCTACAAAAAGAGAGTTTGAAAACTCTTCTATCAAAAAGAATTTTCAACTCTGCGACTAGAATGCACTCATCACAAAGAAGTTTCTGAGAATGCTTCTGTGTAGTTATTATTTGAGGACATTTCCTTTTCCAGCATAGGCCTCAAATCACTCGAAATAAACACATGGAGATTCTGCAGAAAGAGTGTTTCAAAACTGTTCTATCAAAAGGAACGTTCAAGTCTGTGAGTTGAACGCACTCATCACACAGAAGTTTCTGAGAATGCTTCTGTCTAGTTTTTATATGGAGACATAACATTCCCAGCATAGGCCTCGCAGCGCTCCAAATATACACTAGCAGATACCACAAAAAGAGTGTTCCAAAACTGCTCTTTCAAAAGAAACTTTCAAGTCTGTGAGTTGAATGCACTCGTCACAAACAAGTTTCTGGGAATGCTTCTCTCTAGTCTCTATCTGAGGATGTTTCCTTTCCCAGCATTGGCCTCCAACAGCTCCAAATATGCACTTGCAGATTCTACAAAAAGAGAGTTTGAAAACTCTTCTACCAAAAAGAAGGTTCAACTCTGCGAATAGAATGCACTCATCACAAAGTAGTTTCTGAGAATGCTTCCGTCTAGTTTTTATTTGAAGATATTTCCTTTTCCAGCATAGGCCTCAAAGCGCTCGAAATAAACACTTGCAGATTCTGCAGAAAGAGTGTTTCAAAACTGTTCTATCAAAAGGAGCGTTCAAGTCTGTGAGTTGAATGTACTCATCACACAGAAGTTTCTGAGAATGCTTCTGTGTAGTTTTTAGGTGAAGATATTTCATTTCCCAGCATAGGCCTCAAAGCGCTCCAAATATTCACTTGCAGATTCTACAAAAAGTGTGTTTCAAAACTGCTCTTTCAAAAGGAAGGTTCAAGTCTGTGAGTTGAATGCACTCATCACAAAGAAGTTTCTGAGAATGCTTCTGTGTAGTTGTTATTTGAAGACATTTCCTTTTTCAGCGTAGGCCTCAATTCGCTCGAAATGAACAGTTGCAGATTCTGCAGAAAGAGTGTTTCAAAACTGTTTTATCAAAAGGAACGTTCAAGTCTGTGAGTTGAATGCACTCATCACACAGAAGTTTCTGAGAATGCTTCTGTCTAGTTTTTAAGTGGAGACATTACATTTCCCAGCATAGGCCTCTCAGCGCTCCAAATATACACTAGCAGATTCCACAAAAAGAGTGTTACAAAACTGCTCTTTCAAAAGAATCGTTCAAGTCTGTGAGTTTAATGCACTCGTCACAAACAAGTTTCTCGGAATGCTTCTGTCTAGTCTCTATCTGAGGATGTTCCCTTTTCCAGCATTGGCCTATAACAGCTGAAAATATGCACTTGCAGATTCTACAAAAAGAGAGTTTGAAAACTCTTCTATCAAAAAGAAGGTTCAACTCTGCGAGTAGAATGCACTCATCACAAAGAAGTTTCTGAGAATGCTTCTGTCTAGTTTTTATTTGAAGATATTTCCTTTTCCAGCATAGGCCTCAGAGTGCTCCAAATAAACACTTGCAGATTTTACAAAAGGAGTGTTTCCAAACTGCTCTATCAAAAGGAATGTTCAAGTCTGTGAGTTGAATGCACTCATCACACAGAAGTTTCTGAGAATGCTTCTGTCTAGTTTTTAGGTGAAGATATTTCATTTCCCAGCATAGGCCTGAATGCGCTCCAAATATCCACTTGCAGATTCTACAAAAAGAGTGTTTCAAAACTGCTCTTTGAAACGGAAGGTTCAAGTCTGTGAGTTGAATGCACTCATCACAAAGAAGTTTCTGAGAATGCTTCTGTGTAGTTGTTATTTGAAGACATTTCCTTTTCCAGCATAGGCCTCAAAGCGCTCGAAATAAACACTTGCAGATTCTGCAGAAAGAGTGCTTCAAAACTGTTCTATCAAAAGGAGCGTTCAAGTCTGTGAGTTGAATGCACTCATCACACAGAAGTTTCTGAGAATGCTTCTGTGTAGTTGTTATTTGAAGACATTTCCTTTTCCAGCATAGGCCTCAAAGCGCTCGAAATAAACACTTGCAGATTCTGCAGAAGGAGTGTTTCAAAACTGTTCTATCAAAAAGAACGTTCAAGTCTGTGAGTTGAATGCATTCATCACACAGAAGTTTCTGAGAATGCTTCTGTCTAGTTTTTAGGTGAAGATATTTCATTTCCCAGCATAGGCCTGAAAGCGCTCCAAATATCTACTTGCAGATTCTACAAAAAGAGAGTTTCAAAACTGCTCTTTCAAAGGGAAGGTTCAAGTCTGTGAGTTTAATGCACTCATCACAAAGAAGTTTCTGAGAATGCTTCTGTGTAGTTGTTATTTGAAGACATTTCCTTTTCCAGCATAGGCCTCAAAGCGCTCGAAATAAACACTTGCAGATTCTGCAGAAAGAGTGTTTCAAAACTGTTGTATCAAAAGGAATGTTCAAGTCTGTGAGTTGAATGCACTCATCACAAATAAGTTTCTGAGAATGCTTCTGTGTAGTTGTTATTTGAAGACATTTCCTTTTCCAGCATAGGCCTCAAAGCGCTCGAAATAAACACTTGCAGATTCTGCAGAAGGAGTGTTTCAAAACTGTTCTATCAAAAAGAACGTTCAAGTCTGTGAGTTGAATGCATTCATCACACAGAAGTTTCTGAGAATGCTTCTGTCTAGTTTTTAGGTGAAGATATTTCATTTCCCAGCATAGGCCTGAAAGCGCTCCAAATATCTACTTGCAGATTCTACAAAAAGAGAGTTTCAAAACTGCTCTTTCAAAGGGAAGGTTCAAGTCTGTGAGTTGAATGCACTCATCACAAAGAAGTTTCTGAGAATGCTTCTGTGTAGTTGTTATTTGAAGACATTTCCTTTTCCAGCATAGGCCTCAAAGCGCTCGAAATAAACACTTGCAGATTCTGCAGAAAGAGTGTTTCAAAACTGTTCTATCAAAAGGAACGTTCAAGTCTGTGAGTTGAATGCACTCATCACACAGTAGTTTCTGAGAATGCTTCTGTCTAGTTTTTAAGTGGAGACATTACATTTGCCAGCATAGGAATCTCAGTGCTCCAAATATACACTAGCAGATTCCACAAAAAGAGTGTTCCAAAACTGCTCTTTCAAAAGAATCGTTCAAGTCTGTGAGTTGAATGCACTCATCACGAAGAAGTTTCTGAGAATGCTTCTGTGTAGTTGTTATTTGAAGACATTTCCTTTTCCAGCATAGGCCTCAAAGCGCTCGAAATAAACACTTGCAGATTCTGCAGAAAGAGTGTTTCAAAACTGTTCTATCAAAAGGAACGTTCAAGTCTGTGAGTTGAATGCACTCATCACAAAGAAGTTTCTGAGAATGCTTCTGTCTAGTTTTTATGTGGAGACATTACATTTCCCAGCATAGGCCTCACAGCGCTCCAAATATACACCAGCAGATTCCACAAAAAGAGTGTTCCAAAACTGCTCTTTCAAAAGAAACGTTCAAGTCTGTGAGTTGAATGCACTCGTCACAAACAAGTTTCTGGGAATGCTTCTCTCTAGTCTCTATCTGAGGATGTTTCCTTTCCCAGCATTGGCCTCCAACAGCTCCAAATATGCACTTGCAGATTCTACAAAAAGAGAGTTTGAAAACTCTTCTACCAAAAAGAAGGTTCAACTCTGCGAGTAGAATGCACTCATCACAAAGTAGTTTCTGAGAATGCTTCTGTCTAGTATTTATTTGAAGATATTTCCTTTTCCAGCATAGACCTCAGAGCGCTCCAAATAAACCCTTGCAGATTTTAGAAAAGGAGTGTTTCCAAACTGCTCTATCAAAAGGAATGTTCAAGTCTGTGAGTTGAATGCACTCGTCACACAGTAGTTTCTGAGAATGCTTCTGTCTAGGTTTTAGGTGAAGATATTTCATTTCCCAGCATAGGCCTGAAAGCGCTCCAAATATCCACTTGCAGATTCTACAAAAAGAGTGTTTCAAAACTGCTCTTTCAAAAGGAAGGTTCAAGTCTGTGAGTTGAATGCACTCATCGCAAAGAAGTTTCTGAGAATGCTTCTGTGTAGTTGTTATTTGAAGACATTTCCTTTTCCATCATAGGCCTCAAATCGCTCGAAATAAACACTTGCAGATTCTGCAGAAAGGGTGTTTCAAAACTGTTCTATCAAAAGGAACGTTCAAGTCTTTGAGTTGAATGCACTCATCACACAGAGGTTTCTGAGAATGCTTCTGCCTAGTTTTTATGTGGAGACATTACATTTCCCAGCATAGGCCTCACAGCGCTCCAAATATACACTAGCAGATTCCACAAAAAGAGTTTTCCAAAACTGCTCTTTCAAAAGAAACGTTCAAGTCTGTGAGTTGAATGCACTGGTTCCAAACAAGTTTCTGGGAATGCTTCTCTCTAGTCTCTATCTGAGGATGTTTCCTTTCCCAGCATTGGCCTCCAACAGCTCCAAATATGCACTTGCAGATTCTACAAAAAGAGAGTTTGAAAACTCTTCTACCAAAAAGAAGGTTCACCTCTGCGAGTAGAATGCACTCATCACAAAGTAGTTTCTGAGAATGCTTCTGTCTAGTTTTTATTTGAAGAAATTTCCTTTTCCAGCATAGGCCTCAGAGCGCTCCAAATAAACACTTGCAGATTTTACAAAAGGAGTGTTTCCAAACTGCTCTATCAAAAGGAATGTTCAAGTCTGTGAGTTGAATGCACTCATCACACAGAAGTTTCTGAGAATGCTTCTGTCTAGTTTTTAGCTGAAGATATTTCATTTCCCAGCATAGGCCTGAAACGCTCCAAATATCCACTTGCAGATTCTACAAAAAGAGTGTTTCAAAACTGCTCTTTCAAAAGGAAGGTTCAAGTCTGTGAGTTGAATGCACTCATCACAAAGAAGTTTCTGAGAATGCTTCTGTGTAGTTGTTATTTGAAGACATTTCTTTTTCCAGCATAGGCCTCAAAGCGCTCGAAATAAACACTTGGAGATACTGCAGAAAGAGTGTTTCAAAACTGTTCTATCAAAAGGAGCGTTCAAGTCTGTGAGTTGAATGCACTCATCACAAAGAAGTTTCTGAGAATGCTTCTGTGTAGTTGTTATTTGAAGTCATTTCCTTTTCCAGCATAGGCCTCAAAGCGCTCGAAATGAACACATGCAGGTTCTGCAGAAAGAGTGTTTCAAAACTGTTCTATCAAAAGGAACGTTCAAGTCTGTGAGTTGAATGCACTCATCACACAGAAGTTTCTGAGAATGCTTCTGTCTAGTTTTTAGGTGAAGATATTTCATTTCCCAGCATAGGCCGGAAAGCGCTCCAAATATCCACTTGCAGATTCTACAAAAAGAGTGTTTCAAAACTGCTCTTTCAAAAGGAAGGTTCAAGTGTGTGAGTTGAATGCACTCATCACAAAGAAGTTTCTGAGAATGCTTCTGTGTAGTTGTTATTTGAAGACATTTCCTTTTCCAGCATAGGCCTCAAATCGCTCGAAATAAACACTTGCAGATTCTGCAGAAAGAGTGTTTCAAAACTGTTCTATCAAAAGGAACGTTCAAGTCTTTGAGTTGAATGCACTCATCACACAGAAGTTTCTGAGAATGCTTCTCTCTAGTTTATATGTGAAGACATTACATTTCCCAGCATAGGCCTCACAGCGCTCCAAATATACACTAGCAGATTCCACAAAAAGAGTGTTCCAAAACTGCTCTTTCAAAAGAAACGTTCAAGTCTGTGAGTTGAATGCACTCGTCACAAACAAGTTTCTGGGAATGTTTCTGTCTAGTCTCTATCTGAGGATGTTCCCTTTTCCAGCATTGGCCTCCAACAGCTCCAAATATGCCCTTGCAGATTCTACAAAAAGAGAGTTTGAAAACTCTTCTATCAAAAAGAAGGTTCAACTCTGTGACTAGAATGCACTCATCACAAAGAAGTTTCTGAGAATGCTTCTGTGTAGTTATTATTTGAGGACATTTCCTTTTCCAGCATAGGCCTCAAAACGCTCGAAATAAACACTTGGAGATTCTGCAGAAAGAGTGTTTCAAAACTGTTCTATCAAAAGGAACGTTCAAGTCTGTGAGTTGAACGCACTCATCACACAGAAGTTTCTGAGAATGCTTCTGTCTAGTTTTTATGTGGAGACATTACATTTCCGAGCATAGGCCTCACAGTGCTCCAAATATACACTAGCAGATTCCACAAAAAGAGTGTTCCAAAACTGCTCTTTCAAAAGAAACATTCAAGTTTGTGAGTTGAATACACTCGTCACAAGCAAGTTTGTGGGAATGCTTCTCTCTAGTCTCTATCTGAGGATATTTCATTTCCAAGCATTTGCCCCCAACAGCTCCAAATATGCACTTGCAGATTCTACAAAAAGAGAGTTTGAAAACTCTTCTACCAAAAAGAAGGTTCAACTCTGCGAGTAGAATGCACTCATCACAAAGTAGTTTCTGAGAATGCTTCCGTCTAGTTTTTATTTGAAGATATTTCCTTTTCCAGCATAGGCCTCAGAGCGCTCCAAATGAACACTTGCAGATTTTACAAAAGGAGTCTTTCCAAAATGCTCTATCAAAAGGAGCGTTCAAGTCTGTGAGTTGAATGCACTCATCACACAGAAGTTTCTGAGAATGCTTCTGTCTAGTTTTTAGGTGAAGATATTTCATTTCCCAGCATAGACCTCAAAGCGCTCCAAATATCCACTTGCAGATTCTACAAAAAGAGTGTTTCAAAACTGCTCTTTCAAGAGGAAGGTTCAAGTCTGTGAGTTGAATGCACTCATCACACAGAAGTTTCTGAGAATGCTTCTGTCTAGTTTTTAGGTGAAGATATTTCATTTCCCAGCATAGGCCTCAAAGCGCTCCAAATATCCACTTGCAGATTCCACAAAAAGAGTGTTCCAAAACTGCTCTTTTAAAAGAACCGTTCAAGTCTGTGAGTTGAAAGCACTCGTCACAAACAAGTTTCTGGGAATGTTTCTGTCTAGTCTCTATCTGAGGATGTTCCATTTTCCAGCATTGGCCTACAACAGCTCCAAATATGCACTTGCAGATTCTACAAAAAGAGAGTTTGAAAACTCTTCTCTGAAAAAGAAGGTTCAACTCTGCGGGTAGAATGCACTCATCACAAAGTAGTTTCTGAGAATGCTTCCGTCTAGTTTTTATTTGAAGATATTTCCTTTTCCAGCATAGGCCTCAGATCGCTCCAAATAAACACTTGCAGATTTTACAAAAGGAGTCTTTCCAAACTGCTCTATGAAAAGGAATGTTCAAGTCTGTGAGTTGAATGCACTCGTCACACAGAAGTTTCTGAGAATGCTTCTGTCTAGTTTTTAGGTGAAGATATTTCATTTCCCAGCATAGGCCTGAAAGCGCTCCAAATATCCACTTGCAGATTCTACAAAAAGATTGTTTCAAAACTGCTCTTTCAAAAGGAAGGTTCAAGTCTGTGAGTTGAATGCACTCATCACAAAGAAGTTTCAGAGAATGCTTCTGTGTAGTTGTTATTTGAAGACATTTCCTTTTCCAGCATAGGCCTCAAAGCGCTCGAAATAAACACTTGCAGATTCTGCAGAAGGAGTGTTTCAAAACTGTTCTATCAAAAGGAACGTTCAAGTCTGTGTGTTGAATGCATTCATCAAACAGAAGTTTCTGAGAATGCTTCTGTCTAGTTCTTAGGTGAAGATATGTCATTTCCCAGCATAGGCCTGAAAGCGCTCCAAATATCTACTTGCAGATTCTACAAAAAGAGTGTTTCAAAACTGCTCTTTCAAAGGGAAGGTTCAAGTCTGTGAGTTGAATGCACTCATCGGAAGAAGTTTCTGAGAATGCTTCTGTGTAGTTGTTATTTGAAGACATTTCCTTTTCCAGCATAGGCCTCAAAGCGCTCGATATAAACACTTGCAGATTCTGCAGAAAGAGTGTTTCAAAACTGTTCTATCAAAAGGAACGTTCAAGTCTGTGAATTGAATGCACTCATCACAAAGAAGTTTCTGAGAATGCTTCTGTCTAGTTTTTATGTGGAGACATTACTTTTCCCAGCATAGGCCTCACAGCGCTCCAAATATACACCAGCAGATTACACAAAAAGAGTGTTCCAAAACTGCTCTTTCAAAAGAAACGTTCAAGTCTGTGAGTTGAATGCACTCGTCACAAACAAGTTTCTGGGAATGCTTCTCTCTAGTCTCTATCTGAGGATGTTTCCTTTCCCAGCATTGGCCTCCAACAGCTCCAAATATGCACTTGCAGATTCTACAAAAAGAGAGTTTGAAAACTCTTCTACCAAAAAGAAGGTTCAACTCTGCGAGTAGAATGCACTCATCACAAAGTAGTTTCTGAGAATGCTTCTGTCTAGTTTTTATTTGAAGATATTTCCTTTTCCAGCATAGGCCTCAGAGCGCTCCAAATAAACACTTGCAGATTTTAGAAAAGGAGTGTTTCCAAACTGCTCTATCAAAAGGAATGTTCAAGTCTGTGAGTTGAATGCACTCGTCACACAGTAGTTTCTGAGAATGCTTCTGTCTAGGTTTTAGGTGAAGATATTTCATTTCCCAGCATAGGCCTGAAAGCGCTCCAAATATCCACTTGCAGATTCTACAAAAAGAGTGTTTCAAAACTGCTCTTTCAAAAGGAAGGTTCAAGTCTGTGAGTTGAATGCACTCATCGCAAAGAAGTTTCTGAGAATGCTTCTGTGTAGTTGTTATTTGAAGACATTTCCTTTTCCATCATAGGCCTCAAATCGCTCGAAATAAACACTTGCAGATTCTGCAGAAAGGGTGTTTCAAAACTGTTCTATCAAAAGGAACGTTCAAGTCTTTGAGTTGAATGCACTCATCACACAGAGGTTTCTGAGAATGCTTCTGCCTAGTTTTTATGTGGAGACATTACATTTCCCAGCATAGGCCTCACAGCGCTCCAAATATACACTAGCAGATTCCACAAAAAGAGTTTTCCAAAACTGCTCTTTCAAAAGAAACGTTCAAGTCTGTGAGTTGAATGCACTGGTTCCAAACAAGTTTCTGGGAATGCTTCTCTCTAGTCTCTATCTGAGGATGTTTCCTTTCCCAGCATTGGCCTCCAACAGCTCCAAATATGCACTTGCAGATTCTACAAAAAGAGAGTTTGAAAACTCTTCTACCAAAAAGAAGGTTCACCTCTGCGAGTAGAATGCACTCATCACAAAGTAGTTTCTGAGAATGCTTCTGTCTAGTTTTTATTTGAAGAAATTTCCTTTTCCAGCATAGGCCTCAGAGCGCTCCAAATAAACACTTGCAGATTTTACAAAAGGAGTGTTTCCAAACTGCTCTATCAAAAGGAATGTTCAAGTCTGTGAGTTGAATGCACTCATCACACAGAAGTTTCTGAGAATGCTTCTGTCTAGTTTTTAGCTGAAGATATTTCATTTCCCAGCATAGGCCTGAAACGCTCCAAATATCCACTTGCAGATTCTACAAAAAGAGTGTTTCAAAACTGCTCTTTCAAAAGGAAGGTTCAAGTCTGTGAGTTGAATGCACTCATCACAAAGAAGTTTCTGAGAATGCTTCTGTGTAGTTGTTATTTGAAGACATTTCTTTTTCCAGCATAGGCCTCAAAGCGCTCGAAATAAACACTTGGAGATACTGCAGAAAGAGTGTTTCAAAACTGTTCTATCAAAAGGAGCGTTCAAGTCTGTGAGTTGAATGCACTCATCACAAAGAAGTTTCTGAGAATGCTTCTGTGTAGTTGTTATTTGAAGTCATTTCCTTTTCCAGCATAGGCCTCAAAGCGCTCGAAATGAACACATGCAGGTTCTGCAGAAAGAGTGTTTCAAAACTGTTCTATCAAAAGGAACGTTCAAGTCTGTGAGTTGAATGCACTCATCACACAGAAGTTTCTGAGAATGCTTCTGTCTAGTTTTTAGGTGAAGATATTTCATTTCCCAGCATAGGCCGGAAAGCGCTCCAAATATCCACTTGCAGATTCTACAAAAAGAGTGTTTCAAAACTGCTCTTTCAAAAGGAAGGTTCAAGTGTGTGAGTTGAATGCACTCATCACAAAGAAGTTTCTGAGAATGCTTCTGTGTAGTTGTTATTTGAAGACATTTCCTTTTCCAGCATAGGCCTCAAATCGCTCGAAATAAACACTTGCAGATTCTGCAGAAAGAGTGTTTCAAAACTGTTCTATCAAAAGGAACGTTCAAGTCTTTGAGTTGAATGCACTCATCACACAGAAGTTTCTGAGAATGCTTCTCTCTAGTTTATATGTGAAGACATTACATTTCCCAGCATAGGCCTCACAGCGCTCCAAATATACACTAGCAGATTCCACAAAAAGAGTGTTCCAAAACTGCTCTTTCAAAAGAAACGTTCAAGTCTGTGAGTTGAATGCACTCGTCACAAACAAGTTTCTGGGAATGTTTCTGTCTAGTCTCTATCTGAGGATGTTCCCTTTTCCAGCATTGGCCTCCAACAGCTCCAAATATGCCCTTGCAGATTCTACAAAAAGAGAGTTTGAAAACTCTTCTATCAAAAAGAAGGTTCAACTCTGTGACTAGAATGCACTCATCACAAAGAAGTTTCTGAGAATGCTTCTGTGTAGTTATTATTTGAGGACATTTCCTTTTCCAGCATAGGCCTCAAAACGCTCGAAATAAACACTTGGAGATTCTGCAGAAAGAGTGTTTCAAAACTGTTCTATCAAAAGGAACGTTCAAGTCTGTGAGTTGAACGCACTCATCACACAGAAGTTTCTGAGAATGCTTCTGTCTAGTTTTTATGTGGAGACATTACATTTCCGAGCATAGGCCTCACAGTGCTCCAAATATACACTAGCAGATTCCACAAAAAGAGTGTTCCAAAACTGCTCTTTCAAAAGAAACATTCAAGTTTGTGAGTTGAATACACTCGTCACAAGCAAGTTTGTGGGAATGCTTCTCTCTAGTCTCTATCTGAGGATATTTCATTTCCAAGCATTTGCCCCCAACAGCTCCAAATATGCACTTGCAGATTCTACAAAAAGAGAGTTTGAAAACTCTTCTACCAAAAAGAAGGTTCAACTCTGCGAGTAGAATGCACTCATCACAAAGTAGTTTCTGAGAATGCTTCCGTCTAGTTTTTATTTGAAGATATTTCCTTTTCCAGCATAGGCCTCAGAGCGCTCCAAATGAACACTTGCAGATTTTACAAAAGGAGTCTTTCCAAAATGCTCTATCAAAAGGAGCGTTCAAGTCTGTGAGTTGAATGCACTCATCACACAGAAGTTTCTGAGAATGCTTCTGTCTAGTTTTTAGGTGAAGATATTTCATTTCCCAGCATAGACCTCAAAGCGCTCCAAATATCCACTTGCAGATTCTACAAAAAGAGTGTTTCAAAACTGCTCTTTCAAGAGGAAGGTTCAAGTCTGTGAGTTGAATGCACTCATCACACAGAAGTTTCTGAGAATGCTTCTGTCTAGTTTTTAGGTGAAGATATTTCATTTCCCAGCATAGGCCTCAAAGCGCTCCAAATATCCACTTGCAGATTCCACAAAAAGAGTGTTCCAAAACTGCTCTTTTAAAAGAACCGTTCAAGTCTGTGAGTTGAAAGCACTCGTCACAAACAAGTTTCTGGGAATGTTTCTGTCTAGTCTCTATCTGAGGATGTTCCATTTTCCAGCATTGGCCTACAACAGCTCCAAATATGCACTTGCAGATTCTACAAAAAGAGAGTTTGAAAACTCTTCTCTGAAAAAGAAGGTTCAACTCTGCGGGTAGAATGCACTCATCACAAAGTAGTTTCTGAGAATGCTTCCGTCTAGTTTTTATTTGAAGATATTTCCTTTTCCAGCATAGGCCTCAGATCGCTCCAAATAAACACTTGCAGATTTTACAAAAGGAGTCTTTCCAAACTGCTCTATGAAAAGGAATGTTCAAGTCTGTGAGTTGAATGCACTCGTCACACAGAAGTTTCTGAGAATGCTTCTGTCTAGTTTTTAGGTGAAGATATTTCATTTCCCAGCATAGGCCTGAAAGCGCTCCAAATATCCACTTGCAGATTCTACAAAAAGATTGTTTCAAAACTGCTCTTTCAAAAGGAAGGTTCAAGTCTGTGAGTTGAATGCACTCATCACAAAGAAGTTTCAGAGAATGCTTCTGTGTAGTTGTTATTTGAAGACATTTCCTTTTCCAGCATAGGCCTCAAAGCGCTCGAAATAAACACTTGCAGATTCTGCAGAAGGAGTGTTTCAAAACTGTTCTATCAAAAGGAACGTTCAAGTCTGTGTGTTGAATGCATTCATCAAACAGAAGTTTCTGAGAATGCTTCTGTCTAGTTCTTAGGTGAAGATATGTCATTTCCCAGCATAGGCCTGAAAGCGCTCCAAATATCTACTTGCAGATTCTACAAAAAGAGTGTTTCAAAACTGCTCTTTCAAAGGGAAGGTTCAAGTCTGTGAGTTGAATGCACTCATCGGAAGAAGTTTCTGAGAATGCTTCTGTGTAGTTGTTATTTGAAGACATTTCCTTTTCCAGCATAGGCCTCAAAGCGCTCGATATAAACACTTGCAGATTCTGCAGAAAGAGTGTTTCAAAACTGTTCTATCAAAAGGAACGTTCAAGTCTGTGAATTGAATGCACTCATCACAAAGAAGTTTCTGAGAATGCTTCTGTCTAGTTTTTATGTGGAGACATTACTTTTCCCAGCATAGGCCTCACAGCGCTCCAAATATACACCAGCAGATTCCACAAAAAGAGTGTTCCAAAACTGCTCTTTCAAAAGAAACGTTCAAGTCTGTGAGTTGAATGCACTCGTCACAAACAAGTTTCTGGGAATGCTTCTCTCTAGTCTCTATCTGAGGATGTTTCCTTTCCCAGCATTGGCCTCCAACAGCTCCAAATATGCACTTGCAGATTCTACAAAAAGAGAGTTTGAAAACTCTTCTACCAAAAAGAAGGTTCAACTCTGCGAGTAGAATGCACTCATCGCAAAGTAGTTTCTGAGAATGCTTCTGTCTAGTTTTTATTTGAAGATATTTCCTTTTCCAGCATAGGCCTCAGAGCGCTCCAAATAAACACTTGCAGATTTTAGAAAAGGAGTGTTTCCAAACTGCTCTATCAAAAGGAATGTTCAAGTCTGTGAGTTGAATGCACTCGTCACACAGTAGTTTCTGAGAATGCTTCTGTCTAGGTTTTAGGTGAAGATATTTCATTTCCCAGCATAGGCCTGAAAGCGCTCCAAATATCCACTTGCAGATTCTACAAAAAGAGTGTTTCAAAACTGCTCTTTCAAAAGGAAGGTTCAAGTCTGTGAGTTGAATGCACTCATCGCAAAGAAGTTTCTGAGAATGCTTCTGTGTAGTTGTTATTTGAAGACATTTCCTTTTCCATCATAGGCCTCAAATCGCTCGAAATAAACACTTGCAGATTCTGCAGAAAGAGTGTTTCAAAACTGTTCTATCAAAAGGAACGTTCAAGTCTTTGAGTTGAATGCACTCATCACACAGAGGTTTCTGAGAATGCTTCTGTCTAGTTTTTATGTGGAGACATTACATTTCCCAGCATAGGCCTCACAGCGCTCCAAATATACACTAGCAGATTCCACAAAAAGAGTTTTCCAAAACTGCTCTTTCAAAAGAAACGTTCAAGTCTGTGAGTTGAATGCACTGGTTCCAAACAAGTTTCTGGGAATGCTTCTCTCTAGTCTCTATCTGAGGATGTTTCCTTTCCCAGCATTGGCCTCCAACAGCTCCAAATATGCACTTGCAGATTCTACAAAAAGAGAGTTTGAAAACTCTTCTACCAAAAAGAAGGTTCAACTCTGCGAGTAGAATGCACTCATCACAAAGTAGTTTCTGAGAATGCTTCTGTCTAGTTTTTATTTGAAGATATTTCCTTTTCCAGCATAGGCCTCAGAGCGCTCCAAATAAACACTTGCAGATTTTACAAAAGGAGTGTTTCCAAACTGCTCTATCAAAAGGAATGTTCAAGTCTGTGAGTTGAATGCACTCATCACACAGAAGTTTCTGAGAATGCTTCTGTCTAGTTTTTAGGTGAAGATATTTCATTTCCCAGCGTAGGCCTGAAAGCGCTCCAAATATCCACTTGCAGATTCTACAAAAAGAGTGTTTCAAAACTGCTCTTTCAAAAGGAAGGTTCAAGTCTGTGAGTTGAATGCACTCATCACAAAGAAGTTTCTGAGAATGCTTCTGTGTAGTTGTTATTTGAAGACATTTCTTTTTCCAGCATAGGCCTCAAAGCGCTCGAAATAAACACTTGCAGATTCTGCAGGAAGAGTGTTTCAAAACTGTTCTATCAAAAGGAGCGTTCAAGTCTGTGAGTTGAATGCACTCATCACAAAGAAGTTTCTGAGAATGCTTCTGTGTAGTTGTTATTTGAAGTCATTTCCTTTTCCAGCATAGGCCTCAAAGCGCTCGAAATGAACACATGCAGGTTCTGCAGAAAGAGTGTTTCAAAACTGTTCTATCAAAAGGAACGTTCAAGTCTGTGAGTTGAATGCACTCATCACACAGAAGTTTCTGAGAATGCTTCTGTCTAGTTTTTAAGTGGAGACATTACATTTCCCAGCATAGGCCTCTCAGCGCTCCAAATATACACTAGCAGATTCCACAAAAAGAGTGTTCCAAAACTGCTCTTTCAAAAGAAACGTTCAAGTCTGTGAGGTGAATGCACTCGTC
The DNA here is from genome assembly GCF_028885625.2 of Pongo pygmaeus. Lineage (NCBI taxonomy): Eukaryota > Metazoa > Chordata > Mammalia > Primates > Hominidae > Pongo > Pongo pygmaeus. Next base: position 37,245,122 of record NC_072391.2, on the reverse strand, counting down.
ACAAACAAGTTTCTGGGAATGTTTCTGTCTAGTCTCTATCTGAGGATGTTCCCTTTTCCAGCATTGGCCTCCAACAGCTCCAAATATGCACTTGCAGATTCTACAAAAAGAGAGTTTGAAAACTCTTCTATCAAAAAGAATTTTCAACTCTGCGACTAGAATGCACTCATCACAAAGAAGTTTCTGAGAATGCTTCTGTGTAGTTATTATTTGAGGACATTTCCTTTTCCAGCATAGGCCTCAAATCACTCGAAATAAACACATGGAGATTCTGCAGAAAGAGTGTTTCAAAACTGTTCTATCAAAAGGAACGTTCAAGTCTGTGAGTTGAACGCACTCATCACACAGAAGTTTCTGAGAATGCTTCTGTCTAGTTTTTATATGGAGACATTACATTCCCAGCATAGGCCTCACAGCGCTCCAAATATACACTAGCAGATACCACAAAAAGAGTGTTCCAAAACTGCTCTTTCAAAAGAAACTTTCAAGTCTGTGAGTTGAATGCACTCGTCACAAACAAGTTTCTGGGAATGCTTCTCTCTAGTCTCTATCTGAGGATGTTTCCTTTCCCAGCATTGGCCTCCAACAGCTCCAAATATGCACTTGCAGATTCTACAAAAAGAGAGTTTGAAAACTCTTCTACCAAAAAGAAGGTTCAATTCTGCGAATAGAATGCACTCATCACAAAGTAGTTTCTGAGAATGCTTCCGTCTAGTTTTTATTTGAAGATATTTCCTTTTCCAGCATAGGCCTCAAAGCGCTCGAAATAAACACTTGCAGATTCTGCAGAAAGAGTGTTTCAAAACTGTTCTATCAAAAGGAGCGTTCAAGTCTGTGAGTTGAATGTACTCATCACACAGAAGTTTCTGAGAATGCTTCTGTGTAGTTTTTAGGTGAAGATATTTCATTTCCCAGCATAGGCCTCAAAGCGCTCCAAATATTCACTTGCAGATTCTACAAAAAGTGTGTTTCAAAACTGCTCTTTCAAAAGGAAGGTTCAAGTCTGTGAGTTGAATGCACTCATCACAAAGAAGTTTCTGAGAATGCTTCTGTGTAGTTGTTATTTGAAGACATTTCCTTTTTCAGCGTAGGCCTCAATTCGCTCGAAATGAACAGTTGCAGATTCTGCAGAAAGAGTGTTTCAAAACTGTTTTATCAAAAGGAACGTTCAAGTCTGTGAGTTGAATGCACTCATCACACAGAAGTTTCTGAGAATGCTTCTGTCTAGTTTTTAAGTGGAGACATTACATTTCCCAGCATAGGCCTCTCAGCGCTCCAAATATACACTAGCAGATTCCACAAAAAGAGTGTTACAAAACTGCTCTTTCAAAAGAATCGTTCAAGTCTGTGAGTTTAATGCACTCGTCACAAACAAGTTTCTCGGAATGCTTCTGTCTAGTCTCTATCTGAGGCTGTTCCCTTTTCCAGCATTGGCCTATAACAGCTGAAAATATGCACTTGCAGATTCTACAAAAAGAGAGTTTGAAAACTCTTCTATCAAAAAGAAGGTTCAACTCTGCGAGTAGAATGCACTCATCACAAAGAAGTTTCTGAGAATGCTTCTGTCTAGTTTTTATTTGAAGATATTTCCTTTTCCAGCATAGGCCTCAGAGTGCTCCAAATAAACACTTGCAGATTTTACAAAAGGAGTGTTTCCAAACTGCTCTATCAAAAGGAATGTTCAAGTCTGTGAGTTGAATGCACTCATCACACAGAAGTTTCTGAGAATGCTTCTGTCTAGTTTTTAGGTGAAGATATTTCATTTCCCAGCATAGGCCTGAATGCGCTCCAAATATCCACTTGCAGATTCTACAAAAAGAGTGTTTCAAAACTGCTCTTTGAAACGGAAGGTTCAAGTCTGTGAGTTGAATGCACTCATCACAAAGAAGTTTCTGAGAATGCTTCTGTGTAGTTGTTATTTGAAGACATTTCCTTTTCCAGCATAGGCCTCAAAGCGCTCGAAATAAACACTTGCAGATTCTGCAGAAAGAGTGCTTCAAAACTGTTCTATCAAAAGGAGCGTTCAAGTCTGTGAGTTGAATGCACTCATCACACAGAAGTTTCTGAGAATGTTTCTGTGTAGTTGTTATTTGAAGACATTTCCTTTTCCAGCATAGGCCTCAAAGCGCTCGAAATAAACACTTGCAGATTCTGCAGAAGGAGTGTTTCAAAACTGTTCTATCAAAAAGAACGTTCAAGTCTGTGAGTTGAATGCATTCATCACACAGAAGTTTCTGAGAATGCTTCTGTCTAGTTTTTAGGTGAAGATATTTCATTTCCCAGCATAGGCCTGAAAGCGCTCCAAATATCTACTTGCAGATTCTACAAAAAGAGAGTTTCAAAACTGCTCTTTCAAAGGGAAGGTTCAAGTCTGTGAGTTTAATGCACTCATCACAAAGAAGTTTCTGAGAATGCTTCTGTGTAGTTGTTATTTGAAGACATTTCCTTTTCCAGCATAGGCCTCAAAGCGCTCGAAATAAACACTTGCAGATTCTGCAGAAAGAGTGTTTCAAAACTGTTCTATCAAAAGGAACGTTCAAGTCTGTGAGTTGAATGCACTCATCACACAGTAGTTTCTGAGAATGCTTCAATCTAGTTTTTAAGTGGAGACATTACATTTGCCAGCATAGGAATCTCAGTGCTCCAAATATACACTAGCAGATTCCACAAAAAGAGTGTTCCAAAACTGCTCTTTCAAAAGAATCGTTCAAGTCTGTGAGTTGAATGCACTCATCACGAAGAAGTTTCTGAGAATGCTTCTGTGTAGTTGTTATTTGAAGACATTTCCTTTTCCAGCATAGGCCTCAAAGCGCTCGAAATAAACACTTGCAGATTCTGCAGAAAGAGTGTTTCAAAACTGTTCTATCAAAAGGAACGTTCAAGTCTGTGAGTTGAATGCACTCATCACAAAGAAGTTTCTGAGAATGCTTCTGTCTAGTTTTTATGTGGAGACATTACATTTCCCAGCATAGGCCTCACAGCGCTCCAAATATACACCAGCAGATTCCACAAAAAGAGTGTTCCAAAACTGCTCTTTCAAAAGAAACGTTCAAGTCTGTGAGTTGAATGCACTCGTCACAAACAAGTTTCTGGGAATGCTTCTCTCTAGTCTCTATCTGAGGATGTTTCCTTTCCCAGCATTGGCCTCCAACAGCTCCAAATATGCACTTGCAGATTCTACAAAAAGAGAGTTTGAAAACTCTTCTACCAAAAAGAAGGTTCAACTCTGTGAGTAGAATGCACTCATCACAAAGTAGTTTCTGAGAATGCTTCTGTCTAGTATTTATTTGAAGATATTTCCTTTTCCAGCATAGACCTCAGAGCGCTCCAAATAAACCCTTGCAGATTTTAGAAAAGGAGTGTTTCCAAACTGCTCTATCAAAAGGAATGTTCAAGTCTGTGAGTTGAATGCACTCGTCACACAGTAGTTTCTGAGAATGCTTCTGTCTAGGTTTTAGGTGAAGATATTTCATTTCCCAGCATAGGCCTGAAAGCGCTCCAAATATCCACTTGCAGATTCTACAAAAAGAGTGTTTCAAAACTGCTCTTTCAAAAGGAAGGTTCAAGTCTGTGAGTTGAATGCACTCATCGCAAAGAAGTTTCTGAGAATGCTTCTGTGTAGTTGTTATTTGAAGACATTTCCTTTTCCATCATAGGCCTCAAATCGCTCGAAATAAACACTTGCAGATTCTGCAGAAAGGGTGTTTCAAAACTGTTCTATCAAAAGGAACGTTCAAGTCTTTGAGTTGAATGCACTCATCACACAGAGGTTTCTGAGAATGCTTCTGCCTAGTTTTTATGTGGAGACATTACATTTCCCAGCATAGGCCTCACAGCGCTCCAAATATACACTAGCAGATTCCACAAAAAGAGTTTTCCAAAACTGCTCTTTCAAAAGAAACGTTCAGGTCTGTGAGTTGAATGCACTGGTTCCAAACAAGTTTCTGGGAATGCTTCTCTCTAGTCTCTATCTGAGGATGTTTCCTTTCCCAGCATTGGCCTCCAACAGCTCCAAATATGCACTTGCAGATTCTACAAAAAGAGAGTTTGAAAACTCTTCTACCAAAAAGAAGGTTCACCTCTGCGAGTAGAATGCACTCATCACAAAGTAGTTTCTGAGAATGCTTCTGTCTAGTTTTTATTTGAAGAAATTTCCTTTTCCAGCATAGGCCTCAGAGCGCTCCAAATAAACACTTGCAGATTTTACAAAAGGAGTGTTTCCAAACTGCTCTATCAAAAGGAATGTTCAAGTCTGTGAGTTGAATGCACTCATCACACAGAAGTTTCTGAGAATGCTTCTGTCTAGTTTTTAGCTGAAGATATTTCATTTCCCAGCATAGGCCTGAAACGCTCCAAATATCCACTTGCAGATTCTACAAAAAGAGTGTTTCAAAACTGCTCTTTCAAAAGGAAGGTTCAAGTCTGTGAGTTGAATGCACTCATCACAAAGAAGTTTCTGAGAATGCTTCTGTGTAGTTGTTATTTGAAGACATTTCTTTTTCCAGCAAAGGCCTCAAAGCGCTCGAAATAAACACTTGGAGATACTGCAGAAAGAGTGTTTCAAAACTGTTCTATCAAAAGGAGCGTTCAAGTCTGTGAGTTGAATGCACTCATCACAAAGAAGTTTCTGAGAATGCTTCTGTGTAGTTGTTATTTGAAGTCATTTCCTTTTCCAGCATAGGCCTCAAAGCGCTCGAAATGAACACATGCAGGTTCTGCAGAAAGAGTGTTTCAAAACTGTTCTATCAAAAGGAACGTTCAAGTCTGTGAGTTGAATGCACTCATCACACAGAAGTTTCTGAGAATGCTTCTGTCTAGTTTTTAGGTGAAGATATTTCATTTCCCAGCATAGGCCGGAAAGCGCTCCAAATATCCACTTGCAGATTCTACAAAAAGAGTGTTTCAAAACTGCTCTTTCAAAAGGAAGGTTCAAGTGTGTGAGTTGAATGCACTCATCACAAAGAAGTTTCTGAGAATGCTTCTGTGTAGTTGTTATTTGAAGACATTTCCTTTTCCAGCATAGGCCTCAAATCGCTCGAAATAAACACTTGCAGATTCTGCAGAAAGGGTGTTTCAAAACTGTTCTATCAAAAGGAACGTTCAAGTCTTTGAGTTGAATGCACTCATCACACAGAGGTTTCTGAGAATGCTTCTGCCTAGTTTTTATGTGGAGACATTACATTTCCCAGCATAGGCCTCACAGCGCTCCAAATATACACTAGCAGATTCCACAAAAAGAGTTTTCCAAAACTGCTCTTTCAAAAGAAACGTTCAAGTCTGTGAGTTGAATGCACTGGTTCCAAACAAGTTTCTGGGAATGCTTCTCTCTAGTCTCTATCTGAGGATGTTTCCTTTCCCAGCATTGGCCTCCAACAGCTCCAAATATGCACTTGCAGATTCTACAAAAAGAGAGTTTGAAAACTCTTCTACGAAAAAGAAGGTTCAACTCTGCGAGTAGAATGCACTCATCACAAAGTAGTTTCTGAGAATGCTTCTGTCTAGTTTTTATTTGAAGATATTTCCTTTTCCAGCATAGGCCTCAGAGCGCTCCAAATAAACACTTGCAGATTTTACAAAAGGAGTGTTTCCAAACTGCTCTATCAAAAGGAATGTTCAAGTCTGTGAGTTGAATGCACTCATCACACAGAAGTTTCTGAGAATGCTTCTGTCTAGTTTTTAGCTGAAGATATTTCATTTCCCAGCATAGGCCTGAAAGCGCTCCAAATATCCACTTGCAGATTCTACAAAAAGAGTGTTTCAAAACTGCTCTTTCAAAAGGAAGGTTCAAGTCTGTGAGTTGAATGCACTCATCACAAAGAAGTTTCTGAGAATGCTTCTGTGTAGTTGTTATTTGAAGACCTTTCTTTTTCCAGCATAGGCCTCAAAGTGCTCGAAATAAACACTTGCAGATTCTGCAGGAAGAGTGTTTCAAAACTGTTCTATCAAAAGGAGCGTTCAAGTCTGTGAGTTGAATGCACTCATCACAAAGAAGTTTCTGAGAATGCTTCTGTGTAGTTGTAATTTGAAGTCATTTCCTTTTCCAGCATAGGCCTCAAAGCGCTCGAAATGAACACATGCAGGTTCTGCAGAAAGAGTGTTTCAAAACTGTTCTATCAAAAGGAACGTTCAAGTCTGTGAGTTGAATGCACTCATCACACAGAAGTTTCTGAGAATGCTTCTGTCTAGTTTTTAGGTGAAGATATTTCATTTCCCAGCATAGGCCGGAAAGCGCTCCAAATATCCACTTGCAGATTCTACAAAAAGAGTGTTTCAAAACTGCTCTTTCAAAAGGAAGGTTCAAGTCTGTGAGTTGAATGCACTCATCACAAAGAAGTTTCTGAGAATGCTTCTGTGTAGTTGTTATTTGAAGACATTTCCTTTTCCAGCATAGGCCTCAAATCGCTCGAAATAAACACTTGCAGATTCTGCAGAAAGAGTGTTTCAAAACTGTTCTATCAAAAGGAACGTTCAAGTCTGTGAGTTGAATGCACTCATCACAAAGAAGTTTCTGAGAATGCTTCTGTGTAGTTGTTATTTGAAGTCATTTCCTTTTCCAGCATAGGCCTCAAAGCGCTCGAAATGAACACATGCAGGTTCTGCAGAAAGAGTGTTTCAAAACTGTTCTATCAAAAGGAACGTTCAAGTCTGTGAGTTGAATGCACTCATCACACAGAAGTTTCTGAGAATGCTTCTGTCTAGTTTTTAAGTGGAGACATTACATTTCCCAGCATAGGCCTCTCAGCGCTCCAAATATACACTAGCAGATTCCACAAAAAGAGTGTTCCAAAACTGCTCTTTCAAAAGAAACGTTCAAGTCTGTGAGTTGAATGCACTCGTCACAAACAAGTTTCTGGGAATGTTTCTGTCTAGTCTCTATCTGAGGATGTTCCCTTTTCCAGCATTGGCCTCCAACAGCTCCAAATATGCCCTTGCAGATTCTACAAAAAGAGAGTTTGAAAACTCTTCTATCAAAAAGAAGGTTCAACTCTGTGACTAGAATGCACTCATCACAAAGAAGTTTCTGAGAATGCTTCTGTGTAGTTATTATTTGAGGACATTTCCTTTTCCAGCATAGGCCTCAAAACGCTCGAAATAAACACTTGGAGATTCTGCAGAAAGAGTGTTTCAAAACTGTTCTATCAAAAGGAACGTTCAAGTCTGTGAGTTGAATGCACTCATCACACAGAAGTTTCTGAGAATGCTTCTGTCTAGTTTTTATGTGGAGACATTACATTTCCCAGCATAGGCCTCACAGTGCTCCAAATATACACTAGCAGATTCCACAAAAAGAGTGTTCCAAAACTGCTCTTTCAAAAGAAACATTCAAGTTTGTGAGTTGAATACACTCGTCACAAGCAAGTTTGTGGGAATGCTTCTCTCTAGTCTCTATCTGAGGATATTTCATTTCCAAGCATTTGCCCCCAACAGCTTCAAATATGCACTTGCAGATTCTACAAAAAGAGAGTTTGAAAACTCTTCTACCAAAAAGAAGGTTCAACTCTGCGAGTAGAATGCACTCATCACAAAGTAGTTTCTGAGAATGCTTCCGTCTAGTTTTTATTTGAAGATATTTCCTTTTCCAGCATAGGCCTCAGAGCGCTCCAAATGAACACTTGCAGATTTTACAAAAGGAGTCTTTCCAAAATGCTCTATCAAAAGGAGCGTTCAAGTCTGTGAGTTGAATGCACTCATCACAGAGAAGTTTCTGAGAATGCTTCTGTCTAGTTTTTAGGTGAAGATATTTCATTTCCCAGCATAGACCTCAAAGCGCTCCAAATATCCACTTGCAGATTCTACAAAAAGAGTGTTTCAAAACTGCTCTTTCAAGAGGAAGGTTCAAGTCTGTGAGTTGAATGCACTCATCACACAGAAGTTTCTGAGAATGCTTCTGTCTAGTTTTTAGGTGAAGATATTTCATTTCCCAGCATAGGCCTCAAAGCGCTCCAAATATCCACATGCAGATTCCACAAAAAGAGTGTTCCAAAACTGCTCTTTTAAAAGAACCGTTCAAGTCTGTGAGTTGAAAGCACTCGTCACAAACAAGTTTCTGGGAATGTTTCTGTCTAGTCTCTATCTGAGGATGTTCCATTTTCCAGCATTGGCCTACAACAGCTCCAAATATGCACTTGCAGATTCTACAAAAAGAGAGTTTGAAAACTCTTCTCTGAAAAAGAAGGTTCAACTCTGCGGGTAGAATGCACTCATCACAAAGTAGTTTCTGAGAATGCTTCCGTCTAGTTTTTATTTGAAGATATTTCCTTTTCCAGCATAGGCCTCAGATCGCTCCAAATAAACACTTGCAGATTTTACAAAAGGAGTCTTTCCAAACTGCTCTATGAAAAGGAATGTTCAAGTCTGTGAGTTGAATGCACTCGTCACACAGAAGTTTCTGAGAATGCTTCTGTCTAGTTTTTAGGTGAAGATATTTCATTTCCCAGCATAGGCCTGAAAGCGCTCCAAATATCCACTTGCAGATTCTACAAAAAGATTGTTTCAAAACTGCTCTTTCAAAAGGAAGGTTCAAGTCTGTGAGTTGAATGCACTCATCACAAAGAAGTTTCAGAGAATGCTTCTGTGTAGTTGTTATTTGAAGACATTTCCTTTTCCAGCATAGGCCTCAAAGCGCTCGAAATAAACACCTGCAGATTCTGCAGAAGGAGTGTTTCAAAACTGTTCTATCAAAAGGAACGTTCAAGTCTGTGTGTTGAATGCATTCATCAAACAGAAGTTTCTGAGAATGCTTCTGTCTAGTTCTTAGGTGAAGATATGTCATTTCCCAGCATAGGCCTGAAAGCGCTCCAAATATCTACTTGCAGATTCTACAAAAAGAGTGTTTCAAAACTGCTCTTTCAAAGGGAAGGTTCAAGTCTGTGAGTTGAATGCACTCATCAGGAAGAAGTTTCTGAGAATGCTTCTGTGTAGTTGTTATTTGAAGACATTTCCTTTTCCAGCATAGGCCTCAAAGCGCTCGAAATAAACACTTGCAGATTCTGCAGAAAGAGTGTTTCAAAACTGTTCTATCAAAAGGAACGTTCAAGTCTGTGAATTGAATGCACTCATCACAAAGAAGTTTCTGAGAATGCTTCTGTCTAGTTTTTATGTGGAGACATTACTTTTCCCAGCATAGGCCTCACAGCGCTCCAAATATACACCAGCAGATTCCACAAAAAGAGTGTTCCAAAACTGCTCTTTCAAAAGAAACGTTCAAGTCTGTGAGTTGAATGCACTCGTCACAAACAAGTTTCTGGGAATGCTTCTCTCTAGTCTCTATCTGAGGATGTTTCCTTTCCCAGCATTGGCCTCCAACAGCTCCAAATATGCACTTGCAGATTCTACAAAAAGAGAGTTTGAAAACTCTTCTACCAAAAAGAAGGTTCAACTCTGCGAGTAGAATGCACTCATCACAAAGTAGTTTCTGAGAATGCTTCTGTCTAGTTTTTATTTGAAGATATTTCCTTTTCCAGCATAGGCCTCAGAGCGCTCCAAATAAACACTTGCAGATTTTAGAAAAGGAGTGTTTCCAAACTGCTCTATCAAAAGGAATGTTCAGGTCTGTGAGTTGAATGCACTCGTCACACAGTAGTTTCTGAGAATGCTTCTGTCTAGGTTTTAGGTGAAGATATTTCATTTCCCAGCATAGGCCTGAAAGCGCTCCAAATATCCACTTGCAGATTCTACAAAAAGAGTGTTTCAAAACTGCTCTTTCAAAAGGAAGGTTCAAGTCTGTGAGTTGAATGCACTCATCGCAAAGAAGTTTCTGAGAATGCTTCTGTGTAGTTGTTATTTGAAGACATTTCCTTTTCCATCATAGGCCTCAAATCGCTCGAAATAAACACTTGCAGATCCTGCAGAAAGAGTGTTTCAAAACTGTTCTATCAAAAGGAACGTTCAAGTCTTTGAGTTGAATGCACTCATCACACAGAGGTTTCTGAGAATGCTTCTGTCTAGTTTTTATGTGGAGACATTACATTTCCCAGCATAGGCCTCACAGCGCTCCAAATATACACTAGCAGATTCCACAAAAAGAGTTTTCCAAAACTGCTCTTTCAAAAGAAACGTTCAAGTCTGTGAGTTGAATGCACTGGTTCCAAACAAGTTTCTGGGAATGCTTCTCTCTAGTCTCTATCTGAGGATGTTTCCTTTCCCAGCGTTGGCCTCCAACAGCTCCAAATATGCACTTGCAGATTCTACAAAAAGAGAGTTTGAAAACTCTTCTACCAAAAAGAAGGTTCAACTCTGCGAGTAGAATGCACTCATCACAAAGTAGTTTCTGAGAATGCTTCTGTCTAGTTTTTATTTGAAGCTATTTCCTTTTCCAGCATAGGCCTCAGAGCGCTCCAAATAAACACTTGCAGATTTTACAAAAGGAGTGTTTCCAAACTGCTCTATCAAAAGGAATGTTCAAGTCTGTGAGTTGAATGCACTCATCACCCAGAAGTTTCTGAGAATGCTTCTGTCTAGTTTTTAGCTGAAGATATTTCATTTCCCAGCATAGGCCTGAAAGCGCTCCAAATATCCACTTGCAGATTCTACAAAAAGAGTGTTTCAAAACTGCTCTTTCAAAAGGAAGGTTCAAGTCTGTGAGTTGAATGCACTCATCACAAAGAAGTTTCTGAGAATGCTTCTGTGTAGTTGTTATTTGAAGACATTTCTTTTTCCAGCATAGGCCTCAAAGCGCTCGAAATAAACACTTGCAGATTCTGCAGGAAGAGTGTTTCAAAACTGTTCTATCAAAAGGAGCGTTCAAGTCTGTGAGTTGAATGCACTCATCACAAAGAAGTTTCTGAGAATGCTTCTGTGTAGTTGTTATTTGAAGTCATTTCCTTTTCCAGCATAGGCCTCAAAGCGCTCGAAATGAACACATGCAGGTTCTGCAGAAAGAGTGTTTCAAAACTGTTCTATCAAAAGGAACGTTCAAGTCTGTGAGTTGAATGCACTCATCACACAGAAGTTTCTGAGAATGCTTCTGTCTAGTTTTTAAGTGGAGACATTACATTTCCCAGCATAGGCCTCTCAGCGCTCCAAATATACACTAGCAGATTCCACAAAAAGAGTGTTCCAAAACTGCTCTTTCAAAAGAAACGTTCAAGTCTGTGAGGTGAATGCACTCGTCACAAACAAGTTTCTGGGAATGTTTCTGTCTAGTCTCTATCTGAGGATGTTCCCTTTTCCAGCATTGGCCTCCAACAGCTCCAAATATGCACTTGCAGATTCTACAAAAAGAGAGTTTGAAAACTCTTCTATCAAAAAGAATTTTCAACTCTGCGACTAGAATGCACTCATCACAAAGAAGTTTCTGAGAATGCTTCTGTGTAGTTATTATTTGAGGACATTTCCTTTTCCAGCATAGGCCTCAAATCACTCGAAATAAACACATGGAGATTCTGCAGAAAGAGTGTTTCAAAACTGTTCTATCAAAAGGAACGTTCAAGTCTGTGAGTTGAACGCACTCATCACACAGAAGTTTCTGAGAATGCTTCTGTCTAGTTTTTATATGGAGACATTACATTCCCAGCATAGGCCTCGCAGCGCTCCAAATATACACTAGCAGATACCACAAAAAGAGTGTTCCAAAACTGCTCTTTCAAAAGAAACTTTCAAGTCTGTGAGTTGAATGCACTCGTCACAAACAAGTTTCTGGGAATGCTTCTCTCTAGTCTCTATCTGAGGATGTTTCCTTTCCCAGCATTGGCCTCCAACAGCTCCAAATATGCACTTGCAGATTCTACAAAAAGAGAGTTTGAAAACTCTTCTACCAAAAAGAAGGTTCAACTCTGCGAATAGAATGCACTCATCACAAAGTAGTTTCTGAGAATGCTTCCGTCTAGTTTTTATTTGAAGATATTTCCTTTTCCAGCATAGGCCTCAAAGTGCTCGAAATAAACACTTGCAGATTCTGCAGAAAGAGTGTTTCAAAACTGTTCTATCAAAAGGAGCGTTCAAGTCTGTGAGTTGAATGTACTCATCACACAGAAGTTTCTGAGAATGCTTCTGTGTAGTTTTTAGGTGAAGATATTTCATTTCCCAGCATAGGCCTCAAAGCGCTCCAAATATTCACTTGCAGATTCTACAAAAAGTGTGTTTCAAAACTGCTCTTTCAAAAGGAAGGTTCAAGTCTGTGAGTTGAATGCACTCATCACAAAGAAGTTTCTGAGAATGCTTCTGTGTAGTTGTTATTTGAAGACATTTCCTTTTTCAGCGTAGGCCTCAATTCGCTCGAAATGAACAGTTGCAGATTCTGCAGAAAGAGTGTTTCAAAACTGTTTTATCAAAAGGAACGTTCAAGTCTGTGAGTTGAATGCACTCATCACACAGAAGTTTCTGAGAATGCTTCTGTCTAGTTTTTAAGTGGAGACATTACATTTCCCAGCATAGGCCTCTCAGCGCTCCAAATATACACTAGCAGATTCCACAAAAAGAGTGTTACAAAACTGCTCTTTCAAAAGAATCGTTCAAGTCTGTGAGTTTAATGCACTCGTCACAAACAAGTTTCTCGGAATGCTTCTGTCTAGTCTCTATCTGAGGATGTTCCCTTTTCCAGCATTGGCCTATAACAGCTGAAAATATGCACTTGCAGATTCTACAAAAAGAGAGTTTGAAAACTCTTCTATCAAAAAGAAGGTTCAACTCTGCGAGTAGAATGCACTCATCACAAAGAAGTTTCTGAGAATGCTTCTGTCTAGTTTTTATTTGAAGATATTTCCTTTTCCAGCATAGGCCTCAGAGTGCTCCAAATAAACACTTGCAGATTTTACAAAAGGAGTGTTTCCAAACTGCTCTATCAAAAGGAATGTTCAAGTCTGTGAGTTGAATGCACTCATCACACAGAAGTTTCTGAGAATGCTTCTGTCTAGTTTTTAGGTGAAGATATTTCATTTCCCAGCATAGGCCTGAATGCGCTCCAAATATCCACTTGCAGATTCTACAAAAAGAGTGTTTCAAAACTGCTCTTTGAAACGGAAGGTTCAAGTCTGTGAGTTGAATGCACTCATCACAAAGAAGTTTCTGAGAATGCTTCTGTGTAGTTGTTATTTGAAGACATTTCCTTTTCCAGCATAGGCCTCAAAGCGCTCGAAATAAACACTTGCAGATTCTGCAGAAAGAGTGCTTCAAAACTGTTCTATCAAAAGGAGCGTTCAAGTCTGTGAGTTGAATGCACTCATCCCACAGAAGTTTCTGAGAATGCTTCTGTGTAGTTGTTATTTGAAGACATTTCCTTTTCCAGCATAGGCCTCAAAGCGCTCGAAATAAACACTTGCAGATTCTGCAGAAGGAGTGTTTCAAAACTGTTCTATCAAAAAGAACGTTCAAGTCTGTGAGTTGAATGCATTCATCACACAGAAGTTTCTGAGAATGCTTCTGTCTAGTTTTTAGGTGAAGATATTTCATTTCCCAGCATAGGCCTGAAAGCGCTCCAAATATCTACTTGCAGATTCTACAAAAAGAGAGTTTCAAAACTGCTCTTTCAAAGGGAAGGTTCAAGTCTGTGAGTTTAATGCACTCATCACAAAGAAGTTTCTGAGAATGCTTCTGTGTAGTTGTTATTTGAAGACATTTCCTTTTCCAGCATAGGCCTCAAAGCGCTCGAAATAAACACTTGCAGATTCTGCAGAAAGAGTGTTTCAAAACTGTTGTATCAAAAGGAATGTTCAAGTCTGTGAGTTGAATGCACTCATCCCAAATAAGTTTCTGAGAATGCTTCTGTGTAGTTGTTATTTGAAGACATTTCCTTTTCCAGCATAGGCCTCAAAGCGCTCGAAATAAACACTTGCAGATTCTGCAGAAGGAGTGTTTCAAAACTGTTCTATCAAAAAGAACGTTCAAGTCTGTGAGTTGAATGCATTCATCACACAGAAGTTTCTGAGAATGCTTCTGTCTAGTTTTTAGGTGAAGATATTTCATTTCCCAGCATAGGCCTGAAAGCGCTCCAAATATCTACTTGCAGATTCTACAAAAAGAGAGTTTCAAAACTGCTCTTTCAAAGGGAAGGTTCAAGTCTGTGAGTTGAATGCACTCATCACAAAGAAGTTTCTGAGAATGCTTCTGTGTAGTTGTTATTTGAAGACATTTCCTTTTCCAGCATAGGCCTCAAATCGCTCGAAATAAACACTTGCAGATTCTGCAGAAAGAGTGTTTCAAAACTGTTCTATCAAAAGGAACGTTCAAGTCTGTGAGTTGAATGCACTCATCACACAGAAGTTTCTGAGAATGCTTCTCTCTAGTTTATATGTGAAGACATTACATTTCCCAGCATAGGCCTCACAGCGCTCCAAATATACACTAGCAGATTCCACAAAAAGAGTGTTCCAAAACTGCTCTTTCAAAAGAAACGTTCAAGTCTGTGAGTTGAATGCACTCGTCACAAACAAGTTTCTGGGAATGTTTCTGTCTAGTCTCTATCTGAGGATGTTCCCTTTTCCAGCATTGGCCTCCAACAGCTCCAAATATGCCCTTGCAGATTCTACAAAAAGAGAGTTTGAAAACTCTTCTATCAAAAAGAAGGTTCAACTCTGTGACTAGAATGCACTCATCACAAAGAAGTTTCTGAGAATGCTTCTGTGTAGTTATTATTTGAGGACATTTCCTTTTCCAGCATAGGCCTCAAAACGCTCGAAATAAACACTTGGAGATTCTGCAGAAAGAGTGTTTCAAAACTGTTCTATCAAAAGGAACGTTCAAGTCTGTGAGTTGAACGCACTCATCACACAGAAGTTTCTGAGAATGCTTCTGTCTAGTTTTTATGTGGAGACATTACATTTCCCAGCATAGGCCTCACAGTGCTCCAAATATACACTAGCAGATTCCACAAAAAGAGTGTTCCAAAACTGCTCTTTCAAAAGAAACATTCAAGTTTGTGAGTTGAATACACTCGTCACAAGCAAGTTTGTGGGAATGCTTCTCTCTAGTCTCTATCTGAGGATATTTCATTTCCAAGCATTTGCCCCCAACAGCTCCAAATATGCACTTGCAGATTCTACAAAAAGAGAGTTTGAAAACTCTTCTACCAAAAAGAAGGTTCAACTCTGCGAGTAGAATGCACTCATCACAAAGTAGTTTCTGAGAATGCTTCCGTCTAGTTTTTATTTGAAGATATTTCCTTTTCCAGCATAGGCCTCAGAGCGCTCCAAATGAACACTTGCAGATTTTACAAAAGGAGTCTTTCCAAAATGCTCTATCAAAAGGAGCGTTCAAGTCTGTGAGTTGAATGCACTCATCACACAGAAGTTTCTGAGAATGCTTCTGTCTAGTTTTTAGGTGAAGATATTTCATTTCCCAGCATAGACCTCAAAGCGCTCCAAATATCCACTTGCAGATTCTACAAAAAGAGTGTTTCAAAACTGCTCTTTCAAGAGGAAGGTTCAAGTCTGTGAGTTGAATGCACTCATCACACAGAAGTTTCTGAGAATGCTTCTGTCTAGTTTTTAGGTGAAGATATTTCATTTCCCAGCATAGGCCTCAAAGCGCTCCAAATATCCACATGCAGATTCCACAAAAAGAGTGTTCCAAAACTGCTCTTTTAAAAGAACCGTTCAAGTCTGTGAGTTGAAAGCACTCGTCACAAACAAGTTTCTGGGAATGTTTCTGTCTAGTCTCTATCTGAGGATGTTCCGTTTTCCAGCATTGGCCTACAACAGCTCCAAATATGCACTTGCAGATTCTACAAAAAGAGAGTTTGAAAACTCTTCTCTGAAAAAGAAGGTTCAACTCTGCGGGTAGAATGCACTCATCACAAAGTAGTTTCTGAGAATGCTTCCGTCTAGTTTTTATTTGAAGATATTTCCTTTTCCAGCATAGGCCTCAGATCGCTCCAAATAAACACTTGCAGATTTTACAAAAGGAGTCTTTCCAAACTGCTCTATGAAAAGGAATGTTCAAGTCTGTGAGTTGAATGCACTCGTCACACAGAAGTTTCTGAGAATGCTTCTGTCTAGTTTTTAGGTGAAGATATTTCATTTCCCAGCATAGGCCTGAAAGCGCTCCAAATATCCACTTGCAGATTCTACAAAAAGATTGTTTCGAAACTGCTCTTTCAAAAGGAAGGTTCAAGTCTGTGAGTTGAATGCACTCATCACAAAGAAGTTTCAGAGAATGCTTCTGTGTAGTTGTTATTTGAAGACATTTCCTTTTCCAGCATAGGCCTCAAAGCGCTCGAAATAAACACCTGCAGATTCTGCAGAAGGAGTGTTTCAAAACTGTTCTATCAAAAGGAACGTTCAAGTCTGTGTGTTGAATGCATTCATCAAACAGAAGTTTCTGAGAATGCTTCTGTCTAGTTCTTAGGTGAAGATATGTCATTTCCCAGCATAGGCCTGAAAGCGCTCCAAATATCTACTTGCAGATTCTACAAAAAGAGTGTTTCAAAACTGCTCTTTCAAAGGGAAGGTTCAAGTCTGTGAGTTGAATGCACTCATCAGGAAGAAGTTTCTGAGAATGCTTCTGTGTAGTTGTTATTTGAAGACATTTCCTTTTCCAGCATAGGCCTCAAAGCGCTCGAAATAAACACTTGCAGATTCTGCAGAAAGAGTGTTTCAAAACTGTTCTATCAAAAGGAACGTTCAAGTCTGTGAATTGAATGCACTCATCACAAAGAAGTTTCTGAGAATGCTTCTGTCTAGTTTTTATGTGGAGACATTACTTTTCCCAGCATAGGCCTCACAGCGCTCCAAATATACACCAGCAGATTCCACAAAAAGAGTGTTCCAAAACTGCTCTTTCAAAAGAAACGTTCAAGTCTGTGAGTTGAATGCACTCGTCACAAACATGTTTCTGGGAATGCTTCTCTCTAGTCTCTATCTGAGGATGTTTCCTTTCCCAGCATTGGCCTCCAACAGCTCCAAATATGCACTTGCAGATTCTACAAAAAGAGAGTTTGAAAACTCTTCTACCAAAAAGAAGGTTCAACTCTGCGAGTAGAATGCACTCATCACAAAGTAGTTTCTGAGAATGCTTCTGTCTAGTTTTTATTTGAAGATATTTCCTTTTCCAGCATTGGCCTCAGAGCGCTCCAAATAAACACTTGCAGATTTTAGAAAAGGAGTGTTTCCAAACTGCTCTATCAAAAGGAATGTTCAGGTCTGTGAGTTGAATGCACTCGTCACACAGTAGTTTCTGAGAATGCTTCTGTCTAGGTTTTAGGTGAAGATATTTCATTTCCCAGCATAGGCCTGAAAGCGCTCCAAATATCCACTTGCAGATTCTACAAAAAGAGTGTTTCAAAACTGCT
Organism: Pongo pygmaeus; assembly: GCF_028885625.2. Lineage (NCBI taxonomy): Eukaryota > Metazoa > Chordata > Mammalia > Primates > Hominidae > Pongo > Pongo pygmaeus. The sequence goes on along the minus strand of NC_072391.2, from coordinate 37,227,898 downwards.
CTTTCAAAAGGAAGGTTCAAGTCTGTGAGTTGAATGCACTCATCGCAAAGAAGTTTCTGAGAATGCTTCTGTGTAGTTGTTATTTGAAGACATTTCCTTTTCCATCATAGGCCTCAAATCGCTCGAAATAAACACTTGCAGATCCTGCAGAAAGAGTGTTTCAAAACTGTTCTATCAAAAGGAACGTTCAAGTCTTTGAGTTGAATGCACTCATCACACAGAGGTTTCTGAGAATGCTTCTGTCTAGTTTTTATGTGGAGACATTACATTTCCCAGCATAGGCCTCACAGCGCTCCAAATATACACTAGCAGATTCCACAAAAAGAGTTTTCCAAAACTGCTCTTTCAAAAGAAACGTTCAAGTCTGTGAGTTGAATGCACTGGTTCCAAACAAGTTTCTGGGAATGCTTCTCTCTAGTCTCTATCTGAGGATGTTTCCTTTCCCAGCATTGGCCTCCAACAGCTCCAAATATGCACTTGCAGATTCTACAAAAAGAGAGTTTGAAAACTCTTCTACCAAAAAGAAGGTTCAACTCTGCGAGTAGAATGCACTCATCACAAAGTAGTTTCTGAGAATGCTTCTGTCTAGTTTTTATTTGAAGCTATTTCCTTTTCCAGCATAGGCCTCAGAGCGCTCCAAATAAACACTTGCAGATTTTACAAAAGGAGTGTTTCCAAACTGCTCTATCAAAAGGAATGTTCAAGTCTGTGAGTTGAATGCACTCATCACCCAGAAGTTTCTGAGAATGCTTCTGTCTAGTTTTTAGCTGAAGATATTTCATTTCCCAGCATAGGCCTGAAAGCGCTCCAAATATCCACTTGCAGATTCTACAAAAAGAGTGTTTCAAAACTGCTCTTTCAAAAGGAAGGTTCAAGTCTGTGAGTTGAATGCACTCATCACAAAGAAGTTTCTGAGAATGCTTCTGTGTAGTTGTTATTTGAAGACATTTCTTTTTCCAGCATAGGCCTCAAAGCGCTCGAAATAAACACTTGCAGATTCTGCAGGAAGAGTGTTTCAAAACTGTTCTATCAAAAGGAGCGTTCAAGTCTGTGAGTTGAATGCACTCATCACAAAGAAGTTTCTGAGAATGCTTCTGTGTAGTTGTTATTTGAAGTGATTTCCTTTTCCAGCATAGGCCTCAAAGCGCTCGAAATGAACACATGCAGGTTCTGCAGAAAGAGTGTTTCAAAACTGTTCTATCAAAAGGAACGTTCAAGTCTGTGAGTTGAATGCACTCATCACACAGAAGTTTCTGAGAATGCTTCTGTCTAGTTTTTAAGTGGAGACATTACATTTCCCAGCATAGGCCTCTCAGCGCTCCAAATATACACTAGCAGATTCCACAAAAAGAGTGTTCCAAAACTGCTCTTTCAAAAGAAACGTTCAAGTCTGTGAGGTGAATGCACTCGTCACAAACAAGTTTCTGGGAATGTTTCTGTCTAGTCTCTATCTGAGGATGTTCCCTTTTCCAGCATTGGCCTCCAACAGCTCCAAATATGCACTTGCAGATTCTACAAAAAGAGAGTTTGAAAACTCTTCTATCAAAAAGAATTTTCAACTCTGCGACTAGAATGCACTCATCACAAAGAAGTTTCTGAGAATGCTTCTGTGTAGTTATTATTTGAGGACATTTCCTTTTCCAGCATAGGCCTCAAATCACTCGAAATAAACACATGGAGATTCTGCAGAAAGAGTGTTTCAAAACTGTTCTATCAAAAGGAACGTTCAAGTCTGTGAGTTGAACGCACTCATCACACAGAAGTTTCTGAGAATGCTTCTGTCTAGTTTTTATATGGAGACATTACATTCCCAGCATAGGCCTCGCAGCGCTCCAAATATACACTAGCAGATACCACAAAAAGAGTGTTCCAAAACTGCTCTTTCAAAAGAAACTTTCAAGTCTGTGAGTTGAATGCACTCGTCACAAACAAGTTTCTGGGAATGCTTCTCTCTAGTCTCTATCTGAGGATGTTTCCTTTCCCAGCATTGGCCTCCAACAGCTCCAAATATGCACTTGCAGATTCTACAAAAAGAGAGTTTGAAAACTCTTCTACCAAAAAGAAGGTTCAACTCTGCGAATAGAATGCACTCATCACAAAGTAGTTTCTGAGAATGCTTCCGTCTAGTTTTTATTTGAAGATATTTCCTTTTCCAGCATAGGCCTCAAAGCGCTCGAAATAAACACTTGCAGATTCTGCAGAAAGAGTGTTTCAAAACTGTTCTATCAAAAGGAGCGTTCAAGTCTGTGAGTTGAATGTACTCATCACACAGAAGTTTCTGAGAATGCTTCTGTGTAGTTTTTAGGTGAAGATATTTCATTTCCCAGCATAGGCCTCAAAGCGCTCCAAATATTCACTTGCAGATTCTACAAAAAGTGTGTTTCAATACTGCTCTTTCAAAAGGAAGGTTCAAGTCTGTGAGTTGAATGCACTCATCACAAAGAAGTTTCTGAGAATGCTTCTGTGTAGTTGTTATTTGAAGACATTTCCTTTTTCAGCGTAGGCCTCAATTCGCTCGAAATGAACAGTTGCAGATTCTGCAGAAAGAGTGTTTCAAAACTGTTTTATCAAAAGGAACGTTCAAGTCTGTGAGTTGAATGCACTCATCACACAGAAGTTTCTGAGAATGCTTCTGTCTAGTTTTTAAGTGGAGACATTACATTTCCCAGCATAGGCCTCTCAGCGCTCCAAATATACACTAGCAGATTCCACAAAAAGAGTGTTACAAAACTGCTCTTTCAAAAGAATCGTTCAAGTCTGTGAGTTTAATGCACTTGTCACAAACAAGTTTCTCGGAATGCTTCTGTCTAGTCTCTATCTGAGGATGTTCCCTTTTCCAGCATTGGCCTATAACAGCTGAAAATATGCACTTGCAGATTCTACAAAAAGAGAGTTTGAAAACTCTTCTATCAAAAAGAAGGTTCAACTCTGCGAGTAGAATGCACTCATCACAAAGAAGTTTCTGAGAATGCTTCTGTCTAGTTTTTATTTGAAGATATTTCCTTTTCCAGCATAGGCCTCAGAGTGCTCCAAATAAACACTTGCAGATTTTACAAAAGGAGTGTTTCCAAACTGCTCTATCAAAAGGAATGTTCAAGTCTGTGAGTTGAATGCACTCATCACACAGAAGTTTCTGAGAATGCTTCTGTCTAGTTTTTAGGTGAAGATATTTCATTTCCCAGCATAGGCCTGAATGCGCTCCAAATATCCACTTGCAGATTCTACAAAAAGAGTGTTTCAAAACTGCTCTTTGAAACGGAAGGTTCAAGTCTGTGAGTTGAATGCACTCATCACAAAGAAGTTTCTGAGAATGCTTCTGTGTAGTTGTTATTTGAAGACATTTCCTTTTCCAGCATAGGCCTCAAAGCGCTCGAAATAAACACTTGCAGATTCTGCAGAAAGAGTGCTTCAAAACTGTTCTATCAAAAGGAGCGTTCAAGTCTGTGAGTTGAATGCACTCATCACACAGAAGTTTCTGAGAATGCTTCTGTGTAGTTGTTATTTGAAGACATTTCCTTTTCCAGCATAGGCCTCAAAGCGCTCGAAATAAACACTTGCAGATTCTGCAGAAGGAGTGTTTCAAAACTGTTCTATCAAAAAGAACGTTCAAGTCTGTGAGTTGAATGCATTCATCACAAAGAAGTTTCTGAGAATGCTTCTGTCTAGTTTTTAGGTGAAGATATTTCATTTCCCAGCATAGGCCTGAAAGCGCTCCAAATATCTACTTGCAGATTCTACAAAAAGAGAGTTTCAAAACTGCTCTTTCAAAGGGAAGGTTCAAGTCTGTGAGTTTAATGCACTCATCACAAAGAAGTTTCTGAGAATGCTTCTGTGTAGTTGTTATTTGAAGACATTTCCTTTTCCAGCATAGGCCTCAAAGCGCTCGAAATAAACACTTGCAGATTCTGCAGAAAGAGTGTTTCAAAACTGTTGTATCAAAAGGAATGTTCAAGTCTGTGAGTTGAATGCACTCATCCCAAATAAGTTTCTGAGAATGCTTCTGTGTAGTTGTTATTTGAAGACATTTCCTTTTCCAGCATAGGCCTCAAAGCGCTCGAAATAAACACTTGCAGATTCTGCAGAAGGAGTGTTTCAAAACTGTTCTATCAAAAAGAACGTTCAAGTCTGTGAGTTGAATGCATTCATCACACAGAAGTTTCTGAGAATGCTTCTGTCTAGTTTTTAGGTGAAGATATTTCATTTCCCAGCATAGGCCTGAAAGCGCTCCAAATATCTACTTGCAGATTCTACAAAAAGAGAGTTTCAAAACTGCTCTTTCAAAGGGAAGGTTCAAGTCTGTGAGTTGAATGCACTCATCACAAAGAAGTTTCTGAGAATGCTTCTGTGTAGTTGTTATTTGAAGACATTTCCTTTTCCAGCATAGGCCTCAAAGCGCTCGAAATAAACACTTGCAGATTCTGCAGAAAGAGTGTTTCAAAACTGTTCTATCAAAAGGAACGTTCAAGTCTGTTAGTTGAATGCACTCATCACACAGTAGTTTCTGAGAATGCTTCTGTCTAGTTTTTAAGTGGAGACATTACATTTGCCAGCATAGGAATCTCAGTGCTCCAAATATACACTAGCAGATTCCACAAAAAGAGTGTTCCAAAACTGCTCTTTCAAAAGAATCGTTCAAGTCTGTGAGTTGAATGCACTCATCACGAAGAAGTTTCTGAGAATGCTTCTGTGTAGTTGTTATTTGAAGACATTTCCTTTTCCAGCATAGGCCTCAAAGCGCTCGAAATAAACACTTGCAGATTCTGCAGAAAGAGTGTTTCAAAACTGTTCTATCAAAAGGAACGTTCAAGTCTGTGAGTTGAATGCACTCATCACAAAGAAGTTTCTGAGAATGCTTCTGTCTAGTTTTTATGTGGAGACATTACATTTCCCAGCATAGGCCTCACAGCGCTCCAAATATACACCAGCAGATTCCACAAAAAGAGTGTTCCAAAACTGCTCTTTCAAAAGAAACGTTCAAGTCTGTGAGTTGAATGCACTCGTCACAAACAAGTTTCTGGGAATGCTTCTCTCTAGTCTCTATCTGAGGATGTTTCCTTTCCCAGCATTGGCCTCCAACAGCTCCAAATATGCACTTGCAGATTCTACAAAAAGAGAGTTTGAAAACTCTTCTACCAAAAAGAAGGTTCAACTCTGCGAGTAGAATGCACTCATCACAAAGTAGTTTCTGAGAATGCTTCTGTCTAGTATTTATTTGAAGATATTTCCTTTTCCAGCATAGACCTCAGAGCGCTCCAAATAAACCCTTGCAGATTTTAGAAAAGGAGTGTTTCCAAACTGCTCTATCAAAAGGAATGTTCAAGTCTGTGAGTTGAATGCACTCGTCACACAGTATTTTCTGAGAATGCTTCTGTCTAGGTTTTAGGTGAAGATATTTCATTTCCCAGCATAGGCCTGAAAGCGCTCCAAATATCCACTTGCAGATTCTACAAAAAGAGTGTTTCAAAACTGCTCTTTCAAAAGGAAGGTTCAAGTCTGTGAGTTGAATGCACTCATCGCAAAGAAGTTTCTGAGAATGCTTCTGTGTAGTTGTTATTTGAAGACATTTCCTTTTCCATCATAGGCCTCAAATCGCTCGAAATAAACACTTGCAGATTCTGCAGAATGGGTGTTTCAAAACTGTTCTATCAAAAGGAACGTTCAAGTCTTTGAGTTGAATGCACTCATCACACAGAGGTTTCTGAGAATGCTTCTGCCTAGTTTTTATGTGGAGACATTACATTTCCCAGCATAGGCCTCACAGCGCTCCAAATATACACTAGCAGATTCCACAAAAAGAGTTTTCCAAAACTGCTCTTTCAAAAGAAACGTTCAAGTCTGTGAGTTGAATGCACTGGTTCCAAACAAGTTTCTGGGAATGCTTCTCTCTAGTCTCTATCTGAGGATGTTTCCTTTCCCAGCATTGGCCTCGAACAGCTCCAAATATGCACTTGCAGATTCTACAAAAAGAGAGTTTGAAAACTCTTCTACCAAAAAGAAGGTTCACCTCTGCGAGTAGAATGCACTCATCACAAAGTAGTTTCTGAGAATGCTTCTGTCTAGTTTTTATTTGAAGAAATTTCCTTTTCCAGCATAGGCCTCAGAGCGCTCCAAATAAACACTTGCAGATTTTACAAAAGGAGTGTTTCCAAACTGCTCTATCAAAAGGAATGTTCAAGTCTGTGAGTTGAATGCACTCATCACACAGAAGTTTCTGAGAATGCTTCTGTCTAGTTTTTAGCTGAAGATATTTCATTTCCCAGCATAGGCCTGAAACGCTCCAAATATCCACTTGCAGATTCTACAAAAAGAGTGTTTCAAAACTGCTCTTTCAAAAGGAAGGTTCAAGTCTGTGAGTTGAATGCACTCATCACAAAGAAGTTTCTGAGAATGCTTCTGTGTAGTTGTTATTTGAAGACATTTCTTTTTCCAGCATAGGCCTCAAAGCGCTCGAAATAAACACTTGGAGATACTGCAGAAAGAGTGTTTCAAAACTGTTCTATCAAAAGGAGCGTTCAAGTCTGTGAGTTGAATGCACTCATCACAAAGAAGTTTCTGAGAATGCTTCTGTGTAGTTGTTATTTGAAGTCATTTCCTTTTCCAGCATAGGCCTCAAAGCGCTCGAAATGAACACATGCAGGTTCTGCAGAAAGAGTGTTTCAAAACTGTTCTATCAAAAGGAACGTTCAAGTCTGTGACTTGAATGCACTCATCACACAGAAGTTTCTGAGAATGCTTCTGTCTAGTTTTTAGGTGAAGATATTTCATTTCCCAGCATAGGCCGGAAAGCGCTCCAAATATCCACTTGCAGATTCTACAAAAAGAGTGTTTCAAAACTGCTCTTTCAAAAGGAAGGTTCAAGTGTGTGAGTTGAATGCACTCATCACAAAGAAGTTTCTGAGAATGCTTCTGTGTAGTTGTTATTTGAAGACATTTCCTTTTCCAGCATAGGCCTCAAATCGCTCGAAATAAACACTTGCAGATTCTGCAGAAAGGGTGTTTCAAAACTGTTCTATCAAAAGGAACGTTCAAGTCTTTGAGTTGAATGCACTCATCACACAGAGGTTTCTGAGAATGCTTCTGCCTAGTTTTTATGTGGAGACATTACATTTCCCAGCATAGGCCTCACAGCGCTCCAAATATACACTAGCAGATTCCACAAAAAGAGTTTTCCAAAACTGCTCTTTCAAAAGAAACGTTCAAGTCTGTGAGTTGAATGCACTGGTTCCAAACAAGTTTCTGGGAATGCTTCTCTCTAGTCTCTATCTGAGGATGTTTCCTTTCCCAGCATTGGCCTCCAACAGCTCCAAATATGCACTTGCAGATTCTACAAAAAGAGAGTTTGAAAACTCTTCTACGAAAAAGAAGGTTCAACTCTGCGAGTAGAATGCACTCATCTCAAAGTAGTTTCTGAGAATGCTTCTGTCTAGTTTTTATTTGAAGATATTTCCTTTTCCAGCATAGGCCTCAGAGCGCTCCAAATAAACACTTGCAGATTTTACAAAAGGAGTGTTTCCAAACTGCTCTATCAAAAGGAATGTTCAAGTCTGTGAGTTGAATGCACTCATCACACAGAAGTTTCTGAGAATGCTTCTGTCTAGTTTTTAGCTGAAGATATTTCATTTCCCAGCATAGGCCTGAAAGCGCTCCAAATATCCACTTGCAGATTCTACAAAAAGAGTGTTTCAAAACTGCTCTTTCAAAAGGAAGGTTCAAGTCTGTGAGATGAATGCACTCATCACAAAGAAGTTTCTGAGAATGCTTCTGTGTAGTTGTTATTTGAAGACCTTTCTTTTTCCAGCATAGGCCTCAAAGTGCTCGAAATAAACACTTGCAGATTCTGCAGGAAGAGTGTTTCAAAACTGTTCTATCAAAAGGAGCGTTCAAGTCTGTGAGTTGAATGCACTCATCACAAAGAAGTTTCTGAGAATGCTTCTGTGTAGTTGTAATTTGAAGTCATTTCCTTTTCCAGCATAGGCCTCAAAGCGCTCGAAATGAACACATGCAGGTTCTGCAGAAAGAGTGTTTCAAAACTGTTCTATCAAAAGGAACGTTCAAGTCTGTGAGTTGAATGCACTCATCACACAGAAGTTTCTGAGAATGCTTCTGTCTAGTTTTTAGGTGAAGATATTTCATTTCCCAGCATAGGCCGGAAAGCGCTCCAAATATCCACTTGCAGATTCTACAAAAAGAGTGTTTCAAAACTGCTCTTTCAAAAGGAAGGTTCAAGTCTGTGAGTTGAATGCACTCATCACAAAGAAGTTTCTGAGAATGCTTCTGTGTAGTTGTTATTTGAAGACATTTCCTTTTCCAGCATAGGCCTCAAATCGCTCGAAATAAACACTTGCAGATTCTGCAGAAAGAGTGTTTCAAAACTGTTCTATCAAAAGGAACGTTCAAGTCTGTGAGTTGAATGCACTCATCACACAGAAGTTTCTGAGAATGCTTCTCTCTAGTTTATATGTGAAGACATTACATTTCCCAGCATAGGCCTCACAGCGCTCCAAATATACACTAGCAGATTCCACAAAAAGAGTGTTCCAAAACTGCTCTTTCAAAAGAAACGTTCAAGTCTGTGAGTTGAATGCACTCGTCACAAACAAGTTTCTGGGAATGTTTCTGTCTAGTCTCTATCTGAGGATGTTCCCTTTTCCAGCATTGGCCTCCAACAGCTCCAAATATGCCCTTGCAGATTCTACAAAAAGAGAGTTTGAAAACTCTTCTATCAAAAAGAAGGTTCAACTCTGTGACTAGAATGCACTCATCACAAAGAAGTTTCTGAGAATGCTTCTGTGTAGTTATTATTTGAGGACATTTCCTTTTCCAGCATAGGCCTCAAAACGCTCGAAATAAACACTTGGAGATTCTGCAGAAAGAGTGTTTCAAAACTGTTCTATCAAAAGGAACGTTCAAGTCTGTGAGTTGAACGCACTCATCACACAGAAGTTTCTGAGAATGCTTCTGTCTAGTTTTTATGTGGAGACATTACATTTCCCAGCATAGGCCTCACAGTGCTCCAAATATACACTAGCAGATTCCACAAAAAGAGTGTTCCAAAACTGCTCTTTCAAAAGAAACTTTCAAGTTTGTGAGTTGAATACACTCGTCACAAGCAAGTTTGTGGGAATGCTTCTCTCTAGTCTCTATCTGAGGATATTTCATTTCCAAGCATTTGCCCCCAACAGCTCCAAATATGCACTTGCAGATTCTACAAAAAGAGAGTTTGAAAACTCTTCTACCAAAAAGAAGGTTCAACTCTGCGAGTAGAATGCACTCATCACAAAGTAGTTTCTGAGAATGCTTCCGTCTAGTTTTTATTTGAAGATATTTCCTTTTCCAGCATAGGCCTCAGAGCGCTCCAAATGAACACTTGCAGATTTTACAAAAGGAGTCTTTCCAAAATGCTCTATCAAAAGGAGCGTTCAAGTCTGTGAGTTGAATGCACTCATCACAAAGAAGTTTCTGAGAATGCTTCTGTCTAGTTTTTAGGTGAAGATATTTCATTTCCCAGCATAAACCTCAAAGCGCTCCAAATATCCACTTGCAGATTCTACAAAAAGAGTGTTTCAAAACTACTCTTTCAAAGGGAAGGTTCAAGTCTGTGAGTTGAATGCACTCATCACAAAGAAGTTTCTGAGAATGCTTCTGTCTAGTTTTTAGGTGAAGATATTTCATTTCCCAGCATAGGCCTCAAAGCGCTCCAAATATACACTTGCAGATTCTACAAAAAGAGTGTTTCAAAACTGCTCTTTCAAAAGGAACGTTCAAGTCTGTGAGTTGAATGCACTCATCACACAGAAGTTTCTGAGAATGCTTCTGTCTAGTTTTTATGTGAAGACATTACATTTTCCAGCATAGGCCTCACAGCGCTCCAAATATACACTAGCAGATTCCACAAAAAGAGTGTTCCAAAACCGCTCTTTCAAAAGAAACGTTCAAGTCTGTGAGTTGAATGCACTCGTCACAAAAAAGTTTCTGGGAATGCTTTTGTCTAGTCTCTATCTGAGGATGTTCCATTTTCCAGCATTGGCCTACAACAGCTCCAAATATGCACTTGCAGATTCTACAAAAAGAGAGTTTGAAAACTCTTCTATCAAAAAGAAGGTTCAACTCTGCGAGTAGAATGCACTCATCACAAAGTAGTTTCTGAGAATGCTTTCGTCTAGTTTTTATTTGAAGATATTTCCTTTTCCAGCATAGGCCTCAGAGCGCTCCAAATAAACACTTGCAGATTTTACAAAAGGAGTGTTTCCAAACTGCTCTATCAAAAGGAATGTTCAAGTCTGTGAGTTGAATGCACTCATCACACAGAAGTTTCTGAGAATGCTTCTGTCTAGTTTTTAGGTGAAGATATTTCATTTCCCAGCATAGGCCTGAAAGCGCTCCAAATATCCTCTTGCAGATTCTACAAAAAGAGAGTTTCAAAACTGCTCTTTCAAAAGGAAGGTTCAAGTCTGTGAGTTGAATGCACTCATCACAAAGAAGTTTCTGAGAATGCTTCTGTGTAGTTGTTATTTGAAGACATTTCCTTTTCCAGCATAGGCCTCAAAGCGCTCGGAATAAACACTTGCAGATTCTGCAGAAAGAGTGTTTCAAAACTGCTCTATCAAAAGGAGCGTTCAAGTCTGTGAGTTGAATGCACTCATCACACAGAAGTTTCTGAGAATGATTCTGTCTAGTTTTTAGGTGAATATATTTCATTTCCCAGCATAGACCTCAAAGCGCTCCAAATATCCACTTGCAGATTCTACAAAAAGAGTGTTTCAAAACTGCTCTGTCAAGAGGAAGGTTCAAGTCTGTGAGTTGAATGCACTCATCACACAGAAGTTTCTGAGAATGCTTCTGTCTAGTTTTTAGGTGAAGATATTTCATTTCCCAGCATAGGCCTGAAAGCGCTCCAAATATCTACTTGCAGATTCTTCAAAAAGAGTGTTTCACAACTGCTCTTTCAAAGGGAAGGTTCAAGTCTGTGAGTTGAATGCACTCATCACAAAGAAGTTTCTGAGAATGCTTCTGTGTAGTTGTTATTTGAAGACATTTCCTTATCCAACATAGGTCTCAAAGCGCTCGAAATAAACACTTGCAGATTCTGCAGAAAGAGTGTTTCAAAACTGTTCTATCAAAAGGAGCGTTCAAGTCCGTGAGTTGAATGCACTCATCACAAAGAAGTTTCTGAGAATGCTTCTGTGTAGTTGTTATTTGAAGACATTTCCTTTTCCAGCTTAGGCCTCAAAGCGCTCGAAATAAACACTTGCAGATTCTGCAGAAGGAGTGTTTCAAAACTGTTCTATCAAAAGGAGCGTTCAAGTCTGTGAGTTGAATGCATTCATCACACAGAAGTTTCTGAGAATGCTTCTGTCTAGTTTTTAGGTGAAGATATTTCATTTCCCAGCATAGGCCTGAAAGCGCTCCAAATATCTACTTGCAGATTCTACAAAAAGAGTGTTTCAAAACTGCTCTTTCAAAGGGAAGGTTCAAGTCTGTGAGTTGAATGCACTCATCACAAAGAAGTTTTTGAGAATGCTTCTGTGTAGTTGTTATTTGAAGACATTTCCTTTTCCAGCATAGGCCTCAAAGCGCTCGAAATAAACACTTGCAGATTCGGCAGAAAGAGTGTTTCAAAAGTGTTCTATCAAAAGGAACGTTCAAGTCTGTGAGTTGAATGCAGTCATCACACGGAAGTTTCTGAGAATGCTTCTGTCTAGTTTTTAAGTGGAGACATTACATTTCCCAGCGTAGGCCTCACAGCGCTCCAAATATACACTAGCAGATTCCACAAAAAGAGTGTTCCAAAACTGCTCTTTCAAAACAAACATTCAAGTTTGCGAGTTGAATACACTCGTCACAAGCAAGTTTCTGGGAATGCTTCTCTCTAGTCTATATCTGAGGATTTTTCCTTTCCAAGCATTGGCCCCCAACAGCTCCAAATATGCACTTGCAGATTCTACAAAAAGAGAGTTTGAAAACTCTTCTACCAAAAAGAAGGTTCAACTCTGCGAGTAGAATGCACTCATCACAAAGTAGTTTCTGAGAATGCTTCTGTCTAGTTTTTATTTGAAGATATTTCCTTTTCCAGCATAGGCCTCAGAGCGCTCCAAATAAACACTTGCAGATTTTACAAAAGGAGTCTTTCCAAACTGCTCTATCAAAAGGAATGTTCAAGTCTGTGAGTTGAATGCACTCATCACACAGAAGCTTCTGAGAATGCTTCTGTCTAGTTTTTAGGTGAAGATATTTCATTTCCCAGCATAGGCCTGAAAGCGCTCCAAATATCCTCTTGCAGATTCTACAAAAAGAGTGTTTCAAAACTTCTCTTTCAAGAGGAAGGTTCAAGTCTGTGAGTTGAATGCACTCATCACACAGAAGTTTCTGAGAATGCTTCTGTCTAGTTTTTAGGTGAATATATTTCATTTCCCAGCATAGACCTCAAAGCGCTCCAAATATCCACTTGCAGATTCTTCAAAAAGAGTGTTTCAAAACTGCTCTTTCAAGAGGAAGGTTCAAGTCTGTGAGTTGAATGCACTCATCACACAGAAGTTTCTGAGAATGCTTCTGTCTAGTTTTTAGGTGAAGATATTTCATTTCCCAGCATAGGCCTCAAAGCGCTCCAAATATCCACTTGCAGATTCTACAAAAAGAGTGTTTCAAAACTGCTTTTTCAAGAGGAAGGTTCAACTCTGTGAGTTGAATGCACTCATCACAAAGAAGTTTCTGAGAATGCTTCTGTGTAGTTGTTATTTGAAGACATTTCCTTTTCCAGCATAGGCCTCAAAGCGCTCGAAATAAACACTTGCAGATTCTGCACAAGGAGTGTTTCAAAACTGTTCTATCAAAAGGGACGTTCAAGTCTGTGTGTTGAATGCATTCATCAAATAGAAGTTTCTGAGAATGCTTCTGTCTAATTTTTAGGTGAAGATATTTCATTTCCCAGCATAGTCCTGAAAGTGCTCCAAATATCTACTTGCAGATTCTAAAAAAAGAGTGTTTCAAAACGGCTCTTTCAAAGGGAAGGTTCAAGTCTGTGAGTTGAATGCACTCATCACAAAGAAGTTTCTGAGAATGCTTCTGTGTAGTTGTTATTTGAAGACATTTCCTTTTCCAGCCTAGGCCTCAAAGCGCTCGAAATAAACACTTGCAGATTCTGCAGAAGGAGGGTTTCAAAACTGTTCTATCAAAAGGAACGTTCAAGTCTGTGAGTTGAATGCATTCATCACACAGTAGTTTCTGAGAATGCTTCTGTCTAGTTTTTAGGTGAAGATATTTCATTTCCCAGCATAGGCCTCAAAGCGCTCCAAATATCTACTTGCAGATTCTACAAAAAGAGTGTTTCAAAACTGCTCTATGAAAGGGAAGGTTCAAGGGTTTGAGTTGAATGCACTCATCACACAGAAGTTTCTGAGAATGCTTCTGTGTAGTTGTTATTTGAAGACATTTCCTTTTCCAGCATAGGCCTCAAAGCGCTCGAAATAAACACTTGCAGATCCTGCAGAAAGAGTGTTTCAAAACTGTTCTATCAAAAGGAATGTTCAAGTCTGTGAGTTGAATGCACTCATCACACAGAAGTTTCTGAGAATGCTTCTGTCTAGTTTTTAGGTGAAGATATTTCATTTCCCAGCATAGGCCTCAAAGCGCTCCAAATATCCACTTGCAGATTCTACAAAAAGTGTGTTTCAAAACTGCTCTTTCAAAAGGAAGGTTCAAGTCTGTGAGTTGAATGCACTCATCACAAAGAAGTTTCTGAGAATGCTTCTGTGTAGTTGTTATTTGAAGACATTTCCTTTTCCAGCATAGGCCTCAAATCGCTCGAAATGAACACTTGCAGATTCTGCAGAAAGAGTGTTTCAAAACTGTTCTATCAAAAAGAACGTTCTAGTCTGTGAGTTGAATGCACTCATCACACAGAAGTTTCTGAGAATGCTTCTGTCTAGTTTTTATGTGGAGACATTTCATTTCCCAGCATAGGCCTCACAGCGCTCCAAATATACACGAGCAGATACCACAAAAAGAGTGTTCCAAAACTGCTATTTCAAAAGAAATGTTCAAGTCTGTGAGTTGAATGCACTCGTCACAAACAAGTTTCTGGGAATGCTTCTCTCTAGTCTCTATCTGAGGATGTTTCCTTTCCCAGCATTGGCCTCCAACAGCTCCAAATATGCACTTGCAGATTCTACAAAAAGAGAGTTTGAAAACTCTTCTACCAAAAAGAAGGTTCAACTCTGCGAGTAGAATGCACTCATCACAAAGTAGTTTCTGAGAATGCTTCTGTCTAGTTTTTATTTGAAGATATTTCCTTTTCCAGCATAGGCCTCAGAGCGCTCCAAATAAACACTTGCAGATTTTACAAAAGGAGTGTTTCCAAACTGCTCTGTCAAAAGGAATGTTTAAGTCTGTGAGTTGAATGCACTCATCACACAGAAGTTTCTGAGAATGCTTCTGTCTAGTTTTTAGGTGAAGATATTTCATTTCCCAGCATAGGCCTGAAAGCGCTCCAAATATCCACTTGCAGATTCTACAAAAAGAGTGTTTCAAAACTGCTCTTTCAAAAGGAAGGTTCAAGTCTGTGAGTTGAATGCACTCATCACAAAGAAGTTTCTGAGAATGCTTCTGTGTAGTTGTTATTTGAAGACATTTCCTTTTCCAGCATAGGCCTCAAAGCGCTCGAAATAAACACTTGCAGCTTCTGCAGAAGGAGTGTTTCAAAACTGTTCTATCAAAAGGAGCGTTCACGTCTGTGAGTTGAATGCACTCATCACACAGAAGTTTCTGAGAATGCTTCTGTCTAGTTTTTAAGTGGAGACATTACATTTTCCAGCATAGGCCTCTCAGCGCTCCAATTATAAACTAGCAGATTCCACAAAAAGAGTGTTACAAAGCTGCTCTTTCAAAAGAATCGTTCAAGTCTGTGAGTTTAATGCACTCGTCACAAACAAGTTTCTCGGAATGCTTCTGTCTAGTCTCTATCTGAGGATGTTCCCTTTTCCAGCATTGGCCTACAACAGCTGCAAATATGCACTTGCAGATTCTACAAAAAGAGAGTTTGAAAACTCTTCTATCAAAAAGAAGGTTCAACTCTGCGAGTAGAATGCACTCATCACAAAGAAGTTTCTGAGAATGCTTCTGTCTAGTTTTTATTTGAAGATACTTCCTTTTCCAGCATAGGCCTCAGAGCGCTCCAAATAAACACTTGCAGATTTTACAAAAGGAGTGTTTCCAAACTGCTCTATCAAAAGGAATGTTCAAGTCCGTGAGTTGAATGCACTCATCACAGAGAAGTTTCTGAGAATGCTTCTGTCTAGTTTTTACGTGAAGATATTTCATTTCCCAGCATAGGCCTCAAAGCGCTCTAAATATCCTCTTGCAGATTCTACAAAAAGAGTGTTTCAAAACTGCTCTTTCAAAAGGAAGGTTCAAGTCTGTGAGTTGAATGCACTCATCACAAAGAAGTTTCTGAGAATGCTTCTGTGTAGTTGTTATTTGAAGACATTTCCTTTTCAAGCATAGGCCTCAAAGCGCTGGAAATAAACACTTGCAGCTTCTGCAGAAGGAGTGTTTCAAAACTGTTCTATCAAAAGGAGCGTTCAAGTCTGTGAGTTGAATGCACTCATCACACAGAAGTTTCTGAGAATGCTTCTGTCTAGTTTTTAAGTGGAGACATTACATTTCCCAGCATAGGCCTCTCAGCGCTCCAAATATACACTAGCAGATTCCACAAAAAAGTGTTACAAAACTGCTCTTTCAAAAGAATCGTTCAAGTCTGTGAGTTTAATGCACTCGTCACAAACAAGTTTCTCGGAATGCTTCTGTCTAGTCTCTATCTGAGGATGTTCCCTTTTCCAGCATTGGCCTACAACAGCTGCAAATATGCACTTGCAGATTCTACAAAAAGAGAGTTTGAAAACTCTTCTATCAAAAAGAAGGTTCAACTCTGCGAGTAGAATGCACTCATCACAAAGAAGTTTCTGAGAATGCATCTGTCTAGTTTTTATTTGAAGATATTTCCTTTTCCAGCATAGGCCTCAGAGCGCTCCAAATAAACACTTGCAGATTTCACAAAAGGACTGATTCCAAACTGCTCTATCAAAAGGAATGTTCAAGTCTGTGAGTTGAATGCACTCATCACACAGAAGTTTCTGAGAATGCTTCTGTCTAGTTTTTAGGTGAAGATATTTCATTTCCCAGCATAGGCCTCAAAGCGCTCTAAATATCCTCTTGCAGATTCTACAAAAAGAGTGTTCCAAACTGCTCTTTCAAAAGGAAGGTTCAAGTCTGTGAGTTGAATGCACTCATCACAAAGAAGTTTCTGAGAATGCTTCTGTGTAGTTGTTATTTGAAGACTTTTCTTTTTCCAGACTAGGCCTCAAAGCGCTCGAAATAAACACTTGCAGATTCTGCAGAAGGAGGGTTTCAAAACTGTTCTATCAAAAGGAACGTTCAAGTCTGTGAGTTGAATGCATTCATCACACAGTAGTTTCTGAGAATGCTTCTGTCTAGTTTTTAGGTGAAGATATTTCATTTCCCAGCATAGGCCTCAAAGCGCTCCAAATATCTACTTGCAGATTCTACAAAAAGAGTGTTTCAAAACTGCTCTATGAAAGGGAAGGTTCAAGCCTTTGAGTTGAATGCACTCATCACACAGAAGTTTCTGAGAATGCTTCTGTGTAGTCGTTATTTGAAGACATTTCCTTTTCCAGCATAGGCCTCAAAGCGCTCGAAATAAACACTTGCAGATTCTGCAGAAGGAGTGTTTCAAAACTGTTCTATCAAAAAGAACGTTCAAGTCTGTGAGTTGAATGCATTCATCACAAAGAAGTTTCTGAGAATGCTTCTGTCTAGTTTTTAGGTGAAGATATTTCATTTCCCAGCATAGGCCTGAAAGCGCTCCAAATATCTACTTGCAGATTCTACAAAAAGAGAGTTTCAAAACTGCTCTTTCAAAGGGAAGGTTCAAGTCTGTGAGTTTAATGCACTCATCACAAAGAAGTTTCTGAGAATGCTTCTGTGTAGTTGTTATTTGAAGACATTTCCTTTTCCAGCATAGGCCTCAAAGCGCTCGAAATAAACACTTGCAGATTCTGCAGAAAGAGTGTTTCAAAACTGTTGTATCAAAAGGAATGTTCAAGTCTGTGAGTTGAATGCACTCATCCCAAATAAGTTTCTGAGAATGCTTCTGTGTAGTTGTTATTTGAAGACATTTCCTTTTCCAGCATAGGCCTCAAAGCGCTCGAAATAAACACTTGCAGATTCTGCAGAAGGAGTGTTTCAAAACTGTTCTATCAAAAAGAACGTTCAAGTCTGTGAGTTGAATGCATTCATCACACAGAAGTTTCTGAGAATGCTTCTGTCTAGTTTTTAGGTGAAGATATTTCATTTCCCAGCATAGGCCTGAAAGCGCTCCAAATATCTACTTGCAGATTCTACAAAAAGAGAGTTTCAAAACTGCTCTTTCAAAGGGAAGGTTCAAGTCTGTGAGTTGAATGCACTCATCACAAAGAAGTTTCTGAGAATGCTTCTGTGTAGTTGTTATTTGAAGACATTTCCTTTTCCAGCATAGGCCTCAAAGCGCTCGAAATAAACACTTGCAGATTCTGCAGAAAGAGTGTTTCAAAACTGTTCTATCAAAAGGAACGTTCAAGTCTGTTAGTTGAATGCACTCATCACACAGTAGTTTCTGAGAATGCTTCTGTCTAGTTTTTAAGTGGAGACATTACATTTGCCAGCATAGGAATCTCAGTGCTCCAAATATACACTAGCAGATTCCACAAAAAGAGTGTTCCAAAACTGCTCTTTCAAAAGAATCGTTCAAGTCTGTGAGTTGAATGCACTCATCACGAAGAAGTTTCTGAGAATGCTTCTGTGTAGTTGTTATTTGAAGACATTTCCTTTTCCAGCATAGGCCTCAAAGCGCTCGAAATAAACACTTGCAGATTCTGCAGAAAGAGTGTTTCAAAACTGTTCTATCAAAAGGAACGTTCAAGTCTGTGAGTTGAATGCACTCATCACAAAGAAGTTTCTGAGAATGCTTCTGTCTAGTTTTTATGTGGAGACATTACATTTCCCAGCATAGGCCTCACAGCGCTCCAAATATACACCAGCAGATTCCACAAAAAGAGTGTTCCAAAACTGCTCTTTCAAAAGAAACGTTCAAGTCTGTGAGTTGAATGCACTCGTCACAAACAAGTTTCTGGGAATGCTTCTCTCTAGTCTCTATCTGAGGATGTTTCCTTTCCCAGCATTGGCCTCCAACAGCTCCAAATATGCACTTGCAGATTCTACAAAAAGAGAGTTTGAAAACTCTTCTACCAAAAAGAAGGTTCAACTCTGCGAGTAGAATGCACTCATCACAAAGTAGTTTCTGAGAATGCTTCTGTCTAGTATTTATTTGAAGATATTTCCTTTTCCAGCATAGACCTCAGAGCGCTCCAAATAAACCCTTGCAGATTTTAGAAAAGGAGTGTTTCCAAACTGCTCTATCAAAAGGAATGTTCAAGTCTGTGAGTTGAATGCACTCGTCACACAGTATTTTCTGAGAATGCTTCTGTCTAGGTTTTAGGTGAAGATATTTCATTTCCCAGCATAGGCCTGAAAGCGCTCCAAATATCCACTTGCAGATTCTACAAAAAGAGTGTTTCAAAACTGCTCTTTCAAAAGGAAGGTTCAAGTCTGTGAGTTGAATGCACTCATCGCAAAGAAGTTTCTGAGAATGCTTCTGTGTAGTTGTTATTTGAAGACATTTCCTTTTCCATCATAGGCCTCAAATCGCTCGAAATAAACACTTGCAGATTCTGCAGAATGGGTGTTTCAAAACTGTTCTATCAAAAGGAACGTTCAAGTCTTTGAGTTGAATGCACTCATCACACAGAGGTTTCTGAGAATGCTTCTGCCTAGTTTTTATGTGGAGACATTACATTTCCCAGCATAGGCCTCACAGCGCTCCAAATATACACTAGCAGATTCCACAAAAAGAGTTTTCCAAAACTGCTCTTTCAAAAGAAACGTTCAAGTCTGTGAGTTGAATGCACTGGTTCCAAACAAGTTTCTGGGAATGCTTCTCTCTAGTCTCTATCTGAGGATGTTTCCTTTCCCAGCATTGGCCTCGAACAGCTCCAAATATGCACTTGCAGATTCTACAAAAAGAGAGTTTGAAAACTCTTCTACCAAAAAGAAGGTTCACCTCTGCGAGTAGAATGCACTCATCACAAAGTAGTTTCTGAGAATGCTTCTGTCTAGTTTTTATTTGAAGAAATTTCCTTTTCCAGCATAGGCCTCAGAGCGCTCCAAATAAACACTTGCAGATTTTACAAAAGGAGTGTTTCCAAACTGCTCTATCAAAAGGAATGTTCAAGTCTGTGAGTTGAATGCACTCATCACACAGAAGTTTCTGAGAATGCTTCTGTCTAGTTTTTAGCTGAAGATATTTCATTTCCCAGCATAGGCCTGAAACGCTCCAAATATCCACTTGCAGATTCTACAAAAAGAGTGTTTCAAAACTGCTCTTTCAAAAGGAAGGTTCAAGTCTGTGAGTTGAATGCACTCATCACAAAGAAGTTTCTGAGAATGCTTCTGTGTAGTTGTTATTTGAAGACATTTCTTTTTCCAGCATAGGCCTCAAAGCGCTCGAAATAAACACTTGGAGATACTGCAGAAAGAGTGTTTCAAAACTGTTCTATCAAAAGGAGCGTTCAAGTCTGTGAGTTGAATGCACTCATCACAAAGAAGTTTCTGAGAATGCTTCTGTGTAGTTGTTATTTGAAGTCATTTCCTTTTCCAGCATAGGCCTCAAAGCGCTCGAAATGAACACATGCAGGTTCTGCAGAAAGAGTGTTTCAAAACTGTTCTATCAAAAGGAACGTTCAAGTCTGTGACTTGAATGCACTCATCACACAGAAGTTTCTGAGAATGCTTCTGTCTAGTTTTTAGGTGAAGATATTTCATTTCCCAGCATAGGCCGGAAAGCGCTCCAAATATCCACTTGCAGATTCTACAAAAAGAGTGTTTCAAAACTGCTCTTTCAAAAGGAAGGTTCAAGTGTGTGAGTTGAATGCACTCATCACAAAGAAGTTTCTGAGAATGCTTCTGTGTAGTTGTTATTTGAAGACATTTCCTTTTCCAGCATAGGCCTCAAATCGCTCGAAATAAACACTTGCAGATTCTGCAGAAAGGGTGTTTCAAAACTGTTCTATCAAAAGGAACGTTCAAGTCTTTGAGTTGAATGCACTCATCACACAGAGGTTTCTGAGAATGCTTCTGCCTAGTTTTTATGTGGAGACATTACATTTCCCAGCATAGGCCTCACAGCGCTCCAAATATACACTAGCAGATTCCACAAAAAGAGTTTTCCAAAACTGCTCTTTCAAAAGAAACGTTCAAGTCTGTGAGTTGAATGCACTGGTTCCAAACAAGTTTCTGGGAATGCTTCTCTCTAGTCTCTATCTGAGGATGTTTCCTTTCCCAGCATTGGCCTCCAACAGCTCCAAATATGCACTTGCAGATTCTACAAAAAGAGAGTTTGAAAACTCTTCTACGAAAAAGAAGGTTCAACTCTGCGAGTAGAATGCACTCATCTCAAAGTAGTTTCTGAGAATGCTTCTGTCTAGTTTTTATTTGAAGATATTTCCTTTTCCAGCATAGGCCTCAGAGCGCTCCAAATAAACACTTGCAGATTTTACAAAAGGAGTGTTTCCAAACTGCTCTATCAAAAGGAATGTTCAAGTCTGTGAGTTGAATGCACTCATCACACAGAAGTTTCTGAGAATGCTTCTGTCTAGTTTTTAGCTGAAGATATTTCATTTCCCAGCATAGGCCTGAAAGCGCTCCAAATATCCACTTGCAGATTCTACAAAAAGAGTGTTTCAAAACTGCTCTTTCAAAAGGAAGGTTCAAGTCTGTGAGATGAATGCACTCATCACAAAGAAGTTTCTGAGAATGCTTCTGTGTAGTTGTTATTTGAAGACCTTTCTTTTTCCAGCATAGGCCTCAAAGTGCTCGAAATAAACACTTGCAGATTCTGCAGGAAGAGTGTTTCAAAACTGTTCTATCAAAAGGAGCGTTCAAGTCTGTGAGTTGAATGCACTCATCACAAAGAAGTTTCTGAGAATGCTTCTGTGTAGTTGTAATTTGAAGTCATTTCCTTTTCCAGCATAGGCCTCAAAGCGCTCGAAATGAACACATGCAGGTTCTGCAGAAAGAGTGTTTCAAAACTGTTCTATCAAAAGGAACGTTCAAGTCTGTGAGTTGAATGCACTCATCACACAGAAGTTTCTGAGAATGCTTCTGTCTAGTTTTTAGGTGAAGATATTTCATTTCCCAGCATAGGCCGGAAAGCGCTCCAAATATCCACTTGCAGATTCTACAAAAAGAGTGTTTCAAAACTGCTCTTTCAAAAGGAAGGTTCAAGTCTGTGAGTTGAATGCACTCATCACAAAGAAGTTTCTGAGAATGCTTCTGTGTAGTTGTTATTTGAAGACATTTCCTTTTCCAGCATAGGCCTCAAATCGCTCGAAATAAACACTTGCAGATTCTGCAGAAAGAGTGTTTCAAAACTGTTCTATCAAAAGGAACGTTCAAGTCTGTGAGTTGAATGCACTCATCACACAGAAGTTTCTGAGAATGCTTCTCTCTAGTTTATATGTGAAGACATTACATTTCCCAGCATAGGCCTCACAGCGCTCCAAATATACACTAGCAGATTCCACAAAAAGAGTGTTCCAAAACTGCTCTTTCAAAAGAAACGTTCAAGTCTGTGAGTTGAATGCACTCGTCACAAACAAGTTTCTGGGAATGTTTCTGTCTAGTCTCTATCTGAGGATGTTCCCTTTTCCAGCATTGGCCTCCAACAGCTCCAAATATGCCCTTGCAGATTCTACAAAAAGAGAGTTTGAAAACTCTTCTATCAAAAAGAAGGTTCAACTCTGTGACTAGAATGCACTCATCACAAAGAAGTTTCTGAGAATGCTTCTGTGTAGTTATTATTTGAGGACATTTCCTTTTCCAGCATAGGCCTCAAAACGCTCGAAATAAACACTTGGAGATTCTGCAGAAAGAGTGTTTCAAAACTGTTCTATCAAAAGGAACGTTCAAGTCTGTGAGTTGAACGCACTCATCACACAGAAGTTTCTGAGAATGCTTCTGTCTAGTTTTTATGTGGAGACATTACATTTCCCAGCATAGGCCTCACAGTGCTCCAAATATACACTAGCAGATTCCACAAAAAGAGTGTTCCAAAACTGCTCTTTCAAAAGAAACTTTCAAGTTTGTGAGTTGAATACACTCGTCACAAGCAAGTTTGTGGGAATGCTTCTCTCTAGTCTCTATCTGAGGATATTTCATTTCCAAGCATTTGCCCCCAACAGCTCCAAATATGCACTTGCAGATTCTACAAAAAGAGAGTTTGAAAACTCTTCTACCAAAAAGAAGGTTCAACTCTGCGAGTAGAATGCACTCATCACAAAGTAGTTTCTGAGAATGCTTCCGTCTAGTTTTTATTTGAAGATATTTCCTTTTCCAGCATAGGCCTCAGAGCGCTCCAAATGAACACTTGCAGATTTTACAAAAGGAGTCTTTCCAAAATGCTCTATCAAAAGGAGCGTTCAAGTCTGTGAGTTGAATGCACTCATCACAAAGAAGTTTCTGAGAATGCTTCTGTCTAGTTTTTAGGTGAAGATATTTCATTTCCCAGCATAAACCTCAAAGCGCTCCAAATATCCACTTGCAGATTCTACAAAAAGAGTGTTTCAAAACTACTCTTTCAAAGGGAAGGTTCAAGTCTGTGAGTTGAATGCACTCATCACAAAGAAGTTTCTGAGAATGCTTCTGTCTAGTTTTTAGGTGAAGATATTTCATTTCCCAGCATAGGCCTCAAAGCGCTCCAAATATACACTTGCAGATTCTACAAAAAGAGTGTTTCAAAACTGCTCTTTCAAAAGGAACGTTCAAGTCTGTGAGTTGAATGCACTCATCACACAGAAGTTTCTGAGAATGCTTCTGTCTAGTTTTTATGTGAAGACATTACATTTTCCAGCATAGGCCTCACAGCGCTCCAAATATACACTAGCAGATTCCACAAAAAGAGTGTTCCAAAACCGCTCTTTCAAAAGAAACGTTCAAGTCTGTGAGTTGAATGCACTCGTCACAAAAAAGTTTCTGGGAATGCTTTTGTCTAGTCTCTATCTGAGGATGTTCCATTTTCCAGCATTGGCCTACAACAGCTCCAAATATGCACTTGCAGATTCTACAAAAAGAGAGTTTGAAAACTCTTCTATCAAAAAGAAGGTTCAACTCTGCGAGTAGAATGCACTCATCACAAAGTAGTTTCTGAGAATGCTTTCGTCTAGTTTTTATTTGAAGATATTTCCTTTTCCAGCATAGGCCTCAGAGCGCTCCAAATAAACACTTGCAGATTTTACAAAAGGAGTGTTTCCAAACTGCTCTATCAAAAGGAATGTTCAAGTCTGTGAGTTGAATGCACTCATCACACAGAAGTTTCTGAGAATGCTTCTGTCTAGTTTTTAGGTGAAGATATTTCATTTCCCAGCATAGGCCTGAAAGCGCTCCAAATATCCTCTTGCAGATTCTACAAAAAGAGAGTTTCAAAACTGCTCTTTCAAAAGGAAGGTTCAAGTCTGTGAGTTGAATGCACTCATCACAAAGAAGTTTCTGAGAATGCTTCTGTGTAGTTGTTATTTGAAGACATTTCCTTTTCCAGCATAGGCCTCAAAGCGCTCGGAATAAACACTTGCAGATTCTGCAGAAAGAGTGTTTCAAAACTGCTCTATCAAAAGGAGCGTTCAAGTCTGTGAGTTGAATGCACTCATCACACAGAAGTTTCTGAGAATGATTCTGTCTAGTTTTTAGGTGAATATATTTCATTTCCCAGCATAGACCTCAAAGCGCTCCAAATATCCACTTGCAGATTCTACAAAAAGAGTGTTTCAAAACTGCTCTGTCAAGAGGAAGGTTCAAGTCTGTGAGTTGAATGCACTCATCACACAGAAGTTTCTGAGAATGCTTCTGTCTAGTTTTTAGGTGAAGATATTTCATTTCCCAGCATAGGCCTGAAAGCGCTCCAAATATCTACTTGCAGATTCTTCAAAAAGAGTGTTTCACAACTGCTCTTTCAAAGGGAAGGTTCAAGTCTGTGAGTTGAATGCACTCATCACAAAGAAGTTTCTGAGAATGCTTCTGTGTAGTTGTTATTTGAAGACATTTCCTTATCCAACATAGGTCTCAAAGCGCTCGAAATAAACACTTGCAGATTCTGCAGAAAGAGTGTTTCAAAACTGTTCTATCAAAAGGAGCGTTCAAGTCCGTGAGTTGAATGCACTCATCACAAAGAAGTTTCTGAGAATGCTTCTGTGTAGTTGTTATTTGAAGACATTTCCTTTTCCAGCTTAGGCCTCAAAGCGCTCGAAATAAACACTTGCAGATTCTGCAGAAGGAGTGTTTCAAAACTGTTCTATCAAAAGGAGCGTTCAAGTCTGTGAGTTGAATGCATTCATCACACAGAAGTTTCTGAGAATGCTTCTGTCTAGTTTTTAGGTGAAGATATTTCATTTCCCAGCATAGGCCTGAAAGCGCTCCAAATATCTACTTGCAGATTCTACAAAAAGAGTGTTTCAAAACTGCTCTTTCAAAGGGAAGGTTCAAGTCTGTGAGTTGAATGCACTCATCACAAAGAAGTTTTTGAGAATGCTTCTGTGTAGTTGTTATTTGAAGACATTTCCTTTTCCAGCATAGGCCTCAAAGCGCTCGAAATAAACACTTGCAGATTCGGCAGAAAGAGTGTTTCAAAAGTGTTCTATCAAAAGGAACGTTCAAGTCTGTGAGTTGAATGCAGTCATCACACGGAAGTTTCTGAGAATGCTTCTGTCTAGTTTTTAAGTGGAGACATTACATTTCCCAGCGTAGGCCTCACAGCGCTCCAAATATACACTAGCAGATTCCACAAAAAGAGTGTTCCAAAACTGCTCTTTCAAAACAAACATTCAAGTTTGCGAGTTGAATACACTCGTCACAAGCAAGTTTCTGGGAATGCTTCTCTCTAGTCTATATCTGAGGATTTTTCCTTTCCAAGCATTGGCCCCCAACAGCTCCAAATATGCACTTGCAGATTCTACAAAAAGAGAGTTTGAAAACTCTTCTACCAAAAAGAAGGTTCAACTCTGCGAGTAGAATGCACTCATCACAAAGTAGTTTCTGAGAATGCTTCTGTCTAGTTTTTATTTGAAGATATTTCCTTTTCCAGCATAGGCCTCAGAGCGCTCCAAATAAACACTTGCAGATTTTACAAAAGGAGTCTTTCCAAACTGCTCTATCAAAAGGAATGTTCAAGTCTGTGAGTTGAATGCACTCATCACACAGAAGCTTCTGAGAATGCTTCTGTCTAGTTTTTAGGTGAAGATATTTCATTTCCCAGCATAGGCCTGAAAGCGCTCCAAATATCCTCTTGCAGATTCTACAAAAAGAGTGTTTCAAAACTTCTCTTTCAAGAGGAAGGTTCAAGTCTGTGAGTTGAATGCACTCATCACACAGAAGTTTCTGAGAATGCTTCTGTCTAGTTTTTAGGTGAATATATTTCATTTCCCAGCATAGACCTCAAAGCGCTCCAAATATCCACTTGCAGATTCTTCAAAAAGAGTGTTTCAAAACTGCTCTTTCAAGAGGAAGGTTCAAGTCTGTGAGTTGAATGCACTCATCACACAGAAGTTTCTGAGAATGCTTCTGTCTAGTTTTTAGGTGAAGATATTTCATTTCCCAGCATAGGCCTCAAAGCGCTCCAAATATCCACTTGCAGATTCTACAAAAAGAGTGTTTCAAAACTGCTTTTTCAAGAGGAAGGTTCAACTCTGTGAGTTGAATGCACTCATCACAAAGAAGTTTCTGAGAATGCTTCTGTGTAGTTGTTATTTGAAGACATTTCCTTTTCCAGCATAGGCCTCAAAGCGCTCGAAATAAACACTTGCAGATTCTGCACAAGGAGTGTTTCAAAACTGTTCTATCAAAAGGGACGTTCAAGTCTGTGTGTTGAATGCATTCATCAAATAGAAGTTTCTGAGAATGCTTCTGTCTAATTTTTAGGTGAAGATATTTCATTTCCCAGCATAGTCCTGAAAGTGCTCCAAATATCTACTTGCAGATTCTAAAAAAAGAGTGTTTCAAAACGGCTCTTTCAAAGGGAAGGTTCAAGTCTGTGAGTTGAATGCACTCATCACAAAGAAGTTTCTGAGAATGCTTCTGTGTAGTTGTTATTTGAAGACATTTCCTTTTCCAGCCTAGGCCTCAAAGCGCTCGAAATAAACACTTGCAGATTCTGCAGAAGGAGGGTTTCAAAACTGTTCTATCAAAAGGAACGTTCAAGTCTGTGAGTTGAATGCATTCATCACACAGTAGTTTCTGAGAATGCTTCTGTCTAGTTTTTAGGTGAAGATATTTCATTTCCCAGCATAGGCCTCAAAGCGCTCCAAATATCTACTTGCAGATTCTACAAAAAGAGTGTTTCAAAACTGCTCTATGAAAGGGAAGGTTCAAGGGTTTGAGTTGAATGCACTCATCACACAGAAGTTTCTGAGAATGCTTCTGTGTAGTTGTTATTTGAAGACATTTCCTTTTCCAGCATAGGCCTCAAAGCGCTCGAAATAAACACTTGCAGATCCTGCAGAAAGAGTGTTTCAAAACTGTTCTATCAAAAGGAATGTTCAAGTCTGTGAGTTGAATGCACTCATCACACAGAAGTTTCTGAGAATGCTTCTGTCTAGTTTTTAGGTGAAGATATTTCATTTCCCAGCATAGGCCTCAAAGCGCTCCAAATATCCACTTGCAGATTCTACAAAAAGTGTGTTTCAAAACTGCTCTTTCAAAAGGAAGGTTCAAGTCTGTGAGTTGAATGCACTCATCACAAAGAAGTTTCTGAGAATGCTTCTGTGTAGTTGTTATTTGAAGACATTTCCTTTTCCAGCATAGGCCTCAAATCGCTCGAAATGAACACTTGCAGATTCTGCAGAAAGAGTGTTTCAAAACTGTTCTATCAAAAAGAACGTTCTAGTCTGTGAGTTGAATGCACTCATCACACAGAAGTTTCTGAGAATGCTTCTGTCTAGTTTTTATGTGGAGACATTTCATTTCCCAGCATAGGCCTCACAGCGCTCCAAATATACACGAGCAGATACCACAAAAAGAGTGTTCCAAAACTGCTATTTCAAAAGAAATGTTCAAGTCTGTGAGTTGAATGCACTCGTCACAAACAAGTTTCTGGGAATGCTTCTCTCTAGTCTCTATCTGAGGATGTTTCCTTTCCCAGCATTGGCCTCCAACAGCTCCAAATATGCACTTGCAGATTCTACAAAAAGAGAGTTTGAAAACTCTTCTACCAAAAAGAAGGTTCAACTCTGCGAGTAGAATGCACTCATCACAAAGTAGTTTCTGAGAATGCTTCTGTCTAGTTTTTATTTGAAGATATTTCCTTTTCCAGCATAGGCCTCAGAGCGCTCCAAATAAACACTTGCAGATTTTACAAAAGGAGTGTTTCCAAACTGCTCTGTCAAAAGGAATGTTTAAGTCTGTGAGTTGAATGCACTCATCACACAGAAGTTTCTGAGAATGCTTCTGTCTAGTTTTTAGGTGAAGATATTTCATTTCCCAGCATAGGCCTGAAAGCGCTCCAAATATCCACTTGCAGATTCTACAAAAAGAGTGTTTCAAAACTGCTCTTTCAAAAGGAAGGTTCAAGTCTGTGAGTTGAATGCACTCATCACAAAGAAGTTTCTGAGAATGCTTCTGTGTAGTTGTTATTTGAAGACATTTCCTTTTCCAGCATAGGCCTCAAAGCGCTCGAAATAAACACTTGCAGCTTCTGCAGAAGGAGTGTTTCAAAACTGTTCTATCAAAAGGAGCGTTCACGTCTGTGAGTTGAATGCACTCATCACACAGAAGTTTCTGAGAATGCTTCTGTCTAGTTTTTAAGTGGAGACATTACATTTTCCAGCATAGGCCTCTCAGCGCTCCAATTATAAACTAGCAGATTCCACAAAAAGAGTGTTACAAAGCTGCTCTTTCAAAAGAATCGTTCAAGTCTGTGAGTTTAATGCACTCGTCACAAACAAGTTTCTCGGAATGCTTCTGTCTAGTCTCTATCTGAGGATGTTCCCTTTTCCAGCATTGGCCTACAACAGCTGCAAATATGCACTTGCAGATTCTACAAAAAGAGAGTTTGAAAACTCTTCTATCAAAAAGAAGGTTCAACTCTGCGAGTAGAATGCACTCATCACAAAGAAGTTTCTGAGAATGCTTCTGTCTAGTTTTTATTTGAAGATACTTCCTTTTCCAGCATAGGCCTCAGAGCGCTCCAAATAAACACTTGCAGATTTTACAAAAGGAGTGTTTCCAAACTGCTCTATCAAAAGGAATGTTCAAGTCCGTGAGTTGAATGCACTCATCACAGAGAAGTTTCTGAGAATGCTTCTGTCTAGTTTTTACGTGAAGATATTTCATTTCCCAGCATAGGCCTCAAAGCGCTCTAAATATCCTCTTGCAGATTCTACAAAAAGAGTGTTTCAAAACTGCTCTTTCAAAAGGAAGGTTCAAGTCTGTGAGTTGAATGCACTCATCACAAAGAAGTTTCTGAGAATGCTTCTGTGTAGTTGTTATTTGAAGACATTTCCTTTTCAAGCATAGGCCTCAAAGCGCTGGAAATAAACACTTGCAGCTTCTGCAGAAGGAGTGTTTCAAAACTGTTCTATCAAAAGGAGCGTTCAAGTCTGTGAGTTGAATGCACTCATCACACAGAAGTTTCTGAGAATGCTTCTGTCTAGTTTTTAAGTGGAGACATTACATTTCCCAGCATAGGCCTCTCAGCGCTCCAAATATACACTAGCAGATTCCACAAAAAAGTGTTACAAAACTGCTCTTTCAAAAGAATCGTTCAAGTCTGTGAGTTTAATGCACTCGTCACAAACAAGTTTCTCGGAATGCTTCTGTCTAGTCTCTATCTGAGGATGTTCCCTTTTCCAGCATTGGCCTACAACAGCTGCAAATATGCACTTGCAGATTCTACAAAAAGAGAGTTTGAAAACTCTTCTATCAAAAAGAAGGTTCAACTCTGCGAGTAGAATGCACTCATCACAAAGAAGTTTCTGAGAATGCATCTGTCTAGTTTTTATTTGAAGATATTTCCTTTTCCAGCATAGGCCTCAGAGCGCTCCAAATAAACACTTGCAGATTTTACAAAAGGACTGATTCCAAACTGCTCTATCAAAAGGAATGTTCAAGTCTGTGAGTTGAATGCACTCATCACACAGAAGTTTCTGAGAATGCTTCTGTCTAGTTTTTAGGTGAAGATATTTCATTTCCCAGCATAGGCCTCAAAGCGCTCTAAATATCCTCTTGCAGATTCTACAAAAAGAGTGTTCCAAACTGCTCTTTCAAAAGGAAGGTTCAAGTCTGTGAGTTGAATGCACTCATCACAAAGAAGTTTCTGAGAATGCTTCTGTGTAGTTGTTATTTGAAGACTTTTCTTTTTCCAGACTAGGCCTCAAAGCGCTCGAAATAAACACTTGCAGATTCTGCAGAAGGAGGGTTTCAAAACTGTTCTATCAAAAGGAACGTTCAAGTCTGTGAGTTGAATGCATTCATCACACAGTAGTTTCTGAGAATGCTTCTGTCTAGTTTTTAGGTGAAGATATTTCATTTCCCAGCATAGGCCTCAAAGCGCTCCAAATATCTACTTGCAGATTCTACAAAAAGAGTGTTTCAAAACTGCTCTATGAAAGGGAAGGTTCAAGCCTTTGAGTTGAATGCACTCATCACACAGAAGTTTCTGAGAATGCTTCTGTGTAGTCGTTATTTGAAGACATTTCCTTTTCCAGCATAGGCCTCAAAGCGCTCGAAATAAACACTTGCAGATTCTGCAGAAAGAGTGTTTCAAAACTGTTCTATCAAAAGGAATGTTCAACTCTGCGAGTAGAATGCACTTATCACAAAGAAGTTTCTGAGAATGCTTCTGTCTAGTTTTTAGGTGTAGATATTTCATTTCCCAGCATAGGCCTCAAAGCGCTCCAAATATCCACTTGCAGATTCTACAAAAAGTGTGTTTCAAAACTGCTCTTTCAAAAGGAAGGTTCAAGTCTGTGAGTTGAATGCACTCATCACAAAGAAGTTTCTGAGAATGCTTCTGTGTAGTTGTTATTTGAAGACATTTCCTTTTCCAGCATAGGCCTCAAATCGCTCGAAATGAACACTTGCAGATTCTGCAGAAAGAGTGTTTCAAAACTGTTCTATCAAAAAGAACGTTCTAGTCTGTGAGTTGAATGCACTCATCACACAGAAGTTTCTGAGAATGCTTCTGTCTAGTTTTTATGTGGAGACATTTCATTTCCCAGCATAGGCCTCACAGCGCTCCAAATATACACGAGCAGATACCACAAAAAGAGTGTTCCAAAACTGCTATTTCAAAAGAAATGTTCAAGTCTGTGAGTTGAATGCACTCGTCACAAACAAGTTTCTGGGAATGCTTCTCTCTAGTCTCTATCTGAGGATGTTTCCTTTCCCAGCATTGGCCTCCAACAGCTCCAAATATGCACTTGCAGATTCTACAAAAAGAGAGTTTGAAAACTCTTCTACCAAAAAGAAGGTTCAACTCTGCGAGTAGAATGCACTCATCACAAAGTAGTTTCTGAGAATGCTTCTGTCTAGTTTTTATTTGAAGATATTTCCTTTTCCAGCATAGGCCTCAGAGCGCTCCAAATAAACACTTGCAGATTTTACAAAAGGAGTGTTTCCAAACTGCTCTGTCAAAAGGAATGTTTAAGTCTGTGAGTTGAATGCACTCATCACACAGAAGTTTCTGAGAATGCTTCTGTCTAGTTTTTAGGTGAAGATATTTCATTTCCCAGCATAGGCCTGAAAGCGCTCCAAATATCCACTTGCAGATTCTACAAAAAGAGTGTTTCAAAACTGCTCTTTCAAAAGGAAGGTTCAAGTCTGTGAGTTGAATGCACTCATCACAAAGAAGTTTCTGAGAATGCTTCTGTGTAGTTGTTATTTGAAGACATTTCCTTTTCCAGCATAGGCCTCAAAGCGCTCGAAATAAACACTTGCAGCTTCTGCAGAAGGAGTGTTTCAAAACTGTTCTATCAAAAGGAGCGTTCACGTCTGTGAGTTGAATGCACTCATCACACAGAAGTTTCTGAGAATGCTTCTGTCTAGTTTTTAAGTGGAGACATTACATTTTCCAGCATAGGCCTCTCAGCGCTCCAAATATAAACTAGCAGATTCCACAAAAAGAGTGTTACAAAGCTGCTCTTTCAAAAGAATCGTTCAAGTCTGTGAGTTTAATGCACTCGTCACAAACAAGTTTCTCGGAATGCTTCTGTCTAGTCTCTATCTGAGGATGTTCCCTTTTCCAGCATTGGCCTACAACAGCTGCAAATATGCACTTGCAGATTCTACAAAAAGAGAGTTTGAAAACTCTTCTATCAAAAAGAAGGTTCAACTCTGCGAGTAGAATGCACTCATCACAAAGAAGTTTCTGAGAATGCTTCTGTCTAGTTTTTATTTGAAGATACTTCCTTTTCCAGCATAGGCCTCAGAGCGCTCCAAATAAACACTTGCAGATTTTACAAAAGGAGTGTTTCCAAACTGCTCTATCAAAAGGAATGTTCAAGTCCGTGAGTTGAATGCACTCATCACAGAGAAGTTTCTGAGAATGCTTCTGTCTAGTTTTTACGTGAAGATATTTCATTTCCCAGCATAGGCCTCAAAGCGCTCTAAATATCCTCTTGCAGATTCTACAAAAAGAGTGTTTCAAAACTGCTCTTTCAAAAGGAAGGTTCAAGTCTGTGAGTTGAATGCACTCATCACAAAGAAGTTTCTGAGAATGCTTCTGTGTAGTTGTTATTTGAAGACATTTCCTTTTCCAGCATAGGCCTCAAAGCGCTGGAAATAAACACTTGCAGCTTCTGCAGAAGGAGTGTTTCAAAACTGTTCTATCAAAAGGAGCGTTCAAGTCTGTGAGTTGAATGCACTCATCACACAGAAGTTTCTGAGAATGCTTCTGTCTAGTTTTTAAGTGGAGACATTACATTTCCCAGCATAGGCCTCTCAGCGCTCCAAATATACACTAGCAGATTCCACAAAAAAGTGTTACAAAACTGCTCTTTCAAAAGAATCGTTCAAGTCTGTGAGTTTAATGCACTCGTCACAAACAAGTTTCTCGGAATGCTTCTGTCTAGTCTCTATCTGAGGATGTTCCCTTTTCCAGCATTGGCCTACAACAGCTGCAAATATGCACTTGCAGATTCTACAAAAAGAGAGTTTGAAAACTCTTCTATCAAAAAGAAGGTTCAACTCTGCGAGTAGAATGCACTCATCACAAAGAAGTTTCTGAGAATGCATCTGTCTAGTTTTTATTTGAAGATATTTCCTTTTCCAGCATAGGCCTCAGAGCGCTCCAAATAAACACTTGCAGATTTTACAAAAGGACTGATTCCAAACTGCTCTATCAAAAGGAATGTTCAAGTCTGTGAGTTGAATGCACTCATCACACAGAAGTTTCTGAGAATGCTTCTGTCTAGTTTTTAGGTGAAGATATTTCATTTCCCAGCATAGGCCTCAAAGCGCTCTAAATATCCTCTTGCAGATTCTACAAAAAGAGTGTTCCAAACTGCTCTTTCAAAAGGAAGGTTCAAGTCTGTGAGTTGAATGCACTCATCACAAAGAAGTTTCTGAGAATGCTTCTGTGTAGTTGTTATTTGAAGACTTTTCTTTTTCCAGACTAGGCCTCAAAGCGCTCGAAATAAACACTTGCAGATTCTGCAGAAGGAGGGTTTCAAAACTGTTCTATCAAAAGGAACGTTCAAGTCTGTGAGTTGAATGCATTCATCACACAGTAGTTTCTGAGAATGCTTCTGTCTAGTTTTTAGGTGAAGATATTTCATTTCCCAGCATAGGCCTCAAAGCGCTCCAAATATCTACTTGCAGATTCTACAAAAAGAGTGTTTCAAAACTGCTCTATGAAAGGGAAGGTTCAAGCCTTTGAGTTGAATGCACTCATCACACAGAAGTTTCTGAGAATGCTTCTGTGTAGTCGTTATTTGAAGACATTTCCTTTTCCAGCATAGGCCTCAAAGCGCTCGAAATAAACACTTGCAGATTCTGCAGAAAGAGTGTTTCAAAACTGTTCTATCAAAAGGAATGTTCAACTCTGCGAGTAGAATGCACTTATCACAAAGAAGTTTCTGAGAATGCTTCTGTCTAGTTTTTAGGTGTAGATATTTCATTTCCCAGCATAGGCCTCAAAGCGCTCCAAATATCCACTTGCAGATTCTACAAAAATTGTGTTTCAAAACTGCTCTTTCAAAAGGAAGGTTCAAGTCTGTGAGTTGAATGCACTCATCACAAAGAAGTTTCTGAGAATGCTTCTGTGTAGTTGTTATTTGAAGACATTTCCTTTTCCAGCATAGGCCTCAAATCGCTCGAAATGAACACTTTCAGATTCTGCAGAAAGAGTGCTTGAAAAGTGTTCTATCAAAAAGAACGTTCAAGTCTGTGAGTTGAATGCACTCATCACACAGAAGTTTCTGAGAATGCTTCTGTCTAGTTTTTAAGTGGAGACATTACATTTCCCAGCATAGGCCTCCCAGCGCTCCAAATATACACTAGCAGATTCCACAAAAAGAGTGTTACAAAACTGCTCTTTCAAAAGAATCGTTCAAGTCTGTGAGTTTAATGCACTCGTCACAAACAAGTTTCTCGGAATGCTTCTGTCTAGTCTCTATCTGAGGATGTTCCCTTTTCCAGCATTGGCCTACAACAGCTGCAAATATGCACTTGCAGATTCTACAAAAAGAGAGTTTGAAAACTCTTCTATCAAAAAGAAGGTTCAACTCTGCGAGTAGAATGCACTCATCACAAAGAAGTTTCTGAGAATGCTTCTGTCTAGTTTTTATTTGAAGATATTTCCTTTTCCAGCATAGGCCTCAGAGTGCTCCAAATAAACACTTGCAGATTTTACAAAAGGACTGATTCCAAACTGCTCTATCAAAAGGAATGTTCAAGTCTGTGAGTTGAATGCACTCATCACACAGAAGTTTCTGAGAATGCTTCTGTCTAGTTTTTACGTGAAGATATTTCATTTCCCAGCATAGGCCTCAAAACGCTCTAAATATCCTCTTGCAGATTCTACAAAAAGAGTGTTTCAAAACTGCTCTTTCAAGAGGAAGGTTCAAGTCTGTGAGTTGAATGCACTCATCACAAAGAAGTTTCTGAGAATGCTTCTGTGTAGTTGTTATTTGAAGACATTTCCTTTTCCAGCATAGGCCTCAAAGCGCTCGAAATAAACACTTGCAGCTTCTGCAGAAGGAGTGTTTCAAAACTGTTCTATCAAAAGAAACGTTCAAGTCTGTGAGTTGAATGCACTCATCACACAGAAGTTTCTGAGAATGCTTCTGTCTAGTTTTTAAGTGGAGACATTACATTTCCCAGCATAGGCCTCCCAGCGCTCCAAATATACACTAGCAGATTCCACAAAAAGAGTGTTACAAAACTGCTCTTTCAAAAGAATCGTTAAAGTCTGTGAGTTTAATGCACTCGTCACAAACAAGTTTCTCGGAATGCTTCTGTCTAGTCTCTATCTGAGGATGTTCCCTTTTCCAGCATTGGCCTACAACAGCTGCAAATATGCACTTGCAGATTCTACAAAAAGAGAGTTTGAAAACTCTTCTATCAAAAAGAAGGTTCAACTCTGCGAGTAGAATGCACTCATCACAAAGAAGTTTCTGAGAATGCTTCTGTGTAGTTGTTATTTGAAGACATTTCCTTTTCCAGCATAGGCCTCAAATCGCTCGAAATGAACACTTGCAGATTCTGCAGAAAGAGTGTTTCAAAACTGTTCTATCAAAAAGAACGTTCAAGTCTGTGAGTTGAATGCACTCATCACACAGAAGTTTCTGAGAATGCTTCTGTCTAGTTTTTATGTGGAGACATTACATTTCGCAGCATAGGCCTCACAGCGTCCCAAATATACACTAGCAGATACCACAAAAAGAGTGTTCCAATACTGCTCTTTCAAAAGAAACGTTCAAGTCTGTGAGTTGAATGCACTCGTCACAAACAAGTTTCTGGGAATGCTTCTCTCTAGTCTCTATCTGAGGATGTTTCCTTTCCCAGCATTGGCCTCCAACAGCTCCAAATATGCACTTGCAGATTCTACAAAAAGTGAGTTTGAAAACTCTTCTTCCAAAAAGAAGGTTCAACTCTGCGAGTAGAATGCACTCATCACAAAGAAGTTTCTGAGAATGCTTCTGTGTAATTGTTATTTGAAGACATTTCCTTTTCCAGCATAGGCCTCAAAGCGCTCGAAATAAACACTTGCAGCTTCTGCAGAAGGAGTGTTTCAAAACTGTTCTATCAAAAGGAACGTTCAGGTCTGTGAGTTGAATGCACTCATCACACAGAAGTTTCTGAGAATGCTTCTGTCTAGTTTTTAAGTGGAGACATTATATTTCCCAGCATAGGCCTCTCAGCGCTCCAAATATACAGTAGCAGATTCCACAAAAAGAGTGTTACAAAACTGCTCTTTCAAAAGAATCGTTCAAGTCTGTGAGTTTAATGCACTCGTCACAAACAAGTTTCTCGGAATGCTTCTGTCTAGTCTCTATCTGAGGATGTTCCCTTTTCCAGCATTGGCCTACAACAGCTGCAAATATGCACTTGCAGATTCTACAAAAAGAGAGTTTGAAAACTCTTCTATTAAAAAGAAGGTTCAACTCTGCGAGTAGAATGCACTCATCACAAAGAAGTTTCTGAGAATGCTTCTGTGTAGTTGTTATTTGAAGACATATCCTTTTCCAGCATAGGCCTCAAATCGCTCGAAATGAACACTTGCAGATTCTGCAGAAAGAGTGTTTCAAAACTGTTCTATCAAAAAGAACGTTCAAGTCTGTGAGTTGAATGCACTCATCACACAGAAGTTTCTGAGAATGCTTCTGTCTAGTTTTTAGGTGAAGATATTTCATTTACCAGCATAGGCCTCAGAGCGCTCTAAATATCCTCTTGCAGATTCTACAAAAAGAGTGTTCCAAACTGCTCTTTCAAAAGGAAGGTTCAAGTCTGTGAGTTGAATGCACTCTTCACAAAGAAGTTTCTGAGAATGCTTCTGTGTAGTTGTTATTTGAAGACATTTCCTTTTCCAGCCTAGGCCTCAAAGCGCTCGAAATAAACACTTGCAGATTCTGCAGAAGGAGGGTTTCAAAACTGTTCTATCAAGAGGAACGTTCAAGTCTGTGAGTTGAATGCATTCATCACACAGTAGTTTCTGAGAATGCTTCTGTCTAGTTTTTAGGTGATGATATTTCATTTCCCAGCATAGGCCTCAAAACGCTCCAAATATCTACTTGCAGATTCTACAAAAAGAGTGTTTCAAAACTGCTCTATGAAAGGGAAGGTTCAAGCCTTTGAGTAGAATGCACTCATCACACAGAAGTTTCTGAGAATGCTTCTGTGTAGTTGTTATTTGAAGACATTTCCTTTTCCAGCATAGGCCTCAAAGCGCTCGAAATAAACACTTGCAGATACTGCAGAAAGAGTGTTTCAAAACTGTTCTATCAAAAGGAATGTTCAAGTCTGTTAGTTGAATGCACTCATCACACAGAAGTTTCTGAGAATGCTTCTGTCTAGTTTTTAAGTGGAGACATTACATTTCCCAGCATAGGCCTCTCAGCGCTCCAAATATACACTAGCAGATTCCACAAAAAGAGTGTTACAAAACTGCTCTTTCAAAAGAATCGTTCAAGTCTGTGAGTGGAATGCACTCGTCACAAACAAGTTTCTCGGAATGCTTCTGTCTAGTCTCTATCTGAGGATATTCCCTTTTCCAGCATTGGCCTACAACAGCTGCAAATATGCACTTGCAGATTCTACAAAAAGAGAGTTTGAAAACTCTTCTATCAAAAAGAAGGTTCAACTCTGCGAGTAGAATGCACTCATCACAAAGAAGTTTCTGAGAATGCTTCTGTCTAGTTTTTATTTGAAGATATTTCCTTTTCCAGCATAGGCCTCAGAGCGCTCCAAATAAACACTTGCAGATTTTACAAAAGGAGTGTTTCCAAACTGCACTATCAAAAGGAATGTTCAAGTCTGTGAGTTGAATGCACTCATCACACAGAAGTTTCTGAGAATGCTTCTGTCTAGTTTTTAGGTGAAGATATTTCATTTCCCAGCATAGGCCTGAAAGCGCTCTAAATATCCTCTTGCAGATTCTACAAAAAGAGTGTTCCAAACTGCTCTTTGAAAAGGAAGGTTCAAGTCTGTGAGTTGAATGCACTCATCACAAAGAAGTTTATGACAATGCTTCTGTGTAGTTGTTATTTGAAGACATTTCCTTTTCCAGCATAGGCCTCAAAGCGCTCGAAATTAACACTTGCAGCTTCTGCAGAAGGAGTGTTTCAAAACTGTTCTATCAAAAGGAACGTTCAAGTCTGTGAGTTGAATGCACTCATCACACAGAAGTTTCTGAGAATGCTTCTGTCTAGTTTTGAGGTGGAGACATTACATTTCCCAGCATAGGCCTCTCAGCGCTCCAAATATACACTAGCAGATTCCACAAAAAGAGTGTTACAAAACTGCTCTTTCAAAAGAATCGTTCAAGTCTGTGAGTTTAATGCACTCGTCACAAACAAGTTTCTGGGAATGTTTCTGTCTAGTCTCTATCTGAGGATGTTCCCTTTTCCAGCATTGGCCTACAACAGCTGCAAATATGCACTTGCAGATTCTACAAAAAGAGAGTTTGAAAACTCTTCTATCAAAAAGAAGGTTCAACTCTGCGAGTAGAATGCACTCATCACAAAGAAGTTTCTGAGAATGCTTCTGTCTAGTTTTTATTTGAAGATATTTCCTTTTCCAGCATAGGCCTCAGAGCGCTCCAAATAAACACTTGCAGATTTTACAAAAGGAGTGTTTCCAAACTGCTCTATCAAAAGGAATGTTCAAGTCTGTGAGTTGAATGCACTCATCACACAGAAGTTTCTGAGAATGCTTCTGTCTAGTTTTTAGGTGAAGATATTTCATTTCCCAGCATAGGCCTGAAAGCGCTCTAAATATCCTCTTGCAGATTCTACAAAAAGAGTGTTCCAAACTGCTCTTTCGAAAGGAAGGTTCAAGTCTGTGAGTTGAAAGCACTCATCACAAAGAAGTTTCTGAGAATGCTTCTGTGTAGTTGTTATTTGAAGACATTTCCTTTTCCAGCCTAGGCCTCAAAGCGCTCGAAATAAACACTTGCAGATTCTGCAGAAGGAGGGTTTCAAAACTGTTCTATCAAAAGGAACGTTCAAGTCTGTGAGTTGAATTCATTCATCACACAGAAGTTTCTGAGAATGCTTCTGTCTAGTTTTTAGGTGAAGATATTTCATTTCCCAGCATAGGCCTCAAATCGCTCCAAATATCTACTTGCAGATTCTACAAAAAGAGTGTTTCAAAACTGCTCTATGAAAGGGAAGGTTCAAGCCTTTGAGTTGAATGCACTCATCACACAGAAGTTTCTGAGAATGCTTCTGTGTAGTTGTTATTTGAAGACATTTCCTTTTCCAGCCTAGGCCTCAAAGCGCTCGAAATAAACACTTGCAGATTCTGCAGAAAGAGTGTTTCAAAACTGTTCTATCAAAAGGAACGTTCAAGTCTGTGAGTTGAATGCACTCATCACACAGAAATTTCTGAGAATGCTTCTGTCTAGTTTTTAGGTGAAGATATTTCATTTCCCAGCATAGGCCTCAAAGCGCTCCAAATATCCACTTGCAGATTCTACAAAAAGTGTGTTTCAAAACTGCTCTTTCAAAAGGAAGGTTCAAGTCTGTGAGTTGAATGCACTCATCACAAAGAAGTTTCTGAGAATGCTTCTGTGTAGTTGTTATTTGAAGACATTTCCTTTTCCAGCATAGGCCTCAAATCGCTCGAAATGAACACTTGCAGATTCTGCAGAAAGAGTGTTTCAAAACTGTTCTATCAAAAAGAACGTTCAAGTCTGTGAGTTGAATGCACTCATCACACAGAAGTTTCTGAGAATGCTTCTGTCTAGTTTTTATGTGGAGACATTACATTTCGCAGCAAAGGCCTCACAGCGCCCCAAATATACACTAGCAGATACCACAAAAAGAGTGTTCCAATACTGCTCTTTCAAAAGAAACGTTCAAGTCTGTGAGTTTAATGCACTCGTCACAAACAAGTTTCTGGGAATGCTTCTCTCTAGTCTCTATCTGAGGATGTTTCCTTTCCCAGCATTGGCCTCCAACAGCTCCAAATATGCACTTGCAGATTCTACAAAAAGTGAGTTTGAAAACTCTTCTTCCAAAAAGAAGGTTCAACTCTGCGAGTAGAATGCACTCATCACAAAGAAGTTTCTGAGAATGCTTCTGTGTAGTTGTTATTTGAAGACATTTCCTTTTCCAGCATAGGCCTCAAAGCCCTCGAAATAAACACTTGCAGCTTCTGCAGAAGGAGTGTTTCAAAACTGTTCTATCAAAAGGAACGTTCAGGTCTGTGAGTTGAATGCACTCATCACACAGAAGTTTCTGAGAATGCTTCTGTCTAGTTTTTAAGTGGAGACATTACATTTCCCAGCATAGGCCTCTCAGCGCTCCAAATATACACTAGCAGATTCCACAAAAAGAGTGTTCCAAAACTGCTCTTTCAAAAGAATCGTTCAAGTCTGTGAGGTTAATGCACTCGTCACAAACAAGTTTCTCGGAATGCTTCTCTCTAGTCTCTATCTGAGGATGTTTCCTTTCCCAGCATTGGCCTCCAACAGCTCCAAATATGCACTTGCAGATTCTACAAAAAGAGAGTTTGAAAACTCTTCTACCAAAAAGAAGGTTCAACTCTGCGAGTAGAATGCTCTCATCACAAAGTAGTTTCTGAGAATGCTTCTGTCTAGTTTTTATTTGAAGATATTTCCTTTTCCAGCATAGGCCTCAGAGCGCTCCAAATAAACACTTGCAGATTTTACAAAAGGAGTGTTTCCAAACTGCTCTGTCAAAAGGAATGTTCAAGTCTGTGAGTTGAATGCACTCATCACACAGAAGTTTCTGAGAATGCTTCTGTCTAGTTTTTAGGTGAAGATATTTCATTTCCCAGCATAGGCCTGAAAGCGCTCCAAATATCCACTTGCAGATTCTACAAAAAGAGTGTTTCAAAACTGCTCTTTCAAAAGGAAGGTTCAAGTCTGTGAGTTGAATGCACTCATCACAAAGAAGTTTCTGAGAATGCTTCTGTGTAGTTGTTATTTGAAGACATTTCCTTTTCCAGCATAGGCCTCAAAGCGCTCGAAATTAACACTTGCAGCTTCTGCAGAAGGAGTGTTTCAAAACTGTTCTATCAAAAGGAACGTTCAAGTCTGTGAGTTGAATGCACTCATCACACAGAAGTTTCTGAGAATGCTTCTGTCTAGTTTTTAAGTGGAGACATTACATTTCCCAGCATAGGCCTCTCAGCGCTCCAAATATACACTAGCAGATTCCACAAAAAGAGTGTTACAAAACTGCTCTTTCAAAAGAATCGTTCAAGTCTGTGAGTTTAATGCACTCGTCACAAACAAGTTTCTCGGAATGCTTCTGTCTAGTCTCTATCTGAGGATGTTCCCTTTTCCAGCATTGGCCTACAACAGCTGCAAATATGCACTTGCAGATTCTACAAAAAGAGAGTTTGAAAACTCTTCTACGAAAAAGAAGGTTCAACTCTGCGAGTAGAATGCACTCATCACAAAGTAGTTTCTGAGAATGCTTCTGTCTAGTTTTTATTTGAAGATATTTCCTTTTCCAGCATAGGCCTCAGAGCGCTCCAAATAAACACTTGCAGATTTTACAAAAGGAGTGTTTCCAAACTGCTCTATCAAAAGGAATGTTCAAGTCTGTGAGTTGAATGCACTCATCACACAGAAGTTTCTGAGAATGCTTCTGTCTAGTTTTTAGCTGAAGATATTTCATTTCCCAGCATAGGCCTGAAAGCGCTCCAAATATCCACTTGCAGATTCTACAAAAAGAGTGTTTCAAAACTGCTCTTTCAAAAGGAAGGTTCAAGTCTGTGAGTTGAATGCACTCATCACAAAGAAGTTTCTGAGAATGCTTCTGTGTAGTTGTTATTTGAAGACCTTTCTTTTTCCAGCATAGGCGTCAAAGCGCTCGAAA
The DNA here is from genome assembly GCF_028885625.2 of Pongo pygmaeus. NCBI lineage: Eukaryota > Metazoa > Chordata > Mammalia > Primates > Hominidae > Pongo > Pongo pygmaeus. The sequence continues at coordinate 37,186,742 of NC_072391.2, read as the reverse complement.
TAAACACTTGCAGATTCTGCAGGAAGAGTGTTTCAAAACTGTTCTATCAAAAGGAGCGTTCAAGTCTGTGAGTTGAATGCACTCATCACAAAGAAGTTTCTGAGAATGCTTCTGTGTAGTTGTAATTTGAAGTCATTTCCTTTTCCAGCATAGGCCTCAAAGCGCTCGAAATGAACACATGCAGGTTCTGCAGAAAGAGTGTTTCAAAACTGTTCTATCAAAAGGAACGTTCAAGTCTGTGAGTTGAATGCACTCATCACACAGAAGTTTCTGAGAATGCTTCTGTCTAGTTTTTAGGTGAAGATATTTCATTTCCCAGCATAGGCCGGAAAGCGCTCCAAATATCCACTTGCAGATTCTACAAAAAGAGTGTTTCAAAACTGCTCTTTCAAAAGGAAGGTTCAAGTCTGTGAGTTGAATGCACTCATCACAAAGACGTTTCTGAGAATGCTTCTGTGTAGTTGTTATTTGAAGACATTTCCTTTTCTAGCATAGGCCTCAAATCGCTCGAAATAAACACTTGCAGATTCTGCAGAAAGAGTGTTTCAAAACTGTTCTATCAAAAGGAACCTTCAATTCTGTGAGTTGAATGCACTCATCACACAGAAGTTTCTGAGAATGCTTCTCTCTAGTTTATATGTGAAGACATTACATTTCCCAGCATAGGCCTCACAGCGCTCCAAATATACACTAGCAGATTCCACAAAAAGAGTGTTCCAAAACTGCTCTTTCAAAAGAAACGTTCAAGTCTGTGAGTTGAATGCACTCGTCACAAACAAGTTTCTGGGAATGTTTCTGTCTAGTCTCTATCTGAGGATGTTCCCTTTTCCAGCATTGGCCTCCAACAGCTCCAAATATGCCCTTGCAGATTCTACAAAAAGAGAGTTTGAAAACTCTTCTATCAAAAAGAAGGTTCAACTCTGTGACTAGAATGCACTCATCACAAAGAAGTTTCTGAGAATGCTTCTGTGTAGTTATTATTTGAGGACATTTCCTTTTCCAGCATAGGCCTCAAAACGCTCGAAATAAACACTTGGAGATTCTGCAGAAAGAGTGTTTCAAAACTGTTCTATCAAAAGGAACGTTCAAGTCTGTGAGTTGAACGCACTCATCACACAGAAGTTTCTGAGAATGCTTCTGTCTAGTTTTTATGTGGAGACATTACATTTCCCAGCATAGGCCTCACAGTGCTCCAAATATACACTAGCAGATTCCACAAAAAGAGTGTTCCAAAACTGCTCTTTCAAAAGAAACATTCAAGTTTGTGAGTTGAATACACTCGTCACAAGCAAGTTTGTTGGAATGCTTCTCTCTAGTCTCTATCTGAGGATATTTCATTTCCAAGCATTTGCCCCCAACAGCTCCAAATATGCACTTGCAGATTCTACAAAAAGAGAGTTTGAAAACTCTTCTATCAAAAAGAAGGTTCAACTCTGCGAGTAGAATGCACTCATCACAAAGTAGTTTCTGAGAATGCTTCCGTCTAGTTTTTATTTGAAGATATTTCCTTTTCCAGCATAGGCCTCAGAGCGCTCCAAATGAACACTTGCAGATTTTACAAAAGGAGTCTTTCCAAAATGCTCTATCAAAAGGAGCGTTCAAGTCTGTGAGTTGAATGCACTCATCACACAGAAGTTTCTGAGAATGCTTCTGTCTAGTTTTTAGGTGAAGATATTTCATTTCCCAGCATAGACCTCAAAGCGCTCCAAATATCCACTTGCAGATTCTACAAAAAGAGTGTTTCAAAACTGCTCTTTCAAGAGGAAGGTTCAAGTCTGTGAGTTGAATGCACTCATCACACAGAAGTTTCTGAGAATGCTTCTGTCTAGTTTTTAGGTGAAGATATTTCATTTCCCAGCATAGGCCTCAAAGCGCTCCAAATATCCACTTGCAGATTCCACAAAAAGAGTGTTCCAAAACTGCTCTTTTAAAAGAACCGTTCAAGTCTGTGAGTTGAAAGCACTCGTCACAAACAAGTTTCTGGGAATGTTTCTGTCTAGTCTCTATCTGAGGATGTTCCATTTTCCAGCATTGGCCTACAACAGCTCCAAATATGCACTTGCAGATTCTACAAAAAGAGAGTTTGAAAACTCTTCTCTGAAAAAGAAGGTTCAACTCTGCGGGTAGAATGCACTCATCACAAAGTAGTTTCTGAGAATGCTTCCGTCTAGTTTTTATTTGAAGATATTTCCTTTTCCAGCATAGGCCTCAGATCGCTCCAAATAAACACTTGCAGATTTTACAAAAGGAGTCTTTCCAAACTGCTCTATGAAAAGGAATGTTCAAGTCTGTGAGTTGAATGCACTCGTCACACAGAAGTTTCTGAGAATGCTTCTGTCTAGTTTTTAGGTGAAGATATTTCATTTCCCAGCATAGGCCTGAAAGCGCTCCAAATATCCACTTGCAGATTCTACAAAAAGAGTGTTTCAAAACTGCTCTTTCAAAAGGAAGGTTCAAGTCTGTGAGTTGAATGCACTCATCACAAAGAAGTTTCAGAGAATGCTTCTGTGTAGTTGTTATTTGAAGACATTTCCTTTTCCAGCATAGGCCTCAATGCGCTCGAAATAAACACTTGCAGATTCTGCAGAAGGAGTGTTTCAAAACTGTTCTATCAAAAGGAACGTTAAAGTCTGTGTGTTGAATGCATTCATCAAACAGAAGTTTCTGAGAATGCTTCTGTCTAGTTCTTAGGTGAAGATATGTCATTTCCCAGCATAGGCCTGAAAGCGCTCCAAATATCTACTTGCAGATTCTACAAAAAGAGTGTTTCAAAACTGCTCTTTCAAAGGGAAGGTTCAAGTCTGTGAGTTGAATGCACTCATCAGGAAGAAGTTTCTGAGAATGCTTCTGTGTAGTTGTTATTTGAAGACATTTCCTTTTCCAGCATAGGCCTCAAAGCGCTCGAAATAAACACTTGCAGATTCTGCAGAAAGAGTGTTTCAAAACTGTTCTATCAAAAGGAACGTTCAAGTCTGTGAATTGAATGCACTCATCACAAAGAAGTTTCTGAGAATGCTTCTGTCTAGTTTTTATGTGGAGACATTACTTTTCCCAGCATAGGCCTCACAGCGCTCCAAATATACACCAGCAGATTCCACAAAAAGAGTGTTCCAAAACTGCTCTTTCAAAAGAAACGTTCAAGTCTGTGAGTTGAATGCACTCGTCACAAACAAGTTTCTGGGAATGCTTCTCTCTAGTCTCTATCTGAGGATGTTTCCTTTCCCAGCATTGGCCTCCAACAGCTCCAAATATGCACTTGCAGATTCTACAAAAAGAGAGTTTGAAAACTCTTCTACCAAAAAGAAGGTTCAACTCTTCGAGTAGAATGCACTCATCACAAAGTAGTTTCTGAGAATGCTTCTGTCTAGTTTTTATTTGAAGATATTTCCTTTTCCAGCATAGGCCTCAGAGCGCTCCAAATAAACACTTGCAGATTTTAGAAAAGGAGTGTTTCCAAACTGCTCTATCAAAAGGAATGTTCAAGTCTGTGAGTTGAATGCACTCGTCACACAGTAGTTTCTGAGAATGCTTCTGTCTAGGTTTTAGGTGAAGATATTTCATTTCCCAGCATAGGCCTGAAAGCGCTCCAAATATCCACTTGCAGATTCTACAAAAAGAGTGTTTCAAAACTGCTCTTTCAAAAGGAAGGTTCAAGTCTGTGAGTTGAATGCACTCATCGCAATGAAGTTTCTGAGAATGCTTCTGTGTAGTTGTTATTTGAAGACATTTCCTTTTCCATCATAGGCCTCAAATCGCTCGAAATAAACACTTGCAGATTCTGCAGAAAGAGTGTTTCAAAACTGTTCTATCAAAAGGAACGTTCAAGTCTTTGAGTTGAATGCACTCATCACACAGAGGTTTCTGAGAATGCTTCTGTCTAGTTTTTATGTGGAGACATTACATTTCCCAGCATAGGCCTCACAGCGCTCCAAATATACACTAGCAGATTCCACAAAAAGAGTTTTCCAAAACTGCTCTTTCAAAAGAAACGTTCAAGTCTGTGAGTTGAATGCACTGGTTCCAAACAAGTTTCTGGGAATGCTTCTCTCTAGTCTCTATCTGAGGATGTTTCCTTTCCCAGCATTGGCCTCCAACAGCTCCAAATATGCACTTGCAGATACTACAAAAAGAGAGTTTGAAAACTCTTCTACCAAAAAGAAGGTTCAACTCTGCGAGTAGAATGCACTCATCACAAAGTAGTTTCTGAGAATGCTTCTGTCTAGTTTTTATTTGAAGATATTTCCTTTTCCAGCATAGGCCACAGAGCGCTCCAAATAAACACTTGCAGATTTTACAAAAGGAGTGTTTCCAAACTGCTCTATCAAAAGGAATGTTCAAGTCTGTGAGTTGAATGCACTCATCACACAGAAGTTTCTGAGAATGCTTCTGTCTAGTTTTTAGGTGAAGATATTCCATTTCCCAGCATAGGCCTGAAAGCGCTCCAAGTATCTACTTGCAGATTCTACAAAAAGAGTGTTTCAAAACTACTCTTTCAAAGGGAAGGTTCAAGTCTGTGAGTTGAATGCACTCATCACACAGAAGTTTCTGAGAATGCTTCTGTCTAGTTTTTAAGTGGAGACATTACATTTCCCAGCATAGGCCTCTCAGCGCTCCAAATATACACTAGCAGATTCCACAAAAAGAGTGTTCCAAAACTGCTCTTTCAAAAGAAACGTTCAAGTCTGTGAGTTGAATGCACTCATCACAAACAAGTTTCTGGGAATGTTTCTGTCTAGTCTCTATCTGAGGATGTTCCCTTTTCCAGCATTGGCCTCCAACAGCTCCAAATATGCACTTGCAGATTCTACAAAAAGAGAGTTTGAAAACTCTTCTATCAAAAAGAAGGTTCAACTCTGCGACTAGAATTCACTCATCACAAAGAAGTTTCTGAGAATGCTTCTGTGTAGTTATTATTTGAGGACATTTCCTTTTCCAGCATAGGCCTCAAATCACTCGAAATAAACACATGGAGATTCTGCAGAAAGAGTGTTTCAAAACTGTTCTATCAAAAGGAACGTTCAAGACTGTGAGTTGAACGCACTCATCACACAGAAGTTTCTGAGAATGCTTCTGTCTAGTTTTTATATGGGGACATTACATTCCCAGCATAGGCCTCGCAGCGCTCCAAATATACACTAGCATATACCACAAAAAGAGTGTTCCAAAACTGCTCTTTCAAAAGAAACTTTCAAGTCTGTGAGTTGAATGCACTTATCACAAACAAGTTTCTGGGAATGCTTCTCTCTAGTCTCTATCTGAGGATGTTTCCTTTCCCAGCATTGGCCTCCAACAGCTCCAAATATGCACTTGCAGATTCTACAAAAAGAGAGTTTGAAAACTCTTCTACCAAAAAGAAGGTTCAACTCTGCGAGTAGAATGCACTCATCACAAAGTAGTTTCTGAGAATGCTTCTGTCTAGTTTTTATTTGAAGATATTTCCTTTTCCAGCATATGCCTCAGAGCGCTCCAAATAAACCCTTGCAGATTTTACAAAAGGAGTCTTTCCAAACTGCTCTATCAAATGGAATGTTCAAGTATGTGAGTTGAATGCACTCATCACACAGAAGTTTCTGAGAATGCTTCTCTCTTGTTTTTAGGTGTAGATATTTCATTTCCCAGCATAGGCCTGAAAGCGCTCCAAATATCCACTTGCAGATTCTACAAAAAGAGTGTTTCAAAACTGCTCTTTCAAAAGGATGGTTCAAGTCTGTGAGTTGAATGCACTCATCACAAAGAAGTTTCTGAGAATGCTTCTGTGTAGTTGTTATTTGAAGACATTTCCTTTTCCAGCATAGGCCTCAAAGCGCTCGAAATAAACACTTGGAGATTCTGCAGAAAGAGTGTTTCAAAACTGTTCTATCAAAAGGAGCGTTCAAGTCTGTGAGTTGAATGCACTCATCACAAAGTAGTTTCTGAGAATGCTTCTGTGTAGTTGTTATTTGAAGACATTTCCTTTTCCAGCATAGGCCTCAAAGCGCTCGAAATAAACACTTGCAGATTCTGCAGAAGGAGTGTTTCAAAACCGTTCTAGCAAAAGGAACTTTCAAGTCTGTGAGTTGAATGCATTCATCACACAGAAGTTTCTGAGAATGCTTCTGTCTAGTTTTTAGGTGAAGATATTCCATTTCCCAGCATAGGCCTGAAAGCGCTCCAAGTATCTACTTGCAGATTCTACAAAAAGAGGGTTTCAAAACTACTCTTTCAAAGGGAAGGTTCAAGTCTGTGTGTTGAATGCACTCATCACAAAGAAGTTTCTGAGAATGCTTCTGTGTAGTTGTTATTTGAAGACATTTCCTTTTCCAGCATAGGCCTCAAATCGCTCGAAATGAACACATGCAGGTTCTGCAGAAAGAGTGTTTCAAAACTGTTCTATCAAAAGGAACATTCAAGTCTGTGAGTTGAATGCACTCATCAACACAGAAGTTTCTGAGAATGCTTCTGTCTAGTTTTTAAGTGGAGACATTACATTTCCCAGCATAGGCCTCTCAGCGCTCCAAATATACACTAGCAGATTCCACAAAAAGAGTGTTCCAATACTGCTCTTTCAAAAGAATCGTTCAAGTCTGTGAGTTGAATGCACTCGTCAAAAACAAGTTTCTGGGAATGTTTCTGTCTAGTCTCTATCTGAGGATGTTCCCTTTTCCAGCATTGGCCTCCAACAGCTCCAAATATGCACTTGCAGATTCTACAAAAAGAGAGTTTGAAAACTCTTCTCTGAAAAAGAAGGTTCAACTCTGCGAGTAGAATGCACTCATCACAAAAAAGTTTCTGAGAATGCTTCCGTCTAGTTTTTATTTGAAGATATTTCCTTTTCCAGCATAGGCCTCAGATCGCTCCAAATAAACACTTGCAGATTTTACAAAAGGAGTCTTTCCAAACTGCTCTATGAAAAGGAATGTTCAAGTCTGTGAGTTGAATGCAATCTTCACCCAGAAGTTTCTGAGAATGCTTCTGTCTAGTTTTTAGGTGAAGATATTTCATTTCCCAGCATAGGCCTGAAAGCGCTCCAAATATCCACTTGCAGATTCTACAAAAAGAGTGTTTCAAAACTGCTCTTTCAAAAGGAAGGTTCAAGTCTGTGAGTTGAATGCACTCATCACAAAGAAGTTTCTGAGAATGCTTCTGTGTAGTTTTTATTTGAAGACATTTCCTTTTCCAGCATAGGCCTCAAAGCGCTCGAAATAAACACTTGCAGCTTCTGCAGAAGGAGTGTTTCAAAACTGTTCTATCAAAACGAACGTTGAAGTCTGTGTGTTGAATGCATTCATCAAACAGAAGTTTCTGAGAATGCTTCTGTCTAGTTTTTAGGTGAAGATATTTCATTTCCCAGCATAGGCCTGAAAGCGCTCCATATATCTACTTGCAGATTCTACAAAAAGAGTGTTTCAAAACTGCTCTTTCAAAGGGAAGGTTCAAGTCTGTGAGTTGTATGCACTCATCAGGAAGAAGTTTCTGAGGATGCTTCTGTGTAGTTGTTATTTGAAGACATTTCCTTTTCCAGCATACGACTCAAAGCGCTCGATATAAACACTTGCAGATTCTGCAGAAAGAGTGTTTCAAAACTGTTCTATCAAAAGAAACGTTCAAGTCTGTGAGTTGAATGCACTCGTCACAAACAAGTTTCTGGGAATGCTTCTCTCTAGTCTCTATCTGAGGATGTTTCCTTTCCCAGCATTGGCCTCCAACAGCTCCAAATATGCACTTGCAGATTCTACAAAAAGAGAGTTTGAAAACTCTTCTATCAAAAAGAAGGTTCAACTCTGCGAGTAGAATGCACTCATCACAAAGTAGTTTCTGAGAATGCTTCTGTCTAGTATTTATTTGAAGATATTTCCTTTTCCAGCATAGGCCTCAGAGCGCTCCAAATAAACACTTGCAGATTTTACAAAAGGAGTGTTTCCAAACTGCTCTATCAAGAGGAATGTTCAAGTCTGTGAGTTGAATGCACTCATCACCCAGAAGTTTCTGAGAATGCTTCTGTCTAGTTTTTAGCTGAAGATATTTCTTTTCCCAGCATAGGCCTGAAAGCGCTCCAAATATCCACTTGCAGATTCTACAAAAAGAGTGTTTCAAAACTGCTCTTTCAAAAGGAAGGTTCAAGTCTGTGAGTTGAATGCACTCATCACAAAGAAGTTTCTGAGAATGCTTCTGTGTAGTTGTTATTTGAAGACATTTCCTTTTCCAGCGTAGGCCTCAAATCGCTCGAAATAAACACTTGCAGATTCTGCAGAAAGAGTGTTTCAAAACTGTTCTATCAAAAGGAACGTTCAAGTCTGTGAGTTGAATGCACTCATCACACAGAAGTTTCTGAGAATGCTTCTGTCTAGTTTTTATGTGGAGACATTACATTCCCAGCATAGGCCTCACAGCGCTCCAAATATACACTAGCAGATACCACAAAAAGAGTGTTCCAAAACTGCTCTTTCAAAAGAAACGTTCAAGTCTGTGAGTTGAATGCACTCGTCACAAACAAGTTTCTGGGAATGCTTCTCTCTAGTCTCTATCTGAGGATGTTCCCTTTTCCAGCATTGGCCTCCAACAGCTCCAAATATGCACTTGCAGATTCTACAAAAAGAGAGTTTGAAAACTCTTCTATCAAAAAGAAGGTTCAACTCTGCGAGTAGAATGCACTCATCACAAAAAAGTTTCTGAGAATGCTTCTGTCTAGTTTTTATTTGAAGATACTTCCTTTTCCAGCATAGGCCTCTGAGCGCTCCAAATAAACACTTGCAGATTTTACAAAAGGAGTGTTTCCAAACTGCTCTATCAAAAGGAATGTTCAAGTCTGTGAGTTGAATGCACTCATCACAAAGAAGTTTCTGAGAATGCTTCTGTCTAGTTTTTAGGTGAAGATATTTCATTTCCCAGCATAGGCCTCAAAGCGCTCCAAATATCCACTTGCAGATTCTACAAAAAGAGTGTTTCAAAACTGCTCTTTCAAAAGGAACGTTCAAGTCTGTGAGTTGAATGCACTCATCACACAGAAGTTTCTGAGAATGCTTCTGTCTAGTTTTTATGTGAAGACATTACATTTTCCAGCATAGGCCTCACAGCGCTCCAAATATACACTAGCAGATTCCACAAAAAGAGTGTTCCAAAACCGCTCTTTCAAAAGAAACGTTCAAGTCTGTGAGTTGAATGCACTCGTCACAAAAAAGTTTCTGGGAATGCTTTTGTCTAGTCTCTATCTGAGGATGTTCCATTTTCCAGCATTGGCCTACAACAGCTCCAAATATGCACTTGCAGATTCTACAAAAAGAGAGTTTGAAAACTCTTCTATCAAAAAGAAGGTTCAACTCTGCGAGTAGAATGCACTCATCACAAAGTAGTTTCTGAGAATGCTTTCGTCTAGTTTTTATTTGAAGATATTTCCTTTTCCAGCATAGGCCTCAGAGCGCTCCAAATAAACACTTGCAGATTTTACAAAAGGAGTGTTTCCAAACTGCTCTATCAAAAGGAATGTTCAAGTCTGTGAGTTGAATGCACTCATCACACAGAAGTTTCTGAGAATGCTTCTGTCTAGTTTTTAGGTGAAGATATTTCATTTCCCAGCATAGGCCTGAAAGCGCTCCAAATATCCTCTTGCAGATTCTACAAAAAGAGAGTTTCAAAACTGCTCTTTCAAAAGGAAGGTTCAAGTCCGTGAGTTGAATGCACTCATCACAAAGAAGTTTCTGAGAATGCTTCTGTGTAGTTGTTATTTGAAGACATTTCCTTTTCCAGCATAGGCCTCAAAGCGCTCGAAATAAACACTTGCAGATTCTGCAGAAAGAGTGTTTCAAAACTGCTCTATCAAAAGGAGCGTTCAAGTCTGTGAGTTGAATGCACTCATCACACAGAAGTTTCTGAGAATGCTTCTGTCTAGTTTTTAGGTGAATATATTTCATTTCCCAGCATAGACCTCAAAGCGCTCCAAATATCCACTTGCAGATTCTACAAAAAGAGTGTTTCAAAACTGCTCTGTCAAGAGGAAGGTTCAAGTCTGTGAGTTGAATGCACTCATCACACAGAAGTTTCTGAGAATGCTTCTGTCTAGTTTTTAGGTGAAGATATTTCATTTCCCAGCATAGGCCTGAAAGCGCTCCAAATATCTACTTGCAGATTCTTCAAAAAGAGTGTTTCACAACTGCTCTTTCAAAGGGAAGGTTCAAGTCTGTGAGTTGAATGCACTCATCACAAAGAAGTTTCTGAGAATGCTTCTGTGTAGTTGTTATTTGAAGACATTTCCTTATCCAACATAGGTCTCAAAGCGCTCGAAATAAACACTTGCAGATTCTGCAGAAAGAGTGTTTCAAAACTGTTCTATCAAAAGGAGCGTTCAAGTCTGTGAGTTGAATGCACTCATCACAAAGAAGTTTCTGAGAATGCTTCTGTGTAGTTGTTATTTGAAGACATTTCCTTATCCAACATAGGTCTCAAAGCGCTCGAAATAAACAGTTGCAGATTCTGCAGAAGGAGTGTTTCAAAACTGTTCTATCAAAAGGAGCGTTCAAGTCTGTGAGTTGAATGCATTCATCACACAGAAGTTTCTGAGAATGCTTCTGTCTAGTTTTTAGGTGAAGATATTTCATTTCCCAGCATAGGCCTGAAAGCGCTCCAAATATCTACTTGCAGATTCTACAAAAAGAGTGTTTCAAAACTGCTCTTTCAAAGGGAAGGTTCAAGTCTGTGAGTTGAATGCACTCATCACAAAGAAGTTTTTGAGAATGCTTCTGTGTAGTTGTTATTTGAAGACATTTCCTTTTCCAGCATAGGCCTCAAAGCGCTCGAAATAAACACTTGCAGATTCGGCAGAAAGAGTGGTTCAAAAGTGTTCTATCAAAAGGAACGTTCAAGTCTGTGAGTTGAATGCAGTCATCACACGGAAGTTATTGAGAATGCTTCTGTCTAGTTTTTAAGTGGAGACATTACATTTCCCAGCATAGGCCTCACAGCGCTCCAAATATACGCTAGCCGATTCCACAAAAAGAGTGTTCCAAAACTGCTCTTTCAAAACAAACATTCAAGTTTGCGAGTTGAATACACTCGTCACAAGCAAGTTTCTGGGAATGCTTCTCTCTAGTCTATATCTGAGGATTTTTCCTTTCCAAGCATTGGCCCCCAACAGCTCCAAATATGCACTTGCAGATTCTACAAAAAGAGAGTTTGAAAACTCTTCTACCAAAAAGAAGGTTCAACTCTGCGAGTAGAATGCACTCATCACAAAGTAGTTTCTGAGAATGCTTCTGTCTAGTTTTTATTTGAAGATATTTCCTTTTCCAGCATAGGCCTCAGAGCGCTCCAAATAAACACTTGCAGATTTTACAAAAGGAGTCTTTCCAAACTGCTCTATCAAAAGGAATGTTCAAGTCTGTGAGTTGAATGCACTCATCACACAGAAGCTTCTGAGAATGCTTCTGTCTAGTTTTTAGGTGAAGATATTTCATTTCCCAGCATAGGCCTGAAAGCGCTCCAAATATCCTCTTGCAGATTCTACAAAAAGAGTGTTTCAAAACTTCTCTTTCAAGAGGAAGGTTCAAGTCTGTGAGTTGAATGCACTCATCACACAGAAGTTTCTGAGAATGCTTCTGTCTAGTTTTTAGGTGAATATATTTCATTTCCCAGCATAGACCTCAAAGCGCTCCAAATATCCACTTGCAGATTCTTCAAAAAGAGTGTTTCAAAACTGCTCTTTCAAGAGGAAGGTTCAAGTCTGTGAGTTGAATGCACTCATCACACAGAAGTTTCTGAGAATGCTTCTGTCTAGTTTTTAGGTGAAGATATTTCATTTCCCAGCATAGGCCTCAAAGCGCTCCAAATATCCACTTGCAGATTCTACAAAAAGAGTGTTTCAAAACTGCTCTTTCAAGAGGAAGGTTCAACTCTGTGAGTTGAATGCACTCATCACAAAGAAGTTTCTGAGAATGCTTCTGTGTAGTTGTTATTTGAAGACATTTCCTTTTCCAGCATAGGCCTCAAAGCGCTCGAAATAAACACTTGCAGATTCTGCACAAGGAGTGTTTCAAAACTGTTCTATCAAAAGGGACGTTCAAGTCTGTGTGTTGAATGCATTCATCAAATAGAAGTTTCTGAGAATGCTTCTGTCTAATTTTTAGGTGAAGATATTTCATTTCCCAGCATAGTCCTGAAAGTGCTCCAAATATCTACTTGCAGATTCTAAAAAAAGAGTGTTTCAAAACGGCTCTTTCAAAGGGAAGGTTCAAGTCTGTGAGTTGAATGCACTCATCACAAAGAAGTTTCTGAGAATGCTTCTGTGTAGTTGTTATTTGAAGACATTTCCTTTTCCAGCCTAGGCCTCAAAGCGCTCGAAATAAACACTTGCAGATTCTGCAGAAGGAGGGTTTCAAAACTGTTCTATCAAAAGGAACGTTCAAGTCTGTGAGTTGAATGCATTCATCACACAGTAGTTTCTGAGAATGCTTCTGTCTAGTTTTTAGGTGAAGATATTTCATTTCCCAGCATAGGCCTCAAAGCGCTCCAAATATCTACTTGCAGATTCTACAAAAAGAGTGTTTCAAAACTGCTCTATGAAAGGGAAGGTTCAAGCCTTTGAGTTGAATGCACTCATCACACAGAAGTTTCTGAGAATGCTTCTGTGTAGTTGTTATTTGAAGACATTTCCTTTTCCAGCATAGGCCTCAAAGCGCTCGAAATAAACACTTGCAGCTTCTGCAGAAGGAGTGTTTCAAAACTGTTCTATCAAAAGGAGCGTTCACGTCTGTGAGTTGAATGCACTCATCACACAGAAGTTTCTGAGAATGCTTCTGTCTAGTTTTTAAGTGGAGACATTACATTTTCCAGCATAGGCCTCTCAGCGCTCCAAATATAAACTAGCAGATTCCACAAAAAGAGTGTTACAAAGCTGCTCTTTCAAAAGAATCGTTCAAGTCTGTGAGTTTAATGCACTCGTCACAAACAAGTTTCTCGGAATGCTTCTGTCTAGTCTCTATCTGAGGATGTTCCCTTTTCCAGCATTGGCCTACAACAGCTGCAAATATGCACTTGCAGATTCTACAAAAAGAGAGTTTGAAAACTCCTCTATGAAAAAGAAGGTTCAACTCTGCGAGTAGAATGCACTCATCACAAAGAAGTTTCTGAGAATGCTTCTGTCTAGTTTTTATTTGAAGATACTTCCTTTTCCAGCATAGGCCTCAGAGCGCTCCAAATAAACACTTGCAGATTTTACAAAAGGAGTGTTTCCAAACTGCTCTATCAAAAGGAATGTTCAAGTCTGTGAGTTGAATGCACTCATCACAGAGAAGTTTCTGAGAATGCTTCTGTCTAGTTTTTACGTGAAGATATTTCATTTCCCAGCATAGGCCTCAAAGCGCTCTAAATATCCTCTTGCAGATTCTACAAAAAGAGTGTTTCAAAACTGCTCTTTCAAAAGGAAGGTTCAAGTCTGTGAGTTGAATGCACTCATCACAAAGAAGTTTCTGAGAATGCTTCTGTGTAGTTGTTATTTGAAGACATTTCCTTTTCCAGCATAGGCATCAAAGCGCTGGAAATAAACACTTGCAGCTTCTGCAGAAGGAGTGTTTCAAAACTGTTCTATCAAAAGGAGCGTTCAAGTCTGTGAGTTGAATGCACTCATCACACAGAAGTTTCTGAGAGTGCTTCTGTCTAGTTTTTAAGTGGAGACATTACATTTCCCAGCATAGGCCTCTCAGCGCTCCAAATATACACTAGCAGATTCCACAAAAAAGTGTTACAAAACTGCTCTTTCAAAAGAATCGTTCAAGTCTGTGAGTTTAATGCACTCGTCACAAACAAGTTTCTCGGAATGCTTCTGTCTAGTCTCTATCTGAGGATGTTCCCTTTTCCAGCATTGGCCTACAACAGCTGCAAATATGCACTTGCAGATTCTACAAAAAGAGAGTTTGAAAACTCTTCTATCAAAAAGAAGGTTCAACTCTGCGAGTAGAATGCACTCATCACAAAGAAGTTTCTGAGAATGCATCTGTCTAGTTTTTATTTGAAGATATTTCCTTTTCCAGCATAGGCCTCAGAGCGCTCCAAATAAACACTTGCAGATTTTACAAAAGGACTGATTCCAAACTGCTCTATCAAAAGGAATGTTCAAGTCTGTGAGTTGAATGCACTCATCACACAGAAGTTTCTGAGAATGCTTCTGTCTAGTTTTTAGGTGAAGATATTTCATTTCCCAGCATAGGCCTCAAAGCGCTCTAAATATCCTCTTGCAGATTCTACAAAAAGAGTGTTCCAAACTGCTCTTTCAAAAGGAAGGTTCAAGTCTGTGAGTTGAATGCACTCATCACAAAGAAGTTTCTGAGAATGCTTCTGTGTAGTTGTTATTTGAAGACTTTTCTTTTTCCAGACTAGGCCTCAAAGCGCTCGAAATAAACACTTGCAGATTCTGCAGAAGGAGGGTTTCAAAACTGTTCTATCAAAAGGAACGTTCAAGTCTGTGAGTTGAATGCATTCATCACACAGTAGTTTCTGAGAATGCTTCTGTCTAGTTTTTAGGTGAAGATATTTCATTTCCCAGCATAGGCCTCAAAGCGCTCCAAATATCTACTTGCAGATTCTACAAAAAGAGTGTTTCAAAACTGCTCTATGAAAGGGAAGGTTCAAGCCTTTGAGTTGAATGCACTCATCACACAGAAGTTTCTGAGAATGCTTCTGTGTAGTCGTTATTTGAAGACATTTCCTTTTCCAGCATAGGCCTCAAAGCGCTCGAAATAAACACTTGCAGATTCTGCAGAAAGAGTGTTTCAAAACTGTTCTATCAAAAGGAATGTTCAACTCTGCGAGTAGAATGCACTCATCACAAAGAAGTTTCTGAGAATGCTTCTGTCTAGTTTTTAGGTGAAGATATTTCATTTCCCAGCATAGGCCTCAAAGCGCTCCAAATATCCACTTGCAGATTCTACAAAAATTGTGTTTCAAAACTGCTCTTTCAAAAGGAAGGTTCAAGTCTGTGAGTTGAATGCACTCATCACAAAGAAGTTTCTGAGAATGCTTCTGTGTAGTTGTTATTTGAAGACATTTCCTTTTCCAGCATAGGCCTCAAATCGCTCGAAATGAACACTTGCAGATTCTGCAGAAAGAGTGCTTGAAAACTGTTCTATCAAAAAGAACGTTCAAGTCTGTGAGTTGAATGCACTCATCACACAGAAGTTTCTGAGAATGCTTCTGTCTAGTTTTTATGTGGAGACATTTCATTTCCCAGCATAGGCCTCACAGCGCTCCAAATATACACGAGCAGATACCACAAAAAGAGTGTTCCAAAACTGCTCTTTCAAAGAAACGTTCAAGTCTGTGAGTTGAGTGCACTCGTCACAAACAAGTTTCTGGGAATGCTTCTCTCTAGTCTCTATCTGAGGATGTTTCCTTTCCCAGCATTGGCCTCCAACAGCTGCAAATATGCACTTGCAGATTCTACAAAAAGAGAGTTTGAAAACTCTTCTACCAAAAAGAAGGTTCAACTCTGCGAGTAGAATGAACTCATCACAAAGTAGTTTCTGAGAATGCTTCTGTCTAGTTTTTATTTGAAGATATTTCCTTTTCCAGCATAGGCCTCAGAGCGCTCCAAATAAACACTTGCAGATTTTACAAAAGGAGTGTTTCCAAACTGCTCTATCAAAAGGAATGTTCAAGTCTGTGAGTTGAATGCACTCATCACACAGAAGTTTCTGAGAATGCTTCTGTCTAGTTTTTAGGTGAAGATATTTCATTTCCCAGCATAGGCCTGAAAGCGCTCCAAATATCCACTTGCAGATTCTACAAAAAGAGTGTTTCAAAACTGCTCTTTCAAAAGGAAGGTTCAAGTCTGTGAGATGAATGCACTCATCACAAAGAAGTTTCTGAGAATGCTTCTGTGTAGTTGTTATTTGAAGACATTTCCTTTTCCAGCATAGGCCTCAAAGCGCTCGAAATAAACACTTGCAGCTTCTGCAGAAGGAGTGTTTCAAAACTGTTCTATCAAAAGGAGCGTTCAAGTCTGTGAGTTGAATGCACTCATCACACAGAAGTTTCTGAGAATGCTTCTGTCTAGTTTTTAAGTGGAGACATTACATTTCCCAGCATAGGCCTCTCAGCGCTCCAAATATAAACTAGCAGATTCCACAAAAAGAGTGTTACAAAGCTGCTCTTTCAAAAGAATCGTTCAAGTCTGTGAGTTTAATGCACTCGTCACAAACAAGTTTCTCGGAATGCTTCTGTCTAGTCTCTATCTGAGGATGTTCCCTTTTCCAGCATTGGCCTACAACAGCTGCAAATATGCACTTGCAGATTCTACAAAAAGAGAGTTTGAAAACTCTTCTATCAAAAAGAAGGTTCAACTCTGCGAGTAGAATGCACTCATCACAAAGAAGTTTCTGAGAATGCTTCTGTCTAGTTTTTATTTGAAGATATTTCCTTTTCCAGCATAGGCCTCAGAGCGCTCCAAATAAACACTTGCAGATTTTACAAAAGGAGTGTTTCCAAACTGCTCTATCAAAAGGAATGTTCAAGTCTGTGAGTTGAATGCACTCATCACACAGAAGTTTCTGAGAATGCTTCTGTCTAGTTTTTACGTGAAGATATTTCATTTCCCAGCATAGGCCTCAAAGCGCTCTAAATATCCTCTTGCAGATTCTACAAAAAGAGTGTTTCAAAACTGCTCTTTCAAGAGGAAGGTTCAAGTCCGTGAGTTGAATGCACTCATCACAAAGAAGTTTCTGAGAATGCTTCTGTGTAGTTGTTATTTGAAGACATTTCCTTTTCCAGCATAGGCCTCAAAGCGCTCGAAATAAACACTTGCAGCTTCTGCAGAAGGAGTGTTTCAAAACTGTTCTATCAAAAGAAACGTTCAAGTCTGTGAGTTGAATGCACTCATCACACAGAAGTTTCTGAGAATGCTTCTGTCTAGTTTTTAAGTGGAGACATTACATTTCCCAGCATAGGCCTCTCAGCGCTCCAAATATACACTAGCAGATTCCACAAAAAGAGTGTTACAAAACTGCTCTTTCAAAAGAATCGTTCAAGTCTGTGAGTTTAATGCACTCGT
The DNA here is from genome assembly GCF_028885625.2 of Pongo pygmaeus. NCBI lineage: Eukaryota > Metazoa > Chordata > Mammalia > Primates > Hominidae > Pongo > Pongo pygmaeus. Next base: position 37,169,731 of record NC_072391.2, on the reverse strand, counting down.
CACAAACAAGTTTCTCGGAATGCTTCTGTCTAGTCTCTATCTGAGGATGTTCCCTTTTCCAGCATTGGCCTACAACAGCTGCAAATATGCACTTGCAGATTCTACAAAAAGAGAGTTTGAAAACTCTTCTATCAAAAAGAAGGTTCAACTCTGCGAGTAGAATGCACTCATCACAAAGAAGTTTCTGAGAATGCTTCTGTCTAGTTTTTATTTGAAGATATTTCCTTTTCCAGCATAGGCCTCAGAGTGCTCCAAATAAACACTTGCAGATTTTACAAAAGGACTGATTCCAAACTGCTCTATCAAAAGGAATGTTCAAGTCTGTGAGTTGAATGCACTCATCACACAGAAGTTTCTGAGAATGCTTCTGTCTAGTTTTTACGTGAAGATATTTCATTTCCCAGCATAGGCCTCAAAGCGCTCTAAATATCCTCTTGCAGATTCTACAAAAAGTGTGTTTCAAAACTGCTCTTTCAAGAGGAAGGTTCAAGTCTGTGAGTTGAATGCACTCATCACAAAGAAGTTTCTGAGAATGCTTCTGTGTAGTTGTTATTTGAAGACATTTCCTTTTCCAGCATAGGCCTCAAAGCGCTCGAAATAAACACTTGCAGATTCTGCAGAAGGAGTGTTTCAAAACTGTTCTATCAAAAGAAACGTTCAAGTCTGTGAGTTGAATGCACTCATCACACAGAAGTTTCTGAGAATGCTTCTGTCTAGTTTTTAAGTGGAGACATTACATTTCCCAGCATAGGCCTCCCAGCGCTCCAAATATACACTAGCAGATTCCACAAAAAGAGTGTTACAAAACTGCTCTTTCAAAAGAATCGTTCAAGTCTGTGAGTTTAATGCACTCGTCACAAACAAGTTTCTCGGAATGCTTCTGTCTAGTCTCTATCTGAGGATGTTCCCTTTTCCAGCATTGGCCTACAACAGCTGCAAATATGCACTTGCAGATTCTACAAAAAGAGAGTTTGAAAACTCTTCTATCAAAAAGAAGGTTCAACTCTGCGAGTAGAATGCACTCATCACAAAGAAGTTTCTGAGAATGCTTCTGTGTAGTTGTTATTTGAAGACATTTCCTTTTCCAGCATAGGCCTCAAATCGCTCGAAATGAACACTTGCAGATTCTGCAGAAAGAGTGTTTCAAAACTGTTCTATCAAAAAGAACGTTCAAGTCTGTGAGTTGAATGCACTCATCACACAGAAGTTTCTGAGAATGCTTCTGTCTAGTTTTTATGTGGAGACATTACATTTCGCAGCATAGGCCTCACAGCGCCCCAAATATACACTAGCAGATACCACAAAAAGAGTGTTCCAATACTGCTCTTTCAAAAGGAACGTTCAAGTCTGTGAGTTGAATGCACTCGTCACAAACAAGTTTCTGGGAATGCTTCTCTCTAGTCTCTATCTGAGGATGTTTCCTTTCCCAGCATTGGCCTCCAACAGCTCCAAATATGCACTTGCAGATTCTACAAAAAGTGAGTTTGAAAACTCTTCTTCCAAAAAGAAGGTTCAACTCTGCGAGTAGAATGCACTCATCACAAAGAAGTTTCTGAGAATGCTTCTGTGTAGTTGTTATTTGAAGACATTTCCTTTTCCAGCATAGGCCTCAAAGCGCTCGAAATAAACACTTGCAGCTTCTGCAGAAGGAGTGTTTCAAAACTGTTCTATCAAAAGGAACGTTCAGGTCTGTGAGTTGAATGCACTCATCACACAGAAGTTTCTGAGAATGCTTCTGTCTAGTTTTTAAGTGGAGACATTACATTTCCCAGCATAGGCCTCTCAGCGCTCCAAATATACACTAGCAGATTCCACAAAAAGAGTGTTACAAAACTGCTCTTTCAAAAGAATCGTTCAAGTCTGTGAGTTTAATGCACTCGTCACAAACAAGTTTCTCGGAATGCTTCTGTCTAGTCTCTATCTGAGGATGTTCCCTTTTCCAGCATTGGCCTACAACAGCTGCAAATATGCACTTGCAGATTCTACAAAAAGAGAGTTTGAAAACTCTTCTCTCAAAAAGAAGGTTCAACTCTGCGAGTAGAATGCACTCATCACAAAGAAGTTTCTGAGAATGCTTCTGTGTAGTTGTTATTTGAAGAGATATCCTTTTCCAGCATAGGCCTCAAATCGCTCGAAATGAACACTTGCAGATTCTGCAGAAAGAGTGTTTCAAAACTGTTCTATCAAAAAGAACGTTCGAGTCTGTGAGTTGAATGCACTCATCACACAAAAGTTTCTGAGAATGCTTCTGTCTAGTTTTTAGGTGAAGATATTTCATTTACCAGCATAGGCCTCAGAGCGCTCTAAATATCCTCTTGCAGATTCTACAAAAAGAGTGTTCCAAACTGCTCTTTCAAAAGGAAGGTTCAAGTCTGTGAGTTGAATGCACTCTTCACAAAGAAGTTTCTGAGAATGCTTCTGTGTAGTTGTTATTTGAAGACATTTCCTTTTCCAGCCTAGGCCTCAAAGCGCTCGAAATAAACACTTGCAGATTCTGCAGAAGGAGGGTTTCAAAACTGTTCTATCAAGAGGAACGTTCAAGTCTGTGAGTTGAATGCATTCATCACACAGTAGTTTCTGAGAATGCTTCTGTCTAGTTTTTAGGTGATGATATTTCATTTCCCAGCATAGGCCTCAAAGCGCTCCAAATATCTACTTGCAGATTCTACAAATAGAGTGTTTCAAAACTGCTCTATGTAAGGGAAGGTTCAAGCCTTTGAGTAGAATGCACTCATCACAAAGAAGTTTCTGAGAATGCTTCTGTCTAGTTTTTATTTGAAGATATTTCCTTTTCCAGCATAGGCCTCAGAGCGCTCCAAATAAACACTTGCAGATTTTACAAAAGGAGTGTTTCCAAACTGCTCTATCAAAAGGAATGTTCAAGTCTGTGAGTTGAATGCACTCATCACACAGAAGTTTCTGAGAATGCTTCTGTCTAGTTTTTAGGTGAAGATATTTCATTTCCCAGCATAGGCCTCAAAGCGCTCCAAATATCCACTTGCAGATTCTACAAAAAGTGTGTTTCAAAACTGCTCTTTCAAAAGGAAGGTTCAAGTCTGTGAGTTGAATGCACTCATCACAAAGAAGTTTCTGAGAATGCTTCTGTGTAGTTGTTATTTGAAGACATTTCCTTTTCCAGCATAGGCCTCAAATCGCTCGAAATGAACACTTGCAGATTCTGCAGAAAGAGTGTTTCAAAACTGTTCTATCAAAAAGAAACGTTCAAGACTGTGAGTTGAATGCACTCATCACACAGAAGTTTCTGAGAATGCTTCTGTCTAGTTTTTAAGTGGAGACATTACATTTCCCAGCATAGGCCTCTCAGCGCTCCAAATATACACTAGCAGATTCCACAAAAAGAGTGTTACAAAACTGCTCTTTCAAAAGAATCGTTCAAGTCTGTGAGTTTAATGCACTCGTCACAAACAAGTTTCTCGGAATGCTTCTGTCTAGTCTCTATCTGAGGATGTTCCCTTTTCCAGCATTGGCCTACAACAGCTGCAAATATGCACTTGCAGATTCTACAAAAAGAGAGTTTGAAAACTCTTCTATCAAAAAGAAGGTTCAACTCTGCGAGTAGAATGCACTCATCACAAAGAAGTTTCTGAGAATGCTTCTGTCTAGTTTTTATTTGAAGATATTTCCTTTTCCAGCATAGGCCTCAGAGCGCTCCAAATAAACACTTGCAGATTTTACAAAAGGAGTGTTTCCAAACTGCTCTATCAAAAGGAATGTTCAAGTCTGTGAGTTGAATGCACTCATCACACAGAAGTTTCTGAGAATGCTTCTGTCTAGTTTTTAGGTGAAGATATTTCATTTCCCAGCATAGGCCTGAAAGCGCTCTAAATATCCTCTTGCAGATTCTACAAAAAGAGTGTTCCAAACTGCTCTTTCAAAAGGAAGGTTCAAGTCTGTGAGTTGAATGCACTCATCACAAAGAAGTTTCTGAGAATGCTTCTGTGTAGTTGTTATTTGAAGACATTTCCTTTTCCAGCCTAGGCCACAAAGCGCTCGAAATAAACACTTGCAGATTCTGCAGAAGGAGGGTTTCAAAACTGTTCTATCAAAAGGAACGTTCAAGTCTGTGAGTTGAATTCATTCATCACACAGAAGTTTCTGAGAATGCTTCTGTCTAGTTTTTAGGTGAAGATATTTCATTTCCCAGCATAGGCCTCAAAGCGCTCCAAATATCTACTTGCAGATTCTACAAAAAGAGTGTTTCAAAACTGCTCTATGAAAGGGAAGGTTCAAGCCTTTGAGTTGAATGCACTCATCACACAGAAGTTTCTGAGAATTCTTCTGTGTAGTCGTTATTTGAAGACATTTCCTTTTCCAGCATAGGCCTCAAAGCGCTCGAAATAAACACTTGCAGATTCTGCAGAAAGAGTGTTTCAAAACTGTTCTATCAAAAGGAACGTTCAAGTCTGTGAGTTGAATGCACTCATCACACAGAAATTTCTGAGAATGCTTCTGTCTAGTTTTTAGGTGAAGATATTTCATTTCCCAGCATAGGCCTCAAAGCGCTCCAAATATCCACTTGCAGATTCTACAAAAAGTGTGTTTCAAAACTGCTCTTTCAAAAGGAAGGTTCAAGTCTGTGAGTTGAATGCACTCATCACAAAGAAGTTTCTGAGAATGCTTCTGTGTAGTTGTTATTTGAAGACATTTCCTTTTCCAGCATAGGCCTCAAATCGCTCGAAATGAACACTTGCAGATTCTGCAGAAAGAGTGTTTCAAAACTGTTCTATCAAAAAGAACGTTCAAGTCTGTGAGTTGAATGCACTCATCACACAGAAGTTTCTGAGAATGCTTCTGTCTAGTTTTTATGTGGAGACATTACATTTCGCAGCAAAGGCCTCACAGCGCCCCAAATATACACTAGCAGATACCACAAAAAGAGTGTTCCAATACTGCTCTTTCAAAAGAAACGTTCAAGTCTGTGAGTTTAATGCACTCGTCACAAACAAGTTTCTGGGAATGCTTCTCTAGTCTCTATCTGAGGATGTTTCCTTTCCCAGCATTGGCCTCCAACAGCTCCAAATATGCACTTGCAGATTCTACAAAAAGTGAGTTTGAAAACTCTTCTTCCAAAAAGAAGGTTCAACTCTGCGAGTAGAATGCACTCATCACAAAGAAGTTTCTGAGAATGCTTCTGTGTAGTTGTTATTTGAAGACATTTCCTTTTCCAGCATAGGCCTCAAAGCGCTCGAAATAAACACTTGCAGCTTCTGCAGAAGGAGTGTTTCAAAACTGTTCTATCAAAAGGAACGTTCAGGTCTGTGAGTTGAATGCACTCATCACACAGAAGTTTCTGAGAATGCTTCTGTCTAGTTTTTAAGTGGAGACATTACATTTCCCAGCATAGGCCTCTCAGCGCTCCAAATATACACTAGCAGATTCCACAAAAAGAGTGTTACAAAACTGCTCTTTCAAAAGAATCGTTCAAGTGTGTGAGGTTAATGCACTCGTCACAAACAAGTTTCTCGGAATGCTTCTCTCTAGTCTCTATCTGAGGATGTTTCCTTTCCCAGCATTGGCCTCCAACAGCTCCAAATATGCACTTGCAGATTCTACAAAAAGAGAGTTTGAAAACTCTTCTACCAAAAAGAAGGTTCAACTCTGCGAGTAGAATGCTCTCATCACAAAGTAGTTTCTGAGAATGCTTCTGTCTAGTTTTTATTTGAAGATATTTCCTTTTCCAGCATAGGCCTCAGAGCGCTCCAAATAAACACTTGCAGATTTTACAAAAGGAGTGTTTCCAAACTGCTCTGTCAAAAGGAATGTTCAAGTCTGTGAGTTGAATGCACTCATCACACAGAAGTTTCTGAGAATGCTTCTGTCTAGTTTTTAGGTGAAGATATTTCATTTCCCAGCATAGGCCTGAAAGCGCTCCAAATATCCACTTGCAGATTCTACAAAAAGAGTGTTTCAAAACTGCTCTTTCAAAAGGAAGGTTCAAGTCTGTGAGTTGAATGCACTCATCACAAAGAAGTTTCTGAGAATGCTTCTGTGTAGTTTTTATTTGAAGACATTTCCTTTTCCAGCATAGGCCTCAAAGCGCTCGAAATTAACACTTGCAGCTTCTGCAGAAGGAGTGTTTCAAAACTGTTCTATCAAAAGGAACGTTCAAGTCTGTGAGTTGAATGCACTCATCACACAGAAGTTTCTGAGAATGCTTCTGTCTAGTTTTTAAGTGGAGACATTACATTTCCCAGCATAGGCCTCTCAGCGCTCCAAATATACACTAGCAGATTCCACAAAAAGAGTGTTACAAAACTGCTCTTTCAAAAGAATCGTTCAAGTCTGTGAGTTTAATGCACTCGTCACAAACAAGTTTCTCGGAATGCTTCTGTCTAGTCTCTATCTGAGGATGTTCCCTTTTCCAGCATTGGCCTACAACAGCTGCAAATATGCACTTGCAGATTCTACAAAAAGAGAGTTTGAAAACTCTTCTATCAAAAAGAAGGTTCAACTCTGCGAGTAGAATGCACTCATCACAAAGAAGTTTTTGAGAATGCTTCTGTCTAGTTTTTATTTGAAGATATTTCCTTTTCCAGCATAGGCCTCAGAGCGCTCCAAATAAACACTTGCAGATTTTACAAAAGGAGTGTTTCCAAACTGCTCTATCAAAAGGAAAGTTCAAGTCTGTGAGTTGAATGCACTCATCACACAGAAGTTTCTGAGAATGCTTCTGTCTAGTTTTTAGGTGAAGATATTTCATTTCCCAGCATAGGCCTCAAAGCGCTCCAAATATCCACTTGCAGATTCTACAAAAAGTGTGTTTCAAAACTGCTCTTTCAAAAGGAGGGTTCAAGTCTGTGAGTTGAATGCACTCATCACAAAGAAGTTTCTGAGAATGCTTCTGTGTAGTTGTTATTTGAAGACATTTCCTTTTCCAGCATAGGCCTCAAATCGCTCGAAATGAACACTTGCAGATTCTGCAGAAAGAGTGTTTCAAAACTGTTCTATCAAAAAGAACGTTTAAGTCTGTGAGTTGAATGCACTCATCACACAGAAGTTTCTGAGAATGCTTCTGTCTAGTTTTTATGTGGAGACATTACATTTCCCAGCATAGGCCTCACAGCACCCCAAATATACACTAGCAGATACCACAAAAAGAGTGTTCCAATACTGCTCTTTCAAACGAAACGTTCAAGTCTGTGAGTTGAATGCACTCGTCACAAACAAGTTTCTGGGAATGCTTCTCTCTAGACTCTATCTGAGGATGTTTCCTTTCCCAGCATTGGCCTGCAACAGCTCCAAATATGCACTTGCAGATTCTACAAAAAGTGAGTTTGAAAACTCTTCTTCCAAAAAGAAGGTTCAACTCTGCGAGTAGAATGCACTCATCACAAAGAAGTTTCTGAGAATGCTTCTGTGTAGTTGTTATTTGAAGACATTTCCTTTTCCAGCATAGGCCTCAAAGCGCTCGAAATAAACACTTGCAGCTTCTGCAGAAGGAGAGTTTCAAAACTGTTCTATCAAAAGGAACGTTCAGGTCTGTGAGTTGAATGCACTCATCACACAGAAGTTTCTGAGAATGCTTCTGTCTAGTTTTTAAGTGGAGACATTACATTTCCCAGCATAGGCCTCTCAGCGCTCCAAATATACACTAGCAGATTCCACAAAAAGAGTGTTACAAAACTGCTCTTTCAAAAGAATCGTTCAAGTCTGTGAGGTTAATGCACTCGTCACAAACAAGTTTCTCGGAATGCTTCTGTCTAGTCTCTATCTGAGGATGTTCCCTTTTCCAGCATTGGCCTACAACAGCTGCAAATATGCACTTGCAGATTCTACAAAAAGAGAGTTTGAAAACTCTTCTATCAAAAAGAAGGTTCAACTCTGCGAGTAGAATGCACTCATCACAAAGAAGTTTCTGAGAATGCTTCTGTCTAGTTTTTATTTGAAGATATTTCCTTTTCCAGCATAGGCCTCAGAGCGCTCCAAATAAACACTTGCAGATTTTACAAACGGAGTGTTTCCAAACTGCTCTATCAAAAGGAATGTTCAAGTCTGTGAGTTGAATGCACTCATCACACAGAAGTTTCTGAGAATGCTTCTGTCTAGTTTTTAGGTGAAGATATTTCATTTCCCAGCATAGGCCTCAAAGCGCTCTAAATATCCTCTTGCAGATTCTACAAAAAGAGTGTTCCAAACTGCTCTTTCAAAAGGAAGGTTCAAGTCTGTGAGTTGAATGCACTCTTCACAAAGAAGTTTCTGAGAATGCTTCTGTGTAGTTGTTATTTGAAGACATTTCCTTTTCCAGCATAGGCCTCAAATCGCTCGAAATGAACACTTGCACATTCTGCAGAAAGAGTGTTTCAAAACTGTTCTATCAAAAAGAACGTTCAAGTCTGTGAGTTGAATGCACTCATCACACAGAAGTTTCTGAGAATGCTTCTGTCTAGTTTTTATGTGGAGACATTTCATTTCCCAGCATAGGCCTCACAGCGCTCCAAATATACACGAGCAGATACCACAAAAAGAGTGTTCCAAAACTGCTCTTTCAAAAGAAACGTTCAAGTCTGTGAGTTGAATGCACTCGTCACAAACAAGTTTCTGGGAATGCTTCTCTCTAGTCTCTATCTGAGGATGTTTCCTTTCCCAGCATTGGCCTCCAATAGCTCCAAATATGCACTTGCAGATTCTACAAAAAGAGAGTTTGAAAACTCTTCTACCAAAAAGAAGGTTCAACTCTGCGAGTAGAATGCTCTCATCACAAAGTAGTTTCTGAGAATGCTTCTGTCTAGTTTTTATTTGAAGATATTTCCTTTTCCAGCATAGGCCTCAGAGCGCTCCAAATAAACACTTGCAGATTTTTCAAAAGGAGTGTTTCCAAACTGCTCTATAAAAGGAATGTTCAAGCCTGTGAGTTGAATGCACTCATCACACAGAAGTTTCTGAGAATGCTTCTGTCTAGTTTTTGGGTGAAGATATTTCATTTCCCAGCATAGGCCTGAAAGCGCTCCAAATATCCACTTGCAGATTCTACAAAAAGAGTGTTTCAAAACTGCTCTTTCAAAAGGAAGGTTCAAGTCTGTGAGTTGAATGCACTCATCACAAAGAAGTTTCTGAGAATGCTTCTGTGTAGTTGTTATTTGAAGACATTTCCTTTTCCAGCATAGGCCTCAAAGCGCTCGAAATAAACACTTGCAGCCTCTGCAGAAGGAGTGTTTCAAAACTGTTCTATCAAAAGGAACGTTCAAGTCTGTGAGTTGAATGCATTCATCACACAGAAGTTTCTGAGAATGCTTCTGTCTAGTTTTTAGGTGAAGATATTTCATTTCCCAGCATAGGCCTCAAAGCGCTCCAAATATCCACTTGCAGATTCTACAAAAAGTGTGTTTCAAAACTGCTCTATCAAAGGGAAAGTTCAAGTCTGTGAGTTGAATGCACACATCACACAGAAGTTTCTGAGAATGCTTCTGTGTAGTTGTTATTTGAAGACATTTCCTTTTCCAGCATATGCCTCAAAGCGCTCGAAATAAACACTTGCAGATTCTGCAGAAAGAGTGTTTCAAAACTGTTCTATCAAAAGGAGCGTTCAAGTCTGTGAGTTGAATGTACTCATCACACAGAAATTTCTGAGAATGCTTCTGTCTAGTTTTTAAGTGGAGACATTACATTTCCCAGCATAGGCATCTCAGCGCTCCAAATATAAACTAGCAGATTCCACAAAAAGAGTGTTACAAAGCTGCTCTTTCAAAAGAATCGTTCAAGTCTGTGAGTTTAATACACTCGTCACAAACAAGTTTCTCGGAATGCTTCTGTCTAGTCTCTATCTGAGGATGTTCCCTTTTCCAGCATTGGCCTACAACAGCTGCAAATATGCACTTGCAGATTCTACAAAAAGAGAGTTTGAAAACTCTTCTATCAAAAAGAAGGTTCAACTCTGCGAGAAGAATGCACTCATCACAAAGAAGTTTCTGAGAATGCTTCTGTCTAGTTTTTATTTGAAGATATTTCCTTTTCCAGCATAGGCCTCAGAGCGCTCCAAATAAACACTTGCAGATTTTACAAAAGGAGTGTTTCCAAACTGCTCTATCAAAAGGAATGTTCAAGTCTGTGAGTTGAATGCACTCATCACACAGAAGTTTCTGAGAATGCTTCTGTCTAGTTTTTACGTGAAGATATTTCATTTCCCAGCATAGGCCTCAAAGCGCTCTAAATATCCTCTTGCAGATTCTACAAAAAGAGTGTTTCAAAACTGCTCTTTCAAAAGGAAGGTTCAAGTCTGTGACTTGAATGCACTCTTCACAAAGAAGTTTCTGAGAATGCTTCTGTGTAGTTGTTATTTGAAGACATTTCCTTTTCCAGCATAGGCCTCAAAGCGCTGGAAATAAACAGTTGCAGCTTCTGCAGAAGGAGTGTTTCAAAACTGTTCTATCAAAAGGAACGTTCAAGTCTGTGAGTTGAATGCACTCATCACACAGAAGTTTCTGAGAATGCTTCTGTCTACTTTTTAAGTGGAGACATTACATTTCCCAGCATAGGCCTCTCAGCGCTCCAAATATACACTAGCAGATTCCACAAAAAGAGTGTTACAAAACTGCTCTTTCAAAAGAATCGTTCAAGTCTGTGAGTTTAATGCACTCGTCACAAACAAGTTTCTCGGAATGCTTCTGTCTAGTCTCTATGTAAGGAGGTGCCCTTTTCCAGCATTGGCCTACAACAGCTGCAAATATGCACTTGCAGATTCTACAAAAAGAGAGTTTGAAAACTCTTCTATCAAAAAGAAGGTTCAACTCTGCGAGTAGAATGCACTCATCACAAAGAAGTTTCTGAGAATGCTTCTGTCTAGTTTTTATTTGAAGATATTTCCTTTTCCAGCATAGGCCTCAGAGCGCTCCAAATAAACACTTGCAGATTTTACAAAAGGAGTGTTTCCAAACTGCACTATCAAAAGGAATGTTCAAGTCTGTGAATTGAATGCACTCATCACACAGAAGTTTCTGAGAATGCTTCTGTCTAGTTTTTAGGTGAAGATATTTCATTTCCCAGCATAGGCCTCAAAGCGCTCTAAATATCCTCTTGCAGATTCTACAAAAAGAGTGTTCCAAACTGCTCTTTCAAAAGGAAGGTTCAAGTCTGTGAGTTGAATGCACTCATCACAAAGAAGTTTCTGAGAATGCTTCTGTGTAGTTGTTATGTGAAGACATTTCCTTTTCCAGCCTAGGCCTCAAAGCGCTCGAAATAAACACTTGCAGATTCTGCAGAAGGAGGGTTTCAAAACTGTTCTATCAAAAGGAACGTTCAAGTCTGTGAGTTGAATGCATTCATCACACAGTAGTTTCTGAGAATGCTTCTGTCTAGTTTTTAGGTGAAGATATTTCATTTCCCAGCATAGGCCTCAAAGCGCTCCAAATATCTACTTGCAGATTCTACAAAAAGAGTGTTTCAAAACTGCTCTATGAAAGGGAAGGTTCAAGCCTTTGAGTTGAATGCACTCATCACACAGAAGTTTCTGAGAATGCTTCTGTGTAGTTGTTATTTGAAGACATTTCCTTTTCCAGCATAGGCCTCAAAGCGCTCGAAATAAACACTTGCAGATTCTGCAGAAAGAGTGTTTCAAAACTGTTCTATCAAAAGGAATGTTCAAGTCTGTGAGTTGAATGCACTCATCACACAGAAGTTTCTGAGAATGCTTCTGTCTAGTTTTTAGGTGAAGATATTTCATTTCCCAGCATAGGCCTCAAAGCGCTCCAAATATCCACTTGCAGATTCTACAAAAAGTGTGTTTCAAAACTGCTCTTTCAAAAGGAAGGTTCAAGTCTGTGAGTTGAATGCACTCATCACAAAGAAGTTTCTGAGAATGCTTCTGTGTAGTTGTTATTTGAAGACATTTCCTTTTCCAGCATAGGTCTCAAATCGCTCGAAATGAACACTTGCAGATTCTGCAGAAAGAGTGTTTCAAAACTGTTCTATCAAAAAGAACGTTCAAGTCTGTGAGTTGAATGCACTCATCACACAGAAGTTTCTGAGAATGCTTCTGTCTAGTTTTTATGTGGAGACATTACATTTCCCAGCATAGGCCTCACAGCGCTCCAAATATACACGAGCAGATACCACAAAAAGAGTGTTCCAAAACTGCTGTTTCAAAAGAAATGTTCAAGTCTGTGAGTTGAATGCACTCGTCACAAACAAGTTTCTGGGAATGCTTCTCTCTAGTCTCTATCTGAGGATGTCTCCTTTCCCAGCATTGGCCTCCAACAGCTCCAAATATGCACTTGCAGATTCTACAAAAAGAGAGTTTGAAAACTCTTCTACCAAAAAGAAGGTTCAACTCTGCGAGTAGAATGCACTCATCACAAAGTAGTTTCTGAGAATGCTTCTGTCTAGTTTTTATTTGAAGATATTTCCTTTTCCAGCATAGGCCTCAGAGCGCTCCATATAAACACTTGCCGATTTTACAAAAGGAGTGTTTCCAAACTGCTCTGTCAAAAGGAATGTTCAAGTCTGTGAGTTGAATGCACTCATCACACAGAAGTTTCTGAGAATGCTTCTGTCTAGTTTTTAGGTGAAGATATTTCATTTCCCAGCATAGGCCTGAAAGCGCTCCAAATATCCACTTGCAGATTCTACAAAAAGAGTGTTTCAAAACTGCTCTTTCAAAAGGAAGGTTCAAGTCTGTGAGTTGAATGCACTCATCACAAAGAAGTTTCTGAGAATGCTTCTGTGTAGTTGTTATTTGAAGACATTTCCTTTTCCAGCATAGGCCTCAAAGCGCTCGAAATAAACACTTGCAGCTTCTGCAGAAGGAGTGTTTCAAAACTGTTCTATCAAAAGGAGCGTTCAAGTCTGTGAGTTGAATGCACTCATCACACAGAAGTTTCTCAGAATGCTTCTGTCTAGTTTTTAAGTGGAGACATTACATTTCCCAGCATAGGCCTCTCAGCGCTCCAAATATAAACTAGCAGATTCCACAAAAAGAGTGTTACAAAGCTGCTCTTTCAAAAGAATCGTTCAAGTCTGTGAGTTTAATGCACTCGTCACAAACAAGTTTCTCGGAATGCTTCTGTCTAGTCTCGATCTGAGGATGTTCCCTTTTCCAGCATTGGACTACAACAGCTGCAAATATGCACTTGCAGATTCTACAAAAAGAGAGTTTGAAAACTCTTCTATCAAAAAGAAGGTTCAACTCTGCGAGTAGAATGCACTCATCACAAAGAAGTTTCTGAGAATGCTTCTGTCTAGTTTTTATTTGAAGATATTTCCTTTTCCAGCATAGGCCTCAGAGCGCTCCAAATAAACACTTGCAGATTTTACAAAAGGAGTGTTTCCAAACTGCTCTATCAAAAGGAATGTTCAAGTCTGTGAGTTGAATGCACTCATCACACAGAAGTTTCTGCGAATGCTTCTGTCTAGTTTTTACGTGAAGATATTTCATTTCCCAGCATAGGCCTCAAAGCGCTCTAAATATCCTCTTGCAGATTCTACAAAAAGAGTGTTTCAAAACTGCTCTTTCAAAAGGAAGGTTCAAGTCTGTGAGTTGAATGCACTCATCACAAAGAAGTTTCTGAGAATGCTTCTGTGTAGTTGTTATTTGAAGACATTTCCTTTTCCAGCATAGGCCTCAAATCGCTGGAAATAAACACTTGCAGCTTCTGCAGAAGGAGTGTTTCAAAACTGTTCTATCAAAAGGAACGTTCAAGTCTGTGAGTTGAATGCAGTCATCACACAGAAGTTTCTGAGAATGCTTCTGTCTAGTTTTTAAGTGGAGACATTACATTTCCCAGCATAGGCCTCTCAGCGCTCCAAATATACACTAGCAGATTCCACAAAAAGAGTGTTACAAAACTGCTCTTTCAAAAGAATCGTTCAAGTCTGTGAGTTTAATGCACTCGTCACAAACAAGTTTCTCGGAATGCTTCTGTCTAGTCTCTATCTGAGGATGTTCCCTTTTCCAGCATTGGCCTACAACAGCTGCAAATATGCACTTGCAGATTCTACAAAAAGAGAGTATGAAAACTCTTCTATCAAAAAGAAGGATCAACTCTGCGAGTAGAATGCACTCATCACAAAGAAGTTTCTGAGAATGCTTCTGTCTAGTTTTTATTTGAAGATATTTCCTTTTCCAGCATAGGCCTCAGAGCGCTCCAAATAAACACTTGCAGATTTTACAAAAGCACTGATTCCAAACTGCTCTATCAAAAGGAATGTTCAAGTCTGTGAGTTGAATGCACTCATCACACAGAAGTTTCTGAGAATGCTTCTGTCTAGTTTTTAGGTGAAGATATTTCATTTCCCAGCATAGGCCTGAAAGCGCTCTAAATATCCTCTTGCAGATTCTACAAAAAGAGTGTTCCAAACTGCTCTTTCAAAAGGAATGTTCAAGTCTGTGAGTTGAATGCACTCATCACAAAGAAGTTTCTGAGAATGCTTCTGTGTAGTTGTTATTTGAAGACATTTCCTTTTCCAGCATAGGCCTCAAAGCGCTCGAAATAAACACTTGCAGATTCTGCAGAAAGAGTGTTTCAAAACTGTTCTATCAAAAGGAAGGTTCAAGTCTGTGAGTTGAATGAACTCATCACACAGAAGTTTCTGAGAATGCTTCTGTCCAGTTTTTAGGTGAAGATATTTCATTTCCCAGCATAGGCCTCAAAGCGCTCCAAATATCCACTTGAAGATTCTACAAAAAGTGTGTTTCAAAACTGCTCTTTCAAAAGGAAGGTTCAAGTCTGTGAGTTGAATGCACTCATCACAAAGAAGTTTCTGAGAATGCTTCTGTGTAGTTGTTATTTGAAGACATTTCCTTTTCCAGCATAGGCCTCAAATCGCTCGAAATGAACACTTGCAGATTCTGCAGAAAGAGTGTTTCGAAACTGTTCTTTCAAAAAGAACGTTCAAGTCTGTGAGTTGAATGCACTCATCACACAGAAGTTTCTGAGAATGCTTCTGTCTAGTTTTTATGTGGAGACATTACATTTCCCAGAATAGGCCTCACAGCGCTTCAAATATACACTAGCAGATACCACAAAAAGAGTGTTCCAAAACTGCTCTTTCAAAAGAAACGTTCAAGTCTGTGAGTTGAATGCACTCGTCACAAACAAGTTTCTGGGAATGCTTCTCTCTAGTCTCTATCTGAGGATGTTTCCTTTCCCAGCATTGGCCTCCAACAGCTCCAAATATGCACTTGCAGATTCTACAAAAAGAGAGTTTGAAAACTCTTCTACCAAAAAGAAGGTTCAACTCTGCGAGTAGAATGCACTCATCACAAAGTAGTTTCTGAGAATGCTTCTGTCTAGTTTTTATTTGAAGATATTTCCTTTTCCAGCATAGGCCTCAGAGCGCTCCAAATAAACACTTGCAGATTTTACAAAAGGAGTGTTTCCAAACTGCTCTGTCAAAAGGAATGTTCAAGTCTGTGAGTTGAATGCACTCATCACACAGAAGTTTCTGAGAATGCTTCTGTCTAGTTTTTAGGTGAAGATATTTCATTTCCCAGCATAGGCCTGAAAGCGCTCCAAATATCCACTTGCAGATTCTACAAAAAGAGTGTTTCAAAACTGCTCTTTCAAAAGGAAGGTTCAAGTCTGTGAGTTGAATGCACTCATCACAAAGAAGTTTCTGAGAATGCTTCTGTGTAGTTGTTATTTGAAGGCATTTCCTTTTCCAGCATAGGCCTCAAAGCGCTCGAAATAAACACTTGCAGCTTCTGCAGAAGGAGTGTTTCAAAACTGTTCTATCAAAAGGAGCGTTCAAGTCTGTGAGTTGAATGCACTCATCACACAGAAGTTTCTCAGAATGCTTCTGTCTAGTTTTTAAGTGGAGACATTACATTTCCCAGCATAGGCCTCTCAGCGCTCCAAATATAAACTAGCAGATTCCACAAAAAGAGTGTTACAAAGCTGCTCTTTCAAAAGAATCGTTCAAGTCTGTGAGTTTAATGCACTCGTCACAAACAAGTTTCTCGGAATGCTTCTGTCTAGTCTCGATCTGAGGATGTTCCCTTTTCCAGCATTGGCCTACAACAGCTGCAAATATGCACTTGCAGATTCTACAAAAAGAGAGTTTGAAAACTCTTCTATCAAAAAGAAGGTTCAACTCTGCGAGTAGAATGCACTCATCACAAAGAAGTTTCTGAGAATGCTTCTGTCTAGTTTTTATTTGAAGATATTTCCTTTTCCAGCATAGGCCTCAGAGCGCTCCAAATAAACACTTGCAGATTTTACAAAAGGAGTGTTTCCAAACTGCTCTATCAAAAGGAATGTTCAAGTCTGTGAGTTGAATGCACTCATCACACAGAAGTTTCTGCGAATGCTTCTGTCTAGTTTTTACGTGAAGATATTTCATTTCCCAGCATAGGCCTCAAAGCGCTCTAAATATCCTCTTGCAGATTCTACAAAAAGAGTGTTTCAAAACTGCTCTTTCAAAAGGAAGGTTCAAGTCTGTGAGTTGAATGCACTCATCACAAAGAAGTTTCTGAGAATGCTTCTGTGTAGTTGTTATTTGAAGACATTTCCTTTTCCAGCATAGGCCTCAAATCGCTGGAAATAAACACTTGCAGCTTCTGCAGAAGGAGTGTTTCAAAACTGTTCTATCAAAAGGAACGTTCAAGTCTGTGAGTTGAATGCACTCATCACACAGAAGTTTCTGAGAATGCTTCTGTCTAGTTTTTACGTGGAGACATTACATTTCCCAGCATAGGCCTCTCAGCGCTCCAAATATACACTAGCAGATTCCACAAAAAGAGTGTTACAAAACTGCTCTTTCAAAAGAATCGTTCAAGTCTGTGAGTTTAATGCACTCGTCACAAACAAGTTTCTCGGAATGCTTCTGTCTAGTCTCTATCTGAGGATGTTCCCTTTTCCAGCATTGGCCTACAACAGCTGCAAATATGCACTTGCAGATTCTACAAAAAGAGAGTATGAAAACTCTTCTATCAAAAAGAAGGATCAACTCTGCGAGTAGAATGCACTCATCACAAAGAAGTTTCTGAGAATGCTTCTGTCTAGTTTTTATTTGAAGATATTTCCTTTTCCAGCATAGGCCTCAGAGCGCTCCAAATAAACACTTGCAGATTTTACAAAAGCACTGATTCCAAACTGCTCTATCAAAAGGAATGTTCAAGTCTGTGAGTTGAATGCACTCATCACACAGAAGTTTCTGAGAATGCTTCTGTCTAGTTTTTAGGTGAAGATATTTCATTTCCCAGCATAGGCCTGAAAGCGCTCTAAATATCCTCTTGCAGATTCTACAAAAAGAGTGTTCCAAACTGCTCTTTCAAAAGGAATGTTCAAGTCTGTGAGTTGAATGCACTCATCACAAAGAAGTTTCTGAGAATGCTTCTGTGTAGTTGTTATTTGAAGACATTTCCTTTTCCAGCATAGGCCTCAAAGCGCTCGAAATAAACACTTGCAGATTCTGCAGAAAGAGTGTTTCAAAACTGTTCTATCAAAAGGAAGGTTCAAGTCTGTGAGTTGAATGAACTCATCACACAGAAGTTTCTGAGAATGCTTCTGTCCAGTTTTTAGGTGAAGATATTTCATTTCCCAGCATAGGCCTCAAAGCGCTCCAAATATCCACTTGAAGATTCTACAAAAAGTGTGTTTCAAAACTGCTCTTTCAAAAGGAAGGTTCAAGTCTGTGAGTTGAATGCACTCATCACAAAGAAGTTTCTGAGAATGCTTCTGTGTAGTTGTTATTTGAAGACATTTCCTTTTCCAGCATAGGCCTCAAATCGCTCGAAATGAACACTTGCAGATTCTGCAGAAAGAGTGTTTCAAAACTGTTCTTTCAA
Organism: Pongo pygmaeus; assembly: GCF_028885625.2. Classification (NCBI taxonomy): domain Eukaryota; kingdom Metazoa; phylum Chordata; class Mammalia; order Primates; family Hominidae; genus Pongo; species Pongo pygmaeus. The sequence goes on along the minus strand of NC_072391.2, from coordinate 37,151,991 downwards.
AAAGAACGTTCAAGTCTGTGAGTTGAATGCACTCATCACACAGAAGTTTCTGAGAATGCTTCTGTCTAGTTTTTATGTGGAGACATTACATTTCCCAGCATAGGCCTCACAGCGCTTCAAATATACACTAGCAGATACCACAAAAAGAGTGTTCCAAAACTGCTCTTTCAAAAGAAACGTTCAAGTCTGTGAGTTGAATGCACTCGTCACAAACAAGTTTCTGGGAATGCTTCTCTCTAGTCTCTATCTGAGGATGTTTCCTTTCCCAGCATTGGCCTCCAACAGCTCCAAATATGCACTTGCAGATTCTACAAAAAGAGAGTTTGAAAACTCTTCTACCAAAAAGAAGGTTCAACTCTGCGAGTAGAATGCACTCATCACAAAGTAGTTTCTGAGAATGCTTCTGTCTAGTTTTTATTTGAAGATATTTCCTTTTCCAGCATAGGCCTCAGAGCGCTCCAAATAAACACTTGCAGATTTTACAAAAGGAGTGTTTCCAAACTGCTCTGTCAAAAGGAATGTTCAAGTCTGTGAGTTGAATGCACTCATCACACAGAAGTTTCTGAGAATGCTTCTGTCTAGTTTTTAGGTGAAGATATTTCATTTCCCAGCATAGGCCTGAAAGCGCTCCAAATATCCACTTGCAGATTCTACAAAAAGAGTGTTTCAAAACTGCTCTTTCAAAAGGAAGGTTCAAGTCTGTGAGTTGAATGCACTCATCACAAAGAAGTTTCTGAGAATGCTTCTGTGTAGTTGTTATTTGAAGACATTTCCTTTTCCAGCATAGGCCTCAAAGCGCTCGAAATAAACACTTGCAGCTTCTGCAGAAGGAGTGTTTCAAAACTGTTCTATCAAAAGGAGCGTTCAAGTCTGTGAGTTGAATGCACTCATCACACAGAAGTTTCTGAGAATGCTTCTGTCTAGTTTTTAAGTGGAGACATTACATTTCCCAGCATAGGCCTCTCAGCGCTCCAAATATAAACTAGCAGATTCCACAAAAAGAGTGTTACAAAGCTGCTCTTTCAAAAGAATCGTTCAAGTCTGTGAGTTTAATGCACTCGTCACAAACAAGTTTCTCGGAATGCTTCTGTCTAGTCTCGATCTGAGGATGTTCCCTTTTCCAGCATTGGCCTACAACAGCTGCAAATATGCACTTGCAGATTCTACAAAAAGAGAGTTTGAAAACTCTTCTATCAAAAAGAAGGTTCAACTCTGCGAGTAGAATGCACTCATCACAAAGAAGTTTCTGAGAATGCTTCTGTCTAGTTTTTATTTGAAGATATTTCCTTTTCCAGCATAGGCCTCAGAGCGCTCCAAATAAACACTTGCAGATTTTACAAAAGGAGTGTTTCCAAACTGCTCTATCAAAAGGAATGTTCAAGTCTGTGAGTTGAATGCACTCATCACACAGAAGTTTCTGAGAATGCTTCTGTCTAGTTTTTAGGTGAAGATATTTCATTTCCCAGCATAGGCCTCAAAGTGCTCTAAATATCCTCTTGCAGATTCTACAAAAAGAGTGTTTCAAAACTGCTCTTTCAAAACGAAGGTTCAAGTCTGTGAGTTGAATGCACTCATCCAAAGAAGTTTCTGAGAATGCTTCTGTGTAGTTGTTATTTGAAGACATTTCCTTTTCCAGCATAGGCCTCAAAGCGCTCGAAATAAACACTTGCAGCTTCTGCAGAAGGAGTGTTTCAAAACTGTTCTATCAAAAGAAACGTTCAATTCTGTGAGTTGAATGCACTCATCACACAGAAGTTTCTGAGAATGCTTCTGTCTAGTTTTTAGGTGAAGATATTTCATTTCCCAGCATAGGCCTGAAAGCGCTCCAAATATCCTCTTGCAGATTCTACAAAAAGAGTGTTCCAAACTGCTCTTTCAAAAGGAAGGTTCAAGTCTGTGAGTTGAATGCACTCATCACAAAGAAGTTTCTGAGAATGCTTCTGTGTAGTTGTTATTTGAAGACATTTCCTTTTCCAGCCTAGGCCTCAAAGCGCTCGAAATAAACACTTGCAGATTCTGCAGAAGGAGGGTTTCAAAACTGTTCTATCAAAAGGAACGTTCAAGTCTGTGAGTTGAATTCATTCATCACACAGAAGTTTCAGAGAATGCTTCTGTCTAGTTTTTAGGTGAAGATATTTCATTTCCCAGCATAGGCCTCAAAGCGCTCCAAATATCTACTTGCAGATTCTACAAAAAGAGTGTTTCAAAACTGCTCTATGAGAGGGAAGGTTCAAGCCTTTGAGTTGAATGCACTCATCACACACAAGTTTCTGAGAATGCTTCTGTGTAGTTGTTATTTGAAGACATTTCCTTTTCCAGCATAGGCCTCAAAGCGCTCGAAATAAACACTTGCAGATTCTGCAGGAAGAGTGTTTCAAAACTGTACTATCAAAAGGAACGTTCAAGCCTGTGAGTTGAATGCACTCATCACAGAGAAGTTTCTGAGAATGCTTCTGTCTAGTTTTTATGTGGAGACATTACATTTCCCAGCATAGGCCTCACAGCCCTCCAAATATGCACTAGCAGATTCCACAAAAAGAGTGTTCCAAAACTGCTCTTTCAAAAGAAACGTTCAAGTCTGTGAGTTGAATGCACTCGTCACAAACAAGTTTCTGGGAATGCGTCTCTCTAGTCTCTATCTGAGGATGTTTCCTTTCCCAGCATTGGCCTCCAATAGCTCCAAATATGCACTTGCAGATTCTACAAAAAGAGAGTTTGAAAACTCTTCTACCAAAAAGAAGGTTCAACTCTGCGAGTAGAATGCACTCATCACAAAGAAGTTTCTGAGAATGCTTCTGTCTAGTTTTTATTTGAAGATATTTCCTTTTGCAGCATAGGCCTCAGAGCGCTCCAAATAAACACTTGCAGATTTTACAAAAAGAGTGTTTACAAACTGCTCTATCAAAAGGAATGTTCAAGTCTGTGAGTTGAATGCACTCATCAAACAGAAGTTTCTGAGAATGCTTCTGTCTAGTTTTTAGGTGAAGATATTTCATTTCCCAGCATAGGCCTCAAAGCGCTCCAAATATCCACTTGCAGATTCTACAAAAAGAGTGTTTCTAAACTGCTCTTTCAAAAGGAAGGTTCAGGTGTGTGAGTTGAATGCACTCATCACAAAGAAGTTTCTGAGAATGCTTCTGTGTAGTTGTTATTTGTAGACATTTCCTTTTCCAGCATAGGCCTCAAAGCGCTCGAAATAAACACTTGCAGATTCTGCAGGAAGAGTGTTTCAAAACTGTTCTATCAAAAGGAACGTTCAAGTCTGTGAGTTGAATGCACTCATCACAGAGAAGTTTCTGAGAATGTTTCTGTCTAGTTTTTATGTGGAGACATTACATTTCCCAGCATTGGCCTCACAGCGCTCCAAATATACACTAGCAGATTCCACAAAAAGAGTGTTCCAAAACTGCTCTTTCAAAAGAAACGTTCAAGTCTGTGAGTTGAATGTACTCGTCACAAAGAAGTTTCCCGGAATGCTTCTCTCTAGTCTCTATCTGAGGATGTTCCCTTTTCCAGCATTGGCCTACAACAGCTGCAAATATGCACTTGCAGATTCTACAAAAAGAGAGTTTGAAAACTCTTCTATCAAAAAGAAGGTTCAACTCTGCGGGTAGAATGCACTCATCACAAAGAAGTTTCTGAGAATGCTTCTGTCTAGTTTTTATTTGAAGATATTTCCTTTTCCATCATAGGCCTCACAGCGCTCCAAATAAACACTTGCAGATTTTACAAAAGGAGTGTTTCCAAACTGCTCTATCAAAAGGAATGTTCAAGTCTGTGAGTTGAATGCACTCATCACACAGAAGTTTCTGAGAATGCTTCTGTCTAGCTTTTAGGTGAAGATATTTCATTTCCCAGCATAGGCCTGAAAGCGCTCCAAATATCCACTTGCAGATTCTACAAAAAGAGTGTTTCAAAACTGCTCTTTCAAAAGGAAGGTTCAAGTCTGTGAGTTGAATGCACTCATCACAAAGAAGTTTCTGAGAATGCTTCTGTGTAGTTGTTATTTGAGGACATTTCCTTTTCCAGCATAGGCCTCAAATCGCTCGAAATAAACACTTGGAGACTCTGTAGAAAGAGTGTTTCAAAACTGTTCTATCAAAAGGAACGTTCAAGTCTGTGAGTTGAACGCACACATCACACAGAAGTTTCTGAGAATGCTTCTGTCTAGTTTTTATATGGAGACATTACATTTCCCAGCATTGGCCTCACAGCGCTCCAAATATACACTAGCAGATTCCACAAAAAGAGTGTTCCAAAACTGCTCTTTCAAAAGAAACGTTCAAGTCTGTGAGATGAATTCACTCGTCACAAACAAGTTTCTGGGAATGCTTCTCTCTAGTCTCTATCTGAGGATGTTTCCTTTCTCAGCATTGTCCTCCAACAGCTCCAAATATGCACTTGCAGATTCTACAAAAAGAGAGTTTGAAAACTCTTCTACCAAAAAGAAGGTTCAACTCTGCGAGTAGAATGCACTCATCACAAAGAAGTTTCTGAGAATGCTTCTGTCTAGTTTTTATTTGAAGATATTTCCTTTTCCAGCATAGGCCTCAGAGCGCTCCAAATAAACACTTGCAGACTTTACAAAAAGAGTGTTTACAAACTGCTCTATCAAAAGGAATGTTCAAGTCTGTGAGTTGAATGCACTCATCAAACAGAAGTTTCTGAGAATGCTTCTGTCTAGTTTTTAGGGGAAGATATTTCATTTCCCAGCATAGGCCTGAAATCGCTCCAAAAATCCACTTGCAGATTCTACAAAAAGAGTGTTTCAAAACTGCTCTTTCAAAAGGAAGGTTCAAGTCTGTGAGTTGAATGCACTCATCACAAAGAAGTTTCTGAGAAGGCTTCTGTGTAGTTGTTATTTGAAGACATTTCCTTTTCCAGCATAGGCCTCAAATCGCTCGAAATAAACACTTGCAGATTCTGCAGAAAGAGTGTTTCAAAACTGTTCTATCAAAAGGAATGTTCAAGTCTGTGAGTTGAATGCACTCATCACAAAGAAGTTTCTGAGAATGCTTCTGTCTAGTTTTTATGTGGAGACATTACATTTCCCAGCATAGGCCTCACAGCACTCCAAATATACACTAGCAGATTCCACAAAAAGAGTGTTCCAAAACTGCTCTTTCAAAAGAAACGTTCAAGTCTGTGAGTTGAATGCACTCGTCACAAACAAGTTTCTGGGAATGCTTCTCTCTAGTCTCTATCTGAGGATGTTTCCTTTCTCAGCGTTGGCCTCCAACAGCTCCAAATATGCACTTGCAGATTCTACAAAAGAGAGTTTGAAAACTCTTCTACCAAAAAGAAGGTTCAACTCTGCGAGTAGAATGCACTCATCACAAAGTAGTTTCTGAGAATGCTTCTTTCTAGTTTTTATTTGAAGATATTTCCTTTTCCAGCACAGGTCTCAGAGCGCTCCAAATAAACACTGGCAGATTTTACAAAAGGAGTGTTTCCAAACTGCTCTATCAAAAGGAATGTTCAAGTCTGTGAGTTGAATGCACTCATCACACAGAAGTTTCTGAGAATGCTTCTGTCTAGTTTTTAGGTGAAGATATTTCATTTCCCAGCATAGGCCTGAAAGCGCTCCAAATATCCACTTGCAGATTCTACAAAAAGAGTGTTTCAAAACTGCTCTTTCAAAAGGAAGGTTCAAGTCTGTGAGTTGAATGCACTCATCACAAAGAAGTTTCTGAGAATGCTTCTGTGTAGTTGTTATTTGAAGACATTTCCTTTTCCAGCATAGGCCTCAAATCGCTCGAAATAAACACTTGCAGATTCTGCAGAAAGAGTGTTTCAAAACTGTTCTATCAAAAGGAACGTTCAAGTCTGTGAGTTGAATGCACTCATCACACAGAAGTTTCTGAGAATGCTTCTGTCTAGTTTATATGTGAAGACATTACATTTCCCAGCATAGGCCTCACAGCGCTCCAAGTATACACTAGCAGATTCCACAAAAAGAGTGTTCCAAAACTGCTCTTTCAAAAGAAACGTTCAAGTCTGTGAGTTGAATGCACTCGTCACAAACAAGTTTCTGGAAATGCTTCTCTCTAGTCTCTATCTGAGGATGTTTCCTTTCCCAGCATTGGCCTCCAACAGCTCCAAATATGCACTTGAAGATTCTACAAAAAGAGAGTTTGAAAACTCTTCTACCAAAAAGAAGGTTCAACTCTGCGTGTAGAATGCACTCATCACAAAGTAGTTTCTGAGAATGCTTCTGTCTAGTTTTTATTTGAAGATATTTCCTTTTCCAGCATAGGCCGCAGAGCGCTGCAAATAAACACTTGCAGATTTTACAAAAGGAGTGTTTCCAAACTGCTCTATCAAAAGGAATGTTCAAGTCTGTGAGTTGAATGCACTCATCACACACAAGTTTCTGAGAATGCTTCTGTCCAGTTTTTAGGTGAAGATATTTCTTTTCCCAGCATAGGCCTGAAATCGCTCCAAATATCCACTTGCAGATTCTACAAAAAGAGTGTTTCAAAACTGCTCTTTCAAAAGGAAGGTTCAAGTCTGTGAGTTGAATGCACTCATCACAAAGAAGTTTCTGAGAATGCTTCTGTGTAGTTGTTATTTGAAGACATTTCCTTTTCCAGCATAGGCCTCAAATCGCTCGAAATAAACACTTGCAGATTCTGCAGGAAGAGTGTTTCAAAACTGTTCTATCAAAAGGAACGTTCAAGTCTGTGAGTTGAATGCACTCATCACAGAGAAGTTTCTGAGAATGCTTCTGTCTAGTTTTTATGTGGAGACATTTCATTTCCCAGCATAGGCCTCACAGCGCTCCAAATATACACTAGCAGATTCCACAAAAAGAGTGTTCCAAAACTGCTCTTTCAAAAGAAACGTTCAAGTCTGTGAGTTGAATGCACTCGTCACAAACAAGTTTCTGGGAATGCGTCTCTCTAGTCTCTATCTGAGGATGTTTCCTTTCCCAGCATTGGCCTCCAACAGCTCCAAATATGCACTTGCAGATTCTACAAAAAGAGAGTTTGAAAACTCGTCTACCAAAAAGAAGGTTCAACTCTGCGAGTAGAATGCACTCATCACAAAAAGGTTTCTGAGAATGCTTCTGTCTAGTTTTTATTTGAAGATATTTCCTTTTCCAGCATAGGCCTCAGAGCGCTCCAAATAAACACTTGCAGATTTTACAAAAGGAGTGTTTCCAAACTGCTCTATCAAAAGGAATGTTCAAGTCTGTGAGTTGAATGCACTCATCACACAGAAGTTTCTGAGAATGCTTCTGTCTAGTTTTTAGGTGAAGATATTTCATTTCCCAGCATAGGCCTCAAAGCGCTCCAAATATCCACTTGCAGATTCTACAAAAAGAGTGTTTCAAAACTGCTCTTTCAATAGGAACGTTCAAGTCTGTGAGTTGAATGCACTCATCACACAGAAGTTTCTGAGAATGCTTCTGTCTAGTTTTTATGTGAAGACATTACATTTCCCAGCATAGGTCTCACAGCGCTCCAAATATACACTAGCAGTTTCCACAAAAAGAGTGTTCCAAAACTGCTCTTTCAAAAGAAACGTTCAAGTCTGTGAGTTGAATGCACTCGTCACAAACAAGTTTCTGGAAATGCTTCTCTCTAGTCTCTATCTGAGGATGTTTCCTTTCCCAGCCTTGGCCCCCAACAGCTCCAAATATGCACTTGCAGATTCTACAAAAAGAGAGTTTGAAAACTCTTCTACCAAAAAGAAGTTTCAACTCTGCGTGTAGAATGCACTCATCACAAAGTTGTTTCTGAGAATGCTTCCGTCTAGTTTTTATTTGAAGATATTTCCTTTTCCAGGATAGGCCTCAGAGCGCTCCAAATAAACACTTGCAGATTTTACAAAAGGAGTGTTTCCAAACTGCTCTATCAAAAGGAATGTTCAAATCTGTGAGTTGAATGCACTCATCATACAGAAGTTTCTGAGAATGCTTCTGTCTAGTTTTTAGGTGAAGATATTTCATTTCCCAGCATAGGCCTGAAAGCGCTCCAAATATCCACTTGCAGATCCTACAAAAAGAGTGTTTCAAAACTGCTCTTTCAAAAGGAAGGTTCAAGTGTGTGAGTTGAATGCACTCATCACAAAGAAGTTTCTGAGAATGCTTCTGTGTAGTTGTTATTTGAAGACATTTCCTTTTCCAGCATAGGCCTCAAAGCGCTCGAAATAAACACTTGGAGATTCTGCAGAAAGAGTGTTTCAAAACTGTTGTATCAAAAGGAGCGTTCAAGTCTGTGAGTTGAATGCACTCATCACACAGAAGTTTCTGAGAATGCTTCTGTCTAGTTTTTAGGTGAAGATAGTTCATTTCCCAGCATAGGTCTCAAAGCGCTCCAAATATCCACTTGCAGATTCTACAACAAGTGTGTTTCAAAACTGCTCTTTCAAAAGGAAGGTTCAAGTCTGTGAGTTGAATGCACTCATCACAAACAAGTTTCTGAGAGTGCTTCTGTGTAGTTGTTATTTGAAGAAATTTCCTTTTCCTGCGTAGGCCTCAATTCGCTCGAAATGAACACTTGCAGATTCTGCAGAAAGAGTGTTTCAAAACTGTTCTATCAAAAGGAACGTTCAAGTCTGTGAGTTGAATGCACTCGTCACAAACAAGTTTCTGGGAATGCTTCTGTCTAGTCTCTATCTGAGGATGTTTCCTTTCCCAGCATTGGCCTCCAACAGCTCCAAATATGCACTTGCAGATTCTACAAAAAGAGAGTTTGAAAACTCTTCTACCAAAAAGAAGGTTCAACTCTGCGAGTAGAATGCACTCATCACAAAGAAGTTTCTGAGAATGCTTCTGTCTAGTTTTTATTTGAAGATATTTCCTTTTCCAGCATAGGCCTCAGAGGTCTCCAAATAAACACTTGCAGATTTTACAAAAGGAGTGTTTCCAAACTGCTCTATCAAAAGGGATGTTCAAGTCTGTGAGCTGAATGCACTCATCACACAGAAGTTTCTGAGAATGCTTCTGTCTAGTTTTTAGGTGAAGATATATCATTTCCCAGCATAGGCCTGAAAGCGCTCCAAATATCCACTTGCAGATCCTACAAAAAGAGTGTTTCAAAACTGCTCTTTCAAAAGGAAGGTTCAAGTCTGTGAGTTGAATGCACTCATCACAAAGAAGTTTCTGAGAATGCTTCTGTGTAGTTGTTATTTGAAGACATTCCCTTTTCCAGCATAGGTCTCAAAGCGCTCGAAATAAACACTTGCAGATTCTGCAGAAAGAGTGTTTCAAAACTGTTCTATCAAAAGGAGCGTTCAAGACTGTGAGTTGAATGCACTCATCACACAGAAGTTTCTGAGAATGCTTCTGTCTAGTTTTTAGGTGAAGATATTTCATTTCCCAGCAAAGGCCTCAAAGCGCTCCAAATATCCACTTGCAGATTCTACAAAAAGTGTGTTTCAAAACTGCTCTTTCAAAAGGAAGGTTCAAGTCCGTGAGTTGAATGCACTCATCACAAAGACGTTTCTGAGAATGCTTCTGTGTAGTTGTTATTTGAAGACATTTCCTTTTCCAGCGCAGGCCTCAATTCGCTCGAAATGAACACTTGCAGATTCTGCAGAAAGAGTGTTTCAAAACTGTTCTATCAAAAGAAACTTTCAGGTCTGTGAGTTGAATGCACTCATCACACAGAAGTTTCTGAGAATGCTTCTGTCTAATTTTTAAGTGGAGACATTTCATTTCCCAGCATAGTCCTCTCAGCGCTCTAAATATACAGTAGCAGATTCCACAAAAAGAGTTTTACAAAACTGCTCTTTCAAAAGAATCGTTCAAGTCTGTGAGTTGAATGCACTCGTCACAAACAAGTTTCTGGGAATGCTTCTGTCTAGTCTCTATCTGAGGATGTTCCCTTTTCCAGCATTGGCCTACAACAGCTGCAAATATGCACTTGCAGATTCTACAAAAAGAGAGTTTGAAAACTCTTCTATCAAAAAGAAGGTTCAACTCTGCGAGTAGAATGCACTCATCACAAAGTAGTTTCTGAGAATGGTTCCGTCTAGTTTTTATTTGAAGATATTTCCTTTTCAAGCATAGGCCTCAGAGCGCTCCAAATAAACACTTGCAGATTTTACAAAAGGAGTCTTTCCAAACTGCTCTATCAAAAGGAACGTTCAAGTCTGTGAGTTGAATGCACTCATCACACAGAAGTTTCTGAGAATGCTTCTGTCTAGTTTTTAGGTGAAGATATTTCATTTCCCAGCATAGGCCTGAAAGCGCTCTAAATATACACTTGCAGATCCTACAAGAAGAGTTTTTCAAAACTGCTCTTTCAAATGGAAGGTTCAAGTCTGTGAGTTGAATGCATTCATCACAAAGAAGTTTCTGAGAATGCTTCTGTGTAGTTGTTATTTGAAGACATTTCCTTTTCCAGCCTAGGCCTGAAAGCGCTCGAAATAAACACTTGCAGATTCTGCAGAAGGAGTTTTCAAAACTGCTCTATCAAAAGGAACGTTCAAGTCTGTGAGTTGAATGCATTCATCACACAGAAGTTTCTGAGTATGCTTCTGTCTAGATTTTCGGTGAAGATATTTCATTTCCCAGCCTAGGCCTCAAAGCGCTCCAAATATCTACTTGCAGATTCTACAAAAAGAGAGTTTCAAAACTGCTCTTTCAAAAGCAAGGATCAAGTCTGTGAGTTGAATGCACTCATCGCAAAGGAGTTTCTGAGAATGCTTCTGTGTAGTTGTTATTTGAAGACATTTCCTTTTCCAGCATACGCCTCAAATCGCTCGAAATGAACACATGCAGATTCTGCAGAAAGAGTGTTTCAAAACTGTTCTATAAAAAGGAACGTTGAAGTCTGTGAGTTGAATGCACTCATCACACAGAAGTTTCTGAGAATGCTTCTGTCTAGTTTTTAGGTGAAGATATTTCATTTCCCAGCATAGGCCTCAAAGCGCTCCAAATATCCACTTGCAGATTCTACAAAAAGAGTGTTTCAAAACTGCTCTTTCAAAAGGAACCTTCAAGTCTGTGAGTTGAATGCACTCATCACACAGAAGTTTCTGAGAATGCTTCTGTCTAGTTTTTATGTGAAGACATTACATTTCCCAGCATAGGCCTCACAGCGCTCCAAATATACACTAGCAGTTTCCACAAAAAGAGTGTTCCAAAACTGCTCTTTCAAAAGAAACGTTCAAGTCTGTGAGTTGAATGCACTCGTCACAAACAAGTTTCTGGAAATGCTTCTCTCTAGTCTCTATCTCAGGATGTTTCCTTTCCCAGCATTGGCCCCCAACAGCTCCAAATATGCACTTGCAGATTCTACAAAAAGAGAGTTTGAAAACTCTTCTACCAAAAAGAAGTTTCAACTCTGCGTGTAGAATGCACTCATCACAAAGTAGTTTCTGAGAATGCTTCCGTCTAGTTTTTATTTGAAGATATTTCCTTTTCCAGGATAGGCCTCAGAGCGCTCCAAATAAACACTTGCAGATTTTACAAAAGGAGTGTTTCCAAACTGCTCTATCAAAAGGAATGTTCAAATCTGTGAGTTGAATGCACTCATCACACAGAAGTTTCTGAGAATGCTTCTGTCTAGTTTTTAGGTGAAGATATTTCATTTCCCAGCATAGGCCTGAAAGCGCTCCAAATATCCACTTGCAGATCCTACAAAAAGAGTGTTTCAAAACTGCTCTTTCAAAAGGAAGGTTCAAGTGTGTGAGTTGAATGCACTCATTACAAAGAAGTTTCTGAGAATGCTTCTGTGTAGTTGTTATTTGAAGACATTTCCTTTTCCAGCATAGGCCTCAAAGCGCTCGAAATAAACACTTGCAGATTCTGCAGAAAGAGTGTTTCAAAACTGTTGTATCAAAAGGAGCATTCAAGTCTGTGAGTTGAATGCACTCATCACACAGAAGTTTCTGAGAATGCTTCTGTCCAGTTTTTAAGTTGAGACATTACTTTTCCCTGCATAGGCCTCTCAGCGCTCCATATATACACTAGCAGTTTCCACAAAAAGAGGGTTCCAAAACTGCTCTTTCAAAAGAATCGTTCAAGTCTGTGAGTTGAATGCACTCGTCACAAACAAGTTTCTGTTAATGCTTCTGTGTAGTCTCTATCTGAGGATGTTCCCTTTTCCAGCATTGACCTGCAACAGCTCCAAATATGCACTTGCAGATTCTACAAAAAGAGAGTTTGAAAACTCTTCTCTCAAAAAGAAGGTTCAACTCTGCGAGTAGAATGCACTCATCACAAAGAAGTTTCTGAGAATGCTTCTGTCTAGTTTTTATTTGAAGCTACTTCCTTTTCCAGCATAGGCCTCAGAGCGCTCCAAATAAACACTTGCAGATTTTACAAAAGGAGGGTTTCCAAACCGCTACATCAAAAGGAATGTTCAAGTCTGTGAGTTGAATGCACTCATCACACAGAAGTTTTTGAGAATGTTTCTGTCTAGTTTTTAGGTGAAGATATTTCATTTTACAGCATAGGCCTCAAAGCGTTCCAAATATCTTCTTGCAGATTCCACAAAAAGTGTGTTTCAAAACTGCTCTTTCAAAAAGAAGGTTCAAGTCTGTGAGTTGAATGCACTCATCACAAAGAACTTTCTGAGAATGCTTCTGTCTAGTTGTTATTTGAAGACATTTCCTTTTCCAGCATAGGCCCCAAAGCGCTCGAAATAAACACTTACAGATTCAGCAGAAGGAGTGTTTCAAAACTGTTCTATCAAAAGGAGCGTTCAAGTCTGTGAGTTGAATGCACTCATCACAGAGAAGTTTCTGAGAATGCTTCTGGCTAGTTTTTAGGTGAAGATATTCATTTCCCAGCATAGGAATCAAAGCGCTCCAAATATCCACTTGCAGATTCTACAAAAAGAGCGTTTCAATACTGCTCTTTCAAAAGGAAGGTTCAAGTCTGTGAGTTGAATGCACTCATCACAGAGAAGTTTCTGAGAATGCTTCTATGTAGTTGTTATTTGAAGACATTTCCTTTTCCAGCCTAGGCCTCAAAGCGCTCGAAATAAACATTTGCAGATTCTGCAGAAGGAGTGTTTCAAAACTGTTCTATCAAAAGGAGTGTTCAAGTCTGTGAGTTGAATGCACTCATCACACAGAAGTTTCTGAGAATGCTTCTGTCTAGTTTTTAGGTGAAGATATTTCATTTCCCAGCATAGGCCTCAAAGCGCTCCAAATATCCACTTGCAGATTCTACAAAAAGTGTGTTTCAAAACTGCTCTTTCAAAAGGAAGGTTCAAGTCTGTGAGTTGAATGCACTCATCACAAAGAAGTTTCTGAGAATGCTTCTGTGTAGTTGTTACTTGAAGACATTTCCTTTTGCAGCATAGGCCTCAAAGCGCTCGAAATAAACACTTGCAGATTCTGCAGAACGAGTGTTTCAAATCTGTTCTATCAAAAGGAACGTTCAAGTCTGTGAGTTGAATGCACTCATCACACAGAAGTTTCTGAGAATGCTTCTGTCTAGTTTTTAAGTGGAGACATTACATTTCCCAGCATAGGCCTCTCAGCGCACCAAATATACACAAGCATATTCCACAAAAAGAGGGTTCCAAAACTGCTCTTTCAAAAGAATCGTTCAAGCCTGTGAGTTGAATGCACTCGTCACAAACAAGTTTCTGGGAATGCTTCTGTCTAGTCTCTATCTGAGGATGTTCCCTTTTCCAGCATTGGCCTCCAACAGCTCCAAATATGCACTTGCAGATTCTACAAAAAGAGAGTTTGAAAACTCTTCTACCAAAAAGAAGGTTCAACTCTGCGAGTAGAATGCACTCATCACAAAGAAGTTTCTGAGAATGCTTCTGTCTAGTTTTTATTTGAAGATATTTCCTTTTCCAGCATAGGACTCAAATCTCTCGAAATGAACACTTGCAGATTCTGCAGAAAGAGTGTTTCAAAACTGTTCTATCAAAAGGAACGTTGAAGTCTGTGAGTTGAATGCACTCATCACACAGAAGTTTCTGAGAATGCTTCTGTCTAGTTTTTAAGTGGAGACATTTCATTTCCCAGCATAGGCCTCACAGCGTTCCAAATATACACTAGCAGATTCCACAAAATGAGTGTTCCAAAACTGCTCTTTCAAAAGAAACGTTCGAGTCTGTGAGTTGAATGCACTCGTCACAAACAAGTTTCTGGGAATGCTTCTCTCTAGACTCTATCTGAGGATGTTTCCTTTCCCAGCAATGGCCTCCAACAGCTCCAAGTATGCACTTGGAGATTCTACATAAAGAGAGTTTGAAAACTCTTCTACCAAAAAGAAGGTTCAACCCTGCGAGTAGAATGCACTCATCACAAAGAAGTTTCTTAGAATGCTTCTGTCTAGTTTTTATTTGAAGATATTTCCTTTTCCAGCATAGGCCTCAGAGTGCTCCAAATAAACACTTGCAGATTTTACAAAAGGAGTGTTTCCAAACTGCTCTATCAAAAGGAATGTTCAAGTCTGTGAGTTGAATGCACTCATCACAGAGAAGTTTCTGAGAATGCTTCTGTCTACTTTTTAGGTGAAGATATTTCATTTCCCAGCATAGGCCTGAAAGCGCTCGAAATATCCACTTGCAGATTCTACAAAAAGAGTGTTTCAAAACTGCTCTTTCAAAAGGAAGGTTCAAGTCTGTGAGTTGAATGCGCTCATCACAAAGAAGTTTCTGAGAATGCTTCTGTGTAGTTGTTATTTGAAGACATTTCCTTTTCCAGCATAGGCCTCAAAGCGCTCGAAATAAACAATTGCAGATTCTGCAGAAGGAGTGTTTCAAAACTGTTCTATCAAAAGGAACGTTCAAGTCTGTGAGTTGAATGCACTCATCACACAGAAGTTTCTGAGAATGCTTCTGTCTAGTTTTTAGGTGAAGATATTTCATTTCCCAGCATAGGCCTCAAAGCGCTCCAAATATCTACTTGCAGATTCTACAAAAGGAGTGTTTCAAAACTGCTCTTTCAAAGGGAAGGTTCAAGTCTGTGAGTTGAATGCACTCATCAGAGATAAGTTTCTGAGAATGCTTCTGTGTAGTTGTTATTGGAAGACATTTCCTTTTCCAGCATGGGCCTCAAATCCCTCGAAATGAACACTTGCAGATTCTGCAGAAAGAGTGTTTCAAAACTGTTCTTTCAAAAGGAACGTTCAAGTCTGTGAGTTGAATGCACTCATCACACAGAAGTTTCTGAGAATGTTTCTGTCTAGTTTTTAAGTGGAGACATTACATTTCCCAGCATAGGCCTCTCAGCGCTCCAAATATACACTAGCAGATTCCACAAAAAGAGGGTTTCAAAACTGCTCTTTCAAAAGAATCGTTCAAGTCTGTGAGTTGAATGCACTCGTCAGAAACAAGTTTCTGGGAATGCTTCTCTCTAGACTCTATCTGAGGATGTTTCCTTTCCCAGCATTGGCCTCCAACAGCTCCAAATATGCACTTGCAGATTCTACAAAAAGAGAGTTTGAAAACTCTTCTACCAAAGAGAAGGTTCAACCCTGCGAGTAGAATGCACTCATCACAGAGAAGTTTCTGAGAATGCTTCTGTCTAGTTTTTATTTGAAGATATTTCCTTTTCCAGCATAGGCCTCAGAGCGCTCCGAATAAACACTTGCAGATTTTACAAAAGGAGTGTTTCCAAACTGCTGTATCAAAAGGAATGTTCAATCTGTGAGTTGAATGCACTCATCCCGCAGAAGTTTCTGAGAATGCTTCTGTCTAGTTTTTAGGTGAAGATATTTCATATCCCAGCGTAGGCCTCAAAGCGATCCAAATATCCACTTGCAGATTCTACAAAAAGAGTGTTTCAAAACTGCTCTTTCAAAAGGAAGGTTCAAGTCTGTGAGTTGAATGCACTCATCACAAAGAAGTTTCTGAGAATGCTTCTGTGTAGTTGTTATTTGAAGACATTTCCTTTTCCAGCATAGGCCTCAAAGCGCTCGAAATAAACACTTTCAGATTCTGCAGAAGGAGTGTTTCAAAACTGTTCTATCAAAAGGAACGTTGATGTCCGTGAGTTGAATGCACTCATCACACAGAAGTTTCTGAGAATGCTTCTGTCTAGTTTTTAGGTGAAGATATTTCATTTCCCAGCATAGGCCTCAAAGCGCTCCAAATATCTACTTGCAGATTCTACAAAAAGAGTGTTTCAAAACTGCTCTTTCAAAGGGAAGGTTCAAGTCTGTGAGTTGAATGCACACATCACAGAGAAGTTTCTGAGAATGCATCTGTGTAGTTGTTATTTAAAGACATTTCCTTTTCCAGTATGGGCCTCAAAGCGCTAGAAATAAACACTTGCAGATTCTGCAGAAAGAGTGTTTCAAAACTGTTCTATCAAAAGGAACGTTCAAGTCTGTGAGTTGAATGCACTCATCACACAGAAGTTTCTGAGAATGTTTCTGTCTAGTTTTTAAGTGGAGACATTGCATTTCCCAGCATAGGCCTCAAAGCGCTCCAAATATACACTAGCAAATTACATAAAAAGTGTGTTCCAAAACTGCTATTTCAAAAGAAACGTTCAAGTCTGTGAGTTGAATGCGTTCGTCACAAACAAGTTTCTGGAAATGCTTCTGTCTAGTCTCTATCTGAGGATGTTCCCTTTACCAGCATTGTCCTCCAACAGCTCCAAATATGCACTTGCAGATTCTACAAAAAGACAGTTTGAAAACTCTTCTACCAAAAAGAAGGTTCAACTCTGCGAGTAGAATGCACTCATCACAAAGAAGTTTCTGAGAATGCTTCTGTCTAGTTTTTATTTGAAGTTATTTCATTTTCCAGGTTAGGACTCAGAGCACTCCAAATAAACCCTTGCAGATTTTACAAAAGGAGTGTTTCCAAACTGCTCTATCAAAAGGAATCTTCAAGTCTGTGAGTTGAATGCACTCATCACACAGAAGTTTCTGAGAATGCTTCTGTCTAGTTTTTAGGTGAAGATATTTCATTTCCCAGCATAGGCCTGAAAGCGCTCCAAATATCCACTTGCAGATTCTACAAAAAGCGTGTTTCAAAACTGCTCTTTCAAAAGGATGGTTCAAGTCTGTGAGTTGAATGCACTCATCACAAAGAAGTTTCTGAGAATGCTTCTGTGTAGTTGTTATTTGAAGACATTTCCTTTTCCAGCATAGGCCTCAAAGCGCTCGAAATAAACACTTGCAGATTCTGCAGAAGGAGTGTTTCAAAACTGTTCTATCAAAAGGAACGTTCAAGTCTGTGAGGTGAATGCACTCATCACACAGAAGTTTCTGAGAGTGCTTCTGTCTAGTTTTTAGGTGAAGATATTTCATTTCCCAGCATAGGCATCAAAGCGCTCCAAATATCTACTTGCAGATTCTACAAAAAGAGTGTTTCAAAACTGCTCTTTCAAAATGAAGGTTCAAGTCTGTGAGTTGAATGCACTCATCCGAAAGAAGTTTCTGAGAATGCTTCTGTGTAGTTGTTATTTGAAGACATTTCCTTTTCCAGCATAGGCCTCAAAGCGCTCAAATAAACACTTGCAGATTCTGCAGATGGAGTGTTTCAAAACTGTTCTATCAAAAGGAACGTTCAAGTCTGTGAGTTGAATGCACTCATCACAGAGAAGTTTCTGAGAATGCTTCTGTCTAGTTTTTAGGTGGAGACATTTCATTTGCCAGCATAGGCCTCACAGTGCCCCAAATATACACTAGCAGATTCTACAAAAAGAGTGTTCCAAAACTGCTCTTTCAAAACAAACGTTGAAGTCTGTGAGTCGAATGCACTCGTCACAAACAAGTTTCTGGGAATGCTTCTGTCTAGTCTCTATCTGAGGATGTTCCCTTTTCCAGCATTGGCCTCCAAGTGCTCCAAATATGCACTTGCAGATTTTACAAAAAGAGAGTTTGAAAACTCTTCTATCAAAAAGAAGGTTAAACTCTGCGAGTAGAATGCACTCATCACAAAGAAGTTTCTGAGAATGCTTCTGTCTAGTTTTTATTTGAAGATATTTCCTTTTCCAGCATAGGCCTCAGAGCGCTCCAAATAAACACTTGCAGATTTGACAAAAGGAGTGTTTCCAAACTGCTCTATCAAAAGGAATGTTCAAGTCTGTGAGTTGAACGCACTCATCACACAGAAGTTTCTGAGAATGCTTCTGTCTAGTTTTTAGGTGAAGATATTTCATTTCCCAGCATAGGCCCGAAAGCGCTCCAAATATCCACTTGCAGATTCTACAAAAAGAGTGTTTCAAAACTGCTCTTTCAAAAGGAAGGTTCAAGTCTGTGAGTTGAATGCACTCATCACAAAGAAGTTTCTCAGAATGCTTCTGTGTAGTTGTTATTTGAAGACATTTCCTTTTCCAGCATAGGCCTCAAAGCGCTCGAAATAAACACTTGCAGATTCTGCAGAAGGAGTGTTTCAAAACTGTTCTATCAAAAGGAACGTTCAAGTCTGTGAGTTGAATGCACTCATCACACAGAAGTTTCTGAGAATGCTTCTGTCTACTTTTTAGGTGAAGATATTTCATTTCCCAGCATAGGCGTCAAAGCCCTCCAAATATCTACTTGCAGATTCTACAAAAAGAGTGTTTCAAAACTGCTCTTTCAAAAGGAAGGTTCAAGTCTGTGAGTTGAATGCACTCATCACAAAGAAGTTTCTGAGAATGCTTCTGTGTAGTTGTTATTTGAAGACATTTCCTTTTCCAGCATAGGCCTCAGAGCGCTCCAAATAAACACTTGCAGATTTTTCAAAAGGAGTGTTTCCAAACTGCTCTATCAAAAGGAATGTTCAAGTCTGTGAGTTGAATGCACTCATCACACAGAAGTTTCTGAGAATGCTTCTGTCTAGTTTTTAGGTGAAGATATTTCATTTCCCAGCATAGGCCTGAAAGCGCTCCAAATATCCACTTGCAGATTCTACAAAAAGAGTGTTTCAAAACTGCTCTTTCAAAAGGAAGGTTCAAGTCTGTGAGGTGAATGCACTCATCACAAAGAAGTTTCTGAGAATGCTTCTGTGTAGTTGTTATTTGAAGACATTTCCTTTTCCAGCATATGCCTCAAAGCGCTCAAAATAAACACTTGCAGATTCTGCAGAAAGAGTGTTTCAAAACTGTTCTATCAAAAGGAACGTTCAAGTCTGTGAGTTGAAAGCACTCATCACACAGAAGTTTCTGAGAAAGCTTCTGTCTAATTTTTAGCTGAAGATATTTCATTTCCCAGCATAGGCCTCAAAGCGCTCCAAATATCTACTTGCAGATTCTACAAAAAAGTGTTTCAAAACTGCTCTTTCAAGAGGAAGGTTGAAGTCTGTGAGTTGAATGCACTCATCACAAAGAAGTTTCTGAGAATGCTTCTTTGTAGTTGTAATTTGAAGACATTAACTTTTCCAGCATGGGCCTCAAAGCACTCGAAATAAACACTTGCAGATTCTGCAGAAAGAGTGTTTCAAAACTGTTCTATCAAAAAGAACGTTCAAGTCTGTGAGTTGAATGCACTCATCACACAGAAGTTTCTGAGAATGCTTCTGTCTAGTTTTTAAGTACAGACAGTACATTTCCCAGCATAGGCCTCACAGCGCTCCAAATATACACTAGCAGATTCCACAAAAAGAGTGTTCCAAAACTGCTCTTTCAAAAGAATCGTTCAGGTCTGTGAGTTGAATGCACTCGTCACAAACAAGTTTCTGGGAATGCTTCTGTCTAGTCTCTATCTGAGGATGTTCCCTTTTCCAGCATTGGCCTCTAACAGCTCCAATTATGCACTTCCAGATTCTACAAAAAGAGAGTTTCAAAACTCTTCTATCAAAAAGAAGGTTCAACTCTGCGAGTAGAATGCACTCATCACAAAGAAGTTTCTGAGAATGCTTCTGTCTAGTTTTTAGGTGAAGATATTTCATTTCCCAGCATAGGCCTGAAAGCGCTCCAAATATCCACTTGCAGATTCTACAAAAAGAGTGTTTCAAAACTGCTCTTTCAAAAGGAAAGTTCACGTCTGTGAGTTGAATGCACTCATCACAAAGAAGTTTCTGAGAATGCTTCTGTGTAGTTGTTATTTGAAGACATTTCCTTTTCCAGCATAGGCCTCAAAGCGCTCGAAATAAACACTTGCAGATTCTGCAGAAGGAGTGTTTCAAAACTGTTCTATCAAAAGGAACGTTCAAGTCTGTGAGTTGAGTGCACTCATCACACAGAAGTTTCTGAGAATGCTTCTGTCTAGTTTTTAGGTGAAGATATTTCATTTCCCAGCATAGGCCTGAAAGCGCTCCAAATGTCCACTAGCAGATTCTACAAAAAGCGTGTTTCAAAACTGCTCTTTCAGAAGGATGGTTCAAGTCTGTGAGTTGAATGCACTCATCACAAAGAAGTTTCTGAGAATGCTTCTGTGTAGTTGTTATTTGAAGACATTTCCTTTTCCAGCATAGGCCTCAAAGCGCTCGAAATAAACACTTTCAGATTCTGCAGAAGGAGTTTTTCAAAACTGTTCTATCAAAAGGAACGTTCAAGTCTGTGAGTTGAATGCACTCATCACACAGAAGTTTCTGAGAATGCTTCTGTCTAGTTTTTAGGTGAAGATATTTCATTTCCCAGCATAGGCCTCAAAGCGCTCCAAATATCCACTTGCAGATTCTACAGAAAGAGTGTTTCAAAACTGCTCTTTCAAAAGGAAGGTTCAAGTCTGTGAGTTGAATGCACTCATCACAAAGAAGTTTCTGAGAATGCTTCTGTTTAGTTGTTATTTGAAGACATTTCCTTTTCCAGCATAGGCCTCAAAGCGCTCGAAATGAACACTTGCAGATTCTGCAGAAAGAGTGTTTCAAAACTGATCTATCAAAAGGAACGTTCAAGTCTGTGAGTTGAATGCACTCATCACACAGATGTTTCTGAGAATGCTTCTGTTTAGTTTTCAAGTGCAGACATTACATTTCCCAGCGTAGGCCTCACAGCGCTCCTAATATGCACTAGTAGATTCCTCAAAAAAGTGTTACAAAACTGCTCTTTCAAAAGAATCGTTCAATTCTGTGAGTTGAATGCACTCGTCACAAACAAGTTAATGGGAATGCTTCTGTCTAGTCTCTATCTGAGGATGTTCCCTTTTCCAACATTGGCCTCTAACAGCTCCAATTATGCACTTGCAGATTCTACAAAAAGAGAGTTTCAAAACTCTTCTATCAAAAAGAAGGTTCAACTCTGCGAGTAGAATGCACTCATCACAAAGAAGTTTCTGAGAATGCTTCTGTCTAGTTTTTATTTGAAGATATTTCCTTTTCCAGCATAGGCCTCAGAGCGCTCCAAATAAACACTTGCAGATTTGACAAAAGGAGTGTTTCCAAACTGCTCTATCAAAAGGAATGTTCAAGTCTGTGAGTTGAATGCACTCATCACACAGAAATTTCTGAGAATGCTTCTGTCTAGTTTTTAGGTGAAGATATTTCATTTCCCAGCATAGGCCTGAAAGCGCTCCAAATATCCACTTGCAGATTCTACAAAAAGAGTGTTTCAAAACTGCTCTTTCAAAAGGAAGGTTCAAGTCTGTGAGTTGAATGCACACATCACAAAGAAGTTTCTGAGAATGCTTCTGTGTAGTTGTTATTTGAAGACATTTCCTTTTCCAGCATAGGCCTCAAAGCGCTCGAAATAAACACTTGTAGATTCTGCAGAAGGAGTGTTTCAAAACTGTTCTATCAAAAGGAACGTTCAAGTCTGTGAGTTGAATGCACTCATCACACAGAAGTTTCTGAGAATGCTTCTGTCTAGTTTTTAGGTGAAGATATTTCATTTCCCAGCATAGGCCTCAAAGCGCTCCAAATATCTACTTGCAGATTCTACAAAAAGAGTGTTTCAAAACTGCTCTTTCAAAGGGAAGGTTCAAGTCTGTGAGTTGAATGCACTCATCACAAAGAAGTTTCTGAGAATGCTTCCCTGTAGTTGTTACTTGAAGACATTTCCTTTTCCAGCATAGGCCTCAAAGCGCTCGAAATAAACACTTGCAGATACTACAGAAAGAGTGTTTCAAAACTGTTCTATCAAAAGGAACGTTCAAGTCTGTGAGTTGAATGCACTCATCCCACAGAAGTTTCTGAGAATGCTTCTGTCTAGTTTTTAAGTGGAGACATTACATTTCCCAGCATAGGCCTCACAGCACTCCAAATACACCCTAGCAGATTGCTCAAAAAGAGTGTTACAAAACTGCTCTTTCAAAAGAAACGTTCAAGTCTGTGAGTTGAATGCACTCGTCACAAACAAGTTTCTGGGGATGCTTCTGTCAAGTCTCTATCTGAGGATGTTTCCTTCCCCAGCATTGGCCTCCAACAGCTCCAAATATGCAGTTGCAGATTCTACAAAAAGAGAGTTTGAAAACTCTTCTACCAAAAAGAAGGTTCAACTCTGTGAGTAGAATGCACTCATCACAAAGAAGTTTCTGAGAATGCTTCTGTCTAGTTTTTATGTGAAGATATTTCCTTTTCCAGCATAGGCCTCAGAGCGCTCCAAATAAACACTTGCAGATTTGACAAAAGGAGTGGTTCCAAACTGCTCTATCAAAAGGAATGTTCAAGTCTGTGAGTTGAATGCACTCATCACATAGAAGTTTCTGAGAATGTTTCTGTCTAGTTTTTAAGTGAAGATATTTCATTTCCCAGCATAGGCCTGAAAGCACTCCAAATATCCACTTGCAGATTCTACAAAAAGAGTGTTTCAAAACTGCTCTTTCAAAAGGAAGGTTCATGTCTGTGAGTTGAATGCACTCATCACAAAGAAGTTTCTGAGAATGCTTCTGTGTAGTTGTTATTTGAAGACATTTCCTTTTCCAGCATAGGCCTCAAAGCGCTCGAAATAAACACTTGCAGATTCTGCAGAAGGAGTGTTTCAAAACTGTTGTATCAAAAGGAACGTTCAAGTCTGTGAGTTGAATGCACTCATCACACAGAAGTTTCTGAGAATGCTTCTGTCTAGTTTTTAGGTGAAGATATTTCATTTCCCAGCATAGGCCTCAAAGCGCTCCAAATATCTACTTGAAGATTCTACAAAAAGAGTGTTTCAAAACTGCTCTTTCAAAAGGAAGATTCAAGTCTGTGAGTTGAATGCACTCATCACAAAGTAGTTTCTGAGAATGCTTCTGTGTAGTTGGTATTTGAAGACATTTCCTTTTCCAGCATAGGCCTCAAAGCGCTCGAAATAAACACTTGTAGATTCTGCAGAAGGAGTGTTTCAAAACTGTTCTATCAAAAGGAACGTTCAAGTCTGTGAGTTGAATGCACTCATCACACAGAAGTTTCTGAGAAAGCTTCTGTCTAGTTTTTAGGTGAAGATATTTCATTTCCCAGCATAGGCCTCAAAGCGCTCCAAATATCTCCTTGCAGATTCTACAAAAAGAGTGTTTCAAAACTGCTCTTTCAAGAGGAAGGTTCAAGTGTGTGAGTTGAATGCACTCATCACAAAGAAGTTTCTGAGAATGCTTCTGTGTAGTTGTAATTTGAAGACATTAACTTTTCAGGCATGGGCCTCAAAGCACTGGAAATAAACACTTGCAGATTCTGCAGAAAGAGTGATTCAAAACTGTTCTATCAAAAAGAACGTTCAAGTCTGTAAGTTGAATGCACTCATCACACAGAAGTTTCTGAGAATGCTTCTGTCTTGTTTTTATGTGGAGACATTACATTTCCCAGCATAGGCCTCACAGCGCTCCAAATATACACTAGCAGATTCCACAAAAAGAGTGTTCCAAAACTGCTCTTTCAAAAGAAACGTTCAAGTCTGTGAGTTGAATGCACTCGTCACAAACAAGTTTCTGGGAATGCTTCTGTCTAGTCTCTATCTGAGGATGTTAACGTTTCCAGCATTGGCCTCCAACAGCTCCAAATATGCACTTGCAGACTCTACAAAAAGAGAGTTTGAAAACTCTTCTACCAAAAAGAAGTTTCAACTCTGCGAGTAGAATGCACTCATCACAAAGAAGTTCCTGAGAATGCTTCTGTCTAGTTTTTATTTGAAGATATTCCCTTTTCCAGAATAGGCCTCAGAGCGCTCCAAATAAACACTTGCAGATTTTACAAAAGGAGTGTTTCCAAACTGCTCTATCAAACGGAATGTTCAAGTCTGGGAGTTGAATGCACTCATCACACAGAAGTTTCTGAGAATGCTTCTGTCTAGTTTTTAGGTGAAGATATTTCATTTCCCAGCATAGGCCTGAAAGCGCTCCAAATATCCACTTGCAGATTCTACAAAAATAGTGTTTCAAAACTGCTCTTTCAAAAGGAAGGTTCAAGTCTGCGAGTTGAATGCACTCATCACAAAGAAGTTTCTGAGAATGCTTCTGTGTAGTTGTTATTTGAAGACATTTCCTTTTCCAGCATAGGCCTCAAAGCGCTCGAAATAAACACTTCCAGATGCAGCAGAAGGAGTGTTTCAAAACTGTTCTATCAAAAGGAACGTTCAAGTCTGTGAGTTGAATGCACTCATCACACAGAAGTTTCTGAGAATGCTTCTGTCTAGTTTTTAGGTGAAGATATTTCATTTCCCAGCATAGGCCTCAAAGCGCTCCAAATATCTACTTGCAGATTTTACAAAAAGAGTGTTTCAAAACTGCTCTTTCAAAAGGAAGGTTCAAGTCTGTGAGTTGAATGCACTCATCACAAATAAGTTTCTGAGAATGCTTCTGTGTAGTTGTTATTTGAAGACATTTCCTTTTCCAGCATAGGCCTCAAAGCGCTCGAAATAAACACTTGCAGATTCTGCAGAAGGAGTGTTTCAAAACTGTTCTATCAAAAGGAACGTTCAATTCTGTGAGTTGAATGCACTCATCACAGAGAAGTTTCTGAGAATGCTTCTGTCTAGTTTTTAAGTGGAGACATTACGTTTCCCAGCATAGGCCTCACAGCGCTCCAAATATACACTAGCAGATTCCACAAAAAGAGTGTTCCAAAACTGCTCTTTCAAAAGAATCGTTCAAGTCTGTGAGTTGAATGCACTCGTCACAAACAAGTTTCTGGGAATGCTTCTGTCTAGTCTCTATCTGAGGATGTTCCCTTTTCCAGCATTGTCCTCCAACAGCTCCAAATACGCACTTGCCGATTCTACAAAAAGAGAGTTTGAAAACTCTTCTACCAAAAAGAAGGTTCAACTCTGCGAGTAGAATGCACTCGTCACAAAGAAGTTCCTGAGAATGCTTCTGTCTAGTTTTTATTTGAAGATATTCCCTTTTCCAGCATAGGCCTCAGAGCGCTCCAAATAAACACTTGCAGATTTGACAAAAGGAGTGGTTCCAAACTGCTCTATCAAAAGGAATGTTCAAGTCTGTGAGTTGAATGCACTCATCCACAGAAGTTTCTGAGAATGCTTTTGTCTAGTTTTTAGGTGAAGATATTTCATTTCCCAGCATAGGCCTGAAAGCGCTCCAAATATCCACTTGCAGATTCTACAAAAAGCGTGTTTCAAAACTGCTCTTTCAAAAGGATGGTTCAAGTCTGTGAGTTGAATGCACTCATCACAAAGAAGTTTCTGAGAATGCTTCTGTGTAGTTGTTATTTGAAGACATTTCCTTTTCCAGCATAGGCCTCAAAGCGCTCGAAATAAACACTTGCAGATTCTGCAGAAGGAGTGTTTCAAAACTGTTCTATCAAAAGGAACGTTCAAGTCTGTGAGGTGAATGCACTCATCACACAGAAGTTTCTGAGAATGCTTCTGTCTAGTTTTTATTTGAAGATATTTCATTTCCCAGCATAGGCCTCAAAGCGCTCCAAATATCTACTTGCAGATTCTACAAAAAGAGTGTTTCAAAACTGCTCTTTCAAAAGGAAGGTTCAAGTCTGTGAGTTGAATGCACTCATCACAAAGAAGTTTCTGAGAATGCTTCTGTGTAGTTGTTATTTGAAGACATTTCCTTTCCAGCATTGGCCTCAAAGCGCTCGAAATAAACACTTGCAGATTCTGCAGAAGGAGAGTTTCAAAAATGTTCTATCAAAAGAAATGTTCAAGTCTGTGAGTTGAATGCACTCATCACACAGAAGTTTCTGAGAGTGCTTCTGTCTAGGTTTTAGGTGAAGATATTTCATTTCCCAGCATAGGCATCAAAGCGCTCCAAATATCTACTTGCAGATTCTACAAAAAGAGTGTTTCAAAACTGCTCTTTCAAAAGGAAGGTTCAAGTCTGTGAGTTGAATGCACTCATCCGAAAGAAGTTTCTGAGAATTCTTCTGTGTAGTTGTTATTTGAAGACATTTCCTTTTCCAGCATAGGCCTCAAAGCGCTCAAATAAACACTTGCAGATTCTGCAGATGGAGTGTTTCAAAACTGTTCTATCAAAAGGAACGTTCAAGTCTGTGAGTTGAATGCACTCATCACAGAGAAGTTTCTGAGAATGCTACTGTCTAGTTTTTAGGTGAAGATATTTCATTTCCCAGCATAGGCCTCACAGCGCTCCAAATATACACTAGCAGATTCCACAAAAAGAGTGTTCCAGAACTGCTCTTTCAAAAGAATCGTTCAAGTCTGTGAGTTGAATGCACTCGTCACAAACAAGTTTCTGGGAATGCTTCTGTCTAGTCTCTATCTGAGGATGTTCCCTTTTCCAGCATTGTCCTCCAACAGCTCCAAATACGCACTTGCCGATTCTACAAAAAGAGAATTTGAAAACTCTTCTACCAAAAAGAAGGTTCAACTCTGCGAGTAGAATGCACTCATCACAAAGAAGTTCCTGAGAATGCTTCTGTCTAGTTTTTATTTGAAGATATTCCCTTTTCCAGCATAGGCCTCAGAGCGCTCCAAATAAACACTTGCAGATTTGACAAAAGGAGTGTTTCCAAACTGCTCTATCAAAAGGAATGTTCAAGTCTGTGAGTTGAATGCACTCATCCACAGAAGTTTCTGAGAATGCTTCTGTCTAGTTTTTAGGTGAAGATATTTCATTTCCCAGCATAGGCCTGAAAGCGATCCAAATATCCACTTGCAGATTCTACAAAAAGCGTGTTTCAAAACTGCTCTTTCAAAAGGATGGTTCAAGTCTGTGAGTTGAATGCACTCATCACAAAGAAGTTTCTGAGAATGCTTCTGTGTAGTTGTTATTTGAAGACATTTCCTTTTCCAGCATAGGCCTCAAAGCGCTCGAAATAAACACTTGCAGATTCTGCAGAAGGAGTGTTTCAAAACTGTTCTATCAAAAGGAACGTTCAAGTCTGTGAGGTGAATGCACTCATCACACAGAAGTTTCTGAGAATGCTTCTGTCTAGTTTTTAGGTGAAGATATTTCATTTCCCAGCATAGGCCTCAAAGCGCTCCAAATATCTACTTGCAGATTCTACAAAAAGAGTGTTTCAACACTGCTCTTTCAAAAGGAAGGTTCAAGTCTGTGAGTTGAATGCACTCATCACAAAGAAGTTTCTGAGAATGCTTCTGTGTAGTTGTTATTTGAAGACATTTCCTTTCCAGCATTGGCCTCAAAGCACTCGAAATAAACACTTGCAGATTCTGCAGAAGGAGAGTTTCAAAAATGTTCTATCAAAAGAAACGTTCAAGTCTGTGAGTTGAATGCACTCATCACACAGAAGTTTCTGAGAGTGCTTCTGTCTAGTTGTTAGGTGAAGATATTTCATTTCCCAGCATAGGCCTCAAAGCGCTCCAAATATCTACTTGCAGATTCTACAAAAAGAGTGTTTCAAAACTGCTCTTTCAAAAGGAAGGTTCAAGTCTGTGAGTTGAATGCACTCATCCGAAAGAAGTTTCTGAGAATGCATCTGTGTAGTTGTTATTTGAAGACATTTCCTTTTCCAGCATATGCCTCAAAGCGCTCAAATAAACACTTGCAGATTCTGCAGATGGAGTGTTTCAAAACTGTTCTATCAAAAGGAACGTTCAAGTCTGTGAGTTGAATGCACTCATCACACAGAAGTTTCTGAGAATGCTTCTGTCTAGTTTTTAAGTGGAGACATTACGTTTCCCAGCATAGGCCACACAGCGCTCCAAATATACACTAGCAGATACCACAAAAAGAGTGTTCCAAAACTGCTCTTTCAAAAGAATCGTTCAAGTCTGTGAGTTGAATGCACTCGTCACAAACAAGTTTCTGGGAATGCTTCTGTCTAGTCTCTATCTGAGGATGTTCCATTTTCCAGCATTGTCCTCCAACAGCTCCAAATACGCACTTGCCGATTCTACAAAAAGAGAGTTTGAAAACTCTTCTACCAAAAAGAAGGTTCAACTCTGCGAGTAGAATGCACTCATCACAAAGAAGTTCCTGAGAATGCTTCTGTCTAGTTTTTATTTGAAGATATTCCCTTTTCCAGCATAGGCCTCAAAGCGCTCCAAATAAACACTTGCAGATTTGACAAAAGGAGTGTTTCCAAACTGCTCTATCAAAAGGAATGTTCAAGTCTGTGAGTTGAATGCACTCATCCACAGAAGTTTCTGAGAATGCTTCTGTCTAGTTTTTAGGTGAAGATATTTCATTTCCCAGCATAGGCCTGAAAGCGCTCCAAATATCCACTTGCAGATTCTACAAAAAGCGTGTTTCAAAACTGCTCTTTCAAAAGGATGGTTCAAATCTGTGAGTTGAATGCACTCATCACAAAGAAGTTTCTGAGAATGCTTCTGTGTAGTTGTTATTTGAAGACATTTCCTTTTCCAGCATAGGCCTCAAAGCGCTCGAAATAAACACTTGCAGATTCTGCAGAAGGAGTGTTTCAAAACTGTTCTATCAAAAGGAACGTTCAAGTCTGTGAGGTGAATGCACTCATCACACAGAAGTTTCTGAGAATGCTTCTGTCTAGTTTTTAGGTGAAGATATTTCATTTCCCAGCATAGGCCTCAAAGCGCTCCAAATATCTACTTGCAGATTCTACAAAAAGAGTGTTTCAAAACTGCTCTTTCAAAAGGAAGGTTCAAGTCTGTGAGTTGAATGCACTCATCACAAAGAAGTTTCTGAGAATGCTTCTGTGTAGTTGTTATTTGTAGACATTTCCTTTCCAGCATTGGCCTCAAAGCGCTCGAAATAAACACTTGCAGATTCTGCAGAAGGAGAGTTTCATAAATGTTCTATCAAAAGAAACGTTCAAGTCTGTGAGTTGAATGCACTCATCACACAGAAGTTTCTGAGAGTGCTTCTGTCTAGGTTTTAGGTGAAGATATTTCATTTCCCAGCATAGGCATCAAAGCGTTCCAAATATCTACTTGCAGATTCTACAAAAAGAGTGTTTCAAAACTGCTCTTTCAAAAGGAAGGTTCAAGTCTGTGAGTTGAATGCACTCATCCGAAAGAAGTTTCTGAGAATTCTTCTGTGTAGTTGTTATTTGAAGACATTTCCTTTTCCAGCATAGGCCTCAAAGCGCTCAAATAAACACTTGCAGATTCTGCAGATGGAGTGTTTCAAAACTGTTCTATCAAAAGGAACGTTCAAGTCTGTGAGTTGAATGCACTCATCACACAGAAGTTTCTGAGAATGCTTCTGTCTAGTTTTTAAGTGGAGACATTACATTTCCCAGCATAGGACTCACAGCGTTCCAAATATACACTAGCAGATTCCACAAAATGAGTGTTGCAAAACTGCTCTTTCAAAAGAAACGTTCAAGTCTGTGAGTTGAATGCACTCGTCACAAACAAGTTTCTGGGAATGCTTCTCTCTAGACTCTATCTGAGGATGTTTCCTTTCCCAGCATTGGCCTCCAACAGCTCCAAATATGCACTTGCAGATCCTACAAAAAGAGAGTTTGAAAACTCTTCTACCAAAAAGAAGGTTCAACTCTGCGAGTAGCATGCACTCAACACAAAGAAGTTTCTGAGAATGCTTCTGTCTAGTTTTTATTTGAAGATATTTCCTTTTCCAGCATAGGCCTCAGAGCGCTCCAAATAAACACTTGCAGATTTTACAAAAGGAGTGTTTCCAAACTGCTCTATCAAAAGGAATGTTCAAGTCTGTGAGTTGAATGCACTCATCACACAGAAGTTTCTGAGAATGCTTCTGTCTAGTTTTTAGGTGAAGATATTTCATTTCCCAGCATAGGCCTGAAAGCGCTCCAAATATCCACTTGCAGATTCTACAAAAAGAGTGTTTCAAAACTGCTCTTTCAATAGGAAGGTCCAAGTCTGTGAGGTGAATGCACTCATCACAAAGAAGTTTCTGAGAATGCTTCTGTGTAGTTGTTATTTGAAGACATTTCCTTTTGCAGCATAGGCCTCAAAGCGCTCGAAATAAACACTTGCAGATTCTGCAGAAAGAGTGTTTCAAATCTGTTCTATCAAAACGAACGTTCAAGTCTGTGAGTTGAATGCACTCATCACACAGAAGTTTCTGAGAATGGTTCTGTCCAGTTTTTAAGTGGAGACATTGCTTTTCCCAGCATAGGCCTCTCAGCGCTCCAAATATACACTAGCAGTTTCCACAAAAAGATGGTTCCAAAACTGCTCTTTCAAAAGAATCGTTCAAGTCTGTGAGTTGAATGCACTCGTCACAAACAAGTTTCTGGGAATGCTTCTGTCTAGTCTCTATCTGAGGATGTTCCCTTTTCCAGCATTGACCTGCAACAGCTCCAAATATGCACTTGTAGACTCTATAAAAAGAGAGTTTGAAAACTCTTCTACCAAAAAGAAGGTTCAACTCTGCGAGTAGAATGCACTCATCCAAAGAAGTTCCTGAGAATGCTTCTGTCGAGTTTTTATTTGAAGATATTCCCTTTTCCAGAATAGGCCTCAGAGCGCTCCAAATAAACACTTGCAGATTTTACAGAAGGAGTGTTTCCAAACTGCTCTATCAAAAGGAATGTTCAAGTCTGTGAGTTGAATGCACTCATCACACAGAAGTTTCTGAGAATGCTTCTGTCTAGTTTTTAGGTGAAGATATTTCATTTCCCAGCATAGGCCTGAAAGCGCTCCAAATATCTACTTGCAGATTCTACAAAAAGAGTGTTTCAAAACTGCTCTTTCAAAAGGAAGGTTCAAGTCTGTGAGTTGAATGCACTCATCACAAAGAAGTTTCTGAGAATGCTTCTGTGTAGTTGTTATTTGAAGACATTTCCTTTTCCAGCATAGGCCTCAAAGCGCTCGAAATAAACAATTGCAGATTCTGCAGAAGGAGTGTTTCAAAACTGTTCTATCAAAAGGAACGTTCAAGTCTGTGAGTTGAATGCACTCATCACACAGAAGTTTCTGAGAATGCTTCTGTCTAGTTTTTCGGTGAAGATATTTCATTTCCCACATAGGCCTCAAAGCGCTCCAAATATCTACTTGCAGATTCTACAAAAAAGTGTTTCAAAACTGCTCTTTCAAAGGGAAGGTTCAAGTCTGTGAGTTGAATGCACTCATCACACAGAAGTTTCTGAGAATGCTTCCCTGTAGTTGTTATTTGAAGACATTTCCTTTTCCAGCCTAGGCCACAAATTGCTCGAAATAAACACTTGCAGATTCTGCAGAAGGAGTGTTTCAAAACTGTTCTATCAAAAGGAACGTTCAAGTTTGTGAGTTGAATGCACTCATCACACAGAAGTTTCTGAGAATGCTTCTGTCTATTTTTTCAGTGGAGACATTACATTTCCCAGCATAGGCCTCACAGCGCTCCAAATATACACTAGCAGATCCCACAAAAAGAGTGTTCCAAAACTGCTCTTTCAAAAGAATCGTTCAAGTCTGTGAGTTGAATGCACTCGTCACAAACAAGTTTCTGGGAATGCTTCTGTCTAGTCTCTATCTGAGGATGTTCCCTTTTCCAGCATTGGCGTCCAACAGCTCCAAATACGCACTTGCAGATTCTACAAAAAGAGAGTTTGAAAACTCTTCTACCAAAAAGAAAGTTCAACTCTGCGAGTAGAATGCACTCATCACAAAGAAATTCCTGAGAATGCTTCTGTCTAGTTTTTATTTGAAGATATTCCCTTTTCCAGCATAGGCCTCAGAGCGCTCCAAATAAACACTTGCAGATTTTACAAAAGGAGTGTTTCTAAACTGCTCTATCAAAAGGATTGTTCAAGTCTGTGAGTTGAATGCACTCATACACAGAAGGTTCTGAGAATGCTTCTGTCTAGTTTTTAGGTGAAGATATTTCATTTCCCAGCATAGGCCTGAAAGCGCTCCAAATATCCACTTGCATATTCTACAAATAGCGTGTTTCAAAACTGCTCTTTCAAAAGGATGGTTCAAGTCTGTGAGTTGAATGCTCTCATCTCAAAGAAGTTTCTGAGAATGCTTCTGTGTAGTTGTTATTTGAAGACATTTCCTTTTCCAGCGTAGGCCTCAAAGCGCTCGAAATAAACACTTTGAGATTCTGCAGAAGGAGTGTTTCAAAACTGTTCTATCAAAAGGAACGTTCAAGTCTGTGAGTTGAATGCACTCATCACACAGAAGTTTCTGAGAATGCTTCTGTCTAGTTTTTAGGTGAAGATATTTCATTTCCCAGCATAGGCCTCAAAGCGCTCCAAATATCTACTTGCAGATTCTACAAAAAGAGTGTTTCAAAACTGCTCTTTCAAAGGGAAGGTTCAAGTCTGTGAGTTGAATGCACTCATCACAAAGAAGTTTCTGAGAATGCTTCCCTGTAGTAGTTATTTGAAGACATTTCCTTTTCCAGCATAGGCCTCAAAGCGCTCGAAATAAAGACTTGCAGATTCTGCAGAAAGAGTGTTTCAAAACTGTTCTATCAAAAGGAACGTTCAAGTCTGTGAGTTGAATGCACTCATCCCACAGAAGTTTCTGAGAATGCTTCTGTCTAGTTTTTAAGTGGAGACATTACATTTCCCAGCATAGGCCTCACAGCGCTCCAAATATACGCTAGCAGATTCTACAAAAAGTGTGTTTCAAAACTGCTCTTTCAAAAGGAAGGTTCAAGTCTGTGAGTTGAATGCACTCATCACAAAGAAGTTTCTGAGAATGTTTCTGTGTAGTTGTTATTTGAAGACATTTCCTTTTCTAGCCTAGGCCTCAAAGCGCTCGAAATAAACACTTGCAGATTCTGCAGAAGGAGTGTTTCAAAACCGTTCTATCAAAAGGAACGTTGAAATTTGTGAGTTGAATGCACTCATCACACAGAAGTTTCTGTGAATGCTTCTGTCTATTTTTTCAGTGGAGACATTACATTTCCCAGCGTTGGCCTCACAGCGCTCCAAATATACACTAGCAGATTCCACAAAAAGAGTGTTCCAAAACTGCTCTTTCAATAGAATCTTTCAAGTCTGTGAGTTGAATGCACTCGTCACAAACAGGTTTCTGGGAATGCTTCTGTCTAGTCTCTATCTGAGGATGTTCCCTTTTCCAGCATTGGCCTCCAACAGCTCCAAATACGCACTTGCAGATTCTACAAAAAGAGAGTTTGGAAACTCTTCTACCAAAAAGAAGGTTCAACTCTGCGAGTAGAATGCACTGATCACAAAGAAGTTTCTGAGAATGATTCTGTCTAGTTTTTATTTGAAGATATTTCCTTTTCCAGCATAGGCCTCAGAGCGCTCCAAATAAACACTTGCAGATTTGACAAAAGGAGTGTTTCCAAACTGCTCTATCAGAAGGAATGTTCAAGTCTGTGAGTTGAATGCACTCATCCACAGAAGTTTCTGAGAATGCTTCTGTCTAGTTTTTAGGTGAAGATATTTCATTTCCCAGCATAGGCCTGAAAGCGCTCCAAATATCCACTTGCAGATTCTACAAAAAGGGTTTTTCAAAACTGCACTTTCAAAAGGATGGTTCAAGTCTGTGAGTTGAATGCACTCATCACAAAGAAGTTTCTGAGAATGCTTCTGTCTAGTTTTTATTTGAAGATATTTCCTTTTCCAGCATAGGCCTCAGAGCGCTCCAAATAAACACTTGCAGATTTGACAAAAGGTGTGTTTCCAAACTGCTCTATCAAAAGGAATGTTCAAGTCTGTGAGTTGAATGCACTCATCACACAGAAGTTTCTGAGACTGCTTCTGTCTAGTTTTCAGGTGAAGATATTTCATTTCCCAGCATAGGCCTGAAAGCGCTCCAAATATCCACTTGCAGATTCTACAAAAAGAGTGTTTCAAAGCTGGTCTTTCAAAAGGAAGGTTCAAGTCTGTGAGTTGAATGCACTCATCACAAAGAAGTTTCTCAGAATGCTTCTGTGTAGTTGTTATTTGAAGACATTTCCTTTTCCAGCATAGGCCTCAATGCGCTCGAAATGAACACTTGCAGATTCTGCAGAAGGAGTGTTTCAAAACTGTTCTATCCAAAGGAACGTTCAAGTTTGTGAGTTGAATGCACTCATCACACAGAAGTTTCTGAGAATGCTTCTGTCTATTTTTTCAGTGGAGACATTACATTTCCCAGCATAGGCCTCACAGCGCTCCAAATATACACTAGCAGATTCCACAAAAAGAGTGTTCCAAAACTGCTCTTTCAAAAGAATCGTTCAAGTCTGTGAGTTGAATGCACTCGTCACAAACAAGTTTCTGGGAATGCTTCTGTCTAGTCTCTATCTGAGGATGTTCCCTTTTCCAGCATTGGCCTCCAACAGCTCCAAATACGCACTTGCAGATTCTACAAAAAGAGAGTTTGAAAACTCTTCTACCAAAAAGAAGGTTCAACTCTGCGAGTAGAATGCACTGATCACAAAGAAGTTCCTGAGAATGCTTCTGTCTAGTTTTTATTTGAAGATATTCCCTTTTCCTGCATAGGCCTCAGAGCGCTACAAAAAAACACTTGCAGATTTTACAAAAGGAGTGTTTCCAAACTGCTCTATCAAAAGGATTGTTCAAGTCTGTGAGTTGAATGCACTCATACACAGAAGTTTCTGAGAATGCTTCTGTCTAGTTTTTAGGTGAAGATATTTCATTTCCCAGCATAGGCCTGAAAGCGCTCCAAATATCCACTAGCAGATTCTACAAAAAGAGTGTTTCAAAACTGCTCTTTCAGAAGGATGGTTCAAGTCTGTGAGTTGAATGCACTCATCAGAAAGAAGTTTCTGAGAATGCTTCTGTGTAGTTGTTATTTGAAGTCATTTCCTTTTCCAGCATAGGCCTCAAAGCGCTCGAAATGAACACTTGCAGATTCTGCAGAAAGAGTGTTTCAAAACTGTTCTATCAAAAGGAACGTTCAAGTGTGTGAGTTGAATGCACTCATCACACAGAAGTTTCTGAGAATGCTTCTGTCTAGTTTTTAGGTGAACATATTTCATTTCCCAGCATAGGCGTCAAAGCCCTCCAAATATCTACTTGCAGATGCTACAAAAAGAGTGTTTCAAAACTGCTCTTTCAAAAGGAAGGTTCAAGTCTGTGAGTTGAATGCACTCATCACAAAGAAGTTTCTGAGAATGCTTCTGTGTAGTTGTTATTTGAAGACACTTCCTTTTCCAGCATAGGCCTCAGAGCGCTCCAAATAAACACTTGCAGATTTTACAAAAGGAGTGTTTCCAAACTGCTCTATCAAAAGGAATGTTCAAGACTGTGAGTTGAATGCACTCATCACACAGAAGTTTCTGAGAATGCTTCTGTTTGGTTTTTAGGTGAAGATATTTCATTTCCCAGCATAGGCCTGAAAGCGCACCAAATATCCACTTGCAGATTCTACAAAGAGAGTGTTTCAAAACTGCTCTTTCAAAAGGAAGGTTCATGTCTGTGAGTTGAATGCACTCATCACAAAGAAGTTTCTGAGAATGCTTCTGTGTAGTTGTTATTTGAAGACATTTCCTTTTCCAGCATATGCCTCAAAGCGCTCGAAATAAACACTTGCAGATTCTGCAGAAAGAGTGTTTCAAAAGTGTTCTATCAAAAGGAACGTTCAAGTCTGTGAGTTGAATGCACTCATCACACAGAAGTTTCTGAGAAAGCTTCTGTCTAGTTTTTAGGTGAAGATATTTCATTTCCCAGCATAGGCCTCAAACGCTCCAAATATCTACTTGCAGATTCTACAAAAAAGTGTTTCAAAACTGTTCTTTCAAGAGGAAGGTTCAAGTCTGTGAGTTGAATGCACTCATCACAAAGAAGTTTCTGAGAATGCTTCTGTGTAGTTGTAATTTGAAGACATTAACTTTTCCAGCATGGGCCTCAAAGCACTCGAAATAAACACTTGCAGATTCTGCAGAAAGAGTGTTTCAAAACTGTTCTATCAAAAAGAACGTTCAAGTCTGTGAGTTGAATGCACTCATCACACAGAAGTTTCTGAGAATGCTTCTGTCTAGTTTTTAAGTGGAGACAGTACATTTCCCAGCTTAGGCCTCACAGCGCTCCAAATATACACTAGCAGATCCCACAAAAAGAGTGTTCCAAAACTGCTCTTACAAAAGAATCGTTCAAGTCTGTGAGTTGAATGCACTCGTCACAAACAAGTTTCTGGGAATGCTTCTGTCTAGTCTCTATCTGAGGATGTTCCCTTTTCCAGCATTGGCCTCTAACAGCTCCAATTATGCACTTGCAGATTCTACAAAAAGAGAGTTTCAAAACTCTTCTATCAAAAAGAAGGTTCAACTCTGCGAGTAGAATGCACTCATCACAAAGAAGTTTCTGAGAATGCTTCTGTCTAGTTTTTATTTGAAGATATTTCCTTTTCCAGCATAGGCCTCAGAGCGCTCCAAATAAACACTTGCAGATTTGACAAAAGGAGTGTTTCCAAACTGCTCTATCAAAAGGAATGTTCAAGTCTGTGAGTTGAATGCACTCATCACACAGAAGTTTCTGAGAATGCTTCTGTCTAGTTTTTAGGTGAAGATATTTCATTTCCCAGCATAGGCCTGAAAGCGCTCCAAATATCCACTTGCAGATTCTACAAAAAGAGTGTTTCAAAACTGCTCTTTCAAAAGGAAGGTTCAAGTCTGTGAGTTGAATGCACTCATCACAAAGAACTTTCTGAGAATGCTTCTGTGTAGTTGTTATTTGAAGACATTTCCTTTTCCAGCATAGGCCTCAAAGCGCTCGAAATAAACACTTGTAGATTCTGCAGAAGGAGTGTTTCAAAACTGTTCTATCAAAAGGAACGTTCAAGCCTGTGAGTTGAATGCACTCATCACACAGAAGTTTCTGAGAATGCTTCTGTCTAGTTTTTAGGTGAAGATATTTCATTTCCCAGCATAGGCCTCAAAGCGCTCCAAATATCTACTTGCAGATTCTACAAAAAGAGTGTTTCAAAACTGCTCTTTCAAAGGGAAGGTTCAAGTCTGTGAGTTGAATGCACTCATCACAAAGAAGTTTCTGAGAATGCTTCCCTGTAGTTGTTAATTGAAGACATTTCCTTTTCCAGCATAGGCCTCAAAGCGCTCGAAATAAACACTTGCAGATACTGCAGAAAGAGTGTTTCAAAACTGTTCTATCAAAAGGAACGTTCAAGTCTGTGAGTTGAATGCACTCATCCCACAGAAGTTTCTGAGAATGCTTCTGTCTAGTTTTTAAGTGGAGACATTACATTTCCCAGCATAGGCCTCACAGCGCTCCAAATACACCCTAGCAGATTGCTCAAAAAGAGTGTTACAAAACTGCTCTTTCAAAAGAAACGTTCAAGTCTGTGAGTTGAATGCACCCGTCACAAACAAGTTTCTGGGGATGCTTCTGTCAAGTCTCTATCTGAGGATGTTTCCTTCCCCAGCATTGGCCTCCAACAGCTCCAAATATGCACTTGCAGATTCTACAAAAAGAGAGTTTGAAAACTCTTCTACCAAAAAGAAGGTTCAACTCTGTGAGTAGAATGCACTCATCACAAAGAAGTTTCTGAGAATGCTTCTGTCTAGTTTTTATTTGAAGATATTTCCTTTTCCAGCATAGGCCTCAGAGCGCTCCAAATAAACACTTGCAGATTTGACAAAAGGAGTGGTTCCAAACTGCTCTATCAAAAGGAGTGTTCAAGTCGGTGAGTTGAATGCACTCATCACACAGAAGTTTCTGAGAATGTTTCTGTCTAGTTTTTAGGTGAAGATATTTCATTTCCCAGCATAGGCCTGAAAGCACTCCAAATATCCACTTGCAGATTCTACAAAAAGAGTGTTTCAAAACTGCTCTTTCAAAAGGAAGGTTCAAGTCTGTGAGTTGAATGCACTCATCACAAAGAAGTTTCTGAGAATGCTTCTGTGTAGTTGTTATTTGAAGACATTTCCTTTTCCAGCATAGGCCTCAAAGCGCTCGAAATAAACACTTGCAGATTCTGCAGAAGGAGTGTTTCAAAACTGTTGTATCAAAAGGAACGTTCAAGTCTGTGAGTTGAATGCACTCATCACACAGAAGTTTCTGAGAATGCTTCTGTCTAGTTTTTAGGTGAAGATATTTCATTTCCCAGCATAGGCCTCAAAGCGCTCCAAATATCTACTTGCAGATTCTACAAAAAGAGTGTTTCAAAACTGCTCTTTCAAAAGGAAGATTCAAGTCTGTGAGTTGAATGCACTCATCACAAAGTAGTTTCTGAGAATGCTTCTGTGTAGTTGGTATTTGAAGACATTTCCTTTTCCAGCATAGGCCTCAAAGCGCTCGAAATAAACACTTGTAGATTCTGCAGAAGGAGTGTTTCAAAACTGTTCTATCAAAAGGAACGTTCAAGTCTGTGAGTTGAATGCACTCATCACACAGAAGTTTCTGAGAATGCTTCTGTCTAGTTTTTAGGTGAAGATATTTCATTTCCCAGCATAGGCCTCAAAGCGCTCCAAATATCTACTTGCAGATTCTACAAAAAGAGTGTTTCAAAACTGCTCTTTCAAAGGGAAGGTTCAAGTCTGTGAGTTGAATGCACTCATCACAAGGAAGTTTCTGAGAATGCTTCCCTGTAGTTGTTACTTGAAGACATTTCCTTTTCCAGCGTAGGCCTCAAAGCGCTCGAAATAAACACTTGCAGATTCTGCAGAAAGAGTGTTTCAAAACTGTTCTATCAAAAGGAACGTTCAAGTCTGTGAGTGGAATGCACTCATCCCACAGAAGTTTCTGAGAATGCTTCTGTCTAGTTTTTTAGTGGAGACATTACATTTCCCAGCATAGGCCTCACAGCGCTCCAAATATACACTAGCAGATTCTACAAAAAGTGTGTCTCAAAACTGCTCTTTCAAAAGGAAGGTTCAAGTCTGTGAGTTGAATGCACTCATCACAAAGAAGTTTCTGAGAATGTTTCTGTGTAGTTGTTATTTGAAGACATTTCCTTTTCCAGCCTAGGCCTCAAAGCGCTCGAAATAAACACCTGCAGATTCTGCAGAAGGAGTGTTTCAAAACTGTTCTATCAAAAGGAACGTTCAAGTCTGTGACTTGAATGCACTCATCACACAGAAGTTTCTGAAAATGCTTCTGTCTAGTTTTTAGGTGGAGACATTTCATTTCCCAGCCTAGGCCTCACAGTGCTCCAAATATACACTAGCAGATTCTACAAAAAGAGTGTTCCAAAACTGCTCTTTCAAAACAAACGTTCAAGTCCGTGAGTTGAATGCACTCGTCACAAACAAGTTTCTGGGAATGCTTCTGTCTAGTCTCTATCTGAAGATGTTCCCTTTTCCAGCATTGGCCTCCAAGTGCTCCAAATATGCACTTGCAGATTCTACAAAAAGACAGTTTGAAAACTCTTCTACCAAAAAGAGGGTTCAACTCTGCGAGTAGAATGCACTCATCACAAAGAAGTTTCTGAGAATGCTTCTGTCTAGTTTTTATTTGAAGTTATTTCATTTTCCAAGTTAGGACTCAGAGCACTCCAAATAAACACTTGCAGATTTTACAAAAGGAGTGTTTCCAAACTGCTCTATCAAAAGGAATGTTCAAGTCTGTGAGTTGAATGCACTCATCACACAGAAGTTTCTGAGAATGCTTCTGTCTAGTTTTTAGGTGAAGATATTTCATTTCCCAGCATAGGTCTGAAACCGCTGCAAGTATCCACTTGCAGATTCTACAAAAAGAGTGTTTCAAAACTGCTCTTTCAAAAGGAAGGTTCAAGTCTGTGAGTTGAATGCACTCACCACAAAGAAGTTTCTGAGAATGCTTCTGTGTAGTTGTTATTTGAAGACATTTCCTTTTCCTGCATAGGCCTCAAAGCGCTCGAAATAAACAGTTGCAGATTCTGTAGAAAGAGTGTTTCAAAACTGTTCTATCAAAAGGAACGTTCAAGTCTGTGAGTTGAATGCACTCATCACACAGAAGTTTCTGAGAAAGCTTCTGTCTAGTTTTTAGGTGAAGATATTTCATTTCCCAGCATAGGCCTCAAAGCGCTCCAAATATCTACTTGCAGATTCTACAAAAAGAGTGTTTCAAAACTGCTCTTTCAAGAGGAAGGTTCAAGTGTGTGAGTTGAATGCACTCATCACAAAGAAGTTTCTGAGAATGCTTCTGTGTAGTTGTAATTTGAAGACATTAACTTTTCAGGCATGGGCCTCAAAGCACTCGAAATAAACACTTGCAGATTCTGCAGAAAGAGTGTTTCAAAACTGTTCTATCAAAAAGAACGTTCAAGTCTGTGAGTTGAATGCACTCATCACACAGAAGTTTCTGAGAATGCTTCTGTCTAGTTTTTAAGTGGAGAGATTACATTTCCCAGCATAGGCCTCACAGCGCTCCAAATATACACTAGCAGATTCCACAAAAAGAGTGTTCCAAAACTGCTCTTTCAAAAGAAACGTTGAAGTCTGTGAGTTGAATGCACTCGTCACAAACAAGTTTCTGGGAATGCTTCTGTCTAGTCTCTATCTGAGGATGTTAACGTTTCCATCATTGGCCTCCAACAGCTCCAAATATGCACTTGCAGACTCTACAAAAAGAGAGTTTGAAAACTCTTCTACCAAAAAGAAGGTTCAACTCTGCGAGTAGAATGCACTCATCACAAAGAAGTTCCTGAGAATGCTTCTGTCTAGTTTTTATTTGAAGATATTCCCTTTTCCAGAATAGGCCTCAGAGCGCTCCAAATAAACACTTGCAGATTTTACAAAAGGAGTGTTTCCAAACTGCTCTATCAAACGGAATGTTCAAGTCTGGGAGTTGAATGCACTCATCACACAGAAGTTTCTGAGAATGCTTCTGTCTAGTTTTTAGGTGAAGATATTTCATTTCCCAGCATAGGCCTGAAAGCGCTCCAAATATCCACTTGCAGATTCTACAAAAAGAGTGTTTCAAAACTGCTCTTTCAAAAGGAAGGTTCAAGTCTGCGAGTTGAATGCACTCATCACAAAGAAGTTTCTGAGAATGCTTCTGTGTAGTTGTTATTTGAAGACATTTCCTTTTCCAGCATAGGCCTGAAAGCGCTCGAAATAAACACTTGCAGATTCTGCAGAAGGAGTGTTTCAAAACTGTTCTATCAAAAGGAACGTTCAAGTCTGTGAGTTGAATGCACTCATCACACAGAAGTTTCTGAGAATGCTTCTGTCTAGTTTTTAGGTGAAGATATTTCATTTCCCAGCATAGGCCTCAAAGCGCTCCAAATATCTACTTGCAGATTTTACAAAAAGAGTGTTTCAAAACTGCTCTTTCAAAAGGAAGGTTCAAGTCTGTGAGTTGAATGCACTCATCACACAGAAGTTTCTGAGAATGCTTCTGTCTAGTTTTTAAGTGGAGACATTACATTTCCCAGCATAGGCCTCACAGCGCTCCAAATATACACTAGCAGATTCCACAAAAAGAGTGTTCCAAAACTGCTCTTTCAAAAGAATCGTTCAAGTCTGTGAGTTGAATGCACTCGTCACAAACAAGTTTCTGGGAATGCTTCTGTCTAGTCTCTATCTGAGGATGTTCCCTTTTCCAGCATTGTCCTCCAACAGCTCCAAATACGCACTTGCCGATTCTACAAAAAGAGAGTTTGAAAACTCTTCTACCAAAAAGAAGGATCAACTCTGCGAGTAGAATGCACTCATCACAAAGAAGTTCCTGAGAATGCTTCTGTCTAGTTTTTATTTGAAGATATTCCCTTTTCCAGCATAGGCCTCAGAGCGCTCCAAATAAACACTTGCAGATTTGACAAAAGGAGTGTTTCCAAACTGCTCTATCAAAAGGAATGTTCAAGTCTGTGAGTTGAATGCACTCATCCACAGAAGTTTCTGAGAATGCTTCTGTCTAGTTTTTAGGTGAAGATATTTCATTTCCCAGCATAGGCCTGAAAGCGCTCCAAATATCCACTTGCAGATTCTACAAAAAGCGTGTTTCAAAACTGCTCTTTCAAAAGGATGGTTCAAGTCTGTGAGTTGAATGCACTCATCACAAAGAAGTTTCTGAGAATGCTTCTGTGTAGTTGTTATTTGAAGACATTTCCTTTTCCAGCATAGGCCTCAAAGCGCTCGAAATAAACACTTGCAGATTCTGCAGAAGGAGTGTTTCAAAACTGTTCTATCAAAAG
The DNA here is from genome assembly GCF_028885625.2 of Pongo pygmaeus. NCBI lineage: Eukaryota > Metazoa > Chordata > Mammalia > Primates > Hominidae > Pongo > Pongo pygmaeus. Next base: position 37,109,949 of record NC_072391.2, on the reverse strand, counting down.
GAACGTTCAAGTCTGTGAGGTGAATGCACTCATCACACAGAAGTTTCTGAGAATGCTTCTGTCTAGTTTTTAGGTGAAGATATTTCATTTCCCAGCATAGGCCTCAAAGCGCTCCAAATATCTACTTGCAGATTCTACAAAAAGAGTGTTTCAAAACTGCTCTTTCAAAAGGAAGGTTCAAGTCTGTGAGTTGAATGCACTCATCACAAAGAAGTTTCTGAGAATGCTTCTGTGTAGTTGTTATTTGAAGACATTTCCTTTCCAGCATTGGCCTCAAAGCGCTCGAAATAAACACTTGCAGATTCTGCAGAAGGAGAGTTTCAAAAATGTTCTATCAAAAGAAACGTTCAAGTCTGTGAGTTGAATGCACTCATCACACAGAAGTTTCTGAGAGTCCTTCTGTCTAGTTTTTAGGTGAAGATATTTCATTTCCCAGCATAGGCCTCAAAGCGCTCCAAATATCTACTTGCAGATTCTACAAAAAGAGTGTTTCAAAACTGCTCTTTCAAAGGGAAGGTTCAAGTCTGTGAGTTGAATGCACTCATCACAAAGAAGTTTCTGAGAATGCTTCCCTGTAGTTGTTACTTGAAGACATTTCCTTTTCCAGCATAGGCCTCAAAGCGCTCGAAATAAACACTTGCAGATACTGCAGAAAGAGTGTTTCAAAACTGTTCTATCAAAAGGAACGTTCAAGTCTGTGAGTTGAATGCACTCATCCCACAGAAGTTTCTGAGAATGCTTCTGTCTAGTTTTAAAGTGGAGACATTACATTTCCCAGCATAGGCCTCACAGCGCTCCAAATACACCCTAGCAGATTGCTCAAAAAGAGTGTTACAAAACTGCTCTTTCAAAAGAAACGTTCAAGTCTGTGAGTTGAATGCACTCGTCACAAACAAGTTTCTGGGGATGCTTCTGTCAAGTCTCTATCTGAGGATGTTTCCTTCCCCAGCATTGGCCTCCAACAGCTCCAAATATGCACTTGCAGATTCTACAAAAAGAGAGTTTGAAAACTCTTCTACCAAAAAGAAGGTTCAACTCTGTGAGTAGAATGCACTCATCACAAAGAAGTTTCTGAGAATGCTTCTGTCTAGTTTTTATGTGAAGATATTTCCTTTTCCAGCATAGGCCTCAGAGCGCTCCAAATAAACACTTGCAGATTTGACAAAAGGAGTGGTTCCAAACTGCTCTATCAAAAGGAATGTTCAAGTCTGTGAGTTGAATGCACTCATCACATAGAAGTTTCTGAGAATGTTTCTGTCTAGTTTTTAGGTGAAGATATTTCATTTCCCAGCATAGGCCTGAAAGCACTCCAAATATCCACTTGCAGATTCTACAAAAAGAGTGTTTCAAAACTGCTCTTTCAAAAGGAAGGTTCAAGTCTGTGAGTTGAATGCACTCATCACAAAGAAGTTTCTGAGAATGCTTCTGTGTAGTTGTTATTTGAAGACATTTCCTTTTCCAGCATAGGCCTCAAAGCGCTCGAAATAAACACTTGCAGATTCTGCAGAAGGAGTGTTTCAAAACTGTTGTATCAAAAGGAACGTTCAAGTCTGTGAGTTGAATGCACTCATCACACAGAAGTTTCTGAGAATGCTTCTGTCTAGTTTTTAGGTGAAGATATTTCATTTCCCAGCATAGGCCTCAAAGCGCTCCAAATATCTACTTGCAGATTCTACAAAAAGAGTGTTTCAAAACTGCTCTTTCAAAAGGAAGATTCAAGTCTGTGAGTTGAATGCACTCATCACAAAGTAGTTTCTGAGAATGCTTCTGTGTAGTTGGTATTTGAAGACATTTCCTTTTCCAGCATAGGCCTCAAAGCGCTCGAAATAAACACTTGTAGATTCTGCAGAAGGAGTGTTTCAAAACTGTTCTATCAAAAGGAACGTTCAAGTCTGTGAGTTGAATGCACTCATCACACAGAAGTTTCTGAGAATGCTTCTGTCTAGTTTTTAGGTGAACATATTTCATTTCCCAGCATAGGCCTCAAAGCGCTCCAAATATCTACTTGCAGATTCTACAAAAAGAGTGTCTCAAAACTGCTCTTTCAAAGGGAAGGTTCAAGTCTGTGAGTTGAATGCACTCATCACAAAGAAGTTTCTGAGAATGCTTCCCTGTAGTTGTTACTTGAAGACATTTCCTTTTCCAGCGTAGGCCTCAAAGCGCTCGAAATAAACACTTGCAGATTCTGCAGAAAGAGTGTTTCAAAACTGTTCTGTCAAAAGGAACGTTCAAGTCTGTGAGTTGAATGCACTCATCCCACAGAAGTTTCTGAGAATGCTTCTGTCTAGTTTTTAAGTGGAGACATTACATTTCCCAGCATAGGCCTCACAGCGCTCCAAATATACACTAGCAGATTCTACAAAAAGTGTGTCTCAAAACTGCTCTTTCAAAAGGAAGGTTCAAGTCTGTGAGTTGAATGCACTCATCACAAAGAAGTTTCTGAGAATGTTTCTGTGTAGTTGTTATTTGAAGACATTTCCTTTTCCAGCCTAGGCCTCAAAGCGCTCGAAATAAACACCTGCAGATTCTGCAGAAGGAGTGTTTCAAAACTGTTCTATCAAAAGGAACGTTCAAGTCTGTGACTTGAATGCACTCATCACACAGAAGTTTCTGAAAATGATTCTGTCTAGCTTTTAGGTGGAGACATTTCATTTCCCAGCCTAGGCCTCACAGTGCTCCAAACATACACTAGCAGATTCTACAAAAAGAGTGTTCCAAAACTGCTCTTTCAAAACAAACGTTCATGTCTGTGAGTTGAATGCACTCGTCACAAACAAGTTTCTGGGAATGCTTCTGTCTAGTCTCTATCTGAAGATGTTCCCTTTTCCAGCATTGGCCTCCAAGTGCTCCAAATATGCACTTGCAGATTCTACAAAAAGACAGTTTGAAAACTCTTCTACCAAAAAGAAGGTTCAACTCTGCGAGTAGAATGCACTCATCACAAAGAAGTTTCTGAGAATGCTTCTGTCTAGTTTTTATTTGAAGTTATTTCATTTTCCAGGTTAGGACTCAGAGCACTCCAAATAAACACTTGCAGATTTTACAAAAGGAGTGTTTCCCAACTGCTCTATCAAAAGGAATGTTCAAGTCTGTGAGTTGAATGCACTCATCCACAGAAGTTTCTGAGAATGCTTTTGTCTAGTTTTTAGGTGAAGATATTTCATTTCCCAGCATAGGCCTGAAAGCGCTCCAAATATCCACTTGCAGATTCTACAAAAAGCGTGTTTCAAAACTGCTCTTTCAAAAGGATGGTTCAAGTCTGTGAGTTGAATGCACTCATCACAAAGAAGTTTCTGAGAATGCTTCTGTGTAGTTGTTATTTGAAGACATTTCCTTTTCCAGCATAGGCCTCAAAGCGCTCGAAATAAACACTTGCAGATTCTGCAGAAGGAGTGTTTCAAAACTGTTCTATCAAAAGGAACGTTCAAGTCTGTGAGGTGAATGCACTCATCACACAGAAGTTTCTGAGAATGCTTCTGTCTAGTTTTTATTTGAAGATATTTCATTTCCCAGCATAGGCCTCAAAGCGCTCCAAATATCTACTTGCAGATTCTACAAAAAGAGTGTTTCAAAACTGCTCTTTCAAAAGGAAGGTTCAAGTCTGTGAGTTGAATGCACTCATCACAAAGAAGTTTCTGAGAATGCTTCTGTGTAGTTGTTATTTGAAGACATTTCCTTTCCAGCATTGGCCTCAAAGCGCTCGAAATAAACACTTGCAGATTCTGCAGAAGGAGAGTTTCAAAAATGTTCTATCAAAAGAAATGTTCAAGTCTGTGAGTTGAATGCACTCATCACACAGAAGTTTCTGAGAGTGCTTCTGTCTAGGTTTTAGGTGAAGATATTTCATTTCCCAGCATAGGCATCAAAGCGCTCCAAATATCTACTTGCAGATTCTACAAAAAGAGTGTTTCAAAACTGCTCTTTCAAAAGGAAGGTTCAAGTCTGTGAGTTGAATGCACTCATCCGAAAGAAGTTTCTGAGAATTCTTCTGTGTAGTTGTTATTTGAAGACATTTCCTTTTCCAGCATAGGCCTCAAAGCGCTCAAATAAACACTTGCAGATTCTGCAGATGGAGTGTTTCAAAACTGTTCTATCAAAAGGAACGTTCAAGTCTGTGAGTTGAATGCACTCATCACAGAGAAGTTTCTGAGAATGCTACTGTCTAGTTTTTAGGTGAAGATATTTCATTTCCCAGCATAGGCCTCACAGCGCTCCAAATATACACTAGCAGATTCCACAAAAAGAGTGTTCCAGAACTGCTCTTTCAAAAGAATCGTTCAAGTCTGTGAGTTGAATGCACTCGTCACAAACAAGTTTCTGGGAATGCTTCTGTCTAGTCTCTATCTGAGGATGTTCCCTTTTCCAGCATTGTCCTCCAACAGCTCCAAATACGCACTTGCCGATTCTACAAAAAGAGAATTTGAAAACTCTTCTACCAAAAAGAAGGTTCAACTCTGCGAGTAGAATGCACTCATCACAAAGAAGTTCCTGAGAATGCTTCTGTCTAGTTTTTATTTGAAGATATTCCCTTTTCCAGCATAGGCCTCAGAGCGCTCCAAATAAACACTTGCAGATTTGACAAAAGGAGTGTTTCCAAACTGCTCTATCAAAAGGAATGTTCAAGTCTGTGAGTTGAATGCACTCATCCACAGAAGTTTCTGAGAATGCTTCTGTCTAGTTTTTAGGTGAAGATATTTCATTTCCCAGCATAGGCCTGAAAGCGATCCAAATATCCACTTGCAGATTCTACAAAAAGCGTGTTTCAAAACTGCTCTTTCAAAAGGATGGTTCAAGTCTGTGAGTTGAATGCACTCATCACAAAGAAGTTTCTGAGAATGCTTCTGTGTAGTTGTTATTTGAAGACATTTCCTTTTCCAGCATAGGCCTCAAAGCGCTCGAAATAAACACTTGCAGATTCTGCAGAAGGAGTGTTTCAAAACTGTTCTATCAAAAGGAACGTTCAAGTCTGTGAGGTGAATGCACTCATCACACAGAAGTTTCTGAGAATGCTTCTGTCTAGTTTTTAGGTGAAGATATTTCATTTCCCAGCATAGGCCTCAAAGCGCTCCAAATATCTACTTGCAGATTCTACAAAAAGAGTGTTTCAACACTGCTCTTTCAAAAGGAAGGTTCAAGTCTGTGAGTTGAATGCACTCATCACAAAGAAGTTTCTGAGAATGCTTCTGTGTAGTTGTTATTTGAAGACATTTCCTTTCCAGCATTGGCCTCAAAGCACTCGAAATAAACACTTGCAGATTCTGCAGAAGGAGAGTTTCAAAAATGTTCTATCAAAAGAAACGTTCAAGTCTGTGAGTTGAATGCACTCATCACACAGAAGTTTCTGAGAGTGCTTCTGTCTAGTTGTTAGGTGAAGATATTTCATTTCCCAGCATAGGCCTCAAAGCGCTCCAAATATCTACTTGCAGATTCTACAAAAAGAGTGTTTCAAAACTGCTCTTTCAAAAGGAAGGTTCAAGTCTGTGAGTTGAATGCACTCATCCGAAAGAAGTTTCTGAGAATGCATCTGTGTAGTTGTTATTTGAAGACATTTCCTTTTCCAGCATATGCCTCAAAGCGCTCAAATAAACACTTGCAGATTCTGCAGATGGAGTGTTTCAAAACTGTTCTATCAAAAGGAACGTTCAAGTCTGTGAGTTGAATGCACTCATCACACAGAAGTTTCTGAGAATGCTTCTGTCTAGTTTTTAAGTGGAGACATTACGTTTCCCAGCATAGGCCACACAGCGCTCCAAATATACACTAGCAGATACCACAAAAAGAGTGTTCCAAAACTGCTCTTTCAAAAGAATCGTTCAAGTCTGTGAGTTGAATGCACTCGTCACAAACAAGTTTCTGGGAATGCTTCTGTCTAGTCTCTATCTGAGGATGTTCCCTTTTCCAGCATTGTCCTCCAACAGCTCCAAATACGCACTTGCCGATTCTACAAAAAGAGAGTTTGAAAACTCTTCTACCAAAAAGAAGGTTCAACTCTGCGAGTAGAATGCACTCATCACAAAGAAGTTCCTGAGAATGCTTCTGTCTAGTTTTTATTTGAAGATATTCCCTTTTCCAGCATAGGCCTCAAAGCGCTCCAAATAAACACTTGCAGATTTGACAAAAGGAGTGTTTCCAAACTGCTCTATCAAAAGGAATGTTCAAGTCTGTGAGTTGAATGCACTCATCCACAGAAGTTTCTGAGAATGCTTCTGTCTAGTTTTTAGGTGAAGATATTTCATTTCCCAGCATAGGCCTGAAAGCGCTCCAAATATCCACTTGCAGATTCTACAAAAAGCGTGTTTCAAAACTGCTCTTTCAAAAGGATGGTTCAAATCTGTGAGTTGAATGCACTCATCACAAAGAAGTTTCTGAGAATGCTTCTGTGTAGTTGTTATTTGAAGACATTTCCTTTTCCAGCATAGGCCTCAAAGCGCTCGAAATAAACACTTGCAGATTCTGCAGAAGGAGTGTTTCAAAACTGTTCTATCAAAAGGAACGTTCAAGTCTGTGAGGTGAATGCACTCATCACACAGAAGTTTCTGAGAATGCTTCTGTCTAGTTTTTAGGTGAAGATATTTCATTTCCCAGCATAGGCCTCAAAGCGCTCCAAATATCTACTTGCAGATTCTACAAAAAGAGTGTTTCAAAACTGCTCTTTCAAAAGGAAGGTTCAAGTCTGTGAGTTGAATGCACTCATCACAAAGAAGTTTCTGAGAATGCTTCTGTGTAGTTGTTATTTGAAGACATTTCCTTTCCAGCATTGGCCTCAAAGCGCTCGAAATAAACACTTGCAGATTCTGCAGAAGGAGAGTTTCAAAAATGTTCTATCAAAAGAAACGTTCAAGTCTGTGAGTTGAATGCACTCATCACACAGAAGTTTCTGAGAGTGCTTCTGTCTAGGTTTTAGGTGAAGATATTTCATTTCCCAGCATAGGCATCAAAGCGTTCCAAATATCTACTTGCAGATTCTACAAAAAGAGTGTTTCAAAACTGCTCTTTCAAAAGGAAGGTTCAAGTCTGTGAGTTGAATGCACTCATCCGAAAGAAGTTTCTGAGAATTCTTCTGTGTAGTTGTTATTTGAAGACATTTCCTTTTCCAGCATAGGCCTCAAAGCGCTCAAATAAACACTTGCAGATTCTGCAGATGGAGTGTTTCAAAACTGTTCTATCAAAAGGAACGTTCAAGTCTGTGAGTTGAATGCACTCATCACACAGAAGTTTCTGAGAATGCTTCTGTCTAGTTTTTAAGTGGAGACATTACATTTCCCAGCATAGGACTCACAGCGTTCCAAATATACACTAGCAGATTCCACAAAATGAGTGTTGCAAAACTGCTCTTTCAAAAGAAACGTTCAAGTCTGTGAGTTGAATGCACTCGTCACAAACAAGTTTCTGGGAATGCTTCTCTCTAGACTCTATCTGAGGATGTTTCCTTTCCCAGCATTGGCCTCCAACAGCTCCAAATATGCACTTGCAGATCCTACAAAAAGAGAGTTTGAAAACTCTTCTACCAAAAAGAAGGTTCAACTCTGCGAGTAGCATGCACTCAACACAAAGAAGTTTCTGAGAATGCTTCTGTCTAGTTTTTATTTGAAGATATTTCCTTTTCCAGCATAGGCCTCAGAGCGCTCCAAATAAACACTTGCAGATTTTACAAAAGGAGTGTTTCCAAACTGCTCTATCAAAAGGAATGTTCAAGTCTGTGAGTTGAATGCACTCATCACACAGAAGTTTCTGAGAATAATTCTGTCTAGTTTTTAGGTGAAGATATTTCATTTCCCAGCATAGGCCTGAAAGCGCTCCAAATATCCACTTGCAGATTCTACAAAAAGAGTGTTTCAAAACTGCTCTTTCAATAGGAAGGTCCAAGTCTGTGAGGTGAATGCACTCATCACAAAGAAGTTTCTGAGAATGCTTCTGTGTAGTTGTTATTTGAAGACATTTCCTTTTGCAGCATAGGCCTCAAAGCGCTCGAAATAAACACTTGCAGATTCTGCAGAAAGAGTGTTTCAAATCTGTTCTATCAAAACGAACGTTCAAGTCTGTGAGTTGAATGCACTCATCACACAGAAGTTTCTGAGAATGGTTCTGTCCAGTTTTTAAGTGGAGACATTGCTTTTCCCAGCATAGGCCTCTCAGCGCTCCAAATATACACTAGCAGTTTCCACAAAAAGATGGTTCCAAAACTGCTCTTTCAAAAGAATCGTTCAAGTCTGTGAGTTGAATGCACTCGTCACAAACAAGTTTCTGGGAATGCTTCTGTCTAGTCTCTATCTGAGGATGTTCCCTTTTCCAGCATTGACCTGCAACAGCTCCAAATATGCACTTGTAGACTCTACAAAAAGAGAGTTTGAAAACTCTTCTACCAAAAAGAAGGTTCAACTCTGCGAGTAGAATGCACTCATCCAAAGAAGTTCCTGAGAATGCTTCTGTCGAGTTTTTATTTGAAGATATTCCCTTTTCCAGAATAGGCCTCAGAGCGCTCCAAATAAACACTTGCAGATTTTACAGAAGGAGTGTTTCCAAACTGCTCTATCAAAAGGAATGTTCAAGTCTGTGAGTTGAATGCACTCATCACACAGAAGTTTCTGAGAATGCTTCTGTCTAGTTTTTAGGTGAAGATATTTCATTTCCCAGCATAGGCCTGAAAGCGCTCCAAATATCTACTTGCAGATTCTACAAAAAGAGTGTTTCAAAACTGCTCTTTCAAAAGGAAGGTTCAAGTCTGTGAGTTGAATGCACTCATCACAAAGAAGTTTCTGAGAATGCTTCTGTGTAGTTGTTATTTGAAGACATTTCCTTTTCCAGCATAGGCCTCAAAGCGCTCGAAATAAACACTTGCAGATTCTGCAGAAGGAGTGTTTCAAAACTGTTCTATCAAAAGGAACGTTCAAGTCTGTGAGTTGAATGCACTCATCACACAGAAGTTTCTGAGAATGCTTCTGTCTAGTTTTTAGGTGAAGATATTTCATTTCCCACATAGGCCTCAAAGCGCTCCAAATATCTACTTGCAGATTCTACAAAAAAGTGTTTCAAAACTGCTCTTTCAAAGGGAAGGTTCAAGTCTGTGAGTTGAATGCACTCATCACACAGAAGTTTCTGAGAATGCTTCCCTGTAGTTGTTATTTGAAGACATTTCCTTTTCCAGCCTAGGCCACAAATTGCTCGAAATAAACACTTGCAGATTCTGCAGAAGGAGTGTTTCAAAACTGTTCTATCAAAAGGAACGTTCAAGTTTGTGAGTTGAATGCACTCATCACACAGAAGTTTCTGAGAATGCTTCTGTCTATTTTTTCAGTGGAGACATTACATTTCCCAGCATAGGCCTCACAGCGCTCCAAATATACACTAGCAGATCCCACAAAAAGAGTGTTCCAAAACTGCTCTTTCAAAAGAATCGTTCAAGTCTGTGAGTTGAATGCACTCGTCACAAACAAGTTTCTGGGAATGCTTCTGTCTAGTCTCTATCTGAGGATGTTCCCTTTTCCAGCATTGGCGTCCAACAGCTCCAAATACGCACTTGCAGATTCTACAAAAAGAGAGTTTGAAAACTCTTCTACCAAAAAGAAAGTTCAACTCTGCGAGTAGAATGCACTCATCACAAAGAAATTCCTGAGAATGCTTCTGTCTAGTTTTTATTTGAAGATATTCCCTTTTCCAGCATAGGCCTCAGAGCGCTCCAAATAAACACTTGCAGATTTTACAAAAGGAGTGTTTCTAAACTGCTCTATCAAAAGGATTGTTCAAGTCTGTGAGTTGAATGCACTCATACACAGAAGGTTCTGAGAATGCTTCTGTCTAGTTTTTAGGTGAAGATATTTCATTTCCCAGCATAGGCCTGAAAGCGCTCCAAATATCCACTTGCATATTCTACAAATAGCGTGTTTCAAAACTGCTCTTTCAAAAGGATGGTTCAAGTCTGTGAGTTGAATGCTCTCATCTCAAAGAAGTTTCTGAGAATGCTTCTGTGTAGTTGTTATTTGAAGACATTTCCTTTTCCAGCGTAGGCCTCAAAGCGCTCGAAATAAACACTTTGAGATTCTGCAGAAGGAGTGTTTCAAAACTGTTCTATCAAAAGGAACGTTCAAGTCTGTGAGTTGAATGCACTCATCACACAGAAGTTTCTGAGAATGCTTCTGTCTAGTTTTTAGGTGAAGATATTTCATTTCCCAGCATAGGCCTCAAAGCGCTCCAAATATCTACTTGCAGATTCTACAAAAAGAGTGTTTCAAAACTGCTCTTTCAAAGGGAAGGTTCAAGTCTGTGAGTTGAATGCACTCATCACAAAGAAGTTTCTGAGAATGCTTCCCTGTAGTAGTTATTTGAAGACATTTCCTTTTCCAGCATAGGCCTCAAAGCGCTCGAAATAAAGACTTGCAGATTCTGCAGAAAGAGTGTTTCAAAACTGTTCTATCAAAAGGAACGTTCAAGTCTGTGAGTTGAATGCACTCATCCCACAGAAGTTTCTGAGAATGCTTCTGTCTAGTTTTTAAGTGGAGACATTACATTTCCCAGCATAGGCCTCACAGCGCTCCAAATATACGCTAGCAGATTCTACAAAAAGTGTGTTTCAAAACTGCTCTTTCAAAAGGAAGGTTCAAGTCTGTGAGTTGAATGCACTCATCACCAAGAAGTTTCTGAGAATGTTTCTGTGTAGTTGTTATTTGAAGACATTTCCTTTTCTAGCCTAGGCCTCAAAGCGCTCGAAATAAACACTTGCAGATTCTGCAGAAGGAGTGTTTCAAAACCGTTCTATCAAAAGGAACGTTGAAATTTGTGAGTTGAATGCACTCATCACACAGAAGTTTCTGTGAATGCTTCTGTCTATTTTTTCAGTGGAGACATTACATTTCCCAGCGTTGGCCTCACAGCGCTCCAAATATACACTAGCAGATTCCACAAAAAGAGTGTTCCAAAACTGCTCTTTCAATAGAATCTTTCAAGTCTGTGAGTTGAATGCACTCGTCACAAACAGGTTTCTGGGAATGCTTCTGTCTAGTCTCTATCTGAGGATGTTCCCTTTTCCAGCATTGGCCTCCAACAGCTCCAAATACGCACTTGCAGATTCTACAAAAAGAGAGTTTGGAAACTCTTCTACCAAAAAGAAGGTTCAACTCTGCGAGTAGAATGCACTGATCACAAAGAAGTTTCTGAGAATGATTCTGTCTAGTTTTTATTTGAAGATATTTCCTTTTCCAGCATAGGCCTCAGAGCGCTCCAAATAAACACTTGCAGATTTGACAAAAGGAGTGTTTCCAAACTGCTCTATCAGAAGGAATGTTCAAGTCTGTGAGTTGAATGCACTCATCCACAGAAGTTTCTGAGAATGCTTCTGTCTAGTTTTTAGGTGAAGATATTTCATTTCCCAGCATAGGCCTGAAAGCGCTCCAAATATCCACTTGCAGATTCTACAAAAAGAGTGTTTCAAAACTGCTCTTTCAAAAGGAAGGTTCAAGTCTGCGAGTTGAATGCACTCATCACAAAGAAGTTTCTGAGAATGCTTCTGTGTAGTTGTTATTTGAAGACATTTCCTTTTCCAGCATAGGCCTGAAAGCGCTCGAAATAAACACTTGCAGATTCTGCAGAAGGAGTGTTTCAAAACTGTTCTATCAAAAGGAACGTTCAAGTCTGTGAGTTGAATGCACTCATCACACAGAAGTTTCTGAGAATGCTTCTGTCTAGTTTTTAGGTGAAGATATTTCATTTCCCAGCATAGGCCTCAAAGCGCTCCAAATATCTACTTGCAGATTTTACAAAAAGAGTGTTTCAAAACTGCTCTTTCAAAAGGAAGGTTCAAGTCTGTGAGTTGAATGCACTCATCACACAGAAGTTTCTGAGAATGCTTCTGTCTAGTTTTTAAGTGGAGACATTACATTTCCCAGCATAGGCCTCACAGCGCTCCAAATATACACTAGCAGATTCCACAAAAAGAGTGTTCCAAAACTGCTCTTTCAAAAGAATCGTTCAAGTCTGTGAGTTGAATGCACTCGTCACAAACAAGTTTCTGGGAATGCTTCTGTCTAGTCTCTATCTGAGGATGTTCCCTTTTCCAGCATTGTCCTCCAACAGCTCCAAATACGCACTTGCCGATTCTACAAAAAGAGAGTTTGAAAACTCTTCTACCAAAAAGAAGGATCAACTCTGCGAGTAGAATGCACTCATCACAAAGAAGTTCCTGAGAATGCTTCTGTCTAGTTTTTATTTGAAGATATTCCCTTTTCCAGCATAGGCCTCAGAGCGCTCCAAATAAACACTTGCAGATTTGACAAAAGGAGTGTTTCCAAACTGCTCTATCAAAAGGAATGTTCAAGTCTGTGAGTTGAATGCACTCATCCACAGAAGTTTCTGAGAATGCTTCTGTCTAGTTTTTAGGTGAAGATATTTCATTTCCCAGCATAGGCCTGAAAGCGCTCCAAATATCCACTTGCAGATTCTACAAAAAGCGTGTTTCAAAACTGCTCTTTCAAAAGGATGGTTCAAGTCTGTGAGTTGAATGCACTCATCACAAAGAAGTTTCTGAGAATGCTTCTGTCTAGTTGTTATTTGAAGACATTTCCTTTTCCAGCATAGGCCTCAAAGCGCTCGAAATAAACACTTGCAGATTCTGCAGAAGGAGTGTTTCAAAACTGTTCTATCAAAAGGAACGTTCAAGTCTGTGAGGTGAATGCACTCATCACACAGAAGTTTCTGAGAATGCTTCTGTCTAGTTTTTAGGTGAAGATATTTCATTTCCCAGCATAGGCCTCAAAGCGCTCCAAATATCTACTTGCAGATTCTACAAAAAGAGTGTTTCAAAACTGCTCTTTCAAAAGGAAGGTTCAAGTCTGTGAGTTGAATGCACTCATCACAAAGAAGTTTCTGAGAATGCTTCTGTGTAGTTGTTATTTGAAGACATTTCCTTTCCAGCATTGGCCTCAAAGCGCTCGAAATAAACACTTGCAGATTCTGCAGAAGGAGAGTTTCAAAAATGTTCTATCAAAAGAAACGTTCAAGTCTGTGAGTTGAATGCACTCATCACACAGAAGTTTCTGAGAGTCCTTCTGTCTAGTTTTTAGGTGAAGATATTTCATTTCCCAGCATAGGCCTCAAAGCGCTCCAAATATCTACTTGCAGATTCTACAAAAAGAGTGTTTCAAAACTGCTCTTTCAAAGGGAAGGTTCAAGTCTGTGAGTTGAATGCACTCATCACAAAGAAGTTTCTGAGAATGCTTCCCTGTAGTTGTTACTTGAAGACATTTCCTTTTCCAGCATAGGCCTCAAAGCGCTCGAAATAAACACTTGCAGATACTGCAGAAAGAGTGTTTCAAAACTGTTCTATCAAAAGGAACGTTCAAGTCTGTGAGTTGAATGCACTCATCCCACAGAAGTTTCTGAGAATGCTTCTGTCTAGTTTTTAAGTGGAGACATTACATTTCCCAGCATAGGCCTCACAGCGCTCCAAATACACCCTAGCAGATTGCTCAAAAAGAGTGTTACAAAACTGCTCTTTCAAAAGAAACGTTCAAGTCTGTGAGTTGAATGCACTCGTCACAAACAAGTTTCTGGGGATGCTTCTGTCAAGTCTCTATCTGAGGATGTTTCCTTCCCCAGCATTGGCCTCCAACAGCTCCAAATATGCACTTGCAGATTCTACAAAAAGAGAGTTTGAAAACTCTTCTACCAAAAAGAAGGTTCAACTCTGTGAGTAGAATGCACTCATCACAAAGAAGTTTCTGAGAATGCTTCTGTCTAGTTTTTATGTGAAGATATTTCCTTTTCCAGCATAGGCCTCAGAGCGCTCCAAATAAACACTTGCAGATTTGACAAAAGGAGTGGTTCCAAACTGCTCTATCAAAAGGAATGTTCAAGTCTGTGAGTTGAATGGACTCATCACATAGAAGTTTCTGAGAATGTTTCTGTCTAGTTTTTAGGTGAAGATATTTCATTTCCCAGCATAGGCCTGAAAGCACTCCAAATATCCACTTGCAGATTCTACAAAAAGAGTGTTTCAAAACTGCTCTTTCAAAAGGAAGGTTCAAGTCTGTGAGTTGAATGCACTCATCACAAAGAAGTTTCTGAGAATGCTTCTGTGTAGTTGTTATTTGAAGACATTTCCTTTTCCAGCATAGGCCTCAAAGCGCTCGAAATAAACACTTGCAGATTCTGCAGAAGGAGTGTTTCAAAACTGTTGTATCAAAAGGAACGTTCAAGTCTGTGAGTTGAATGCACTCATCACACAGAAGTTTCTGAGAATGCTTCTGTCTAGTTTTTAGGTGAAGATATTTCATTTCCCAGCATAGGCCTCAAAGCGCTCCAAATATCTACTTGCAGATTCTACAAAAAGAGTGTTTCAAAACTGCTCTTTCAAAAGGAAGATTCAAGTCTGTGAGTTGAATGCACTCATCACAAAGTAGTTTCTGAGAATGCTTCTGTGTAGTTGGTATTTGAAGACATTTCCTTTTCCAGCATAGGCCTCAAAGCGCTCGAAATAAACACTTGTAGATTCTGCAGAAGGAGTGTTTCAAAACTGTTCTATCAAAAGGAACGTTCAAGTCTGTGAGTTGAATGCACTCATCACACAGAAGTTTCTGAGAATGCTTCTGTCTAGTTTTTAGGTGAACATATTTCATTTCCCAGCATAGGCCTCAAAGCGCTCCAAATATCTACTTGCAGATTCTACAAAAAGAGTGTCTCAAAACTGCTCTTTCAAAGGGAAGGTTCAAGTCTGTGAGTTGAATGCACTCATCACAAAGAAGTTTCTGAGAATGCTTCCCTGTAGTTGTTACTTGAAGACATTTCCTTTTCCAGCGTAGGCCTCAAAGCGCTCGAAATAAACACTTGCAGATTCTGCAGAAAGAGTGTTTCAAAACTGTTCTGTCAAAAGGAACGTTCAAGTCTGTGAGTTGAATGCACTCATCCCACAGAAGTTTCTGAGAATGCTTCTGTCTAGTTTTTAAGTGGAGACATTACATTTCCCAGCATAGGCCTCACAGCGCTCCAAATATACACTAGCAGATTCTACAAAAAGTGTGTCTCAAAACTGCTCTTTCAAAAGGAAGGTTCAAGTCTGTGAGTTGAATGCACTCATCACAAAGAAGTTTCTGAGAATGTTTCTGTGTAGTTGTTATTTGAAGACATTTCCTTTTCCAGCCTAGGCCTCAAAGCGCTCGAAATAAACACCTGCAGATTCTGCAGAAGGAGTGTTTCAAAACTGTTCTATCAAAAGGAACGTTCAAGTCTGTGACTTGAATGCACTCATCACACAGAAGTTTCTGAAAATGATTCTGTCTAGCTTTTAGGTGGAGACATTTCATTTCCCAGCCTAGGCCTCACAGTGCTCCAAACATACACTAGCAGATTCTACAAAAAGAGTGTTCCAAAACTGCTCTTTCAAAACAAACGTTCAAGTCTGTGAGTTGAATGCACTCGTCACAAACAAGTTTCTGGGAATGCTTCTGTCTAGTCTCTATCTGAAGATGTTCCCTTTTCCAGCATTGGCCTCCAAGTGCTCCAAATATGCACTTGCAGATTCTACAAAAAGACAGTTTGAAAACTCTTCTACCAAAAAGAAGGTTCAACTCTGCGAGTAGAATGCACTCATCACAAAGAAGTTTCTGAGAATGCTTCTGTCTAGTTTTTATTTGAAGTTATTTCATTTTCCAGGTTAGGACTCAGAGCACTCCAAATAAACACTTGCAGATTTTACAAAAGGAGTGTTTCCCAACTGCTCTATCAAAAGGAATGTTCAAGTCTGTGAGTTGAATGCACTCATCACACAGAAGTTTCTGAGAATGCTTCTGTCTAGTTTTTAGGTGAAGATATTTCATTTCCCAGCATAGGCCTGAAAGCGCTCCAAATATCCACTTGCAGATTCTACAAAAAGCGTGTTTCAAAACTGCTCTTTCAAAAGGATGGTTCAAGTCTGTGAGTTGAATGCACTCATCACAAAGAAGTTTCTGAGAATGCTTCTGTGTAGTTGTTATTTGAAGACATTTCCTTTTCCAGCATAGGCCTCAAAGCGCTCGAAATAAACACTTGCAGATTCTGCAGAAGGAGTGTTTCAAAACTGTTCTATCAAAAGGAACGTTCAAGTCTGTGAGGTGAATGCACTCATCACACAGAAGTTTCTGAGAATGCTTCTGTCTAGTTTTTAGGTGAAGATATTTCATTTCCCAGCATAGGCCTCAAAGCGCTCCAAATATCTACTTGCAGATTCTACAAAAAGAGTGTTTCAAAACTGCTCTTTCAAAAGGAAGGTTCAAGTCTGTGAATTGAATGCACTCATCACAAAGAAGTTTCTGAGAATGCTTCTGTGTAGTTGTTATTTGAAGACATTTCCTTTCCAGCATTGGCCTCAAAGCGCTCGAAATAAACACTTGCAGATTCTGCAGAAGGAGAGTTTCAAAAATGTTCTATCAAAAGAAACGTTCAAGTCTGTGAGTTGAATGCACTCATCACACAGAAGTTTCTGAGAGTGCTTCTGTCTAGTTTTTAGGTGAAGATATTTCATTTCCCAGCATAGGCATCAAAGCGCTCCAAATATCTACTTACAGATTCTACAAAAAGAGTGTTTCAAAACTGCTCTTTCAAAAGGAAGGTTCAAGTCTGTGAGTTGAATGCACTCATCCGAAAGAATTTTCTGAGAATGCTTCTGTGTAGTTGTTATTTGAAGACATTTCCTTTTCCAGCATAGGCCTCAAAGCGCTCAAATAAACACTTGCAGATTCTACAGATGGAGTGTTTCAAAACTGTTCTATCAAAAGGAACGTTCAAGTCTGTGAGTTGAATGCACTCATCACAGAGAAGTTTCTGAGAATGCTTCTGTCTAGTTTTTAGGTGGAGACATTTCATTTCCCAGCATAGGCCTCACAGTGCCCCAAATATACACTAGCAGATTCTACAAAAAGAGTGTTCCAAAACTGCTCTTTCAAAACAAACGTTCAAGTCTGTGAGTCGAATGCACTCGTCACAAACAAGTTTCTGGGAATGCTTCTGTCTAGTCTCTATCTGAGGATGTTCCCTTTTCCAGCATTGGCCTCCAAGTGCTCCAAATATGCACTTGCAGATTTTACAAAAAGAGAGTTTGAAAACTCCTCTATCAAAAAGAAGGTTCAACTCTGCGAGTAGAATGCACTCATCACAAAGAAGTTTCTGAGAATGCTTCTGTCTAGTTTTTATTTGAAGATATTTCCTTTTCCAGCATAGTCCTCAGAGCGCTCCAAATAAACACTTGCAGATTTGACAAAAGGAGTGTTTCCAAACTGCTCTATCAAAAGGAATGTTCAAGTCTGTGAGTTGAATGCACTCATCACACAGAAGTTTCTGAGAATGCTTCTGTCTAGTTTTTAGGTGAAGATATTTCATTTCCCAGCATAGGCCCGAAAGCGCTCCAAATATCCACTTGCAGATTCTACAAAAAGAGTGTTTCAAAACTGCTCTTTCAAAAGGAAGGTTCAAGTCTGTGAGTTGAATGCACTCATCACAAAGAAGTTTCTGAGAATGCTTCTGTGTAGTTGTTATTTGAAGACATTTCCTTTTCCAGCATAGGCCTCAAAGCGCTCGAAATAAACACTTGCAGATTCTGCAGAAGGAGTGTTTCAAAACTGTTCTATCAAAAGGAACGTTCAAGTCTGTGAGTTGAATGCACTCATCACACAGAAGTTTCTGAGAATGCTTCTGTCTAGTTTTTAGGTGAAGATATTTCATTTCCCAGCATAGGCGTCAAAGCCCTCCAAATATCTACTTGCAGATTCTACAAAAAGAGTGTTTCAAAACTGCTCTTTCAAAAGGAAGGTTCAAGTCTGTGAGTTGAATGCACTCATCACAAAGAAGTTTCTGAGAATGCTTCTTTGTAGTTGTAATTTGAAGACATTAACTTTTCCAGCATGGGCCTCAAAGCACTCGAAATAAACACTTGCAGATTCTGCAGAAAGAGTGTTTCAAAACTGTTCTATCAAAAAGAACGTTCAAGTCTGTGAGTTGAATGCACTCATCACAGAGAAGTTTCTGAGAATGCTTCTGTCTAGTTTTTAAGTGGAGACAGTACATTTCCCAACATAGGCCTCACAGCGCTCCAAATATACACTAGCAGATTCCACAAAAAGAGTGTTCCAAAACTGCTCTTTCAAAAGAATCGTTCAAGTCTGTGAGTTGAATGCACTCGTCACAAACAAGTTTCTGGGAATGCTTCTGTCTAGTCTCTATCTGAGGATGTTCCCTTTTCCAGCATTGGCCTCTAACAGCTCCAATTATGCACTTCCAGATTCTACAAAAAGAGAGTTTCAAAACTCTTCTATCAAAAAGAAGGTTCAACTCTGCGAGTAGAATGCACTCATCACAAAGAAGTTTCTGAGAATGCTTCTGTCTAGTTTTTATTTGAAGATATTTCCTTTTCCAGCATAGGCCTCAGAGCGCTCCAAATAAACACTTGCAGATTTTACAAAAGGAGTGTTTCCAAACTGCTCTATCAAAAGGAATGTTCAAGTCTGTGAGTTGAATGCACTCATCACACAGAAGTTTCTGAGAATGCTTCTGTCTAGTTTTTAGGTGAAGATATTTCATTTCCCAGCATAGGCCTGAAAGCGCTCCAAATATCCACTTGCAGATTCTACAAAAAGAGTGTTTCAAAACTGCTCTTTCAAAAGGAAAGTTCAAGTCTGTGAGTTGAATGCACTCATCACAAAGAAGTTTCTGAGAATGCTTCTGTGTAGTTGTTATTTGAAGACATTTCCTTTTCCAGCATAGGCCTCAAAGCGCTCGAAATAAACACTTGCAGATTCTGCAGAAGGAGTGTTTCGAAACAGTTCTATCAAAAGGAACGTTCACGTCTGTGAGTTGAATGCACTCATCACACAGAAGTTTCTGAGAATGCTTCTGTCTAGTTTTTAGGTGAAGATATTTCATTTCCCAGCATAGGCCTGAAAGCGCTCCAAATGTCCACTAGCAGATTCTACAAAAAGCGTGTTTCAAAACTGCTCTTTCAGAAGGATGGTTCAAGTCTGTGAGTTGAATGCACTCATCACAAAGAAGTTTCTGAGAATGCTTCTGTTTAGTTGTTATTTGAAGACATTTCCTTTTCCAGCATAGGCCTCAAAGCGCTCGAAATGAACACTTGCAGATTCTGCAGAAAGAGTGTTTCAAAACTGATCTATCAAAAGGAACGTTCAAGTCTGTGAGTTGAATGCACTCATCACACAGATGTTTCTGAGAATGCTTCTGTCTAGTTTTCAAGTGCAGACATTACATTTCCCAGCGTAGGCCTCACAGCGCTCCTAATATGCACTAGTAGATTCCTCAAAAAAGTGTTACAAAACTGCTCTTTCAAAAGAATCGTTCAATTCTGTGAGTTGAATGCACTCGTCACAAACAAGTTAATGGGAATGCTTCTGTCTAGTCTCTATCTGAGGATGTTCCCTTTTCCAGCATTGGCCTCTAACAGCTCCAATTATGCACTTGCAGATTCTACAAAAAGAGAGTTTCAAAACTCTTCTATCAAAAAGAAGGTTCAACTCTGCGAGTAGAATGCACTCATCACAAAGAAGTTTCTGAGAATGCTTCTGTCTAGTTTTTATTTGAAGATATTTCCTTTTCCAGCATAGGCCTCAGAGCGCTCCAAATAAACACTTGCAGATTTGACAAAAGGAGTGTTTCCAAACTGCTCTATCAAAAGGAATGTTCAAGTCTGTGAGTTGAATGCACTCATCACACAGAAGTTTCTGAGAATGCTTCTGTCTAGTTTTTAGGTGAAGATATTTCATTTCCCAGCATAGGCCTGAAAGCGCTCCAAATATCCACTTGCAGATTCTACAAAAAGAGTGTTTCAAAACTGCTCTTTCAAAAGGAAGGTTCAAGTCTGTGAGTTGAATGCACTCATCACAAAGAAGTTTCTGAGAATGCTTCTGTGTAGTTGTTATTTGAAGACATTTCCTTTTCCAGCATAGGCCTCAAAGCGCTCGAAATAAACACTTGTAGATTCTGCAGAAGGAGTGTTTCAAAACTGTTCTATCAAAAGGAACGTTCAAGTCTGTGAGTTGAATGCACTCATCACACAGAAGTTTCTGAAAATGATTCTGTCTAGCTTTTAGGTGGAGACATTTCATTTCCCAGCCTAGGCCTCACAGTGCTCCAAACATACACTAGCAGATTCTACAAAAAGAGTGTTCCAAAACTGCTCTTTCAAAACAAACGTTCAAGTCTGTGAGTTGAATGCACTCGTCACAAACAAGTTTCTGGGAATGCTTCTGTCTAGTCTCTATCTGAAGATGTTCCCTTTTCCAGCATTGGCCTCCAAGTGCTCCAAATATGCACTTGCAGATTCTACAAAAAGACAGTTTGAAAACTCTTCTACCAAAAAGAAGGTTCAACTCTGCGAGTAGAATGCACTCATCACAAAGAAGTTTCTGAGAATGCTTCTGTCTAGTTTTTATTTGAAGTTATTTCATTTTCCAGGTTAGGACTCAGAGCACTCCAAATGAACACTTGCAGATTTTACAAAAGGAGTGTTTCCAAACTGCTCTATCAAAAGGAATGTTCAAGTCTGTGAGTTAAATGCACTCATCACACAGAAGTTTCTGAGAATGCTTCTGTCTAGTTTTTAGGTGAAGATATTTCATTTCCCAGCATAGGCGTCAAAGCCCTCCAAATATCTACTTGCAGATTCTACAAAAAGAGTGTTTCAAAACTGCTCTTTCAAAAGGAAGGTTCAAGTCTGTGAGTTGAATGCACTCATCTCAAAGAAGTTTCTGAGAATGCTTCTGTGTAGTTGTTATTTGAAGACATTTCCTTTTCCAGCATAGGCCTCAGAGCGCTCCAAATAAACACTTGCAGATTTTACAAAAGGAGTGTTTCCAAACTGCTCTATCAAAAGGAATGTTCAAGTCTGTGAGTTGAATGCACTCATCACACAGAAGTTTCTCGGAATGCTTCTGTCTAGTTTTTAGGTGAAGATATTTCATTTCCCAGCATAGGCCTGAAAGCGCTCCAAATATTCACTTGCAGATTCTACAAAAAGAGTGTTTCAAAACTGCTCTTTCAAAAGGAAGGTTCAAGTCTGTGAGGTGAATGCACTCATCACAAAGGAGTTTCTGAGAATGCTTCTGTGTAGTTGTTATTTGAAGACATTTCCTTTTCCAGCATATGCCTCAAAGCGCTCGAAATAAACACTTGCAGATTCTGCAGAAAGAGTGTTTCAAAACTGTTCTATCAAAAGGAACGTTCAAGTCTGTGAGTTGAAAGCACTCATCACACAGAAGTTTCTGAGAAAGCTTCTGTCTAATTTTTAGGTGAAGATATTTCATTTCCCAGCATAGGCCTCAAAGCGCTCCAAATATCTACTTGCAGATTCTACAAAAAAGTGTTTCAAAACTGCTCTTTCAAGAGGAAGTTTGAAGTCTGTGAGTTGAATGCACTCATCACAAAGAAGTTTCTGAGAATGCTTCTTTGTAGTTGTAATTTGAAGACATTAACTTTTCCAGCATGGGCCTCAAAGCACTCGAAATAAACACTTGCAGATTCTGCAGAAAGAGTGTTTCAAAACTGTTCTATCAAAAAGAACGTTCAAGTCTGTGAGTTGAATGCACTCATCACACAGAAGTTTCTGAGAATGCTTCTGTCTAGTTTTTAAGTGGAGACAGTACATTTCCCAACATAGGCCTCACAGCGCTCCAAATATACACTAGCAGATTCCACAAAAAGAGTGTTCCAAAACTGCTCTTTCAAAAGAATCGTTCAAGTCTGTGAGTTGAATGCACTCGTCACAAGCAAGTTTCTGGGAATGCTTCTGTCTAGTCTCTATCTGAGGATGTTCCCTTTTCCAGCATTGGCCTCTAACAGCTCCAATTATGCACTTCCAGATTCTACAAAAAGAGAGTTTCAAAACTCTTCTATCAAAAAGAAGGTTCAACTCTGCGAGTAGAATGCACTCATCACAAAGAAGTTTCTGAGAATGCTTCTGTCTAGTTTTTATTTGAAGATATTTCCTTTTCCAGCATAGGCCTCAGAGCGCTCCAAATAAACACTTGCAGATTTTACAAAAGGAGTGTTTCCAAACTGCTCTATCAAAAGGAATGTTCAAGTCTGTGAGTTGAATGCACTCATCACACAGAAGTTTCTGAGAATGCTACTGTCTAGTTTTTAGGTGAAGATATTTCATTTCCCAGCATAGGCCTGAAAGCGCTCCAAACATCCACTTGCAGATTCTACAAAAACAGTGTTTCAAAACTGCTCTTTCAAAAGGAAAGTTCAAGTCTGTGAGTTGAATGCACTCATCACAAAGAAGTTTCTGAGAATGCTTCTGTGTAGTTGTTATTTGAAGACATTTCCTTTTCCAGCATAGGCCTCAAAGCGCTCGAAATAAACACTTGCAGATTCTGCAGAAGGAGTGTTTCGAAACTGTTCTATCAAAAGGAACGTTCAAGTCTGTGAGTTGAATGCACTCATCACACAGAAGTTTCTGAGAATGCTTCTGTCTAGTTTTTAGGTGAAGATATTTCATTTCCCAGCATAGGCCTGAAAGCGCTCCAAATGTCCACTAGCAGATTCTACAAAAAGCGTGTTTCAAAACTGCTCTTTCAGAAGGATGGTTCAAGTCTGTGAGTTGAATGCACTCATCACAAAGAAGTTTCTGAGAATGCTTCTGTTTAGTTGTTATTTGAAGACATTTCCTTTTCCAGCATAGGCCTCAAAGCGCTCGAAATGAACACTTGCAGATTCTGCAGAAAGAGTGTTTCAAAACTGATCTATCAAAAGGAACGTTCAAGTCTGTGAGTTGAATGCACTCATCACACAGATGTTTCTGAGAATGCTTCTGTCTAGTTTTCAAGTGCAGACATTACATTTCCCAGCATAGGCCTCACAGCGCTCCAAATACACCCTAGCAGATTGCTCAAAAAGAGTGTTACAAAACTGCTCTTTCAAAAGAAACGTTCAAGTCTGTGAGTTGAATGCACTCGTCACAAACAAGTTTCTGGGGATGCTTCTGTCAAGTCTCTATCTGAGGATGTTTCCTTCCCCAGCATTGGCCTCCAACAGCTCCAAATATGCACTTGCAGATTCTACAAAAAGAGAGTTTGAAAACTCTTCTACCAAAAAGAAGGTTCAACTCTGTGAGTAGAATGCACTCATCACAAAGAAGTTTCTGAGAATGCTTCTGTCTAGTTTTTATTTGAAGATATTTCCTTTTCCAGCATAGGCCTCAGAGCGCTCCAAATAAACACTTGCAGATTTGACAAAAGGAGTGGTTCCAAACTGCTCTATCAAAAGGAATGTTCAAGTCGGTGAGTTGAATGCACTCATCACACAGAAGTTTCTGAGAATGTTTCTGTCTAGTTTTTAGGTGAAGATATTTCATTTCCCAGCATAGGCCTGAAAGCACTCCAAATATCCACTTGCAGATTCTACAAAAAGAGTGTTTCAAAACTGCTCTTTCAAAAGGAAGGTTCAAGTCTGTGAGTTGAATGCACTCATCACAAAGAAGTTTCTGAGAATGCTTCTGTGTAGTTGTTATTTGAAGACATTTCCTTTTCCAGCATAGGCCTCAAAGCGCTCGAAATAAACACTTGCAGATTCTGCAGAAGGAGTGTTTCAAAACTGTTGTATCAAAAGGAACGTTCAAGTCTGTGAGTTGAATGCACTCATCACACAGAAGTTTCTGAGAATGCTTCTGTCTAGTTTTTAGGTGAAGATATTTCATTTCCCAGCATAGGCCTCAAAGCGCTCCAAATATCTACTTGCAGATTCTACAAAAAGAGTGTTTCAAAACTGCTCTTTCAAAAGGAAGATTCAAGTCTGTGAGTTGAATGCACTCATCACAAAGTAGTTTCTGAGAATGCTTCTGTGTAGTTGGTATTTGAAGACATTTCCTTTTCCAGCATAGGCCTCAAAGCGCTCGAAATAAACACTTGTAGATTCTGCAGAAGGAGTGTTTCAAAACTGTTCTATCAAAAGGAACGTTCATGTCTGTGAGTTGAATGCACTCATCACACAGAAGTTTCTGAGAATGCTTCTGTCTAGTTTTTAGGTGAAGATATTTCATTTCCCAGCATAGGCCTCAAAGCGCTCCAAATATCTACTTGCAGATTCTACAAAAAGAGTGTTTCAAAACTGCTCTTTCAAAGGGAAGGTTCAAGTCTGTGAGTTGAATGCACTCATCACAAAGAAGTTTCTGAGAATGCTTCCCTGTAGTTGTTACTTGAAGACATTTCCTTTTCCAGCGTAGGCCTCAAAGCGCTCGAAATAAACACTTGCAGATTCTGCAGAAAGAGTGTTTCAAAACTGTTCTATCAAAAGGAACGTTCAAGTCTGTGAGTTGAATGCACTCATCCCACAGAAGTTTCTGAGAATGCTTCTGTCTAGTTTTTAAGTGGAGACATTACATTTCCCAGCAAAAGCCTCACAGCGCTCCAAATATACACTAGCAGATTCTACAAAAAGTGTGTCTCAAAACTGCTCTTTCAAAAGGAAGGTTCAAGTCTGTGAGTTGAATGCACTCATCACAAAGAAGTTTCTGAGAATGTTTCTGTGTAGTTGTTATTTGAAGACATTTCCTTTTCCAGCCTAGGCCTCAAAGCGCTCGAAATAAACACCTGCAGATTCTGCAGAAGGAGTGTTTCAAAACTGTTCTATCAAACGAACGTTCAAGTCTGTGACTTGAATGCACTCATCACACAGAAGTTTCTGAAAATGCTTCTGTCTAGTTTTTAGGTGGAGACATTTCATTTCCCAGCCTAGGCCTCACAGTGCTCCAAATATACACTAGCAGATTCTACAAAAAGAGTGTTCCAAAACTGCTCTTTCAAAACAAACGTTCAAGTCTGTGAGTTGAATGCACTCGTCACAAACAAGTTTCTGGGAATGCTTCTGTCTAGTCTCTATCTGAAGATGTTCCCTTTTCCAGCATTGGCCTCCAAGTGCTCCAAATATGCACTTGCAGATTCTACAAAAAGACAGTTTGAAAACTCTTCTACCAAAAAGAAGGTTCAACTCTGCGAGTAGAATGCACTCATCACAAAGAAGTTTCTGAGAATGCTTCTGTCTAGTTTTTATTTGAAGATATTCCCTTTTCCAGAATAGGCCTCAGAGCGCTCCAAATAAACACTTGCAGATTTTACAAAAGGAGTGTTTCCAAACTGCTCTATCAAACGGAATGTTCAAGTCCTGGAGTTGAATGCACTCATCACACAGAAGTTTTTGAGAATGCTTCTGTCTAGTTTTTAGGTGAAGATATTTCATTTCCCAGCATAGGCCTGAAAGCGCTCCAAATATCCACTTGCAGATTCTACAAAAAGAGTGTTTCAAAACTGCTCTTTCAAAAGGAAGGTTCAAGTCTGCGAGTTGAATGCACTCATCACAAAGAAGTTTCTGAGAATGCTTCTGTGTAGTTGTTATTTGAAGACATTTCCTTTTCCAGCATAGGCCTGAAAGCGCTCGAAATAAACACTTGTAGATTCTGCAGAAGGAGTGTTTCAAAACTGTTCTACCAAAAGGAACGTTCAAGTCTGTGAGTTGAATGCACTCATCACACAGAAGTTTCTGAGAATGCTTCTGTCTAGTTTTTAGGTGAAGATATTTCATTTCCCAGTATAGGCCTCAAAGCGCTCCAAATATCTACTTGCAGATTTTACAAAAAGAGTGTTTCAAAACTGCTCTTTCAAAAGGAAGGTTCAAGTCTGTGAGTTGAATGCACTCATCACAAAGAAGTTTCTGAGAATGCTTCTGTGTAGTTGTTATTTGAAGACATTTCCTTTTCCAGCATAGGCCTCAAAGCGCTCGAAATAAACACTTGCAGATTCTGCAGAAGGAGTGTTTCAAAACTGTTCTATCAAAAGGAACGTTCAAGTCTGTGAGTTGAATGCACTCATCACACAGAAGTTTCTGAGAATTCTTCTGTCTAGTTTTTAAGTGGAGACATTACATTTCCCAGCATAGGCCTCACAGCGCTCCAAATATACACTAGCAGATTCCACAAAAAGAGTGTTCCAAAACTGCTCTTTCAAAAGAATCGTTCAAGTCTGTGAGTTGAATGCACTCGTCACAAACAAGTTTCTGGGAATGCTTCTGTCTAGTCTCTATCTGAAGATGTTCCCTTTTCCAGCATTGTCCTCCAACAGCTCCAAATACGCACTTGCCGATTCTACAAAAAGAGAGTTTGAAAACTCTTCTACCAAAAAGAAGGTTCAACTCTGCGAGTAGAATGCACTCATCACAAAGAAGTTCCTGAGAATGCTTCTGTCTAGTTTTTATTTGAAGATATTCCCTTTTCCAGCATAGGCCTCAGAGCGCTCCAAATAAACACTTGCAGATTTGACAAAAGGAGTGTTTCCAAACTGCTCTATCAAAAGGAATGTTCAAGTCTGTGAGTTGAATGCACTCATCCACAGAAGTTTCTGAGAATGCTTCTGTCTAGTTTTTAGGTGAAGATATTTCATTTCCCAGCATAGGCCTGAAAGCGCTCCAAATATCCACTTGCAGATTCTACAAAAAGCGTGTTTCAAAACTGCTCTTTCAAAAGGATGGTTCAAGTCTGTGAGTTGAATGCACTCATCACAAAGAAGTTTCTGATAATGCTTCTGTGTAGTTGTTATTTGAAGACATTTCCTTTTCCAGCATAGGCCTCAAAGCGCTCGAAATAAACACTTGCAGATTCTGCAGAAAGAGTGTTTCAAAACTGTTCTATCAAAAGGAACGTTCAAGTCTGTGAGGTGAATGCACTCATCACACAGAAGTTTCTGAGAGTGCTTCTGTCTAGTTTTTAGGTGAAGATATTTCATTTCCCAGCATAGGCCTCAAAGCGCTCCAAATATCTACTTGCAGATTCTACAAAAAGAGTGTTTCAAAACTGCTCTTTCAAAAGGAAGGTTCAAGTCTGTGAGTTGAATGCACTCATCACAAAGAAGTTTCTGAGAATGCTTCTGTGTAGTTGTTATTTGAAGACATTTCCTTTCCAGCATTGGCCTCAAAGCGCTCGAAATAAACACTTGCAGATTCTGCAGAAGGAGAGTTTCAAAAATGTTCTATCAAAAGAAACGTTCAAGTCTGTGAGTTGAATGCACTCATCACACAGAAGTTTCTGAGAGTCCTTCTGTCTAGTTTTTAGGTGAAGATATTTCATTTCCCAGCATAGGCATCAAAGCGCTCCAAATATCTACTTGCAGATTCTACAAAAGGAGTGTTTCAAAACTGCTCTTTCAAAAGGAACGTTCAAGTCTGTGAGTTGAATGCACTCATCCGAAAGAAGTTTCTGAGAATGCTTCTGTGTAGTTGTTATTTGAAGACATTTCCTTTTCCAGCATAGGCCTCAAAGCGCTCGAAATAAACACTTGCAGATTCTGCAGATGGAATGTTTCAAAACTGTTCTATGAAAATGAACGTTCAAGTCTGTGAGTTGAATGCACTCATCACAGAGAAGTTTCTGAGAATGCTTCTGTCTAGTTTTTAGGTGAAGATATTTCATTTCCCAGCATAGGCCTCACAGCGCTCCAAATATACACTAGCAGATTCCACAAAAAGAGTGTTCCAAAACTGCTCTTTCAAAAGAATCGTTCAAGTCTGTGAGTTGAATGCACTCGTCACAAACAAGTTTCTGGGAATGCTTCTGTCTAGTCTCTATCTGAGGATGTTCCCTTTTCCAGCATTGTCCTCCAACAGCTCCAAATACGCACTTGCCGATTCTACAAAAAGAGAGTTTGAAAACTCTTCTACCAAAAAGAAGGTTCAACTCTGCGAGTAGAATGCACTCATCACAAAGAAGTTCCTGAGAATGCTTCTGTCTAGTTTTTATTTGAAGATATTCCCTTTTCCAGCATAGGCCTCAGAGCGCTCCAAATAAACACTTGCAGATTTGACAAAAGGAGTGTTTCCAAACTGCTCTATCAAAAGGAATGTTCAAGTCTGTGAGTTGAATGCACTCATCCACAGAAGTTTCTGAGAATGCTTCTGTCTAGTTTTTAGGTGAAGATATTTCATTTCCCAGCATAGGCCTGAAAGCGCTCCAAATATCCACTTGCAGATTCTACAAAAAGCGTGTTTCAAAACTGCTCTTTCAAAAGGATGGTTTAAGTCTGTGAGTTGAATGCACTCATCACAAAGAAGTTTCTGAGAATGCTTCTGTGTAGTTGTTATTTGAAGACATTTCCTTTTCCAGCATAGTCCTCAAAGCGCTCGGAATAAACACTTGCAGATTCTGCAGAAGGAGTGTTTCAAAACAGTTCTATCAAAAGGAACGTTCAAGTCTGTGAGTTGAATGCACTCATCACACAGAAGTTTCTGAGAGTGCTTCTGTCTAGTTTTTAGGTGAAGATATTTCATTTCCCAGCATAGGCATCAAAGCGCTCCAAATATCTACTTGCAGATTCTACAAAAAGAGTGTTTCAAAACTGCTCTTTCAAAAGGAAGGTTCAAGTCTGTGAGTTGAATGCACTCATCCGAAAGAAGTTTCTGAGAATGGTTCTGTGTAGTTGTTATTTGAAGACATTTCCTTTTCCAGCATAGGCCTCAAAGCGCTCAAATAAACACTTGCAGATTCTGCAGATGGAGTGTTTCAAAACTGTTCTATCAAAAGGAACGTTCAAGTCTGTGAGTTGAATGCACTCATCACAGAGAAGTTTCTGAGAATGCTTCTGTCTAGTTTTTAGGTGGAGACATTTCATTTCCCAGCATAGGCCTCACAGTGCCCCAAATATACACTAGCAGATTCTACAAAAAGAGTGTTCCAAAACTGCTCTTTCAAAACAAACGTTCAAGTCTGTGAGTCGAATGCACTCGTCACAAACAAGTTTCTGGGAATGCTTCTGTCTAGTCTCTATCTGAGGATGTTCCCTTTTCCAGCATTGGCCTCCAAGTGCTCCAAATATGCACTTGCAGATTTTACAAAAAGAGAGTTTGAAAACTCTTCTATCAAAAAGAAGGTTCAACTCTGCGAGTAGAATGCACTCATCACAAAGAAGTTTCTGAGAATGCTTCTGTCTAGTTTTTATTTGAAGATATTTCCTTTTCCAGCATAGAACTCAGAGCGCTCCAAATAAACACTTGCAGATTTGACAAAAGGAGTGTTTCCAAACTGCTCTATCAAAAGGAATGTTCAAGTCTGTGAGTTGAATGCACTCATCCACAGAAGTTTCTGAGAATGCTTCTGTCTAGTTTTTAGGTGAAGATATTTCATTTCCCAGCATAGGCCTGAAAGCGCTCCAAATATCCACTTGCATATTCTACAAAAAGCGTGTTTCAAAACTGCTCTTTCAAAAGGATGGTTTAAGTCTGTGAGTTGAATGCACTCAATACAAAGAAGTTTCTGAGAATGCTTCTGTGTAGTTGTTATTTGAAGACATTTCCTTTTCCAGCATAGTCCTCAAAGCGCTCGGAATAAACACTTGCAGATTCTGCAGAAGGAGTGTTTCAAAACAGTTCTATCAAAAGGAACGTTCAAGTCTGTGAGTTGAATGCACTCATCACACAGAAGTTTCTGAGAGTGCTTCTGTCTAGTTTTTAGGTGAAGATATTTCATTTCCCAGCATAGGCATCAAAGCGCTCCAAATATCTACTTGCAGATTCTACAAAAAGAGTGTTTCAAAACTGCTCTTTCAAAAGGAAGGTTCAAGTCTGTGAGTTGAATGCACTCATCCGAAAGAAGTTTCTGAGAATGGTTCTGTGTAGTTGTTATTTGAAGACATTTCCTTTTCCAGCATAGGCCTCAAAGCGCTCAAATAAACACTTGCAGATTCTGCAGATGGAGTGTTTCAAAACTGTTCTATCAAAAGGAACGTTCAAGTCTGTGAGTTGAATGCACTCATCACAGAGAAGTTTCTGAGAATGCTTCTGTCTAGTTTTTAGGTGGAGACATTTCATTTCCCAGCATAGGCCTCACAGTGCCCCAAATATACACTAGCAGATTCTACAAAAAGAGTGTTCCAAAACTGCTCTTTCAAAACAAACGTTCAAGTCTGTGAGTCGAATGCACTCGTCACAAACAAGTTTCTGGGAATGCTTCTGTCTAGTCTCTATCTGAGGATGTTCCCTTTTCCAGCATTGGCCTCCAAGTGCTCCAAATATGCACTTGCAGATTTTACAAAAAGAGAGTTTGAAAACTCTTCTATCAAAAAGAAGGTTCAACTCTGCGAGTAGAATGCACTCATCACAAAGAAGTTTCTGAGAATGCTTCTGTCTAGTTTTTATTTGAAGATATTTCCTTTTCCAGCATAGAACTCAGAGCGCTCCAAATAAACACTTGCAGATTTGACAAAAGGAGTGTTTCCAAACTGCTCTATCAAAAGGAATGTTCAAGTCTGTGAGTTGAATGCACTCATCACACAGAAGTTTCTGAGAATGCTTCTGTCTAGTTTTTAGGTGAAGATATTTCATTTCCCAGCATAGGCCCGAAAGCGCTCCAAATATCCACTTGCAGATTCTACAAAAAGAGTGTTTCAAAACTGCTCTTTCAAAAGGAAGGTTCAAGTCTGTGAGTTGAATGCACTCATCACAAAGAAGTTTCTCAGAATGCTTCTGTGTAGTTGTTATTTGAAGACATTTCCTTTTCCAGCATAGGCCTCAAAGCGCTCGAAATAAACACTTGCAGATTCTGCAGAAGGAGTGTTTCAAAACTGTTCTATCAAAAGGAACGTTCAAGTCTGTGAGTTGAATGCACTCATCACACAGAAGTTTCTGAGAATGCTTCTGTCTAGTTTTTAGGTGAAGATATTTCATTTCCCAGCATAGGCGTCAAAGCCCTCCAAATATCTACTTGCAGATTCTACAAAAATAGTGTTTCAAAACTGCTCTTTCAAAGGGAAGGTTCAAGTCTGTGAGTTGAATGCACTCATCACAAAGAAGTTTCTGAGAATGCTTCTGTGTAGTTGTTATTTGAAGACATTTCCTTTTCCAGCATAGGCCTCAGAGCGCTCCAAATAAACACTTGCAGATTTTACAAAAGGAGTGTTTCCAAACTGCTCTATCAAAAGGAATGTTCAAGTCTGTGAGTTGAATGCACTCATCACACAGAAGTTTCTGAGAATGCTTCTGTCTAGTTTTTAGGTGAAGATATTTCATTTCCCAGCATAGGCCTGAAAGCGCTCCAAATATCCACTTGCAGATTCTACAAAAAGAGTGTTTCAAAACTGCTCTTTCAAAAGGAAGGTTCAAGTCTGTGAGGTGAATGCACTCATCACAAAGGAGTTTCTGAGAATGCTTCTGTGTAGTTGTTATTTGAAGACATTTCCTTTTCCAGCATAGGCCTCAAATCTCTCGAAATGAACACTTTCAGATTCTGCAGAAAGAGTGTTTCAAAACTGTTCTATCAAAAGGAACGTTCAATTCTGTGAGTTGAATGCACTCATCACACAGAAGTTTCTGAGAATGCATCTGTCTAGTTTTTATGTGGAGACATTACATTTCCCAGCATAGGCCTCTCAGCGCTCCAAATATACACTAGCAGATTCCACAAAAAGAGTGTTCCAAAACTGCTCTTTCAAAAGAATCGTTCAAGTCTGTGAGTTGAATGCACTCGTCACAAACAAGTTTCTGGGAATGCTTCTGTCTAGTCTCTATCTGAGGATGTTCCCTTTTCCAGCATTGGCCTCCAACAGCTCCAAATATGCAATTGCAGATTCTACAAAAAGAGAGTTTGAAAACTCTTCTATCAAAAGGAAGGTTCAACTCTGCGAGTAGAATGCACTCATCACAAAGAAGTTTCTGAGAATGCTTCTGTCTAGTTTTTATTTGAAGATATATCCTTTTCCAGCATAGGCCTCAGAGCGCTCCAAATAAACACTTGCAGATTTTACAAAAGGAGTGTTTCCAAACTACTCTATCAAAAGGAATGTTCAAGTCTGTGAGTTGAATGCACTCATCACACAGAAGTTTCTGAGAATGCTTCTGTCTAGTTTTTAGGTGAAGATATTTCATTTCCCAGCATAGGCCTCAAAGCGCTCCAAATATCCACTTGCATATTCTACAAAAAGAGTGTTTCAAAACTGCTCTTTCAAAAGGAAGGTTCAAGTGTGTGAGTTGAATGCACTCATCACAAAGAAGTTTCTGAGAATGCTTCTGTGTAGTTGTTATTTGAAGACATTTCCTTTTCCAGCATAGGCCTCAAAGCGCTCGAAATAAACACTTGCAGATTCTGCAGAAGGAGTGTTTCAAAACTGTTCTATCAAAAGGAAAGTTCAAGTCTGTGAGTTGAATGCACTCATCACACAGAAGTTTCTGAGAATGCTTCTGTCTAGTTTTTAGGTGAATATATTTCATTTCACAGCATAGGCCTCAAAGCGCTCCAAATAACTACTTGCAGATTCTACAAAAAGAGTGTTTCAAAACTGCTCTTTCAAAAGGAAATTTCATGTCTGTGAGTTGAATGCACTCATCACAAAGAAGTTTCTGAGAATGCTTCTGTGTAGTTGTTATTTGAAGACATTTCCTTTTCTAGCATAGGCCTCAAAGCGCTCGAAATAAACACTTGCAGATTCTGCAGAAGGAGTGTTTCCAAACTGTTCTATCAAAAGGAAGGTTCAAGTCTTTGAGTTGAATGCACTCATCACACAGAAGTTTCTGAGAATGCTTCTGTCTAGTTTTTAGGTGAAGATATTTCATTTCCCAGCATAGGCCTCAAAGCGCTCCAAATATCTACTTGCAGATTCTACAAAAAGAGTGTTTCAAAACTGCTCTTTCAAAGGGAAGGTTCAAGTCTGTGAGTTGAATGCACTCATCAAAAAGAAGTTTCTGAGAATGCTTCTGTGTAGTTGTTATTTGAAGACATTTCCTTTCCCAGCATAGGCCTCAAAGCGCTCGAAATAAACACTTGCAGATTCTGCAGAAAGAGTGTTTCAAAACTGTTCTATCAAAAGGAACGTTCAAGTCTGTGAGTTGAATGCACTCATCACACAGAAGTTTCTGAGAATGCTTCTGTCTAGTTTTTGTATGAGGGTGTCCCGTTTCCAATGCATTCCTATAACAGGTCCAAATATCCACTTGCAGATACTAGAAAAAGAGTGTTTCAAACCTGCTATATTTAAAAAAAGGTTAAACTCTGTTAGTTGAATACACATATCACACAGAAGTCTGTCAGAATGCTTCTGTCTTGTTTTTGTGTGAAGATGTCCCGTTTGCAACGAATTACTGTAAGCGGTCCAAATTTCCACGAGCACATTCTGCAAAAAAAAGTGTTTCGAAACTTCTCTGTCAAAAGGAATGCTCAAATCTGTGAGTTTAATGCACGCACGAGAAAGAAGTTTCAGACAATGCTTCTGCCTAGTTTTTATGTGAAGATATTTCCTTTCCACCACAGGCCTCAAGGCGCTCCAAATGTCCACTTGCAGATTGTAGAAAAGGAGTGTTTCAAAACTGCATCATCAAAAGAAAGGTTGAGCTCTGTGAGCTGCATGCTCACATCACAAAGAAGTTTGTGAGAATGCTTCTGTCTAGTTTTTCTGTGACAGTGTCCCATGTCCAACGAGTTCCAATAAGCGGTCCAAATATCCACTTGCAGATGCTATAAAAAGAGTCTTTCAAAACTTCCCTGTCAAAAGGAATGTTCAAATCTGTGAGGTGAATGCACACACCACAAAGAAGTTTCAGAGAATGCTTATGTCTACTTGTTATGTGAAGACACTTCCTTTCGAAAACAGGCCTCCAATCGCTCCAAATGTCCACTTGCATATTCTAGGAAAAGGTTGTTTCAAAACTGCTCTACCAAAAGTAAGGTTCACATCTGTGAGTTGAGATCACACATCAGAAAGGAGTTTGTGGGAATGCTTCTGTCTCCTTTGTGTATGAGGATGTCTCGTTTCCATCAAATTGCTATAAGTGGTCCAAATATCCACATGGAGATTCTAGAAAAAGTGTGTTTCAAAACTGCTGTAACAAAAGGAATGTTCAACCCTGAGAGTTGAAGGCACACATCACAAAGTGGTTTCTGAGAATGCTTCTTTCTAGGTTTTATGTGAAGATATTTCGTTTTCCACAGCAGGCCTCACAGCTCTCCAAATGTCCAATTGCAGATTACACAAAAAGAGTGTTTCGTGGCTGCTGTAACAAAAGGAATGTTCCACTATGTGAATTGAATGCAAACAACACAAAGTCGTTGCTGAGAACGCTTCTTTCTAGGTTATATGTGAAGATGTTACCTTTTCGACCACAGGCCTCATAGCTTTCCGAATGACCACTTGCATCTACTGCAAAAGGAGTGTTTCAAAACTAATCCAGTAAAAGACAGTTAAACTCTTTGAGTTGAATGCACACATCGCAGATAAGTTTGTGAGAAAGCTTTTCTCTAGTTTTTGTGAGAAGTTGTCCCGTTTCCAATGAATTCCTATAAACGGTCCAAGTTGCCACTTGCAGTTTCTACAAAAAGAGTGTTTCACAACTTCTCAGTCAAAAGGAATATTCAACTCTGAGGGTGACTGCATGCACCACAAGGAAGTTTCAGAAAATGCATCTGTCTAGGTTTTTAGTGAAGATATTTCCTTTCCACCACAGGCCTAAAAGCGCTCCAAATGTCCACTTGCAGATTCTAGAAAAAGAGTGTTTCAAAACTGCCTTATCAAAAGAAAGGTTCAGCTCTGTGAGCTGAATGCTCACGTCACAGAAGCATTTGTGAGAATGCTTCTGTCTAGTGTTTGTGTGAGGCTGTCCCGATTCCAGCGAATTCCTATAAGCGGTCCAAATATCCACTTGCAGATTCTATGAAAAGAGGGTTTCAAAACTTCTTTGTCAAAAGGAATGTTCAACTCTGTGAGCTGAATGCACACACCACAAAGAAGTTTCAGAGAATGCTTCTGTCTACTTGTTATGTGAAGATATTTCCTTTGACCCACAGGCCTCAAAGCGCTCCAAATGTCCACTTGCAGATTGTAGAAAATCAGTGTTTCAAAACTGCTCTAGCAAAAGAAGAGCTCAGCTCTTTGAGTTGAATGCACCCATAACACAGAAGTTTGTGAAAATGCTTCTGACTAGTTTTTGTGTGAGGGTGTCCCGTTTCCAATGAATTCCTCTAAGCGGTCCAAATATCCACTTGCAGATTCTACAAAAAGAGTGTTTCAAAACGGCTACATGCAAACGAAGGTTCAACTCTGTGAGCTGAATGCACATATCACACAAAAGTTTGTCAGAGTGCTTGTCTATTTTTTGTGTGAAAGGGTCCGATTTCCAACGAATTCCAATAAGCCTTCCAAATTTCCACTTGAGATTCTACAAAACAAGTGTTTCAAAACCTCTCTGTCAAAAGGAATGTTCAACTCTGTGAATTTCATGCACGCACCACAAAGAAGTTTCAGAGAATGCTTCTGTCTAGTTTTTATGTGAAGATATTTCTTTTCCACCACAGGCCTCAAGGCCCTCCAAACGTCCACTTGCAGATTCCAGAAAAAGAGTGTTTCAAAACTGCTCTATCAAAAGAAAGGTTCAACTCTGTGAGCTGAATGCTCACATCACAGAGAAGTTTCTGAGAATGCTTCTGTTTAGTTTTTGTGCGAGGGTGTCCCGTTTCCAATGCATTCCTATATCAGGTCCAAATATCCACTTGCAGATACTAGAAAAAGAGTGTTTCAAAACTGCTACATTTAAAAAAAGGTTAAACTCTGTGAGTTGAATGCACATATCCCACAGAAGTCTGTCAGAATGCTTCTGTCTTGTTTTTGTGTGAAGATGTCCCGTTTCCAACGAATTACTGTAAGCGGTCCAAATTTCCACGAGCACATTCTACAAAAAAAGTGTTTCGCAACTTCTCTGTCAAAAGGAATGCTCAAATCTGTGAATTTAATGCACGCACGAGAAAGAAGTTTCAGAGAATGCTTCTGCCTAGTTTTTATGTGAAGATATTTCCTTTCCACCACAGGCCTCAAGGCGCTCCAAATGTCCACTTGCAGATTGTAGGAAAGGAGTGTTTCAAAACTGCACCATCAAAAGAAAGGTTGAGCTCTGTGAGCTGCATGCTCACATCACACAGAAGTTTGTGAGAATGCTTCTGTCTAGTTTTTCTGCGACGGTGTCCCGTGTCCAACGATTTCCAATAAGCGGTCCAAATATCCACTTGCAGATGCTATGAAAAGAGTCTTTCAAAACTTCCCTGTCAAAAGGAATGTTCAAATCTGTGAGGTGAATGCACACACCACAAAGAAGTTTCAGAGAATGCTTATGTCTACTTGTTATGTGAAGATATTTCCTTTCGAAAACAGGCCTCCAATCGCTCCAAATGTCCACTTGCATATTCTAGGAAAAGGTTGTTTCAAAACTGCTCTACCAAAAGTAAGGTTCACATCTGTGAGTTGAAATCACACATCAGAAAGGAGTTTGTGGGAATGCTTCTGTCTCCTTTGTGTATGAGGATGTCTCGTGTCCATCAAATTGCTATAAGTGGTCCAAATATCCACATGGAGATTCTAGAAAAAGTGTGTTTCAAAACTGCTGTAACAAAAGGAATGTTCAACCCTGAGAGTTGAAGGCACACATCACAAAGTGGTTTCTGAGAATGCTTCTTTCTAGGTTTTATGTGACGATATTTCGTTTTCCACAGCAGGCCTCAGAGCTCTCCAAATGTCCAATTGCAGATTACACAAAAAGAGTGTTTCGTGGCTGCTGTAACAAATGGAATGTTCCACTATGTGAATTGAAAGCAAACAACACAAAGTCGTTGCTGAGAACGCTTCTTTCTAGGTTATATGTGAAGATGTTACCTTTTCGACCACAGGCCTCATAGCTTTCCGAATGACCACTTGCATCTACTGCAAAAGGAGTGTTTCAAAACTAATCCTGTAAAAGAAAGTTAAACTCTGTGAGTTGAATGCACACATCGCAGATACGTTTGTGAGAAAGCTTTTCTCTAGTTTTAGTGAGAAGTTGTCCCGTTTCCAATGAATTCCTGTAAACGGTCCAAGTTGCCACTTGCAGTTTCTACAAAAAGAGTGTTTCACAACTTCTCAGTCAAAAGGAATGTTCAACTCTGAGGGTGACTGCATGCACCACAAGGAAGTTTCAGAAAATGCATCTGTCTAGTTTTTTAGTGAAGATATTTCCTTTCCACCACAGGCCTAAATGCGCTCCAAATGTCCACTTGCAGATTCTAGAAAAAGAGTGTTTCAAAACTGCCTTATCAAAAGAAAGGTTCAGCTCTGTGAGCTGAATGCTCACGTCACAGAAGCATTTGTGAGAATGCTTCTGTCTAGTGTTTGTGTGAGGCTGTCCCGTTTCCAACGAATTCCTATAAGCGGTCCAAATATCCACTTGCAGATTCCATGAAAAGAGGGTATCAAAACTTCTCTGTCAAAAGGAATGTTCAACTCTTTGAGCTGAATGCACACACCACAAAGAAGTTTCAGAGAATGCTTCTGTCTACTTGTTACGTGAAGATACTTCCTTTGCACCACAGGCCTCAAAGCGTTACAAATGTCCACTTGCAGATTCTAGAAAATCAGTGTTTCAAAACTGCTCTAGCAAAAGAAGAGCTCAGCTCTTTGAGTTGAATGCACCCATAACACAGAAGTTTGTGAAAATGCTTCTGACTAGTTTTTGTGTGAGGGTGTCCCGTTTCCAATGAATTCCTCTAAGCGGTCCAAATATCCACTTGCAGATTCTACAAAAAGAGTGTTTCAAAACGGCTACATGCAAACGAAGGTTCAACTCTGTGAGTTGAATGCACACATCACACAAAAGTTTGTCAGAGTGCTTGTCTATTTTTTGTGTGAAGGTGTCCGGTTTCCAACGAATTCCTATAAGCCTTCCAAATTTCTACTTGCAGATTCTACAAAACAAGTGTTTCAAATCTTCTCTGTCAAAAGGAATGTTCAACTCTGTGAATTTAATGCACGCACCACAAAGAAGTTTCAGAGAATGCTTCTGTCTAGTTTTTATGTGAAGATATTTCTTTTCCACCACAGGCCTCAAGGCACTCCAAATGTCCACTTGCAGATTCTAGAAAAAGAGTGTTTCAAAACTGCTCTATCAAAAGAAAGGTTCAACTCTGTGAGCTGAATGCTCACATCACAGAGAAGTTTCTGAGAATGCTTCTGTCCAGTTTTTGTGTGAGGGTGTCCCGTTTCCAATGCATTCCTATAACAGGTCCAAATATCCACTTGCAGATACTAGAAAAAGAGTGTTTCAAAACTGCTACATTTAAAAAAAGGTTAAACTCTGTGAGTTGAATGCACATATCACACAGAAGTCTGTCAGAATCGTTCTGTCTTGTTTTTGTGTGAAGATGTCCCGTTTCCAACGAATTACTGTAAGCGGTCCAAATTTCCACGAGCACATTCTACAAAAAAAGTGTTTCGAAACTTCTCTGTCAAAAGGAATGCTCAAATCTGTGAATTTAATGCACGCACGAGAAAGAAGTTTCAGAGAATGCTTCTGCCTAGTTTTTATGTGAAGATATTTCCTTTCCACCACAGGCCTCAAGGCGCTACAAATTTCCACTTGCAGATTGTAGAAAAGGAGTGTTTCAAAACTGCACCATTAAAAGAAAGGTTGAGCTCTGTGAGCTGCATGCTCACATCACACAGAAGTTTGTGAGAATGCTTCTGTCTAGTTTTTCTTTGACGGGGTCCATAGACCAACGAGTTCCAATAAGCGGTCCAAATATCCACTTGCAGATGCTATAAAAAGAGTCTTTCAAAACTTCCCTGTCAAAAGGAATGTTCAAATCTGTGAGGTGAATGCACACACCACAAAGAAGTTTCAGAGAATGCTTATGTCTACTTGTTATGTGAAGATATTTCCTTTCGAAAACAGGCCTCCAATCGCTCCAAAGGTCCACTTGCATATTCTAGGAAAAGGTTGTTTCAAAACTGCTCTACCAAAAGTAAGGTTCACATCTGTGAGTTGAGATCACACATCAGAAAGGAGTTTGTGGGAATGCTTCTGTCTCCTTTGTGTATGAGGATGTCTCGTTTCCATCAAATTGCTATAAGTGGTCCAAATATCCACATGGAGATTCTAGAAAAAGTGTGTTTCAAAACTGCTGTAACAAAAGGAATGTTCAACCCTGAGA
Organism: Pongo pygmaeus; assembly: GCF_028885625.2. NCBI lineage: Eukaryota > Metazoa > Chordata > Mammalia > Primates > Hominidae > Pongo > Pongo pygmaeus. The sequence continues at coordinate 37,071,011 of NC_072391.2, read as the reverse complement.
GTTGAAGGCACACATCACAAAGTGGTTTCTGAGAATGCTTCTTTCTAGGTTTTATGTGAAGATATTTCGTTTTCCACAGCAGTCCTCAGAGCTCTCCAAATGTCCAACTGCTGATTACACAAAAAGAGTGTTTCGTGGCTGCTGTAACAAAAGGAATGTTCCACTATGTGAATTGAATGCAAACAACACAAAGTCGTTGCTGAGAACGCTTCTTTCTAAGTTACATGTGAAGATGTTATCTTTTCGACCAGAGGCCTCATAGATTTCCGAATGACCACTTGCATCTACTGCAAAAGGAGTGTTTCAAAACTAATCCTGTAAAACAAAGTTACAATCTGTGAGTTGAATGCACACATCGCAGGTAAGTTTGTGAGAAAGCTTTTCTCTAGCTTTTGTGAGAAGTTGTCCCGTTTCCAATGAATTCCTACAAACGGTCCAAGTTGCCATTTGCAGTATCCACAAAAAGAGTGTTTCACAACTTCTCAGTCAAAAGGAATGTTCAACTCTGTGAGCTGAATGCACAAACCACAAAGAAGTTTCAGAGAATCCTTCTGTCTACTTGTTACGTGAAGATATTTCCTTTGCACCACAGGCCTCAAAGCGCTCCAAATGTCCACTTGCAGATTCTAGAAAATCAGTGTTTCAAAACTGCTCTAGCAAAAGAAGAGCTCAGCTCTTTGAGTTGAATGCACCCATAACACAGAAGTTTGTGAAAATGCTTCTGACTAGTTTTTGTGTGAGGGTGTCCCGTTTCCAATGAATTCCTCTAAGCGGTCCAAATATCCACTTGCAGATTCTACAAAAAGAGTGTTTCAAAACGGCTACATGCAAACGAAGGTTCAACACTGTGAGTTGAATGCACACATCACACAAAAGTTTGTCAGAGTGCTTGTCTATTTTTTGTGTGAAGGTGTCCGGTTTCCAACGAATTCCTATAAGCCTTCCAAATTTCCACTTGCAGATTCTACAAAACAAGTGTTTCAAAACTTCTCTGTCAAAAGGAATGTTCAACTCTGGGAATTTAATGCACGCACCACAAAGAAGTTTCAGAGAATGCTTCTGTCTAGTTTTTATGTGAAGATATTTCTTTTCCACCACAGGCCTCAAGGCACTCCAAATGTCCACTTGCAGATTCTAGAAAAAGAGTGTTTCAAAACTGCTTATCAAAAGAAAGGTTCAACTCTGTGAGCTGAATGCTCACATCACAGAGAAGTTTCTGAGAATGCTTCTGTCTAGTTTTTGTGTGAGGGTGTCCCGTTTCCAATGCATTCCTATAACAGGTCCAAATATCCACTTGCAGATACTAGAAAAAGAGTGTTTCAAAACTGCTACATTTAAAAAAAGGTTAAACTCTGTGAGTTGAATGCACATATCCCACAGAAGTCTGTCAGAATGCTTCTGTCTTGTTTTTGTGTGAAGATGTCCCGTTTCCTACGAATTACTGTAAGCGGTCCTAATTTCCACGAGCACATTCTACAAAAAAAGTGTTTCGAAACTTCTCTGTCAAAAGGAATGCTCAAATCTGTGAATTTAATGCACGCACGAGAAAGAAGTTTCAGAGAATGCTTCTGCCTAGTTTTTATGTGAAGATATTTCCTTTCCACCACAGGCCTCAAGGCGCTCCAAATGTCCACTTGCAGATTGTAGAAAAGGAGTGTTTCAAAACTGCACCATCAAAAGAAAGGTTGAGCTCTGTGAGCTGCATGCTCACATCACACCGAAGTTTGTGAGAATGCTTCTGTCTAGTTTTTCTGCGACGGTGTCCCGTGTCCAACGAGTTCCAATAAGCGGTCCGAATATCCACTTGCAGATGCTATAAAAAGAGTCTTTCAAAACTTCCCTGTCAAAAGGAATGTTCAAATCTGTGAGGTGAATGCACACACCACAAAGAAGTTTCAGAGAATGCTTATGTCTACTTGTTTTGTGAAGATATTTCCTTTCGAAAACAGGCCTCCAATCGCTCCAAAGGTCCACTTACATATTCTAGGAAAAGGTTGTTTCAAAACTGCTCTACCAAAAGTAAGGTTCACATCTGTTAGTTGAGATCACACATCAGAAAGGAGTTTGTGGGAATGCTTCTGTCTCCTTTGTGTATGAGGATGTCTCGTTTCCATCAAATTGCTATAAGTGGTCCAAATATCCACATGGAGATTCTAGAAAAAGTGTGTTTCAAAACTGCTGTAACAAAAGGAATGTTCAACCCTGAGAGTTGAAGGCACACATCACAAAGTGGTTTCTGAGAATGCTTCTTTCTAGGTTTTATGTGAAGATATTTCGTTTTCCACAGCAGGCCTCACAGCTCTCCAAATGTCCAATTGCAGATTACACAAAAAGAGTGTTTCGTGGCTGCTGTAACAAAAGGAATGTTCCACTATGTGAATTGAATGCAAACAACACAAAGTCGTTGCTGAGAACGCTTCTTTCTAAGTTATATGTGAAGATGTTACCTTTTCGACCACAGGCCTCATAGGTTTCCGAATGACCACTTGCATCTACTGCAAAAGGAGTGTTTCAAAACTAATCCTGTAAAAGAAAGTTACACTCTGTGAGTTGAATGCACACATCGCAGGTAAGTTTGTGAGAAAGCTTTTCTCTAGTTTTTGTGAGAAGTTGTCCCGTTTCCAATGAATTCCTATAAACGGTCCAAGTTGCCATTTGCAGTATCCACAAAAAGAGTGTTTCACAACTTTTCAGTCAAAAGGAATGTTCAACTCTGTGAGCTGAATGCACACACCACAAAGAAGTTTCAGAGAATGCTTCTGTCTACTTGTTACGTGAAGATATTTCCTTTGCACCACAGGCCTCAAAGCGCTCCAAATGTCCACTTGCAGATTCTAGAAAATCAGTGTTTCAAAACTGCTCTAGCAAAAGAAGAGCTCAGCTCTTTGAGTTGAATGCACCCATAACACAGAAGTTTGTGAAAATGCTTCTGACTAGTTTTTGTGTGAGGGTGTCCCGTTTCCAATGAATTCCTCTAAGCGGTCCAAATATCCACTTGCAGATTCTACAAAAAGAGTGTTTCAAAACGGCTACATGCAAACGAAGGTTCAACACTGTGAGTTGAATGCACACATCACACAAAAGTTTGTCAGAGTGCTTGTCTATTTTTTGTGTGAAGGTGTCCGGTTTCCAACGAATTCCTATAAGCCTTCCAAATTTCCACTTGCAGATTCTACAAAACAAGTGTTTCAAAACTTCTCTGTCAAAAGGAATGTTCAACTCTGGGAATTTAATGCACGCACCACAAAGAAGTTTCAGAGAATGCTTCTGTCTAGTTTTTATGTGAAGATATTTCTTTTCCACCACAGGCCTCAAGGCACTCCAAATGTCCACTTGCAGATTCTAGAAAAAGAGTGTTTCAAAACTGCTTATCAAAAGAAAGGTTCAACTCTGTGAGCTGAATGCTCACATCACAGAGAAGTTTCTGAGAATGCTTCTGTCTAGTTTTTGTGTGAGGGTGTCCCGTTTCCAATGCATTCCTATAACAGGTCCAAATATCCACTTGCAGATACTAGAAAAAGAGTGTTTCAAAACTGCTACATTTAAAAAAAGGTTAAACTCTGTGAGTTGAATGCACATATCCCACAGAAGTCTGTCAGAATGCTTCTGTCTTGTTTTTGTGTGAAGATGTCCCGTTTCCTACGAATTACTGTAAGCGGTCCTAATTTCCACGAGCACATTCTACAAAAAAAGTGTTTCGAAACTTCTCTGTCAAAAGGAATGCTCAAATCTGTGAATTTAATGCACGCACGAGAAAGAAGTTTCAGAGAATGCTTCTGCCTAGTTTTTATGTGAAGATATTTCCTTTCCACCACAGGCCTCAAGGCGCTCCAAATGTCCACTTGCAGATTGTAGAAAAGGAGTGTTTCAAAACTGCACCATCAAAAGAAAGGTTGAGCTCTGTGAGCTGCATGCTCACATCACACCGAAGTTTGTGAGAATGCTTCTGTCTAGTTTTTCTGCGACGGTGTCCCGTGTCCAACGAGTTCCAATAAGCGGTCCGAATATCCACTTGCAGATGCTATAAAAAGAGTCTTTCAAAACTTCCCTGTCAAAAGGAATGTTCAAATCTGTGAGGTGAATGCACACACCACAAAGAAGTTTCAGAGAATGCTTATGTCTACTTGTTATGTGAAGATATTTCCTTTCGAAAACAGGCCTCCAATCGCTCCAAAGGTCCACTTACATATTCTAGGAAAAGGTTGTTTCAAACTGCTCTACCAAAAGTAAGGTTCACATCTGTGAGTTGAGATCACACATCAGAAAGGAGTTTGTGGGAATGCTTCTGTCTCCTTTGTGTATGAGGATGTCTCGTTTCCATCAAATTGCTATAAGTGGTCCAAATATCCACATGGAGATTCTAGAAAAAGTGTGTTTCAAAACTGCTGTAACAAAAGGAATGTTCAACCCTGAGAGTTGAAGGCACACATCACAAAGTGGTTTCTGAGAATGCTTCTTTCTAGGTTTTATGTGAAGATATTTCGTTTTCCACAGCAGGCCTCACAGCTCTCCAAATGTCCAATTGCAGATTACACAAAAAGAGTGTTTCGTGGCTGCTGTAACAAAAGGAATGTTCCACTATGTGAATTGAATGCAAACAACACAAAGTCGTTGCTGAGAACGCTTCTTTCTAAGTTATATGTGAAGATGTTACCTTTTCGACCACAGGCCTCATAGGTTTCCGAATGACCACTTGCATCTACTGCAAAAGGAGTGTTTCAAAACTAATCCTGTAAAAGAAAGTTACACTCTGTGAGTTGAATGCACACATCGCAGGTAAGTTTGTGAGACAGCTGTTCTCTAGTTTTTGTGAGAAGTTGTCCCGTTTCCAATGAATTCCTATAAACGGTCCAAGTTGCCATTTGCAGTATCCACAAAAAGAGTGTTTCACAACTTTTCAGTCAAAAGGAATGTTCAACTCTGTGAGCTGAATGCACACACCACAAAGAAGTTTCAGAGAATGCTTCTGTCTACTTGTTACGTGAAGATATTTCCTTTGCACCACAGGCCTCAAAGCGCTCCAAATGTCCACTTGCAGATTCTAGAAAATCAGTGTTTCAAAACTGCTCTAGCAAAAGAAGAGCTCAGCTCTTTGAGTTGAATGCACCCATAACACAGAAGTTTGTGAAAATGCTTCTGACTAGTTTTTGTGTGAGGGTGTCCCGTTTCCAATGAATTCCTCTAAGCGGTCCAAATATTCACTTGCCGATTCTACAAAAAGAGTGTCTCAAAACGGCTACATGCAAACGAAGGTTCAACTCTGTGAGTTGAATGCACACATCACACAAAAGTTTGTCAGAGTGCTTGTCTATTTTTTGTGTGAAGGTGTCCGGTTTCCAACGAATTCCTATAAGCCTTCCAAATTTCCACTTGCAGATTCTACAAAACAAGTGTTTCAAAACTTCTCTGTCAAAAGGAATGTTCAACTCTGTGAATTTAATGCACGCACCACAAAGAAGTTTCAGAGAATGCTTCTGTCTAGTTTTTATGTGAAGATATATCTTTTCCACCACAGGCCTCAAGGCACTCCAAATGTCCACTTGCAGATTCTAGACAAAGAGTGTTTCAAAACTGCTGTATCAAAAGAAAGGTTCAACTCTGTGAGCTGAAGGCTCACATCACAGAGAAGTTTCTGAGAATGCTTCTGTCTAGTTTTTGTGTGAGGGTGTCCCGTTTCCAATGCATTCCTATAACAGGTCCAAATATCCACTTGCTGATACTAGAAAAAGAGTCTTTCAAAACTGCTACATTTAAAAAAAGTTAAACTCTGTGAGTTGAATGCACATATCCCACAGATGTCTGTCAGAATGCTTCTGTCTTGTTTTTGTGTGAAGATGTCCCGTTTCCAACGAATTACTGTAAGCGGTCCAAATTTCCACGAGCACATTCTACAAAAAAAAGTGTTTCGAAACTTCTCTGTCAAAAGGAATGCTCAAATCTGTGAATTTAATGCACGCACGAGAAAGAAGTTGCAGAGAATGCTTCTGCCTAGTTTTTATGTGAAGATATTTCCTTTCCACACAGGCCTCAAGGCGCTCCAAATGTCCACTTGCAGATTGTAGAAAAGGAGTGTTTCAAAACTGCACCATCAAAAGAAAGGTTGAGCTCTGTGAGCTGCATGCTCACATCACACAGAAGTTTGTGAGAATGCTTCTGTCTAGTTTTTCTGCGACGGTGTCCCGTTTCCAACGAGTTCCAATAAGCGTTCCGAATATCCATTTGCAGATGCTATAAAAAGAGTCTTTCAAAACTTCCCTGTCAAAAGGAATGTTCAAATCGGTGAGGTGAATGCACACACCACAAAGAAGTTTCAGAGAATGCTTATGTCTACTTGTTATGTGAAGATATTTCCTTTCGAAAACAGGCCTCCAATCGCTCCAAATGTCCACTTGCATATTCTAGGAAAAGGTTGTTTCAAAACTGCTCTACCAAAAGTAAGGTTCACATCTGTGAGTTGAGATCACACATCAGAAAGGAGTTTGTGGGAATGCTTCTGTCTCCTTTGTGTATGAGGATGTCTCGTTTCCAACAAATAGCTATAAGTGGTCCAAATATCCACATGGAGATTCTAGAAAAAGTGTGTTTCAAAACTGCTGTAACAAAAGGAGTGTTCAACCCTGAGAGTTGAAGGCACACATCACAAAGTGGTTTCTGAGAATGCTTCTTTCTAGGTTTTATGTGAAGACATTTCGTTTTCCACAGCAGGCCTCAGAGCTCTCCAAATGTCCAATTGCGCATTACACAAAAAGAGTGTTTCGTGGCTGCTGTAACAAAAGGAATGTTCCACTATGTGAATTGAATGCAAACAACACAAAGTCGTTGCTGAGAACGCTTCTTTCTAGGTTATATGTGAAGATGTTACCTTTTCGACCACAGGCCTCATAGCTTTCCGAACGACCACTTGCATCTACTGCAAAAGGAGTGTTTCAAAACTAATCCAGTAAAAGAAAGTTAAACTCTGTGAGTTGAATGCACACATCGCAGATAAGTTTGTGAGAAAGCTTTTCTCTAGTTTTTGTGAGAAGTTGTCCCGTTTCCAATGAATTCCTGTAAACGGTCCAAGTTGCCACTTGCAGCTTCTACAAAAAGAGTGTTTCACAACTTCTCAGTCAAAAGGAATGTTCAACTCTGAGGGTGACTGCATGCACCACAAGGAAGTTTCAGAAAATGCATCTGTCTAGTTTTTTAGTGAAGATATTTCCTTTCCACCACAGGCCTAATATCGCTCCAAATGTCCACTTGCAGATTCTAGAAAAAGAGTGTTTCAAAACTGCCTTATCAAAAGAAAGGTTCAGCTCTGTGAGCTGAATGCTCACGTCACAGAAGCATTTGTGAGAATGCTTCTGTCTAGTTTTTGTGTGAGGCTGTCCCGTTTCCAACGAATTCCTATAAGCGGTCCAAATATCCACTTGCAGATTCTATGAAAAGAGGGTTTCAAAACGTCTCTGCCAAAAGGAATGTTCAACTCTGTGAGCTGAATGCACACACCACAAAGAAGTTTCAGAGAATGCTTCTGTCTACTTGTTATGTGAAGATATTTCCTTTGCACCACAGGCCTCAAAGCGCTCCAAATGTCCACTTGCAGATTCTAGAAAATCAGTGTTTCAAAACTGCTCTAGCAAAAGAAGAGCTCAGCTCTTTGAGTTGAATGCACCCATAACACAGAAGTTTGTGAAAATGCTTCTGACTAGTTTTTGTGTGAGGGTGTCCCGTTTCCAATGAATTCCTCTAAGCGGTCCAAATATTCACTTGCCGATTCTACAAAAAGAGTGTCTCAAAACGGCTACATGCAAACGAAGGTTCAACTCTGTGAGTTGAATGCACACATCACACAAAAGTTTGTCAGAGTGCTTGTCTATTTTTTGTGTGAAGGTGTCCGGTTTCCAACGAATTCCTATAAGCCTTCCAAATTTCCACTTGCAGATTCTACAAAACAAGTGTTTCAAAACTTCTCTGTCAAAAGGAATGTTCAACTCTGTGAATTTAATGCACGCACCACAAAGAAGTTTCAGAGAATGCTTCTGTCTAGTTTTTATGTGAAGATATATCTTTTCCACCACAGGCCTCAAGGCACTCCAAATGTCCACTTGCAGATTCTAGACAAAGAGTGTTTCAAAACTGCTGTATCAAAAGAAAGGTTCAACTCTGTGAGCTGAAGGCTCACATCACAGAGAAGTTTCTGAGAATGCTTCTGTCTAGTTTTTGTGTGAGGGTGTCCCGTTTCCAATGCATTCCTATAACAGGTCCAAATATCCACTTGCTGATACTAGAAAAAGAGTCTTTCAAAACTGCTACATTTAAAAAAAGTTAAACTCTGTGAGTTGAATGCACATATCCCACAGATGTCTGTCAGAATGCTTCTGTCTTGTTTTTGTGTGAAGATGTCCCGTTTCCAACGAATTACTGTAAGCGGTCCAAATTTCCACGAGCACATTCTACAAAAAAAAGTGTTTCGAAACTTCTCTGTCAAAAGGAATGCTCAAATCTGTGAATTTAATGCACGCACGAGAAAGAAGTTGCAGAGAATGCTTCTGCCTAGTTTTTATGTGAAGATATTTCCTTTCCACACAGGCCTCAAGGCGCTGCAAATGTCCACTTGCAGATTGTAGAAAAGGAGTGTTTCAAAACTGCACCATCAAAAGAAAGGTTGAGCTCTGTGAGCTGCATGCTCACATCACACAGAAGTTTGTGAGAATGCTTCTGTCTAGTTTTTCTGCGACGGTGTCCCGTTTCCAACGAGTTCCAATAAGCGTTCCGAATATCCATTTGCAGATGCTATAAAAAGAGTCTTTCAAAACTTCCCTGTCAAAAGGAATGTTCAAATCGGTGAGGTGAATGCACACACCACAAAGAAGTTTCAGAGAATGCTTATGTCTACTTGTTATGTGAAGATATTTCCTTTCGAAAACAGGCCTCCAATCGCTCCAAATGTCCACTTGCATATTCTAGGAAAAGGTTGTTTCAAAACTGCTCTACCAAAAGTAAGGTTCACATCTGTGAGTTGAGATCACACATCAGAAAGGAGTTTGTGGGAATGCTTCTGTCTCCTTTGTGTATGAGGATGTCTCGTTTCCAACAAATAGCTATAAGTGGTCCAAATATCCACATGGAGATTCTAGAAAAAGTGTGTTTCAAAACTGCTGTAACAAAAGGAGTGTTCAACCCTGAGAGTTGAAGGCACACATCACAAAGTGGTTTCTGAGAATGCTTCTTTCTAGGTTTTATGTGAAGACATTTCGTTTTCCACAGCAGGCCTCAGAGCTCTCCAAATGTCCAATTGCGCATTACACAAAAAGAGTGTTTCGTGGCTGCTGTAACAAAAGGAATGTTCCACTATGTGAATTGAATGCAAACAACACAAAGTCGTTGCTGAGAACGCTTCTTTCTAGGTTATATGTGAAGATGTTACCTTTTCGACCACAGGCCTCATAGCTTTCCGAACGACCACTTGCATCTACTGCAAAAGGAGTGTTTCAAAACTAATCCAGTAAAAGAAAGTTAAACTCTGTGAGTTGAATGCACACATCGCAGATAAGTTTGTGAGAAAGCTTTTCTCTAGTTTTTGTGAGAAGTTGTCCCGTTTCCAATGAATTCCTGTAAACGGTCCAAGTTGCCACTTGCAGCTTCTACAAAAAGAGTGTTTCACAACTTCTCAGTCAAAAGGAATGTTCAACTCTGAGGGTGACTGCATGCACCACAAGGAAGTTTCAGAAAATGCATCTGTCTAGTTTTTTAGTGAAGATATTTCCTTTCCACCACAGGCCTAATATCGCTCCAAATGTCCACTTGCAGATTCTAGAAAAAGAGTGTTTCAAAACTGCCTTATCAAAAGAAAGGTTCAGCTCTGTGAGCTGAATGCTCACGTCACAGAAGCATTTGTGAGAATGCTTCTGTCTAGTTTTTGTGTGAGGCTGTCCCGTTTCCAACGAATTCCTATAAGCGGTCCAAATATCCACTTGCAGATTCTATGAAAAGAGGGTTTCAAAACGTCTCTGCCAAAAGGAATGTTCAACTCTGTGAGCTGAATGCACACACCACAAAGAAGTTTCAGAGAATGCTTCTGTCTACTTGTTATGTGAAGATATTTCCTTTGCACCACAGGCTTCAAAGCGCTCCAAATGTCCACTTGCAGATTCTAGAAAATCAGTGTTTCAAAACTGCTCTAGCAAAAGAAGAGCTCAGCTCTTTGAGTTGAATGCACCCATAACACAGAAGTTTGTGAAAATGCTTCTGACTAGTTTTTGTGTGAGGGTGTCCCGTTTCCAATGAATTCCTCTAAGCGGTCCAAATATTCACTTGCCGATTCTACAAAAAGAGTGTCTCAAAACGGCTACATGCAAACGAAGGTTCAACTCTGTGAGTTGAATGCACACATCACACAAAAGTTTGTCAGAGGGCTTGTCTATTTTTTGTGTGAAGGTGTCTGGTTTCCAACGAATTCCTATAAGCCTTCCAAATTTCCACTTGCAGATTCTACAAAACAAGTGTTTCAAAACTTCTCTGTCAAAAGGAATGTTCAACTCTGTGAATTTAATGCACGCACCACAAAGAAGTTTCAGAGAATGCTTCTGTCTAGTTTTTATGTGAAGATATATCTTTTCCACCACAGGCCTCAAGGAACTCCAAATGTCCACTTGCAGATTCTAGAAAAAGCGTGTTTCAAAACTGCTGTATCAAAAGAAAGGTTCAACTCTGTGAGCTGAATGCTCACATCACAGAGAAGTTTCTGAGAATGCTTCTGTCTAGTTTTTGTGTGAGGGTGTCCCGTTTCCAATGCATTCCTATAACAGGTCCAAATATCCACTTGCTGATACTAGAAAAAAAGTCTTTCAAAACTGCTACATTTAAAAAAAGTTAAACTCTGTGAGTTGAATGCACATATCCCACAGATGTCTGTCAGAATGCTTCTGTCTTGTTTTTGTGTGAAGATGTCCCGTTTCCAACGAATTACTGTAAGCGGTCCAAATTTCCACGAGCACATTCTACAAAAAAAAGTGTTTCGAAACTTCTCTGTCAAAAGGAATGCTCAAATCTGTGAATTTAATGCACGCACGAGAAAGAAGTTGCAGAGAATGCTTCTGCCTAGTTTTTATGTGAAGATATTTCCTTTCCACACAGGCCTCAAGGCGCTGCAAATGTCCACTTGCAGATTGTAGAAAAGGAGTGTTTCAAAACTGCACCATCAAAAGAAAGGTTGAGCTCTGTGAGCTGCATGCTCACATCACACAGAAGTTTGTGAGAATGCTTCTGTCTAGTTTTTCTGCGATGGTGTCCCGTTTCCAACGAGTTCCAATAAGCGTTCCAAATATCCATTTGCAGATGCTATAAAAAGAGTCTTTCAAAACTTCCCTGTCAAAAGGAATGTTCAAATCGGTGAGGTGAATGCACACACCACAAAGAAGTTTCAGAGAATGCTTATGTCTACTTGTTATGTGAAGATATTTCCTTTCGAAAACAGGCCTCCAATCGCTCCAAATGTCCACTTGCATATTCTAGGAAAAAGTTGTTTCAAAACTGCTCTACCAAAAGTAAGGTTCACATCTGTGAGTTGAGATCACACATCAGAAAGGAGTTTGTGGGAATGCTTCTGTCTCCTTTGTGTATGAGGATGTCTCGTTTCCAACAAATAGCTATAAGTGGTCCAAATATCCACATGGAGATTCTAGAAAAAGTGTGTTTCAAAACTGCTGTAACAAAAGGAGTGTTCAACCCTGAGTCTTGAAGGCACACATCACAAAGTGGTTTCTGAGAATGCTTCTTTCTAGGTTTTATGTGAAGACATTTCGTTTTCCACAGCAGGCCTCAGAGCTCTCCAAATGTCCAATTGCGCATTACACAAAAAGAGTGTTTCGTGGCTGCTGTAACAAAAGGAATGTTCCACTATGTGAATTGAATGCAAACAACACAAAGTCGTTGCTGAGAACGCTTCTTTCTAGGTTATATGTGAAGATGTTACCTTTTCGACCACAGGCCTCATAGCTTTCCGAACGACCACTTGCATCTACTGCAAAAGGAGTGTTTCAAAACTAATCCAGTAAAAGAAAGTTAAACTCTGTGAGTTGAATGCACACATCGCAGATAAGTTTGTGAGAAAGCTTTTCTCTAGTTTTTGTGAGAAGTTGTCCCGTTTCCAATGAATTCCTGTAAACGGTCCAAGTTGCCACTTGCAGCTTCTACAAAAAGAGTGTTTCACAACTTCTCAGTCAAAAGGAATGTTCAACTCTGAGGGTGACTGCATGCACCACAAGGAAGTTTCAGAAAATGCATCTGTCTAGTTTTTTAGTGAAGATATTTCCTTTCCACCACAGGCCTAATATCGCTCCAAATGTCCACTTGCAGATTCTAGAAAAAGAGTGTTTCAAAACTGCCTTATCAAAAGAAAGGTTCAGCTCTGTGAGCTGAATGCTCACGTCACAGAAGCATTTGTGAGAATGCTTCTGTCTAGTTTTTGTGTGAGGCTGTCCCGTTTCCAACGAATTCCTATAAGCGGTCCAAATATCCACTTGCAGATTCTATGAAAAGAGGGTTTCAAAACGTCTCTGCCAAAAGGAATGTTCAACTCTGTGAGCTGAATGCACACACCACAAAGAAGTTTCAGAGAATGCTTCTGTCTACTTGTTATGTGAAGATATTTCCTTTGCACCACAGGCCTCAAAGCGCTCCAAATGTCCACTTGCAGATTCTAGAAAATCAGTGTTTCAAAACTGCTCTAGCAAAAGAAGAGCTCAGCTCTTTGAGTTGAATGCACCCATAACACAGAAGTTTGTGAAAATGCTTCTGACTAGTTTTTGTGTGAGGGTGTCCCGTTTCCAATGAATTCCTCTAAGCGGTCCAAATATTCACTTGCCGATCCTACAAAAAGAGTGTCTCAAAACGGCTACATGCAAACGAAGGTTCAACTCTGTGAGTTGAATGCACACATCACACAAAAGTTTGTCAGAGTGCTTGTCTATTTTTTGTGTGAAGGTGTCCGGTTTCCAACGAATTCCTATAAGCCTTCCAAATTTCCACTTGCAGATTCTACAAAACAAGTGTTTCAAAACTTCTCTGTCAAAAGGAATGTTCAACTCTGTGAATTTAATGCACGCACCGCAAAGAAGTTTCAGAGAATGCTTCTGTCTAGTTTTTATGTGAAGATATATCTTTTCCACCACAGGCCTCAAGGCACTCCAAATGTCCACTTGCAGATTCTAGAAAAAGAGTGTTTCAAAACGGCTGTATCAAAAGAAAGGTTCAACTCTGTGAGCTGAAGGCTCACATCACAGAGAAGTTTCTGAGAATGCTTCTGTCTAGTTTTTGTGTGAGGGTGTCCCGTTTCCAATGCATTCCTATAACAGGTCCAAATATCCACTTGCTGATACTAGAAAAAGAGTCTTTCAAAACTGCTACATTTAAAAAAAGTTAAACTCTGTGAGTTGAATGCACATATCCCACAGATGTCTGTCAGAATGCTTCTGTCTTGTTTTTGTGTGAAGATGTCCCGTTTCCAACGAATTACTGTAAGCGGTCCAAATTTCCACGAGCACATTCTACAAAAAAAAGTGTTTCGAAACTTCTCTGTCAAAAGGAATGCTCAAATCTGTGAATTTAATGCACGCACGAGAAAGAAGTTGCAGAGAATGCTTCTGCCTAGTTTTTATGTGAAGATATTTCCTTTCCACACAGGCCTCAAGGCGCTGCAAATGTCCACTTGCAGATTGTAGAAAAGGAGTGTTTCAAAACTGCACCATCAAAAGAAAGGTTGAGCTCTGTGAGCTGCATGCTCACATCACACAGAAGTTTGTGAGAATGCTTCTGTCTAGTTTTTCTGCGATGGTGTCCCGTTTCCAACGAGTTCCAATAAGCGTTCCAAATATCCATTTGCAGATGCTATAAAAAGAGTCTTTCAAAACTTCCCTGTCAAAAGGAATGTTCAAATCGGTGAGGTGAATGCACACACCACAAAGAAGTTTCAGAGAATGCTTATGTCTACTTGTTATGTGAAGATATTTCCTTTCGAAAACAGGCCTCCAATCGCTCCAAATGTCCACTTGCATATTCTAGGAAAAAGTTGTTTCAAAACTGCTCTACCAAAAGTAAGGTTCACATCTGTGAGTTGAGATCACACATCAGAAAGGAGTTTGTGGGAATGCTTCTGTCTCCTTTGTGTATGAGGATGTCTCGTTTCCAACAAATAGCTATAAGTGGTCCAAATATCCACATGGAGATTCTAGAAAAAGTGTGTTTCAAAACTGCTGTAACAAAAGGAGTGTTCAACCCTGAGTCTTGAAGGCACACATCACAAAGTGGTTTCTGAGAATGCTTCTTTCTAGGTTTTATGTGAAGACATTTCGTTTTCCACAGTAGGCCTCAGAGCTCTCCAAATGTCCAATTGCACATTACACAAAAAGAGTGTTTCGTGGCTGCTGTAACAAAAGGAATGTTCCACTATGTGAATTGAATGCAAACAACACAAAGTCGTTGCTGAGAACGCTTCTTTCTAGGTTATATGTGAAGATGTTACCTTTTCGACCACAGGACTCATAGCTTTCCGAACGACCACTTGCATCTACTGCAAAAGGAGTGTTTCAAAACTAATCCAGTAAAAGAAAGTTAAACTCTGTGAGTTGAATGCACACATCGCAGATAAGTTTGTGAGAAAGCTTTTCTCTAGTTTTTGTGAGAAGTTGTCCCGTTTCCAATGAATTCCTGTAAACGGTCCAAGTTGCCACTTGCAGCTTCTACAAAAAGAGTGTTTCACAACTTCTCAGTCAAAAGGAATGTTCAACTCTGAGGGTGACTGCATGCACCACAAGGAAGTTTCAGAAAATGCATCTGTCTAGTTTTTTAGTGAAGATATTTCCTTTCCACCACAGGCCTAATATCGCTCCAAATGTCCACTTGCAGATTCTAGAAAAAGAGTGTTTCAAAACTGCCTTATCAAAAGAAAGGTTCAGCTCTGTGAGCTGAATGCTCACGTCACAGAAGCATTTGTGAGAATGCTTCTGTCTAGTTTTTGTGTGAGGCTGTCCCGTTTCCAACGAATTCCTATAAGCGGTCCAAATATCCACTTGCAGATTCTATGAAAAGAGGGTTTCAAAACGTCTCTGCCAAAAGGAATGTTCAACTCTGTGAGCTGAATGCACACACCACAAAGAAGTTTCAGAGAATGCTTCTGTCTACTTGTTATGTGAAGATATTTCCTTTGCACCACAGGCCTCAAAGCGCTCCAAATGTCCACTTGCAGATTCTAGAAAATCAGTGTTTCAAAACTGCTCTAGCAAAAGAAGAGCTCAGCTCTTTGAGTTGAATGCACCCATAACACAGAAGTTTGTGAAAATGCTTCTGACTAGTTTTTGTGTGAGGGTGTCCCGTTTCCAATGAATTCCTCTAAGCGGTCCAAATATTCACTTGCCGATTCTACAAAAAGAGTGTCTCAAAACGGCTACATGCAAACGAAGGTTCAACTCTGTGAGTTGAATGCACACATCACACAAAAGTTTGTCAGAGTGCTTGTCTATTTTTTGTGTGAAGGTGTCCGGTTTCCAACGAATTCCTATAAGCCTTCCAAATTTCCACTTGCAGATTCTACAAAACAAGTGTTTCAAAACTTCTCTGTCAAAAGGAATGTTCAACTCTGTGAATTTAATGCACGCACCACAAAGAAGTTTCAGAGAATGCTTCTGTCTAGTTTTTATGTGAAGATATATCTTTTCCACCACAGGCCTCAAGGCACTCCAAATGTCCACTTGCAGATTCTAGAAAAAGAGTGTTTCAAAACTGCTGTATCAAAAGAAAGGTTCAACTCTGTGAGCTGAAGGCTCACATCACAGAGAAGTTTCTGAGAATGCTTCTGTCTAGTTTTTGTGTGAGGGTGTCCCGTTTCCAATGCATTCCTATAACAGGTCCAAATATCCACTTGCTGATACTAGAAAAAGAGTCTTTCAAAACTGCTACATTTAAAAAAAGTTAAACTCTGTGAGTTGAATGCACATATCCCACAGATGTCTGTCAGAATGCTTCTGTCTTGTTTTTGTGTGAAGATGTCCCGTTTCCAACGAATTACTGTAAGCGGTCCAAATTTCCACGAGCACATTCTACAAAAAAAAGTGTTTCGAAACTTCTCTGTCAAAAGGAATGCTCAAATCTGTGAATTTAATGCACGCACGAGAAAGAAGTTGCAGAGAATGCTTCTGCCTAGTTTTTATGTGAAGATATTTCCTTTCCACACAGGCCTCAAGGCGCTCCAAATGTCCACTTGCAGATTGTAGAAAAGGAGTGTTTCAAAACTGCACCATCAAAAGAAAGGTTGAGCTCTGTGAGCTGCATGCTCACATCACACAGAAGTTTGTGAGAATGCTTCTGTCTAGTTTTTCTGCGACGGTGTCCCGTTTCCAACGAGTTCCAATAAGCGTTCCGAATATCCATTTGCAGATGCTATAAAAAGAGTCTTTCAAAACTTCCCTGTCAAAAGGAATGTTCAAATCGGTGAGGTGAATGCACACACCACAAAGAAGTTTCAGAGAATGCTTATGTCTACTTGTTATGTGAAGATATTTCCTTTCGAAAACAGGCCTCCAATCGCTCCAAATGTCCACTTGCATATTCTAGGAAAAGGTTGTTTCAAAACTGCTCTACCAAAAGTAAGGTTCACATCTGTGAGTTGAGATCACACATCAGAAAGGAGTTTGTGGGAATGCTTCTGTCTCCTTTGTGTATGAGGATGTCTCGTTTCCATCAAATAGCTATAAGTGGTCCAAATATCCACATGGAGATTCTAGAAAAAGTGTGTTTCAAAACTGCTGTAACAAAAGGAATGTTCAACCCTGAGAGTTGAAGGCACACATCACAAAGTGGTTTCTGAGAATGCTTCTTTCTAGGTTTTATGTGAAGACATTTCGTTTTCCACAGCAGGCCTCAGAGCTCTCCAAATGTCCAATTGCGCATTACACAAAAAGAGTGTTTCGTGGCTGCTGTAACAAAAGGAATGTTCCACTATGTGAATTGAATGCAAACAACACAAAGTCGTTGCTGAGAACGCTTCTTTCTAGGTTATATGTGAAGGTGTTACCTTTTCGACCACAGGCCTCATAGCTTTCCGAACGACCACTTGCATCTACTGCAAAAGGAGTGTTTCAAAACTAATCCAGTAAAAGAAAGTTAAACTCTGTGAGTTGAATGCACACATCGCAGATAAGTTTGTGAGAAAGCTTTTCTCTAGTTTTTGTGAGAAGTTGTCCCGTTTCCAATGAATTCCTGTAAACGGTCCAAGTTGCCACTTGCAGCTTCTACAAAAAGAGTGTTTCACAACTTCTCAGTCAAAAGGAATGTTCAACTCTGAGGGTGACTGCATGCACCACAAGGAAGTTTCAGAAAATGCATCTGTCTAGTTTTTTAGTGAAGATATTTCCTTTCCACCACAGGCCTAATATCGCTCCAAATGTCCACTTGCAGATTCTAGAAAAAGAGTGTTTCAAAACTGCCTTATCAAAAGAAAGGTTCAGCTCTGTGAGCTGAATGCTCACGTCACAGAAGCATTTGTGAGAATGCTTCTGTCTAGTTTTTGTGTGAGGCTGTCCCGTTTCCAACGAATTCCTATAAGCGGTCCAAATATCCACTTGCAGATTCTATGAAAAGAGGGTTTCAAAACGTCTCTGCCAAAAGGAATGTTCAACTCTGTGAGCTGAATGCACACACCACAAAGAAGTTTCAGAGAATGCTTCTGTCTACTTGTTATGTGAAGATATTTCCTTTGCACCACAGGCCTCAAAGCGCTCCAAATGTCCACTTGCAGATTCTAGAAAATCAGTGTTTCAAAACTGCTCTAGCAAAAGAAGAGCTCAGCTCTTTGAGTTGAATGCACCCATAACACAGAAGTTTGTGAAAATGCTTCTGACTAGTTTTTGTGTGAGGGTGTCCCGTTTCCAATGAATTCCTCTAAGCGGTCCAAATATTCACTTGCCGATCATACAAAAAGAGTGTCTCAAAACGGCTACATGCAAACGAAGGTTCAACCCTGTGAGTTGAATGCACACATCACACAAAAGTTTGTCAGAGTGCTTGTCTATTTTTTGTGTGAAGGTGTCCGGTTTCCAACGAATTCCTATAAGCCTTCCAAATTTCCACTTGCAGATTCTACAAACCAAGTGTTTCAAAACTTCTCTGTCAAAAGGAATGTTCAACTCTGTGAATTTAATGCACGCACCGCAAAGAAGTTTCAGAGAATGCTTCTGTCTAGTTTTTATGTGAAGATATATCTTTTCCACCACAGGCCTCAAGGCACTCCAAATGTCCACTTGCAGATTCTAGACAAAGAGTGTTTCAAAACTGCTGTATCAAAAGAAAGGTTCAACTCTGTGAGCTGAAGGCTCACATCACAGAGAAGTTTCTGAGAATGCTTCTGTCTAGTTTTTGTGTGAGGGTGTCCCGTTTCCAATGCATTCCTATAACAGATCCAAATATCCACTTGCTGATACTAGAAAAAGAGTCTTTCAAAACTGCTACATTTAAAAAAAGTTAAACTCTGTGAGTTGAATGCACATATCCCACAGATGTCTGTCAGAATGCTTCTGTCTTGTTTTTGTGTGAAGATGTCCCGTTTCCAACAAATTACTGTAAGCAGTCCAAATTTCCACGAGCACATTCTACAAAAAAAAGTGTTTCGAAACTTCTCTGTCAAAAGGAATGCTCAAATCTGTGAATTTAATGCACGCACGAGAAAGAAGTTGCAGAGAATGCTTCTGCCTAGTTTTTATGTGAAGATATTTCCTTTCCACACAGGCCTCAAGGCGCTCCAAATGTCCACTTGCAGATTGTAGAAAAGGAGTGTTTCAAAACTGCACCATCAAAAGAAAGGTTGAGCTCTGTGAGCTGCATGCTCACATCACACAGAAGTTTGTGAGAATGCTTCTGTCTAGTTTTTCTGCGACGGTGTCCCGTTTCCAACGAGTTCCAATAAGCGTTCCGAATATCCATTTGCAGATGTTATAAAAAGAGTCTTTCAAAACTTCCCTGTCAAAAGGAATGTTCAAATCGGTGAGGTGAATGCACACACCACAAAGAAGTTTCAGAGAATGCTTATGTCTACTTGTTATGTGAAGATATTTCCTTTCGAAAACAGGCCTCCAATCGCTCCAAATGTCCACTTGCATATTCTAGGAAAAGGTTGTTTCAAAACTGCTCTACCAAAAGTAAGGTTCACATCTGTGAGTTGAGATCACACATCAGAAAGGAGTTTGTGGGAATGCTTCTGTCTCCTTTGTGTATGAGGATGTCTCGTTTCCAACAAATAGCTATAAGTGGTCCAAATATCCACATGGAGATTCTAGAAAAAGTGTGTTTCAAAACTGCTGTAACAAAAGGGGTGTTCAACCCTGAGTCTTGAAGGCACACATCACAAAGTGGTTTCTGAGAATGCTTCTTTCTAGGTTTTATGTGAAGACATTTCGTTTTCCACAGCAGGCCTCAGAGCTCTCCAAATGTCCAATTGCGCATTACACAAAAAGAGTGTTTCGTGGCTGCTGTAACAAAAGGAATGTTCCACTATGTGAATTGAATGCAAACAACACAAAGTCGTTGCTGAGAACGCTTCTTTCTAGGTTATATGTGAAGATGTTACCTTTTCGACCACAGGCCTCATAGCTTTCCGAACGACCACTTGCATCTACTGCAAAAGGGGTGTTTCAAAACTAATCCAGTAAAAGAAAGTTAAACTCTGTGAGTTGAATGCACACATTGCAGATAAGTTTGTGAGAAAGCTTTTCTCTAGTTTTTGTGAGAAGTTGTCCCGTTTCCAATGAATTCCTGTAAACGGTCCAAGTTGCCACTTGCAGCTTCTACAAAAAGAGTGTTTCACAACTTCTCAGTCAAAAGGAATGTTCAACTCTGAGGGTGACTGCATGCAACACAAGGAAGTTTCAGAAAATGCATCTGTCTAGTTTTTTAGTGAAGATATTTCCTTTCCACCACAAGCCTAATATCGCTCCAAATGTCCACTTGCAGATTCTAGAAAAAGAGTGTTTCAAAACTGCCTTATCAAAAGAAAGGTTCAGCTCTGTGAGCTGAATGCTCACGTCACAGAAGCATTTGTGAGAATGCTTCTGTCTAGTTTTTGTGTGAGGCTGTCCCGTTTCCAACGAATTCCTATAAGCGGTCCAAATATCCACTTGCAGATTCTATGAAAAGAGGGTTTCAAAACGTCTCTGCCAAAAGGAATGTTCAACTCTGTGAGCTGAATGCACACACCACAAAGAAGTTTCAGAGAATGCTTCTGTCTACTTGTTATGTGAAGATATTTCCTTTGCACCACAGGCCTCAAAGCGCTCCAAATGTCCACTTGCAGATTCTAGAAAATCAGTGTTTCAAAACTGCTCTAGCAAAAGAAGAGCTCAGCTCTTTGAGTTGAATGCACCCATAACACAGAAGTTTGTGAAAATGCTTCTGACTAGTTTTTGTGTGAGGGTGTCCCGTTTCCAATGAATTCCTCTAAGCGGTCCAAATATTCACTTGCCGATTCTACAAAAAGAGTGTCTCAAAACGGCTACATGCAAACGAAGGTTCAACTCTGTGAGTTGAATGCACACATCACACAAAAGTTTGTCAGAGTGCTTGTCTATTTTTTGTGTGAAGGTGTCCGGTTTCCAACGAATTCCTATAAGCCTTCCAAATTTCCACTTGCAGATTCTACAAAACAAGTGTTTCAAAACTTCTCTGTCAAAAGGAATGTTCAACTCTGTGAATTTAATGCACGCACCACAAAGAAGTTTCAGAGAATGCTTCTGTCTAGTTTTTATGTGAAGATGTATCTTTTCCACCACAGGCCTCAAGGCACTCCAAATGTCCACTTGCAGATTCTAGACAAAGAGTGTTTCAAAACTGCTGTATCAAAAGAAAGGTTCAACTCTGTGAGCTGAAGGCTCACATCACAGAGAAGTTTCTGAGAATGCTTCTGTCTAGTTTTTGTGTGAGGGTGTCCCGTTTCCAATGCATTCCTATAACAGGTCCAAATATCCACTTGCTGATACTAGAAAAAGAGTCTTTCAAAACTGCTACATTTAAAAAAAGTTAAACTCTGTGAGTTGAATGCACATATCCCACAGATGTCTGTCAGAATGCTTCTGTCTTGTTTTTGTGTGAAGATGTCCCGTTTCCAACGAATTACTGTAAGCGGTCCAAATTTCTACGAGCACATTCTACAAAAAAAAGTGTTTCGAAACTTCTCTGTCAAAAGGAATGCTCAAATCTGTGAATTCAATGCACGCACGAGAAAGAAGTTGCAGAGAATGCTTCTGCCTAGTTTTTATGTGAAGATATTTCCTTTCCACACAGGCCTCAAGGCGCTCCAAGTGTCCACTTGCAGATTGTAGAAAAGGAGTGTTTCAAAACTGCACCATCAAAAGAAAGGTTGAGCTCTGTGAGCTGCATGCTCACGTCACACAGAAGTTTGTGAGAATGCTTCTGTCTAGTTTTTCTGCGACGGTGTCCCGTTTCCAACGAGTTCCAATAAGCGTTCAGAATATCCATTTGCAGATGCTATAAAAAGAGTCTTTCAAAACTTCCCTGTCAAAAGGAATGTTCAAATCGGTGAGGTGAATGCACACACCACAAAGAAGTTTCAGAGAATGCTTATGTCTACTTGTTATGTGAAGATATTTCCTTTCGAAAACAGGCCTCCAATCGCTCCAAATGTCCACTTGCATATTCTAGGAAAAGGTTGTTTCAAAACTGCTCTACCAAAAGTAAGGTTCACATCTGTGAGTTGAGATCACACATCAGAAAGGAGTTTGTGGGAATGCTTCTGTCTCCTTTGTGTATGAGGATGTCTCGTTTCCAACAAATAGCTATAAGTGGTCCAAATATCCACATGGAGATTCTAGAAAAAGTGTGTTTCAAAACTGCTGTAACAAAAGGAGTGTTCAACCCTGAGAGTTGAAGGCACACATCACAAAGTGGTTTCTGAGAATGCTTCTTTCTAGGTTTTATGTGAAGACATTTCGTTTTCCACAGCAGGCCTCAGAGCTCTCCAAATGTCTAATTGCGCATTACACAAAAAGAGTGTTTCGTGGCTGCTGTAACAAAAGGAATGTTCCACTATGTGAATTGAATGCAAACAACACAAAGTCGTTGCTGAGAACGCTTCTTTCTAGGTTATATGTGAAGATGTTACCTTTTCGACCACAGGCCTCATAGCTTTCCGAACGACCACTTGCATCTACTGCAAAAGGAGTGTTTCAAAACTAATCCAGTAAAAGAAAGTTAAACTCTGTGAGTTGAATGCACACATCGCAGATAAGTTTGTGAGAAAGCTTTTCTCTAGTTTTTGTGAGAAGTTGTCCCGTTTCCAATGAATTCCTGTAAACGGTCCAAGTTGCCACTTGCAGCTTCTACAAAAAGAGTGTTTCACAACTTCTCAGTCAAAAGGAATGTTCAACTCTGAGGGTGACTGCATGCACCACAAGGAAGTTTCAGAAAATGCATCTGTCTAGTTTTTTAGTGAAGATATTTCCTTTCCACCACAGGCCTAATATCGCTCCAAATGTCCACTTGCAGATTCTAGAAAAAGAGTGTTTCAAAACTGCCTTATCAAAAGAAAGGTTCAGCTCTGTGAGCTGAATGCTCACGTCACAGAAGCATTTGTGAGAATGCTTCTGTCTAGTTTTTGTGTGAGGCTGTCCCGTTTCCAACGAATTCCTATAAGCGGTCCAAATATCCACTTGCAGATTCTATGAAAAGAGGGTTTCAAAACGTCTCTGCCAAAAGGAATGTTCAACTCTGTGAGCTGAATGCACACACCACAAAGAAGTTTCAGAGAATGCTTCTGTCTACTTGTTATGTGAAGATATTTCCTTTGCACCACAGGCTTCAAAGCGCTCCAAATGTCCACTTGCAGATTCTAGAAAATCAGTGTTTCAAAACTGCTCTAGCAAAAGAAGAGCTCAGCTCTTTGAGTTGAATGCACCCATAACACAGAAGTTTGTGAAAATGCTTCTGACTAGTTTTTGTGTGAGGGTGTCCCGTTTCCAATGAATTCCTCTAAGCGGTCCAAATATTCACTTGCCGATCCTACAAAAAGAGTGTCTCAAAACGGCTACATGCAAACGAAGGTTCAACTCTGTGAGTTGAATGCACACATCACACAAAAGTTTGTCAGAGTGCTTGTCTATTTTTTGTGTGAAGGTGTCCGGTTTCCAACGAATTCCTATAAGCCTTCCAAATTTCCACTTGCAGATTCTACAAACCAAGTGTTTCAAAACTTCTCTGTCAAAAGGAATGTTCAACTCTGTGAATTTAATGCACGCACCGCAAAGAAGTTTCAGAGAATGCTTCTGTCTAGTTTTTATGTGAAGATATATCTTTTCCACCACAGGCCTCAAGGCACTCCAAATGTCCACTTGCAGATTCTAGACAAAGAGTGTTTCAAAACTGCTGTATCAAAAGAAAGGTTCAACTCTGTGAGCTGAAGGCTCACATCACAGAGAAGTTTCTGAGAATGCTTCTGTCTAGTTTTTGTGTGAGGGTGTCCCGTTTCCAATGCATTCCTATAACAGGTCCAAATATCCACTTGCTGATACTAGAAAAAGAGTCTTTCAAAACTGCTACATTTAAAAAAAGTTAAACTCTGTGAGTTGAATGCACATATCCCACAGATGTCTGTCAGAATGCTTCTGTCTTGTTTTTGTGTGAAGATGTCCCGTTTCCAACGAATTACTGTAAGCGGTCCAAATTTCCACGAGCACATTCTACAAAAAAAAGTGTTTCGAAACTTCTCTGTCAAAAGGAATGCTCAAATCTGTGAATTTAATGCACGCACGAGAAAGAAGTTGCAGAGAATGCTTCTGCCTAGTTTTTATGTGAAGATATTTCCTTTCCACACAGGCCTCAAGGCGCTGCAAATGTCCACTTGCAGATTGTAGAAAAGGAGTGTTTCAAAACTGCACCATCAAAAGAAAGGTTGAGCTCTGTGAGCTGCATGCTCACATCACACAGAAGTTTGTGAGAATGCTTCTGTCTAGTTTTTCTGCGACGGTGTCCCGTTTCCAACGAGTTCCAATAAGCGTTCCGAATATCCATTTGCAGATGCTATAAAAAGAGTCTTTCAAAACTTCCCTGTCAAAAGGAATGTTCAAATCGGTGAGGTGAATGCACACACCACAAAGAAGTTTCAGAGAATGCTTATGTCTACTTGTTATGTGAAGATATTTCCTTTCGAAAACAGGCCTCCAATCGCTCCAAATGTCCACTTGCATATTCTAGGAAAAGGTTGTTTCAAAACTGCTCTACCAAAAGTAAGGTTCACATCTGTGAGTTGAGATCACACATCAGAAAGGAGTTTGTGGGAATGCTTCTGTCTCCTTTGTGTATGAGGATGTCTCGTTTCCAACAAATAGCTATAAGTGGTCCAAATATCCACATGGAGATCCTAGAAAAAGTGTGTTTCAAAACTGCTGTAACAAAAGGAGTGTTCAACCCTGAGAGTTGAAGGCACACATCACAAAGTGGTTTCTGAGAATGCTTCTTTCTAGGTTTTATGTGAAGACATTTCGTTTTCCACAGCAGGCCTCAGAGCTCTCCAAATGTCCAATTGCGCATTACACAAAAAGAGTGTTTCGTGGCTGCTGTAACAAAAGGAATGTTCCACTATGTGAATTGAATGCAAACAACACAAAGTCGTTGCTGAGAATGCTTCTTTCTAGGTTATATGTGAAGATGTTACCTTTTCGACCACAGGCCTCATAGCTTTCCGAACGACCACTTGCATCTACTGCAAAAGGAGTGTTTCAAAACTAATCCAGTAAAAGAAAGTTAAACTCTGTGAGTTGAATGCACACATCGCAGATAAGTTTGTGAGAAAGCTTTTCTCTAGTTTTTGTGAGAAGTTGTCCCGTTTCCAATGAATTCCTGTAAACGGTCCAAGTAGCCACTTGCAGCTTCTACAAAAAGAGTGTTTCACAACTTCTCAGTCAAAAGGAATGTTCAACTCTGAGGGTGACTGCATGCACCACAAGGAAGTTTCAGAAAATGCATCTGTCTAGTTTTTTAGTGAAGATATTTCCTTTCCACCACAGGCCTAATATCGCTCCAAATGTCCACTTGCAGATTCTAGAAAAAGAGTGTTTCAAAACTGCCTTATCAAAAGAAAGGTTCAGCTCTGTGAGCTGAATGCTCACGTCACAGAAGCATTTGTGAGAATGCTTCTGTCTAGTTTTTGTGTGAGGCTGTCCCGTTTCCAACGAATTCCTATAAGCGGTCCAAATATCCACTTGCAGATTCTATGAAAAGAGGGTTTCAAAACGTCTCTGCCAAAAGGAATGTTCAACTCTGTGAGCTGAATGCACACACCACAAAGAAGTTTCAGAGAATGCTTCTGTCTACTTGTTATGTGAAGATATTTCCTTTGCACCACAGGCTTCAAAGCGCTCCAAATGTCCACTTGCAGATTCTAGAAAATCAGTGTTTCAAAACTGCTCTAGCAAAAGAAGAGCTCAGCTCTTTGAGTTGAATGCACCCATAACACAGAAGTTTGTGAAAATGCTTCTGACTAGTTTTTGTGTGAGGGTGTCCCGTTTCCAATGAATTCCTCTAAGCGGTCCAAATATTCACTTGCCGATCCTACAAAAAGAGTGTCTCAAAACGGCTACATGCAAACGAAGGTTCAACTCTGTGAGTTGAATGCACACATCACACAAAAGTTTGTCAGAGTGCTTGTCTATTTTTTGTGTGAAGGTGTCCGGTTTCCAACGAATTCCTATAAGCCTTCCAAATTTCCACTTGCAGATTCTACAAACCAAGTGTTTCAAAACTTCTCTGTCAAAAGGAATGTTCAACTCTGGGAATTTAATGCACGCACCGCAAAGAAGTTTCAGAGAATGCTTCTGTCTAGTTTTTATGTGAAGATATATCTTTTCCACCACAGGCCTCAAGGCACTCCAAATGTCCACTTGCAGATTCTAGACAAAGAGTGTTTCAAAACTGCTGTATCAAAAGAAAGGTTCAACTCTGTGAGCTGAAGGCTCACATCACAGAGAAGTTTCTGAGAATGCTTCTGTCTAGTTTTTGTGTGAGGGTGTCCCGTTTCCAATGCATTCCTATAACAGGTCCAAATATCCACTTGCTGATACTAGAAAAAGAGTCTTTCAAAACTGCTACATTTAAAAAAAGTTAAACTCTGTGAGTTGAATGCACATATCCCACAGATGTCTGTCAGAATGCTTCTGTCTTGTTTTTGTGTGAAGATGTCCCGTTTCCAACGAATTACTGTAAGCGGTCCAAATTTCCACGAGCACATTCTACAAAAAAAAGTGTTTCGAAACTTCTCTGTCAAAAGGAATGCTCAAATCTGTGAATTTAATGCACGCACGAGAAAGAAGTTGCAGAGAATGCTTCTGCCTAGTTTTTATGTGAAGATATTTCCTTTCCACACAGGCCTCAAGGCGCTGCAAATGTCCACTTGCAGATTGTAGAAAAGGAGTGTTTCAAAACTGCACCATCAAAAGAAAGGTTGAGCTCTGTGAGCTGCATGCTCACATCACACAGAAGTTTGTGAGAATGCTTCTGTCTAGTTTTTCTGCGACGGTGTCCCGTTTCCAACGAGTTCCAATAAGCGTTCCGAATATCCATTTGCAGATGCTATAAAAAGAGTCTTTCAAAACTTCCCTGTCAAAAGGAATGTTCAAATCGGTGAGGTGAATGCACACACCACAAAGAAGTTTCAGAGAATGCTTATGTCTACTTGTTATGTGAAGATATTTCCTTTCGAAAACAGGCCTCCAATCGCTCCAAATGTCCACTTGCATATTCTAGGAAAAGGTTGTTTCAAAACTGCTCTACCAAAAGTAAGGTTCACATCTGTGAGTTGAGATCACACATCAGAAAGGAGTTTGTGGGAATGCTTCTGTCTCCTTTGTGTATGAGGATGTCTCGTTTCCAACAAATAGCTATAAGTGGTCCAAATATCCACATGGAGATTCTAGAAAAAGTGTGTTTCAAAACTGCTGTAACAAAAGGAGTGTTCAACCCTGAGAGTTGAAGGCACACATCACAAAGTGGTTTCTGAGAATGCTTCTTTCTAGGTTTTATGTGAAGACATTTCGTTTTCCACAGCAGGCCTCAGAGCTCTCCAAATGTCCAATTGCGCATTACACAAAAAGAGTGTTTCGTGGCTGCTGTAACAAAAGGAATGTTCCACTATGTGAATTGAATGCAAACAACACAAAGTCGTTGCTGAGAACGCTTCTTTCTAGGTTATATGTGAAGATGTTACCTTTTCGACCACAGGCCTCATAGCTTTCCGAACGACCACTTGCATCTACTGCAAAAGGAGTGTTTCAAAACTAATCCAGTAAAAGAAAGTTAAACTCTGTGAGTTGAATGCACACATCGCAGATAAGTTTGTGAGAAAGCTTTTCTCTAGTTTTTGTGAGAAGTTGTCCCGTTTCCAATGAATTCCTGTAAACGGTCCAAGTTGCCACTTGCAGCTTCTACAAAAAGAGTGTTTCACAACTTCTCAGTCAAAAGGAATGTTCAACTCTGAGGGTGACTGCATGCACCACAAGGAAGTTTCAGAAAATGCATCTGTCTAGTTTTTTAGTGAAGATATTTCCTTTCCACCACAGGCCTAATATCGCTCCAAATGTCCACTTGCAGATTCTAGAAAAAGAGTGTTTCAAAACTGCCTTATCAAAAGAAAGGTTCAGCTCTGTGAGCTGAATGCTCACGTCACAGAAGCATTTGTGAGAATGCTTCTGTCTAGTTTCTGTGTGAGGCTGTCCCGTTTCCAACGAATTCCTATAAGCGGTCCAAATATCCAATTGCAGATTCTATGAAAAGAGGGTTTCAAAACGTCTCTGCCAAAAGGAATGTTCAACTCTGTGAGCTGAATGCACACACCACAAAGAAGTTTCAGAGAATGCTTCTGTCTACTTGTTATGTGAAGATATTTCCTTTGCACCACAGGCCTCAAAGCGCTCCAAATGTCCACTTGCAGATTCTAGAAAATCAGTGTTTCAAAACTGCTCTAGCAAAAGAAGAGCTCAGCTCTTTGAGTTGAATGCACCCATAACACAGAAGTTTGTGAAAATGCTTCTGACTAGTTTTTGTGTGAGGGTGTCCCGTTTCCAATGAATTCCTCTAAGCGGTCCAAATATTCACTTGCCGATCCTACAAAAAGAGTGTCTCAAAACGGCTACATGCAAACGAAGGTTCAACTCTGTGAGTTGAATGCACACATCACACAAAAGTTTGTCAGAGTGCTTGTCTATTTTTTGTGTGAAGGTGTCCGGTTTCCAACGAATTCCTATAAGCCTTCCAAATTTCCACTTGCAGATTCTACAAAACAAGTGTTTCAAAACTTCTCTGTCAAAAGGAATGTTCAACTCTGTGAATTTAATGCACGCACCACAAAGAAGTTTCAGAGAATGCTTCTGTCTAGTTTTTATGTGAAGATATATCTTTTCCACCACAGGCCTCAAGGCACTCCAAATGTCCACTTGCAGATTCTAGACAAAGAGTGTTTCAAAACTGCTGTATCAAAAGAAAGGTTCAACTCTGTGAGCTGAAGGCTCACATCACAGAGAAGTTTCTGAGAATGCTTCTGTCTAGTTTTTGTGTGAGGGTGTCCCGTTTCCAATGCATTCCTATAACAGGCCCAAATATCCACTTGCTGATACTAGAAAAAGAGTCTTTCAAAACTGTTACATTTAAAAAAAGTTAAACTCTGTGAGTTGAATGCACATATCCCACAGATGTCTGTCAGAATGCTTCTGTCTTGTTTTTGTGTGAAGATGTCCCGTTTCCAACGAATTACTGTAAGCGGTCCAAATTTCCACGAGCACATTCTACAAAAAAAAGTGTTTCGAAACTTCTCTGTCAAAAGGAATGCTCAAATCTGTGAATTTAATGCACGCACGAGAAAGAAGTTGCAGAGAATGCTTCTGCCTAGTTTTTATGTGAAGATATTTCCTTTCCACACAGGCCTCAAGGCGCTGCAAATGTCCACTTGCAGATTGTAGAAAAGGAGTGTTTCAAAACTGCACCATCAAAAGAAAGGTTGAGCTCTGTGAGCTGCATGCTCACATCACACAGAAGTTTGTGAGAATGCTTCTGTCTAGTTTTTCTGCGACGGTGTCCCGTTTCCAACGAGTTCCAATAAGCGTTCCGAATATCCATTTGCAGATGCTATAAAAAGAGTCTTTCAAAACTTCCCTGTCAAAAGGAATGTTCAAATCGGTGAGGTGAATGCACACACCACAAAGAAGTTTCAGAGAATGCTTATGTCTACTTGTTATGTGAAGATATTTCCTTTCGAAAACAGGCCTCCAATCGCTCCAAATGTCCACTTGCATATTCTAGGAAAAGGTTGTTTCAAAACTGCTCTACCAAAAGTAAGGTTCACATCTGTGAGTTGAGATCACACATCAGAAAGGAGTTTGTGGGAATGCTTCTGTCTCCTTTGTGTATGAGGATGTCTCGTTTCCAACAAATAGCTATAAGTGGTCCAAATATCCACATGGAGATTCTAGAAAAAGTGTGTTTCAAAACTGCTGTAACAAAAGGAGTGTTCAACCCTGAGAGTTGAAGGCACACATCACAAAGTGGTTTCTGAGAATGCTTCTTTCTAGGTTTTATGTGAAGACATTTCGTTTTCCACAGCAGGCCTCAGAGCTCTCCAAATGTCCAATTGCGCATTACACAAAAAGAGTGTTTCGTGGCTGCTGTAACAAAAGGAATGTTCCACTATGTGAATTGAATGCAAACAACACAAAGTCGTTGCTGAGAACGCTTCTTTCTAGGTTATATGTGAAGATGTTACCTTTTCGACCACAGGCCTCATAGCTTTCCGAACGACCACTTGCATCTACTGCAAAAGGAGTGTTTCAAAACTAATCCAGTAAAAGAAAGTTAAACTCTGTGAGTTGAATGCACACATCGCAGATAAGTTTGTGAGAAAGCTTTTCTCTAGATTTTGTGAGAAGTTGTCCCGTTTCCAATGAATTCCTGTAAACGGTCCAAGTTGCCACTTGCAGCTTCTACAAAAAGAGTGTTTCACAACTTCTCAGTCAAAAGGAATGTTCAACTCTGAGGGTGACTGCATGCACCACAAGGAAGTTTCAGAAAATGCATCTGTCTAGTTTTTTAGTGAAGATATTTCCTTTCCACCACAGGCCTAATATCGCTCCAAATGTCCACTTGCAGATTCTAGAAAAAGAGTGTTTCAAAACTGCCTTATCAAAAGAAAGGTTCAGCTCTGTGAGCTGAATGCTCACGTCACAGAAGCATTTGTGAGAATGCTTCTGTCTAGTTTCTGTGTGAGGCTGTCCCGTTTCCAACGAATTCCTATAAGCGGTCCAAATATCCACTTGCAGATTCTATGAAAAGAGGGTTTCAAAACGTCTCTGCCAAAAGGAATGTTCAACTCTGTGAGCTGAATGCACACACCACAAAGAAGTTTCAGAGAATGCTTCTGTCTACTTGTTATGTGAAGATATTTCCTTTGCACCACAGGCCTCAAAGCGCTCCAAATGTCCACTTGCAGATTCTAGAAAATCAGTGTTTCAAAACTGCTCTAGCAAAAGAAGAGCTCAGCTCTTTGAGTTGAATGCACCCATAACACAGAAGTTTGTGAAAATGCTTCTGACTAGTTTTTGTGTGAGGGTGTCCCGTTTCCAATGAATTCCTCTAAGCGGTCCAAATATTCACTTGCCGATCCTACAAAAAGAGTGTCTCAAAACGGCTACATGCAAACGAAGGTTCAACTCTGTGAGTTGAATGCACACATCACACAAAAGTTTGTCAGAGTGCTTGTCTATTTTTTGTGTGAAGGTGTCCGGTTTCCAACGAATTCCTATAAGCCTTCCAAATTTCCACTTGCAGATTCTACAAAACAAGTGTTTCAAAACTTCTCTGTCAAAAGGAATGTTCAACTCTGTGAATTTAATGCACGCACCACAAAGAAGTTTCAGAGAATGCTTCTGTCTAGTTTTTATGTGAAGATATATCTTTTCCACCACAGGCCTCAAGGCACTCCAAATGTCCACTTGCAGATTCTAGACAAAGAGTGTTTCAAAACTGCTGTATCAAAAGAAAGGTTCAACTCTGTGAGCTGAAGGCTCACATCACAGAGAAGTTTCTGAGAATGCTTCTGTCTAGTTTTTGTGTGAGGGTGTCCCGTTTCCAATGCATTCCTATAACAGGTCCAAATATCCACTTGCTGATACTAGAAAAAGAGCCTTTCAAAACTGCTACATTTAAAAAAAGTTAAACTCTGTGAGTTGAATGCACATATCCCACAGATGTCTGTCAGAATGCTTCTGTCTTGTTTTTGTGTGAAGATGTCCCGTTTCCAACGAATTACTGTAAGCGGTCCAAATTTCCAAGAGCACATTCTACAAAAAAAAGTGTTTCGAAACTTCTCTGTCAAAAGGAATGCTCAAATCTGTGAATTTAATGCACGCACGAGAAAGAAGTTGCAGAGAATGCTTCTGCCTAGTTTTTATGTGAAGATATTTCCTTTCCACACAGGCCTCAAGGCGCTCCAAATGTCCACTTGCAGATTGTAGAAAAGGAGTGTTTCAAAACTGCACCATCAAAAGAAAGGTTGAGCTCTGCGAGCTGCATGCTCACATCACACAGAAGTTTGTGAGAATGCTTCTGTCTAGTTTTTCTGCGACGGTGTCCCGTTTCCAACGAGTTCCAATAAGCGTTCCGAATATCCATTTCCAGATGCTATAAAAAGAGTCTTTCAAAACTTCCCTGTCAAAAGGAATGTTCAAATCGGTGAGGTGAATGCACACACCACAAAGAAGTTTCAGAGAATGCTTATGTCTACTTGTTATGTGAAGATATTTCCTTTCGAAAACAGGCCTCCAATCGCTCCAAATGTCCACTTGCATATTCTAGGAAAAGGTTGTTTCAAAACTGCTCTACCAAAAGTAAGGTTCACATCTGTGAGTTGAGATCACACATCAGAAAGGAGTTTGTGGGAATGCTTCTGTCTCCTTTGTGTATGAGGATGTCTCGTTTCCAACAAATAGCTATAAGTGGTCCAAATATCCACATGGAGATTCTAGAAAAAGTGTGTTTCAAAACTGCTGTAACAAAAGGAGTGTTCAACCCTGAGAGTTGAAGGCACACATCACAAAGTGGTTTCTGAGAATGCTTCTTTCTAGGTTTTATGTGAAGACATTTCGTTTTCCACAGCAGGCCTCAGAGCTCTCCAAATGTCCAATTGCGCATTACACAAAAAGAGTGTTTCGTGGCTGCTGTAACAAAAGGAATGTTCCACTATGTGAATTGAATGCAAACAACACAAAGTCGTTGCTGAGAATGCTTCTTTCTAGGTTATATGTGAAGATGTTACCTTTTCGACCACAGGCCTCATAGCTTTCCGAACGACCACTTGCATCTACTGCAAAAGGAGTGTTTCAAAACTAATCCAGTAAAAGAAAGTTAAACTCTGTGAGTTGAATGCACACATCACAGATAAGTTTGTGAGAAAGCTTTTCTCTAGTTTTTGTGAGAAGTTGATCCGTTTCCAATGAATTCCTGTAAACGATCCAAGTTGCCACTTGCAGCTTCTACAAAAAGAGTGTTTCACAACTTCTCAGTCAAAAGGAATGTTCAACTCTGAGGGTGACTGCATGCACCACAAGGAAGTTTCAGAAAATGCATCTGTCTAGTTTTTTAGTGAAGATATTTCCTTTCCACCACAGGCCTAATATCGCTCCAAATGTCCACTTGCAGATTCTAGAAAAAGAGTGTTTCAAAACTGCCTTATCAAAAGAAAGGTTCAGCTCTGTGAGCTGAATGCTCACGTCACAGAAGCATTTGTGAGAATGCTTCTGTCTAGTTTTTGTGTGAGGCTGTCCCGTTTCCAACGAATTCCTATAAGCGGTCCAAATATCCACTTGCAGATTCTATGAAAAGACGGTTTCAAAACGTCTCTGCCAAAAGGAATGTTCAACTCTGTGAGCTGAATGCACACACCACAAAGAAGTTTCAGAGAATGCTTCTGTCTACTTGTTATGTGAAGATATTTCCTTTGCACCACAGGCCTCAAAGCGCTCCAAATGTCCACTTGCAGATTCTAGAAAATCAGTGTTTCAAAACTGCTCTAGCAAAAGAAGAGCTCAGCTCTTTGAGTTGAATGCACCCATAACACAGAAGTTTGTGAAAATGCTTCTGACTAGTTTTTGTGTGAGGGTGTCCCGTTTCCAATGAATTCCTCTAAGCGGTCCAAATATTCACTTGCCGATTCTACAAAAAGAGTGTCTCAAAACGGCTACATGCAAACGAAGGTTCAACTCTGTGAGTTGAATGCACACATCACACAAAAGTTTGTCAGAGTGCTTGTCTATTTTTTGTGTGAAGGTGTCCGGTTTCCAACGAATTCCTATAAGCCTTCCAAATTTCCACTTGCAGATTCTACAAAACAAGGGTTTCAAAACTTCTCTGTCAAAAGGAATGTTCAACTCTGTGAATTTAATGCACGCACCACAAAGAAGTTTCAGAGAATGCTTCTGTCTAGTTTTTATGTGAAGATATATCTTTTCCACCACAGGCCTCAAGGCACTCCAAATGTCCACTTGCAGATTCTAGAAAAAGAGTGTTTCAAAACTGCTGTATCAAAAGAAAGGTTCAACTCTGTGAGCTGAAGGCTCACATCACAGAGAAGTTTCTGAGAATGCTTCTGTCTAGTTTTTGTGTGAGGGTGTCCCGTTTCCAATGCATTCCTATAACAGGTCCAAATATCCACTTGCTGATACTAGAAAAAGAGTCTTTCAAAACTGTTACATTTAAAAAAAGTTAAACTCTGTGAGTTGAATGCACATATCCCACAGATGTCTGTCAGAATGCTTCTGTCTTGTTTTTGTGTGAAGATGTCCCGTTTCCAACGAATTACTGTAAGCGGTCCAAATTTCCACGAGCACATTCTACAAAAAAAAGTGTTTCGAAACTTCTCTGTCAAAAGGAATGCTCAAATCTGTGAATTTAATGCACGCACGAGAAAGAAGTTGCAGAGAATGCTTCTGCCTAGTTTTTATGTGAAGATATTTCCTTTCCACACAGGCCTCAAGGCGCTCCAAATGTCCACTTGCAGATTGTAGAAAAGGAGTGTTTCAAAACTGCACCATCAAAAGAAAGGTTGAGCTCTGTGAGCTGCATGCTCACATCACACAGAAGTTTGTGAAAATGCTTCTGTCTAGTTTTTCTGCGACGGTGTCCCGTTTCCAACGAGTTCCAATAAGCGTTCCGAATATCCATTTGCAGATGCTATAAAAAGAGTCTTTCAAAACTTCCCTGTCAAAAGGAATGTTCAAATCGGTGAGGTGAATGCACACACCACAAAGAAGTTTCAGAGAATGCTTATGTCTACTTGTTATGTGAAGATATTTCCTTTCGAAAACAGGCCTCCAATCGCTCCAAATGTCCACTTGCATATTCTAGGAAAAGGTTGTTTCAAAACTGCTCTACCAAAAGTAAGGTTCACATCTGTGAGTTGAGATCACACATCAGAAAGGAGTTTGTGGGAATGCTTCTGTCTCCTTTGTGTATGAGGATGTCTCGTTTCCAACAAATAGCTATAAGTGGTCCAAATATCCACATGGAGATTCTAGAAAAAGTGTGTTTCAAAACTGCTGTAACAAAAGGAGTGTTCAACCCTGAGAGTTGAAGACACACATCACAAAGTGGTTTCTGAGAATGCTTCTTTCTAGGTTTTATGTGAAGACATTTCGTTTTCCACAGCAGGCCTCAGAGCTCTCCAAATGTCCAATTGCGCATTACACAAAAAGAGTGTTTCGTGGCTGCTGTAACAAAAGGAATGTTCCACTATGTGAATTGAATGCAAACAACACAAAGTCGTTGCTGAGAACGCTTCTTTCTAGGTTATATGTGAAGATGTTACCTTTTCGACCACAGGCCTCATAGCTTTCCGAACGACCACTTGCATCTACTGCAAAAGGAGTGTTTCAAAACTAATCCAGTAAAAGAAAGTTAAACTCTGTGAGTTGAATGCACACATCGCAGATAAGTTTGTGAGAAAGCTTTTCTCTAGTTTTTGTGAGAAGTTGTCCCGTTTCCAATGAATTCCTGTAAACGGTCCAAGTTGCCACTTGCAGCTTCTACAAAAAGAGTGTTTCACAACTTCTCAGTCAAAAGGAATGTTCAACTCTGAGGGTGACTGCATGCACCACAAGGAAGTTTCAGAAAATGCATCTGTCTAGTTTTTTAGTGAAGATATTTCCTTTCTACCACAGGCCTCTAAGCGGTCCAAATATCCACTTGCAGATTCTACAAAAAGAGTGTTTCAAAACGGCTTCATGCAAACGAAGGTTCTACTCTGTGAGTTGAATGCACACATCACACAAATGTTTGTCAGAGTGCTTGTCTATTTTTTGTGTGAAGGTGTCCGGTTTCCAACGAATTCCTATAAGCCTTCTAAATTTCCACTTGCAGATTCTAAAAAACAAGTGTTTCAAACTTCTCTGTCAAAAGAGTTGTTCAACTCTGTGAATTTAATGAATGCACCACAAAGAAGTTTCAGAGAATGCTTCTGTCTAGTTTTTATGTGAAGATATTTCTTTTCCACCACAGGCCTCAAGGCACTCCAAATGTCCACTTGCAGATTCTAGAAAAAGAGTGTTTCAAAACTGCTCTATCAAAAGAATGGTTCAACTCTGTGAGCTGCATGCTCACATCACAGAGAAGTTTCTGAGAATGCTTCTGTGTAGTTTTTGTGTGAGGGTGTCCCGTTTCCAATGCATTCCTATAACAGGTCCAAATATCCTCTTGCTGATACTAGAAAAAGAGTGTTTCAAAACTGCTACATTTAAAAAAAGGTTAAACTCTGTGAGTTGAATGCACATATCCCACAGAAGTCTGTCAGAATGCTTCTGTCTTGTTTTTGTGTGAAGATGTCCCGTTTCCAATGAATTAGTGTAAGCGGTCCAAATTTCCACGAGCACATTCTACCAAAAAAGTGTTTCGAAACTTCTCTGTCAAAAGGAATGCTCAAATCTGTGAATTTAATGCACACACGAGAAAGAAGTTTCAGAGAATGCTTCTGCCTAGTTTTTTGTGAAGACATTTCCTTTCCACCACAGGCCTCAAGGCGCTCCAAATGTCCACTTGCAGATTGTAGAAAAGGAATGTTTCAAAACTGCACCATCAAAAGAAAGGTTGAGCTCTGTGAGCTGCATGCTCACATCACACAGAAGTTTGTGAGAATGCTTCTGTCTAGTTTTTCTGCGACGGTGTCCCTTGTCCAACGAGTTCCAATAAGCGGTCCAAATATCCAATTGCAGATGCTATAAAAAGAGTCTTTCAAAACTTCCCTGTCAAAAGGAATGTTCAAATCTGTGAGGTGAATGCACACACCACAAAGAAGTTTCAGAGAATGCTTATGTCTACTTGTTATGTGAAGATATTTCCTTTCGAAAACAGGCCTCCAATCGCTCCAAATGTCCACTTGCATATTCTAGGAAAAGGTTGTTTCAAAACTGCTCTACCAAAAGTAAGGTCCACATCTGTGAGTTGAGATCACACATCAGAAAGGAGTTTGTGGGAATACTTCTGTCTCCTTTGTGTATGAGGATGTCTCGTTTCCATCAAATTGCTATAAGTGGTCCAAATATCCACATGGAGATACTAGAAAAAGTGTGTTTCAAAACTGCTGTAACAAAAGGAATGTTCAACCCTGAGAGTTGAAGGCACACATCACAAAGTGGTTTCTGAGAATGCTTCTTTCTAGTTTTTATGTGAAGATGTTTCGTTTTCCACAGCAGGCCTCAGAGCTCTCCAAATGTCCAGTTGCAGATTACACAAAAAGTGTGTTTCGTGGCTGCTGTAACAAAAGGAATGTTCCACTATGTGAATTGAATGCAAACAACACAAAGTCGTTGCTGAGAACGCTTCTTTCTAGGTTATATGTAAAGATGTTACCTTTTCGAACACAGGCCTCATAGCTTTCCGAATGACCACTTGCATCTACTGCAAAAGGAGTGTTTCAAAACTAATCCTGTAAAAGAAAGTTAAACTCTGTGAGTTGAATGCACACATCGCAGATAAGTTTGTGAGAAAGCTTTTCTCTAGTTTTTGTGAGAAGTTGTCCCGTTTCCAATGAATTCCTATAAACGGTCCAAGTTGCCACTTGCAGTTTCTAGAAAAAGAGTGTTTCACAACTTCTCAGTCAAAAGGAATGTTCAACTCTGAGGGTGACTGCATGCACCACAAGGAAGTTTCAGAAAATGCATCTGTCTAGTTTTTTAGTGAAGATATTTCCTTTCCACCACAGGCCTAAAAGCCCTCCAAATGTCCACTTGCAGATTCTAGAAAAAGAGTGTTTCAAAACTGCCTTATCAAAAGAAAGGTTCAGCTCTGTGAGCTGAATGCTCACGTCACAGATGTATTTGTGAGAATGCTTCTGTCTAGTGTTTGTGTGAGGCTGTCCCGTTTCCAACGAATTCCTATAAGTGGTCCAAATATCCACTTGCAGATTCTATGAAAAGAGTGTTTCAAAACTTCTCTGTCAAAAGGAATGTTCAACTCTGTGAGCTGAATGCACACACCACAAAGAAGTTTCAGAGAATGCTTCTGTCTACTTGTTATGTGAAGATATTTCCTTTGCACCACAGGCCTCAAAGCGCTCCAAATGTCCACTTGCAGATTCTAGAAAATCAGTGTTTCAAAACTGCTCTAGCAAAAGAAGAGCTCAGCTCTTTGAGTTGAATGCACCCATAACACAGAAGTTTGTGAAAATGCTTCTGACTTGTTTTTGTGTGAGGGTGCCCCGTTTCCAATGAATTCCTATAAGCGGTCCAAATATCCACTTGCAGATTCTACAAAAAGAGTGTTTCAAAACGGCTACATGCAAACGAAGGTTCAACTCTTTGAGTTGAATGCACACATCACACAAAAGTTTGTCAGAGTGCTTGTCTATTTTTTGTGTGAAGGTGTCCGTTTTCCAACGAATTCCTATAAGCCTTCCAAATTTCCACTTGCAGATTCCACAAAACAAGTGTTTCAAAACTTCTCGGTGAAAAGGAATGTTCAACTCTGTGAATTTAATGCACGCACCACAAAGAAGTTTCAGAGAATGCTTCTGTCTAGTTTTTATGTGAAGATATTTCTTTTCCACCACAGGCCTCAAGGCACTCCAAATGTCCACTTGCAGATTCTAGAAAAAGAGTGTTTCAAAACTGCTCTATCAAAAGAATGGTTCAACTCTGTGAGCTGCATGCTCACATCACAGAGAAGTTTCTGAGAATGCTTCTGTCTAGTTTTTGTGTGTGGGTGTCCCGTTTCCAATGCATTCCTATAACAGGTCCAAATATCCTCTTGCTGATACTAGAAAAAGAGTGTTTCAAAACTGCTAAATTTAAAAAAAGGTTAAACTCTGTGAGTTGAATGCACATATCCCACAGAAGTCTGTCAGAATGCTTCTGTCTTGTTTTTGTGTGAAGATGTCCCGTTTCCAACGAATTACTGTAAGCGGTCCAAATTTCCACGAGCACATTCTACCAAAAAAGTGTTTCGAAGCTTCTCTGTCAAAAGGAATGCTCAAATCTGTGAATTTAATGCACGCACGAGAAAGAAGTTTCAGAGAATGCTTCTGCCTAGTTTTTATGTGAAGATATTTCCTTTCCACCACAGGCCTCAAGGCGCTCCAAATGTCCACTTGCAGATTGTAGAAAAGGAATGTTTCAAAACTGCACCATCAAAAGAAAGGTTGAGCTCTGTGAGCTGCATGCTCACATCACACAGAAGTTTGTGAGAATGCTTCTGTCTAGTTTTTCTGCGACGGTGTCCCTTGTCCAACGAGTTCCAATAAGCGGTCCAAATATCCAATTGCAGATGCTATAAAAAGAGTCTTTCAAAACTTCCCTGTCAAAAGGAATGTTCAAATCTGTGAGGTGAATGCACACACCACAAAGAAGTTTCAGAGAATGCTTATGTCTACTTGTTATGTGAAGATATTTCCTTTCGAAAACAGGCCTCCAATCGCTCCAAATGTCCACTTGCATATTCTAGGAAAAGGTTGTTTCAAAACTGCTCTACCAAAAGTAAGGTCCACATCTGTGAGTTGAGATCACACATCAGAAAGGAGTTTGTGGGAATACTTCTGTCTCCTTTGTGTATGAGGATGTCTCATTTCCATCAAATTGCTATAAGTGGTCCAAATATCCACATGGAGATACTAGAAAAAGTGTGTTTCAAAACTGCTGTAACAAAAGGAATGTTCAACCCTGAGAGTTGAAGGCACACATCACAAAGTGGTTTCTGAGAATGCTTCTTTCTAGTTTTTATGTGAAGATGTTTCGTTTTCCACAGCAGGCCTCAGAGCTCTCCAAATGTCCAATTGCAGATTACACAAAAAGTGTGTTTCGTGGCTGCTGTAACAAAAGGAATGTTCCACTATGTGAATTGAATGCAAACAACACAAAGTCGTTGCTGAGAACGCTTCTTTCTAGGTTATATGTAAAGATGTTACCTTTTCGAACACAGGCCTCATAGCTTTCCGAATGACCACTTGCATCTACTGCAAAAGGAGTGTTTCAAAACTAATCCTGTAAAAGAAAGTTAAACTCTGTGAGTTGAATGCACACATCGCAGATAAGTTTGTGAGAAAGCTTTTCTCTAGTTTTTGTGAGAAGTTGTCCCGTTTCCAATGAATTCCTATAAACGGTCCAAGTTGCCACTTGCAGTTTCTAGAAAAAGAGTGTTTCACAACTTCTCAGTCAAAAGGAATGTTCAACTCTGAGGGTGACTGCATGCACCACAAGGAAGTTTCAGAAAATGCATCTGTCTAGTTTTTTAGTGAAGATATTTCCTTTCCACCACAGGCCTAAAAGCCCTCCAAATGTCCACTTGCAGATTCTAGAAAAAGAGTGTTTCAAAACTGCCTTATCAAAAGAAAGGTTCAGCTCTGTGAGCTGAATGCTCACGTCACAGATGTATTTGTGAGAATGCTTCTGTCTAGTGTTTGTGTGAGGCTGTCCCGTTTCCAACGAATTCCTATAAGTGGTCCAAATATCCACTTGCAGATTCTATGAAAAGAGTGTTTCAAAACTTCTCTGTCAAAAGGAATGTTCAACTCTGTGAGCTGAATGCACACACCACAAAGAAGTTTCAGAGAATGCTTCTGTCTACTTGTTATGTGAAGATATTTCCTTTGCACCACAGGCCTCAAAGCGCTCCAAATGTCCACTTGCAGATTCTAGAAAATCAGTGTTTCAAAACTGCTCTAGCAAAAGAAGAGCTCAGCTCTTTGAGTTGAATGCACCCATAACACAGAAGTTTGTGAAAATGCTTCTGACTTGTTTTTGTGTGAGGGTGCCCCGTTTCCAATGAATTCCTATAAGCGGTCCAAATATCCACTTGCAGATTCTACAAAAAGAGTGTTTCAAAACGGCTACATGCAAACGAAGGTTCAACTCTTTGAGTTGAATGCACACATCACACAAAAGTTTGTCAGAGTGCTTGTCTATTTTTTGTGTGAAGGTGTCCGTTTTCCAACGAATTCCTATAAGCCTTCCAAATTTCCACTTGCAGATTCCACAAAACAAGTGTTTCAAAACTTCTCGGTGAAAAGGAATGTTCAACTCTGTGAATTTAATGCACGCACCACAAAGAAGTTTCAGAGAATGCTTCTGTCTAGTTTTTATGTGAAGATATTTCTTTTCCACCACAGGCCTCAAGGCACTCCAAATGTCCACTTGCAGATTCTAGAAAAAGAGTGTTTCAAAACTGCTCTATCAAAAGAATGGTTCAACTCTGTGAGCTGCATGCTCACATCACAGAGAAGTTTCTGAGAATGCTTCTGTCTAGTTTTTGTGTGAGGGTGTCCCGTTTCCAATGCATTCCTATAACAGGTCCAAATATCCTCTTGCTGATACTAGAAAAAGAGTGTTTCAAAACTGCTAAATTTAAAAAAAGGTTAAACTCTGTGAGTTGAATGCACATATCCCACAGAAGTCTGTCAGAATGCTTCTGTCTTGTTTTTGTGTGAAGATGTCCCGTTTCCAACGAATTACTGTAAGCGGTCCAAATTTCCACGAGCACATTCTACCAAAAAAGTGTTTCGAAGCTTCTCTGTCAAAAGGAATGCTCAAATCTGTGAATTTAATGCACGCACGAGAAAGAAGTTTCAGAGAATGCTTCTGCCTAGTTTTTATGTGAAGATATTTCCTTTCCACCACAGGCCTCAAGGCGCTCCAAATGTCCACTTGCAGATTGTAGAAAAGGAATGTTTCAAAACTGCACCATCAAAAGAAAGGTTGAGCTCTGTGAGCTGCATGCTCACATCACACAGAAGTTTGTGAGAATGCTTCTGTCTAGTTTTTCTGCGACGGTGTCCCTTGTCCAACGAGTTCCAATAAGCGGTCCAAATATCCAATTGCAGATGCTATAAAAAGAGTCTTTCAAAACTTCCCTGTCAAAAGGAATGTTCAAATCTGTGAGGTGAATGCACACACCACAAAGAAGTTTCAGAGAATGCTTATGTCTACTTGTTATGTGAAGATATTTCCTTTCGAAAACAGGCCTCCAATCGCTCCAAATGTCCACTTGCATATTCTAGGAAAAGGTTGTTTCAAAACTGCTCTACCAAAAGTAAGGTCCACATCTGTGAGTTGAGATCACACATCAGAAAGGAGTTTGTGGGAATACTTCTGTCTCCTTTGTGTATGAGGATGTCTCATTTCCATCAAATTGCTATAAGTGGTCCAAATATCCACATGGAGATACTAGAAAAAGTGTGTTTCAAAACTGCTGTAACAAAAGGAATGTTCAACCCTGAGAGTTGAAGGCACACATCACAAAGTGGTTTCTGAGAATGCTTCTTTCTAGGTTTTATGTGAAGATGTTTCGTTTTCCACAGCAGGCCTCAGAGCTCTCCAAATGTCCAATTGCAGATTACACAAAAAGAGTGTTTCGTGGCTGCTGTAACAAAAGGAATGTTCCACTATGTGAATTGAATGCAAACAACACAAAGTCGTTGCTGAGAACGCTTCTTTCTAGGTTATATGTAAAGATGTTACCTTTTCGAACACAGGCCTCATAGCTTTCCGAATGACCACTTGCATCTACTGCAAAAGGAGTGTTTCAAAACTAATCCTGTAAAAGAAAGTTAAACTCTGTGAGTTGAATGCACACATCGCAGATAAGTTTGTGAGAAAGCTTTTCTCTAGTTTTTGTGAGAAGTTGTCCCGTTTCCAATGAATTCCTATAAACGGTCCAAGTTGCCACTTGCAGTTTCTAGAAAAAGAGTGTTTCACAACTTCTCAGTCAAAAGGAATGTTCAACTCTGAGGGTGACTGCATGCACCACAAGGAAGTTTCAGAAAATGCATCTGTCTAGTTTTTTAGTGAAGATATTTCCTTTCCACCACAGGCCTAAAAGCCCTCCAAATGTCCACTTGCAGATTCTAGAAAAAGAGTGTTTCAAAACTGCCTTATCAAAAGAAAGGTTCAGCTCTGTGAGCTGAATGCTCACGTCACAGATGTATTTGTGAGAATGCTTCTGTCTAGTGTTTGTGTGAGGCTGTCCCGTTTCCAACGAATTCCTATAAGCGGTCCAAATATCCACTTGCAGATTCTATGAAAAGAGTGTTTCAAAACTTCTCTGTCAAAAGGAATGTTCAACTCTGTGAGCTGAATGCACACACCACAAAGAAGTTTCAGAGAATGCTTCTGTCTACTTGTTATGTGAAGATATTTCCTTTGCACCACAGGCCTCAAAGCGCTCCAAATGTCCACTTGCAGATTCTAGAAAATCAGTGTTTCAAAACTGCTCTAGCAAAAGAAGAGCTCAGCTCTTTGAGTTGAATGCACCCATAACACAGAAGTTTGTGAAAATGCTTCTGACTTGTTTTTGTGTGAGGGTGCCCCGTTTCCAATGAATTCCTATAAGCGGTCCAAATATCCACTTGCAGATTCTACAAAAAGAGTGTTTCAAAACGGCTACATGCAAACGAAGGTTCAACTCTTTGAGTTGAATGCACACATCACACAAAAGTTTGTCAGAGTGCTTGTCTATTTTTTGTGTGAAGGTGTCCGTTTTCCAACGAATTCCTATAAGCCTTCCAAATTTCCACTTGCAGATTCCACAAAACAAGTGTTTCAAAACTTCTCGGTGAAAAGGAATGTTCAACTCTGTGAATTTAATGCACGCACCACAAAGAAGTTTCAGAGAATGCTTCTGTCTAGTTTTTATGTGAAGATATTTCTTTTCCACCACAGGCCTCAAGGCACTCCAAATGTCCACTTGCAGATTCTAGAAAAAGAGTGTTTCAAAACTGCTCTATCAAAAGAATGGTTCAACTCTGTGAGCTGCATGCTCACATCACAGAGAAGTTTCTGAGAATGCTTCTGTCTAGTTTTTGTGTGAGGGTGTCCCGTTTCCAATGCATTCCTATAACAGGTCCAAATATCCTCTTGCTGATACTAGAAAAAGAGTCTTTCAAAACTGCTAAATTTAAAAAAAGGTTAAACTCTGTGAGTTGAATGCACATATCCCACAGAAGTCTGTCAGAATGCTTCTGTCTTGTTTTTGTGTGAAGATGTCCCGTTTCCAACGAATTACTGTAAGCGGTCCAAATTTCCACGAGCACATTCTACCAAAAAAGTGTTTCGAAACTTCTCTGTCAAAAGGAATGCTCAAATCTGTGAATTTAATGCACGCACGAGAAAGAAGTTTCAGAGAATGCTTCTGCCTAGT
This sequence comes from Pongo pygmaeus, assembly GCF_028885625.2. Lineage (NCBI taxonomy): Eukaryota > Metazoa > Chordata > Mammalia > Primates > Hominidae > Pongo > Pongo pygmaeus. The sequence goes on along the minus strand of NC_072391.2, from coordinate 37,027,322 downwards.
TTTTATGTGAAGATATTTCCTTTCCACCACAGGCCTCAAGGCGCTCCAAATGTCCACTTGCAGATTGTAGAAAAGGAATGTTTCAAAACTGCACCATCAAAAGAAAGGTTGAGCTCTGTGAGCTGCATGCTCACATCACACAGAAGTTTGTGAGAATGCTTCTGTCTAGTTTTTCTGCGACGGTGTCACTTGTCCAACGAGTTCCAATAAGCGGTCCAAATATCCAATTGCAGATGCTATAAAAAGAGTCTTTCAAAACTTCCCTGTCAAAAGGAATGTTCAAATCTGTGAGGTGAATGCACACACCACAAAGAAGTTTCAGAGAATGCTTATGTCTACTTGTTATGTGAAGATATTTCCTTTCGAAAACAGGCCTCCAATCGCTCCAAATGTCCACTTGCATATTCTAGGAAAAGGTTGTTTCAAAACTGCTCTACCAAAAGTAAGGTCCACATCTGTGAGTTGAGATCACACATCAGAAAGGAGTTTGTGGGAATACTTCTGTCTCCTTTGTGTATGAGGATGTCTCATTTCCATCAAATTGCTATAAGTGGTCCAAATATCCACATGGAGATACTAGAAAAAGTGTGTTTCAAAACTGCTGTAACAAAAGGAATGTTCAACCCTGAGAGTTGAAGGCACACATCACAAAGTGGTTTCTGAGAATGCTTCTTTCTAGGTTTTATGTGAAGATGTTTCGTTTTCCACAGCAGGCCTCAGAGCTCTCCAAATGTCCAATTGCAGATTACACAAAAAGAGTGTTTCGTGGCTGCTGTAACAAAAGGAATGTTCCACTATGTGAATTGAATGCAAACAACACAAAGTCGTTGCTGAGAACGCTTCTTTCTAGGTTATATGTAAAGATGTTACCTTTTCGAACACAGGCCTCATAGCTTTCCGAATGACCACTTGCATCTACTGCAAAAGGAGTGTTTCAAAACTAATCCTGTAAAAGAAAGTTAAACTCTGTGAGTTGAATGCACACATCGCAGATAAGTTTGTGAGAAAGCTTTTCTCTAGTTTTTGTGAGAAGTTGTCCCGTTTCCAATGAATTCCTATAAACGGTCCAAGTTGCCACTTGCAGTTTCTAGAAAAAGAGTGTTTCACAACTTCTCAGTCAAAAGGAATGTTCAACTCTGAGGGTGACTGCATGCACCACAAGGAAGTTTCAGAAAATGCATCTGTCTAGTTTTTTAGTGAAGATATTTCCTTTCCACCACAGGCCTAAAAGCCCTCCAAATGTCCACTTGCAGATTCTAGAAAAAGAGTGTTTCAAAACTGCCTTATCAAAAGAAAGGTTCAGCTCTGTGAGCTGAATGCTCACGTCACAGATGTATTTGTGAGAATGCTTCTGTCTAGTGTTTGTGTGAGGCTGTCCCGTTTCCAACGAATTCCTATAAGCGGTCCAAATATCCACTTGCAGATTCTATGAAAAGAGTGTTTCAAAACTTCTCTGTCAAAAGGAATGTTCAACTCTGTGAGCTGAATGCACACACCACAAAGAAGTTTCAGAGAATGCTTCTGTCTACTTGTTATGTGAAGATATTTCCTTTGCACCACAGGCCTCAAAGCGCTCCAAATGTCCACTTGCAGATTCTAGAAAATCAGTGTTTCAAAACTGCTCTAGCAAAAGAAGAGCTCAGCTCTTTGAGTTGAATGCACCCATAACACAGAAGTTTGTGAAAATGCTTCTGACTTGTTTTTGTGTGAGGGTGCCCCGTTTCCAATGAATTCCTATAAGCGGTCCAAATATCCACTTGCAGATTCTACAAAAAGAGTGTTTCAAAACGGCTACATGCAAACGAAGGTTCAACTCTTTGAGTTGAATGCACACATCACACAAAAGTTTGTCAGAGTGCTTGTCTATTTTTTGTGTGAAGGTGTCCGTTTTCCAACGAATTCCTATAAGCCTTCCAAATTTCCACTTGCAGATTCCACAAAACAAGTGTTTCAAAACTTCTCGGTGAAAAGGAATGTTCAACTCTGTGAATTTAATGCACGCACCACAAAGAAGTTTCAGAGAATGCTTCTGTCTAGTTTTTATGTGAAGATATTTCTTTTCCACCACAGGCCTCAAGGCACTCCAAATGTCCACTTGCAGATTCTAGAAAAAGAGTGTTTCAAAACTGCTCTATCAAAAGAATGGTTCAACTCTGTGAGCTGCATGCTCACATCACAGAGAAGTTTCTGAGAATGCTTCTGTCTAGTTTTTGTGTGAGGGTGTCCCGTTTCCAATGCATTCCTATAACAGGTCCAAATATCCTCTTGCTGATACTAGAAAAAGAGTCTTTCAAAACTGCTAAATTTAAAAAAAGGTTAAACTCTGTGAGTTGAATGCACATATCCCACAGAAGTCTGTCAGAATGCTTCTGTCTTGTTTTTGTGTGAAGATGTCCCGTTTCCAACGAATTACTGTAAGCGGTCCAAATTTCCACGAGCACATTCTACCAAAAAAGTGTTTCGAAACTTCTCTGTCAAAAGGAATGCTCAAATCTGTGAATTTAATGCACGCACGAGAAAGAAGTTTCAGAGAATGCTTCTGCCTAGTTTTTATGTGAAGATATTTCCTTTCCACCACAGGCCTCAAGGCGCTCCAAATGTCCACTTGCAGATTGTAGAAAAGGAATGTTTCAAAACTGCACCATCAAAAGAAAGGTTGAGCTCTGTGAGCTGCATGCTCACATCACACAGAAGTTTGTGAGAATGCTTCTGTCTAGTTTTTCTGCGACGGTGTCACTTGTCCAACGAGTTCCAATAAGCGGTCCAAATATCCAATTGCAGATGCTATAAAAAGAGTCTTTCAAAACTTCCCTGTCAAAAGGAATGTTCAAATCTGTGAGGTGAATGCACACACCACAAAGAAGTTTCAGAGAATGCTTATGTCTACTTGTTATGTGAAGATATTTCCTTTCGAAAACAGGCCTCCAATCGCTCCAAATGTCCACTTGCATATTCTAGGAAAAGGTTGTTTCAAAACTGCTCTACCAAAAGTAAGGTCCACATCTGTGAGTTGAGATCACACATCAGAAAGGAGTTTGTGGGAATACTTCTGTCTCCTTTGTGTATGAGGATGTCTCATTTCCATCAAATTGCTATAAGTGGTCCAAATATCCACATGGAGATACTAGAAAAAGTGTGTTTCAAAACTGCTGTAACAAAAGGAATGTTCAACCCTGAGAGTTGAAGGCACACATCACAAAGTGGTTTCTGAGAATGCTTCTTTCTAGGTTTTATGTGAAGATGTTTCGTTTTCCACAGCAGGCCTCAGAGCTCTCCAAATGTCCAATTGCAGATTACACAAAAAGAGTGTTTCGTGGCTGCTGTAACAAAAGGAATGTTCCACTATGTGAATTGAATGCAAACAACACAAAGTCGTTGCTGAGAACGCTTCTTTCTAGGTTATATGTAAAGATGTTACCTTTTCGAACACAGGCCTCATAGCTTTCCGAATGACCACTTGCATCTACTGCAAAAGGAGTGTTTCAAAACTAATCCTGTAAAAGAAAGTTAAACTCTGTGAGTTGAATGCACACATCGCAGATAAGTTTGTGAGAAAGCTTTTCTCTAGTTTTTGTGAGAAGTTGTCCCGTTTCCAATGAATTCCTATAAACGGTCCAAGTTGCCACTTGCAGTTTCTAGAAAAAGAGTGTTTCACAACTTCTCAGTCAAAAGGAATGTTCAACTCTGAGGGTGACTGCATGCACCACAAGGAAGTTTCAGAAAATGCATCTGTCTAGTTTTTTAGTGAAGATATTTCCTTTCCACCACAGGCCTAAAAGCCCTCCAAATGTCCACTTGCAGATTCTAGAAAAAGAGTGTTTCAAAACTGCCTTATCAAAAGAAAGGTTCAGCTCTGTGAGCTGAATGCTCACGTCACAGATGTATTTGTGAGAATGCTTCTGTCTAGTGTTTGTGTGAGGCTGTCCCGTTTCCAACGAATTCCTATAAGCGGTCCAAATATCCACTTGCAGATTCTATGAAAAGAGTGTTTCAAAACTTCTCTGTCAAAAGGAATGTTCAACTCTGTGAGCTGAATGCACACACCACAAAGAAGTTTCAGAGAATGCTTCTGTCTACTTGTTATGTGAAGATATTTCCTTTGCACCACAGGCCTCAAAGCGCTCCAAATGTCCACTTGCAGATTCTAGAAAATCAGTGTTTCAAAACTGCTCTAGCAAAAGAAGAGCTCAGCTCTTTGAGTTGAATGCACCCATAACACAGAAGTTTGTGAAAATGCTTCTGACTTGTTTTTGTGTGAGGGTGCCCCGTTTCCAATGAATTCCTATAAGCGGTCCAAATATCCACTTGCAGATTCTACAAAAAGAGTGTTTCAAAACGGCTACATGCAAACGAAGGTTCAACTCTTTGAGTTGAATGCACACATCACACAAAAGTTTGTCAGAGTGCTTGTCTATTTTTTGTGTGAAGGTGTCCGTTTTCCAACGAATTCCTATAAGCCTTCCAAATTTCCACTTGCAGATTCCACAAAACAAGTGTTTCAAAACTTCTCGGTGAAAAGGAATGTTCAACTCTGTGAATTTAATGCACGCACCACAAAGAAGTTTCAGAGAATGCTTCTGTCTAGTTTTTATGTGAAGATATTTCTTTTCCACCACAGGCCTCAAGGCACTCCAAATGTCCACTTGCAGATTCTAGAAAAAGAGTGTTTCAAAACTGCTCTATCAAAAGAATGGTTCAACTCTGTGAGCTGCATGCTCACATCACAGAGAAGTTTCTGAGAATGCTTCTGTCTAGTTTTTGTGTGAGGGTGTCCCGTTTCCAATGCATTCCTATAACAGGTCCAAATATCCTCTTGCTGATACTAGAAAAAGAGTCTTTCAAAACTGCTAAATTTAAAAAAAGGTTAAACTCTGTGAGTTGAATGCACATATCCCACAGAAGTCTGTCAGAATGCTTCTGTCTTGTTTTTGTGTGAAGATGTCCCGTTTCCAACGAATTACTGTAAGCGGTCCAAATTTCCACGAGCACATTCTTCCAAAAAAGTGTTTCGAAACTTCTCTGTCAAAAGGAATGCTCAAATCTGTGAATTTAATGCACGCACGAGAAAGAAGTTTCAGAGAATGCTTCTGCCTAGTTTTTATGTGAAGATATTTCCTTTCCACCACAGGCCTCAAGGCGCTCCAAATGTCCACTTGCAGATTGTAGAAAAGGAATGTTTCAAAACTGCACCATCAAAAGAAAGGTTGAGCTCTGTGAGCTGCATGCTCACATCACACAGAAGTTTGTGAGAATGCTTCTGTCTAGTTTTTCTGCGACGGTGTCACTTGTCCAACGAGTTCCAATAAGCGGTCCAAATATCCAATTGCAGATGCTATAAAAAGAGTCTTTCAAAACTTCCCTGTCAAAAGGAATGTTCAAATCTGTGAGGTGAATGCACACACCACAAAGAAGTTTCAGAGAATGCTTATGTCTACTTGTTATGTGAAGATATTTCCTTTCGAAAACAGGCCTCCAATCGCTCCAAATGTCCACTTGCATATTCTAGGAAAAGGTTGTTTCAAAACTGCTCTACCAAAAGTAAGGTCCACATCTGTGAGTTGAGATCACACATCAGAAAGGAGTTTGTGGGAATACTTCTGTCTCCTTTGTGTATGAGGATGTCTCATTTCCATCAAATTGCTATAAGTGGTCCAAATATCCACATGGAGATACTAGAAAAAGTGTGTTTCAAAACTGCTGTAACAAAAGGAATGTTCAACCCTGAGAGTTGAAGGCACACATCACAAAGTGGTTTCTGAGAATGCTTCTTTCTAGTTTTTATGTGAAGATGTTTCGTTTTCCACAGCAGGCCTCAGAGCTCTCCAAATGTCCAATTGCAGATTACACAAAAAGAGTGTTTCGTGGCTGCTGTAACAAAAGGAATGTTCCACTATGTGAATTGAATGCAAACAACACAAAGTCGTTGCTGAGAACGCTTCTTTCTAGGTTATATGTAAAGATGTTACCTTTTCGAACACAGGCCTCATAGCTTTCCGAATGACCACTTGCATCTACTGCAAAAGGAGTGTTTCAAAACTAATCCTGTAAAAGAAAGTTAAACTCTGTGAGTTGAATGCACACATCGCAGATAAGTTTGTGAGAAAGCTTTTCTCTAGTTTTTGTGAGAAGTTGTCCCGTTTCCAATGAATTCCTATAAACGGTCCAAGTTGCCACTTGCAGTTTCTAGAAAAAGAGTGTTTCACAACTTCTCAGTCAAAAGGAATGTTCAACTCTGAGGGTGACTGCATGCACCACAAGGAAGTTTCAGAAAATGCATCTGTCTAGTTTTTTAGTGAAGATATTTCCTTTCCACCACAGGCCTAAAAGCCCTCCAAATGTCCACTTGCAGATTCTAGAAAAAGAGTGTTTCAAAACTGCCTTATCAAAAGAAAGGTTCAGCTCTGTGAGCTGAATGCTCACGTCACAGATGTATTTGTGAGAATGCTTCTGTCTAGTGTTTGTGTGAGGCTGTCCCGTTTCCAACGAATTCCTATAAGCGGTCCAAATATCCACTTGCAGATTCTATGAAAAGAGTGTTTCAAAACTTCTCTGTCAAAAGGAATGTTCAACTCTGTGAGCTGAATGCACACACCACAAAGAAGTTTCAGAGAATGCTTCTGTCTACTTGTTATGTGAAGATATTTCCTTTGCACCACAGGCCTCAAAGCGCTCCAAATGTCCACTTGCAGATTCTAGAAAATCAGTGTTTCAAAACTGCTCTAGCAAAAGAAGAGCTCAGCTCTTTGAGTTGAATGCACCCATAACACAGAAGTTTGTGAAAATGCTTCTGACTTGTTTTTGTGTGAGGGTGCCCCGTTTCCAATGAATTCCTATAAGCGGTCCAAATATCCACTTGCAGATTCTACAAAAAGAGTGTTTCAAAACGGCTACATGCAAACGAAGGTTCAACTCTTTGAGTTGAATGCACACATCACACAAAAGTTTGTCAGAGTGCTTGTCTATTTTTTGTGTGAAGGTGTCCGTTTTCCAACGAATTCCTATAAGCCTTCCAAATTTCCACTTGCAGATTCCACAAAACAAGTGTTTCAAAACTTCTCGGTGAAAAGGAATGTTCAACTCTGTGAATTTAATGCACGCACCACAAAGAAGTTTCAGAGAATGCTTCTGTCTAGTTTTTATGTGAAGATATTTCTTTTCCACCACAGGCCTCAAGGCACTCCAAATGTCCACTTGCAGATTCTAGAAAAAGAGTGTTTCAAAACTGCTCTATCAAAAGAATGGTTCAACTCTGTGAGCTGCATGCTCACATCACAGAGAAGTTTCTGAGAATGCTTCTGTCTAGTTTTTGTGTGAGGGTGTCCCGTTTCCAATGCATTCCTATAACAGGTCCAAATATCCTCTTGCTGATACTAGAAAAAGAGTCTTTCAAAACTGCTAAATTTAAAAAAAGGTTAAACTCTGTGAGTTGAATGCACATATCCCACAGAAGTCTGTCAGAATGCTTCTGTCTTGTTTTTGTGTGAAGATGTCCCGTTTCCAACGAATTACTGTAAGCGGTCCAAATTTCCACGAGCACATTCTACCAAAAAAGTGTTTCGAAACTTCTCTGTCAAAAGGAATGCTCAAATCTGTGAATTTAATGCACGCACGAGAAAGAAGTTTCAGAGAATGCTTCTGCCTAGTTTTTATGTGAAGATATTTCCTTTCCACCACAGGCCTCAAGGCGCTCCAAATGTCCACTTGCAGATTGTAGAAAAGGAATGTTTCAAAACTGCACCATCAAAAGAAAGGTTGAGCTCTGTGAGCTGCATGCTCACATCACACAGAAGTTTGTGAGAATGCTTCTGTCTAGTTTTTCTGCGACGGTGTCACTTGTCCAACGAGTTCCAATAAGCGGTCCAAATATCCAATTGCAGATGCTATAAAAAGAGTCTTTCAAAACTTCCCTGTCAAAAGGAATGTTCAAATCTGTGAGGTGAATGCACACACCACAAAGAAGTTTCAGAGAATGCTTATGTCTACTTGTTATGTGAAGATATTTCCTTTCGAAAACAGGCCTCCAATCGCTCCAAATGTCCACTTGCATATTCTAGGAAAAGGTTGTTTCAAAACTGCTCTACCAAAAGTAAGGTCCACATCTGTGAGTTGAGATCACACATCAGAAAGGAGTTTGTGGGAATACTTCTGTCTCCTTTGTGTATGAGGATGTCTCATTTCCATCAAATTGCTATAAGTGGTCCAAATATCCACATGGAGATACTAGAAAAAGTGTGTTTCAAAACTGCTGTAACAAAAGGAATGTTCAACCCTGAGAGTTGAAGGCACACATCACAAAGTGGTTTCTGAGAATGCTTCTTTCTAGTTTTTATGTGAAGATGTTTCGTTTTCCACAGCAGGCCTCAGAGCTCTCCAAATGTCCAATTGCAGATTACACAAAAAGAGTGTTTCGTGGCTGCTGTAACAAAAGGAATGTTCCACTATGTGAATTGAATGCAAACAACACAAAGTCGTTGCTGAGAACGCTTCTTTCTAGGTTATATGTAAAGATGTTACCTTTTCGAACACAGGCCTCATAGCTTTCCGAATGACCACTTGCATCTACTGCAAAAGGAGTGTTTCAAAACTAATCCTGTAAAAGAAAGTTAAACTCTGTGAGTTGAATGCACACATCGCAGATAAGTTTGTGAGAAAGCTTTTCTCTAGTTTTTGTGAGAAGTTGTCCCGTTTCCAATGAATTCCTATAAACGGTCCAAGTTGCCACTTGCAGTTTCTAGAAAAAGAGTGTTTCACAACTTCTCAGTCAAAAGGAATGTTCAACTCTGAGGGTGACTGCATGCACCACAAGGAAGTTTCAGAAAATGCATCTGTCTAGTTTTTTAGTGAAGATATTTCCTTTCCACCACAGGCCTAAAAGCCCTCCAAATGTCCACTTGCAGATTCTAGAAAAAGAGTGTTTCAAAACTGCCTTATCAAAAGAAAGGTTCAGCTCTGTGAGCTGAATGCTCACGTCACAGATGTATTTGTGAGAATGCTTCTGTCTAGTGTTTGTGTGAGGCTGTCCCGTTTCCAACGAATTCCTATAAGCGGTCCAAATATCCACTTGCAGATTCTATGAAAAGAGTGTTTCAAAACTTCTCTGTCAAAAGGAATGTTCAACTCTGTGAGCTGAATGCACACACCACAAAGAAGTTTCAGAGAATGCTTCTGTCTACTTGTTATGTGAAGATATTTCCTTTGCACCACAGGCCTCAAAGCGCTCCAAATGTCCACTTGCAGATTCTAGAAAATCAGTGTTTCAAAACTGCTCTAGCAAAAGAAGAGCTCAGCTCTTTGAGTTGAATGCACCCATAACACAGAAGTTTGTGAAAATGCTTCTGACTTGTTTTTGTGTGAGGGTGCCCCGTTTCCAATGAATTCCTATAAGCGGTCCAAATATCCACTTGCAGATTCTACAAAAAGAGTGTTTCAAAACGGCTACATGCAAACGAAGGTTCAACTCTTTGAGTTGAATGCACACATCACACAAAAGTTTGTCAGAGTGCTTGTCTATTTTTTGTGTGAAGGTGTCCGTTTTCCAACGAATTCCTATAAGCCTTCCAAATTTCCACTTGCAGATTCCACAAAACAAGTGTTTCAAAACTTCTCGGTGAAAAGGAATGTTCAACTCTGTGAATTTAATGCACGCACCACAAAGAAGTTTCAGAGAATGCTTCTGTCTAGTTTTTATGTGAAGATATTTCTTTTCCACCACAGGCCTCAAGGCACTCCAAATGTCCACTTGCAGATTCTAGAAAAAGAGTGTTTCAAAACTGCTCTATCAAAAGAATGGTTCAACTCTGTGAGCTGCATGCTCACATCACAGAGAAGTTTCTGAGAATGCTTCTGTCTAGTTTTTGTGTGAGGGTGTCCCGTTTCCAATGCATTCCTATAACAGGTCCAAATATCCTCTTGCTGATACTAGAAAAAGAGTCTTTCAAAACTGCTAAATTTAAAAAAAGGTTAAACTCTGTGAGTTGAATGCACATATCCCACAGAAGTCTGTCAGAATGCTTCTGTCTTGTTTTTGTGTGAAGATGTCCCGTTTCCAACGAATTACTGTAAGCGGTCCAAATTTCCACGAGCACATTCTACCAAAAAAGTGTTTCGAAACTTCTCTGTCAAAAGGAATGCTCAAATCTGTGAATTTAATGCACGCACGAGAAAGAAGTTTCAGAGAATGCTTCTGCCTAGTTTTTATGTGAAGATATTTCCTTTCCACCACAGGCCTCAAGGCGCTCCAAATGTCCACTTGCAGATTGTAGAAAAGGAATGTTTCAAAACTGCACCATCAAAAGAAAGGTTGAGCTCTGTGAGCTGCATGCTCACATCACACAGAAGTTTGTGAGAATGCTTCTGTCTAGTTTTTCTGCGACGGTGTCACTTGTCCAACGAGTTCCAATAAGCGGTCCAAATATCCAATTGCAGATGCTATAAAAAGAGTCTTTCAAAACTTCCCTGTCAAAAGGAATGTTCAAATCTGTGAGGTGAATGCACACACCACAAAGAAGTTTCAGAGAATGCTTATGTCTACTTGTTATGTGAAGATATTTCCTTTCGAAAACAGGCCTCCAATCGCTCCAAATGTCCACTTGCATATTCTAGGAAAAGGTTGTTTCAAAACTGCTCTACCAAAAGTAAGGTCCACATCTGTGAGTTGAGATCACACATCAGAAAGGAGTTTGTGGGAATACTTCTGTCTCCTTTGTGTATGAGGATGTCTCATTTCCATCAAATTGCTATAAGTGGTCCAAATATCCACATGGAGATACTAGAAAAAGTGTGTTTCAAAACTGCTGTAACAAAAGGAATGTTCAACCCTGAGAGTTGAAGGCACACATCACAAAGTGGTTTCTGAGAATGCTTCTTTCTAGTTTTTATGTGAAGATGTTTCGTTTTCCACAGCAGGCCTCAGAGCTCTCCAAATGTCCAATTGCAGATTACACAAAAAGAGTGTTTCGTGGCTGCTGTAACAAAAGGAATGTTCCACTATGTGAATTGAATGCAAACAACACAAAGTCGTTGCTGAGAACGCTTCTTTCTAGGTTATATGTAAAGATGTTACCTTTTCGAACACAGGCCTCATAGCTTTCCGAATGACCACTTGCATCTACTGCAAAAGGAGTGTTTCAAAACTAATCCTGTAAAAGAAAGTTAAACTCTGTGAGTTGAATGCACACATCGCAGATAAGTTTGTGAGAAAGCTTTTCTCTAGTTTTTGTGAGAAGTTGTCCCGTTTCCAATGAATTCCTATAAACGGTCCAAGTTGCCACTTGCAGTTTCTAGAAAAAGAGTGTTTCACAACTTCTCAGTCAAAAGGAATGTTCAACTCTGAGGGTGACTGCATGCACCACAAGGAAGTTTCAGAAAATGCATCTGTCTAGTTTTTTAGTGAAGATATTTCCTTTCCACCACAGGCCTAAAAGCCCTCCAAATGTCCACTTGCAGATTCTAGAAAAAGAGTGTTTCAAAACTGCCTTATCAAAAGAAAGGTTCAGCTCTGTGAGCTGAATGCTCACGTCACAGATGTATTTGTGAGAATGCTTCTGTCTAGTGTTTGTGTGAGGCTGTCCCGTTTCCAACGAATTCCTATAAGCGGTCCAAATATCCACTTGCAGATTCTATGAAAAGAGTGTTTCAAAACTTCTCTGTCAAAAGGAATGTTCAACTCTGTGAGCTGAATGCACACACCACAAAGAAGTTTCAGAGAATGCTTCTGTCTACTTGTTATGTGAAGATATTTCCTTTGCACCACAGGCCTCAAAGCGCTCCAAATGTCCACTTGCAGATTCTAGAAAATCAGTGTTTCAAAACTGCTCTAGCAAAAGAAGAGCTCAGCTCCTTGAGTTGAATGCACCCATAACACAGAAGTTTGTGAAAATGCTTCTGACTTGTTTTTGTGTGAGGGTGCCCCGTTTCCAATGAATTCCTATAAGCGGTCCAAATATCCACTTGCAGATTCTACAAAAAGAGTGTTTCAAAACGGCTACATGCAAACGAAGGTTCAACTCTTTGAGTTGAATGCACACATCACACAAAAGTTTGTCAGAGTGCTTGTCTATTTTTTGTGTGAAGGTGTCCGGTTTCCAACGAATTCCTGTAAGCCTTCCAAATTTACACTTGCAGATTCTACAAAACAAGTGTTTCAAAACTTCTCTGTCAAAAGGAATGTTCAACTCTGGGAATTTAACGCACGCACCACAAAGAAGTTTCAGAGAATGCTTCTGTCTAGTTTTTATGTGAAGATATTTCTTTTCCACCACAGGCCTCAAGGCACTCCAAATGTCCACTTGCAGATTCTAGAAAAAGAGTGTTTCAAAACTGCTCTACCAAAAGAAAGGTTCAACTCTGTGAGCTGAATGCTCACATCACAGAGAAGTTTCTGAGAATGCTTCTGTCTAGTTTTTGTGTGAGGGTGTCCCGTTTCCAATGCATTCCTATAACAGGTCCAAATATCCACTTGCAGATACTAGAAAAAGAGTGTTTCAAAACTGCTACATTTAAAAAAAGGTTAAACTCTGTGAGTTCAATGCACATATCCCACAGAAGTCTGTCAGAATGCTTCAGTCTTGTTTTTGTGTGAAGATGTCCCGTTTCCAACGAATTACTGTAAGCGGTCCAAATTTCTACGAGCACATTCTACAAAAAAAGTGTTTCGAAACTTCTCTGTCAAAAGGAATGCTCAAATCTGTGAATTTAATGCACGCACGAGAAAGAAGTTTCAGAGAATGCTTCTGCCTAGTTTTTAAGTGAAGATATTTCCTTTCCAACACAGGCCACAAGGCGCTCCAAATGTCCACTTGCAGATTGTAGAAAAGGAGTGTTTCAAAACTGCACCATCAAAAGAAAGGTTGAGCTCTGTGAGCTGCATGCTCACATCACACAGAAGTTTGTGAGAATGCTTCTGTCTAGTTTTTCGGCGACGGCGTCCCTTTTCCAACGAGTTCCAATAAGCGGTCCAAATATCCACTTGCAGATGCTATAAAAAGAGTCTTTCAAAACTTCCCTGTCAAAAGGAATGTTCAAATCTGTGAGGTGAATGCATACACCTCAAAGAAGTTTCAGAGAATGCTTATGTCTACTTGTTATGTGAAGATATTTCCTTTCGAAAACAGGCCTCCAATCGCTCCAAATATCCACTTGCATATTCTAGGAAAAGGTTGTTTCAAAACTGCTCTACCAAAAGTAAGGTTCACATCTGTGAGTTGAGATCACACATCAGAAAGGAGTTTGTGGGAATGCTTCTGTCTCCTTTGTGTATGAGGATGTCTCGTTTCCATCAAATTGCTATAAGTGGTCCAAATATCCACATGGAGATTCTAGAAAAAGTGTGTTTCAAAACTGCTGTAACAAAAGGAATTTTCAACCCTGAGAGTTGAAGGCACACATCACAAAGTGGTTTCTGAGAATGCTTCTTTCTAGGTTTTATGTGAAGACATTTCATTTTCCACAGCAGGCCTCAGAGCTCTCCAAATGTCCAATTGCAGATTACACAAAAAGAGTGTTTCGTGGCTGCTGTAACAAAAGGAATGCTCCACTATGTGAATTGAATGCAAACAACACAAAGTCGTTGCTGAGAACGCTTCTTTCTAGGTTATATGTGAAGATGTTACCTTTTCGACCACAGGCCTGATAGCTTTCCGAATGACCACTTGCATCTACTGCAAAAGGAGTGTTTCAAAACTAATCCAGTAAAAGAAAGTTAAACTCTGTGAGTTGAATGCACACATCGCAGATAAGTTTGTGAGAAAGCTTTTCTCTAGTTTTTGTGAGAAGTTGTCCCGTTTCCAATGAATTCCTGTAAACGGTCCAAGTTGCCACTTGCAGTTTCTAGAAAAAGAGTGTTTCACAACTTCTCAGTCCAAAGGAATGTTCAACTCTGAGGGTGACTGCATGCACCACAGAGAAGTTTCAGAAAATGCATCTGTCTAGTTTTTTAGTGAAGATATTTCCTTTCTACCACAGGCCTCTAAGCGGTCCAAATATCCACTTGCAGATTCTACAAAAAGAGTGTTTCAAAACGGCTTCATGCAAACGAAGGTTCTACTCTGTGAGTTGAATGCACACATCACACAAAAGTTTGTCAGAGTGCTTGTCTATTTTTTGTGTGAAGGTGTCCGATTTCCAACGAATTCCTATAAGCCTTCTAAATTTCCACTTGCAGATTCTAAAAAACAAGTGTTTCAAACTTCTCTGTCAAAAGAGTTGTTCAACTCTGTGAATTTAATGAACGCACCACAAAGAAGTTTCAGAGAATGCTTCTGTCTAGTTTTTATGTGAAGATATTTCTTTTCCACCACAGGCCTCAAGGCACTCCAAATGTCCACTTGCAGATTCTAGGAAAAGAGTGTTTCAAAACTGCTCTATCAAAAGAAAGGTTCAACTCTGTGAGCTGAATGCTCACATCACAGAGAAGTTTCTGAGAATGCTTCTGTCTAGTTTTTGTGTGAGGGTGTCCCGTTTCCAATGCATTCCTATAACAGGTCCAAATATCCACTTGCAGATACTAGAAAAAGAGTGTTTCAAAACTGCTACATTTAAAAAAAGGTTAAACACTGTGAGTTGAATGCACATATCACACAGAAGTCTGTCAGAATGGTTCTGTCTTGTTTTTGTGTGAAGATGTCCCGTTTCCAACGAATTACTGTAAGCGGTCCAAATTTCCACGAGCACATTCTACAAAAAAAGTGTTTCGAAACTTCTCTGTCAGAAGGAATGCTCAAATCGGTGAATTTAATGCACGCACGAGAAAGAAGTTTCAGAGAATACTTCTGCCTAGTTTTTATGTGAAGATATTTCCTTTCCACCACAGGCCTCAAGGCACTCCAAATGTCCAATTTCAGATTGTAGAAAAGGAGTGTTTCAAAACTGCACCATCAAAAGAATGGTTGAGCTCTGTGAGCTGCATGCTCACATCACACAGAAGTTTGTGAGAATGCTTCTGTCTAGTTTTTCTGCGACGGTGTCCCGTGTCCAATGAGTTCCAACAAGTGGTCCAAATATCCACTTGCAGGTGCTATAAAAAGAGTCTTTCAAAACTTCCCTGTCAAAAGGAATGTTCAAATCTGTGAGGTGAATGCACACACCACGAACAAGTTTCAGAGAATGCTTATGTCTACTTGTTATGTGAAGATATTTCCTTTCGATAACAGGCCTCCAATCGCTCCAAATGTCCACTTGCATATTCTAGGAAAAGGTTGTTTCAAAACTGCTCTACCAAAAGTAAGGTTCACATCTGTGAGTTGAGATCACACATCAGAAAGGAGTTTGTGGGAATGCTTCTGTCTCCTTTGTGTATGAGGATGTCTCGTTTCCATCAAATTGCTATAAGTGGTCCAAATATCCACATGGAGATTCTAGAAAAAGTGTGTTTCAAAACTGCTGTAACAAAAGGAATGTTCAATCCTGAGAGTTGAAGGCACACATCACAAAGTGGTTTCTGAGAATGCTTCTTTCTAGGTTTTATGTGAAGACATTTCGTTTTCCACTGCAGGCCTCAGAGCTCTCCAAATGTCCAATTGCAGATTACACAAAAAGAGTGTTTCGTGGCTGCTGTAACAAAAGGAATGTTCCACTATGTGAATTGAATGCAAACAACACAAAGTCGTTGCTGAGAACGCTTCTTTCTAGGTTATATGTGAAGATGTTACCTTTTCGACCACAGGCCTCATAGCATTCCGAATGACCACTTGCATCTACTGCAAAAGGAATGTTTCAAAACTAATCCAGTAAAAGAAAGTTAAACTCTGTGAGTTGAATGCACACATCGCAGATAAGTTTGTGAGAAAGCTTTTCCCTAGTTTTTGTGAGAAGTTGTCCCGTTTCCAATGAATTCCTGTAAACGGTCAAAGTTGCCACTTGCAGTTTCTACAAAAAGAGTGTTTCACAACTTCTCAGTCAAAAGGAATGTTCAACGCTGAGGGTGACTGCATGCACCACAAGGAAGTTTCAGAAAATGCATCTGTCTAGTTTTTTAGTGAAGATATTTCCTTTCCACCACAGGCCTAAAAGCACTCCAAATGTCCACTTGCAGATTCTAGAAAAAGAGTGTTTCAAAACTGCCTTATCAAAAGAAAGGTTCAGCTCTGTGAGCTGAATGCTCACGTCACAGAAGCATTTGTGAGAATGCTTCTGTCTAGTGTTTGTGTGAGGCTGTCCCGTTTCCAACGAATTCCTATAAGCGGTCCAAATATCCACTTGCAGATTCTATGAAAAGAGGGTTTCAAAACTTCTCTGTCAAAAGGAATGTTCAACTCTGTGAACTGAATGCACACACCACAAAGAAGTTGCAGAGAATGCTTCTGCCTACTTGTTATGTGAAGATATTTCCTTTGCACCACAGGTCTCAAAGCGCTCCAAATGTCCACTTGCAGATTCTAGAAAATCAGTGTTTCAAAGCTGCTCTAGCAAAAGAAGAGCTCAGCTCTTTGAGTTGAATGCACCCATAGCACAGAAGTTTGTGAAAATGCTTCTGACTAGTTTTTGTGTGAGGGTGTCCCGTTTCCAATGAATTCCTCTAAGCGGTCCAAATATCCACTTGCAGATTCTACAAAAAGAGTGTTTCAAAACGGCTACATGCAAACGAATTTTCAACTCTGTGAGTTGAATGCACACATCACACAAAAGTTTGTCAGAGTGCTTGTCTATTTTTTGTGTGAAGGTGTCCGGTTTCCAACGAATTCCTATAAGCCTTCCAAATTTCCACTTGCAGATTCTACAAAACAAGTGTTTCAAAACTTCTCTGTCAAAAGGAATGTTCAACTCTGGGAATTTAATGCATGCACCACAAAGTAATTTCAGAGAATGCTTCTGTCTAGTTTTTATGTGAAGATATTTCTTTTCCACCACAGGCCTCAAGGCACTCCAAATGTCCACTTGCAGATTCTAGAAAAAGAGTTTTTCAAAACAGCTCTATCAAAAGAAAGGTTCAACTCTGTGAGCTGAATGCTCACATCACAGAGAAGTTTCTGAGAATGCTTCTGTCTAGTTTTTGTGTGAGTGTGTCCCGTTTCCAATGCATTCCTATAACAGGTCCAAATATCCACTTGCAGATACTAGAAAAAGAGTGTTTCAAAACTGCTACATTTAAAAAAAGGTTAAATTCTGTGAGTTCAATGCACATATCCCACAGAAGTCTGTCAGAATGCTTCTGTCTTGTTTTTGTGTGAAGATGTCCCGTTTCCAACGAATTACTGTAAGTGGTCCAAATTTCCACGAGCACATTCTACAAAAAAAGTGTTTCGAAACTTCTCTGTCAAAAGGAATGCTCAAATCTGTGAATTTAATGCACGCACGGGAAAGATGTTTCAGAGAATGCTTCTGCCTAGTTTTTATGTGAAGATATTTCCTTTCCACCACAGGCCTCAAGGCGCTCCAATTGTCCACTTGCAGATTGTAGAAAAGGAGTGTTTCAAAACTGCACCATCAAAAGAAAGGTTGAGCTCTGTGAGCTGCATGCTCACATCACACAGAAGTTTGTGAGAATGCTTCTGTCTAGTTTTTCTGCGACGGTGTCCCTTGTCCAACGAGTTCCAATAAGCGGTCCAAATATCCAATTGCAGATGCTATAAAAAGAGTCTTTCAAAACTTCCCTGTCAAAAGGAATGTTCAAATCTGTGAGGTGAATGCACACACCACAAAGAAGTTTCAGAGAATGCTTATGTCTACTTGTTATGTGAAGATATTTCCTTTCGAAAACAGGCCTCCAATCGCTCCAAATGTCCACTTGCATATTCTATGAAAAGGTTGTTTCAAAACTGCTCTACCAAAAGTAAGGTCCACATCTGTGAGTTGAGATCACACATCAGAAAGGAGTTTGTGGGAATACTTCTGTCTCCTTTGTGTATGAGGATGTCTCGTTTCCATCAAATTGCTATAAGTGGTCCAAATATCCACATGGAGATACTAGAAAAAGTGTGTTTCAAAACTGCTGTAACAAAAGGAATGTTCAACCCTGAGAGTTGAAGGCACACATCACAAAGTGGTTTCTGAGAATGCTTCTTTCTAGTTTTTATGTGAAGATATTTCGTTTTCCACAGCAGGCCTCAGAGCTCTCCAAATGTCCAATTGCAGATTACACAAAAAGAGTGTTTCGTGGCTGCTGTAACAAAAGGAATGTTCCACTATGTGAATTGAATGCAAACAACACAAAGTCGTTGCTGAGAACGCTTCTTTCTAGGTTATATGTAAAGATGTTACCTTTTCGAACACAGGCCTCATAGCTTTCCGAATGACCACTTGCATCTACTGCAAAAGGAGTGTTTCAAAACTAATCCTGTAAAAGAAAGTTAAACTCTGTGAGTTGAATGCACACATCGCAGATAAGTTTGTGAGAAAGCTTTTCTCTAGTTTTTGTGAGAAGTTGTCCCGTTTCCAATGAATTCCTATAAACGGTCCAAGTTGCCACTTGCAGTTTCTAGAAAAAGAGTGTTTCACAACTTCTCAGTCAAAAGGAATGTTCAACTCTGAGGGTGACTGCATGCACCACAAGGAAGTTTCAGAAAATGCATCTGTCTAGTTTTTTAGTGAAGATATTTCCTTTCCACCACAGGCCTAAAAGCCCTCCAAATGTCCACTTGCAGATTCTACAAAAAGAGTGTTTCAAAACGGCTTCATGCAAACGAAGGTTCTACTCTGTGAGTTGAACGCACACATCACACAGAAGTTTGTCAGAGTGCTTGTCTATTTTTTGTGTGAAGGTGTCCGGTTTCCAACGAATTCCTATAAGCCTTCTAAATTTCCACTTGCAGATTCTAAAAAACAAGTGTTTCAAACTTCTCTGTCAAAAGAGTTGTTCAACTCTGTGAATTTAATGAACGCACCACAAAGAAGTTTCAGAGAATGCTTCTGTCTAGTTTTTATGTGAAGATATTTCTTTTCCACCACAGGCCTCAAGGCACTCCAAATGTCCACTTGCAGATTCTAGGAAAAGAGTGTTTCAAAACTGCTCTATCAAAAGAAAGGTTCAACTCTGTGAGCTGAATGCTCACATCACAGAGAAGTTTCTGAGAATGCTTCTGTCTAGTTTTTGTGTGAGGGTGTCCCGTTTCCAATGCATTCCTATAACAGGTCCAAATATCCACTTGCAGATACTAGAAAAAGAGTGTTTCAAAACTGCTACATTTAAAAAAAGGTTAAACACTGTGAGTTGAATGCACATATCACACAGAAGTCTGTCAGAATGGTTCTGTCTTGTTTTTGTGTGAAGATGTCCCGTTTCCAACGAATTACTGTAAGCGGTCCAAATTTCCACGAGCACATTCTACAAAAAAAGTGTTTCGAAACTTCTCTGTCAAAAGGAATGCTCAAATCGGTGAATTTAATGCACGCACGAGAAAGAAGTTTCAGAGAATACTTCTGCCTAGTTTTTATGTGAAGATATTTCCTTTCCACCACAGGCCTCAAGGCACTCCAAAGGTCCACTTGCAGATTGTAGAAAAGGAGTGTTTCAAAACTGCACCATCAAAAGAATGGTTGAGCTCTGTGAGCTGCATGCTCACATCACACAGAAGTTTGTGAGAATGCTTCTGTCTAGTTTTTCTGCGACGGTGTCCCGTGTCCAATGAGTTCCAACAAGTGGTCCAAATATCCACTTGCAGGTGCTATAAAAAGAGTCTTTCAAAACTTCCCTGTCAAAAGGAATGTTCAAATCTGTGAGGTGAATGCACACACCACGAACAAGTTTCAGAGAATGCTTATGTCTACTTGTTATGTGAAGATATTTCCTTTCGATAACAGGCCTCCAATCGCTCCAAATGTCCACTTGCATATTCTAGGAAAAGGTTGTTTCAAAACTGCTCTACCAAAAGGAAGGTTCACATCTGTGAGTTGAGATCACACATCAGAAAGGAGTTTGTGGGAATGCTTCTGTCTCCTTTGTGTATGAGGATGTCTCGTTTCCATCAAATTGCTATAAGTTGTCCAAATATCCACATGGAGATTCTAGAAAAAGTGTGTTTCAAAACTGCTGTAACAAAAGGAATGTTCAATCCTGAGAGTTGAAGGCACACATCACAAAGAGGTTTCTGAGAATGCTTCTTTCTAGGTTTTATGTGAAGACATTTCGTTTTCCACTGCAGGCCTCAGAGCTCTCCAAATGTCCAATTGCAGATTACACAAAAAGAGTGTTTCGTGGCTGCTGTAACAAAAGGAATGTTCCACTATGTGAATTGAATGCAAACAACACAAAGTCGTTGCTGAGAACGCTTCTTTCTAGGTTATATGTGAAGATGTTACCTTTTCGACCACAGGCCTCATAGCTTTCCGAATGACCACTTGCATCTACTGCAAAAGGAGTGTTTCAAAACTAATCCAGTAAAAGAAAGTTAAACTCTGTGAGTTGAATGCACACATCGCAGATAAGTTTGTGAGAAAGCTTTTCCCTAGTTTTTGTGAGAAGTTGTCCCGTTTCCAATGAATTCCTGTAAACGGTCAAAGTTGCCACTTGCAGTTTCTACAAAAAGAGTGTTTCACAACTTCTCAGTCAAAAGGAATGTTCAACGCTGAGGGTGACTGCATGCACCACAAGGAAGTTTCAGAAAATGCATCTGTCTAGTTTTTTAGTGAAGATATTTCCTTTCCACCACAGGCCTAAAAGCACTCCAAATGTCCACTTGCAGATTCTAGAAAAAGAGTGTTTCAAAACTGCCTTATCAAAAGAAAGGTTCAGCTCTGTGAGCTGAATGCTCACGTCACAGAAGCATTTGTGAGAATGCTTCTGTCTAGTGTTTGTGTGAGGCTGTCCCGTTTCCAACGAATTCCTATAAGCGGTCCAAATATCCACTTGCAGATTCTATGAAAAGAGGGTTTCAAAACTTCTCTGTCAAAAGGAATGTTCAACTCTGTGAACTGAATGCACACACCACAAAGAAGTTGCAGAGAATGCTTCTGCCTACTTGTTATGTGAAGATATTTCCTTTGCACCACAGGTCTCAAAGCGCTCCAAATGTCCACTTGCAGATTCTAGAAAATCAGTGTTTCAAAGCTGCTCTAGCAAAAGAAGAGCTCAGCTCTTTGAGTTGAATGCACCCATAACACAGAAGTTTGTGAAAATTCTTCTGACTAGTTTTTGTGTGAGGGTGTCCCGTTTCCAATGAATTCCTCTAAGCGGTCCAAATATCCACTTGCAGATTCTACAAAAAGAGTGTTTCAAAACGGCTACATGCAAACGAATTTTCAACTCTGTGAGTTGAATGCACACATCACACAAAAGTTTGTCAGAGTGCTTGTCTATTTTTTGTGTGAAGGTGTCCGGTTTCCAACGAATTCCTATAAGCCTTCCAAATTTCCACTTGCAGATACTACAAAACAAGTGTTTCAAAACTTCTCTGTCAAAAGGAATGTTCAACTCTGGGAATTTAATGCATGCACCACAAAGAAGTTTCAGAGAATGCTTCTGTCTAGTTTTTATGTGAAGATATTTCTTTTCCACCACAGGCCTCAAGGCACTCCAAATGTCCACTTGCAGATTCTAGAAAAAGAGTTTTTCAAAACAGCTCTATCAAAAGAAAGGTTCAACTCTGTGAGCTGAATGCTCACATCACAGAGAAGTTTCTGAGAATGCTTCTGTCTAGTTTTTGTGTGAGTGTGTCCCGTTTCCAATGCATTCCTATAACAGGTCCAAATATCCACTTGCAGATACTAGAAAAACAGTGTTTCAAAACTGCTACATTTAAAAAAAGGTTAAATTCTGTGAGTTCAATGCACATATCCCACAGAAGTCTGTCAGAATGCTTCTGTCTTGTTTTTGTGTGAAGATGTCCCGTTTCCAACGAACTACTGTAAGTGGTCCAAATTTCCACGAGCACATTCTACAAAAAAAGTGTTTCAAAACTTCTCTGTCAAAAGGAATGCTCAAATCTGTGAATTTAATGCACGCACGGGAAAGATGTTTCAGAGAATGCTTCTGCCTAGTTTTTATGTGAAGATATTTCCTTTCCACCACAGGCCTCAAGGCGCTCCAAATGTCCACTTGCAGATTGTAGAAAAGGAGTGTTTAAAACTGCACCATCAAAAGAAAGGTTGAGCTCCGTGAGCTGCATGCTCACATCACACAGAAGTTTGTGAGAATGCTTCTGTCTAGTTTTTCTGCGACGGTGTCCCTTGTCCAACGAGTTCCAATAAGCGGTCCAAATATCCACTTGCAGATGCTATAAAAAGAGTCTTTCAAAACTTCCCTGTCAAAAGGAATGTTCAAATCTGTGAGGTGAATGCACACACCACAAAGAAGTTTCAGAGAATGCTTATGTCTACTTGTTATGTGAAGATATTTCCTTTCGAAAACAGGCCTCCAATCGCTCCAAATGTCCACTTGCATATTCTAGGAAAAGGTTGTTTCAAAACTGCTCTACCAAAAGTAAGGTCCACATCTGTGAGTTGAGATCACACATCAGAAAGGGGTTTGTGGGAATACTTCTGTCTCCTTTGTGTATGAGGATGTCTCGTTTCCATCAAATTGCTATAAGTGGTCCAAATATCCACATGGAGATACTAGAAAAAGTGTGTTTCAAAACTGCTGTAACAAAAGGAATGTTCAACCCTGAGAGTTGAAGGCACACATCACAAAGTGGTTTGTGAGAATGCTTCTTTCTAGTTTTTATGTGAAGATGTTTCGTTTTCCACAGCAGGCCTCAGAGCTCTCCAAATGTCCAATTGCAGATTACACAAAAAGAGTGTTTCGTGGCTGCTGTAACAAAAGGAATGTTCCACTATGTGAATTGAATGCAAACAACACAAAGTCGTTGCTGAGAACGCTTCTTTCTAGGTTATATGTAAAGATGTTACCTTTTCGAACACAGGCCTCATAGCTTTCCGAATGACCACTTGCATCTACTGCAAAAGGAGTGTTTCAAAACTAATCCTGTAAAAGAAAGTTAAACTCTGTGAGTTGAATGCACACATCGCAGATAAGTTTGTGAGAAAGCTTTTCTCTAGTTTTTGTGAGAAGTTGTCCCGTTTCCAATGAATTCCTATAAACGGTCCAAGTTGCCACTTGCAGTTTCTAGAAAAAGAGTGTTTCACAACTTCTCAGTCAAAAGGAATGTTCAACTCTGAGGGTGACTGCATGCACCACAAGGAAGTTTCAGAAAATGCATCTGTCTAGTTTTTTAGTGAAGATATTTCCTTTCCACCACAGGCCTAAAAGCCCTCCAAATGTCCACTTGCAGATTCTAGAAAAAGAGTGTTTCAAAACTGCCTTATCAAAAGAAAGGTTCAGCTCTGTGAGCTGAATGCTCACGTCACAGATGTATTTGTGAGAATGCTTCTGTCTAGTGTTTGTGTGAGGCTGTCCCGTTTCCAACGAATTCCTATAAGCGGTCCAAATATCCACTTGCAGATTCTATGAAAAGATTGTTTCAAAACTTCTCTGTCAAAAGGAATGTTCAACTCTGTGAGCTGAATGCACACACCACAAAGAAGTTTCAGAGAATGCTTCTGTCTACTTGTTATGTGAAGATATTTCCTTTGCACCACAGGCCTCAAAGCGCTCCAAATGTCCACTTGCAGATTCTAGAAAATCAGTGTTTCAAAACTGCTCTAGCAAAAGAAGAGCTCAGCACTTTGAGTTGAATGCACCCATAACACAGAAGTTTGTGAAAATGCTTCTGACTTGTTTTTGTGTGATGGTGCCCCGTTTCCAATGAATTCCTCTAAGCGGTCCAAATATCCACTTGCAGATTCTACAAAAAGAGTGTTTCAAAACGGCTACATGCAAACGAAGGTTCAACTCTTTGAGTTGAATGCACACATCGCACAAAAGTTTGTCAGAGTGCTTGTCTATTTTTTGTGTGAAGGTGTCCGGTTTCCAACGAATTCCTGTAAGCCTTCCAAATTTCCACTTGCAGATTCTACAAAACAAGTGTTTCAAAACTTCTGTGTCAAAAGGAATGTTCAACTCTGGGAATTTAACGCACGCACCACAAAGAAGTTTCAGAGAATGCTTCTGTCTAGTTTTTATGTGAAGATATTTCTTTTCCACCACAGGCCTCAAGGCACTCCAAATGTCCACTTGCAGATTCTAGAAAAAGAGTGTTTCAAAACTGCTCTATCAAAAGAAAGGTTCAACTCTGTGAGCTGAATGCTCACATCACAGAGAAGTTTCTGAGAATGCTTCTGTCTAGTTTTTGTGTGAGGGTGTCCCGTTTCCAATGCATTCCTATAACAGGTCCAAATATCCACTTGCAGATACTAGAAAAAGAGTGTTTCAAAACTGCTACATTTAAAAAAAGGTTAAACTCTGTGAGTTCAATGCACATATCCCACAGAAGTCTGTCAGAATGCTTCTGTCTTGTTTTTGTGTGAAGATGTCCCGTTTCCAACGAATTACTGTAAGCGGTCCAAATTTCCACGAGCACATTCTACAAAAAAAGTGTTTCGAAACTTCTCTGTCAAAAGGAATGCTCAAATCTGTGAGTTTAATGCACGCACGAGAAAGAAGTTTCAGAGAATGCTTCTGCCTAGTTTTTATGTGAAGATATTTCCTTTCCAACACAGGCCACAAGGCGCTCCAAATGTCCACTTGCAGATTGTAGAAAAGGAGTGTTTCAAAACTGCACCATCAAAAGAAAGGTTGAGCTCTGTGAGCTGCATGCTCACATCACACAGAAGTTTGTGAGAATGCTTCTGTCTAGTTTTTCGGCGACGGCGTCCCTTTTCCAACGAGTTCCAATAAGCGGTCCAAATATCCACTTGCAGATGCTATAAAAAGAGTCTTTCAAAACTTCCCTGTCAAAAGGAATGTTCAAATCTGTGAGGTGAATGCACACACCACAAAGAAGTTTCAGAGAATGCTTATGTCTACTTGTTATGTGAAGATATTTCCTTTCGAAAACAGGCCTCCAATCGCTCCAAATGTCCACTTGCATATTCTAGGAAAAGGTTGTTTCAAAACTGCTCTACCAAAAGTAAGGTTCACATCTGTGAGTTGAGATCACACATCAGAAAGGAGTTTGTGGGAATGCTTCTGTCTCCTTTGTGTATGAGGATGTCTCGTTTCCATCAAATTGCTATAAGTGGTCCAAATATCCACATGGAGATTCTAGAAAAAGTGTGTTTCAAAACTGCTGTAACAAAAGGAATGTTCAACCCTGAGAGTTGAAGGCACACATCACAAAGTGGTTTCTGAGAATGCTTCTTTCTAGGTTTTATGTGAAGACATTTCGTTTTCCACAGCAGGCCTCAGAGCTCTCCAAATGTCCAATTGCAGATTGCACAAAAAGAGTGTTTCGTGGCTGCTCTAACAAAAGGAATGTTCCACTATGTGAATTGAATGCAAACAACACAAAGTCGTTGCTGAGAACGCTTCTTTCTAGGTTATATGAGAAGATGTTACCTTTTCGACCACAGGCCTCATAGCTTTCCGAATGACCACTTGCATCTACTGCAAAAGGAGTGTTTCAAAACTAATCCAGTAAAAGAAAGTTAAACTCTGTGAGTTGAATGCACACATCACAGATAAGTTTGTGAGAAAGCTTTTCTCTAGTTTTTGTGAGAAGTTGTCCCGTTTCCAATGAATTCCTGTAAACGGTCCAAGTTGCCACTTGCAGTTTCTACAAAAAGAGTGTTTCACAACTTCTCTGTCAAAAGGAATGTTCAACTCTGAGGGTGACTGCATGCACCACAAAGAAGTTTCAGAAAATGCATCTGTCTAGTTTTTTAGTGAAGATATTTCCTTTCTACCACAGGCCTCTAAGCGGTCCAAATATCCACTTGCAGATTCTACAAAAAGAGTGTTTCAAAACGGCTTCATGCAAACGAAGGTTCTACTCTGTGAGTTGAACGCACACATCACACAAAAGTTTGTCAGAGTGCTTGTCTATTTTTTGTGTGAAGGTGTCCGGTTTCCAACGAATTCCTATAAGCCTTCTAAATTTCCACTTGCAGATTCTAAAAAACAAGTGTTTCAAACTTCTCTGTCAAAAGAGTTGTTCAACTCTGTGAATTTAATGAACGCACCACAAAGAAGTTTCAGAGAATGCTTCTGTCTAGTTTTTATGTGAAGATATTTCTTTTCCACCACAGGCCTCAAGGCACTCCAAATGTCCACTTGCAGATTCTAGGAAAAGAGTGTTTCAAAACTGCTCTATCAAAAGAAAGGTTCAACTCTGTGAGCTGAATGCTCACATCACAGAGAAGTTTCTGAGAATGCTTCTGTCTAGTTTTTGTGTGAGGGTGTCCCGTTTCCAATGCATTCCTATAACAGGTCCAAATATCCACTTGCAGATACTAGAAAAAGAGTGTTTCAAAACTGCTACATTTAAAAAAAGGTTAAACACTGTGAGTTGAATGCACATATCACACAGAAGTCTGTCAGAATGGTTCTGTCTTGTTTTTGTGTGAAGATGTCCCGTTTCCAACGAATTACTGTAAGCGGTCCAAATTTCCACGAGCACATTCTACAAAAAAAGTGTTTCGAAACTTCTCTGTCAAAAGGAATGCTCAAATCGGTGAATTTAATGCACGCACGAGAAAGAAGTTTCAGAGAATACTTCTGCCTAGTTTTTATGTGAAGATATTTCCTTTCCACCACAGGCCTCAAGGCACTCCAAAGGTCCACTTGCAGATTGTAGAAAAGGAGTGTTTCAAAACTGCACCATCAAAAGAAAGGTTGAGCTCTGTGAGCTGCATGCTCACATCACACAGAAGTTTGTGAGAATGCTTCTGTCTAGTTTTTCTGCGACGGTGTCCCGTGTCCAACGAGTTCCAACAAGTGGTCCAAATATCCACTTGCAGATGCTATAAAAAGAGTCTTTCAAAACTTCCCTGTCAAAAGGAATGTTCAAATCTGTGAGGTGAATGCACACACCACGAAGAAGTTTCAGAGAATGCTTATGTCTACTTGTTATGTGAAGATATTTCCTTTCGATAACAGGCCTCCAATCGCTCCAAATGTCCACTTGCATATTCTAGGAAAAGCTTGTTTCAAAACTGCTCTACCAAAAGTAAGGTTCACATCTGTGAGTTGAGATCACACATCAGAAAGGAGTTTGTGGGAATGCTTCTGTCTCCTTTGTGTATGAGGATGTCTCGTTTCCATCAAATTGCTATAAGTGGTCCAAATATCCACATGGAGATTCTAGAAAAAGTGTGTTTCAAAACTGCTGTAACAAAAGGAATGTTCAACCCTGAGAGTTGAAGGCACACATCACAAAGTGGTTTCTGAGAATGCTTCTTTCTAGGTTTTATGTGAAGACATTTCGTTTTCCACAGCAGGCCTCAGAGCTCTCCAAATGTCCAATTGCAGATTACACAAAAAGAGTGTTTCGTGGCTGCTGTAACAAAAGGAATGTTCCACTATGTGAATTGAATGCAAACAACACAAAGTCGTTGCTG
The DNA here is from genome assembly GCF_028885625.2 of Pongo pygmaeus. Lineage (NCBI taxonomy): Eukaryota > Metazoa > Chordata > Mammalia > Primates > Hominidae > Pongo > Pongo pygmaeus. Next base: position 36,999,995 of record NC_072391.2, on the reverse strand, counting down.
AGAAAGCTTCTTTCTAGGTTATATGTGAAGATGTTACCTTTTCGACCACAGGCCTCATAGCTTTCTGAATGACCACTTGCATCTACTGCAAAAGGAGTGTTTCAAAACTAATCCAGTAAAAGAAAGTTAAACTCTGTGAGTTGAATGCACACATCGCAGATAAGTTTGTGAGAAAGCTTTTCCCCAGTTTTTGTGAGAAGTTGTCCCGTTTCCAATGAATTCCTGTAAACGGTCCAAGTTGCCACTTGCAGTTTCTACAAAAAGAGTGTTTCACAACTTCTCAGTCAAAAGGAATGTACAACGCTGAGGGTGACTGCATGCACCACAAGGAAGTTTCAGAAAATGCATCTGTCTAGTTTTTTAGTGAAGATATTTCCTTTCCACCACAGGCCTAAAAGCGCTCCAAATGTCCACTTGCAGATTCTAGAAAAAGAGTGTTTCAAAACTGCCTTATCAAAAGAAAGGTTCAGCTCTGTGAGCTGAATGCTCACGTCACAGAAGCATTTGTGAGAGTGCTTCTGTCTAGTGTTTGTGTGAGGCTGTCCCGTTTCCAACGAATTCCTATAAGCGGTCCAAATATCCACTTGCAGATTCCATGAAAAGAGGGTTTCAAAACTTCTCTGTCAAAAGGAATGTTCAACTCTGTGAGCTGAATGCACACACCACAAAGAAGTTTCAGAGAATGCTTCTGTCTACTTGTTATGTGAAGATATTTCCTTTGCACCACAGGCCTCAAAGCGCTCCAAATGTCCACTTGCAGATTCTAGAAAATCAGTGTTTCAAAACTGCTCTAGCAAAAGAAGAGCTCAGCTCTTTGAGTTGAATGCACCCATAACACAGAAGTTTGTGAAAATGCTTCTGACTTGTTTTTGTGTGAGGGTGCGCCGTTTCCAATGAATTCCTATAAGCGGTCCAAATATCCACTTGCAGATTCTACAAAAAGAGTGTTTCAAAACGGCTACATGCAAACGAAGGTTCAACTCTTTGAGTTGAATGCACACATCACACAAAAGTTTGTCAGAGTGCTTGTCTATTTTTTGTGTGAAGGTGTCCGGTTTCCAACGAATTCCTGTAAGCCATCCAAATTTCCACTTGCAGATTCTACAAAACAAGTGTTTCAAAACTTCTCTGTCAAAAGGAATGTTCAACTCTGGGAATTTAACGCACGCACCACAAAGAAGTTTCAGAGAATGCTTCTGTCTAGTTTTTATGTGAAGATATTTCTTTTCCACCACAGGCCTCAAGGCACTCCAAATGTCCACTTGCAGATTCTAGAAAAAGAGTGTTTCAAAACTGCTCTATCAAAAGAAAGGTTCAACTCTGTGAGCTGAATGCTCACATCACAGAGAAGTTTCTGAGAATGCTTCTGTCTAGTTTTTGTGTGAGGGTGTCCCGTTTCCAATTCATTCCTATAACAGGTCCAAATATCCACTTGCAGATACTAGAAAAAGAGTGTTTCAAAACTGCTACATTTAAAAAAAGGTTAAACTCTGTGAGTTCAATGCACATATCCCACAGAAGTCTGTCAGAATGCTTCTGTCTTGTTTTTGTGTGAAGATGTCCCGTTTCCAACGAATTACTGTAAGCGGTCCAAATTTCCACGAGCACATTCTACAAAAAAAGTGTTTCGAAACTTCTCTGTCAAAAGGAATGCTCAAATCTGTGAATTTAATGCACGCACGAGAAAGAAGTTTCAGAAAATGCTTCTGCCTAGTTTTTATGTGAAGATATTTCCTTTCCAACACAGGCCACAAGGCGCTCCAAATGTCCACTTGCAGATTGTAGAAAAGGAGTGTTTCAAAACTGCACCATCAAAAGAAAGGTTGAGCTCTGTGAGCTGCATGCTCACATCACACAGAAGTTTGTGAGAATGCTTCTGTCTAGTTTTTCGGAGACGGCGTCCCTTTTCCAACGAGTTCCAATAAGCGGTCCAAATATCCACTTGCAGATGCTATAAAAAGAGTCTTTCAAAGCTTCCCTGTCAAAAGGAATGTTCAAATCTGTGAGGTGAATGCACACACCACAAAGAAGTTTCAGAGAATGCTTATGTCTACTTGTTATGTGAAGATATTTCCTTTCGAAAATAGGCCTCCAATCGCTCCAAATGTCCACTTGCATATTCTAGGAAAAGGTTGTTTCAAAACTGCTCTACCAAAAGTAAGGTTCACATTTGTGAGTTGAGATCACACATCAGAAAGGAGTTTGTGGGAATGCTTCTGTCTCCTTTGTGTATGAGGATGTCTCGTTTCCATCAAATTGCTATAAGTGGTCCAAATATCCACATGGAGATTCTAGAAAAAGTGTGTTTCAAAACTGTTGTAACAAAAGGAATGTTCAACCCTGAGAGTTGAAGGCACACATCACAAAGTGGTTTCTGAGAATGCTTCTTTCTAGGTTTTATGTGAAGACATTTCGTTTTCCACAGCAGGCCTCAGAGCTCTCCAAATGTCCAATTGCAGATTACACAAAAAGAGTGTTTCGTGGCTGCTGTAACAAAAGGAATGTTCCACTATGTGAACTGAATGCAAACAACACAAAGTCGTTGCTGAGAACGCTTCTTTCTAGGTTATATGTGAAGATGTTACCTTTTCGACCACAGGCCTCATAGCTTTCCGAATGACCACTTGCATCTACTGCAAAAGGAGTGTTTCAAAACTAATCCTGTAAAAGAAAGATAAACTCAGTGAGTTGAATGCACACATCACAGATAAGTTTGTGAGAAGGCTTTTCTCTAGTTTTAGTGAGAATTTGTCCCGTTTCCAATGAATTCCTGTAAACGGTCCAAGTTGCCACTTGCAGTTTCTACAAAAAGAGTGTTTCACAACTTCTCAGTCAAAAGGAATGTTCAACTCTGAGGGTGACTGCATGCACCACAAGGAAGTTTCAGAAAATGCATCTGTCTAGTTTTTTAGTGAAGATATTTCCTTTCCACCACAGGCCTAAAAGCGCTCCAAATGTCCACTTGCAGATTCTAGAAAAAGAGTGTTTCAAAACTGCCTTATCAAAAGAAAGGTTCAGCACTGAGAGCTGAATGCTCACGTCACAGAAGCATTTGTGAGAATGCTTCTGTCTAGTGTTTGTGTGAGGCTGTCCCGTTTCCAACGAATTCCTCTAAGCGGTCCAAATATCCACTTGCAGATTCTATGAAAAGAGGGTTTCAAAACTTCTCTGTCAAAAGGAATGTTCAACTCTGTGAGCTGAACGAACACACCACAAAGAAGTTTCAGAGAATGCTTCTGTCTACTTGTTATGTGAAGATATTTCCTTTGCACCACAGGCCTCAAAGCGCTCCAAATGTCCACTTGCAGATTCTAGAAAATCAGTGTTTCAAAACTGCTCTAGCAAAAGAAGAGCTCAGCTCTTTGAGTTGAATGCACCCATAACACAGAAGTTTGTGAAAATGCTTCTGACTAGTTTTTGTGGGAGGGTGTCCCGTTTCCAATGAATTCCTCTAAGTGGTCCAAATATCCACTTGCAGATTCTACAAAAAGAGTGTTTCAAAACGGCTACATGCAAACGAAGGTTCAACTCTGTGAGTTGAATGCACATATCACACAAAAGTTTGTCAGAGTGCTTGTCTATTTTTTGTGTGAAGGTGTCCGGTTTCCAACGAATTCCTATAAGCCTTCCAAATTTCCACTTGCAGACTCTACAAAACAAGTGTTTCAAAACTTCTCTGTCAAAAGGAATGTTCAACTCTGTGAATTTAATGCACGCACCACAAAGAAGTTTCAGAGAATGCTTCTGTCTAGTTTTTATGTGAAGATATTTCTTTTCCACCACAGGCCTCAAGGCACTCCAAATGTCCACTTGCAGATTCTAGAAAAAGAGTGTTTCAAAACTGCTCTATCAAGAGAAAGGTTCAACTCTGTGAGCTGAATGCTCACATCACAGAGAAGTTTCTGAGAATGCTTCTGTCTAGTTTTTGTGTGAGGGTGTCCCGTTTCCAAAGCATTCCTATAACAGGTCCAAATATCCACTTGCTGATACTAGAAAAAGAGTGTTTCAAAACTGCTACATTTAAAAAGAGGTTAAACTCTGTGAGTTGAATGCACATATCCCACAGAAGTCTGTCAGAATGGTTCTGTCTTGTTTTTGTGTGAAGATGTCCCGTTTCCAACGAATTACTGTAAGCGGTCCAAATTTCCACGAGCACATTCTACAAAAAAAGTGTTTCGAAACTTCTCTGTCAAAAGGAATGCTCAAATCTGTGAATTTAATGCACACACGAGAAAGAAGTTTCAGAGGATGCTTCTGCCTAGTTTTTATGTGAAGATATTTCCTTTCCACCACAGGCCTCAAGGCGCTCCAAATGTCCACTTGCAGATTGTAGAAAAGGAATGTTTCAAAACTGCACCATCAAAAGAAAGGTTGAGCTCTGTGAGCTGCATGCTCACATCACACAGAAGTTTGTGAGAATGCTTCTGTCTAGTTTTTCTGCGACGGTGTCCCGTGTCCAACGAGTTCCAATAAGCGGTCCGAATATCCACTTGCAGATGCTATAAAAAGAGTCTTTCAAAACTTCCCTGTCAAAAGGAATGTTCAAATCTGTGAGGTGAATGCACACACCACAAAGAAGTTTCAGAGAATGCTTATGTCTCCTTGTTATGTGAAGATATTTCCTTCCGAAAACAGGCCTCCAATCGCTCCAAATGTCCACTTGCATATTCTAGGAAAAGGTTGTTTCAAAACTGCTCTACCAAAAGTAAGGTTCACATCTGTGAGTTGAGATCACACATCAGAAAGGAGTTTGTGGGAATGCTTCTGTCTCCTTTGTGTATGAGGATGTCTCCTTTCCATCAAATTGCTATAAGTGGTCCAAATATCCACATGGAGATTCTAGAAAAAGTGTGTTTCAAAACTGCTGTAACAAAAGGAATGTTCAACCCTGAGAGTTGAAGGCACACATCACAAAGTGGTTTCTGAGAATGCTTCTTTCTAGGTTTTATGTGAAGACATTTCGTTTTCCACAGCAGGCCTCAGAGCTCTCCAAATGTCCAGTTGCAGATTACACAAAAAGAGTGTGTCGTGGCTGCTGTAACAAAAGGAATGTTCCACTATGTGAATTGAATGCAAACAACACAAAGTCGTTGCTGAGAACGCTTCTTTCTAGGTTATATGTGAAGATGTTACCTTTTCGACCACAGGCCTCATAGCTTTCCGAATGACCACTTGCATCTACTGCAAAAGGAGTGTTTCAAAACTAATCCAGTAAAAGAAAGTTAAACTCTGTAACTTGAATGCACACATCGCAGATAAGTTTGTGAGAAAGCTTTTCTCTAGTTTTTGTGAGAAGTTGTCCCGTTTTCAATGAATTCCTGTAAACGGTCCAAGTTGCCACTTGCAGTTTCTACAAAAAGAGTGTTTCACAACTTCTCAGTCAAAAGGAATGTTCAACTCTGAGGGTGACTGCATGCACCACAAGGAAGTTTCAGAAAATGCATCTGTCTAGTTTTTTAGTGAAGATATTTCCTTTCCACCACAGGCCTAAAAGCGCTCCAAATGTCCACTTGCAGATTCTAGAAAAAGAGTGTTTCAAAACTGTCTTATCAAAAGAAAGGTTCAGCTCTGTGAGCTGAATGCTCACGTCACAGAAGCATTTGTGAGAATGCTTCTGTCTAGTGTTTGTGTGAGGCTGTCCCGTTTCCAAAGAATTCCTATAAGCGGTCCAAATATCCACTTGCAGATTCCATGAAAAGAGGGTTTCAAAACTTCTCTGTCAAAAGGAATGTTCAACTCTGTGAGCTGAATGCACACACCACAAAGAAGTTTCAGAGAATGCTTCTGTCTACTTGTTATGTGAAGATATTTCCTTGCACCACAGGCCTCAAAGTGCTCCAAATGTCCACTTGCAGATTGTAGAAAATCAGTGTTTCAAAACTGCTCTAGCAAAAGGAGAGCTCAGCTCTTTGAGTTGAATGCACCCATAACACAGAAGTTTGTGACAATGCTTCTGACTAGTTTTGGTGTGAGGGTGTCCCGTTTCCAATGAATTCCTATAAGCGGTCCAAATATCCACTTGCAGATTCTACAAAAAGAGTGTTTCAAAACGGTTACATGCAAACGAAGGTTCAACTCTGTGAGTTGAATGCACATATCACACAAAAGTTTGTCAGAGTGCTTGTCTATTTTTTGTGTGAAGGTGTCTGGTTTCCAGCGAATTCCTATAAGCCTTCCAAATTTCCACTGGCAGATTCTACAAAACAAGTGTTTCAAAACATCTCTGTCAAAAGGAATGTTCAACTCTGTGAATTTAATGCACGCACCACAAAGAAGTTTCAGAGAATGCTTCTGTCTAGTTTTTATGTGAAGATATTTCTTTTCCACCACAGGCCTCAAGGCACTCCAAATGTCTACTTGCAGATTCTAGAAAAAGAGTGTTTCAAAACTGCTCTATCAAAAGAAAGGTTCAACTCTGTGAGCTGAATGCTCACATCACAGAGAAGTTTCTGAGAATGCTTCTGTCTAGTTTTTGTGTGAGGGTGTCCCGTTTCCAATGCATTCCTATAACAGGTCCAAATATCCACTTGCTGATACTAGAAAAAGAGTGTTTCAAAACTGCTACATTTAAAAAGAGGTTAAACTCTGTGAGTTGAATGCACATATCACACAGAAGTCTGTCAGAATGGTTCTGTCTTGTTTTTGTGTGAAGATGTCCCGTTTCCAACGAATTACTGTAAGCGGTCCAAATTTCCACGAGCACATTCTACAAAAAAAGTGTTTCGAAACTTCTCTGTCAAAAGGAATGCTCAAATCTGTGAATTTAATGCACACACGAGAAAGAAGTTTCAGAGAATGCTTCTGCCTAGTTTTTATGTGAAGATATTTCCTTTCCACCACAGGCCTCAAGGCGCTCCAAATGTCCACTTGCAGATTGTAGAAAAGGAATGTTTCAAAACTGCACCATCAAAAGAAAGGTTGAGCTCTGTGAGCTGCATGCTCACATCACACAGAAGTTTGTGAGAATGCTTCTGTCTAGTTTTTCTGCGATGGTGTCCCGTGTCCAACGAGTTCCAATAAGCGGTCCGAATATCCACTTGCAGATGCTATAAAAAGAGTCTTTCAAAACTTCCCTGTCAAAAGGAATGTTCAAATCTGTGAGGTGAATGCACACACCACAAAGAAGTTTCAGAGAATGCTTATGTCTCCTTGTTATGTGAAGATATTTCCTTCCGAAAACAGGCCTCCAATCGCTCCAAATGTCCACTTGCATATTCTAGGAAAAGGTTGTTTCAAAACTGCTCTACCAAAAGTAAGGTTCACATCTGTGAGTTGAGATCACACATCAGAAAGGAGTTTGTGGGAATGCTTCTGTCTCCTTTGTGTATGAGGATGTCTCCTTTCCATCAAATTGCTATAAGTGGTCCAAATATCCACATGGAGATTCTAGAAAAAGTGTGTTTCAAAACTGCTGTAACAAAAGGAATGTTCAACCCTGAGAGTTGAAGGCACACATCACAAAGTGGTTTCTGAGAATGCTTCTTTCTAGGTTTTATGTGAAGATATTTCGTTTTCCACAGCAGGCCTCAGAGCTCTCCAAATGTCCAATTGCAGATTACACAAAAAGAGTGTTTCGTGGCTGCTGTAACAAAAGGAATGTTCCACTATGTGAATTGAATGCAAACAACACAAAGTCGTTGCTGAGAACGCTTCTTTCTAGGTTATATGTGAAGATGTTACCTTTTCGACCACAGGCCTCATAGCTTTCCGAATGACCACTTGCATCTACTGCAAAAGGAGTGTTTCAAAACTAATCCTGTAAAAGAAAGATAAACTCAGTGAGTTGAATGCACACATCACAGATAAGTTTGTGAGAAAGCTTTTCTCTAGTTTTAGTGAGAATTTGTCCCGTTTCCAATGAATTCCTGTAAACGGTCGAAGTTGCCACTTGCAGTTTCTACAAAAAGAGTGTTTCACAACTTCTCAGTCAAAAGGAATGTTCAACTCTGAGGGTGACTGCATGCACCACAAGGAAGTTTCAGAAAATGCATCTGTCTAATTTTTTAGTGAAGATATTTCCTTTCCACCACAGGCCTAAAAGCGCTCCAAATGTCCACTTGCAGATTCTAGAAAAAGAGTGTTTCAAAACTGCCTTATCAAAAGAAAGGTTCAGCTCTGTGAGCTGAATGCTCACGTCACAGAAGCATTTGTGAGAATGCTTCTGTCTAGTGTTTGTGTGAGGCTGTCCCGTTTCCAACGAATTCCTATAAGCGGTCCAAATATCCACTTGCAGATTCTATGAAAAGAGGGTTTCAAAACTTCTCTGTCAAAAGGAATGTTCAACTCTGTGAGCTGAATGCACACACCACAAAGAAGTTTCAGAGAATGCTTCTGTCTACTTGTTATGTGAAGATATTTCCTTTGCACCACAGGCCTCAAAGCGCTCCAAATGTCCACTTGCAGATTCTAGAAAATCAGTGTTTCAAAACTGCTCTAGCAAAAGAAGAGCTCAGCTCTTTGAGTTGAATGCACCCATAACACAGAAGTTTGTGAAAATGCTTCTGACTAGTTTTGGTGTGAGGGTGTCCCGTTTCCAATGAATTCCTCTAAGCGGTCCAAATATCCACTTGCAGATTCTACAGAAAGAGTGTTTCAAAACGGCTACATGCAAACGAAGGTTCAACTCTGTGAGTTGAATGCACACATCACACAAAAGTTTGTCAGGCTGCTTGTCTATTTTTTGTGTGAAGGTGTCCGGTTTCCAACGAATTCCTATAAGCCTTCCAAATTTCCACTTGCAGATTCTACAAAACAAGTGTTTCAAAACTTCTCTGTCAAAAGGAATGTTCAACTCTGTGAATTTAATGCACGCACCACAAAGAAGTTTCAGAGAATGCTTCTGTCTAGTTTTTATGTGAAGATATTTCTTTTCCACCACAGGCCTCAAGGCACTCCAAATGTCCACTTGCAGATCCTAGGAAAAGAGTGTTTCAAAACTGCTCTATCAAAAGAAAGGTTCAACTCTGTGGGATGAATGCTCACATCACAGAGAAGTTTCTGAGAATACTTCTGTCTAGTTTTTGTGTGAGGGTGTCCCGTTTCCAATGCATTCCTATAACAGGTCCAAATATCCACTTGCAGATACTAGAAAAAGAGTGTTTCAAAACTGCTACATTTAAAAAAATGTTAAACTCTGGGAGTTGAATGCACATATCACACAGAAGTCTGTCAGAATGCTTCTGTCTTGTTTTTGTGTAAAGATGTCCCGTTTCCAAAGAATTACTGTAAGCCGTCGAAATTTCCATGAGCACATTCTACAAAAAAAGTGTTTCGAAACTTCTCTGTCAAAAGGAATGCTCAAATCTGTGAATTTAATGCATGCACGAGAAAGAAGTTTTAGAGAATGCTTCTGCCTAGTTTTTATGTGAAGATATTCCCTTTCCACCACAGGCCTCTAGGCGCTCCAAATGTCCACTTGCAGATTGTAGAAAATGAGAGTTTCAAAACTGCACCATCAAAAGAAAGGTTGAGCTCTGTGAGCTGCATGCTCACATCACACAGAAGTTTGTGAGTATGCTTCTGTCTAGTTTTTCTGCGACGGTGTCCCTTGTCCAACGAGTTCCAATAAGAGGTCCAAATATCCACTTGCAGATGCTATAAAAAGAGTCTTTCAAAACTTCCCTGTCAAAAGAGATGTTCAAATCTGTGAGGTGAATGCACACACCACAAAGAAGTTTCAGAGAATGCTTATGTCTACTTGTTTTGTGAAGATATTTCCTTTCGAAAACAGGCCTCCAATCGCTCCAAATGTCCACTTGCATATTCTAGGAAAAGGTTGTTTCAAAACTGCTCTACCAAAAGTAAGGTTCACATCTGTGAGTTGAGATCACACATCAGAAAGGTGTTTGTGGGAATGCTTCTGTCTCCTTTGTGTATGAGGATGTCTCGTTTCCATCAAATTGCTATAAGTGGTCCAAATATCCACATGGAGATTCTAGAAAAAGTGTGTTTCAAAACTGCTGTAACAAAAGGAATGTTCAACCCTGAGAGTTGAAGGCACACATCACAAAGTGGTTTCTGAGAATGCTTCTTTCTAGGTTTTATGTGAAGATATTTCGTTTTCCACAGCAGGCCTCAGAGCTCTCCAAATGTCCAATTGCAGATTACACAAAAAGAGTGTTTCGTGGCTGCTGTAACAAAAGGAATGTTCCACTATGTGAATTGAATGCAAACAACACAAAGTCGTTGCTGAGAACGCTTCTTTCTAGGTTATATGTGAAGATGTTACCTTTTCGAAAACAGGCCTCATAGCTTTCCGAATGACCACTTTCATCTACTGCAAAAGGAGTGTTTCAAAACTAATCCTGTAAAAGAAAGATAAACTCTGTGAGTTGAATGCACACATCGCAGATAAGTTTGTGAAAAAGCTTTTCTCTAGTTTTAGTGAGAATTTGTCCCGTTTCCAATGAATTCCTGTAAACGGTCCAAGTTGCCACTTGCAGTTTCTACAAAAAGAGTGTTTCACAACTTCTCAGTCAAAAGGAATGTGCAACTCTGAGGGTGACTGCATGCACCACAAGGAAGTTTCAGAAAATGCATCTGTCTAGTTTTTTAGTGAAGATATTTCCTTTCCACCACAGGCCTAAAAGCGCTCCAAATGTCCACTTGCAGATTCTAGAAAAAGAGTGTTTCAAAACTGCCTTATCAAAAGAAAGGTTCAGCTCTGTGAGCTGAATGCTCACGTCACAGAAGCATTTGTGAGAATGCTTCTGTCTAGTGTTTGTGTGAGGCTGTCCCGTTTCCAACGAATTCCTATAAGCGGTCCAAATATCCACTTGCAGATTCCATGAAAAGAGGGTTTCAAAACTTCTCTGTCAAAAGGAATGTTCAACTCTGTGAGCTGAATGCACACACCACAAAGAAGTTTCAGAGAATGCTTCTGTCTACTTGTTATGTGAAGATATTTCCTTTGCACCACATGCCTCAAAGCGCTCCAAATGTCCACTTGCAGATTGTAGAAAATCAGTGTTTCAAAACTGCTCTAGCAAAAGAAGAGCTCAGCTCTTTGAGTTGAATGCACCCATAACACAGAAGTTTGTGAAAATGCTTCTGACTAGTTTTGGTGTGAGGGTGTCCCGTTTCCAATGAATTCCTCTAAGCGGTCCAAATATCCACTTGCAGATTCTACAAAAAGAGTGTTTCAAAACGACTACATGCAAACGAAGGTTCAACTCTGTGAGTTGAATACACACATCACACAAAAGTTTGTCAGAGTGCTTGTCTATTTTTTGGGTGAAGGTGTCCGGTTTCCAACGAATTCCTATAAGCCTTCCAAATTTCCACTTGCAGATTCCACAAAACAAGTGTTTCAAAACTTCTCTGTCAAAAGGAATGTTCAACTCTGTGAATTTAATGCACGCACCACAAAGAAGTTTCAGAGAATGCTTCTGTCTAGTTTTTATGTGAAGATATTTCTTTTCCACCACAGGCCTCAAGGCACTCCAAATGTCCACTTGCAGATTCTAGAAAAAGAGTGTTTCAAAACTGCTCTATCAAAAGAAAGGTTCAACCCTGTGAGCTGAATGCTCACATCACAGAGAAGTTTCTGAGAATGCTTCTGTCTAGTTTTTGTGTGAGGGTGTCCCGTTTCCAATGCATTCCTATAACAGGTCCAAATATCCACCTGCAGATTCTAGAAAAAGAGTGTTTCAAAAATGCTACATTTAAAAAAAGGTTAAACTCCGTGAGTTGAATGCACATATCCCACAGAAGTCTGTCAGAATGCTTCTGTCTTGTTTTTGTGTGAAGATGTCCCGTTTCCAACGAATTACTGTAAGCGGTCCAAATTTCCACGAGCACACTCTACCAAAAAAGTGTTTCGAAACTTCTCTGTCAAAAGGAATGCTCAAATCTGTGAATTTAATGCACGCACGAGAAAGAAGTTTCAGAGAATGCTTCTGCCTAGTTTTTATGTGAAGATATTTCCTTTCCACCACAGGCCTCAAGGCACTCCAAATGTCCACTTGCAGATTGTAGAAAAGGAGTGTTTCAAAACTGCACCATCAAAAGAAAAGTTGAGCTCCGTGAGCTGCATGCTCACATCACACAGAAGTTTGTGAGAATGCTTCTGTCTAATTTTTCTGCGACGGTGTCCCGTGTCCAACGAGTTCCAATAAGCGGTCCGAATATCCACTTGCAGATGCTATAAAAAGAGTCTTTCAAAACTTCCCTGTCAAAAGGAATGTTCAAATCTGTGAGGTGAATGCACACACCACAAAGAAGTTTCAGAGAATGCTTATGTCTACTTGTTTTGTGAAGATATTTCCTTTCGAAAACAGGCCTCCAATCGCTCCAAATGTCCACTTGCATATTCTAGGAAAAGGTTGTTTCAAAACTGCTCTACCAAAAGTAAGGTTCACATCTGTGAGTTGAGATCACACATCAGAAAGGAGTTTGTGGGAATGCTTCTGTCTCCTTTGTGTATGAGGATGTCTCGTTTCCATCAAATTGCTATAAGTGGTCCAAATATCCACATGGAGATTCTAGAAAAAGTGTTTTTCAAAACTGCTGTAACAAAAGGAATGTTCAACCCTGAGAGTTGAAGGCACACATCACAAAGTGGTTTCTGAGAATGCTTCTTTCTAAGTTTTATGTGAAGACATTTCGTTTTCCACAGCAGGCCTCAGAGCTCTCCAAATGTCCAGTTGCAGATTACACAAAAAGAGTGTGTCGTGGCTGCTGTAACAAAAGGAATGTTCCACTATGTGAATTGAATGCAAACAACACAAAGTCGTTGCTGAGAACGCTTCTTTCTAGGTTATATGTGAAGATGTTACCTTTTCGACCACAGGCCTCATAGCTTTCCGAATGACCACTTGCATCTACTGCAAAAGGAGTGTTTCAAAACTAATCCAGTCAAAGAAAGTTAAACACGTAAGTTGAATGCACACATCGCAGATAAGTTTGTGAGAAAGCTTTTCTCTAGTTTTTGTGAGAAGTTGTCCCGTTTTCAATGAATTCCTGTAAACGGTCCAAGTTGCCACTTGCAGTTTCTACAAAAAGAGTGTTTCACAACTTCTCAGTCAAAAGGAATGTTCAACTCTGAGGGTGACTGCATGCACCACAAGGAAGTTTCAGAAAATGCATCTGTCTAGTTTTTTAGTGAAGATATTTCCTTTCCACCACAGGCCTAAAAGCGCTCCAAATGTCCACTTGCAGATTCTAGAAAAAGAGTGTTTCAAAACTGCCTTATCAAAAGAAAGGTTCAGCTCTGTGAGCTGAATGCTCACGTCACAGAAGCATTTGTGAGAATGCTTCTGTCTAGTGTTTGTGTGAGGCTGTCCCGTTTCCAACGAATTCCTATAAGCGGTCCAAATATCCACTTGCAGATTCCATGAAAAGAGGGTTTCAAAACTTCTCTGTCAAAAGGAATGTTCAACTCTGTGAGCTGAATGCACACACCACAAAGAAGTTTCAGAGAATGCTTCTGTCTACTTCTTATGTGAAGATATTTCCTTTGCACCACAGGCCTCAAAGCGCTCCAAATGTCCACTTGCAGATTGTAGAAAATCAGTGTTTCAAAACTGCTCTAGCAAAAGAAGAGCTCAGCTCTTTGAGTTGAATGCACCCATAACACAGAAGTTTGTGACAATGCTTCTGACTAGTTTTGGTGTGAGGGTGTCCCGTTTCCAATGAATTCCTCTAAGCGGTCCAAATATCCACTTGCAGATTCTACAAAAAGAGTGTTTCAAAACGGTTACATGCAAACGAAGGTTCAACACTGTGAGTTGAATGCACATATCACACAAAAGTTTGTCAGAGTGCTTGTCTATTTTTTGTGTGAAGGTGTCCGGTTTCCAACGAATTCCTATAAGCCTTCCAAATTTCCACTGGCAGATTCTACAAAACAAGTGTTTCAAAACTTCTCTGTCAAAAGGAATGTTCAACCCTGTGAATTTAATGCACGCACCACAAAGAAGTTTCAGAGAATGCTTCTGTCTAGTTTTTATGTGAAGATATTTCTTTTCCACCACAGGCCTCAAGGCACTCCAAATGTCCACTTGCAGATTCTAGAAAAAGAGTGTTTCAAAACTGCTCTATCAAGAGAAAGGTTCAACTCTGTGAGCTGAATGCTCACATCACAGAGAAGTTTCTGAGAATGCTTCTGTCTAGTTTTTGTGTGAGGGTGTCCCGTTTCCAATGCATTCCTATAACAGGTCCAAATATCCACTTGCTGATACTAGAAAAAGAGTGTTTCAAAACTGCTACATTTAAAAAGAGGTTAAACTCTGTAAGTTGAATGCACATATCCCACAGAAGTCTGTCAGAATGGTTCTGTCTTGTTTTTGTGTGAAGATGTCCCGTTTCCAACGAATTACTGTAAGCGGTCCAAATTTCCACGAGCACATTCTACAAAAAAAGTGTTTCGAAACTTCTCTGTCAAAAGGAATGCTCAAATCTGTGAATTTAATGCACACACGAGAAAGAAGTTTCAGAGAATGCTTCTGCCTAGTTTTTATGTGAAGATATTTCCTTTCCACCACAGGCCTCAAGGCGCTCCAAATGTCCACTTGCAGATTGTAGAAAAGGAATGTTTCAAAACTGCACCATCAAAAGAAAGGTTGAGCTCTGTGAGCTGCATGCTCACATCACACAGAAGTTTGTGAGAATGCTTCTGTCTAGTTTTTCTGCGACGGTGTCCCGTGTCCAATGAGTTCCAATAAGCGGTCCGAATATCCACTTGCAGATGCTATAAAAAGAGTCTTTCAAATCTTCCCTGTCAAAAGGAATGTTCAAATCTGTGAGGTGAATGCACACACCACAAAGAAGTTTCAGAGAATGCTTATGTCTACTTGTTTTGTGAAGATATTTCCTTTCGAAAACAGGCCTCCAATCGCTCCAAATGTCCACTTGCATATTCTAGGAAAAGGTTGTTTCAAAACTGCTCTACCAAAAGTAAGGTTCACATCTGTGAGTTGAGATCACACATCAGAAAGGAGTTTGTGGGAATGCTTCTGTCTCCTTTGTGTATGAGGATGTCTCGTTTCCATCAAATTGCTATAAGTGGTCCAAATATCCACATGGAGATTCTAGAAAAAGTGTGTTTCAAAACTGCTGTAACAAAAGGAATGTTCAACCCTGAGAGTTGAAGGCACACATCACAAAGTGGTTTCTGAGAATGCTTCTTTCTTGGTTTTATGTGAAGATATTTCGTTTTCCACAGCAGGCCTCAGAGCTCTCCAAATGTCCAATTGCAGATTACACAAAAAGAGTGTTTCGTGGCTGCTGTAACAAAAGGAATGTTCCACTATGTGAATTGAATGCAAACAACACAAAGTCGTTGCTGAGAACGCTTCTTTCTAGGTTATATGTGAAGATGTTACCTTTTCGACCACAGGCCTCATAGCTTTCCGAATGACCACTTGCATCTACTGCAAAAGGAGTGTTTCAAAACTAATCCTGTAAAAGAAAGATAAACTCAGTGAGTTGAATTCACACATCACAGATAAGTTTGTGAGAAAGCTTTTCTCTAGTTTTAGTGAGAATTTGTCCCGTTTCCAATGAATTCCTGTAAACGGTCGAAGTTGCCACTTGCAGTTTCTACAAAAAGAGTGTTTCACAACTTCTCAGTCAAAAGGAATGTTCAACTCTGAGGGTGACTGCATGCACCACAAGGAAGTTTCAGAAAATGCATCTGTCTAGTTTTTTAGTGAAGATATTTCCTTTCCACCACAGGCCAAAAAGCGCTCCAAATGTCCACTTGCAGATTCTAGAAAAAGAGTGTTTCAAAACTGCCTTATCAAAAGAAAGGTTCAGCTCTGTGAGCTGAATGCTCACGTCACAGAAGCATTTGTGAGAATGCTTCTGTCTAGTGTTTGTGTGAGGCTGTCCCGTTTCCAACGAATTCCTATAAGCGGTCCAAATATCCACTTGCAGATTCTATGAAAAGAGGGTTTCAAAACTTCTCTGTCAAAAGGAATGTTCAACTCTGTGAGCTGAATGCACACACCACAAAGAAGTTTCAGAGAATGCTTCTGTCTACTTGTTATGTGAAGATATTTCCTTTGCACCACAGGCCTCAAAGCGCTCCAAATGTCCACTTGCAGATTCTAGAAAATCAGTGTTTCAAAACTGCTCTAGCAAAAGAAGAGCTCAGCTCTTTGAGTTGAATGCACCCATAACACAGAAGTTTGTGAAAATGCTTCTGACTAGTTTTTGTGTGAGGGTGTCCCGTTTCCAATGAATTCCTCTAAGCGGTCCAAATATCCACTTGCAGATTCTACAGAAAGAGTGTTTCAAAACGGCTGCATGCAAACGAAGGTTCAACTCTGTGAGTTGAATGCACACATCACACAAAAGTTTGTCAGGCTGCTTGTCTATTTTTTGTGTGAAGGTGTCCGGTTTCCAACGAATTCCTATAAGCCTTCCAAATTTCCACTTGCAGATTCTACAAAACAAGTGTTTCAAAACTTCTCTGTCAAAAGGAATGTTCAACTCTGAGGGTGACTGCGTGCACCACAAAGAAGTTTCAGAAAATGCATCTGTCTAGTTTTTTAGTGAAGATATTTCCTTTCCACCACAGGCCTAAGAGCGCTACAAATATCCAGTTGCAGATTCTAGAAAAGGAATGTTTCAAAACTGCTTTATCAAAAGAAAGGTTCAGCTCTGTGAGCTGAATGCTCACGTCACAGAAGCATTTGTGAGAATGCTTCTGTCTAGTGTTTGTGTGAGGCTGTCCCTTTTCCATCGAATTCCTATAAGCGGTCCAAATATCCACTTGCAGATTCTATGAAAAGAGGTTTCAAAATGGCTACATGCACACGAACGTTCAACTCTGTGGGTTGAATGCACATATCACACAAAAGTTTGTCAGAGTGCTTGTCTATTTTTTGGGTGAAGGTGTCCGGTTTCCAACGAATTCCTATAAGCCTTTCAAATTTCCACTTGCAGACTCTACAAAACAAGTGTTTCAAAACTTCTCTGTCAAAAGGAATGTTCAACTCTGTGAATTTAATGCACGCACCACAAAGAAGTTTCAGAGAATTCTTCTGTCTAGTTTTTATGTGAAGATATTTCTTTTCCACCACAGGCCTCAAGGCACTCCAAATGTCCACTTGCAGATCCTAGGAAAAGAGTGTTTCAAAACTGCTCTATCAAAAGAAAGGTTCAACTCTGTGGGCTGAATGCTCACATCACAGAGAAGTTTCTGAGAATACTTCTGTCTAGTTTTTGTGTGAGGGTGTCCCGTTTCCAATGCATTCCTATAACAGGTCCAAATATCCACTTGCAGATACTAGAAAAAGAGTGTTTCAAAACTGCTACATTTAAAAAAATGTTAAACTCTGTGAGTTGAATGCACATATCACACAGAAGTCTGTCAGAATGCTTCTGTCTTGTTTTTGTGTAAAGATGTCCCGTTTCCAAAGAATTACTGTAAGCCGTCGAAATTTCCATGAGCACATTCTACAAAAAAAGTGTTTCGAAACTTCTCTGTCAAAAGGAATGCTCAAATCTGTGAATTTAATGCACGCACGAGAAAAAAGTTTTAGAGAATGCTTCTGCCTAGTTTTTATGTGAAGATATTCCCTTTCCACCACAGGCCTCTAGGCGCTCCAAATGTCCACTTGCAGATTGTAGAAAAGGAGAGTTTCAAAACTGCACCATCAAAAGAAAGGTTGAGCTCTGCGAGCTGCATGCTCACATCACACAGAAGTTTGTGAGTATGCTTCTGTCTAGTTTTTCTGCGACGGTGTCCCATGTCCAACGAGTTCCAATAAGAGGTCCAAATATCCACTTGCAGATGCTATAAAAAGAGTCTTTCAAAACTTCCCTGTCAAAAGAGATGTTCAAATCTGTGAGGTGAATGCACACACCACAAAGAAGTTTCAGAGAATGCTTATGTCTACTTGTTTTGTGAAGATATTTCCTTTCGAAAACAGGCCTCCAATCGCTCCAAATGTCCACTTGCATATTCTAGGAAAAGGTTGTTTCAAAACTGCTCTACCAAAAGTAAGGTTCACATCTGTGAGTTGAGATCACACATCAGAAAGGAGTTTGTGGGAATGCTTCTGTCTCCTTTGTGTATGAGGATGTCTCGTTTCCATCAAATTGCTATAAGTGGTCCAAATATCCACATGGAGATTCTAGAAAAAGTGTGTTTCAAAACTGCTGTAACAAAAGGAATGTTCAACCCTGAGAGTTGAAGGCACACATCACAAAGTGGTTTCTGAGAATGCTTCTTTCTAGGTTTTATGTGAAGATATTTCGTTTTCCACTGCAGGCCTCAGAGCTCTCCAAATGTCCAATTGCAGATTACACAAAAAGAGTGTTTCGTGGCTGCTGTAACAAAAGGAATGTTCCACTATGTGAATTGAATGCAAACAACACAAAGTCGTTGCTGAGAACGCTTCTTTCTAGGTTATATGTGAAGATGTTACCTTTTCGACCACAGGCCTCATAGCTTTCCGAATGACCACTTGCATCTACTGCAAAAGGAGTGTTTCAAAACTAATCCTGTAAAAGAAAGATAAACTCTGTGAGTTGAATGCACACATCGCAGATAAGTTTGTGAGAAAGCTTTTCTGTAGTTTTAGTGAGAAATTGTCCCGTTTCCAATGAATTCCTGTAAACGGTCCAAGTTGCCACTTGCAGTTTCTACAAAAAGAGTGTTTCACAACTTCTCAGTCAAAAGGAATGTTCAACTCTGAGGGTGACTGCATGCACCACAAGGAAGTTTCAGAAAATGCATCTGTCTAGTTTTTTAGTGAAGATATTTCCTTTCCACCACAGGCCTAAAAGCGCTCCAAATGTCCACTTGCAGATTCTAGAAAAAGAGTGTTTCAAAACTGCCTTATCAAAAGAAAGGTTCAGCTCTGTGAGCTGAATGCTCACGTCACAGAAGCATTTGTGAGAATGCTTCTGTCTAGTGTTTGTGTGAGGCTGTCCCGTTTCCAACGAATTCCTATAAGCGGTCCAAATATCCACTTGCAGATTCCATGAAAAGAGGGTTTCAAAACTTCTCTGTCAAAAGGAATGTTCAACTCTGTGAGCTGAATGCACACACCACAAAGAAGTTTCAGAGAATGCTTCTGTCTACTTGTTATGTGAAGATATTTCCTTTGCACCACAGGCCTCAATGCGCTCCAAATGTCCACTTGCAGATTCTAGAAAATCAGTGTTTCAAAAGTGCTCTAGCAAAAGAAGAGCTCAGCTCTTTGAGTTGAATGCACCCATAACACAGAAGTTTGTGAAAATGCTTCTGACTAGTTTTGGTGTGAGGGTGTCCCGTTTCCAATGAATTCCTCTAAGCAGTCCAAATATCCACTTGCAGATTCTACAAAAAGAGTGTTTCAAAACGGCTACATGCAAACGAAGGTTCAACTCTGTGAGTTGAATGCACACATCACACAAAAGTTTGTCAGAGTGCTTGTCTATTTTTTGTGTGAAGGTGTCCGGTTTCCAACGAATTCCTATAAGCCTTCCAAATTTCCACTTGCAGATTCCACAAAACAAGTGTTTCAAAACTTCTCTGTCAAAAGGAATGTTCAACTCTGTGAATTTAATGCACGCACCACAAAGAAGTTTCAGAGAATGCTTCTGTCTAGTTTTTATGTGAAGATATTTCTTTTCCACCACAGGCCTCAAGGCACTCCAAATGTCCACTTGCAGATTCTAGAAAAAGAGTGTTTCAAAACTGCTCTATCAAAAGAAAGGTTCAACCCTGTGAGCTGAATGCTCACATCACAGAGAAGTTTCTGAGAATGCTGCTGTCTAGTTTTTGTGTGAGGGTGTCCCGTTTCCAATGCATTCCTATAACAGGTCCAAATATCCACTTGCAGATTCTAGAAAAAGAGTGTTTCAAAACTGCTACATTTAAAAAAAGGTTAAACTCTGTGAGTTGAATGCACATATCCCACAGAAGACTGTCAGAATGCTTCTGTCTTGTTTTTGTGTGAAGATGTCCCGTTTCCAACGAATTACTGTAAGCGGTCCAAATTTCCACGAGCACATTCTACAAAAAAAGTGTTTCGAAACTTCTCTGTCAAAAGGAATGCTCAAATCTGTGAATTTAATGCACGCACGAGAAAGAAGTTTCAGAGAATGCTTCCGCCTAGTTTTTATGTGAAGATATTTCCTTTCCACCACAGGCCTCAAGGCACTCCAAATGTCCACTTGCAGATTGTAGAAAAGGAGTGTTTCAAAACTGCACCATCAAAAGAAAAGTTGAGCTCTGTGAGCTGCATGCTCACATCACACAGAAGTTTGTGAGAATGCTTCTGTCTAGTTTTTCTGCGACGGTGTCCCGTGTCCAACGAGTTCCAATAAGCGGTCCGAATATCCACTTGCAGATGCTATAAAAAGAGTCTTTCAAATCTTCCCTGTCAAAAGGAATGTTCAAATCTGTGAGGTGAATGCACACACCACAAAGAAGTTTCAGAGAATGCTTATGTCTACTTGTTATGTGAAGATATTTCCTTTCGATAACAGGCCTCCAATCGCTCCAAATGTCCACTTGCATATTCTAGGAAAAGGTTGTTTCAAAACTGCTCTACCAAAAGTAAGGTTCACATCTGTGAGTTGAGATCACACATCAGAAAGGAGTTTGTGAGAATGCTTCTGTCTCCTTTGTGTATGAGGATGTCTCGTTTCCATCAAATTGCTATAAGTGGTCCAAATATCCACATGGAGATTCTAGAAAAGGTGTGTTTCAAAACTGCTGTAACAAAAGGAATGTTCAACCCTGAGAGTTGAAGGCACACATCACAAAGTGGTTTCTGAGAATGCTTCTTTCTAGGTTTTATGTGAAGATATTTCGTTTTCCACAGTAGGCCTCAGATCTCTCCAAATGTCCAATTGCAGATTACACAAAAAGAGTGTTTCGTGGCTGCTGTAACAAAAGGAATGTTCCACTATGTGAATTGAATGCAAACAACACAAAGTCGTTGCTGAGAACGCTTCTTTCTAGGTTATATGTGAAGATGTTACCTTTTCGACCACAGGCCTCATAGCTTTCCGAATGACCACTTGCATCTACTGCAAAAGGAGTGTTTCAAAACTAATCCTGTAAAAGAAAGATAAACTCTGTGAGTTGAATGCACACATCACAGATCAGTTTGTGAGAAAGCTTTTCTCTAGTTTTAGTGAGAATTTGTCCCGTTTCCAATGAATTCCTGTGAACGGTCCAAGTTGCCACTTGCAGTTTCTACAAAAAGAGTGTTTCACAACTTCTCAGTCAAAAGGAATGTTCAACTCTGAGGGTGACTGCATGCACCACAAGGAAGTTTCAGAAAATGCATCTGTCTAGTTTTTTAGTGAAGATATTTCCTTTCCACCACAGGCCTAAAATCGCTCCAAATGTCCACTTGCAGATTCTAGAAAAAGAGTGTTTCAAAACTGCCTTATCAAAAGAAAGGTTCAGCGCTGTGAGCTGAATGCTCACGTCACAGAAGCATTTGTGAGAATGCTTCTGTCTAGTGTTTGTGTGAGGCTGTCCCGTTTCCAACGAATTCCTATAAGCGGTCCAAATATCCACTTGCAGATTCCATGAAAAGAGGGTTTCAAAACTTCTCTGTCAAAAGGAATGTTCAACTCTGTGAGCTGAATGCACACACCACAAAGAAGTTTCAGAGAATGCTTCTGTCTACTTGTTATGTGAAGATATTTCCTTTGCACCACAGGCCTCAAAGCGCTCCAAATGTCCACTTGCAGATTCTAGAAAATCAGTGTTTCAAAACTGCTCTAGCAAAAGAAGAGCTCAGCTCTTTGAGTTGAATGCACCCATAACACAGAAGTTTGTGAAAATGCTTCTGACTAGTTTTGGTGTGAGGGTGTCCCGTTTCCAATGAATTCCTATAAGCGGTCCAAATATCCACTTGCAGATTCTACAAAAAGAGTGTTTCAAAACGGCTACATGCAAACGAAGGTTCAACTCTGTGAGTTGAATGCACACATCACACAAAAGTTTGTCAGAGTGCTTGTCTATTTTTTGTGTGAAGGTGTCCGGTTTCCAATGAATTCCTATAAGCCTTCCAAATTTCCACTTGCAGATTCCACAAAACAAGTGTTTCAAAACTTCTCTGTCAAAAGGAATGTTCAACTCTGTGAATTTAATGCACGCACCACAAAGAAGTTTCAGAGAATCCTTCTGTCTAGTTTTTATGTGAAGATATTTCTTTTCCACCACAGGCCTCAAGGCACTCCAAATGTCCACTTGCAGATTCTAGGAAAAGAGTGTTTCAAAACAGCTCTATCAAAAGAAAGGTTCAACTCTGTGAGCTGAATGCTCACATCACAGAGAAGTTTCTGAGAATGCTTCTGTCTAGTTTTTGTGTGAGTGTGTTCCGTTTCCAATGCATTCCTATAACAGGTCCAAATATCCACTTGCAGATACTAGAAAAAGAGTGTTTCAAAACTGCTACATTTAAAAAAAGGTTAAATTCTGTGAGTTCAATGCACATATCCCACAGAAGTCTGTCAGAATGCTTCTGTCTTGTTTTTGTGTGAAGATGTCCCGTTTCCAACGAATTACTGTAAGTGGTCCAAATTTCCATGAGCACATTCTACAAAAAAAGTGTTTCGAAACTTCTCTGTCAAAAGGAATGCTCAAATCTGTGAATTTAATGCACGCACGGGAAAGATGTTTCAGAGAATGCTTCTGCCTTGTTTTTATGTGAAGATATTTCCTTTCCACCACAGGCCTCAAGGCGCTCCAAATGTCCACTTGCAGATTGTAGAAAAGGAGTGTTTCAAAACTGCACCATCAAAAGAAAGGTTGAGCTCTGTGAGCTGCATGCTCACATCACACAGAAGTTTGTGAGAATGCTTCTGTCTAGTTTTTCTGCGACGGTGTACCGTGTCCAACGAGTTCCAATAAGCGGTCCGAATATCCTCTTGCAGATGCTATAAAAAGAGTCTTTCAAAACTTCCCTGTCAAAAGGAATGTTCAAATCTGTGAGGTGAATGCACACACCACAAAGAAGTTTCAGAGAATGCTTATGTCTACTTGTTATGTGAAGATATTTCCTTTCGAAAACAGGCCTCCAATCGCTCCAAATGTCCACTTGCATATTCTAGGAGAAGGTTGTTTCAAAACTGCTCTACCAAAAGTAAGGTTCACATCTGTGAGTTGAGATCACACATCAGAAAGGAGTTTGTGGGAATGCTTCTGTCTCCTTTGTGTATGAGGGTGTCTCGTTTCCATCAAATTGCTATAAGTGGTCCAAATATCCACATGGAGATTCTAGAAAAAGTGTGTTTCAAAACTGCTGTAACAAAAGGAATGTTCAACCCTGAGAGTTGAAGGCACACATCACAAAGTGGTTTCTGAGAATGCTTCTTTCTAGGTTTTATGTGAAGATATTTCGTTTTCCACCACAGGCCTCAGAGCTCTCCAAATGTCCAATTGCAGATTACACAAAAAGAGTGTTTCGTGGCTGCTGTAACAAAAGGAATGTTCCACTATGTGAATTGAATGCAAACAACACAAAGTCGTTGCTGAGAACGCTTCTTTCTAGGTTATATGTGAAGATGTTACCTTTTCGACCACAGGCCTCATAGCTTTCCGAATGACCACTTGCATCTACTGCAAAAGCAGTGTTTCAAAACTAATCCTGTAAAAGAAAGATAAACTCAGTGAGTTGAATGCACACATCGCAGATAAGTTTGTGAGAAAGCTTTTCTCTAGTTTTAGTGAGAATTTGTCCCGTTTCCAATGAATTCCTGTAAACGGTCCAAGTTGCCACTTGCAGTTTCTACAAAAAGAGTGTTTCACAACTTCTCAGTCAAAAGGAATGTTCAACTCTGAGGGTGACTGCATGCACCACAAGGAAGTTTCAGAAAATGCATCTGTCTAGTTTTTTAGTGAAGATATTTCCTTTCCACCACAGGCCTAAAAGCGCTCCAAATGTCCACTTGCAGATTCTAGAAAAAGAGTGTTTCAAAACTGCCTTATCAAAAGAAAGGTTCAGCTCTGTGAGCTGAATGCTCACGTCACAGAAGCATTTGTGAGAATGCTTCTGTCTAGTGTTTGTGTGAGGCTGTCCCGTTTCCAACGAATTCCTATAAGGGGTCCAAATATCCACTTGCAGATTCCATGAAAAGAGGGTTTCAAAACTTCTCTGTCAAAAGGAATGTTCAACTCTGTGAGCTGAATGCACACACCACAAAGAAGTTTCAGAGAATGCTTCTGTCTACTTGTTATGTGAAGATATTTCCTTTGCACCACAGGACTAACAGCGCTCCAAATGTCCACTTGCAGATTGTAGAAAATCAATGTTTCAAAACTGCTCTAGCAAAAGAAGAACTCAGCTCTTTGAGTTGAATGCACCCATAACACAGAAGTTTGTGAAAATGCTTCTGACCAGTTTTTGTGTGAGTGTGTCCCGTTTCCAATGAATTCCTCTAAGCGGTCCAAATATCCACTTGCAGATTCTACAAAAAGAGTGTTTGAAAACGGCTACATGCAAACGAAGGTTCAACTCTGTGAGTTGAATGCACATATCACACAAAAGTTTGTCAGAGTGCTTGTCTATTTTTTGTGTGAAGGTGTCCGGTTTTCAACGAATTCCTATAAGCCTTACAAATTTCCACTTGCAGATTCTACAAAACAAGTGTTTCAAAACTTCTCTGTCAAAAGGAATGTTCAACTCTGGGAATTTAATGCACGCACCACAAAGAAGTTTCAGAGAATGCTTCTGTCTAGTTTTTATGTGAAGATATTTCTTTTCCACCACAGGCCTCAAGGCACTCCAAATGTCCACTTGCAGATTCTAGAAAAAGAGTGTTTCAAAACTGCTCTATCAAAAGAAAGGTTCAACTCTGTGAGCTGAATGCTCACATTACAGAGAAGTTTCTGAGAATGCTTCTCTCTAGTTTTTGTGTGAGGGTGTCCCGTTTCCAATGCATTCCTATAACAGGTCCAAATATCCACTTACTGATACTAGAAAAAGAGTGTTTCAAAACTGCTACATTTAAAAAGAGGTTAAACTCTGTGAGTTGAATGCACATATCCCACAGAAGTCTATCAGAATGCTTCTGTCTTGTTTTTGTGTGAAGATGTCCCGTTTCCAACGAATTACTGTAAGCGGTCCAAATTTCCACGAGCACATTCTACCAAAAAAGTGTTTCGAAACTTCTCTGTCAAAAGGAATGCTCAAATCTGTGAATTTAATGCACGCACGAGAAAGAAGTTTCAGAGAATGCTTCTGCCTAGTTTTTATGTGAAGATATTTCCTTTCCACCACAGGCCTCAAGGCACTCCAAATGTCCACTTGCAGATTGTAGAAAAGGAATGTTTCAAAACTGCACCATCAAAAGCAAGTTTGAGCACTGTGAGCTGCATGCTCACATCACACAGAAGTTTGTGAGAATGCTTCTGTCTAGCTTTTCTGCGACGGTGTCCCATGTCCAACGAGTTCCAATAAGCAGTCCAAATATCCACTTGCAGATGCTATAAAAAGAGTCTTTCAAAACTTCCCTGTCAAAAGGAATGTTCAAATCTGTGAGGTGAATGCACACACCACAAAGAAGTTTCAGAGAATGCTTAT
Organism: Pongo pygmaeus; assembly: GCF_028885625.2. Taxonomy (NCBI): domain Eukaryota; kingdom Metazoa; phylum Chordata; class Mammalia; order Primates; family Hominidae; genus Pongo; species Pongo pygmaeus. The sequence goes on along the minus strand of NC_072391.2, from coordinate 36,974,511 downwards.
GTCTATTTGTTATGTGAAGATATTTCCTTTCGAAAACAGGCCTCCAATCGCTCCAAATGTCCACTTGCATATTCTAGGAAAAGGTTGTTTCAAAACTGCTCTACCAAAAGTAAGGTTCACGTCTGTGAGTTGAGATCACACATCAGAAAGGAGTTTGTGGGAATGCTTCTGTCTCCTTTGTGTATGAGGATGTCTCGTTTCCATCAAATTGCTATAAGTGGTCCAAATATCCACATGGAGATTCTAGAAAAAGTGTGTTTCAAAACTGCTGTAACAAAAGGAATGTTCAACCCTGAGAGTTGAAGGCACACATCACAAAGTGGTTTCTGAGAATGCTTCTTTCTAGGTTTTATGTGAAGATGTTTCGTTTTCCACAGCAGGCCTGAGAGCTCTCCAAATGTCCAATTGCAGATTACACAAAAAGTGTGTTTCGTGGCTGCTGTAACAAAAGGAATGTTCCACTATGTGAATTGAATGCAAACAACACAAAGTCGTTGCTGAGAACGCTTCTTTCTAGGTTATATGTGAAGATGTTACCTTTTCGACCACAGGCCTCATAGCTTTCCGAATGACCACTTGCATCTACTGCAAAAGGAGTGTTTCAAAACTAATCCTGTAAAAGAAAGTTAAACTCTGTGAGTTGAACGCACACATCGCAGATAAGTTTGTGAGAAAGCTTTTCTCTAGTTTTTGTGAGAAGTTGTCCCGTTTCCAATGAATTCCTATAAACGTTCCAAGTTGCCACTTGCAGTATCTACAAAAAGAGTGTTTCACAACTTCTCAGTCAAAAGGAATGTTCAACTCTGAGGGTGACTGCATGCACCACAAGGAAGTTTCAGAAAATGCATCTGTCTAGTTTTATAGTGAAGATATTTCCTTTCCACCACAGGCATAAATGCGCTCCAAATGTCCACTTGCAGATTCTAGAAAAAGAGTGTTTCAAAACTGCCTTATCAAAAGAAAGTTTCAGCTCTCTGAGCTGAATGCTCACGTCACAGAAGCATTTGTGAGAATGCTTCTGTCTAGTGTTTGTGTGAGGCTGTCCCGTTTCCAACGAATTCCTATAAGCGGTCCAAATATCCACTTGCAGATTCTATGAAAAGAGGGTTTCAAAACTTCTCTGACAAAAGGAATGTTCAACTCTGTGAGCTGAATGCACACACCACAAAGAAGTTTCAGAGAATGCTTCTGTCTACTTGTTATGTGAAGATATTTCCTTTGCACCACAGGCCTCAAAGCGCTCCAAATGTCCACTTGCAGATTCTAGAAAATCAGTGTTTCAAAACTGCTCTAGCAAAAGAAGAGCTCAGCTCTTTGAGTTGAATGCACCCATAACACAGAAGTTTGTGAAAATGCTTCTGACTAGTTTTTGTGTGAGGGTGTCCCGTTTCCAATGAATTCCTCTAAGCGGCCCAAATATCCACTTGCAGATTCTACAAAAAGAGTGTTTCAAAACGGCTACATGCAAACGAAGGTTTTACACTGTGAGTTGAATGCACACATCACACAAAAGTTTGTCAGAGTGCTTGTCTATTTTTTGTGTGAAGGTGTCCGGTTTCCAACGAATTCCTATAAGCCTTCCAAATTTCCACTTGCAGATTCTACAAAACAAGTGTTTCAATCTTCTCTGTCAAAAGGGATGTTCAACTCTGTCAATTTAATGAACGCACCACAAAGAAGTTTCAGAGAATGCTTCTGTCTAGTTTTTATGTGAAGATATTTCTTTTCCACCACAGGCCTCAATTCACTCCAAATGTCCACTTGCAGATTCTAGGAAAAGAGTGTTTCAAAACTGCTCTATCAAAAGAAAGGTTCAACTCTGTGAGCTGAATGCTCACATCACACAGAAGTTTCTGAGAATGCTTCTGTCTAGTTTTTGTTTGAGGGTGTCCCGTTTCCAATGCATTCCTATAGCAGGTCCAAATATCCGCTTGCAGATACTAGAAAAAGATTGTTTCAAAACCGCTACATTTAAAAAAAGGTTAAACTCTGCGAGTTGAAAGCACATATCCCACAGAAGTCTGTCAGAATGCTTCTGTCTTGTTTTTGTGTGAAGATATCCCGTTTCCAACGAATTACTGTAAGCGGTCCAAATTTCCACGAGCACATTCTACAAAAAAGTGTTTCGAAACTTCTCTGTCAAAAGGAATGCTCAAATCGGTGAATTTAATGCACGCACGAGAAAGAAGTTTCAGAGAATGCTTCTGCCTAGTTTTTATGTGAAGATATTTCGTTTCCACCACAGGCCTCAAGGCGCTCCAAATGTCCACTTGCAGATTGTAGAAAAGGAGTGTTTCAAAACTGCACCATCAAAAGAAAGGTTGAGCTCTGTGAGCTGCATGCTCACATCACACAGAAGTTTGTGAGAATGCTTCTGTCTAGTTTTTCTGCGACGGTGTCCCTTGTCCATCGAGTTCCAATAAGTTGTCCAAATATCCACTTGCAGATGCTATAAAAAGAGTCTTTCAAAACTTCCCTGTCAAAAGGAATGTTCAAATATGTGAGGTGAATGCACACACCACAAAGAAGTTTCAGAGAATGCTTATGTCTACTTGTTATGTGAAGATATTTCCTTTGCACCACAGGCCTCTAAGCGCTCCAAATGTCCACTTGCAGATTCTAGAAAATGAGTGTTTCAAAACTGCTCTAGAAAAAGAAGAGCGCAGCTCTTTGAGTTGAATGCACCCATAACACAGAAGTTTGTGAAAATGCTTCTGACTAGTTTTAGTGTGAGGGTTTCCCGTTTCCAATGAATTCCTCTGAGCGCTCCAAATATCCACTTGCAGATTCTACAAAAAGAGTGTTTCAAAACGGCTACATGCAAACGAAGGTTCAACTCTGTGAGTTGAATGCACACATCACACAAAAGTTTGTCAGAGTGCTTGTCTATTTTTTGTGTGAAGGTGTCCGGTTTCCAACGAATTCCTATAAGCCTTCCAAATTTCCACTTGCAGATTCTACAAAACAAGTGTTTCAAAACTTCTCTGTCAAAAGGAGTGTTCAACTCTGGGAATTTAATGCACGCACCACAAAGAAGTTTCAGAGAATGCTTCTGTCTAGTTTTTATGTGAAGATATTTCTTTTCCACCACAGGCCTCAAGGCACTCCAAATGTCCACTTGCAGATTCTAGGAAAAGAGTGTTTCAAAACTGCTCTATCAAAAGAAAGGTTCAACTCTGTGAGCTGAATGCTCACATCACAGAGAAGTTTCTGAGAATGTTTCTGTCTAGTTTTTGTGTGAGGGTGTCCCGTTTCCAATGCATTCCTATAACAGGTCCAAATATCCACTTGCAGATACTAGAAAAAGAGTGTTTCAAAACTGCTACATTTAAAAAAAGGTTAAACTCTGTGAGTTCAATGCACATATCCCACAGAAGTCTGTCAGAATGCTTCTGTCTTGTTTTTGTGTGAAGATGTCCCGTTTCCAACGAATTACTATAAGCGGTCCAAATTTCCACGAGCACATTCTACCAAAAAAGTGTGTCGAAACTTCTCTGTCAAAAGGAATGCTCAAATCCGTGAATTTAATGCACGCACGAGAAAGAAGTTTCAGAGAATGCTTCTGCCTAGTTTTTATGTGAAGATATTTCCTTTCCACCACAGGCCTCAAGGCGCTACAAATGTCCAGTTGCAGATTGTAGAATATGAGTGTTTCAAAACTGCACCATCAAAAGGAAAGTTGAGCTCTGTGAGCTGCATGCTCACATCACACAGAAGTTTGTGAGAATGCTTCTGTCTAGTTTTTCTGCGACGGTGTCCCGTGTCCAACGAGTTCCAATAAGCGGTCCAAATATCCAATTGCAGATGCTATAAAAAGAGTCTTTCAAAACTTCCCTGTTAAATGGAATGTTCAAATCTGTGAGGTGAATGCACACACCACAAAGAAGTTTCAGAGAATGCTTATGTCTACTTGTTATGTGAAGATATTTCCTTTCGATAACAGGCCTCCAATCGCTCCAAATGTCCACTTGCATATTCTAGGAAAAGGTTGTTTCAAAACTGCTCTATCAAAAGTAAGGTTCACGTCTGTGAGTTGAGATCACACATCAGAAAGGAGTTTGTGGGAATGCTTCTGTCTCCTTTGTGTATGAGGATGTCTCGTTTCCATCAAATTGCTATAAGTGGTCCAAATATCCACATGGAGATTCTAGAAAAAGTGTGTTTCAAAACTGCTGTAACAAAAGGAATGTTCAACCCTGAGAGTTGAAGGCACACATCACAAAGTGGTTTCTGACAATGCTTCTTTCTAGGTTTTATGTGAAGATATTTCGTTTTCCACTGCAGGCCTCAGAGCTCTCCAAATGTCCAATTGCAGATTACACAAAAAGAGTGTTTCGTGGCTGCTGTAACAAAAGGAATGTTCCACTATGTGAATTGAATGCAAACAACACAAAGTCGTTGCTGAGAACGCTTCTTTCTAGGTTATATGTGAAGATGTTACCTTTTCGACCACAGGCCTCATAGCTTTCCGAATGACCACTTGCATCTACTGCAGAAGGAGTGTTTCAAAACTAATCCTGTAAAAGAAAGTTAAACGCTGTGAGTTGAATGCACACATCGCAGATAAGTTTGTGACAAAGCTTTTCTCTAGGTTTTGTGAGAAGTTGTCCCGTTTCCAATGAATTCCTATAAACGGTCCAAGTTGCCACTTGCAGTTTCTACAAAAAGAGTGTTTCACAACTTCTCAGTCAAAAGGAATGTTCAACTCTGAGGGTGACTGCATGCACCACAAGGAAGTTTCAGAAAATGCATCTGTCTAGTTTTTTAGTGAAGATATTTCCTTTCCACCACAGGCATAAATGCGCTCCAAATGTCCACTTGCAGATTCTAGAAAAAGAGTGTTTCAAAACTGCCTTATCAAAAGAAAGGTTCAGCTCCGTGAGCTGAATGCTCACGTCACAGAAGCATTTGTGAGAATGCTTCTGTCTAGTGTTTGTGTGAGGCTGTCCCGTTTCCAACGAATTCCTATAAGCGGTCCAAATATCCACTTGCAGATTCTATGAAAAGAGGGTTTCAAAACTTCTCTGTCAAAAGGAATGTTCAACTCTGTGAGCTGAATGCACACACCACAAAGAAGTTTCAGAGAATGCTTCTTTCTACTTGTTATGTGAAGATATTTCCTTTGCACCACAGGCCTCAAAGCCCTCCAAATGTCCACTTGCAGATTCTAGAAAATCAGTGTTTCAAAACTGCTCCAGCAAAAGAAGAGCTCAGCTCTTTGAGTTGAATGCACCCATAACACAGAAGTTTGTGAAAATGCTTCTGACTAGTTTTTGTGTGAGGGTGTCCCGTTTCCAATGAATTCCTTTAAGCGGTCCAAATATCCACTTGCAGATTCTACAAAAAGAGTGTTTCAAAACGGCTACATGCAAACGAAGTTTCAACTCTTTGAGTTGAATGCACACATCACAAAAAAGTTTGCCAGAGTGCTTGTCTATTTTCTGTGTGAAGGTGTCCAGTTTCCAACGGATTCCTGTAAGCCTTCCAAATTTCCACTTGCAGATTCTACAAAACAAGTGTTTCAAAACTTCTCTGTCAAAAGGAATGTTCAACTCTGTGAATTTAATGCACGCACCACAAAGAAGTTTCAGAGAATGCTTCTGTCTAGTTTTTATGTGAAGATATTTCTTTTCCACCACAGGCCTCAAGGCACTCCAAATGTCCACTTGCAGATTCTAGAAAAAGAGTGTTTCAAAACTGCTCTATCAAAAGAAAGGTTCAACTCTGTGAGCTGCATGCTCACATCACACAGAAGTTCGTGAGAATGCTTCTGTCTAGTTTTTCTGCGACGGTGTCCCGTTTCCAACGAGTTCCAATAAGCGGTCCAAATATCCACTTGCAGATGCTATAAAAAGAGTCTTTCAAAACTTCCCTGTCAAAAGGAATGTTCAAATCTGTGAGGTGAATGCACACACCACAAAGAAGTTTCAGAGAATGCTTATGTCTACTTGTTATGTGAAGATATTTCCTTTCGAAAACAGGCCTCCAATCTCTCCAAATGTCCTCTTGCATATTCTAGGAAAAGTTTGTTTCAAAACTGCTCTACCAAAAGTAAGGTTCACATCTGTGTGTTGAGATCACACATCAGAAAGGAGTTTGTGGGAATGCTTCTGTCTCCTTTGTGTATGAGGATGTCTCGTTTCCATCAAATTGCTATAAGTGGTCCAAATATCCACATGGAGATTCTAGAAAAAGTGTGTTTCAAAACTGCTGTAACAAAAGGAATGTTCAACCCTGAGAGTTGAAGGCACACATCACAAAGTGGTTTCTGAGAATGCTTCTTTCTAGGTTTTATGTGAAGACATTTCGTTTTTCACAGCAGGCCTCAGACCTCTCCAAATGTCCAATTGTAGATTACACAAAAAGAGTGTTTCGTGGCTGCTGTAACAAAAGGAATGTTCCACTATGTGAATTGAATGCAAACAACACAAAGTCGTTGCTGAGAACGCTTCTTTCTAGGTTATATGTGAAGATGTTAACTTTTCGACCACAGGCCTCATAGCTTTCCGAATGACCACTTGCATCTACTGCAGAAGGAGTGTTTGAAAACTAATCCAGTAAAAGAAAGTTAAACTCTGTGAGTTGAATGCACACATCGCAGATAAGTTTGTGAGAAAGCTTTTCTCTAGTTTTTGTGAGAAGTTGTCCCGTTTCCAATGAATTCCTATAAACCGTCCAAGTTGCCACTTGCAGTTTCTACAAAAAGAGTGTTTCACAACTTCTCAGTCAAAAGAAATGTTCAACTCTGAGGGTGACTGCATGCACCACAAGGAAGTTTCAGAAAATGCATCTGTCTAGTTTTTAGTGAAGATATTTCCTTTCCACCACAGGCCTAAAAGCGCTCCAAATGTCCACTTGCAGATTCTAGAAAAAGAGTGTTTCAAAACTGCTCTATCAAAACAAAGGTTCAACTCTGTGAGCTGCATGCTCACATCACACAGAAGTTTGTGAGAATGCTTCTGTCTAGTTTTTCTGCGACGGTGTCCCTTTTCCAACGAGTTCCAATAAGCG